>NW_027325355.1:23561036-25031234 GCF_036924035.1 Leuresthes tenuis
TCCTGCAGGATTTCTGTCCCATAGTATGAAGATAATGTTAAAAACTGTCCAACTCTCACTGTAAATGTGACTTATTTTAAACATAAGATATATTTCCTCATCAAACTGCATCATTACTTGATTAATGTGCTCAATAGAATTAGATTCCAGTGTAAAGAAAAGAAAAGAAAGTTTTGAAAAAAGGTGAAAACAACCCTTACACGGCGGCGCCACTAGATGGCGCCAAAGTAACACGGCTGATTTAAAACAACCTGAATCTATTCGGTGTTTTATCCAGTTTGTGTATATTTTGAAAGGGATGGTGGCTGAGAAGTAAAACTTCTCAAACTAAAATGATTTAATCTGTTTTTAGGGGCACAAAAGAGGTTTTTTATGCGCAGGTGTTTGTTTTGGGGGTAGTAAATACTAAAAGAGCAAAAACTGGCATCAAACACTCAATGGCAACATTACATCTATTGTAGAAAAGTGTAGCCAACATGTAGAATAACATTCAAAATGTGATATAAACTAAACCCAAGTCAACCTTTATGTCTGGGTATCATTTTGGACTCTTCATAGTCATATCAAGCCTAAATTTAAGTCAAATGAATTAAAAGATCCTGCTGTTAAAGCTTAAAATGGTGTCGGGGCTCAATAGATTTCAAATTTCTGGGTAGATTACGAACCTTCCAGCCATCTTTCATGTTTACTTTCTGTCCCTGGAAATGGAAGCAGCTTGAACAATCTCATAAAAGCCCTGAGAGGTGGACTTAAAAGGAGAAAAGATTAAATAAGAGTCTCATATGAGTTGGATTCGAGCTGGATGGTCCTTCTCCTCTTTATTCTGGAGGATGCAGCCTCCATGTTTTTGATCCCTCTAACCACAGAACAGTTTTCCTCTTTGTCTCGGTCCATTTTAAACGAGCTTCGGTCCAGAGAAGACGGCAGTGTTTCTGGATCAGGTTCACATGTGGCTTCAAAATCATATTCAAAGTCTGAGGAACATTGTTCTGAAATTGATCCAGTCTTTTGCAGATTACTGAACCTCTGTTCATCTTAACTTCTGAGAGTCTCTGCCTCTCTAAGGTGCTTTTTATACCCAATCATGTCACTGACTTGTTCCTCCAGCTGTTTCCTCTTAGTTTCACTTACTTTTCCAGCCTTTTGTGGCTCCTGTCCCAACTTTTTTGAGACGTGTTGCTGCCATCAGACTCAAAATGATCTCATATTATTCATTAAATAATATATTAACGTCTCACTTTCAACATTTAATGAGTTTTCTATGTTGTCTTGTGACTAAATCTTATTATAATTTTGCGCTACGCATCTTCAAAATGACTCTATAAGTTTAAAATGAACAAAGATAACATTTCCAAGGTTAAACATTCAACGTTTGAGGCTCATCACTTTTTGATTGATCAGCAGCAAAGAATGCCATCTGCCCAACAATTGTGACCCTTTCTTTCTTTCTCTTTTTGTAAAAAGCACATCTGTGTGGCAGAACACGGCCGCAGCCTCTGAAAGCATTAAGTGGAGCTCGCTGCATTTCCCACCTTCCTCCACTGGGTGGCAGCACCAGAGAGTAGCTGCACATTGAGAGGCGCTCAGGCCAAACTTTTACAACTTTCAGCTGGGTATGGCACACTTAAATGTCCTCTGGGACTCTTTCTAATCTCCCAGGTCATTTGAGGACTGACCACAAGCACCTTGAAATGGAAAATAAGGTAAGAAAATGACTAAATATCACACCTTCCCAGCACTGAGGAGTCCGGCAGCACAAAGTGGCCGTAAAGCAGTCAAACATAATGTTAACTGGCGGGTCAATACAAATCTGCAGCCTTTTTAAGGTGTGGGAGGAAAATAATTGATCATTTGTCTGCTTACATTTGGAGGGCAATTATAGAAATTAAAACAAATGTTCACAGTGAAGATGATGGGATTTTAAAGCATGAACGGGCCTGGTTTTACTCGCAGTGGATTTATTTTCAGGGGATTTTATAAGCACCAGAGGTGAAAGCTTGTTTTATTTCATTAGGCTAAAAAACACGATTTTATTTCTTTATAAACTAAATAATAAAAACAATCTTACTGCCTGAGGCTCAAATATCGCACGTGGTGTTTGCAGTGACTTTAACTAATAAAAGAATGAAGAAAACTGGAAAATTTGAACAATAAACTGTTTTGGGTGTTTTTGGGTGATGTCTAAATAATCTTTTTTATTATTATTGGAGTGTAACAGATGAGTCAGAGGGTCGCTTTTTAAAAACAGAGAGGAAAAGAAAAGAAACGTGCGTTTGCTTTTGTTTGGCGCGAGGCTGCGCGCTCACGAAGGACACAACCAGCCCTAAAAAACCGGAGAAACCGGGTTTTCTTCCTCTGCAGAAGAACAGTTCGCACACACCGTCATGCAGCCCAGCTTTTTATATCAGCTCTCCAACAAGAGGCTCCTCATGACTGCGTGTGCGAGAGTGTGTGTGCTGGAGCACCCCGACTATGGGCCACTCAATAAAAACCTCGGCTGCGATCCGCCGGTGCATTTATCATCCTATTACGGCGACAAATCCGGCTCCCAATACATGAAAGGTAAAATGAATTACCAACGTTAAGCCGTCAATAAAGTCATTTCTGTAAATGGTGTCTCTGAGGGCCCCCGCTATTATTCAACAAGCTTTATCAGCACCTTGGAAATTACGCACGCGGCTTGTAGCGCGGCCCCTGCTTCACTTTGATTAAGGGCCCTGCCAGGGACCGGTGACAGCGCTTTTGACTCGGGTTTTATTCAGCCCGCTCCCGGTGATGAACACCGGGCAGTTCGGGCGGAATGAAGACTAATTAAAAGCTATAAATTATCTTTTGCAGCCCCCTCTCCAAGCAGCCTCTCTTTGCGGCGCCAGATAAGAGCAGACTGAGAGCTCATTTACCCACAATGG
This sequence comes from Leuresthes tenuis, assembly GCF_036924035.1. NCBI lineage: Eukaryota > Metazoa > Chordata > Actinopteri > Atheriniformes > Atherinopsidae > Leuresthes > Leuresthes tenuis. The sequence continues at coordinate 23,563,946 of NW_027325355.1, forward strand.
CGCAGCGGCTAAACAGCATATTGATACTGTCCTAATTGGAATTTAATTAAGTAGCCATGGCTCTCCGCTCCGGCCTGTGGGATAAAGATTTCACTGCGGCGGAGTTAACCATCAACACGTCCCCACGTTCATGCTGTCGCTACTATTATTATTTCAAATCGCCAATTACAACTTGATGACAATTTTAAGAAGATTTCTATAAAAAAAACGCATTGTCCAACACCCCCCCCCCCCCTCTCTCCCTCTTTTTATTCCTTCATATTTTCCACATTGGAGGGCGGGGGGAGCGAGCATAAAGTGTTACATGGTGACGCAGACAATTGAAAATGGTCTTTTAAACGTTTAAATCAAACATTTCACCTGAGTACGCGCGAGCTCCAGATGCGCTTTAAAGAGAAAAAGGCAGCTGGTGACAACAACTGATCAGAAACAACACGAACTTTTAATAAAATCAGCCTCTTAACGCGCATCTTCCCTTTATTCCTTTAAATAAACGCCGCGTTTCATGTCAGGCACCCATTTAGGTGTTAATAAGGAGTGTAAATACGGTGTAACTTTGCGTAAATCAGAGTGAAACATAACATTTTATTTAGCTTTGTTCCAGATTAATTCCCTTTATTTATCGGTGAATTGTTAAATATTCTAAATAATAGTTTATAAAAGTAAAATGCGGCATTATTGTTGTTTAAATAGATTTTTAAAAGCTTTTTGTTGCCTTTATGATGACGGTTGCCGCGCTCTTGTTTTTGTTTTGTTGTGTACATGCGCGCGCGTCTCTCGGTTATTGATCCAGCTGTGCGGGACACAACGCGCGCCCGCGCGCAGACCCTCCTGAGCTCCGATTGGACGTCGTCATCCGCGACAGCGACGAGCTCCCCGTCCGATTGGCCCGTAGCACGTGTGTACGCGCACACGTGCTTCCGGCTGGGTGTAAGAGAAAGGAAAAAACACACGGGAGGGGAGGGGGGGGATAACGGTTTTAGGAGAGTTTGGGAAGAGTGAATACAGAGATATTATGCCGCACCGGGGAGAGGAAGGGGCACTGGTTACTACGTGGAGCTGTTGGCTTTGCCAGGTCTCGGAAGACTATTAGGAGACATGTTGCCTCTGTAGGTGATATTATAAACCAACACCGGTATTTATTCTAGTAAAAAGGGCTGTTTTTGTTCTGTATGCTGACCGTATAAATTGGATACCGAAGAGGGACGGGAGCGCGAGCAACAAGTGGAATTTGGCGTGGAGAGGCCGAGGTTTTCTCACCATCACCAGCTATGGAAGAGCACAAGGAGCCCAACGGCGGTCGGGACTCGACCGAGGACGAGAGCATGTCCCTGTCGCCGAACCTCCCATCGCCTGCCATGATTTTACCCCACCAGGCCGCCCAGCAGGCCCACAGAACCACGAACTTTTTCATAGACAACATCCTCCGGCCGGACTTCGGCTGCAGGAAGGAGCCGAGCTACCGCGAGCGGAGCCAGACGCCGGGCCGCGAGAACGTCAACCCGCTGGGAGCGAGGCCGCCGCACACCGGCAGCCTCTGCCTGGACTCCAACTGCAGCAGCGACAGCACCTCGTCGTCGCCCTCCTCGTCGTCGTCCACGTCCTCGTCGCCCTCGTCCAAGCAGAACTCGTCGAAGCAAGGCGAAGCGGCGAGCAACGGGACTGGCAGATACTCGGACAGCCCGTCGTCAATTATTATGAGTGGCAGCAACGCAGGGTCTCCGCCTTTAACGAAGGAGAGCCAGCCGCTGCTGTGGCCCGCTTGGGTTTACTGTACCCGGTACTCGGACCGACCCTCATCTGGTAAGGCGCTAGTAGTCCCCGAATTGCACGGAGCGGGTGTTTGCGTGCCGGGGAACTTTGTTGGCTTGTGTGTGTGTGTTTTCCACAGCTATTTAACTCCTTCCTGGGGTCGGACATGTTGACCCTAAGAAACAGAAAAATATCAGCTTGGTTTGGCTTTAACACATCCAATAAAAACTGAAAATATTCTTTAAATATTAGGCTTATTTTTAAAAAATAAATTAAAAACACAAGATGTTACCAGAATAAAAATAATATTAGGCTGAAGCTAGCTAATCTAAGTTTGTTTCTACATATTTAGAGTCATATTTAAGTTTTAATTGAAATTAAATGTAGCATAAAACATTAAATATGAGCATTTTGTACTTTTATATTTTTAAGATCTGGAAAACAAATACAAAAACAACACAGCTGACATGTTGTTAAAAAACAACAACACAACAACGCCACTTATTCACTGAATATTATGCATTAAGAGCTCAGCTCACAGGAGTTTATTCCACCTTATTTCACCGGAATAAACTCCACATTTAGTGTTTTATGTGATATTTTGCTCGGATTTCACGACCATCTTTCGTAAGACAGACTGGAAAAAATGTGAGGTAGTGGTGGGGTGAGCCAAAGACTCCACGATGGTTGTATTTTATTAAAAAAAAACAGAAACAGTGCAGGCTGAATCATTCCTGCATTAGTTTAGTTTGTTTTGCTCCGTTTGGGGTCGGTGGAGTTGATAGATTCCGTGTTTGGAGACGAATTTGGAGGATTTTAAACTGATAACCAGGAAGAAGTCCCAGACACACGCCTGCTGATCAGCTGGGTAAGACCGTCCAGTTTCGATCTGGGAAATCTGGATTGTACCTTTTTGTGTGTTGTTGTTTGTCCAAAACACGGTGGTGACGCTGCTTTTAACTGGGTCGTTTGTTATCATGCGCCGCAGTGGAACTTAGGCGCCATTCCGCTGCTTTTGCATCAAATATTTGGTCATATTTTGAATTTTTGGTCATATTTTGAATTTTTCTGGGCCTGCTGAAACGTGCTATGTGTCCTTTTTTTGTCTGCTGAACACAGTGCGTTTAAACCACCGCTTTTGCTCACAGATACCAGCTGATATCAGTCTACTGGCTGATTTAACGCGCTTCTTAACCGCCTAATCTCGCTTTTAAGCCTTATTTGAACAGAAAGGCGCATTTCTCCTCGGTCGTATTCGTGTGATTAAGTAGCTTGGTGATATCTTGGATTGATTGCGTTGACTGAATTGCTGGATATGTGGGATTTAGGAGGAAAGCGGTGACGGTGTGGCGCTGTAAAGTTGCTTTATTTGAACCGTGGCGGCGGCTTGTGGCCTAAATCAAGATGGCATAATATCTGTTCTTTAACAGCTTTGTTAATTTTTTTTATCACCCTCTTAAACTCTCCAACGTGTAAAACACATTTGGTTTCACGTTTATTGGGATATTTGTCCTCTGATTGGCTGCTTTCGTTCGCCTTTACGCACACTTGCTACTAATTAATAATCATGCGTTATGGTCCATCCAGCGACCCTGTGAACATATCAACCAGCGACATGTTTTATTCAGACACTGAGTGGCTAAAAGGAAACCAAACAATCATATTCAGACACCGTGTTTAGACTTTTCTGTCATTATTTTCAGGCCAAAAGCTTCCCAGTTAGCATGCTGGAATGTGAAAATGCGTCAATAACGCTTTGAAATGCGTTATAGTTTGATGTTTGATGTGGGTTTTAAGTTGTTTCTGGTTTGGGCTGAAGCCTTTAAGCAGGCAGCCTCTGATGTGCAGCAGATATCGAGACCAAGACAGTTTGTTGACCTACATTTGAGCACAGAGAGCAGATAATTAAGCGCCATCACCACCCACCAGTGAGGCGCTCGGTCGATGTAAACTGGAGCTTTGAGCTGCACTTGTGTCCTTTGTCGAGCCTTAGAATAAATATTTTATTCCCATTGTTGTTTCCACGCCAGGCCCAAGGACACGGAAACTGAAAAAGAAGAAGAACAGCAAGGAGGACAAGCGCCCCAGGACAGCGTTCACGGCCGAGCAGCTGCAGAGACTGAAAACCGAGTTCCAGGCTAACCGGTACATAACGGAGCAGCGGAGACAGTCTCTGGCCCAGGAACTCAACCTGAACGAGTCCCAGATCAAAATCTGGTTCCAGAATAAGCGGGCCAAGATTAAAAAGGCCAGCGGCTACAAAAACGGCCTGGCCCTGCAGCTCATGGCTCAAGGACTTTACAACCACTCAACGACCACCGTGCAGGAGGACAAGGGGGAGAGCGAATGAGCGGCCCCGGGCCCTTCCCACCCAGGGCCGCCGGGGGACTCTGGACTTTTGGAGCTAAAAAATGAACAGGAAGAGGCGAAACGCTATTTAAAAAAAACACAGATTTCTGTTTATGGTAACAGTATATGGACATATTATATAAATGAACGAGCGTTATTAAAGTTTATATAGCCACACAGTTATCATGTTGTATACCGTATATTTGATTTGAGGCTCATCTCTCATCCGGTTCTTTCCAGTCTGTTCTCGCTGTTTTTAGGATGTTTGGGCTCGTTAGGTTCTCCATGTTAGCGCCATATTTTCCTTCCACAAATCAGTCCGCAGACTCAAGCCAAAGATTTTAATATGTTCACATGTAGTCTGAAATAATAATAATAATAAAAAAAACCTAATAAAAAAAGGAGAACGGACTGAATAATTCTTCATTTCATCTGTTTACACAGATAAAAGCGGATTATGGAAACAGCATCTAACTTATTCCCTATTTTCAAATAGAAATTTAGCTAAATTACAATTATATTATCATTATTATTATTACTATAACCCCGATATTAAACAGCCCGTTTAAAGGAGCAAACTGTAAATGATAAGAGGCTCATCTCAGCGTGTTTCTAACATCTCAGCCTATCAAACAGCTGTGGCCCTTCGCCTTTTTAAATCTCTGCTTCTTTAAACTTGGCTGAGGCCCTGCGCGTCTTCAGGCTGAATGAAACACTTTGTTTGGCCCTGCGTGACCTCAGGTTGAGGTTGGCTGTGAACTCCGTGACTCTCAGGTCAAACTTTGATTACTAAAGCGTGGAAAAACTCTATTTTCCTTATTTTTGATTCAATCCGCGAACGCACTTATTAGCTGTCTCAGACAGATGTTAATGAGGGAAAGGTTGGGTCTTTTAAAATGAAAACAGGAGGATTTTTTTATTAGTAACAGAATATGTGAAGCAACGTCTTTATATTAGCAACAAAAACCCAAACGTGTGAGCTCCTCCGTCATTTTTCTTTCTCAGCATCTTGTTTTTATCAGGACTGGGAAGCTTTTTGGCTGCTTTTCTCTTGCCCTTGCGTTCACCTCTATCATCATGTCGAGCTTCATCACACTTTCAATATATTCCGTGTTTCCACCAGCACGAATTTACTCCAAACCCCAGCCTCCTTTTCCAAAATATCCCTCTTTAGGCCACAAAAAAGAAGCCAAATGTGCTTATTACAGTCGAATATAAACGTAGAAAATGTTTAAAGGGTCCCAACTGGAGCGCGTGGCCGCGTCCTGCATCACGCACCGACTAAACGTGATTTCCATTCTTTGTGTTTCATCACACACATATAACTGATCTCAGATCGGATTATTTAATTAAGCGCTAACGAGCCTGCAGAGGTCCGCAGCGGAGGAGTTCACGGCCTCCGCGTTTCAGGAGTTTTTATAATTATTTCAAGCGCTGCGTTTGTGTTCATCTTCCTATAGAGCCGAGAGTTAATAAGCGCACAGCATAGCGAGTGAATAATTGATTTCAGTGACGGCCAGGGACTCGCTGTCACTCCATGGGCAGGTTATTCCACAAGATTCAAGTTTTAATTAACAATTTATCTCCTAACTTATTAGCGTCGGTGTGTTTTTTTTTTCTTTTTTAGCTTTTATTTATGGAAATCTCGGAGAACACCTGAAAATTAAAACGGTTTATTAAGGAAAAGGGGGGTAAAAGAGCCATACAAGTACAACAAAGAACAAGACAGCTCATGCTTATTATATTTGTAAGTTAATTGATAGGTTTTAACCTTCCTTTTTGCGTTTCAGATAGAAACAGGAGCAGTTTTAGTTTTCTTTGTGCATAAAACTGTCCTGTAATGACTGTCAGCTTCCCTGCAGCCAATGAAACCCTCCAGGGGTCCAAGAAGGGGTTTCCAGGGGACCCACAGTGATATTGGGTCTAATTTAATGTCACTATTCTCTATAATATATGAATGAATATTCATAGGAGTTGATTTCATTGTGACAAAGAATTTAAATTATGCTAAACATGATGAAATCGGTTTCTGCTCATATGAAAAAACAACAGATTCCATGTATTTTTGCACCAGTTAAAGGAGATTTAATGCAATTTGAATGCATTTTCTCGTCTTGAGGAATTAAATGAGTTGTGGTGGATATGTTTAGGAAACAATGTGATTCTAAATGCAGTCCCTGCGGCCATCTGGCCTGCATGTGTGAGCAGAGGTGAGGAGGCTGCCTGGCTCTTCACGGTCAGCTAACCCTGTAGCTCTAATATTATCATGATAGTTTCATTCCCTGCTGTGAATGCGGAAGAGGCTCTTATGACAGTGTATTTAAAATTCATACAATTATGAAACAGAGAGAAACCCCCCCACACACACACTTCTCCCTCCCACCTTGTCATTGAGGAAGCCGAGGGTTTATCTGTAAAACAAAGAAAAGCCAGGGATCGTTTGCATAGTTAGCATAGTCTGCCTCGCAGGCACAATATGGATTTAATTTATATGCAAATGAAAGCAATAAAAGGAGAATACACACTGGAAATCTCGGCTGTTTAAAAGGGGAAGAGTTGGATTCAGAGCAGGTAGCATTCATCCACAAAATCAGGCGCAGACAGCCTCAACTGAGAACAACAGAGTTATATAACAACCAGAAACCGCTGCTGCTTTATGACTCTGAAAGAGAGCCGCGTTTCCACGGTGACCCCTTAAACTTCACAAACCGGTAATCTGCTTCAGCGTGTGTCCCTCGGTGTGTTCAGGGACATTTCACACCAGCACATTACCACCGATTATTTATCCAAGTCATCTCAGGACGCTTCATGTTCAATTAAATACAATCCAGTGATATTCTACTTCAATTCTTTTAAAAATTCCCAATTTGTTAAATGTTTTTAAGCTGAAGAAATGAAAGGTTCACACTGAAGTTCATGTGATCGGTGTAATTACAGCACATTTACCCTTAGCATACATTCTGAGTAATAAAACACTTTATTTACAAATATTTCTATTGGAATATCTATAAAAACATACATTCTGACTAATAATGTATTATTTATAATACATTACTATAAATATTTCTATTGGAATATCTATAAATATAGTAAACAATTGCAGAAAATTACTCACCTTAAAAGCATTTCTAATAATTCACATCAACTCAATTTAAATAAATCCAAATTTTAAGGAATAACGTAACTGGTAAAAAAAAACATCCCTATTTTCATGAGTTTCTAAACACTTAACATGTTTATTATAAGGAGTTTAAGCATGTGTTGCAACGCTAAATGTGTCACAAAAGAGAGACGACATGAGATCTGATTTTTGTTATACGAATAACTGTCAAATTAACAAGTTTTCTGGTGTTTTGACTCAATAATTCACCAAAAAAAGAAGCTTAAAGCACTTGGAGCACAAGAAGGTGACGTACACAAACCGGGGTCCCCGTCAAAAACATGCAAGCTGCCAAACCACCTGTCATTCAGACCAAAGGGTGTGGGGGGGGGACCCCAGCAGGCTGCAGTTTAAGTTGTTGTTTTATCTGTGAGGAAAACACACAGAAGTGAGGAAGCTTTGAGACAAACAACACAAGCATGAGCAAACAGTCCGGGCTTAAAAGCACAGGCACAGACGAAGCCGGTGCTGCTGCTAAGTGGAGAAGTTTTGAGTAATTCCTTCCCAGCTGCTGCCACGGTTACAGCCAGAGGTGCTTCCTCTTCTTCGGCTTTTTACCTTAAATTACCACAGATGGCTCCACATTAGCTCGTTCACTTTACAGAGCATATTTATTTTCCTCCTCGGCGTATTTGTTCAATTAAACATCTGTCGTCAGCCCACAAAGAAACATCTTTGGAAAAAAAAGTCGCTGCAATTTCAGCATTTTAAATTAAAGAAAAAAAGACGATGTCCTGTCATCCTATGTGGTGTAAACGAGTAGAAACACAAGGTGCACGCAGGAAATATACACCCATTATCTGGTCTACTGTAGGCCTGCTGAGACTTTCAGCTTCATGTGAAGGAGAAACAGGGATAAACACACAAAAACTAAACCTTTTTGTTTCCTCGTGCATTTCAGCTTCAGCATTTAAACTATCAAATATCATCTCAGGTGTCAATCTTTAAGTATTTCAATCATTTAATTAATTAACTTGTAATTTAGGACATTTAAAAGTGTGATAAAAAACGAGGTAAGAACACCAAATAGCAGTTATTCATTTTATGAAGCATCTTTAGGTCTGTGTTAGCTAAAGGAAGCTAGCTTCTGACTCCAGCTAGTTAGCATTCCTTTAGCAGGTGTAAGCTGGGTTTTTATTATCCACCCTGAGGAGGTTCAGATAATCTATCATTTTAACAACATATCAGCCTCCTCAAATGCATTTTTCTAAATTAAATAAGCAAAAAAAACTATATGTGTTAAATATATATAAATATATACAGATATATGAGTAAATATTGTTTTAGCTTGAGCTAAAACTGGTTGAGGCTACTTTTTAGGTAATGTTGCTTTTATAGCTCAGCTGTTTTCACATGTGTGTGTATATATTTATTGTTTTAAAGAACATAATAATATAGCTTAGTTTTGTAGGGTAGAATGAAACAGTAGTTGAGGATTGTCTGAAGTTAACTAAAGACAAGAATGAAAATGTAGAAGCTCCAGCTCTAATTTAGTTACAAAACAAAGTTTTGCTTCTCATTCAGCTCAAATAGAAATAGTTTGTCTGTGAACTGTTGAGAGGTCAATAACATTAGCAATATGTGTGTGTGTGTGTGTGTGTGTGTGTGTGTGTGAGGACAGCTGGCTTTCAAAGAAAGTGTAAAAATGAATTTCAAACCAGTCTGACCCTGAACTTAAGTGAGTTTTTTTTTTTTTTCTAGCTTTATGAGTACAAAGATTGGTTCTCACCACGGGGAAAATTTACTCCTGGCTTATTCTGCCCTGTCAACAGGAACGCACTATCTCAGACCCACACACACAAACAGACAAAGGTGGCATTGAGAGGGAACCTCCCACAATGCAGCTGAGCGTCCAGGGGGCTCTCTGCTCCAACAGCCGTGATCTCACCGCGCTAAATCCAGATTACATGGGGGATATACACAGCGCCACTTGTTTACTCTGCCCGTCAGGGGGTGATTTGAGCAGAGTGGGGTGTGCAGAGGATGGGGGGCCATCGGGCATCAATAACACACTGTCCATGCCAAAAGTGGTGGTAAACTTTCTCAAGTATCTATTTATTCACCTTATTTGAGGAGTACTTAAAAATGCATCCAGAATCCCACGACCACACAAAGGTTTTCTTTCCTGTGGAAACAAAAACTTTTCACTGGGAGATGTGTTAAGTATTTTTACTCCTTACTTTAGATTTAAAAAAAACATAAAACATCCAAATATTTGTCGTGCAGGGATAAAAATCCTCTTTTTCTTGGTTCTTGTTTATCATTCGACTGCTCTGCATTCGCTTAAAATTAACCTGCTGCAAAAAGGTGCAATTTTCCAATGTATTCTCACTCCGAAGGATAATTATTCAGCTCTAATTTTGAGGGAAAATTAAAATTAAAATAGTACTCCAGCCACGACACATCAGTTGAGGCTGCTGGTGAGTCCTTTTTAACCTGTTTCATCACGGAGGTGCAGAAATACAGAAAAAAAGGAGCTTAAATTTGACATTTTACCTTTAAAGGAGGAAAAGTAATTTAATTTAAGGGATTTGACTCCAAGACTGTGGACACAGACTAACATAAAACTGTGCAACTTTTGTATAAACAATATATCTTTCATGTAAAAGCTAGAGCCAGAGGGGAAAATAAAATCCATAAAGGGACGTGTGGATTGCATGATGTTATACACTTTTATTCTCAAGGTGACTTTCCAGCAGAGGTATGTGAACGCACATCATTTTATACACAGACAAAAACAGTGAGAACAAAGGCAGGGACACCTGGGATTGTGCAGTTGTATGGGTGGCCACACACACCTCTGCCTCTTCTTCATGTCTTGCACATGTGGAAGCACTTTGCCTTCTCTGTCAGTCTGTGTGTGAACCGCTCCACTGAGAAAACCTGAGCTCTGAGAACGGGATGGTCATCGATGAAAATACCACCACCTCGAGAGGCTTCAGACGAGCACGCTGCTGTTAAAGCAATGCACTGCTTTCTTTTTTTTTGGGGGGGGGGGGAGATTGGCATGTCGGTCAGCATGATCATTACGAGGAGAGAACACATATGCTGTGTACGCCAAAATAGAGCGCCCTTTTACTCCCAGCACAGCAGGCCAACAGCCATAACTCATTATCTTTTATATCGTTTGTTAGATTGTTCTGCTAAAATTAAAACAACGACCGACCGGCCGACTTGTGTGTTGTCCGTCTGGTTGGTTACCCTCTCGCCCTCCTCTCACACTTCAAAAGAGGACGCTCTTGTGGATCTCTGCCTCTCCTCCTTCCCCACTCCATCTTTCATCGTGGCGGCCCAGAGGTGGCGAGAGGTGATGCAGAGAGGCGATTAGTCATATTCAATTTACATACGGCTGTCACAAAGCTCCTCCAGGCTGAGCGCTGATGTCATCCGTGCATGGGGCCCTCTGTGGCCACCCGGTGCATGGGAAGACTCCTCTCTGTCATGGGGGGTAGAGGACCTTCCCCTGATGGAAGCACCATTGCTGTTTCAATGGTATGATGAATGTGGAGCGGCACTTTTTGTGTGTGTCTGTATAAAATGTGAAATCTGTGCTTTCCTTGTGCCTGCGGATACTCCATTATGCTAGTTTTATCTTGAATGAAAGCAGGTGAAAAGTATTCTCTACACGTCAAGTTGAATTAAACTACTTTTCTTGGGGTTATTTTGACTGATTTTTTTTGTTAAAATTGTATTAATCAAATCAGAAAAAAATATCCTAAATCAAAGCAAAACACGCTTGTTATTGTCTGACAAGATTGTTTTATCTACTATTGTTGAGTATTTCACTTCTATCAAGCGATCTGGTCCTTAATTATCTATGAGATATTCTAACTTTTATCTATGATTCTATTGATGGTTAAAAGTAAGTCAATGTTTTAAACTAGAAATACCAAAATAACAACACATTTAGATGAACAACAGCCTGAGCCAAACTAAAAACAACACCACAACAAGAGAAAAGTGTTTGTTTTTTATCTGGTTCCTGTACTTGCAAGGAAGCTACTCGTATAAAAAAAAAATCTGGGCATTTAAAACCTAATTGTTCTGTTGGCAAATCATTTTTCTTATTTTATCAAAAAATATCCCATTTTATAACTTTTTGTGTAGTTTCTGACAGCTGAGTTTTTAAGAGTGCGTTTCTGCTAGCTGCTACAGCATGACCCTGTGATTTTAGCACTTGATATTTAACCCTGTGTGTCTGTAAAGTATTTGTTAAGTTAGAAAACAGTGTGATTAAAAATACTGGATGATAAAGAAGTGCTGAGGTCACAGGACAAATTGGTGGTGTGAATCTTTGATAGTGGAGCCATTAAACATCAAAACCCCCTCTTAGAAAAATAAATTGCAAATGCTAATGCTAACTCTTGATGTTCTTTCAATTTTAAAACATACATAAATTATAATAAATTATAATTATTAAATAACACAAATGCTTGTTTGTTTTGTTTTGTTTTTAGGGAATTGGGGAGTTGCTCCACTTGCTAGGGTGCTACAAGAGCAAAAAGTTACGCAAGCAAGGTAACTTGCTAGTTAGCAAGTTAGCTTAAAGATCAGAAGCTAGTTTTCCAGTAGATTAAATTTATTTGGTTGAATAATATGTTAAAATCAGCTCAGGCCAAGTACATTTCAATTCATGAAGAGCCAAATGATATAAAAAACAACAAACAAAGTGTTTGATGATAAATGTACAGTTAGAGAAGTGCTACCTAGCTTATCAACCTAGCTTGTTAGCTTCCACTTTTCAAGTGGAATCCATTTGACATCATTATAAATTAGTTTAAATGTGTAGTGTTTTGGTACATTTTTTACATTCTTATTTCCTGTTATTTCTTGCTTATATGATACTACTATGGTCTCATTTACCCTTTTGTCCCATTTGTCGAAATCCTTAAGAATATTAAGAATATTAAGAATATAATATTTTAATGACTTTCTTCCAGTTAACTTTTTATACTATTGTGAAACCATATGCCAATCAAAAACTTGGTTTCCCTTCCCTCTTCCCATGTGCTACCATGGTTCATTTTTCCTTCCAGTTATGATGATAATCAATGCGAATCATTTAAATGGACACGAGTCTTAAATCATAACATAGCAACACAGACATGATATGGAGAAAAGGACCGTAAACTTGTATCAACGCCCTGCTTTATGGGTTAACAATGTGTCGGTTACTGGGTTAGGAACATTTTAAAAATGGAAAAACATCCCTGTAAGCTTATCCAGCCTTCTTAACACATATACTGCCTCAAAGCAGAGTTAGCTTGTGTCATATTTGAAGGCCTCTTTAGATATATACCATGAAACCCAAAAGCACGACATTAGCTCTACATTAAACATGCACATCATAGTGGTGATAAGTTTTATTCAGGTGAGATCAACCCACCAGGACTTGTAAGTACTCTTAAACTTAATTATACTGGTGCTAAAAGAAATAATGTGCAGCTCTCAATCATGACATCTTACACAAGGTAAACAAACTACATAAACAATGTGATGGCGGCGGCTACAGAACTCCTCAAGGGTCAGGAGCCAACAGTCCATTTTGCAGTTGGCTGCTCAGAGAAAGCCACGGAGGTTGTGTAGTTTCTAGTGAACAGCCACTGGCAAGCGTCCAAAGGAGGAAGTCTAAGTTATTTATGAAGCCTCGCTTGACAAAAGACAGTATAGCTTCCCATATTCAGCGCGTCTGGCCGCTCCCCCACTGACAATGAATCCAGTTTGACAGCAAATATTCTGGTATTCAACGGGTTAATTTCTAAATCCAGCAATCCGCAGTCCACATCATCTAAAATACATATTCACCTACACAGGACTGTATAGATTCTTCCCCCCTTTTTTTTTTTAAATGCACATTTGAAGTCATATTAAGATGGATGTACACATCAGATGCACACACAGAGACGGAGGCCAGCAGCTCGGGTTACAAGGCCGACTCATCTCTGAATCTGGGCAGCAGAATGCAGGACCGTGAATAACTGTTTTAACGCACAGCCGGCACAATGTGTGGTCTACGCCATACAATCTGAAGCATAACTTTGTGTCTGTCCGTGTGTGACGTCAGTGTGTCGGGGTACATGTGTTTTATCTTTATCGTTCTGTTTTGCTGTCACATGCATGCGCTTATGAGTGCTTTTGTTTTGATTATCATTCATGCTGACACATACTTTTGTAAAACCCTCCACAAAGTGAGTAGGTTTGGTTCCATCTCCTTCTTTACCTGATTTTAATCATGTTATTTCATTTTTACACATGAAAAAACGCTCGTAGTAAGACTGAACATACGTACATAACACTTTTAACAAGTTTAAAGAGATAGCTGATCTGTAAAAACAGTTCTACTGTCATGTGCTTGTGTTCGGAAACCAATAAGTTGATAAATTCTGAGTTTTAATGAAGGTTTGATGATGGACTCTTTGCTTTTAAAAGCTAAATAGCAACAAGGGACAGTGCAGGCCAGTAATCTTAACTTGCCTTTTAACTCCAAACACTGGAAAAAGCTGCGTTTGTGCAGAACTTTACAGTTTGAACAGCTGGAACGAGGACAAAAACTGAAGTAATTGTACGTAGAGGGCCAAAAAATGTTTTATGTGGAGCTTTTCTTCATTTGAAAACCATTTTTTTGATTTACTGCAGTGATCTGTTGATGTTAATCTGCATCAGTGTTTTTCTGGTCAAATGTTTTGTTTCTGAATCTGTGACTTTGGAGCTTTTTGCTAACAGGTGTGAGGCTGAGCACCTGCATGACGACTGTGACGAATCAAAGGGGGTGAAAGTTCAAACGTGCAATGTGGAAGACATGTTCCACGAGTGTCGAGACCTTACGCAACGCAAAGAATGAAGTGGAGGAAAATAAAGTAGAAGGAGAAGCTCTGATCCGAATGTCAACTAAGTTTGTTTTTCTTCTCACCTCTGCCTGCCTCTGTGTGTTAAAGTCGGTATATCAGAAATTATCGGGAGCAGATGGCTCTGAGGGAAAAACAAACATCAGACACAGAGAGAGAATCAGGAATAAAAGAAAGGAAGGGAAAAAGAGCGCATAAGGGAGCTGAAACCCTGCATTTTCCATCAAACTGTGGAGATGAGCTGCAGATGTTTGTCGACAGAGGATGAGCCATCTCTAACAGCTGGTTGGGGATCAGATTTGTGTCAGTACGTGGACGACCTCCTGGAGTGAAATAAAGCTTTAGAAACCACACACAAAGTGACATGTTGGTGGAGGAGAAGGCTACGATTTTAAGAAGTGAAAACGTGGTTTTTTAGGCCCAGATTGGAGCCAAAAACCTTTGCTAAAGTGCATCAGAGCAACACCAAATGAAACTGACTCATGTCTGGGACCGGCTTGCTGCTAACATTAGCCCTTTATATAAGTAAGGAATATGCCTCCATAGGAATTCACTGGTACAGACCTCAGAGACGAGTGACACTGCTCCCTCAGCCTGCATTTAAGCACAGTTTCTGGTTAGGTCTTTGTTTATTTCAAATGGACCCAGTTGACCACACGATGACATATGATATCATGTTTGCCTGCGGGCACCGTCAGGTCAAGTGCAGTCAAGTTCATTTGCAGCATTTTACTGCTGAATCTGATTTAAAGTCACAGCATAGAAGACGAACAAATATAGATATGAGGAAGAATTTATACAATTAATAAAAACGAATGAGCTCCAGCCGCCTCATCCCAAACAAACAACTCAAAGGAGCCATAAAGTGGTCTGTAATTTATCTCTTTATATATATTTACCCTTGTTGAGCCTTTGTCAACAGTTCTGAGACAGCTGACGTGTGACCAGGAGCTAAAATAAACGACAAAAAAAGGTTGCAAATGTTTGGTTAAATCCTAATCTGAGATACCAGGAGGCACCGAGCACCTCCACCAGGTTTTATCCAGCAAGCTTCCTATTGGCTGCTAAGCTGAGCTGCCGAAGAACGTTTCAAAGAGCCGCTTCAAAAATAAATCAGGTGATAAGACGAAGCAAATGTTATTCAATCGGACAAAGCAAGGGTTATATCCATAACCAGTGAGTGAATAGCTGTAGGCCGCGGATCGGTCCGAACTTTTGTGTGGATAAGAATCCAGCTGCCTTGCAATGTAACCCGACTTCAGAAGCTTGTTTCTCTGACACTTCATTTGGGTTTGTCAACCAGGTTTGTCTCACCTGGCGGAGAGGAGCTGGGACACTCCCTGATGTTAAAGGAGACACCTGAGGAAGCTGCTCAGGACTTCTGGGAGGAGACAGATGCAGAACTCACTGGTACCACTACAGGATTCCTAAATTGAACTGGAAACTGTGGCAGGGAACATGAAAAACACCTTCCATTTCATCCTGAACAAAAAGCAGAAGAAAATATATGGTTGGTTGTTTTTTCAGTCTCAGCATTAAAGTAATAGTTGCAGTTGTTGTCTCACAACCCCAAACCCCTTCCTAAAAAAACAGCATGCGGTGCTGCATAAAGGCCCATATTTTGCACTTGTGATGTTTTTCTTCAAAGATCTTCTCTTGGTTGGAGTTTTATTCGAAGACAGATGTGAAAATCCACAGCTTTTCATTACAGTGTTAAGTCGAGCCACATTGTTTCTTCTTTGGACTTGGACTGACTCAGCTGAGAAACAGATCTATGAAAGGACGCATGCTGGCAGCCTTTATTGAAAGCTATTTGAAATATTTTTTCAAATCATTCAATTTAATTTTCTGAAGAAAATATGAAAACAAAAGCTCAGCTTTGCCTTCTCACACACACACACATTTAACAACAGCACACTGACTTTTCCATTTTCTCCCTAATCAATGAACTGATATCTATGCAAACCCCTTAAACACTCGATGGGAAAGCAGGCTGATTGCTTTCCCATTTAATAATATTACTGCTACACATACAGCCACAGGTCGATGCAGAGCTCATTATGGCTGCGGGCTGCTAATAATTAACCGCTAATGTGTGTAGAAACAGGCCCCTGAAGGGCTGAGGCTAAAGCAGTGCGCCCCCTGAGGAAACTAACACAGCAGCTCGCTTCAACTATTTATTTGGCTCACTTGCTTCACAAAGAAACCAAAGTAGGCCCCACAGACTCCAAATGGGATTAAAGAGATGAATTAAGCAGCAGCGTAACTGGAGGTTGCCTCGTTCACGCTCAGCTGAGATGAATGTGATGTGTGAGGGAAGAATATGGATCGACTTTTACTACAGGTGATAACGTCTTTGAGGCATCCACAGTTTAACAGCTCGTAATAAGTAATTAAAGGTCAGTAAGTTATAAATCAATGCATTAGAGGCCAGTTTTTACCCATTAATTTAGACTAATGTTAGGTTGCCAATCAAATGATAAGTCATTGCTCCAAGTCAACAATTCAAACTCAATATCAGACCTGTAATTAGTAAAGTCAGCTGTTATTATAAAGTCTTATTATCATCAAAAGGCCCATTAGTGCCACTTATGACATGAAGGAACTTGACCCTTTTTCTGTGGAAGTCCGTTGCTGTTGGAGCAACATTTAGTGATCCTCAGAGGAAATATGGGATTTCTGCAGTTTCAAGACCCTCATTTTCAACATGATCTCATGTCCATGTGTTTCAAAAGCATGTCACTTTCTGCACTTTTCCCATGTAATTTATGTGCTTTTTAAACCTTTAACATGACAAAAGTACAGGGTCGTTCTCTCACAGTACATGGGGTGAACTTGTTCTTACTCTTGAGAATTCGTACTCCAATACTTCGGTTCCCAAACTGCAGGAACGACCTTTCAATGTGATGCAATGTGTGACCTAATAAAAAGCACTAGGTTTTAATAAGCCAAACTCAGCCAAAACCAAAAAACGAAACCTAACTTGGAGCTCTAAAAACATCACTGATTGTGTTTTTTCAACTGGATTCAGTAATTACTGGCTCAAAAGAGCTCAAAAGCAGGAATTTGTCACGGTTCTCAGGGTAAAGATGGAGGAAAAGGACCTAAAAGCAGCAGGACCAGAGGATGGAGGCGAAAACAAAGAATCTAAAGCAACATCCCACAATGATCCGGCACAGAACAGGATAAAACCAGGAGGATATGTACTGATGGAGGTGACAACAAACAAGGATCAGGTGTGGCGTGAAACAGGAAGCTGACTAACCAGTGAAAATCCTTCAAAATAAAACAGGATGCATGACATAATTTAGCATTTTTGCCACTAGGCTTCATGTCTTGTCGTACCCTTAATCGATTTTTTTAACAAAGCTCCCAGCAGGACTGTCACGCCAACATTCAAGTGTATTCAAACATCTTAGGCCGGCTTTGTTGGCTAGTCTCCGCCGTTTTCGTAGCAGCATAGCGAAAAAACAACGCTAACTTACACCCTGCCATGCGTTGGGTCAAGCTGATACTTGACTGCCCTCTGCTGGACTGCAAGGGAAACTATTTCCAACGGTCTGATGCATCAGCCACGATTTTCTCCGGTGTGAAACGCTTATAAACCACAGTTTCGTCATTTCACTGGATTATCAATGTAAGAAGTTTCCCCAGGTTCCAACGGACGTTTGAAGGAAGTAGCACGCTACAAATCTCGTGTCGGCTAATTTAACGAAGTAAATGTGGAAGGTTCCCCTGCATTACAAGCATCTGATTAAGTGGAAAACACAGTTTAATAGGTTCTATGGTTTATTTAGATAAACATTTTGATTCTAAGTCCTACCACTGGTTATATCTAAGCTATAGATAAGTATTGTAGCAACTATTAATAACAACCCATGTTTAAGAGTGTAGAATATCTGGTGTGAGGGGCCCAATTCATTAAATACAGGAGAAAGAAAATCAGGATAAGTCAGTCATGGCTTTCAGTAATTAACAGCTGTATGTAAACCAATAACAATTGAAAAATCTTTGTGGCGATGAATCTCAAACAAGACACCAAAATTTGTGCATATTTACACAGACTAAGTAGAAGAAGAACCAAAAATTAAATGAGAAGCAGTTGGTGAAAAACAACAAAAAGTTGATTCCCATTTGGGAAGTCTGGGAAGCCAGATGTTCATAAGCCTAACGCTCACTGGAGTGCACGTCGTTTCAGTACCAGTGTGCCTCTGTGTGTGTTTGTGTGTGTGTTAACGTGAAAGAGAGGCGTTTTCCTGATGTCCTAGCCAGATGTTGCTGATCCCTGCCTCTGCGGAGTGGCGGGCGTATTAGGAGAGACAACTGGGACAAGCAAGTCAGACCCACCGGACAAATTTGGTTCGCCTTTAAAGGGAGATTGCTTCTTTGATTCTGACAGTGGGTGGTTCTTGATTCAGTCAACATTAAGTTACTAAAAAGTTCTCAGAGGAAGCTGGTTGAGACGATCTTGAGCACCAGTGGGCTTTTGTGGCTTTGCTTTTTCTTAATTTAGTATCTATTTTAGTTTTTACTGCAGTGAAAACTTTGAAATACTCTATAGAAGAGCCTTAAATAACATTTCCTATGGCTCTCGCCTTCTGAATGTTGAGAAAGTGATGCACCAGAGATAAAGGCTTATTCGGCAGCCACCAGCACCACACAGCTGCATTGTGGGAAAATCTGTAGGAATGCAAGTAAAAAAAATATCTTGGCATACAGCTTTAAAACAGATTTGAACATTTAAAACTGCATGGTAAGCAAATCTCGGCTGCAGGTAATTTAAGTTTTAATTTACCCAGAATGCCTTTCAAAAGTAATGCATTTCAGTGGGATGGTGTCTTTCTGCCACAGACAGATGAGACTCAACATCTGGCCAAATAAAGGATATTTTTGATATATTACATTTTTAGGGTGAATGTCTAAGTACATATGATGATTTTTTTCCTAATCAAAGGTAAGTAGTTCTTAATATTTTAACCTCATCAATGACCTTTTTATTGCCAAAACATAACCAAGTAGTTTTTAATGCCTAAACCAAACCGAGTAATTTTTCAATGTTAAAACTCGATAACATAGTTTTAATGCCTAAACATAATTAAGTAGTTTTTAATGCCTAAACCCAATAATATAGATTTAATGCCTAAAACAAACCAAGTAATTTTTTAATGTTAAAACTCGATAACATAGTTTTAATGCCTAAACCAAACTGAGTCATTTTTAATGTTAAAACTCGATAACATAGTTTTAACGCCTAAACATAATCAAGTAGTTTTTAATGTCTAAACTCAATAATATAGATTTAATGCCTAAACCAAACCGAGTAATTTTTTAATGTTAAAACTCGATAACATAGTTTTAATGCCTAAACCAAACCGAGTCATTTTTTAATGTTAAAACTCGATAACATAGTTTTAATGCCTAAACATAATTAAGTAGTTTTTAATGCCCAAACCCAATAATATAGATTTAATGCCTAAACCAAACCAAGTCATTTTTTAATGTTAAAACTCCATAACATAGTTTTAATGCCTAAACATAATCAAGTAGTTTTTAATGTCTAAACCCAATAATATAGATTTAATGCTTAAAACAAACCAAGTCATTTTTTAATGTTAAAACTCGATAACATAGTTTTAATGCCTAAACATAATCAAGTAGTTTTTAATGCCTAAACCCAATAACATAAATTTAATGCCTAAACCAAACCGAGCAAATGTTTTAATGTTAAAACTCGATAACATAGTTTTAATGCCTAAACATAATTAAGTAGTTTTTAATGCCCAAACCCAATAATATAGATTTAATGCCTAAACCAAACCAAGTCATTTTTTAATGTTAAAACTCCATAACATAGTTTTAATGCCTAAACATAATTAAGTAGTTTTTAATGCCCAAACCCAATAATATAGATTTAATGCCTAAACCAAACCAAGTCATTTTTTAATGTTAAAACTCGATAACATAGTTTTAATGCCTAAACATAATCAAGTAGTTTTTAATGCCTAAAGCCAACAAAATGGTCTTGATGTTTACAAACCAAGTAATTTTTTTCCTGGTTTTATAACATAATTGTTAAAGCCTAAACCTAACCATATAATTTGTAATGCTGACTGAATTGAAATATGAACATGGTGTCAGTTCAGTATAAATATACCAAAAAGAGTCCAACTGAATTAAAAAAGATGATTAAAACGTTGCTTTGACTTAACCAACAACAATTTACACCTTTTGAGAAATTACATCAATCAGACTTCAATCATTTACCCACATGTTTCCAGTACACATAATTTAAAAAGGAATTATGAAAAAGGATTCTGAAGCACATGTTGTAGTTCATGGCGGTTGCTTTAGTGTTCTCCTTGTCCACTTGTGCAAGCTCAGTAACGCCTGTGTGGTACGACATACATCAGTCTGCTTGTCTGTGGAAAATGTGCATCTGTGTCGTCCTCCTGTGTCGACAGTGAGATTCAGCTTGTGCAATTATGTCAGTGGATTTCTGACTGTCAGTTGTGAATGTAAGCACATTTTTGTTCCTATACATGCATACTTGCATCTGTCTTTATCGTCATATTTGGTAGTGTGCACATGTGTGTGTTCACCGCTGGGTGGGGATCCATCTGTGTCAGGTTAACCCATTGGGAGCCTCTCGCAGCAGGTAGTCCTGCAGGGTCTAAATCATCTGGACGACCAGAAGCGTGAAATCCGTCCAGGCCTGGACAGATGTCTCTCTGTTCAGCTTGGCTCAGCCTTCAGCGACCCCACAGACCTTTAAAGACCTTCGAAGCAAACTCAAGCTCCCAAAACGCAGACCAGACCATGGCCAGGCCAAACCGAATAACTTCACACCCAACAACGGTTATCCCAAAAGAGGGCTATGGAGTAATTTACCACTTTCACTGTGATTTTGAAACTGATATCAAAGATGAACCACAAGCTAATGTGTTTATTTGCTTGTTCAGTTGCAGTCATAAGGTTATTTAAACTCTATTTACGCCTTTTCTTTTCAAGTAGATCTCCAAACTAAATGGAAAAACCTGCAACCACAAGGACAACCCGCAAGTAGAACTGACAAGATGCCAAGGCCAGGTCAGCTAGAGGCTACGTCAGCCTGTACCGGTGGGGTCATGCATCAGCGAGAGAGACAGAGTGATGCCCTAAATGACCTTAAGACCATCTACAACATGCACACACCTTGATCTTTTACATGTCAGAGAACTCTGTAAAGTACCATGTACATTAAAACAGGTCATGTTCACCGATGAATCCTTTTTCTACTCAGATGGAGAAACTGTTGTCTTGTCTGTTGGATGTGTGGACAAAATGACAACATGTCTGATATAATAGCTTTTAAATTCACCAACTGATCATCATAACATACTGTGTTCAACCTACGAACAAATTAAGAGAATCCCCCTTTTGATTTGAAGACACTCGCCGTCATCCTATCCGCCGGAGGCCTCCTGTACCAGCTGACTGAGCTGGTGTTGTGATATCTGGCCTGAGTGGCTGAGCCATAGACCTAATGGGTTCCAGCTGGGTCTGTGTGTCAGCATTAAGGCCTCTAGTGGAAAAGTGGCTGTAAAGTCAAACCACCTGGCGAGGCTGAGCTACCGGGGAGGTGTGAGGTGGTGCTGGACGGGGCAAATCCTGGAAAACCCCGGTAGGGTTACGGAAGATGCGTTTGCCGAATGGTTTTTATTCTATTAAAAGCTACGATCAATTCAAGTTTTCAGTCTCTCACAGTAAAATTCGCCAAAGCAGGTGCTTTGTCATTCGATTTTGGTCCTTTTCAGTAGAAGCTACAGGATTCTGTCTGAGTGTGACCACTTCAGCCAACAACAGCTGTAATTTTATTGTCACGATACATGTCACAGTGTAGCTACGGACAAGAGCGAATAATTCCTTTACAAGCAGCATGACAGCAGAGATGGCAACCAACACGAGGCCAGCAAATGGA
Organism: Leuresthes tenuis; assembly: GCF_036924035.1. Taxonomy (NCBI): domain Eukaryota; kingdom Metazoa; phylum Chordata; class Actinopteri; order Atheriniformes; family Atherinopsidae; genus Leuresthes; species Leuresthes tenuis. Next base: position 23,586,009 of record NW_027325355.1, read on the forward strand.
ATATGCATGCAGCGGTTGTCACATTAGGGATATCCATGTTCAAGCTGGCATTTTCAGCAGGAAAATGAGCTTAGAAGACATTAACTCTTAGATCAACAGCTTTAAAGGATACCTTAACCGCACTAAGGACTTTCAGACTTCTTCCCAGAGTCTAAGACTTGTTAAGTGACTTCTTTACAAGCATTGCCCCACTCAATACCCACACCAAGAATTCCCAGAAACAGACTCAAGCTGGCAGCTATCCAGTCATAAAACAGCTGCCGAACAGTGATCCGAACATTTGCATGTCTTTCATATGCTGAGTTCGGAGAAAGATAAGATCACATGGAATCTTTTTCCCCAAAGTGAAAAGAATACTTCTAAATCCTTTGGGGAAAAACAGTGGTTTTAGTCATTTGAGAGGCAGCTAACATTGGCTTAGCTTAAAGAGTGGAAAATAAAATAACTTATTGTCCACTTAAGTTGGAATTGCAGTCAGGCTTTGGTGTTATCAGCGTGCCACACTGCATCCATCACAGCTCGTCTCCACCAGCCCACAGCTCAGGCTGGAAAATGGTGCAGCTGATGAGCTGGCGAGAGATATTTATGAGGATCCTTGTAACCGGCCGGACAGATCCCAGGCAGATGACTCTGACCCAGACCCAGTTTTTCCTTTTTTTTTCTCTCCGCGATAGCACTTAACATGTTACCTCCAGCTGTCATTTCAGGGAGTGAGTTTTACAGCACAGACTAATCTAATGCAAGACAGATCATCAGCAATAAGACTGTATTGTTCCTGAAAGAGTGCAGTAACTGAGAGGGAAAATATATCCCCGTATAATCATTGTGGATTTAACTGTTTTCAAAGTAAGTGCTGATGTCAATGCCTGATGTCCTCTGTTTTTAATGGAGTTTGAGGGTAAAAAGGAATAAACCCCGTTCTTCAACAGGTATCCCTCTTATGTCTAAGACACAACAGTGAGCTTCTGCTGTCACACGGGACTCATTTTGATTTAAAATGGGCAGAAGGCAGATTCTACAACTTCAAATCCGTGTAACAAGAAGAGAAAATACGAATAAAAGCAACCAAGAAATTCTGTCACGCGCTTGTAGTAGCTGCTAAAGCAAGTCAAGATTTGGGGAAGGAAATCAGTTCAGCAAGTTCCAGGAGGAAAAAAAAAAAGAAAAACAGACATGTCAGAGTAGGTTACTGTAAGGGAAAGAAAAAGAGTGACAGTGCGAAGAAGCCAATGCGATTTGGTCTCCTGTCATCTGCCGTCTGGATCCCTGTACACAAAACATGTTGCGATTGAAAGAGATGGAAAGAGGGAGAGAAAACAGGAATCCCTGCGATCCATCTGGCATCCTTATGCCGCTGTTTAGGCCCCATGGTGACTTCAGAGATAGAAGATGAGCATGAAAGAGAATTAAAGCAAAGCCCTTTCACTGATTCCAAAAAATCTGCTCCAAATTACTTTGAGAGCAAATATCAACTTAAACAGGCTGAGTTTCCCTTCTCCGTCTCTCCGAGTTCACGACTTGCTCCGCAAAAAAGGCCAGAAGTGGGATGGGACGAGGACCAGCAGCCATTTGAGCCCACCTCTGATGGATCGAACATGGCACTTATGCTAATTCGCTTGGTTTCTTTGGCCAGCACCAGGCGCATTCTTACTCAGCCGAGACTCCATTTGGAATGTGCAGTTGTGGCAGTAAAGCAAAACGCTTGAAGATGCTGCTGCTGCTGCTGCTGCTGCTTAGCACCAAACTGTTTCTGCTTACAGCAAAAACAGCCACAGCCAGTCAAGCTAAGTGCGAGTGTGGCAACACATGCAGGATGTCAGGATGAAGAGATAGCAAATATTCACTCTTCTTTTGTCCATAAGTACTTCATTCTTGCTCATCTGCTCTCAATGACCGAGCTCCATCATATCTGAAAGATCTCATTGTAAGATATTTCCCCAACAAAAGCACTTTGCTCTCAGGCTGCAGGTTTAACTTGTGGTTCCCAGAGTTTCTAAAAGCAGAATGGGAGGCAGAGCCTTCAGTTATCAGGCCCCTCTCTGTGGAACCAGCTGCCAGTTTGGCTTCTGGAAGCAGACACCCTCTCTGCCTTCAATTTTAGGCTTAAAACTTTCCTTTTTGATAAAGCTTATAGTTAGGGATGGCTCAGGTGACCCTGAAACATCCCATAGTTATGCTGCTATAGGCCCAGACTGCTGGGGGACCTCCCATGATGCACCTCTCCTCACTCTCCATGTACACCATCTCAACATGTATCCCTGGCCTGGTGTTACGGCGTTTCCTGCCCTCTAAACCTCCAGCTGGTCGAGGCAGATGGCGGCACTTCCTGGTTCTGAAGGAGGTTTCTTCCTGTTAAAAGGAAGCTTTTTCTTCCCACTTTCACCTTGTGCACGCTCAGGATGGAGGATTGAAGATAAAAGAGGATTAAACTGTATTCCTTTGAGTTCCGTAGCCAGAAAACTTTTTATTCTAGTTTTTAATGAATTGTATTTTATTGGATTGTAATGATTTGTGTGAAATAGTTTTGGAATTTATCTTTAAAGTGCCTTGAGATGATTTAGTACTAAACAAATACAAATGAATTGAATTGAATGAAAGTAAAGCTAAATTCACAGCAAACATTAAGTCTCTAAGTCAGGATTTTATCCGAGCAGAACGACCGTCTGGAAATGCTTTAAGTGACCACAAGCTGACACGTCGTCTTAATGAGCTGATCTTCAGTAACAGTTTCTGACTCATTTAGTCGTCTGACAAAAGCAACAGAAAAATATGGGAATGACAGCAGCTTTGTCAGGATTTCAGCTGAACTTTGTACAAAGCACCAAGAAAACAAACAAAAAAACCCAACAAACGCATTAAAATGCTCTTTAAAAGTCTGATTTTGCTTGGCCTGAGACAGTTATAGTTTCTTTACTTGTGTTATGGAAACACATTGAATGGAAATATTGAACAAAACAAATAAATCTTTGTTGGTTTCCCCTCTCTTAAGCGACTTGCCAAAGCTGAAGAGCATCCCCACCCCTGGTTTGTTTCTCAGAGGTTTTCCTTCCCCGGGGCTCCTAGCTTGCATGCTGTTGGATGGTGGGAGGAAGCTGGAGACTTACACCTATACATCCAACTTCTGATGCCACTACTAACCCGAATTTATTTAATTTAAACCAGTTGAATGACGGAAACATGCCCAATTAAGGTAAAATAAGGTAATCTGTGGGTATTTTGTGGACATATGCCGACAGCTGACTTCACCAGAGCTAAAAGCTTTGAGCATCATCAGTGGGGCAGTTTCAAAGCTTCACTGATTAATCTTTTGGCCATTTATGAGCCACAAAGTTAGATTTTAAATCAATGTATCTATTGAAACAACCAGCAGATGTGACAAAGTTTTGGATTCAGTATTAATTCTGCTTTGAACATTGCTCTGTATGTGGTGTTTCAGCTGCTAAATTCTGCTCCATATGGTCACCAGCTAAGTTAAGCGCTGCTTTTATTTGGAACAGAAGGGTGAAACTGTCAGAAAAAGTGAAAACTGAAGGACCCGAAAATGCCCCTCAGAGGTGAGGGCAAATACAGCATCAAGTTCTAATTCTCCTACACCTTCACTCTATGTGTAGTAGTTTGAGTCAATAGCCAACACAAAGCTATGAATTACTTCAGTTCTAAGCTGCTGTAATCCTTCAACCGTCTCTTGTGAAGCAGCTCTTGCAGAAATGTGCCCTGCTGTGGTCTTCCTATTATCTAAACACACATCTGCTCTGATTGATATGCCTGAAGTGGGCCAATTTCACCTCCCTGCGTGGTGTGATAGCCATTTATTTGTTCAGCTTTAATTGCTGAAGCTCCTGTCAGCGAGGCACCGGGGCGCAGCTGCACAGAGGTGACACACTGGCATGGGATCAGAACAATTCGATACCGCCCTGTGCTTGCCTTCGAATTAGCATGAGACCAAATCAAAAAGATTTCCCCACCAACGTGCGCGGCTGTCGGATGCAGAGCGATAAAAGCAATGCGCACCTCTCAGCCATTACAGCAGTTTAAGTGTAATGTATATTTTAAACACAAGCTTTATCTCTTTAGCCTGCAAACGACATTGTCAGCGATGATGTGGGGCTGCAACACAATCTTTTGTCTTTGCCTCTCTTTCTCACGCACACACACACACTGAAGGCTTGTCCACATGTCTTATATTCACGCAAGGATTGACAGATTCAATTGCATGCACATGCAGTGGTCTTCTGTCGGCTTAATTTGAAGTCACTCGAAGGTCAAGGATTTCTTTCAATCAAAAGCTAAGAGTTCTGACAAGAGGAACGTCTTTATCCGCAGTCGGGAAAGCAATCTGAAAATTATTTGAATTAAAAGTGAAGGAACTTCATAAACATCTGGGAGCCCATGGGTGAGTTTTTCCCTGTGCAAAACTTCTCCTCTTGCTTGCATGAGAAAATAATAAACAGAGAGATGACTTTGTGTCAGCGCAGCTCAAGAAAATAAGATATCACGTCTTGCTGTCGGTTTGATGTCAGGCTCTCTGAGTCGTACCCAAATGCCTCATCCCGCTGAGGCGGCGGCAGCGGCGGCGGCGGCCGCCAGAGAGCGGGGGTTCAGCCAGAGTTCACGTCTACAGCCATTAACCAGCTCTCACTTTCCTCTCCTCATCAGCGCTGTATTTACCTCTTATTTCTGTCTGACTCCCGCTGTTTGCCTTCTCCGACTTCTCATCAAGTGGTGGAACACAGCGCTCTGGGTGCTGAGCGACGTCTTCTTCAGAGTTTGTTACTCAGCAAAGCCAAGCCAAACACGCGGGACGGCCTCGCCTAGTCCCAGCATCCCTCAGATCTTCAGTTAGACACTTTGTTTGTATCGAATCGGAGTCGGCCTGCGATCAGGAACATGTGGCTCGGTCAGCGTTATACCGGTCAAAAATAATCAAAACTAGTGGCAGGATAAGTATGCAGCGAGTTTTCCCTCTGAAAAGAGGTCGCATGTGCAACTCCAAAGCTGATTAAACACCAAATATACCACCAGAAAGCATTTAAAAGTTTAAAAAGGGGAGTGAAAATGAAAAATGCTGTAATTTTAACATTAATTTGGACTTTCTTTTCACTGCAGGCAATGTTTTAATTGATAATCTAAATCAAACATGATTTAATTTGTCATAATATTCCCCCATTTATACATTTCAGGCCTGCAATATGTTCCAAGAGAAAAGTCGGGACAGTAAAGCATTCAGGCGTTGACGATAACAAGTGATGATTCATCCAGCAGATCCGCCTTAAGGTCACATTTTTCCTCCCAACATTCTCCGTCGGGGGCAGGTCAGTCTCTACCCGTTTCTTATTAAACTACATTTTTCTAATGTGGGGCGATGGTAGCTTTGCATTATCTCGTTGAAAAGTGCATGGAAGTCCCAGGAAAAGACATGTTCTTGAAGGCAGCATTTGTTGCTGTAAAATCTTTGAACTTTTCTGCATTATTGCTGCCATCGAAATCTCTATCACAGCAAAGTTTACTTGTTGATTGTGTCACTGTGAGGTATTTTTATCAAGATCACAAGCAACTGAACGTGTCTGCATGCTAACATCTGCTAATTAGCACTGGACAAGATACAAATGGAGCTAATAAGAATCTTTTTTGTATTCGCTGGTGATCGAATCACCAGGAGACTCATGAAAGTCATGGAAATCCAACGTATAACTTCAAAAAAAGGGATAAATATTGTGAGCAAACACTGACACAAGTGGAAACCAATAATAATGCATGAACAAACTAATATGGGCAGTGCTAAGAACAAATGTGTGAAATATCTGAAGTTCAGAGGCTTTGGATGTAAAAAACGGAGGATTCTAGCTGCTCAGCAGTCCTGGAACCTCTGTCCATCTTTTCTTCTGAGAGACTCTGCCTCCCTAAAGTGCTCTTTTTTTACACCCAATCATGTCACTGGCCTGTTGTTAATTAACGTAATTATCTGCAACATGTTCCTCCTGCTGTTTCTACTTATTTTTCCAGCCTTTTGTTGCTTTTTTGAGACGTGTTGCTGCCATCAGATTCAAGATGAACTCATATTATTCATCATTTAGTGTTTTCTACAGTCTGCTGTGAATAAGTTATTGGCCTAAAGAATTCAAAACTCATTCCACTGTGTTTTTATTTAAATTTTACCAGCCAGTCCAACTTTTTTTTGGTATTGAGGCTGCATCCATGAAGCAACTGATCAAATGTTCGTCTTTAATGAGTTTTTTTAGAGCAGCCACACTGTGGTCCACGGAGGCCTGGTTTCTCTCCCGTGTCCCCGCTCAATTTCTCCCTGATTTCTTCATTTATGTCGTTCTGCAGCGTCCACACAAGAGGACAGCTGCCAAGTTCACATGCCATCACAAGCCAACTAATCTCCAAACGCTCTGAGCGAAATCATTTTTCTCACTTGGGCTTTTAGCTTAAACCGCAGTCCGCTGACAGACGTTCACATGTCTGTCAACATGTCACTCAACACAACGAGAACAGCAACTTCTTAGACGAAAACCTCTTTGATTGTCAGGTTTCCCCGATATCACATCACGTTTAAGGTGGACTATGAGCCAAATCCTGACCTTACAGATGTCCTCCGGAAAGCAAAACCATCTAGTTTCACCACAAAAGTCATTGAGCATGGTTTTTAAAAGGAAGAGAGAGCCGAGTCATTTCCATTTCCTGTCTCGTGCCCAGATACATCTGCCATGTTATGTGTCAGATCAGATAAGCAGAAAGCCTGCTCTGACATCTGCATTTGGGATAAGTCGACGCACTGCTTCTCATGCATTGCTATAAAACAGAGCGCGTGGGATTTCTGTTGTGGCTTTGCATGACATCAACCATTTATTGTGCTCAGATGCATGCATTCCAATGAGAAAAAGAAAATTAACTGGGACATTTTTGGCTCCCCAAAAGAGAAAAAAAAAACAGAATAATGGTAAAAAATTTGCTTGACACACTACAGACGCAAGTTCATGAAAATCCATGACAAGGACAATTAAATCCAGGTTTCCTTAATTGAAACGCTCTCCCACAGCTCCCTGATTAATTTATCCTCTGAACGTGATCTAAATTGACCCATCCAGCCGCGAGGTATACAAGTAGCCTTGCTGCAGCAGACTGATATGTCATTAGAGTCCCGCTGCGATCGTGGCCCCAATTTTTTCATTCGGTGGTATGAGTCACTATCAGGTGACTCCTGCCACGCAGAGATTATGAAAATATCCCGTAAACAAGCATGCTGCCGAGCCCCCCTTCCAGCTTTCAGCAGGCGCCTTGAAGAATTTAGCAGGATAAATTGGTATGACTTTGATGGCGATACTTATGGCCCCCCAGAACCCAACTGTGCTTTTTCATCTGAGCTCCCCGTCTGCCTCGCTGTCACTCTCTTTGTGCTAAATGATACGAGGACATGTAACGAGTGGCAATTCCTCAGCCTGCACTCGAAGGATCAAACGTAATGCATATTTTTCATTCTCATAAAGCAATGTGCAGAAGTCTTCATCCACCCCTTCATTTCTTTATATATTTCCAAAAAAAAACAGGACATCAGTGCTGTGGTCTTCTGAAGCAGGTCCAAATATAAATGTAAATACAGCTTTAAAGTGAATATCTGGTCTGAGCTCCTTTATTCTCCAACACAGACTGAACCCTCTGAGACGAGCTTTCTGTCATTTCTTTAAGGAGTCTTCAGGAATAGTTCTCCAGGCTTCTTGAAGGACATCCCAAAGCTCTTCTTTGGATGTGGGCTGCCTTTTGTTCCGTTCTCTGTCAGATGATCCCACACTGCTTCAATAATGTTGAGGTCCGGGCTCTGGGGAGGATTCATCCCTCCATAAGACCTGTTGCCACTGATTTTCAGTCCACTTCTTGTGTCATTTGGCACAGCTCAGCCTTTTCTCCCTGTTTCCCTTCCTTAAGAACGGCTTCTTGACAGCCACCCTTCCATGGAGACCATTTCTGATGAGGCTTGGGCCAACAGTAGATGGATCAGCTGAAGGTCCAGATGCATCTCTCAGGTCCTGTCAGGTCACAGCTGGATTTTTCCTCTTTCTTAAGGACATCACTTTCAGATCCTGTTCATCTGCTGTAGATAGTTTTTTAGGCCTGACACTTCTTCTTTTGTCCTCCACTTGTCCAGTTTCCTCAAATGTTTTAAGGACACACTGCACACCATGCTGAGATATGCCAAGTTTTCAGCTAATAGCTCTTTGGGAATCACCTTGTTGCTGCAGAAATCCTATTTTCTGTCTGTCAAACTGTGTTATCTTTGCTGTTTTTCATAGATGAAACTAAGGAAATGGGAACAAATGATGTGTCTTTGTGACTAAAGTGTCTAAAGATCCAATTTAAAATGGCTTCTTTGCTAAGTTGTCTGTTATATGTCGACTCAACACTGGTTCATCCCTTGAGTTAGGAGCCTTTTTTCTTCTTGAATGGGTCATAGGTCAGAGTTAAGTGGCTTAACAAACAAAATAAGACTGAAAATGAGTGAAAAAGCAGCCAATGTCCAAAGAAAAACTTTGAAATACCTTCAGAAAGCCTGGAGAACTATCGCTCAAGACCACTTTAAAAGATTACAGGAAGAATTTCTGGCTGCTAAGAGGTAAAATATGAAGAAACGAGGGGTGGATCGACACTGTTGCACAATGCCTTCTTGGTATTTCAACATTATCACCTCTTCATCAAAGCACTTACTGTCCTGTGACTGTTTCACTTAACCTTTGCTGAACTTACAGTGTTTATACAGCTTGTTTTGTTCTTATCAATCACACACAGCCTATAATCTCTCAAGTTGTACTCCTGTAACTTAAGAGGTGGCTGTCATCTCCACAGTTAACATTATATCTGACTATGCAGCTTGTGATGCTCCAGATCTGGCTTCTATAAAGACGTAGGATAAGATTACAGCTAAATCAGTCTTGTGGCTTTTCCCCAGGAAAACTTATGAAGTCCTAAAACTCCTCCAGTTATGAGTGGGCCCAGCAGGGCTGCAGTCGAGGGTTCCCCAACGGAGCAAGAAGTGAAATATAATACGAGTGTCACTGATCCTCCGAATAATAAGGCACTGACAGTGTGGAATGATGGCATGATAACTCATATAAGCCTTTAAAATCCTACACAGGTACATGACCCTCGCTTTGTAAAGAAGTCATTTTCCATGATATATCCCTCACTAATTCATCTGGCACATGCTTTATTTTTCTCCTCTCCTTAACTCTGCTCTTCCTTCTGTCCTTTTGATGAAAAGTGGAATTATTTGCACTGTTACACACATGGTTTTGGATCTGTAGGTATCCCGTCATGGATAAAAAGGGATTGAAGCCCCGGTACTTTTAATGAAACGAAGAAGAAGCGGTGCCACTGTTGCTTTATAAGAAAATCAATTTTGGGAGCAGCGGGGCTCCAATTGGCTGTTCATGCAATCAGTGACAGTCGACAGCCGATTTTCATTAAGCTTCCATTACTGTCTGCGCAGTTAATGGAAAAAAATAACATGTTTGCAGAGAACATAAAACAGGGCTGAAGTGAGCTGCAGATGTCTACATATTTAGTCTATCAACCAAGGTTCTCCATGACTTCACATCAAAGCTCAGAACAGGGAGCCAAAAGTAACACTTTCACTCGACTTTGATCAGCATGTGATAGCTGTTTATTGGCACTGGAAGTCAAGCAAGGGTGAGGATCAATCCACCATGAGAGAGTGGGTGTCCCACTGAGGGGTAGGTGTGATTTTATTAAATCAACATGGATCGGGGGGGAACAGTGACTCTTTATTTATACGCATCTCACCACAGACACATTCACTCCTGCCCACACAGAGCGGTTTTAACCTCATGATTCTGCTCTAAGACAATATTGTGAAATACCAAGTGGAGTCTCAGTGAGTCGGACGAATGCCTCTGCCAGCCTGGGAAGTTGCAGCTTGACCTTTGACCTTTTACTGCCTAAATGCAAGCGGTTCTGCCCCGGTTTCCAGGGAACGCGTCCCCGAATTTTTGAAGAAATTGCAATTAAATGCAGAGGTTTGGGGTCTGAAAAGTCACAAAATCTACTGACAAAGCCACAAAGTTGGAAACGATGGGGTGAAATGTTTCCTCTCTGTGACACAGATGGATGTCCCGCACGCATCCAGATTTTCGTTGGAATTTTGTTGGTATTTTAAGCACCTGAAAACTTCGAAACCCCCCCCCCTGCATGCGCCGTGTTCAGACGCTTCCTGGACTGATTTGAAGCCGTTTAAAATCACAAAAACGTAAGTCTGTTCATGTAAAAAAACGCAATACAGCTTCTGCTGCACTTCTGATGACGGTTCGCAACGTGATGATGTCAGCAGGTTATGATGATGTCAGCAGGTTATGATGATGTCAGCAGGTCATGATGATGTCAGCAGGTCATGATGATGTCAGCAGGTTATGATGATGTCAGCAGGTCATGATGATGTCAGCAGGTTATGATGATGTCAGCAGGTCATGATGATGTCAGCAGGTCATGATGATGTCAGCAGGTTATGATGATGTCAGCAGGTTATGATGATGTCAGCAGGTCATGATGATGTCAGCAGGTGCCATAATCAAACAGCTGCTGATAAATGCTAAATCAATATGACAAAATGTTTAAAACAAAATGGCCGTTGGAGTTATGTGATCTGATAAAAGTGGTATAAATTGAAACTTTTCCGTCTTTGCACATTATAATGATAGATATTTGTTGTCTCTAACTCCCTCCTTGTACTGGAGGATGGATCCCTTCGAGTTATTCTCATTCGGGTCAAAGCCAGGACAGGAACTGCGAGTGTGCAGCCCAGTTCGAGTCAGATTAAACTCGTACACGCTGGAGTAATTCCACTTATTGGCTCATTAGCTCGACGTCTTAGTCACACTTTGAAATATTTAGTTTAGTGGGATCTAACTAAGTTGACTTGTGTTTTAAATGACTCATTTCAGTCATGTAAATGCACTAAAAGGTGCATTTCGTAAACAGAGATTGTCCAGCCTCCCCTCATTCTGACAGTTTGTAAAATGTCTAATGAGCTGCAGTTTAATGGCTGAACTGTGATCAATTTAAACCTCTACGCCAAACAATCTTGTAACTTACATAAAGAGTCATTTGGCGCATTCCCTCTGTAGGAACCTTTTGCAGTTCCTGGAACCTTTTCAGGAATCGGGACGTTTTTTTCACACATTCAGACATACAGGAACTCAGGACCACGGCCCTCAGTTCCTGGAACCATTTTAGCTCCTTCTCCGAGGTCTTTTCTGGTTTCCATAGCAACACATATGACGTAGGTGTTTGGTGGCTGGTAGCTCCGCCCCTTGTCTGAAATGTTTATACGACACGGACCCAACCGGCGCCTGTTTAATGAGTTAAACTTCGTCTCCTTTGTCTGCGGCGCTCTGCTCTCCTTCTTTCCTCCATGAAACGAAGAAGTATCGCCCGCTGCTGGATTCTCCGTCTCCTGACTCTCGCTGTGCGCTCTTCCAGCCTTCATCTCAGACGCCTGATGTGATCGTCCATGATTAATATCACCGTCATGCAGGCCGTGAACACGGTGGCCTCCTTGCTCTCCATGTTAGCTTCTTGGTGGTGTTGCTTTGTTCTCTCCTTACTTTTCCCGGGTTTTGTTCTGTTGCTGAGTGGCGCTAAAGTAACACGTCTGTCGCAGACGGCGGCGTCACATCAGTCCCTGTGAAGGTCCTCGACTCATGTGAATGCAAAATGAAACCGTTCCTCTGGGGAAGGGCAGGTCTTAGAAGGTCTCTGTCCGAATGTGGCTATTAAGTCACACCAGACCAGGAACCAGGAACCTTTCGTTTGTGAGCCCCATTGGGACTTTTTACTTTCATCAACACACAATTCAAAGATCATGGTTTGGCCGTCTGCTGTTATAATCAGATGTAATCAGAAACAGCTGATTCTGTTGCCATGTTTTGGACTTCTGGTATGACGTCACAGCTGTGATTTCTCTTTGGCTATTTTCCTTTAAAGCAGCCCTTTGAGGTGTCCATCTTATCTCCACACAGCTTATGAAGCGCTGCTCGTAGGATAAACCTGTGGCCTTATAGTCAAACTCCTCTTCTGCTTTGGATTCAAAATGGGTTCCTCCGATGATCGCTGCCCCTTTCTTTGTCCTTTCCTTTGACATCAGACTCACAGTAACTTGATCTCAGTGGATAAAAAGTCATAATGTCCCACTTTGAAGCGTTCGTAGATATAAATTACACACAAATTAAAAAAGAAACATCAGGGATAGTTTTTGGAGTTTCATTTCCAGAGCAAGCGAGGAGCATCTCGTCTTCCTCCTCCACAGGACCTTCACTGGAACAGTTCAGGACATAACTCACCGTCCACCGTCTCCATTAACTGCACCTTGGAGTACAGCTGGTAACAATCACTGTGGACTTAATGAAGCTTTGACATAAGAGCTCATATTCTCCTGAGCTGCAGACAGACAGTCCTACCTGGACCAGACAGCGAAGCAACCTTATCTATTCTGGATTTACGATGAACAAGACATAATTTGTTGCCGTCTACAGAAAACAGCGCATGTTCAAGAGGTCAGACTTTAAAGCTCCTGTGTTTTGCAGTTGATTACAGATATATATCATCGCCAAATTACCTGTATTCTTTGGGCAAAGTGACAAACAAATGAGATCAAGGCAGCATTAGAACCATGTTACCCTATATGTCCCTCTTATTACCCCTGGGATAAGTCATCACTAGCATTGCTGCTGCCAGAAACCCTAAAAGCATCGGGTCTAAAGGAGGCTCCACTGGCCAGAGTTTTCTTTTTTTGACACGTCATACAAAGTCATGTGCAAAAGCAGCTTTTGTTGTTTCTCTTTTGTTTCCCAGGGGGACAGATGTAGTTTTCTTCAACATAAAGGGTTCTCACTGCAGCCAAGATCCAGTCTGACGAGCCAAAGCTCAAAAAGCACATGTAAACACTGTGATTTATTAGCTGGAGTTGAGCTAATATCTCCAACTGCGATATATTAATAACATCAGGCTACACGTACAGTAGTAGTTTTAGGGGCTTGAGGTGAATATTTCAAATGTTTGTTTAACCTCTACTCAGTTTTTCAGGAGCTGTCAGGGAAGGGAGTTTCTGCTACATGAAATCTGTCCAAGTCAGATTAATGGCTTGTTAAATACGTTGGCTGCAGCAATGTTGGATGAAAAAAGAGCTGCACAGCAGAGCTCTGTCTTCATTATACCTCTTACCCATGGTCCAACACTGCTGCCAGACATGATTGCTGAGAATGGATGAATGTTAAAAGTCCTCACATTACCGTAAATTGCTGTATAAAAAACAAAATAACCTCCATAGCTATTGTCAGAACTCAAAATAATGATATATAATCACAAACTTTCTGCAGATCACATGATCCGACTAAAGCTCCTTTTCTCTGACAGGTTTGACACAGAGATTTTTAGATTTCATTGTTCTTTTCATTCCTGTGCGACACCAGAAGCAGCAGAACAGGCCCACAGCATGATGCAGCCTCCACCCTGCTCTACTGCTGGTGTTATCTTTCCCGTGAGCTTCGTTTCAACACCGATAAACGAAGCTCTACTTTGTTTCCACTGAGAAATTCTCAGAGAAGGAGTGAGACTTAAAGGGGAACTCCGGTATTTTTAAACCCAGACTTTATTTCTGGCATGAAATACGTTCATCTACTCACCGAGAACAGTTTGGTGAAAGTCGGCGTCCTTCGGAAGATATTTAGATAACTGGAGATCCATATAACGGAGTGAACGGGGCTTAGAGGATGCAGCCTCTAAATAAGGCATTATCTGTCTTTATTTCACCAATACTTTAAGAAGAATGAATGAATGAACGTGTGCTATAGCTCTGTTAGCTCATAGCTGCTGTGTTGTTGTTATTGGCGGCTATCGGGGGGCTTATAGAGGCTTTCTACACACTCGTCTACTGGGATGACGTCATCCACACGCCCCCCTGCAGCACAGCTCATTCACTCCGGTAAGAACGTCCATCTTACTCAAAGTCGTCGTCCACGTCGTCAAAATCTGATAAATATCCTGCCATGTTGCACAAAACTATCAGCAGCAAACTCTGTGTGAAGTTAGCCGACTGTCACAGAGCACGGAGTGAATAAACTGTGCTGCAGGGGGGCGTGTGGATGAAGTGGTCCCAGTAGAGTGCCTGTGTAGAAATCCCTCCGTTAGCTCTCCTATAGCTGCAAGTAGCCACATAACAGCAGCTCTGAGCTAACAGAGCTATAGCACACGTTCATTCATTCATTCTTCTTAAAGTATTGGTGAAATAAAGACAGATAATGCCTTATTTAGAGGCTGCATCGTAATGAAGCCTGTTAATTACATTAAAAACTGCTGAAATGAGACCTGCTGGTTACCCTGCATCTTTCCTGACGCTGGAAACAGAAACTAAAACAATAAGCCCCCTTTTAATGGAGCTAAACCATGTTTCAGGTCATGTGAACACTGAAAATTAGGCAAAAATGTTGTCTTATTTGTTCTTTACTTATTTATTCATTTTGTTTCAAGAAACTCGTTCAAATTGATCTAACAATCTTGGACATTTTATCAAGATATTGTTAATCTGCATTGACATATGTTGCACAGGATAAACATGTAAAACAGGAAAGTACCCTCTTTCAGTCCTAAGGTTTTAGGTCTCAGGACACCCGAACCATCTGGTCCTTAACGGGTCTTAAAATGAGGTAAACATCAGATTATCATGTCCCGATACGCAAAGCCGTGTCATGTGTAGCATTACAGAGGATCCGGATGGTCAATGAAAACTGTTGCTCTCCTGTCAGCTGATGCAAAGTGATGAATCTCCAGCACCAAAACCCAGGTGTGATCACTCAGCGGTCTGATGGGTTCTGCCGGGCTTCGGGAAAAGCTCCAGAGTTTCGAGCGCTTAATTAGTTAAACTGGGGCAGACATCAGTCTTCTAACAAGTCTCCGCTCTGTCAGAGGGGATGAAGAGGGCGGGTGAGGAGGAGCGAGATGAAGAAGTGTTGCTGAGGCAGGAAACATTGCAGCCAGAACAGTGATGATTTGTCGGCTTCTTTTCATTCCTGTAGCTGGTAGCTTTTATACTGGAAGGAGACAAAGGAACTTCCAGAGGTGGGGGAGGAAAGGAAGGAGGAAGCAAGGGAAGGAGGGAGGATCCACAGCTCATCCCTCACTCTTATCTGGACAGTGAGGGCTGTCAGGTCAAGTGTTCAACCTTCCTGGTGCCACACTAATAATGCCCCCCCCCTTGCTCTGGGCAACAAGGTCAAGTCTACAACCAGAAGCCGATTTATCATCCATCAGCAGGACCCCGCAGCTCTAACAGTCATGGGTTTTAAAGGGGATCTCGCTGTGCTGGAAGGGATCCAACACGCATTCTTCAGCTATCTCTGCACCCAGAGCGCAGGTACAGTAAAATACCTCAGAATACCTTCAGCCCAGGGAAGAACCCTGCTGAATCTGCATGTTTCTATTGTCAATGACTCACTGTTTTCACACAAAGTCTTTCCTTTGCTTCTTTTGTCCTCGGCGAAGGAGCTCCACTGAGGTAATTACAGGTTCGGGACTTTCCTGAAGGGCACCTCAGGCATAATTGCTCTGAAAGGTAACCACACATTTTAGCCGAGGATGCTGGATCTGGAAGAAGTGATAAGCTGGGAAAACACTGTTCGTGGCCAGGGGTGCTGTTAAGAAAGCTACCGATGGTTTACTTTATCCTTCAGCGGGTTGTTAATGGTGCAGCTTGTCTTAAAACCGTATCAATGCATGAAAAACTTAAGTTAAATAAATGCATCTCTTTGACACGCCTCCATCCTAAATCAAGAATGCATCACACTTCCTGACCATTCAAAACTAAATATTCCTGCTTTTCTTGGTTATTTGTCTCATTTACCCACAACTACAACCCAATCAAATCTTAGAATCAACCAACTCATGTAACCCAGAAAAAAAGTAGGTTTTCAGGTGTTCTTTCTCTTTAAATAAAACCATGATATCGCTCCAACAAAGTACTCAAACCAAGAAAGGTATGAGCCTTTAGAATATAATGACATGATGATGAATGTGATTTACGTCTTTCTATTTTGGCAACACATTCTCATCACCATCTCGTCTCATTCTGATGCTTGGTGGACAGCCCTCTGCGTCACTTTTCAATGTGCTGGGTACCTCTTTTTCATCCCCTTTCAGATTCACATGGACCTGCTCCTCAGCAGCATACCTGCAGAGTTATGTAATTAACAAGCAACGTAACAAGCGCAGGAATCATGTTTGGGAACAACGTGGGAAAGGTGTCTTTCACTTCCTTCTTTAAATTTATTCAGTCTTTATTTAGGCATTCATTTAAGCACAGCTCATTCACTCCGGTAAGAACGTCCATCTTACTCAAAGTCGTCGTTCATGTTGTCAAAATCTGATAAATATCCTGCCATGTTGCACAAAACTATCAGCAGCAAACTCTGTGTGAAGTTAGCCGACTGTCACAGAGCACGGAGTGAATAAACTGTGCTGCAGGGGGGCGTGTGGATGAAGTGGTCCCAGTAGAGTGCCTGTGTAGAAATCCCTCCGTTAGCTCTCCTATAGCTGCAAGTAGCCACATAACAGCAGCTATGAGCTAACAGAGCTATAGCACACGTTCATTCATTCATTCTTCTTAAAGTATTGGTGAAATAAAGACAGATAATGCCTTATTTAAATATTTAGAGGTAGTATTTTTTATGCCCTGCTCTTTCCCGTTATATGGAAACACGATTGCGAGTTATCTAAATATCTTCCGAAGGACGCCGACTTTCACCAAACTGTTCTCGGTGAGTAGATGAACGTATTTCATGCCAGAAATAAGGTCCAGGTTTAAAAATACCGGGGTTCCCCTTTAAGGTAAGCCTGCTCTTTGGTTTAGATGAAGAAGACTGACATGAATTTAATCTAAAATCTATAACAATGGTTAGTTTTGCTAAACTATCATTTACGCTCCAAACTAGGCCAGCAGTGTCGATGTCATAGAGGTTATACTCTGAGTTAGGACCAACGGACCGTTGACATGTTTATTGAGTGAAGGGCGCGCACAGTTTAACGAAAGCCAACAAAGTTAAAGTCACTTCCTCCCGTCCTGATCTCAACAGCTCCTGCTGACCTCTAACAATGTAAATGGGACAGTTTTCTTAACAATTAAACATCATGTTTTGATAGTTTCATGACACTAAAACAATGCAGCGACGCACTCTTTTCCAACTTCTTGTGGCTAAAAGCGACCACCAACACGTTTGGCTGAAGCTCGCCATAAAAGGTAAACACATGTTGATTTATAACACCAGTAAAATGGGAATTTGGAATCTTTTACAGGTTAAATTGGCTTTTTTTTAAATCAATTAGTCTACTTTTAATCAAAATCACTTTGTTAATGTTAGAAAAACATGGTTCGGTATTAAAAAACACGATAAAATACATTTTGAAGTCCAAAAATGAGGCTTTAAGGGTACCTTGCATGTTAAAAACCGACGCAATGGGCTCTTGAACAGTTTAGTTTAGACTTCTCGTTAGAGATGTTATGAGGATAAAGTCTGAATCCCGTGATTTCTTAGCATTTAAAGATGTGTATTGTCCCATTTCAGCTGAGCAGCGGCTCTAATGTAAGTGAATACATCCCTAATCTGCACGAATAGACCGGTCAGTGCTGTCAAACTGCATCTCTTTAGCCCTGATGGGAAAGATTAGGCCTGCTGGTGCTGCACTGTTCAGCCCCACAGAGCACAGAGAAAAACTCGAGCTGAGGAGGCAGTTTTGGTTGGTCAAGAGCACAAAGAGCAGCAGAGGAGCTGAGAGTGACATCTGTTAGGCCTTACAGCTGGAAGGCCAAAAATAAAGTTACTGGGTTGGGCCCCCTTTGCTGCACTCCCAGAAATCAGCTGCAGGACAAATGTAGAGATTCCTACCCGGTGGGATGCCATGAAAAGCCGTGCCTGTATGCATATAGCTACATAAAAGATGCTACAGATGCACTTTATTGTATGACAAAGCTCACTACACACAGATGTGCATGCAAATTGCATGCATCAAGGCTCACTATATGGTTTGATTAAACAGAAACATTTTTTGGAGCAAACATCAAGGCACCGATTTTTATCTTGGGCCGGAAAGAGCTGACATAACCTCAAAGGATGAACTGATACACCATCAGCTCTTAAGTCTGTATCTCTTTACTCTTGAGATGTTTCTTATTCCAAACTGTGGACAATATAGTTTTAGTCACTTAACATTTTCTCGGATCTACATCATCCTGAATTGTCAGCGAGGAAATTGGTAAATCTGTAGTGAGCAGCGCCATGGCGCTGTGACAAAGACGGATCTGTTGTGTCCTACCTCCCCGTCCTGCTCCAGCCTCATGACTCACCGGCTGCTACATCATCTGAATATCAGTGACGGGCGACGCACCGCCTGCTCATCAGGCGCCATTACCTGAACCGCAGCGGAAAAACACAACGGTTAGTTAGATAACGGGAAGACTTCTCTGTCTAAATCAAGCAGGATAAGAAGAGCAATCAGATGAGTCCCTGAAACTAGGGTCGAAGCAAAGATTCGCCTCTGATGTGCACCGAGATGGACATCGAGGTCTGATTTCAATATAAAACACAGGTCTGTTTATCCATGCCAGCCAAGTTCAAGCAATCACAGCTGAGTCCAAGGAGAAATTAAAAGCAGAGGAGAAAAACCAACTCCAACATCCATCTGCTCCTCTTCTTAATGATCCTGTTTCAAAAATACGTCTCTACCAGAAGGTCTCCGGTTAAAATCTGTGTGTTGTTGGAAAAAGCTGCTTCCAAGGAGCTTTCAGACCTCTCAAAACAACTCGTTTCCACCACAGTTACAACTCAATCTTTCTGTTCATCAAGGCAAAGGATGAGAAACTGAAGAACCAGACACACAAGCGTTTACTGGGAAATAGCTCAGCTTTGGGCAAACTTTCACATTTTATCTAGAAACCAAACAGAAGTCATCTGTAACAGCTGATGGAACTGAAGCCGTCATCTTCAGGAGCGCTTCCTCTTTAGCTGGAAAAACCCTTTTCAAAGTTCTTGTAACAACTCTGTGAAGTCCAATCCCTTCTTTGAGTCCGCAATGCAGGAACTACAGATAATTGGGTGCTTCCTGCATGCTTCCGGGTTGATTTCAAGGTTATTTTACTGGTTTTTAGGGCTCCTGACGGTCTTAATCCACATATTTCTCTAATTTGCTTTCGGATTATGAACCTCCTAAAGCCATCAGCTCTTCAGACTCATTAATTCCTAAAGTTAGGACTAAAACATCTGGAAAAGTATCAGAGACACACTTTTCATGGAGCTTTTAACTGAATCTTATTTACTCTTTTTTGATGATTTTATTCGAAATACAAATACTATGTCTTATTATCCCTCTTAGTTCAACCAACTTTGATGTAGTTTTATCATCTTATTCTCACTGCTTATCATACTTCCAGTGTTACTATCATCATTTTTGCCCCAATACTGTAAAAATGTGTGCATGTTTGTGTCTGGGCGAGAGTTGAGGCGTACGGTAGGGTGGTGCGTCTGTTTCGTTCCATCTTTGCTGTTTTTACTGCTGATGTGAAGCCCTTTGAGCTTCATATTTTGCATAAAAAGTGCTTTACAATAAAGATCTGGTCTTTTTCTTTCTTTTTTTTTTGCTAGCTTCTTCCTCCAAGAAGGTATTTTTCCAGCAGAAGCAGAAGCATCTGTGACATAATTCAGTTAAATATACATCTGCTCATTTCGGTTTATTTATATAGAACCAAATCACAACAAATGTTACCTTGAGGAACACGTTCCTCCAGCTGTTTCTTCTTAGTTTCACTTACTTTTCCAGCCTTTTGTTGCCCCTGTTCCAACTTTTTTCAGACGCGTCGCTGCCATCTAATTCAAGATTTGATTCAAGCAAACATTTGATGCTTTTCATCTGCTGTTCTGACATAAAACATTAGTTTGTAGACTTTTCAACTCATCCTGTTAATTCACACCTGATACAGAGTCTCATGAAGCTATATTTGCTCTCTGTCTCTGATTTTTCTTGGAATTTAAGCGTTGATTCTTGATATGTTCAACATTTAATAAGTTTATTATTTTCACCGTAAAGGATGAGCTGTCTGACCCGAGTGAGTTCGACTGTGTCATCATGACAGCATTGACTTGGCATCCAATTGAAGGCCACATTTGTTTATAATAGGAACAGCAGGCTAACGAAAACTCCCTAAATTCATCGTGGCATTAGACTAAATCTCATCAAGCATTCTTCTGTGTTACAAATCACATCTATTCCAGGATTGTTTGATGCATGATCTACAATTGCAAAAGAAGAAAGAAAGAATCTGAATTATAAATAAAGGGTAATGATGCTATTATCATGCTCTCTTACTATCTAGTGCTGCTCCTCACCTTTCTATTTGAATAATGATTTATAATCATATTAGCTCTCTCCGGAGCCCTGCTCTGGAAAAGTAAAAAGCTATTATCCAGTTGTCAGTTTCCAGGAGACGCAGAGGGAGATGGAGCGGTGATGCTGACACATGCACATGCTGTAACTACACACATCCCTGCACTCACACACCGCTCAAAATGTGCATATTTGTAAGCGCAGACATACACAATTCATGCACAGACAAACACACAAACTGAAGACTTTTTCCAGGCTCAGCAGGTGGAAAAACCCCTGCTGTTTGTTCAGGCTGCTGGGAGTGCTGGGTGGGTGGGGCTTAAAGCCAGAAAATCACTTGTCAATCACAGAAAAACACACAACGCACTCCTAACTAAACTCGTGCTCCTGTATCTGAGCTCTGTTTTAGCTCAGAAAAGGACTTCTGAAGACACAGAAGCCCAAACATTGTCCACATGTTTCTGGGGGAGAATTACCACCAGCATTTTGTTGCAGTGTTGCTTGAAAATTTTCTATATTTCTGCCTAAATTTAACTTAAAACATCACAAGATTTCCACACATTGTCCCATAAGAAGATCCCAGAACCGACTAAACAAGGGAAGCACTTAGTTGTTTATTTACTAATTAATTTGGCTTAATGACTTGTGTTCTTTGGGTCTTTTCCTGCTATAAGACACACCTTCTCTTGTGATTCTGGCTCCAACTTGTTTTCCTTTAAAACTCATTAGTTTCATGGAAAATTGCCCAAAACAGGTCCAATCAACGACACTTAAAGCACGATGTTGTGCAGAAGGGATAAAGTTCTTGTGCTTATCCAGACATAATCCTTCTCATTTAAACCAAAACATTTTATTTAGGACTCATCTGAGCAAAATATATCACCAATAACCTTCTATCTTGTCAATGTGGTCCATCATTATGAGTCCAACACTCACAGAAGACTTCGAAACATGAATATTGGTCAACCTGAGAGAGATAAAGTTGTAATCTGGGTTATAACTGTTAGTTTCAGTAACATGAAGCTGGTAAAGGTTATAACAAGATAACCTGATGATATAAATATATATATATGAAGAAATCTTTCAAACACCAATGCTTAAACAAACAATAAAGACTCTTTACCTTAAAGGGAGTAAAACAGAAAAGAAGCAGATGAAACAAATGTCTAAACCATGCTTTGATCGATGCTGAGGCAAACAGTTCAAAGACAGATACCATACTGCAGAGAGAATAAGATATCATGCATCACTGATCAATACCGGTTGCTCGGCCTAATCCTCTGGAATACATTTTGACAGTCTTGGTTATATCAGGTGTATCTGGGGAGCAGAAAGGTGTTTAGAGCGAGCATTAAGAGCAGAATGTGGCTGCAGTGGCAGAGATGTAGTCTGTCATTAACCCTGTTTTGATGTTTCACGTTGATATCAAAGAGGAAGAATGAAAAAGTGTTGGAAAAAGCATTTTTATTAAAGGGACTTTCACTAAAATAAAGTGTGTTAGAGTTTAATGGAAGTGTCACTTTATTTTGAATGTAAATATATAAAACTGCTTCGGTATTCTTTGTTTAATGTAGAAAAATGTACGATACCACTAAACTCTGATCTGTGAATAATTTGTTCCCATTTCTTTAGTTGCATCTATGAAAAACAGCAAAGAAAACAGTTTGACAGACAGAAAATAGGATTTCTGCAGCAACAAGGTGATTCCCAAAGAGCTATTAGCTGAAAACTTGGCATATCTCAGCATGGTGTGCAGTGTGTCCTTAAAACATTTGAGGAAACTGGACAAGTGGAGGACAAAAGAAGAAGTGTCAGGCCTAAAAAACTATCTACAGCAGATGAACAGGATCTGAAAGTGATGTCCTTAAGAAAGAGGAAAAAATCCAGCTGTGACCTGACAGGACCTGAGAGATGCATCTGGACCTTCAGCTGATCCATCTACTGTTGGCCCAAGCCTCATCAGAAATGGTCTCCATGGAAGGGTGGCTGTCAAGAAGCCATTCTTAAGGAAGGGAAACAGGGAGAAAAGGCTGAGCTGTGCCAAATGACACAAGAAGTGGACTGAAAATCAGTGGCAACAGGTCTTATGGAGGGATGAATCCTCCCCAGAGCCCGGACCTCAACATTATTGAAGCAGTGTGGGATCATCTGACAGAGAACGGAACAAAAGGCAGCCCACATCCAAAGAAGAGCTTTGGGATGTCCTTCAAGAAGCCTGGAGAACTATTCCTGAAGACTCCTTAAAGAAATGACAGAAAGCTGGTCTCAGAGGGTTCAGGCTGAGTTGGAGAATAAAGGAGCTCAGACCAGATATTCACTTTAAAACTGCTTAGAACTGAACAATCTCTGTTTTTACCTTAAATAAAGTGTATTTACATTCATGTTTGACCATGTTTCAGTTACTCTTTCATGATAAATTACTGCTTAAAAGAGGCCACTCCAATGACTCCACAGTCGAAGCTCATATTCGTTCCATAATTTGAATGAAAGTTTCTTTCATTTCTTTACAATGAAGCAGAAATTCTCAAAGTCAATTCAAGATCTAAAAAAAAAAAAAGGTGTTTTAAATCCTCCCTAAAGCAAGATATCACCTTCCCTGATGATTTGGGGATATACTTCCTGGCTTAAACAATACTATGTATTTAAGGCACGACAGATGGAGACAGAGTCTCGTCTCTGGATCAGTTTCACACCATGTGACATAAAATCTTATCTACAAGTCGATAAGGTTGCTAAATAGGAAACGTCCATAAAAACGTCAAGCTTAACGGGTTTTGGTTCCAGTGTGAGGTGAAAAATCGGGCCGGGCCGGAGTAAGATTTCTTTAGAGTCTATTTCAGGGGTTGAGATCTGAGACTGAGGCGCACACACACACATATAAACACCTACTTCCTCTCATCTACCAATCCCTTCCACACACAAGCCCAGAAGCTGCTTCCAGACATTTAATCTGCTGTGATTTACATCTGAAGGCCTTGGCGGATAGTACCGTGGTGTCGTGTTTGCTGAACGTGATATTCCATGTCGAGAACATTATTACGACCAGGAAGCAGCAGCAGCTCAGCTCAGCCTGGTGAGAAACACACCGAAGCTGGTCAAAATGCACCTCCAAGCTGGAAATATAAACCATGTAGTGTTTCTGCTTCTTTCAGAGCATCAGTCAGCTGTGAACATGCTGCCACTCTGACCTCTCAGCACCTCATTTCGTCAGGACCTATTCAGGGATAATTTCTCAACAGGACCCCAGTGGCCGTGGACACAAAGAGCGGACCAGCCAGCAGTAATTACACCATGCAAATGCCATTTAGGCCCTTTAATACGGCCGGTGTTGTATCACTTCAATTGGTTCGGCGTTTATCACCCGGCGCACACGCACATCTGTGGAGCCCAGAGGAGGGGAGGGGCCGGGAGTCATCTGCTCTTTCATTCATGTGGATATTTCCTCCTTTTTCATTTTCTCCTCCATGTTTGCCTCTGCTCTTTTTCTTTGCTAATTTAAAAATTTGCAGAGTCTCTCTCTCTCTCCTCTCTTTATTCATCCTCTTATCATTCAAAGACACTTATGAATGTCTGTCCACGTTCCATTTCTTTTCACACAGCATTTTACAGGAGGGGTGTCGTGTCGCCATGCAGTTAGGAAACAAAGGACACGGCATCGCCGTGAAGCCTTTTCTTAGAGCCCAACCAACCTCAGTCCTCAGCCCTGTTTATTGCACACACATCGTATCTTCTGGTGAGTGTGTGGGTGTGTCTGGGGGTGAAGCTGCCACTGAGACAGGTAGTGTTGGCCAGCTGGTTTGAACAGGTGTACAGGCTGTGTTCCCATCAGACTGATCTGTGCACTTGGCCGTGGACCAGACACTGATGGGTAAAGCTTCTCTCCCCCTTTTGTCTTCTTCTTCAGCGTCTGTTTCTCGTTCATTACCCGTCTCTCTCGATTTCCTTTTTGCTTCCAACCACCCTCGTCTTCTCCTCCTTTCTTTCCCTTTCTCCATCAGCACAGGACTCTCCACAGATACAGCCGTCCGCTCCCTTGCGGCTTCTTCTTTGTCTTGGTTAGCCGGCACCGGTGGCATCCACACAAATACAAACACACACACAAACACACAGCCATGCATGACCAGACAAACAGTGTTGAGTGCAGGAGGCTGATGGGAGAGTAACTACGCATGAAGAAAACCTCAGTGCAAGCAGACAGATGAACACTTTTCTTTTGGTTGACAAAACACAAAGAAACAACATTACATGTCATGTTTATACGGTCAAAAAATGCATTAAAATCATTTTAATCACTCTGGCAGGGGGAAAAAATCAATATTATTAGAATTATTATTGTTATTATGAGGCCTTGAAATATTATATTATAAAAAAGGTGGCAAGGAAATTATTTAAACCAGATCTGATAAGATGAATGGGAGCCATTAGCAGAGGGAAATTAGTTCTTTTGGGGGCACTGACACAGTTTCCACTGCTGCTGCACTGACATATTTAGCCTCTGAGGAGGCATTATTTCTCTGAGCATCTAAAGAAAAGGAGGTGAAGATGAAACGATGTGATGAAAAGTCCAGTTGGCCAGTTAATAAACTCCTGTTTTTCACTAAGAAAGAGAAGGAAACTTTATTGTCTGTAATTGTCTTTTATAAAGACATCCGAATCCCACTTTTCAACAGCAGCCTCCCTCTGCCAGAGATCCATCTTATCCTGGAGCATCAAAAACATGCCATCATAGGCTCTGTCATAATCCTGTCTGCTGTTTCCTACTCTGGAGTAAAGTTTCCAAACATCGTAACTGGTGCACAAACGTAGATCAAGATCCTGTTTAACACATTCTGCTGCTTCTAAGCTTTCTCTGTGGGAGGTCAAAGTGCAAATGTGAGCATCGCAGCACAATGGGACTGCAACTAGTCATCGATTATTGAAACGATTAATCGACTAATCGGTTAATTACTAATTAAAAACAATCTAAAACTGAAAAAGGACACATTCAAGCCATATTTTGTCTTGTCTTTAAATTTAGCTGTAAATGCTAAGAAGAGTGCGGCTGTAATGCACCGACAGTCAAATCAATACCAAAAAGGGAAAAAGATACAGCCTGGTTGTAACTTTGGACTGAAGTTGAATAATTACCATTTTAATGTTGCACTTTAACGTTAAAATCCAAGACAACTTTTCTACACACTCGTCTACTGGGATGACATCATCGACGCCCCCCTGCAGCACAGTTTATTCACTCCGGTAAGAACGTCCATCTTACTCAAAGACATCGTTCACGTCGTCAAAATCTGATAAATATCCTGCCATGTTGCACAAAACTATCAGCAGCAAACTCTGTGTGAAGTTAGCCGACTGTCACAGAGCACGGAGTGAATGAGCTGTGCTGCAGGGGGGCGTGTGGATGAAGTGGGCCCAGTAGAGTGCCTGTGTAGAAATCCCTCCGTTAGCTCTCCTATAGCTGCAAGTAGCCACATAACAGCAGCTATGAGCTAACAGAGCTATAGCACACGTTCATTCATTCATTCTTCTTAAAGTATTGGTGAAATAAAGACAGATAATGCCTTATTTAGAGGCTGCATCCTCTAAGCCCCGTTCACTCCGTTATATGGATCTCCAGTTATCTAAATATCTTCTGAAGGACGCCGACTTTCACCAAACTGTTCTCAGTGAGCAGATGAACGTATTTCATGCCAGAAATAAGGTTTAAAAATACCGGAGTTCCCCTTTAATCCCAGTCAGGAGTCAAACACACAAAGTCCCTACTTATGACTCTCTTGTTTATTTATTATTTCTAAAGACCTGATGATATTCTAAAACCATTTACCCGATGAAACACAACTGTTGTTCATTCAGGTGTGCAAAGGATCTTTAACTATAGCTGATGCTATATCGAAAGGATGCTAAAAGGTCATCGGCCCGGCCTGAAACCCACCCGTCGCTGCCAGTGAAGGACGCCGATTCGAATTTGCCAAAGCCATGAACACAAAGCCTGAAGCCTGATGAGTTAGATTCTCCTGTGATCCTCATCTCCTGAGAATCCATCTGCCTCACGAGGTAAACATTTGTCGGCATTTGGCACAAACAGAAACACAAGGAAAACACCTTCTGTTGGGTTTATCCTCACTTGATCCCTGTCAGAACAGACAAAGGCCTGCCGTGTCTTCAGTGCAGTCTTCAAACAAGCCTGGAAAACGAACTCCAAGTGCACTTGAATGATGATCTACTCTGTGATCCAAAACTCAAGAGTCCAAATGAACTTGGCTGTCTGTGCACACAAAACTATGTTCCTTTACAGCTTTGCAGAATAAACACAGACGGCACTAACTGATTTACTTGACAAATGTTTGTCATAAAAGAGCTAAATCAGAGCATCGGTTCCATAAAAGGTCAACCAACGAGCTCATTTTTCGTCCAAGTCTTCCCTCGATGAACTCTCATTTTCTTTTGAAGCACTTCCTCAGGTCGCAAGATCACAGATGAGGTCACATCCTGTCTTTTCTGATCAGACCTGAGGGACTGGCTGCAGATGTAGGGGCCGAGAGGTCGGGAGTCTCGTGAAAAGAGATAGCCAGGGGATCCTCTTTTCCCCTTTTTTGTTTTTAAATCCTCAGTTTTGGTGGAGGTTAAATGTTTGTGTGTGTGGGTGATTGTATTTCCCCCCTCATGGGACGCATCAGTGACCAAAATACACTGAGAGAGCCCTTAAATCTGAACCGTGTAATGAACCTGCCATATGTACAAGCGTAATTAAGAGAAAAACTTTGGATGTTCTTATCCTTTAAAGTATCAGTTTACATTTTCCCAACTTTGTGTCACAGACATCAAACTCAAGCAGAAACAAGGGCAGTAAAACACGAGTTCCACTGGGTATTTTAAATCTATTGAGGCTTTTAACATAAGCTAGCACTTATGGACTGTTACTCTAACAGTCTGGTTAGCCATCTTTACAATACAATTCAGGCTAAATCTTTCCACTGTTAGCATGTGATGATACAGCTGAACAGAAGGCTCTCAGCTTGGAATTTAATTTCCTCATTAAGCGGTCAAGTGGCTGCCTTTGTGAGAGTCCTCCAGGTTTGGTGTGCTGTGTGAGAACCCTGTTCCACATCCAATTTGCATTTTCACTTTCACATTTTAAAGCTGGAATTATGCACGAAAGCTAAGATACAAGAGCGCCGGTTATTAGCAGTAACACCACAACAAAATAATGAACAACAACCACGCTCTATAAAACAGATAAAGGGGAATGATCGCAGCCTCTGTGGCTGTAATACCTGGCCGCTGCTTTGGCAATAATGCTGGTGGAACTGCTAATAGAGCATTATGGGAGCCCAGGGACCAGCGCTGACAGGTGATTTATGTCGCCTCTGACGACTCCGGCCCGCGAACCAAACCCTGATAAAAGAAGAGCTAGATTGGAACAAGCAGGATGATGAATAGACTACACGATCCAGAGACCCGTCTCATTAGAGAGAGGAAAAGAGAGACGGAGCTCTGGCCATTTAGCTAATGTAGCGAGTCATTGTGTGAGTGTGCGCCTGTGTGCATCCATCTGCATACCCACGGTTGTGAGTGTGTGCGTACGTGCACTGAGGGACCTTAGCAGCGGGTTTAGCTGCAGCAGTAGCAGGTTGGAAATTAATGACACACTAAATATATGGCGAGGCAGCTTGACCCTGCATAATACCGACATATAGGATTAACCTTGGTTGCCACTTGGGGCCTTTGTTAGCCCACATGCTGTTACAAGTAAACAGGGGGCCACAGCTCCGAATAGGTGTTTGTGAGCCCCATGCGGCTGGATAAAAGAAGCTGATTTATTTTCTCACTGCTTAAGGGGATAAAGCGATGCATTTAGGATTAAAGGATTCAAAGTTTGCGTTTAATAAATAGTCAAAGCTCGGATAGTCACAGGAAGGAGTGAGCTAAGCACGGTGGATTATATGAGATGAATTTCAAAAAGGGGGTGTCTTGGAAGCTTAAGGACACGAGAAGAGGATTTGATTGGGTTTTGGAGTGATGGTCTGACAACAAGATGCTGCAGGATGTCACCTACAGCCTCTGGAAAATTAGAATCTCTCACTACTTCCTCACATTCAGCAAACAAAGTACCTTATGAAGAAGATAATAAGCAGAAAAATTGATGGAAAAAGAAATAGAGGCCTCGTACAAGTCAAAGTATCGACTATAACAAGCCTAATGTAACTCATATATATATATATATATATATATATGAACAGCATAATAAATATTGAGAACACTGTGAACAAGTATAAATAACATGAAATGGGGACTTTCACCTGTACCACTTAAGGTAGTTATATACTTATATACCTCAAAGGCAACTGGTAAAAACAATAATTGGGGAAATGTTTAAATAAGTTACGATAAACATAAAAAAATGAAAGGATCTACAGAATCTGAGCCTGTATTCACTCATAACAAACCTTTAAGCTAAGTGCTAATAATAGCAATACACAGCATGTTCATACTTGCCAATATGAACCGAACCAAACCAAACCCATCCAACTCGTCACATACTTATATATTTACCAACACCCAGGGTACCTGTCATCTTTTCTTTTTGCTAAATATAACCAAGTAACTTTGATGCCTTAAACCAATCATATACTTGTGATATCAACACCTAACAAATAACTTTTATGCTTAAACCTAATCAGGTACATTTGCTGTCAAACCAAATCAATGACTTTTGATGTCAAAACATAACAAACAACTTTTTGGACGAAACCAAATCAATTACTTTTATTTCCTAAAGGTAAACAGGTTCTGCTATTGCCTAAACCTAAACAAGTACTTGTAATGTCTCGAGTTATTCAAATACTTTCAATGCCTAAAACAAACCAAGACATTTTTGGACTAAACTAAATCAAGTACTTTTGTTTCCAAAAGCTAAACAGGTTCTGTTGTTGCCTGAACCTAATCAAGTTCTTTTGAGTTATCAAGTCCATCAAATACTTTTCATGCCTAAAACTAACCAAGAATTTTTTGGACTAAACAAAATCAAGTACTTTTGTTTCCAAAAGCTAAAGAGGTTCTGTTGTTGCCTGAACCTAAACAAGTACCTTTGATGTCTCAAGTTATTCAAATACTTTTAATGTCTAAAACTAACCAAGAATTTTTTGGACTAAACAAAATCAAGTACTTTTATTTCCAAAAGCTAAAGAGGTTCTGTTGTTGCCTAAACCTAAACAAGTACTTTTGATATCTCAAGTTATTAAAATACTTTTAATGTCTAAAACTAACCAAGAATTTTTTGGACTAAACAAAATCAAGTAGTTTTGTTTCCAAAGGCTAAACAGGTTCTGCTATTGCCTAAACCTAAACAAGTACTTTTGATATCTCAAGTTATTCAAATACTTTTATTGCCTAAATCTAACCAAGAATTTTTTGGGCTAAACAAAATTAAGTACTTTTGTTTCCAAAAGCTAAACAATTTCTGTTGTTGCCTGAACCTAATCAAGTTATTTTGAGTTATCAAGTTCATCAAATACTTTTATTGCCTAAAAGTAACCAGGAACATTTTGGACCAAGTCAAATCAAGTGAATTTGTTGCTTAAACCTAAACATGTTAAGTTGTTGCCTGAACCTAATCGAGTACTTCTGATGTCTCAAGGCTGAACAGACAGAGCTTGAAAGCAAAACTAAAGAGCTAATGAATGAGAAGAATGACGTTTGCAACATAGAATTTAATATTGTTGCAGCTGGTGCATCGGTTAACAACAACAGGATACCTGCCAAGTTGCAGCTTTAAAAGGTGGAAAAATAATGTCTCAAGGGGGACATTTAAAACCAACAGCAAGGTTTATTGACCAAATGTCAGTAATTGACCAGTTGCAGGGGAGAATGTGTTGATCAAACACAAAGTAAAGCAGCGGCCTGCTGAAAAGTCCATTTTTCAAGTACTTAGTCATGAAATAAGACAAATAGAAACGATGATTTTGTAAAGTCAGGGGATCACTGTTATTTATAACTCATCCTTAGGAAGACAAAAGTGCCTGTGCAAAATTTCATGGCAATCCATCCAATAGTTGCCAAAAGATTTCCTTCTTGGTTACGCCGGATGAAAAATTGTTGGGTCACCAAAGTCATTAGTATTCATCCTCTGGAGAATATGTCTGTATAAGTCTACATGTCAAGCCATGCAATAGGTCAACGTGTTGGACTGCCTGAAAGGCGTCATAAAAGCCACGATGTGAACACAGTTAAAAACAAAAAGAAAAGTTGGATCCTCAACATTGCCCCATGGGGACAAAAGTCAACCCTTTCACATTTAAAAACCTCCCAGGCTGAAGCCTCCTGCTCTTATTGCCATGATGGATTTCCCATTTAGCTTGACCCTATATTCATTAAAAGAGGATTTAAACCCGTTAAAAAGGGAGAGGAGAGAGGCCCCTTGGGGACTGTGTTTGCTCTGCCGGGCCCCCTGCCTGAGACACACTTTCTCTGTCTCTCACACACACACTGGCTGCCTCCTTTGGCCTATAACTCTCCCTCAGACAGGGCTTGTTAGCTGTGGAGAGCTGGGGAGGAGGGTCCAGGTTTTATTAGTGGCAGCAGCTGCACTCCTCTCTGGCTCTATAAAAGGTAATTACTGCTGGTGGTAACAAGCTAATTGATTGCTAATTAGGTGAATCAGTTCTCTAAGTGCTGTCCCATTTATTGACAGATGGTGACAGAGAGGGTGTGCGGCGGCTTGGCTTGTGTATCATTTCGGCTGTTTTGTGAGAGCCGTAAGATGAGTGTTGCAGGAGCTGAACACGCACACACTTGAAGGTGGATCTCCGGGTGGTGGAGGACAGTCTCTGTTAAGACGGTGCTGGAGCAGAAACATGATTGATTCAAGCGAGGGCTCGCAGTCGGAGAGGAAATGAGAGCAGAATGGGGGCGGCACACGGTCTGTCGGTGCGCTCAGGGGACCATCGGGCCCCTGTATGCGCTCTCTTATGGAAATGAGGGGCCACGAAGAGGGGAAGACAGGGAAAGCAGGAGAGTGAATGTGAGGGGGAGAGGAGGAGCTTCAGCTCATCAGCTGGCAGGAGAGCAGAAAGGCGGAGGGAAACCGCTCAGCGGAAGGCGAAGAAGAAGAAGAAAAGATGTGGTGGGAAATTTAAAACAACTCCCAGTGTTAAGTGTCCCAAAATTACACAAATACACAAATTAAATGAGTCAAAAGTTCGTCAACAAGAGGGCAGCTAAACGGCTTTATCTTTTCTGAAAGGACCCCTCTGTTGGCCCTGGAGCCAGCTCCTCCACCGCTCTCTGCAGGAGAGAAAGTCACAGCCGGCGGCCCTCTAGAGTTTCCTCTCTGATGGCATTTGACATGCCCGTTTTACGCCCGCTCGCTGGCGCGTCACAGTGGGTGGCAGGGCCAACCACACCAGTTGTTTTTGATTTACGGCCCTCAGGGTGAAAGGTTTATTGGTTCGGACTAGTTAGTACAGGGCTAAAATAAGGATTCAGTGGAGGGTGGGGGGTCCCTCCACCCCTCCCGGAAACTGCCGCCACCTGCCATGTGCATCCACCAAAACACACACACATGAACCTACCTACACTGGTGTGTACATTCATAGACACATGCCTCTCTGTTTATGTCTGCCCCCGTCTTATTGTCTTATCCCTGCTGTCGCCTCAGTTTCGCTGCCAAAAGCCTTTTTAATCTCCGCTGTGTTGTCACAAAAGTATGTGAACACAATTAAAACGGCAACAAATAGATCATTTCATTTTAGGCAGTTTGTGACAGGGATGAATGAACGACGGCGACACGTTCACTGGCTCACGTTTATATCAGAGATGAAGGTGCACATGCAGACTTTAAGCTGGAAGTGCTGACACGGATTTGACCAAAGAAAAATAAATAAACTGCTATATAAACACATATAAAACCAGTTCATTAGGTAGATTTTGCCTTAAAACATAGCCAAGCTAAAGTAAGTGATTCTTACCTGTAATTTCATGTTGAAATATTTCACTAAGAAACAAGAAAATATTTTTAAAAAATGCCCTTTTTCAGTAAACTGTGGTGTCTTACAGATGTGTACAGATGTGTCATGTTATCTTATTGCAGGGTAAAGACATGTAAATAATGGGATAAAACTGCATGCCCGCTGCCTTCTGAAGCGAGAAACGTGTTAAACCTGATTTGTCCAACTGTCCCTGAAGGCAGCATCATTACAGTTTCTGAATCTTCTGTTTTCGTCACAGATAAGTACAGATATGACCTCTGTGTCCATCATCAGCCCGTTACTGCTCTACTGTCCCCTCAAGTTGGACCCAAGACCACCAGAAAAGGTTGACCGACTCCCACCCCTGCTCTGCTACATCCTGCCGTCCTTTCTCATCTTTCCCTTCTCTTTCCATTCTTTTCCTTTTCTTCCGAGACCCTCCGTCTAGACGCAGCGGGTGAAAGGAGACGAACCGTGAGCGCTCGCTCTTCTTTTTGTCCGGTGACCCCCCCCCCCTCACTTCGACCTCCAGCTCCCTCCGTCTGCCCTCTATTGTTGGGGAACAATGCGGTGTCACTGCCTCTTCCTAAACATGTTGGGGTATTAAAATCACCCTCAATATGAGCCACAGGGGTGTGGAGGGGGGCCAGAGCAAGAGCTGCCATACCAACACACACATAAACATACATACACACACTCTGACCTATAGGGGGGCCATTTGTGTCAATCAGGGGGAGTTCAAAAGCCAGGAAATATTCCTTCACACATGCATACACACACATATACACACAGCGAGCTAAACTTGGCGGCACATACAGCGTCAAAGATATGTCAGTCAAAACACATGGCAACCAGGGCCCTTTCAGGGTGTGCAAGTGTGTGCATGCAAGTGTGTGCATGCATGTGTGTGCGTCTGGGGGTCAAGTTCCTGTGAAAACACAGATCCCACCCAGAGATCTCCAACCACCCCCCCCCCCACCCCCCAAACCACACCAAGTCATCCACAGATGGAGCCAGATCTCTCTTCTCTCCATGCTTCATCCTCTGATGTGACTAAAATACGCCGTTGCCGTGGAAACCAGCGCTTCATACTGTGCTAATTGTTAAACTTATCCTCCCTCGTTTCCTAATCCTGGAGCGTTTCTGTCCACATCTTTGGAGCCACGGCGACGCACTTCCTATACAACAAGGTGGGTAAAACGTACTTGATATTTTAGGTAATCATCTGTAATCCCCAACGCTATGATTCCTAACTTTAAAGCCTCAGTTCTCCTCAACGATTAGCAACATTAAATCCATTCATTCCTTCTCAATGCCACGGTTGTCTTACAGCCGCCTATCCCAGCGGCCACTGGACCGGTCACCAGTCAAATGAGACCATGTGGACGCACTTCAAGGGTCAATTTAGAGCCACCAATTAACCTAACATGCATGTTTTTGGGTGGAAGGTGGAGTAACCGGAGAGAAACCACGCATACAAACTCCACAAAGAAAGGTCCCGGCCAGGATTCAAACCAGGAACCATCTTGCTGTGAGGTGACGGAACAACCACTCAACTCAAAGTAGTTTATTTGTCGGATTTTACAATAGAAATGTTAAATCTAGACAGATACAATCCAATAAATCTAATTAATTATTATTTAATGATCTCTAATTTAATCAAATAACTGTAGTTCAACTGCAATCCACTTCAGTGCATTAATTATAATCCCAATCAGCCCAATTTCATTATAATCCAATTAGTCATAATCCATCCGTCCATTTTCTCTACCCGCTTCATCCAGTTCGGGGTCACGGGTGGCTGGAGTCAGCTGCCATTGGCCGAGAGGCGGGATGCACCCTGGATGGGTCGCCAGTCCACATCATAATCCAATTCATCATAACTGCAGTAGATTAGTCATCATGTTTAAAATGGCCATAAATTCACCTTATTTTCTTTTTTTTACAGGTCGGCGTTCCTGGCTCTGTCTGACATTCAGTGAGCAGTTATCAACCACAAATCTCCAGCCAGAACTCAGAAATTCACTTATCTTGTTGCTGTTTGTTTAAAAATAATCATAATAATAATCATTTGACTTCTTTGATGAAGCATTTTGCCTTTAAACGTGTTATATTATCCCAAAAGTATGAAAAAGCATAAAAAATTAGCATTAAATCACATATTTTAGACTTATTATTGCTCTTATTAAACAAAAACTAACCAGCCAGAACTCATAAATTCACTTATCTTGTTGCTGTTTGTTTAAAAATAAGCGGAATAATAATCATTTGACTTCTTTGATGAAGCATTTTGCCTTTAAACGTGTTATATTATCCCAAAAGTATGAAAAAGCATAAAAAATTAACATTAAATCACATATTTTAGACTTATTATTGCTCCTATTAAACAAAAACTAACCAGACTGGAACAGGTCGGCGATCCTGGCTCTGTCTGGCATTCAGTGAGCAGTTATCAACCACAAATCTCCAGCCAGAACTCAGAAATTCACTTATCTTGTTGCTGTTTGTTTAAAAATAAGCGGAATAATAATCATTTGACTTCTTTGATGAAGCATTTTGCCTTTAAACGTGTTATATTACCCCAAAAGTATGAAAAAGCATAAAAAATTAGCATTAAATCACATATTTTAGACTTATTATTGCTCTTATTAAACAAAAACTAACCAGCCAGAACTCATAAATTCACTTATCTTGTTGCTGTTTGTTTAAAAATAAGCGGAATAATAATCATTTGACTTCTTTGATGAAGCATTTTGCCTTTAAACGTGTTATATTATCCCAAAAGTATGAAATAGCATAAAAAATTAGCATTAAATCACATATTTTAGTGACTTCTTAAAGCTGTAAACAAACTATTGTTCCACGTAGAAAAGCTTTAAAACAAAAAGCTGCTCTGCAATAAATAGAAATGTGTTTCAATGCCTTGTTTTCATGACAACGGGCAGATTCAAGGCCCTGATTGGGTCGTTTGGTGTCAGTTCTGACAACCCAGAGGTCTCCACACACTCTCCGTTCTTGTCCGCTTATCATTTCCTGAAGACTTCAACTCGCACCCTCACATAAACACACGGGAAAGATAATTCATTCAGGCGCTCTGGAAGCCGCCTCTGCAGTGACCCTCGCAAGACAATAAAGCATCTCCACAATGGAAATGTTAATTTCCTCATTATCAGCCCTCTTAATTATTTGTTGTGACAGATAATTGCATGCAGGGCGTTTGATATCAGCAATAACCTTCTGCCTGCGTTGTCAAGGGGGCCTTGTTTCCTCTCCCACCCCTGAGCGCCGCTTTTCACCAAGACAAAGCGCACGGAAGCGTGCGCACGTAACCTTTTCTGAGCTCTGTGCCTCCTTTTCCCTCACCACAATAGGGATAAATATTATAGATTAATTAATCTGTGCTGATTATAATTTAATCACTTTGCCTCCCGGGGTCATTGCAGTAATATCCCACTTAGTGCACGGCTTGTACACATGCACACGCTTACCGCTGACACACATGCACAGCAAAGAATGGCATTATTCCAAACCCTGAGTGACGCGTTTTCTGCCATTTCCTGACTTATTAATTACCAATAACACTGTGTTACAATGCTTGGGGCACTTTTAGTGAATGCACACACTCTCAAATGCACGTGTTTGTGGATGAAAAATGGTATACTTGACACGGAAGTGCGAAATGACATAAATAATACAAGATGGTTTCAGGGAAATACTGCGAAACATTGCAGTTTTCATGAATATTATCAAATTTATCACAAATGGCAACAAGAAAACAACTCTCAGTATCTACTGGCTGTTTCCACTGAGGTTAAAATTAGCCCTGTCACAGCTAACAATTGTATTATCTCAATGATTATACATTTTTTATTAAATTATAATGGAATGGCAGGTCGTTGAATAGCTCTGGTCACAGAGCAGAGTGTCTTTCTTTCTTTTTCCGCTCTCATTCGGTTGTTTTAAGGATTTCTGACAGCTTCTTAAGTCTGTTATAATGAATAATCCTGCCAAAAAGAGAGTTATTTCAATTTAAATGCAACTGGTTGTTCTTATCAAAGCCCAACGAATGTCATAAATACCCATAAATGCCCATTGACGGACAGTTCGGGTGGACAGAGACTGCAGACAGGGCGGTATGATAAGAGGAAGGTATTATAATGATTGTTAACTACAGTTGGAGAATTCTGGGCTTGTTACTGAGATGTTATTCAATTGTTTTACTTATAACTACATCAATATAATTTCTCCTTTGGGTGCAATCTGTTGGTTTCCGTAGCTAGGAAATTGTTTTTGAATTGGATCTGCATGAATGAATTGGATTATTTTTTAATTAATTAATTGGATTTGATTGGATTATGATTACAATGAATTGAACTCCAATTGGCTTGAATTGGAGTGTATTATTTAAGTGCCTTGAGATGACATTTGTTGTAATTTGGCGCGATATAAATAAAACTGAATTGAATTGATAATTAAATTTCACACTTCCAGATAACTATGATTTTATGAGTCATCATC
This sequence comes from Leuresthes tenuis, assembly GCF_036924035.1. Lineage (NCBI taxonomy): Eukaryota > Metazoa > Chordata > Actinopteri > Atheriniformes > Atherinopsidae > Leuresthes > Leuresthes tenuis. The sequence continues at coordinate 23,622,920 of NW_027325355.1, forward strand.
ATTTTCATACAAATGAATGAAAGTAGTTGGGTTAAACTAAGAGAATTGCATCTTTTCGTATTTTTTTCCCACTGTTTGATATAATTTGACGGCCTTTTGATGCCATTTAAACCGTTTTAATGACTTGGGGCCTGTTTCCTGCTGTGAATGTGACAAATCTGCCTCTAACCTTGGACAATATTATACCAAGAACCTTAAAGAGTGGAGTAATTTTTGTTTAACCCTTTAAAACCAAATCTGGCCCGCAGTGTAATTATATTTGGCCAGCGAGATAAAACCAAACTGGAGCGCATACACAGCTAATACTACACATCCCAGAATGCTCTGCTGGTGCCTGTTAGCCTGTGAAAAAAGAAGGCTGCAAATAGAGAGATTTTTGTTTAATCTTATTGGTCAAGGTTTGTTTCCTGTTGAGGGAACTACTTCTTCTGCTGAATTTTAACCACAAGCAACATAACCTACATAACCGCCACTGTTCACAGCCGAGTTTATTCACTTTAAACCATTAAAAAGATCTCTTCATACTGGCTTTTCTGGTGAGGGAGACCCTCTCATACTCCCAATCTGAACCCGTCCCTCCTTAAAGTAAAGATACACGTAAAACAGACGTATCGATTTTAAGAGCGTATCTGAAGCTAAGCCAAGCAGCTCTGATTCTGCGTCATTCGGGATGTCAGCACCTGGGGGGGGGGCAGGTAACAAATCTTTGATAATTCAATTTCACACTTCCAGATAACTATGATTGCATGAGTCGTCATCATTTTCATTCAAATGAATGAAAGTAGTTGGGTTAAACTAAGAGAATTGCATCTTTTCGTATTTTTTTCCCACTGTTTGATATAATTTGACGGCCTTTTGATGCCATGTAAACCGTTTTAATGATTTGGGGCCTGTTTCCTGCTGTGAATGTGACAAATCTGCCTCTAACCTTGGACAATATTATACCAAGAAGGTAAAAAAACAGAAGCTGTGAGAGGAACTCACAGCTTTACCGTCAGAGAACTGAGAGCAGGGACAAACATAGCTGGATGACGTGAGAAGCTCCCAAGTCAAAACACCAATTTCATGTCTTGTCGAGGGTAATTTGCTGTGTACTGAGCTGTGGGGAGGAGACCCAATCTGGGCCAGAACGAAGCTATCTTTTACTAAAGTGCAGCACTTAAGTTCTAAAATGCAATGCTGCTGCATTCGGTTTCTGATCCAAATAGCCAACCATCTGTGGCACAAACATCTGCCTAAACCTGGACAGCCTACATATTTCTATAAGTAGCTTTATACACGGTAGAAGTCAGCAGTAACGGCAAACATTACCACGAGCATCATGTTTTCCTGCACAGAAACGGGGATAAAGTCACAGGTTACGGACGGAAGAAGAGAGCCGAATGATTTCAAACCTATTTCTGTTCAGCTAAGAGGGTTTCAACCAGAAAGGCAACATGTAGGAGAGAAAATTGTGCCGTTCCTTCTTCTGCAAAGGATTGCTCAACATGTTATGGATTTGGATCATAGTTTTACCAAATGGGGGCACGACTAAACTTAGAAAGGATTCAGAGTCGATGAAGTGGTCCCAGTAGAGTGCCTGTGTAGAAATCCCTCCGTTAGCTCTCCTATAGCTGCAAGTAGCCACATAACAGTAGCTATGAGCTAACACAGGCTAACTACTGGGACCACTTCATCCACACGCCCCCCTGCAGCACAGTTTATTCACTCCGTGCTCTGTGACAGTCGGCTAACTTCACACAATTTGCTGCTGCTAGTTTTGTGCAACATGGCAGGATATTTATCAGATTTTGACGAATGTGAACGACGACTTTGAGTACAGGTGTGTGTAGAAATCCCTCCGTTAGCTCTCCTTTAGCTGCAAGTAGCCACATAACAGCAGCTATGAGCTAACAGAGCTATAGCACACGTTCATTCATTCATTCTTCTTAAAGTATTGGTGAAATAAAGACAGATAATGCCTTATTTAGAGGCTGCATCGTCTTATATGGATCTTGAGGAATCTAAATATCTTCCCGAAGGACGCCGACTTTCACCAAACTGTTCTCGGTGAGCAGATGAACGTATTTCATGCCAGAAATAAGGTTGAGGTTTAAAAATACCGGAGTTCCCCTTTAACCACCTGGTAAAGCACATTCCTCGCTGACTACTCCGTCTTATCACAGATTAGTGGAAGTTTACCTCCTTAAACCAGCTCTAAAACTCTGTTTAGGCCTGTAAAGCTAAAGGAAATGATGTGTTATGGGCATTTTGTTGGTATAGTTCACTTTTTTCCTGCAAATAGATCATTTTTCTCTGAATGGAAGCAACCGAAGTGTAGATGCAACACTACTGGCATTTTTTAAAGCGACTGAGTAAATATCGAACGATTTAATCTCCCTATTATCAACAAGGAAGGGGCACAGTGACTCCTGTGTGTCATGGCTTGACAACACATGGACATTCCAGTCCACATGAGGAAACTTCAGCCCCGTTTACAGGTGCAGCGAGCAAGGTGTTCAGCTTCTGGAAACACACACTTGACAGATTTTTAACCCCTCGCATTCTGCACATGCCTTCCTTCATCTCTTCCCATTCCCACTGCTGGTGTCCATCTTATTTTTCTCCAACACACACACACACGGAGCGGCTGACAGCTTATCTTACCTCCCACATGTGTGACAGGTGTCAGCCCCAGTGGGAGCATTTATGGCCCCTAAACCCTTGACATTTGACCCTTGACCTCTTTTACTCCTTCAGCCCAAAGACACCTGCATCAGCCGGAGAAGCGACAAGGTGAAGTGGAAAAAACACAAAGCGGCAGCAACAAATCTTATCTCACACTTGTTTAATTTTCCCTTAAAGTGAAACCACTTAAAAGCGCCAAATTGTGAGTAAAAACTTAATAAAAAACAGTTTTAAGTTTCAACACAGCATTCAAATCCAAACAGAACTATTAGTAATACTGGGTTATAATTAAGATAAACTGTAGCAGCACAGTTTATGGCAGAAGTTGGATTAAATAATCCAAATAAAGGCGAAAAAATTACAAAAAGTATCTCTTATCGTCTCACAATCTGAACAAGTATATTAGACTCAATTAGGTGATGCTCATTTGATTTATTACTAATAAATTAAAGAATAGTGGGCGGAAATAGCAATTAAAACGATTGCCCCGAGCATGATTTTACATTATCATAATTTATTATTTTTGCATATTTGATAAGTTGTTAGTTGTGTGATTATGTCAGTAATAAGTCATACGTTTGTCCCTTCTTTGTCTCCATATTTTCATTTTATTTTTAGATTTTGCAACCTAAAAAAAACACATGACTCGTCTTTTTAAGGAACTATTGTGAACTATTGACAAGGAATGAACGAATAAATAATAATTTTGCACAATGCACAAATAAATTAAAACTCTTTTGGCTACTTTTGTCAGTTTTTACTTATGTAATTTTTTAATTTTGTACTCTTTTGGTCTCCATACTTTTAAATTATTTTGTATTTTAGAGCCAGAAAAAAAAGAGCATTTTTTTAGTTAACTTTATTCAACTTAACTTGATTTAAATAAAAAGTGCAACGACTAATTACTGTATTGTGTAAAACTATTTTTTATTTGACTTTTTTTAGGTTTTAGTTGAGTGATTATTTCACAGTGTAATTAATTCTTTACTCTTTTTGATTCCACACTTGTTATTACACTTATTTTTGACAGAAAATACATGAATAAACTTGAAATTTTGCTTAATTTGTAAAACTGTGATGACTAACGTGCAAAAAAGAAAGAAAAACATTTTAATAAAATAAAAAAAAATATTTTTTCTTTTTAAAAATCACATTTTCAAATAAATTAAGGATTTAAATCTTTCAACTGACCATTTGTTGTTAAGTTTCCATTGATCACGTGTGTTTTATTCACATAATTTGTAGAATTTGCAGCCGAAAACAAACGTTGCTACAATCTTTATTCCTAAAAATAGGAAAAACTCAATCAGCAATAATTGAGTTCTTGTCTATAAAATTAAATCAGGTTATTACAACAATAAAAAAGTTTGATAAAGTCTTTATCAAACTGTCAGACATTAACATACATGCATCTGCAGCAGATGTTTGCTGTCTGTGAAGAAAGTGAATCACTGTATGTGTTTGCTTATTAAAACAGGTGAAGATTAATTATAATTCGCAATGATTAGCATATGCATGGTGTGTCTATGTGCTGGAGAGTCAGAGGAGCACGATTCCTCCCCTTTCCGTTTCCTCACTCGGGCTCCCCTGTGTGTTGCTTGTGAAGTGAGTTTAAAGAGGATAAACACCCCCTTTAATCTCCACATACACACACATGCCTAGACGCACATGGCTGGCTGGAAGCTGACCCTTGACCCGGACAGATTTCACGGATTATCCCTTTTTTTGTCTGAGCATTGCCTTTCTGATCCACTGCTTTGCCTTCATGTTAAAAAGCCACCCCCCCTCCTCCTCCTCTCTCCGTGCTTTACCTGGATTCCCAGGGTTTGTAACCAATACCACTGGTTTTCTAAAGCCCTACAAACACAGGGGTGAGGCTGGAAAAAGAGGGGGGTAAAAAGGGAGGGCAAGGAGAGGAGATCTTTCCTGAAATGAAAGAGGATTTTAGCTGCTACTTTTGTCGTGTGGAGGGTTAAAAAGAGAAAGGTAAATGGATTCAAAAGAGGATCTGAGATGAAAACAAATTTAGCAGTGGAGGATTGAGGGGTGAGTTAAATGCCGAAGCCCCCCCCTTAACCTTTGAAGTTAACGGTTTGCTTCCAGGGCAGAGGGAAAAGCCATTTAGCCGCCATATATTCATGTCCCTGGTTAAACAGCAGACTTAGGCAGAAGAATGGAGATTAGCTGCACTCTCAGCATCTCATTACATCCTAAAGGAAGCCATTCAAGAGAGCTTTAACAACTGTTTTTGCACAATTCCCCCTCTCACTGCATGAAAGGCACAGTCCCACAAATCTTGTCTTACTGTCATGAGGCATGAAATAAGAACATTTAATGCTAAGTGATATGTTTTAACACAGAGTGGCAGCAGCATGACCGGAGACAAAACGACAACACCACCTGAGAGCAACAAACAGCGAAATGTGAGTGACAGAAGAGCCAAAAGGAGCTTGTTGCCTGTCAATCAATGGAAAAAAAAAACAAGAAACAGTGTCCCTCTTCAGCCCTGCCCTCACACTGTGAGTGACACACAGATTGGACAAGGCATTTTAAATATAACGTCTAATAGGGGCTTGTACTCTGTCAGTCTGGAGCAGAGCCTGTCTTTTCAGCTTTTCCTCACACACACAACCGCCCTATATGCAGAGATCAATGCTAACAGATAAGGATCGTTACAAAGACTCAAAATGAAGGATTCAGCAGAAACACACCAGCCTCCATCATTTAAAAATAAAAGGAAACAAACTGAGCAATCAGAGCCGTTGGTCAACAACCTGATGCTCACTAATAATGAGATTAAGAAGATATTAACCGTGAGTCGTAACTCTCCAGGACACCTCAGTGCTAACAGGACACGACAGTCGATAGCAGCATCACGCTGTGAGGACCGAGTTAAGCCCATAAAGCATAAATCACATCAACCTTCAGCTGCACAAGCCCCTACACACAGAAGGAATACAGTTACCTGCCCTGCAGATGTTAAAAAGCCAACGTGCACGCAGGAAACTGCACGATAAAGCAAAACAGACAGGAAGAGATCAAGCCAGAAACGGGGTGAATGTGTGGCTTAATCTACGGTGAACTCAGCTGCGATTTGGGCCAATCTGAGCATCTGTGTGTGCATTCCAGTCCACTGTTGCGGGGTTCCCTGTGTTTGACAAGAGGTTAGCAGCTCCACGGTGAACCCGAAGTGGGGCGTTTTTCTGATTTTCCCATCAAAATAATGAAACGTGATCAGGTTTCGCTGCTCTGTGCCAAGGAGCGTCCAGGGTCCACAGCTGTCAAGGCAGACTTCAAAGACCCGTGGCCCTTGTGCACTTCGCCTGCCCTGAGCTCACTGACTGGATGACATTCCTGGGTTGTTTCTGCTGCTTTTCTGTTTTTGTCTTCTTCACTACGCTGACATCCAAACTTGTAGCTCGCGAGATTACAGCAGATACCGGAGAACGCAAAAGCAATAAGTGAGAGATCACGGATACTTGGATTTTCAGAACATGCGAGAAACACTCGAACATCCGAGGCCAGAATATGACAAGAAGCTCTGAAATGGAGCTTAAGACGTCAAGAGAAGACAAATCACTTCCAACATGGCTGTCCTCTTCAGGAAAACAAACAGATGTTGAAGCAAAAGGGAGCCAGAAGATTAGGTGACATCTTTTTTTACAACAGGAAAAGACGGTTAATGTGGTCTTAATTTAAAATAAATACCATCACCGACCTTTTGTTTACACTCAGCAAGGCGGCCACAAAGAGCCCAAAATAACACGATTGGGAAAATGATGGAATGATTTACAGTCTGCAATGAGGATTGTTCAAATTGCTGTCCGTTAAACTTTAATAAAGTCTGTTAAATGATGTAAAACACGTGCACGCACATTACATAACAGGCCTCAACAGCAACTTTAGGAATAAGCCAGAGTATGAGCCTGAAAAGGTGCTTTTACACTCGTAAGATATTCATTTGTATAGATTTTTTGTGAAAAAAAAACACATAAAAATTCTATCTCAGAGCTGAACATCATAAAGCTTTTTATTTTTTATGAAATCTTTCTTTTTTTCAGATGATTTAGGGGAAAAAATGATGGAATCAGTCTAATTTGCAGTGAAAGAGAGTGTTAGCTCATGGATTTATAAACACTGATCTCACTTCAGGTCACATCTGGTCTTTTCTTCCAACTTTAGGGATTCTCTGGACTCTATAAAGTCGCTCTCACCCTCCTCTAATGGGCTAATCAGGGGTCATCAACACCTCCGTGGGAACGTTTCAAAGACGTGATTTAAAGGGGAACTCCGGTATTTTTAAACCTGGACCTTATTTCTGGCATGAAATACGTTCATCTGCTCACCGAGAACAGTTTGGTGAAAGTCGGCGTCCTTCGGAAGATATTTAGATAACTGGAGATCCATATAACGGAGTGAACGGGGCTTAGAGGATGCAGCCTCTAAATAAGGCATTATCTGTCTTTATTTCACCAATACTTTAAGAAGAATGAATGAATGAACGTGTGCTACAGCTCTGTTAGCTCATAGCTGCTGTTATGTGGCTACTTGAGGCTATAGGAGAGCTAACGGAGGGATTTCTACACAGGCACTCTACTGGGACCACTTTTAAGTCAATATTTCAGTTGATTTCAGTTGATTACAGCCCTACATATGTGTTTTGTTTAGTTGTTAAATAAAGAAGAAGAAAAAGAACTGAAAGCGCACTTTAGATCTGAAAGGTTAGCTGACCTAACAACAGAGTTACAACCAGAAAAAATAGAGCTAGAGATCATGTTCAGAGGCAGTGAGAAACACAACTGGCTTAAAGTTCCCATGATCTGATAAGCACAGTGCAATTCGCCTCTGCCTGTTTGAACATTTCCAGTCAAGACCGAAGGTAAGAAATCTGCATCCTGCCCAAAATCCAAGCCTTCTCTGATTGGTCAGCTCGTTATATATCAACTATGTTGAAATTTTGAAAAAGTCTTAGAATCAAAAATGATTATATACCCAAGAGCAGAAGATGAGCTTAATTTAAAAAAAATACCTGCAAAAATACTTTATAAGTGCTGAGCCAGACACGTTGGGAGAGAGGAATCATATAAACCCCCCCCCAAGTATAACATTTGATTTCATGAAAACCTTTAAACATTGATATGACACTCAAAAGTGACAGAGATTTAATTAAAAGAGCAACATATCCAAGTGAAAAAAGACTAAATGCGTCTATAACCATGTTTTTAAAAAAGAGTTATCCCTTATAGGCAAAAAAAAAGAAGATGAAGGATGCTTGCACACGGCCACAAACCCGCTCACTTGTTGGTCCTTAAATTCAATGTACAGCAGAGTACTCATTTGCAGAGCTGGGTGGTCTGTGGCCTGTGGCATCACTACCGTTCCCTTTCATTTGGAAGCGCCTGGAATGGTGTGGGTGGATGAGTACATGCATGTATCTCACTGGTGTGTATTGTGCATCACTCTGTGTGGACCGAGCAGAAGGCCAGATGAGAGCAAATCGCACTAATCTGAGCCGACGCGATGAGATTCACCTTATAGGACGAAGATATGGGCCTCGTTGGCTGCTTTTACTCAAGGAAAAGACAGAATAACAGAAGGCAGGCCATGTATTAAACCCAAAGTTACTCTTAAAACACTCTTAAATCTGATGGTGACATGATTATGAGCATCACTTTACCTTCTTTGGGCGTGTGCAGACGTACGAAAAAGAAAGATGGCCGAATGGCTCTGTGGTAAAAGCAGCTGTCAATCAACCAGGGAGTGTGAGTTTAAGCCCCGCCCACTGTCAGTAATAATATCCTCTGGCTGAGATCTTCAAATGGAACAATTTGCGAAACCAGACAGAACATTAATTTTGGATTATAATCAGTGACCACGTTTTTAACTTTTTACTGCAAACGCAAGTTATTCATACAAAACACCAACGGCTGCAGTAAAATTGCCACAAGGTATAATTAAGGTTACTGTTAAAAAACAGCCCAACGAGATACAAGCTCCAGTTTACAGCTTGAGTTTGGGACAACACATTGCACATCTCATAAAGGGCACACCGCTTCCCGCAGTGATACTTCATTTTAGGCTTTAAGCCCATCGGGAATGTAAATTCATGTGGATGCAGCGATGCTGACACCCTACAGCAGCGTCTCCCAACCCTTGAAATAAGCCTTCTGCGGCGCTGACAGAGCTGATGAGGACCTGTTGGTTCGACTCAGGTGTGCTGGAGCAGGGAAACATGGACAAACCAGCCCGGCTCAGAGGCTCAAGGACCAGATTTGAGGTGCAAAATGTAAATTGATGGGCTGTTTCTTCACCAAGTATTGATGTTTCCTACCTAAGAGTCTGAATAAGGACGACTGGAGTTAATCTTCTTGGTTCTTGAAGACGTTTCACCACTAACCCGAAAGGCTTCTTCAGTTCTAAAGTGGTTGGTGGGGAGCATCAGCCCAGAAGTAGAAGTCATTCTCACTTGTGTTATAATTGGCTTTGTTCTTAGACATTATAAATTCATATTCTGTATTTTACTAAATAACCTTTATTCCTAGCTGGTACTTTTCCACTCTGCTCATACTGCACAATAGATGACATTAAAATGGTCCAAGACCTTAGAATGACATAAACAACTGGGTCACACTAAACATCTCTATTAGGGCAGATAGGTCTGGTACATTAGATCCGAGTCTAAAACAGTTTATCACATCCAAAGAACACAACAAGGACAGCAGCTGGCCTGATCATACCACTAAAGACTGGCCAATTATACTCTGACAAGTGTGAATAGAACTTCTGTGAGATAAAACTGAATATAAATATGAAATGTTTCCGGATATCGGGGCTCGGCCTGACGGATTTCCTGCGGGAGCTCTGGCACTCCGAGTCCAGCGCTGCAATATACTTCACTTGTGACCACTAATAAATACTTTTTTAAGAAACGATTTCTCCAGCTTGTTCTTGGGCTTCCAATGAAAAAAATCGGGCTAACAATGTTAATGTGCCTGAAGCAGCTAACGTTAGCCAGCTAGCTGTTAATGTGCCTGAAGCAGCTAACGTTAGCCAGCTAGCTGTTAATGTGCCTGAAGCAGCTAACGTTAGCCAGCTAGCTGTTAATGTGCCTGAAGCAGCTAACGTTAGCCAGCTAGCTGTTAATGTGCCTGAAGCAGCTAACGTTAGCCAGCTAGCTGTTAATGTGCCTGAAGCAGCTAACGTAAACCAGCTAGCTGTTAATGTGCCTGAAGCAGCTAACGTTAGCCAGCTAGCTGTTAATGTGCCTGAAGCAGCTACTGTTAGCCAGCTAGCTGTTAATGTGCCTGAAGCAGCTAACGTTAGCCAGCTAGCTGTTAATGTGCCTGAAGCAGCTAACGTAAACCAGCTAGCTGTTAATGTGCCTGAAGCAGCTAACGTTTGCCAGCTAGCTGTGTTATAATTGGCTTTGTTCTTAGACATTATAAATTCATATTCTGTATTTTACTAAATAACCTTTGTTCCTAGCTGGTACTTTTCCACTCTGCTCATACTGCACAACAGATGACCTTAAATGGTCCAAGACCTTAGAATGACATAAACAACTGGGTCAGACAGAATATCTCTATTAGGGCAGATAGGTCTGGTACATTAGATACACGTCTAAAACAGTTTATCACATCCAAAGAACACAACAAGTACAGCAGCTGGCCTGATCATGCCACTAAAAACTGGCCAATTATACTCTGACAAGTGTGAATACAACTTCTGTGAGATAAAACTGAATATAAATATATGTCTGGCACTCCGAGTCCAGCGCTGCAATATACTTCACTTGTGACCACTAATGAATACTTTTTTAAGAAACGATTTCTCCAGCTTGTTCTTGGGCTTCCAATGAAAAAAATCGGGCTAACACTTGTGAGTTGTTCAAGAACCAAGAAGAGGTCGTCCAGTTGCCTTTATTCAAGCTTTCAGGAATACGGCGACCGTGTCAATTCGATTTATTTATCCATTTCACGAGCATTTAGCTACTTTCACGAAGACTTAAATGACATTCCATAGGTTACAAGGTTAAAAAGTGGATCAATTGCTCATTATTTGTTTCTTACTGGAGAATAAAACAGAGAAACCAACAGCAAACGCATCAGATTTCTTTTAGATCCCTCGGACACGTCATCATGGCATCACATCAGGGCAGCCTGGGGTTCGGTGGGGTCCGAGGACCTTTCTATGTGAGGAAAACAAGCTGCACAAGGTGGACCGAACCCTTTTCTGCTCATTTGTTTGAATGTATGTTTCACTGTGAGCTTATGCAAATGATTAAAAGGAAAACCTTTAAATGTTTCTTTGTATCATTTAGCTTTAAATGAGTCACTGTCTACTCCTCCGTGAGGTTAAAACCTCCTCAAAGCAAACGATGTGGTCTGAAAACTATCCGTCCAGTTATTGTTTCATTTTGGAGAATCATGGCCTCTCCGTCTGTCATAAATCATTAAATGTTTTTTGGTCTTTCAGTTCAAAGTGAAAGAGTGGTTTTAAAAAACGGCTTTATCATGTTTGCCCCTCTTTTTCAAGTTTCATTGTCAATGTAATGAGGCAAAAATGGAGCTTTCCATGATTAAGGACCATCTAAATTAAAGGTTCGTGACAAAAATAGCATAGAAAACAATAGTAGAATGCTGTCGAATGACACCGAATGTTGAACTTTAGGGCGTAATTTTCCTATAAATGGATGTATCTTGTGTGAGAATCAGAAAAAACATCATATATCTTGAACTACTTTTGAATCTGTAGTGGTCATGATCCAGTTTCACAGCTCATGGGAACCAGACAGTGGCGGTAAAAGGACAGCAGTCCCCCCCCTACAGAGGACGGGAATCTGCAGGGAGCACTGCAGGAAATCTGAGAGCAGTAAGTGAAGTTTTGAGCAATGCTGATGTCAACCTTTATGGAGTTCAGAGATCATAAAGTGCATTCTGAATACAGGTTGTGCTCAATTTCAGCTTTAACTCCAACGGGAGGAAAGAAACGGACTCAAACTTCCACCAGACAGGAAACGTAAATTAGACATTTTTAATAAAGTTATGAAAATGATCCACTTGTGGAAGTGGTGCGAGAACAAACTACCTAAAAACAGATTAATGCATCTTATTCTGGATGTTTCAACTGTGTTTTTATACATCTTAAAAGCTGTTGCTGTCGAAGTTCTTTGAATCTTTGGTAACATTTTAAAACTGCATCATTCAATTAAAGCAGCTAAATGGTCGACTTAAATCTTGAAGCATCACTACGGAACTGTGTGAACCCTTACAATTACATGCTTCTGAGTCTTTTTAAAGTACACCGACCTTTGTTAGGCACATTCCTGGGCCTGAAGCTGTCCTATAGGCTCCAGGGGTGGAGATGCAACAATTCATGAGCTTTGGTTTCCAGCCCTGAACCACAGCGTTCTGGTTTAAGGTCACTTGACACTTTTGTGGGCTTTTAATGGCGTCTTTGTGGCTTCTTCGATATCACATTAAATTCAGGTGTATGGCTGTACATGTGCAGGGCTCACACAGAGGTTTGTTTCGAAGGAGGAGCCAAAGAGCGAGAAAATAGCCAAATTCTCTAGTGATGTTTTAATTCTAAAGTGTTACGTACAGTCAGACAAATTTCAACAGCTTACTCAGTTTTGGATTTTTAAAGTACTTGGTTAGGTTTAGACCTTAAAGGGGAACTCCGGTATTTTTAAACCTCAACCTTATTTCTGGCATGAAGTAAGTTAATCTACTCACCGAGAACAGTTTGGTGAAAGTCTGCGTCCTTCAGAAGATATTTAGATAACTGGAGATCCATATAACGGAGTGAACGGGGCTTAGAGGATGCAGCCTCTAAATAAGGCATTATCTGTCTTTATTTCACCAATACTTTAAGAAGAATGAATGAATGAACGTGTGCTATAGCTCTGTTAGCTCATAGCTGCTGTTATGTGGCTACTTGCAGCTATAGGAGAGCTAACGGAGGGATTTCTACACAGGCACTCTACTGGGACCACTTCATCCACACGCCCCCCTGCAGCACAGTTTATTTACTCCAATAAGAACGTCCATCGTACTCAAAGTCGTCGTTCACGTTGTCAAAATCTGATAAATATCCTGCCATGTTGCACAAAACTATCAGCAGCAAACTCTGTGTGAAGTTAGCCGACTGTCACAGAGCACGGAGTGAATAAACTGTGCTGCAGGGGGGCGTGTGGATGAAGTGGTCCCAGTAGAGTGCCTGTGTAGAAATCCCTCCGTTAGCTCTCCTTTAGCTGCAAGTAGCCACATAACAGCAGCTCTGAGCTAACAGAGCTATAGCACACGTTCATTCATTCATTCTTCTTAAAGTATTGGTGAAATAAAGACAGATAATGCCTTATTTAGATATTTAGAGGCTGTATTTTCTATGCTCTGTTCACTCCGTTATATACGCTGATCGTGAGTTATCTAAATAGCTTCCAAAGAACGCCGACTTTCGCCAAACTGTTCTCAGTGAGTAGATAAACGTATTTCATGCCAGAAATAAGGTCTAGGTTTAAAAATATCGGAGTTCCCCTTTAAAAGGTTTGGAAGCAAAACCACTGGGTTAGGGTTAGGAAAGGATGGATGCATCATTTCAAGCAGCCAACATCACACCGAAACACTGTTTCACTTCCTGGTTGGGTTAGAAAACAATCAAGGTAGGTCTAAACGGCATTATTTTTAAAACACGTTCTCATCTTCATGCATTTTAACTGCATACGTGCAGTTGCTGTCTCCACCACTAGAGGTCGCATATTCCACAAACTTAATGATGACTCGTCTTGGCCGAAATGAACAAACATCCCATGTTGGCATGCGTTTGGGTGGAGGACATGTGATCTTACCAAAGAAAGCTAAAATCCCGCCTCTAATGTGAGGAAATCCATCAACATCCCAGTGTTAAAGCTCCACCCTCATGTTCAGGACTGATCAATAGATATCGGAAACGTCTTTTGCCTCCCTCAGATTTGCAATACTGGAACATGTCCCCTAGTGAATAAATAACCAGCCCTAATAGCCCCAATATGAGCATTTATTTGACTGATTGGGTCTTATCCATTGCTACGCCCCTGTCACACCTTTTATCTGTTTCCAGTGTCTGTGTACATGAACATGAACAGTTTTTGGGACATTGTTGGGTCTCTTTTCCCTTTATTCGTCTCACACACAGACACTCAGTGTCTAGGATGGTACATCCTTTCAACCGCAGGAGCGTCGAGATAAATAAAGCGATCTAAAGCTGGTCTCTGTTACAGTGAACGTGAAAGAATGCAGATGTCAACATCTCAAACTGGCCACAAATTGGCAGTTGTGACACCACTGAGGCTTCAGCTGCTTCCCCACCCCCTCCTCCGCCCCCTTGAAACCTCCTCCTCCTCTTCTTCTTCTTCCTCTTCTTCTTCTTTTTCCTCCTTTTCCCTCCCCTGGGACCCCTCCCTCACTTTGTCCAGATAGCAAGAAAACAGAAACGTAAAAACGATTGTGGTTATGTCCGAGTTAAAAGCGACAATAGAGATATTAGGTGTGAAATAAAAGAGTCATTCACTTAATCATCAAAACCAGAGATGTACTGTAAGAAAAAAGTGCTAAATTTCCCTTTATTTCGCACTCATTCGGTAAGAAAAAGGTAAGAAAGCCTTAATTATTCTCATCGAAGCCATAACTTAGCTTCTATTTGTCCTTCTTTGGTTCATTTGCCAGACATGCACTCATTTATTGTGTTTTCTGGCAGCAATTTTCTTGCGTTATCAAGAATTTCAAGTGATTTCTGCCGATGAAAATCGGCTCGGCCGTTGAAATCAGGTTCAAATGAGGACACAACTGGAACGTCTGTCAAGTAGATCAGCCACCCATCTCACAAAAAGCACTTTGCATCTGACTTGTGTTTAAAAAAAAAAATACGCCTCTGGTCATGGAGGAATTTGGCACAGAAAATACACTGTGGAAGGGGGGAAAGAAAGCAGGGAGATGAAAAAGAAAGAAAATGTCAGGGGCTGGAATAAGACAGTGTGGCCTGTTTTGACACATTATGTCAAACACACCAGCGATGAGTGTGGGGTGCTGAGGTCTTTGACGATCTGTGGCTTTGAGAGTCAGTGGGGGACTTGAGAAAAAGCAGGAGTGATGAAAAGATGGGGAGGACGGGCAGCAAATGAAAGACCACAAAGCAAAAACCATAATTAAGAGAGAATCTACTTGACTTTATTACAAAATTACACGAATCTTATAAAATCCCCATCTTCTGTCGTAAAAAATGAGGCCAAATGTGAACACATCAGTTCTTCTGAGAAACTAATCCAATTTTCTTATGTGGAGTACAAAACTACACTCCTGCACTCTTTACTCCATCACAGATAAACACTTCCTCATTAGTTTAGCTGATTTAGGAGAGAAGATTAGAAAAATATGTTCAAAGACTGTAAAAATCTTACAAAATGCTCTCTAATCGCTTTGGGATATGAGGTTTAAGTTTAAGTTTCCACTGACATGGCTAAAAGAGAGCTGTTAACTGTAAGAACAGAAACTGAAGAGGCCAGTCTGCTCTGATTGGTCGGAGCCATGGGCCTGAACAGGCAACGCCCAATAACAGTGCAGAAGTTTCCGTTTGAATTTATAGTCGTATAGTTGCCATTTTCAGCCAGTTACTGGTGTATTTCTGACATACAGTGAAATAAATACCTCCTAAAAACCTCTCTTTGCTTTAAAGTAAAAACATTTCAAAAAAGTAGGATGAAGCTAGAAGTATTAAATTACAATAACTCATTCTTGCAACTGAAACTGAAAGTGTACAAAAAGTAAAGAAAAAGAATGGAGGTATTTGGAAGCTCAAAAAAGCGTACTATGTAAATATTAGAAATTATATCCTGTTCTGTAACACATGTTGAAACACTAACATCCACCACCAACCAATCCTCCAAAATGTGGGAACTTTTTACCAAAAAATGAACATCAAAAAGGAAAGAAAAACACATCCTGGGTCTCTCTCTGACCTCAAAAAAAGACAGCTGTGCTCGAGAGTCGCCATTTTGTGATCGGTTTTTACTCAAATAAGACCGCTAATTGTTAGTACATCAAAGCTACAGATTTCGATCACGTTTAGAAGCAATAAAGATGCAATAAAGACCTTTTCCCTCCTAAATTGATTAATAATCACAATACATAACTGTGATGTCAACACTGATCAATGTAATCAGGCTCGTATTAGTTTAAAGTGCAAATGTGAGAAAATCCGAGCTCCTTTAACACACAATAATTCCCAATTACCTCATGATACTGGTGCTAAAAGATATTGATTACGATGTTTCTTTAATTTGAAATCAACTCCTTATCCTCTCACTGTAAATGGAACCTCTGCATGTGGAAAATTTAACCTCATCGTTCACAATTACCTTTAAGGACTCTGTGGAAAGGCTTTGAGGCAGCTCGTGTAAAAAACTGCTGCTGAGGGACGCGGCGGGCGGGGGGGTAACAGAAAACATCGAGTTTCAAATTCCTCTGGTCGCAACTTAAATCAAACGACTTGTGAAGGTGGATATTTTGGCAGATGGACAGAACTCCACACCTTGACACTCAGACGCAGCTGCACAATAACACTAATTGACTCGATTGCCGTCTGTGGAAAGCAGTTAAAGGGGAACTCCGGTATTTTTAAACCTGGACCTTATTTCTGGCATGAAATACGTTCATCTACTCACCGAGAACAGTTTGGAGAAAGTCGGCGTCCTTCAGAAGATATTTAGATAACTGAGATATAGGGATAATAGGGAGATTAAATGGTTCGATATTTACTTATTCGCTTTAAAAAATGCAAGTCATGTTGCATCTTCACACTTCCGTTGCTTCCATTCAGAGAAAAATTATCTTTTTGCAGGAAAAAAGTGATCACTAAAAGCAACTATACCAACAAAATGCCCATAACACATCATTTCCTTTAGCTTTACAGGCCTAAACAGAGTTTTAGAGCTGGTTTAAGTAGGTAAACTTCCACTAATCTGTGATAAGACAGATTAGTCAGCAAGGAATGTGCTTTACCAAGTGGTAAAAGGGGAACTCTGGTATTTTTAAACCTGGACCTTATTTCTGGCATGAAATACGTTCATCTACTCACCGAGAACAGTTTGGTGAAAGTCGGCGTCCTTCAGAAGATATTTAGATAACTGGAGATCCATATAACGGAGTGAACGGGGCTTAGAGGATGCAGCCTCTAAATAAGGCATTATCTGTCTTTATTTCACCAATACTTTAAGAAGAATGAATGAATGAACGTGTGCTATAGCTCTGTTAGCTCATAGCTGCTGTGTTGTTGTTATTGGCGGCTATCGGGGGGCTTATAGAGGCTTTCTACACACTCGTCTACTGGGATGATGTCATCGACGCCCACCGCTGCAGCACAGCTCATTCACTCCGGTAAGAACGTCCATCTTACATTGTCAAAATCTGATAAATATCCTGCCATGTTGCACAAAACTATCAGCAGCAAACTCCGACTGTCACAGAGCAACAGCACAGCAGCTATGAGCTAACAGAGCAATGTGTGGAGGTTGGAGGGGTGATGGAGGAGTAAAATGCAGGATTTCCAGCCAATAGACTGAACTCCAACTTTAATATTGGTGATCGGGGTTCAAATCCTGACCCCAACGCATGAAAGGTACCATCTCCAGCAGGTGTCCTTAGGCAAGACCCCCCTTATGCTACCTGCCTACCTGGGATATGAGTGTAAGTCGCTTTGGATAGAAGCGGCTGCTAAATGCATAAATATAAGTTTAAGTTGTTTTTGTTTTGTTTTCAGCTACTGTTTGGTTTGGTTAAGGCACCAAAACTACTTCAGGTGTGTTCACCTGAAATGTTGCACATGACCTGAGTTAATTCAACTTTTAAATGTATACCAAGACAAGCAAAAGTTTATGAAGTTCAAATCGATTGTAGAGACGCAGGGAAATGAAGATTCGCTTGTAATTTCACCTAATTTTCGGCAATTAATCAACTTACCTTAAAAAAGGAAAGTAGCTTGAAATGGAGTGACATCTTGGAATAAAGCGTGGCTCCTTAAATTTAAACTTAAACTTAAATGCGCGCTTTTTCTGCCCCTCATAACTTTTCAGGGCTTTGAAACCGAGTCACTATCCCAATACAAATACTCTGGAATCCCACTTGATGATTTTCCTTCCTTTAAATCTCACATTTAACATGAGATTCACGTTTATGAATAGAATAAAACAGCTTTTTTTCTTCTGAATCAAGTCTTTTGAAGCTCCAAAGGAACATCTTGCTACCACTTTGGTGTCTGTACTGGATTATGGCGATGTTATTTACATGCTTTCATGCATTGGACACAGTCCACCTTGGAGCAGTAAGGTTCATCATAAACTCTAAAACTGCACACTGCATGTTCAGGTTGGATTATCTGCTTGGCCGTCCCATATCCCTATTCACAAAACTATCATCAGTCTGCTCCTAACTCATCTGCAGCTCTAAATCCTTCAAAGAAGTACTCTAAGTCTAAGTCTGCTTGGAATCAGCTGGAAATTATCCACATTTTAAAAAGCTGCTTTGAATTTAAGCTAATTGTAACATAGAGACAGATATATCTAGATGTAAATGACCATTTTGTCCCATTTGGCCTGCAAATGTATGTCGGAAGAGCTCCTAAAAAAACCCACATCCAGTACAAAGCCAGCATAGAATACGTTTACCACAATGATGCAATCTTCTTTTTACCAGCGTAGGGAACAGCTAGTGCTGTATTAGTCCAGCACTGCATCACAAAATAACATTTTAATCAAGTTAAACAAGCAAATGTGTGTTTATGGAAAAATGCTCGAATAGTTTGCTGTAATTTCTAATATCATTCTCAATGGATAGATGCACAGCCTTAATTCCTACATCTAGAAGGCTTTAAAGGGGAAGTCCTTCATAAATAAATTAAATAAGCGCTTGCTTAAGCCTGGTACTTTCATCTTTAAAGGGGAACTCCGGTATTTTTAAACCTGGACCTTATTTCTGGCATGAAATACGTTTATCTACTCACTGAGAACAGTTTGGTGAAAGTCGGTGTCCTTCGTAAGCTATTTAGATAACTCGAGATCCATATAACGGAGTGAACGGGGCTTAGAAAATACAGCCTCTAAATATCTAAATAAGGCATTATCTGTCTTTATTTCACCAATACTTTAAGAAGAATGAATGAATGAACGTGTGCTATAGCTCTGTTAGCTCATAGCTGCTGTTATGTGGCTACTTGCAGCTAAAGGAGAGCTAACGGAGGGATTTCTACACAGGCACTCTACTGGGACCACTTCATCCACACGCCCCCCTGCAGCACAGTTTATTCACTCCGTGCTCTGTGACAGTCGGCTAACTTCACACAGAGTTTGCTGCTGATAGTTTTGTGCAACATGGCAGGATATTTATCAGATTTTGACAACGTGAACGACGACTTTGAGTAAGATGGACGTTCTTACCGGAGTGAATAAACTGTGCTGCAGGGGGGCGTGTGGATGAAGTGGGCCCAGTATAGTGCCTGTGTAGAAATCCCTCCATTATGCAACATCCGGGATAAACGTAGGAGAGAAAATTGTGCCATTCCTTCTTCTGCAAAGCAGGCGAAGGATTGCTCAACATGTTATGGATTTGGATGATAGTTTTACCAAATGGGGGCACGACTAAACTTAGAAAGGATTCAGAGTCGATGAAGAGTGCCTGTGTAGAAATCCCTCCTTTAGCTCTCCTTTAGCTGCAAGTAGCCACATAACAGCAGCTATGAGCTAACAGAGCTATAGCACACGTTCATTCATTCATTCTTCTTAAAGTATTGGTGAAATAAAGACAGATAATGCCTTATTTAGAGGCTGCATCCTCTAAGCCCCGTTCACTCCGTTATATGGATCTCCAGTTATCTAAATATCTTCTGAAGGACGCCGACTTTCACCAAACTGTTCTCGGTGAGTAGATGAACGTATTTCATGCCAGAAATAAGGTTTAGGTTTAAAAATACCAGAGTTCCCCTTTAAGCTGAAACTTCTCACGTTCACCTCATGGTTGCTGCCATCCAGGAGTTGTTAATGTTTTTTTCTGGACTTCAGGGTGATAAACAATATGTAAATGGGCTGTACTTGTACCGCGCTGCAACCCATTCACTCACACAGCACCCGACACAGTGCTTGGAGTTAAAGAGACTCCCATGTCAGCGAGGTCAAATCATTCGATTTCCACTTCCTGTTGGAACTTAAAGAAATCGTCCGTTTTTTTTCGAGCATCGCTGGTAGAAACCCAACTCAAACGTCTCAAATACAAACACACGTGCACACATCTGCAGTATAAATTCTTCACAGCTGACTGATGACTAAATCAGTTTCAAGAGAGGCAGAGACATAAAGAGTAAGAACCTCATTCCTATAAACGAGGAGGCATTAATTCCATCAGCATGCCTGAAGGAGCCTGACAAGCTGGGCTTTTACCAACAACACACACACACACACAACCTTCCCAAATGAAGGTTTAACGAGGGAGACATGGGTCGGAGAGTGAGTGAGATGATGGTTGTAATGTCAGAGACAGTCTGTCCCACATGGTTCCCATAAGAATATATGTGTGTGTTAATGTGTGTGTGTTACATTCGAGGGATGTGACTTTAAATCATCGTCATCCTTCTGAATGGTTTGGGAGGTCCGGGTAACGAAGGGGTGCCGGTACAGTAGATATTCAGACGCCAAGACACACATCCAAAACCCCCAAACACACACACACACAGAAAACAGTCAAGTACATCTTGATCGCGCTGTCAGAGATCAGCGCCAGCACCCTCATCTTCTCTTCCAAGTCCATATTTCACTCTCACCCCGTCCAACAACACGCATATTTATCTGCAAACATGCACGCATTCAAACACACACCATCTCTGTGAAGCAGCTCTGAACCGGTTGCAGTGATCCACCCCGCTGGTGATCTGTCTGAACACATGGAGGATCATAGTAGACACACACATGACTAATTAGCAGATAAACAGACACACTACTGTTTTATTTCCACTCACAGCAAACAGGAAGAACTTTCCAGGAGGAAAGCTCCGAGACAGGAAGCCAGCCTTTGTTTTTCCTCTTGATGTTTCCATCACTGACCTGTTGCCACTGTGGAAACTTCAAAGATAAGGGATTTTTCTTTTATTAGCGACACATGTTATGTGTCATTAATGGCTCATCTTCTATTCCATTTCAGGTCCATTTAGTTCCGCTTCACATTGCCCGTGACTTGGTGTCTATTTTTAAAGAAGGATCGCTGACTCTTTATAAGATGGACGATACCATCTGCCGTTAGAAGAGAAGCTGAAGGGAAGTGGCTTGAAGTGCAACATCACCGACACCAGCTCGGCTCTGGCTGGCTCTGAAACATCTCTGCCTCCAGCAGACTGCACATGAATGGGAAACAGCACGCACACTGCTGCTTTAAACTCTTTCTCTGAGCAGGAAGTCGGAGCGTCCTCCAGTATCAATAAGAAAGTGACTAAATGCTTAAATATGAACCCCTAATATCGACCGTAATCAAAATAAAATGGTTCACAGCTATGTTAGGGATGCATTCAAGATCCGCCTTCATGCATTAACAACCTCCAACAACCATTTATCATAATAGTTATATTATATATATATATTATATTATAGTTACTCATAATAGACCAGCTGTTGGACCTCTGGGAGAGGAATGTTGTCCCATTCGTGTCTGATAGAGGATTCTCTCGTCCGGAGAAGACGGCAGAGTTTCTGGAGGTTCACATGTGGCTTCTTCTCTGGCTGATGGAGCTTTAACCTGCATCTGTGGATGTTACAGTGAGCTGTGCTCACAGACAGTGATTCCTGGAAGTGTTCCTGGGTCCATGCAGTGATTTCCAGGACAGAATCAGGTCTGTTTTTAACACAGATCGAAACAGGTAAATATGTCCCATCTTTTTTGGAACTAGGTTTGTAGACAGCTGCACCGAAATGAGTGCTTTTCCGTTTTCTTTTAGTAGTTCCTTTGACATTTTCAAATATCTTACAACTTGTCCACTTAATAGAAAGTTCCACACATGTAATGCAAGCCACTGAACACAATGGGTTCCCCTCACCTAAGTTATACTAAGGTGCCGTATTTTCCGCACCATAAGGCACACCTAAAAGCCTTAAATTTTCACAAAAATGGGCCGTATGACATATATTCCAAAATCTGTCACGGATACCGCCATTTTGAATTTACCGTGGGCAGCGCCGAGCGCCCTCTGCATCACTCTCCGCTCTCCCTTCGCGTCGCTCACCGCCACGTTCACTTTTGCCGCGCCTCTTCGGTCTCCTACATTGGAAAATAACGGCAACTGGCCACTTCTGCCGCTCGCTTTGCCTTCGGTGTGAATCCAGGGTCAGGCGGATCCCAGCCATTCACTCTGAATGGGGCGAAGATTGTGTCGAGCTCGTACTCAGCGATTGAATCGTGTCATCATTAAAGCTTCTGCTCATGTCCCAGTGAGAGTCTGTTCTTCAGTCTGAGATGGGTGAAGCAGACCTATGTGCAGTTTATAAGTTTATAAAGTGTAAAAACCACCGACGATGTTGTCCTTGACCGTCGGACCATGTTTTAGCATGCGCCTTATAATCAGGTGAGTCTTATAATCAGGTGAGTCTTATAATCAGGTGCACCTTATAATCAGGTGAGTCTTATAATCAGGTGAGTCTTATAATCAGGTGCGCCTTATAATCAGGTGAGTCTTATAATCAGGTGAGCCTTATGTATGGGTTAAGGACAGAAATGGACCCATAATTGAGGGTGAGTCTTATAATCAGGTGAGTCTTATAATCAGGTGAGTCTTATAATCAGGTGCGCCTTATAATCAGGTGAGTCTTATAATCAGGTGAGCCTTATGTATGGGTTAAGGACAGAAATGGACCCATAATTGAGGGTGAGTCTTATAATCAGGTGAGTCTTATAATCAGGTGCGCCTTATAATCAGGTGCGCCTTATGTATGGGTTAAGGACAGAAATGGACCCATAATTGAGGGTGAGTCTTATAATCAGGTGAGTCTTATAGTGCGGAAAATACGGTAAACATCGGAGTCGTTACTGAGTAAACCAGGAAGAAACCTCTGAGACGGTGCCTCGTTAAAGGGGCAGAACAGTAGGTGTTATTGATAGAACTACCGACATATTAGCCAACCCAGGTTCACGTTCTACGCAGTTAAGTAAATTTATGTCCTCGTGTGGTGGAGCAAGACAGCAAATCCCTCCTGTGGGGCTGCCACTGTCGTCACTCTGACCCTTAACCTTTCAGTTCAAGTGGTGCACAAGATACCAGGATTTTCCCAGTCAGTTCATTAGGAAGCAAACCTTTCCTCAGATGGGAGAAATTTGTCTGCTCTTGTCTCAGGACTAGCACACAGTTGACGCTGCTTGAGCTATACACTGGGCTACATGTCAGTTTGTGCTGACCTATGCCTGCTTGAGGCCCCTTCTACCCCATAATTAAGTGAATTATCTCACAGAGGACAGTGCCATACATTCCCGTTGGCGGACAGAAGGCTGCTGTCTTCTGAGGAGGCTGCCCTGACAAAATGGCCTCTCTGTACATAGATAATGAGGCAGGGCCTGACAGGTGGGCCCTGATTAGGAGGGAAGGGTCCTGCGGTGGGCGGGGAGGCAGCGCTCACACACATATAGAGCTCACCACGTCTGTCCCATTGCGGTAAACACACTCATCAGGGAGGAGGCTGTCCCCGGAGAGGAAGAGCGTGTTTGACATCATTAATTGGCTTTTTCAGTGCAAGGAGTCAGGGAGATGAAAAGCTTTATCAAGCTGAAATAATTAATTTTGCCCTCACCACTTTGAATTCGCTGACACTTCACTTCTAACACAAAATAAAGAAGAGGGAAAACGACTACTTTTCAACACTTTCTTCATTCAATCCCCCTATTAGCCTTTTTTTTTTTCTAAACTCAGTCTCTAGGAAACATATTAATGGAGGTAAAGTGAGTTTTGTATTAAAACACAATTGGATGGAGATTTAATTAACTTGAACCTACATGGAGGGGGAAAAGGTTAGCTTTATCTCAACCACTTACAAAGGCCATAGATTAGAGGACCACAATGTGTGTCCAGTCCACCGCACATATTCTTTCCAATTAATTCAAAATTAACAAAAATGACAGAAGTTTAATAATATACCATCAGAGGGACTAAAACTTTAATCACTCTGACTATCTTACAGAGCTCTGGTTGGATAATTAGTTCAATTACACTCTTTGAAAGGCACTCGCATGTTGAAGATGTAGAAGTTTGACGATGTGGAGAAAAAGTTGAAATCTTCTCCGTTAAAGCTGCATTTTGTGGCTCTGGGCTTCAAAAATAATGACCACAAGGGGGCAGAGTTTCACCAGGCAAGACGTTTGTTTCCATTTCTAATCAAGTCTTAATTGTTTTTCAGCTTACTGGGTGACAATTAGGAGAAATTGAATTGAACTAATAAAATATAATCAGAAAAATGGCCGACTAACAATAAAGTGAGCGCAAGCTAATTTATCTCACATATATTGTATGATTAGCTCTGTTTTTACCACGATTGTGGAGCAAACAATGTAACTCTTTACTGATATAAATTCGGACTTATCAGAGGTAAAAAATAAAGCGTGTTCTTGTTAACCTGGTGCTGTTTTTCTTTGGTAGGTCACACATACCAAACTGGAGGCTCAGCGTCACATTAATTGTCCCTAAATGCAGAAAGACAGCATCGTGGAATCGGCTGGGAGAAGTTTTAGCTACAGAGTAAAGCAGCAGGCAGATGTGAGGTGAAGGAGGGGCAGCAAAGAAAAACATCCAGGACAGACTGATAATCTGCAAAAACCACAGGAATTGGGCTGCTGAGGACTTGGGGTAAAGCCATTTTCTCTGATGAAGCTCCTTTATGATTGTTTGGTGCATCTGAAAAAAGGATTGCAAGGAGAAGAAAAGGTGAATGCTGCCATCAGGCCTGTGTCATGCCAACAGTAAAGCACCCTGAGACTATTAATGCATGGGCTCATCCACAAATTTTCCCCAAGAACACAGCCAGGAATAAAGAAAGGTTCCAAAAGCAACTTCTCCCAACCATCAACGAACGGTTTGGTGAAGAATAAGATGGAGCACCGTGCCATGAGGCAAAAGTCATAACCAACAAAACACTGAAATCTGAGGGTCATGGCCACGAAACTTCGAAAAACCTCAACTCCACTGAGAACATCCTCAAGAGACAGGCGGACAAACAACTCCAAACACTGATTATGCACAAAATGGGCAGCATTTGGTCCAGAAGTTGATTGACTTCACGCCAGAGCTTGAAAAAGAAGGGCCAAAACTAAGCAAATATTGAGACTTAAGTCTGTCAATAAAAGCCTTTCAATTGTCTGTTTTGTTTTTTATTGTCTGTTTTGTTTTTTGTTTTTTTTTGTAGCAGCTGGTTGTCTGGTTTTTGTTTCTATTTTTGTTCTGTTTCCTCTTCTTTCCTTGTCCCCCGGTCCGGTTCAGTTCTATTACATGTCATATATTGTCAACAGAAATAAATAAATGGGCATCAAGGGGAGCTTTACATTTATAAAACTTCCCTTGGCAAAGCAAATCTGTTTGGCATCAAAGGTATTCAGGACAAGGGGGAAAAAATAAATAAATAAATAAAAATAAATAAATAAAAGCCTTTCAAACCTCTGAAATCCCTGCAACTATACCTCAGTTTACCATAGAAACATCTGCCAAAAAGAATCTAAATCTAACCAATATCTGTGTCATTCTCAAGATTTTTGTTGTTTTTAACTATAAGTCGTTATAAGTTGATGTAAGAAGAGAAGTTTCACTTTACCAACAGCTTCCAACAGCTATTACTCATGTCTCTACACTCTTTTTCTTTTGCTCATGTCCTACTGCTGGAGCTTCCTCTTCTTCTTCTTCTGTTAATTCCAGGGCAGACACAGCGAGTCACGTCCAACGCGGCGGCACACAGCGGTATTACAGTGAAATGCTGCGTCAGTGCTTTTATGTAAGATTGTAAGTATTACTTTTTCCAGTTCTGTTGATATCCGTAGAGCCCCTTACAAACCATGAGTCAACAGAAAGTTTGTGACAGAATCTAGTTAGAACAGAAGCTTTTGTTTGTTATATTTAGTTTAAATATACTTCTATTTAATTGTATGTGCCGTATAAAACCGGCTGCCCTGGTGTTGCTGAAAATGTGACTTTCAGAGGAAAACAAGTGCTCAGATCTTGTTATGATGCTCTGGCACAAGATAATTCATGCATCGCTTTAGGCCTCCAAGAGCTGTTTAAAAATACACCCAAAATACCATAATCTGTACATTTGTGTCTTCCTACTAATCATCTCCACAAGAAGCTGGGAGACGCAACAAAGCAACGCCATGCAGATAAGTTCCAGTCCTCCAAGTCCTTTTCTGTCACGCTTTTTGGCCTCTTCTTTGTGAAAGAACCATCTCTTCTGTCGTGACTCCAGAAAACTGAGACCACAAAATAAAACTAATTTCCTTCTCTCGGTTCACTGCTATTTCTCTTTTTTACCTTTCATTTAAACGATACCTTTATATGAAACTTTTCTTTTGGTAAAAAGTTCATATCAGGCTGCTTAAAATGTCAGAAACACGGGTTAATAAATCCGGTAAAAAGGCAGCTGATGCATGTCTTTCCCGGTTTTAGGCATTAAACCACAGCTGTGACGCCTGTTCTTAAGTCACCTGTGTTCCATCTTCCCTTGATTGCCCCGTTAGTTTAAATATCTGCTCTTCTCTGCCATTCTTCGCTCGTGTGTTAATGTATTTGTTGCCTGTTTGGTTCACAACCTGGATCCTGCCCTTTGGTGTTTTTGTGGATTATTTTCAGTTCTTGGTTTTTTGTTCCCATCCTGCTGGCCGACTTCCCTGCTCACCAGGCCAGGTTTTCCTCTGTGTGAGATTTTCTGTTAGCCAATAAACTTTTGTTTGAACTAAGAGTTCTTGTTTCTCCTGACTCTGTGACGCATCGGGGTCCGCACTTCATTAGGGTGTGACAAGAAGTTGGGATGTCATGATTGTCTTGGTACGATTATTGTCAGAAATAATCACGATATTGCGATTATCGCGATTATCACGATTATTGATTCCATAAATGAACACTCCTTTTAGGTCTTATTCTCATTTATTTCCCTCTTTGGATGCTCTCATAACAAAATAATATAGCAACAAAGTAAAGTTCTGATACAGGCCATTGCACAGTGACACTGAAGCTGTTTGACGACTTACTCTGAGACATGTTTGGCTTCACATAATGTTTAACTTTAGGCACTTAATGGCAAATGACACGGCAAGTATTTTCTACCAATTCATTGTTATGTTAGGTAAACATTGACATGACTCAACCCAGTTACTATTTACCTTTACTCTAACTCTACGTTACGTTAACTCTAACTAACATATTTGACGTATTGCCTGATTTCACAAACTTTTTTGAGGCCGTCTTCCACAATTACACCCTGGTCTTTTTTTTGGTAGCCAAAAAAAATCCCCCACGGCTGACTTTAAGCGTTTTTTCGGAGGGAATAGCTCTTCCTCTTCCATGCTTTACCTCCTCTGGGACGGGGACGCCTCCGTCGGTAACCGAAAACAAAGCAACACAAGCGATGACACACGGTTGTTGTGTAACTTTGTTGCGCCGATGGACCAATATGGTTCCAGCATAATCTTTTCTGGAAATTAATGGTATTAAGGAAACGTTAAAGTTTAATATCGCAATTAATCATGAAAACGGGTGGCATCCCTACACAGAAGTTGTCGAGAGAAACAGTTTCCATCTCTTTATTTCACTGAGACTATAAAATATATCCACATTATATCAGATAAACTGCTACTTCATCACCAATGTTGGTAAAACAAAAAAGAAAAAAGCCTAAAATCGTTAAACTCACCCTTCTGAACTCTTATTTATCTAAATGAATAAGAGTCCAGTGTTTCCTTTGCTGAAGGAGACATTAAAGGAAGCACTGAAGCTCCTTTCCTTGGCCACTTTTTGGTCATTTACTCCGATGGGAACCTTCCTAAGCAGCAGAGACTAATCAACCAGACCTGGTTTTATGCATCTGGCCACAGCTGCTTTAATCTCACAATCAAACTGTAATGTTTTCTTTTATGTTGGCACACCTGCCATCGCTGACAGTCAAATAGAGCGCATATGTCAACAAATTCCTCAGTAAAATACAGTGAAAGATTTTAGATTACTTTCCTTGTCGCTTCCACCTCCTCTAATGTTTAATAACAACAATAATAATCAAAGCACCAGCTCTCGAAGTCCTTCCTGGCTCTGTGTGGAAATTTGAATATTTCCTCCTAGAGCAATTTGAATAAGAATAATAGAGTTAGCTTCATGCATTCACACACACACGAATACACAGTGTTCTCCAAGCCTTCTGGTGGGAGAACAGCGAGGGTTCTGCTTCACTTGCCATGTGGAGAAGCTACATATTAAACCAAATTTATGTGTGTGTCGTGTGTGTGTGTTTCTGTCTCCTTCTCAGTACATCTTTAGGCTACAGCTTCGCCTCGGCAGCTCTCAGATCTACACAATATTTACCCCTCTCATTCGTCACAGGCCTGCACGGTTATTATGTTTGATGCCGAGCGGTGAAAAAACGTTTAAAAGAAAGAAAGAAAGAAAGAAAAAGAGAGAAAAACGCTCTTGTTGCTATTTAAAAAAACAATGAAATGATGGGTTCTCGCATTGAAAAACAACAGCTAATTCTACACAAAAACCACATGTAGCTATAGTCCGTTTAACACAATATTATTTGATTAAAGTCGGTTAATTATTTATGCCAAGATCAGCAACGCCAATCTGGATAAATATGAACAACGTGTTTGAAGCTCCCCCCATGGTAAATGTAAAGTGACTCAATAAAATGAATGGAAGTTATTTATTCATGCTCAGTGTGTGTACCAACGCTGGCGGTTTATTACTCTGAACCCTCACAACGGCATGCAGCGTTTTTAATTAAGACTAATTGTTTTCTTTATAGGAGCGCTAAAGAAAGCTAATTAAACAGAAAGCCGGCAACATTTCCCATAAGAGGGCAGACGCAGGTTTATTCACAGCGGGATAGTGTCTCTGAGTTATGCTTCACCATGCGTCAAAGTTTCACTCAGAACACCTCAACAAGTTCGACTTTTACTGCAGAAAGTTATTTATAACAAGAATCCTGCATACTTACCAGATGTAGTATAAAAGTAAATGATTATTCGATGTAACAAATGCAGACAAAAAGGCTTTTTTTAGCTTATTAAACCAAAGAAAGCCGAGTCCTTTCTCCATGACATGCCTCCTTACACTCACACATCCACACAGCTGTTGCAGCCCTTCTGAAGCCACCGGGGGTTCAGTGCATTGTTGGTGCAACCAACAAGGAAAGAAGAGTTTGCAACGAGGGATTTAATCCAGAAATCGTCCACTGAGAAGCTCTGAAATGCATTCGGTTTCTTCCTGGGCTCCAGAATCTTTGAATGTGTTAATAAAACCCTCAGAACACATGCTCAACATTTGCAGGGAAACGACTTTAATGTGCAAATGTGGACATTATTTACTCCGCTGATGTTTTATAATGAGTTTTCAAAAGGAGCCTCAGATGCGAAGCCCTGTCAGAAAAATTGCGCTCACAACCGGAAATGGCTAAAAGAAACATTCAAAAAGCTCCAATCGCAGTGTTATGCAACACCGTTTCACCCAAAACCGCCAGTCCACGTGGTCCACATTCCCACCATAGTCCGTGTAGCAGAGGGTTGGAGGGGGGGGGGGTTTGTATTCAAATGCAAACATGTGGTTTCTGCTGCTGCAGTGTGAACCATGAGGACATTCTCTGAACTGAGGCCATGCTTCAAACACTTGGACCTCTTTTCCACTGGAAGGGTTCACAAAAGCATCAGACATGTTCTGTCATTTGTGGCACGAAATCCATAAAAAGCCTTGATATTTTCAGTATTTCTGTGCTATTTTTGCACAGATCGTCTCGATTTGTTCGGTAACTCCCCGGTTTATTTTTCACACGGTGTAAACTCTGCCCTGGAGGAAGATTATCAAACAACCTGGAGGTTATAGGACAGAAAACTGTGCCTTTAGACACCTGCTCCAGGTTTTAGGAAGCACTTTGGCACCAAGTTAAATGGTATTATCATTATTTCTATTGTCTGCACGCTTAATACGGTTTAAAGGCAGGTTAGAAGTTGACCAAACTACACATAAAGTCTGTAGGTTGATCATTTTTGGTTTAACTGCTGCACTTCAGTTTTTCCGGGCCGGCCGCAGTGACTTTCCTGCATCTTACAGTGACGTTGCCAGGCAACAAGTCGGAGAGCGGTGTCAACTTCATCTTCACTCGTCTTTGACAGTAAAATGT
Organism: Leuresthes tenuis; assembly: GCF_036924035.1. Classification (NCBI taxonomy): domain Eukaryota; kingdom Metazoa; phylum Chordata; class Actinopteri; order Atheriniformes; family Atherinopsidae; genus Leuresthes; species Leuresthes tenuis. Next base: position 23,653,002 of record NW_027325355.1, read on the forward strand.
CAGGTATTTAATTCGGTTTAGGAACACAAACACAAAACCAGCCGCTCACACGTGAAGAAATGGCGGATTTTAAGCAGAGTTTGGCATAAAAAGATGAATTCGGGTTCTGTAGCTTGCAGGAAATAGCCACGGCCTCTTTGGGCGCCGCGTCCACTCTGGGTGGCGGTTGTTAATTGAAAACGAAGAAATAATTACTGTCTTTAAGAGTGATGGAGGAGACACCAGGGATGCTGGGAAATACGGGGCTCCACTGGGAGAGGAAAGTCTGACTGGGAGTCAGGGGGTCAGCTGGGAATTCCTCTATTGTCACGCAGTCAGCACCCAGCGGGACGACACATGCACGCTCTCTTCTCTTCTTTTATTTCATACATTGACCACAGTTTGCAAGTCGAACGCAGAGACTCCGGAAATGCAAAATGTCCCATGCTGTTGGTACTTACAGCAGGTCAGACTCCTGAGGGACCGGCGCCATAACAACCCCAGCAGGTTGTGTGGAGGCCGATAACAAATGGCGATGGACTGGCTGCTCTGCGGCGTTGTCTGAGGAACAGTTGGTCCTCCGACCGTCCTCATCAGCAGATTTCAATTGGCTGTGCAGCCTTGCGTGGAGACCTTAATCTCTGCAGACCGTTATTTACATTTATTGCCCTGTTAAGGAGGCACAGAACACAAAGAACACAGCTCCGCAAAGAGGGGAGACTTTATTCCAGAAATGCTGTAAATCAGGCCGGCATGACACCACTTAGAATAAATGCCATTTTTATTGCTCTTTTTTATTCATTAGATAGCAGAGTGGATGAAAACCCCATTTTCATCCATCTTCCTCTGCAGACACCTCACTCATCCCTCTTGATTTCCAGTCAGCCCCACCTCTTATCTACCATGTCAAACCGGTGACAGATCCTGTACTATTTAGTCTGATCATGTCGTCTGACACATTTTAAGCGATTCCTGCTCAGAACATCCAGGATGATCACTCCTTACCCTGCAAACACACTCAAAATGCAGTGCGTTTGCAGGGAGTTATGTTCTTTCCGCCCTTGTTATGAACCAGAAGCAGAGGTAGACAGGTTTGTAAGTCGTGTGTGAAGCAGATGTAGTGCCTATAAGCGAGGGAGTCGTGAATAATCTGCAGAAGAGCACTTTCTAGCGGTGTGTTCAGGGCACAGCAGCGCAGGCGGCTCAGCGGGAGCAGCCTGCCTCTCAGTCTGTTGTCTGTCGCTGCTTCACCCGAGCAGCCGGTCTTTTCTCACACACACACACACATATGTATGTGAGAGCAGGCTGTCTTTTCACAGCGACAACAAACACTGTACTTGCGACATGCCGCTACATGGGAGACGCCACAAATAGCCGACTGGTTCTGAAGAAAACATGTTTTGATGAAGAGAAGTTGTCACGGCAGAGCTGTGGATTCTGTGAGGTTCCAGCTATAAACTGACTTTCCTTTCCTTTGTTTTGTTTTTTTATTCTCTGTTTCTATCACTTCTGCTTGTGAAAGATGCAACAAATTACACGTGAAAACACCTCAGTCCGCGCCAACGTTAGCTCTTTAAAGAGTCATTTAGCTTCCATTACAACGTCATCAAACCTCATTGACCTCAGAAACAGTGGCAGGGTTACTCCTCAATAGCCCCCCCTCTAACAATGACTAACAATAGGACCAAATGGCCGGGCTGCTTGCATCCACAACAACAGACCACCAGCATCCACCATCCATCACAGTCAGGACCCTCCCAGCGTCTCGGAGGATTTGGCCGACACGGCTCACTATTTTTAGCGCCATATTTTGCCACTGTATGCCACCGCTTTGTCATTTTCAAATTTCAAACACTGGGTTATGTAAATCAATTATCAACAGCAACCAGTAAAATTTGATTATTTTTCCCACAAAAACCATTTACTATCCTATAAGAGACACGAGTTGGGTGTCACTTGTACTTATTTGAGTATACATGTATGGTTTTCATGTGAATATTTTTAAGCTTGATGAGCCGTTTTTACACCCCAAATCATTCTTCAACTAATGTGAAGTGGATTTATTATCTTTTTCATCTGTGTGGCAGTCAGATATTGAAGAATAAAACTACTTTAAACACTTTGAAACAACCCTACGCCGTCTGTGGTCTTCCGTTTCCACTCATTCTAAAAGCTGAAGCAAAGATTACATATAATGAAAGTTAAATAAAATAAGCGCTTCCTTAAGCCTGGTACTTTCATATTTAAAGGGGAACTCGGGTATTTTTAAACCTTATTTCTGGCATGAAATACGTTCATCTACTCACTGAGAACAGTTTGGTGAAAGTCGGCGTCCTTCAGAAGATATTTAGATAACTGGAGATCCATATAACGGAGTGAACGGGGCTTAGAGGATGCAGCCTCTAAATAAGGCATTATCTGTCTTTATTTCACCAATACTTTAAGAAGAATGAATGAATGAACGTGTGCTATAGCTCTGTTAGCTCATAGCTGCTGTGTTGTTGTTATTGGCGGCTATCGGGGGGCTTATAGAGGGCTTTCTACACACTCGTCTACTGAGATGATGTCATCGACGCCCCCCTGCAGCACAGCTTATTCACTCCGTGCTCTGTGACAGTCGGCTAACTTCACACAGAGTTTGCTGCTGATAGTTTTGTGCAACATGGCAGGATATTTATCAGAGTTTGACGACAACTTTGAGTACGATGGACATTCTTACCGGAGTGAATGAGCTGTGCTGCAGCGATGACGTCATCGAGGGTGTAGAAAGCCTCTATAAGCCCCCCGATAGCCGCCATATAATCATGGGTTCAGTAAGGCATCAGTAACGCACTTCACGCTGTTTCTCCACACAAACCCCACCTGAATCTACAGCATGTAACACATAAGACTAAGAAAAGCACACAAAAGCGTTCCATTAACCTTAAATTTAGATTTCCACACAGATCTTCTGTTCTGTATTAACTAGATTCCAGGGAAATTAAATGCATATATAAATATAGATATATCTCTATATGTATAGATATAGTATGATCTCAGTAAAAGGACTGGATATTCATAATTAAAGGGGAACTCTGGTATTTTTAAACCAAGACCTTATTTCTGGCATGAAATACGTTCATCGCCTCACCGAGAACAGTTTGAACAGATGAAGTGGTCCCAGTAGAGTGCCTGTGTAGAAATCCCTCCGTTAGCTCTCCTTTAGCTGCAAGTAGCCACATAACAGCAGCTATGAGCTAACAGAGCTATAGCACACGTTCATTCATTCATTCTTCTTAAAGTATCGGTGAAATAAAGACAGATAATGCCTTATTTAGAGGCTGCATCCTCTAAGCCCCGTTCACTCCGTTATATGGATCTCCAGTTATCTAAATATCTTCAGAAGGACGCCGACTTTCACCAAACTGTTCTCAGTGAGTAGAAGAACGTATTTCATGCCAGAAATGAGGTCCAGGTTTAAAAATACCGGAGTTCCCCTTTAAAGATGAAAGTACCAGGCTTAAGCAAGCGCTTATTTAATTTATTTATGAAGGAGTTCCCCTTTAAAGCCTTCTAGATGTAGGAATTAGGGCTGTGCATCTATCCATTGAGAATGATATTAGAAATTACAGCAAACTTCTTCAAAATACCGGAGTTCCCCTTTAACCCTGTCCACCATAGAAGGCCTTGCTACCTACTGGGTGACTACTCTCAGTAACCTGCTCCAAAGTGTGATGGACTTAACTTTGGGGTATGTGTGGCGGCTGACTGCAGGATCTCAGCCCGCCAACGCGGTGCATCCCACATCTACAGAACTCTTCTTCGAACTTTAAGCAGTAACCCTCAAACACATTGAGCCATCCAAAAAATAGTGCTGGGTATCGCCACCGATTACCTGAATCGATTCAAATCCAATTCAGAAAGTTGCGATTCAACATCAATTAAAAAATTCAGTGACTGCGTGAATTTGTTTTGGCTTTTAAACAAAAGTAACTGAAAAAAATAATTGAATAAACCCTAAAAATGTGCCTTTTTTCTTTCTGTCATTCTTCTCCCGTCTGTATTCTTTCTAAATGAAAACTACTGCCGCACATCTGGTGAAACGAGTCCACAGGAATCGATCCAATCTGGAAAATTGATTTTTTTCTTACCCGAGCCCTGCCTAAAAGCACTATTGGATATATTCCCTCAATCTATATCTTTTACTTACTCAAACGGAAGACATAATCTAAACATGCATCTGCTGGGAACGAGTTCCAGCTGCAGATTAATATAGATTTGTCCTGTCATGAGTATTTACTGCAGCAGGGCGCTGCATATTACTGATAGTAAAGTTCATAGTGTAACAATATGTGTGTGATTAGGTCTTAAACCGGCTTACAGACGACGGAGCTTCTTAGGACATGAGAATGAGATCTAATCTGCTTTGGATACTCTGTTCCATTTGTAAATGATCCACGGCTCTCTGAATTGGGAGATACGCCACCGAGTCTTTCTCCGTTTCCTCTCGCTGCAGCAGCCAATCTGTAGGACAGCCGAACCCAAGGGACCCACTTGCCACCAGCTGACTGACCAAGCAGCTTGCCCAGAGGCACAATTAGAGGGTCTTTGTCTCACCCAGAGTGGCCCTTTGTGCTGTAATGCCGCCTGGCACTGGAGGGGAACGTCATCAGTCACTTGCTGAATGATCCGAGCCGAGCAGACGTCTCACACACACACAGGTTAAAGGTTTGTGGCCCTATCAGAGCGAAGGATCTGACGGCACCCTGTGGTGGTTCAATAGGCTTTCCTCTTCAGTAGGAGAGGGCGTTAATGTCAGCTGGATGACGGTTTGTCAATAGATTCATGGCTGTCACTTTCTAACCGATTTAAAGCACTAAAGCACCAATCTTTTTATTTCACCAGTGTTCAAAAACTTCTTGGACTGCTTGGAGTCTGACAAAATGAGCCGAACCGGCGCCGTCACCGAGCTGGAGCTCATCATCACCGGCCAGTTGATCCCGTTCGGCGCCGCCACCGAACATGGCGTTGTGGTTGCTGCGAAAGTGCAAACCGGCGGCTTTGTGATCCAATCGGAGAAGGAAACCTCAGGGAGCAACTCGAGAGAGAGCAAGACGTCAGACATGGACTGTAACGAGGAGACAGAGACAACAATATCTTTGCTTTACAGGTCTGAGGTCCATAATTGAAAACGAGATGTTTTGTTGGAACACTGTCACCTGGCTGTTGGTTTTGTTTACACAGTGGTGCCGATATCTTTGTCAGGGCAAAGGCTCGCATTTCACTGCAAGGACTAAACATAAATATTCACATCTCTTAAGGTCACTCCACGAAAAGCGGCTCATTCTATCTTTCCATCTCAAATTAAGCTAATAAAAAAGGAGACGTGGGTGACCCCTGAAACTTTGACGGTCTAATATATTCCAGACTGTCAGGACTAACTGTGATTTCTCCAGTCAAGTGCATCAGATGTCACAGACGTCAGATCAGAGCAGTCATGATAACACCTCTGTGCTCAGACCCCCGGCCGATCCACCCTTCTCCCTCTTAAAATTGCAGTTTCAGTCCTGGATTATGACATGGTTGACATCATTTGATTTGCCTTCCCAGGAGCTCTGAAAGTGCTCCATTAAGAGTTATTGCTGGTGGGGCGTCGTGCCAACCTGAGCAGCCTGTCCCTGTTACCCACAGACTCACCTGCTGAGTCTAATCTGTCCCGTTACCATTAAGCCAAGTTTAAATTTACACATACTTTGAGCTCTTTGCGCCTCCTCAAGCAACACACTCGACTGAAAGTTGAGGATTTTAAATCTTCTGGCTGCAGTTTTCTGACACCCAACAGCAAGATGAAAGAAATTCTACTCTTGTGCACATTCATCCACCTGTTAGACAGTGATCCTTCCTTTGTATTCAGTTCAGAGGTGCAGAAGACACCACAGGCACCCGCACACAGGTCTCTAATCTTATGATTTGCTGGTGTATTACGGCTGGACACAAGATGAACACCACATTCGATGAACCACCACCCATAAACCAAAAAGAAAAGGACTCCAGTTTCCAGAAAGGGTTATCAAAGCAAATCGAGCCCCTAGCCGAGGCGTGGATTCAAAACCGCGCTGAGAACAGAACAGTAAATCAGCAGGGGATGCTTTTATGTTCTTCCTGGTTCTGGTCTTCGTATCTTACTTGGGGAGGTTGTTTTTCCTCAAGATGGAGGATCAGACTTGGAGGAAAAGAAGGAGTGTGTGAGCGAGGAGCTGGGAGGAGGGGGGCTGGCTGGAGAAAAATAAAGAGGTGGAGGCCAGGCGGGCGAGCAGGACAGTGACATTCACGCGTTACGACGTGGCGACACTGACAAGGTGTCCTCCCCACCGCTCGGCCAAGCTGTTATCACAGCCGGCTCCCGTTTCCAGGTCGCAACCCTCAGCGGCACCGGCATTATTGGGTCGCGGCTTGGTGCCACAACCCAGCGCCGGAGAGGGCCGGCAGTGCCATTGTCCAACGGCGAAGCGTGGCTTTGAGATACTGAACACACACACACAGGCCCACTGATCCGCCCTGGCAACCTCCCTAGCAACCATCTGTCCCGCTCTGCCATGCTCGGGCTTGGGCACAGCTAGCAACGGGCATGCCTTGACACGTCTGAGTTAATGGGACAAAACGGGGGCGCGTAAGAGGACAAAGGACTCGCAAATGAAAAAGTGTAGCCAGCAGAGGGAAAGAAAGATGAGTTTCATGAGAGCTTGGCTCAGAAGACCCAAGACAGAGCAACGCTCGCCTTTGTTCTTCAAGGCATGAAGTCCTGGAATGTAATCCAGGATTATGTTAAGTTTGTGTAGGATTTATCTTTTGCAGTCTTAAAATAAATGTCTGAAGGGAACACCTGCACATTAAGCCCAAAGGTAGGGTTTCTGTTCCTCCATTTTCCCCCCCCCCGTCTTCAACACAAATTCAGTGATCCTGTATTTGTGTGTGATTGTGTTGGCTATTAGCATCACAACCAACAACAAACCGCTGACATGAGAATATGCCAAGAGTTGACAAAGACTCCAGGTTCGAATGTGTAAGGCTTTCTTTCAGGAATAAAAGGATGGCTGCCCAACACTGAGGGGAGCGGGCCCTTTCAGTTCATCCATAATTTGGGCTGAAGCACCTCTGACCGACCTGATTTTGGAGTTGAACTTACTTTTGTGAACTTGTGCTGCACAGGTCGCCCCTTTGTGATCGGAACAGTCCAGAACGTTGACGCCCTGGAGGTCAGCGTGAAGAGTGACAGTTTGCTTCCTGATGCTATAGACGTGGACTTGGTCGGGGGTGGGTGAGGGCGGCGTGAGGGTGGGGCAGGTCCGGGTGTGATGCGATATCACAAGTAGATACATCTTCCGCTGTTGAATGCGCTGGCTTGTGTTGCCTTATCAGCGCCGAGCCAGAGGTCTGCACGCAGTGGAGCGATGACCTCACATCTTTCTCTTTCCCAAACAGCCTTTTTTAACATGCCTTTGTCACAGATCAATTCCCCGCCCTATCCGAGGAGCAAAGGGGAGCCCCAGACAAGTCATGATGGAGCCTCTTTTGATTCCAGCTGAGTTTTGTCGCAGTCGCTACCTCTTTTCACCAGGTCTGGCTCACACATGCAAGCTTTCCTGCTACGTCTTTCTTTTTGTGCGCCATCTGAAGTGCGAGCAAGCTAATTCGGGGACGAGTGTAAATCAAACGCCGCTGCTTTTAATGTTATTTACACCCAATGAGGGAGATTAAAAAGGCAGATTAAACTGAGGGGGAATTCTGTGCCATGCCAACTCCAGGCCACAGCTAACTCCACACCCCCATCTTCCTTTTCTTTCACCGTCTTGCATTTTTAAAGAGCCGAGAGGCCATAGCAAAAGTGAATGAACCATGACCACGGGCAGATGCTCCCCACATCTCCCTCTCTCACAGCGCCCTTCCCACTTTACACCCTCCATTTCCCACAACTAACTTAACTCTGCGGCTCCAAACAGGCACACGGCACATTTACACTCTTTTGGGTGGACTTTAGGTCAGTGTAGCTGATAATAATCTAAAGTGGACTAACACTGAAGACTTGTGAGGTAAAAGTTTGGCTCCTATGTTTTCTCTGATTTTTCCATATTTGTACAATAGCCTAAAGGTGGAAGATAATTCTTAAGACATATTTCCTTCAAACGTTGTGTTTAACTTGACTTTTTAGCTTTATAAATACTTTGAAAATTCCCTTTATACTGTAGTTTGTGACGAGGAGGGTTTTGTTTTCTTGTTCCAGTTCCAGTAGCATTTTGAGTAAATGCCATTTGTTAATTTTACCCAATTCCCTCTGGGCACTTGAAGGCCAAATAAGCACAGATGGGACAATTTCAGTCCTTTGGAACACTTCATTTGATTGATTTGGATTCATAATTTTTGTTTCACACTCTACATATCACACTAAGTCTCCTCTCTAGGTATTATGGGGTGAAAGTTAGTGATTGTGAGCACACGTGACACCAAAAACAACGGAAATAAAACAAGTTTCTCTTCACATACAGTTACTGTGACGGCTTCTGTCTCCACAAAGTAAAACAGCACTCGATAGCTCATTTATTATTAATAGAACTTCACTCTTAATTAGTCTTTTTGTTGTTAATCACAACATTTGGCATCACAACAGGAAGTAAATTTGAGCATTTTTATGCCAACTTAACCATCTCAATTAAAACAAATTCAGTCACAGAATTGATAAACTCTGTAATTAACTAATAAAGTTTTAACCCGACAGTTTTAACGGTTTCAGTAACAACTAAATTAAACTTTTGTTGCAGCTTTTTAGAAATTTAGACATTTTAAAGTTAACTCGAATGATTTAAGAAGTAAAGAGAAAGATTTCATCTAGTTAAGAGAGATTTTAGAAGAAAATATCTCAGCTTTGCATTATATATTTAAAGTTTATTCAGTGGTAATTTTGCTAATTTTTTATACCAATTCTTTCCACTTTTTCCTGATTTTCACTCTGCAGAAGAACAGCATCTTTGTGGAGAATCCAAACCACAAAGATCTACTAAACGTGCAAAATTACCAACGTAAACGTGCTTTTCAAATGCAACAGAAATTATTTGTGATATTCTTCAGCAAAAACCCAAACGGGTAAGTTTTATTCAACGTTTGTGTCTTTACTGGAGGAAACAATCAGGGCAGCAACCCTAAAATTTCTCTTCTCGCTCTTCACCGCAGAGAAAAAATGTTGCCTTCAGAATTTCCTTTCCAGAACTGATAAAAACATTAACTTTAGTTTGTTTAATATCCATTTATTTGTGGTTGTAAGCGTGTGGAATAAAACACCAGCTGGATTTACTCCATGTAAAACACACTTCTGTGGGTGAATTTTCTTCTAATCTATGATTAAAACATAATCTTCTTATATTGTCTTGTGTTTCTTTTACACACATTATTCACAGCTTCGTATTGTTGCTGAAATGTGTAAACACACCCGTTACAATGTGCAATACTTGACTGCGACAAGCAAACAAAAGAAAAAGAAAAGCAAAAAAACGAGTGACTGCAGCTGAATCCATTCTGACAGAAAACTGAACAAAATGCACAAATCCAACTATTTTGTTAGTGAAAATAGACCTGATTTGGAAGCCAAATATTATGACTATTGTCAAGTTTTTATTTACTATGAAATGCGACTGAAATTAAGCTTTCAGTTGCAGGAAAATTGTCCTGTAAAAAAGAAAAAAATTAAATCAAATTAAAAGAGGATGAGCTGCTTTTTTCACCTAAAACTGGGAGCAGATATTTTCAATATATTGCAATTTATTCTCATCACATGCCCACCTACTGCCTTCATAGACACCTGCTTAAAAGAGCACTGATGTGTTCAAACTAATTCACTTTAACACCCCTGCAGCCACATAGGAATGTGGCAGACTTGATGTGGTAAAATCCCTCCATTGTAAGGGGAAAAAAAGGAAAAGGCTTCTTAAAACCGTCAGCCAATAATTCTGTAAATTGAAACTACTCTATTGCAGCGTGTATCGGCTTTGATGTGGATGGCATGTTATTGCTCGGGACGACTTCTCTGTTTGGAGATGGAGAGGAGGCGACTTCTTCTCGCTCCCAGTAAAGGATATTCGGATAAAAAAAGGTAGAGCAGATGAGGGGGGCGGTTGGCGAGAGGTGATACAGCACATGGCGAAATTTCATTTCCTGCCTTGTATGGAGAAAATAGCATCAGCTGGGGAAAACCTGGCCAAGAGATGGGAGATTTAGCCGGAGAACATTGATAACCATTTGTTCATTTCCTGACAACAACACGGGGGGAAAAAAGAAAGAAAGAAAGAAAGAAAGAAAGAGTCTCTGCTGAAATGAAATGGGCTGAATTTTCCCTCTTATTTTGTTCTGTGGGAGGACGGCAGTCTATTTCATCTGCAGCATGTAGCAGCGCTCCTAATCAAAGGATCAGTTATTATGGGGGGGGGGGGCGTTTGCTGCATCGGCTGCATAGCTGAGAGACGAAAAAGAAGGCGTCTGTGGTCAAATTCTCCCACTTTTGTGTCACTTAGCTTCTCCCCGCCAGGTCGGATTTGCATTTTAATAGAAGGCTTTTATAGACTTCTCGGTGGCGTTCGTGGCACCACAAGTGGCATCATTAAGTGAACTAAGCCGGATTAGAGGCGATGCTGGGGTCAGATACCCGTACGCCAAAACAGAACCGAAGCTTTCTCCTCCGGGATTAGACGGAGACGGAGAGACGACAGTGTGAGTGTGGGGGGGGGGGAGTGTAGGGAGACAGAGGAGAGCAACGAGAGAAAGATTTTTTTAAGTGAGAGCAGTGGAAAAAGAGGGAGTGGGAGAGAGACATAAGGGGAAAGAGGAAAGACAGGCCACACTGAGGTGATGAATTGCTTGCAAAGTGGCTCCTCTTCAGCTCGAGGGCCTCTCCGATCGCTGGTTTGGTTCCAGCTTCACTTTCTCACTAAATGATATCAAAACAAACCTGGAAATAACAGTGTTTCCAAACAGGCCTGGACCTGCAGAGGGGCGATAGGACCGATTCCACAGCGTGAACTGAGGCGTCGGTCACGAAAAAGATTCACATTTTTGTTCAAAAACACGTCTCCAGAAGAACTTTTTCTCATTTCTGACATATCAGATCAATCTTAACCTATTTTTCTATAAATAAATGGAACAAAAATGCACATTTAAAAGCCAAATACTTTGGAAGAGGTGACTAGTTATCAATCTAAAACTTAGATTCAAGACATATTCCCTCACTGCTAGTTCAGGCCTTTTACATTTTGAGCACATATAGCATCTGAATTGATCAATTTATCACTATCTGCTAAACTAAACTTTATTACACCAACAAAAACACTTTTTTTCCAATTAATTTAAATGCTGCAGCAGACTTTAAACCGGATGAAAATAAAGAATAAATTCTCTTTAAATCCCAGTTACTTACAAAACTTTGTAAGATCCAGTTTTTACTGTAACGCAGTTATATTTAATTCTTTGTTTAAAAGGACTTTGTATTTAATTATCTGGCTTTAAAGCAACGAGAAACGTGAAATAAAAAGCATTTGATTGATTAATCTTTCATTTAAATGTTGTTGCATCGGGTCTGAAGGGGTTAAAATTGCACCTGTGGAGGTGATGCTTTCAAAATGGCCACATAAATCCAAAAGAGTTTTATAAAGGTGCAAAATTTCATCCAATATGTTGGTTCAGGAGCTGAGCAGGAGGTGACCTGAAGGGAGTCGATAACATTGTAACAGGAAATAGAAAAAAAGGTGTGTTTAAACCTAAATGATGATGTTTTTCTAAGTAGTTTTGCAGCCTGAATACAGCCGTTCAATGTACCGTTTGCCTCTGATATCATTTAATGTGTCAGCGACAGAGAAGAAGACTCTATGAAACTCATTCTGCACAACATGACATTAAGTGAACCAGTAAGTTGTTGATTAAGAGAATCTACCAACTCATTCACCTTCATTGTCCACTAGAGCGCCAGCAGAAAACCCACTTAATCCACAAACTTTCCCTCAACTGTTCTGCCATCTTGTTTTCCAATTAACCTTTCCAGCCTCCAACCTTTGCATGGGGAGACACGGATCAATGCACTCAGCGATAAACATCTGCAGAGCACCTATAACTGACTGGAAAAGTGGCTTTGTAAATACTGTGTAAATATTAACTAATGGGTGTTTGCCGTCAGTCCACAGGTCTGGTGCATGCCAGGTGCAGATATGAAAGGTAAAGTTGTTGAACCGTTAGCAGCAGTTCACCTTTCACAGCACTTTGAAACAGAAAGGAGTCGACAGATCAAAGTCCACTTTGTGTTCCTTATTGGTATTTAAAAGGAGATGAATCTAAAAACCACAGACAGAAAAGTCAAAAATTAAGTGACAACTTAAGGACATGGACTATTTGTTTGGTCAGTCGTAATAAACTCAAAAGGTTATGGACACATTTTCTACAGTTAATCAAAACATCCATGATAGGATGTACCAGAAATCCCCAACTCTGTGTTAGCTACTGGACATCTTCCCAATTTTGCTTAAGTCATTCGGGAGCAGTTTGTGGATTTTATCCATAAAATTCAAGCTTTTGTTTGCATGTTTGTCAGTTTATGGGCACTCGTTAGCTACCAAGCTAACCCGTTATTATAGTAACTGAAATGTAAAGAATCACAAAGTGTGGGGGAATTTTTTTCTTGGCTTGTTTTTTTCTTTTTGGTGTTAATGTTTGTTGTAGATAAAACAACATTTAGTTGGAAATCATGCGCTTTTTACTCACACTTTCAGTCAGTGTTTGGTTAGGATCAGAAATTAAGAAGCATGTGGTTATTTTCAGGCATTATAACCTATTTGACTAGGTTAAGGTATTATAAGCTACGTGGTAAGAGTAAGGTATCATAAATTTCTTGATTAGGTTTAAGCATTAAAAAATTACTTTGTTGGGTCAGGATTAGTCCTTAATAACACCTTGTTCGGGTTTAGATGTTAAAAGCTACTTAGTCAGATTAAGGCATTAGAAAATTATTAGTAATTATGAAAATACTTGGTTAGGGTTAGTAATTTACAAAAAATCTTGTTTAGGTTTAGGTATAAAAAGCTACTTGGTCATATTAAGCCATTAGAAAGTAATTGATAATTACAAAAATACTTGGTTAGGGTTAGTAATTAAAAAAACACGTTGTTTAGGTTTAGGTATTAAAAGCTACATGGTCAGATTAAGCCATTAGAAAGCTATTAGTAATTATGAAAATACTTGGTTAGGGTTAGTAATTTACAAAAAATCTTGTTTAGGTTTAGGCATTAAAAGCTACTTGGTCATATTAAGCCATTAGAAAGTAATTGATAATTACAAAAATACTTGGTTAGGGTTAGTAATTAAAAAAACACGTTGTTTAGGTTTAGGTATTAAAAGCTACATGGTCAGATTAAGCCATTAGAAAGCTATTAGTAATTATGAAAATACTTGGTTAGGGTTAGTAATTTACAAAAAATCTTGTTTAGGTTTAGGCATTAAAAGCTACTTGGTCATATTAAGCCATTAGAAAGCAATTGGTAATTACAAAAATACTTGATTAAGGTTAGTAATTTACAAAAAATCTCGTTTAGGTATAGTTATTAAAAGCTACTTGGTAATATTAAGCCATTAGAAAGTAATTGATAATTACAAAAATCCTTGGTTAGGGTTAGTAATTAAAAAACATGTTTAGGTTTAGGTATTAAAAGCTACATGGTCAGATTAAGCCATTAGAAAGCTATTAGTAATTACAAAAATACTTGGTTAGGGTTAGTAATTTACAAAAAATCTTGTTCAGGTTTAGGCATTAAAAGCTACTTGGTCATATTAAGCCATTAGAAAGCAATTGGTAATTACAAAAATACTTGATTAAGGTTAGTAATTTACAAAAAATCTCGTTTAGGTATAGTTATTAAAAGCTACTTGGTCATATTAAGCCATTAGAAAGTAATTGATAATTACAAAAATACTTGGTTAGGGTTAGTAATTTACAAAAAATCTTTTTTAGGTTTAGGCATTAAAAGCTACTTGGTCAGATTAACCCATTAGAAAGTAATTGGTAATTACAAAAATCCTTGATTAAGGTTAGTAATTAAAAACATCTTGTTCAGGTTTAGGTAATAAAAGCTACTTGCTCATATTAAGCCATTAGAAAGTAATTGGTTAGGGTTAGGACAGTGTTGCTGTGAAAAAAATTAAAAAAGAGGACCAGTTTGTGTCCAGCAGCATGAATATAAAGTGGTTTTGGTTAGTAATCACTACTTCCAAGCTTTGCTGTTAGACTTTGTTGATAAAGAACTAGAATAAATATGATCCGTATTTTTTCAAACGGATCTAATAGTTAAAATCAGAAGCATAACTGTGGCCTGGGCTAAATGTGCCCTCTTATGTATATAACATCATTTTACTAGGGTTAATAAATGTTAAAGCTCGAGTATAAAGCTAATCATTGCTCTGTGGGTGATGTGCAAGTGGTTGATATTTATATTATAGGAAAATACAAAACATATTTTTAGTCAAAACTAACATCCTGAAATATCGAAATTAACCATCAGTTTTATTGATGAAACTCCTACAACTCGTGAGATTTAAAGTCAAGCGACAGTATGATGGGATATGCCGTTTACCTAGGAATATAGACATAAATCCCCCCTTTTGTGAAAGACAGATGGAGATAACAGTATGCGAAAACACTGCGGGTTAAAGAGTTTATATACAGAGAAAGGGTCACTTTAAATCACCAACATCTGAAAACCAAATCTAACAAACAAGTCAGAAAACACGTCCATTTCTGTAGCTGTGAAAAATGCACCAGCACACAGCATAACGAGAGGTTATATGTGCATGTATGAAAGAGTGTGTAGGTGTTGTTCATGAGCCTAACGCGGCGTGCTGTGCAGAGATGAGCGGCCCGTCACTCAGCAGGCATCAGGCCGTGGAGGTCACACCCCAACAGTCCCGAGAAGAAGAGATTATGTCTGTGTGTGTTTGTGTGTGTGTTTTAAAAAGATTATGCATTGTGATATCAAACTGGGTTAACGTAGCGGACTGTGTTTGCATACAGGGGTGCCGCAGACTCGCGGGTTTTAGCTTTAATCCCCGCACACACTGAATCCCCACCGGCTGATTTGGCACTTTTTCAGAGTATTAGGCCATCATGCGAGAAGCTTTGTTTACCTAACAGAGAAGTCATCATGTTTCATAAAACTCCTGCTCGGCTCCATTTTCCTCTGCTTTCAGAAATTTGACTTTCACTCTGACCCACCTCTGTGACACTGAACTCTTATTCAACCGGGCTTCTGAATAGCTGAATATCGCCTCCAACTCTTGGTGGAGGCCTTTTCTGACACTTTTTACTCCCGGGACCAATTTCTTTTCTTACCAGAAGTAAAACACACATTAGTAAATTAACCACAGGGATCAAATAAAAGATTATAATCAATGGGGAAAACAACACTTCACAGTTGCTTTGATTAATGGGCTCTCTTGGAGTGATAAATCAGAGTTGAAAACTTTCTGTACACATTATTAACCCCCCATTTTCTAACTCGTTTGAAAAGCTGCAGGCTTATTTCCCATTATGTTGATAATATGGGTGCGGTTTGCCAAAACTCTTTGTGCTAATTGTGTGTTGGTTCAAAAAGCCATTTTCTGTTAGAGTGCACAAATCCATTACGGCCTCCTCCTTAGCCCGGATAATAGGGATTGAATTAACACTGGCGCTAAAACACGCGGCCCGGGACTCCTAAAGATATGATTGATCATCTTATTGCCGAGTATTCAACCAGTTTGGTTGATTTAATCAATACCATTGCCTCTTTTGGATTAAACCTCATTCTGCTAATGAACCAAGACTTAACAAAAAGATGTGAGAATGGCCTCAGGTAGTTAGTTAAGACTCAAAAAAGATCTCAAAACACTTGATTTTCTCTGTGTTTATGTGTTTATGCATTTATGCATTTAGCAGACGCTTTTATCCAAAGCGACTTACAGGTAGGCATGTAGGGTTAGGGGTCTTGCCTAAGGACCCTCTGGTAAGAGGCGCTGAAATCTTGGCTGTTCTTTGCTTTTATTTGGCATTCAAAGTGTATTCAACAGCTATCCAGAAAGACATTAAACAGAGGATTTCCATCAGGAAGCAGGTCAAGAAATTCTGGTTTCATCAAGTGACAAATCCCATATATCAGGTCATGTGATTTTCTATGACATTTATTCAGCCAATCTACAAATTCCTAGTTTAATAATAAGATAAGAAAGCTCTTTTCCTTTTTATTCTTTCCACTCCTGAATGAAGTCGCAGCAAACACATCCATTTATCCCCCAAAAAAAGCTGAAACTATCCCACAAAACTGTGATCTGGATGAGGAAAAATGTACCAAAAATGTACCAAAAATGTACCATCATCAGTACAAGTAGCTAAATAAATAATAAATGCATTATTCATATCTAAGAGAGTAAAGTCTTATGGAAGTTCATGAAACATTTTGCTTTGAGTCATGTTCAAGGAGATGACGACTTTTTCTCGTTTGTTAAGTTTTTTGCTCACTTACTTTGTCAACATTTTCCCAGCCAAAGAGCCCATATTTTTCCAGAATTTCATGCACGATGGAAGCTGAACGTATCTGATGTGTATTTGATCTTTTAAATCTGTCTGAAGTTGTGTCAGGGTAACTTACAGCTGGGGATTACTTTTGCAGATTTAAAAGGTGATAAATATTTACACTTTTTCCAGGTTTTCCCACATATTCTCACTCACTTTAAGTCACGATTTTTGGATTAATCCATAAACCGTCTGATGCAAAAGCGTAGCGTAAAAATCACAAGAAGCATTCACTCCTAATGCTAAAACTTTAGAAGGTTTGAGTTGGTTTAGATGAAAATAAATTAATTCTTCTCCAAACTGAGAGTGCTCTGACCGGTAAGTCGTAGTTTATGCTGCAACGTCGGTACTTAGTAGCGTCTTAGTAATGTCTTTTCCGGTCTTTCTTCTATTTTTTTCTTTCTACACCGCACAAACCACCTCCGCAAACGTCTTCTCTGTCGCCTCAAATATTTCCAATATAAGCATTTGTTGTTCAATATTGATGAGCTCCAACTGCAACTGTTGCCATTGTTTACTGCCGTTAAAGGGGAACTCCGGTATTTTTAAACCTGGACCTTATTTCTGGCATGAAATACGTTCATCTACTCACCGAGAACAGTTTGGTGAAAGTCGGCGTCCTTCGGAAGCTATTTAAATAACTCGCAATCGGCGTATATCCATATAATAGAGTTAATGGGGCAGGGACGATGCAGCCTCTAAATAAGGCATTATCTGTCTTTATTTCACCAATACTTTAAGAAGAATGAATGAATGAACGTGTGCTATAGCTCTGTTAGCACATAGCTGCTGTTATGTGGCTACTTGCAGCTATAGGAGAGCTAACGGAGGGATTTCTACACAGGCACTCTACTGGGACCACTAACTTCAGACAGTATTGGTGAAATAAAGACAGATAATGCCTTATTTAGAGGCTGCATCCTCTAAGCCCCGTTCACTCCGTTATATGGATCTCCAGTTATCTAAATATCTTCTGAAGGACGCCGACTTTCACCAAACTGTTCTCAGTGAGTAGATGAACGTATTTCATGCCAGAAATAAGGTTTAAAAATACCGGAGTTCCCCTTTAACTGTGACCGGAAGACAAAGCAAGGATTCAGCTATAACCCCTACAAACAGCTAACTAAAGACACTTGCTACTCACAAATACTTCATATCACCACATTTAAAAAGAATAAGCATCTCTTCAATTTCAGTTGCCGTTTATGTCCACTTTCAGCAACTCTTCGGTTAGGTTTAGGCATCGAAGAAAACGTGTGAAAGGGATAGTTTGGGTTAATTGAAGTGGGGTTGAGTTTCGCACTGATGGGTAGTTATTATCTTCGCTGCAACAGGCAGCGGTCAGAACACTCTCTGTTTGGAGGAATTATCATGCTAGGTGGAGCTAACCGGGCGCTCACACCAAAAGCGATCCCCTTCAATGCATCGTTAGCAGGCTTGTGCAGAACTTAACAATCTTTCGAAGAGATCCATTTCATCTGAAGCAGGTGTGTTGAAGCAGGGAAACATCTAAAACCTGCAGGACAGCGGCCCTCAAGGACCGGAGTTTGACTGAATCCCTGAAAACCGGCAAACATCTCGAGTTAAATGATGTTAAATCGGACGATATTCTTCTTTTATCACGTCTTTACTAAACATAAGAAAGTCCAACCTGTCTGTGTCTGATCAATCATGAATAAGCCGAGCGAAAGTGCACGGAGCAGATTATGGTGCAATCGTGTCTCCTCACTGAGGAATTCTGATGACTGAATTGCAAAGTGTGGAAATATGGCCATCACTCTGTTAGTGTCTTTGCTGCCAGCTCAGTCACAGCCAAGTGATCTGTACTGAATAGTGGAAGAAATAGAGCCAAGAGAAACAATAGACAAATCATTACACCGCAGACTTTCTCCCACACTGTGCGTTTCTTTTTACATGAGAAAGCAAAAATGACAAGAAAGTGTTTAATAATGGGGCATCAGAACGTAGAAGGATGGGAGTCTGGGTTGGACAGCAGGGCAGATCGTGGCAGGAGGGGTGAAAGGTGGCAGCTAATCTGCTGCACCATGATGTAGATTAAAAGAGCCTCCAGCAGGACGGATGCAGGTCCCAGATGGCTGCAGGGCAGCAGGAGAGATTAGAGCCAAAAGATCATCAAAATAAACACAAACCAAATGCACTAAAAAGTTGTGACAATTCGTAAAATGTCAATAAATCCCAGAGATGCCTCCAGGTTCTCTGACTCTTTTGATGATGTTGTGTTCTGTAGGTGATGGAATATTTAAATTCCTGAACCTCTGTCCATCTTCACTCTCAGAGGGACTCTGCCTCTCTGAGGTGCTCTTTTTTACCCAAACATGTCCCTGACCGGTTCTTAATTAACCTAATTAGTTACAACATGTTCCTCAAGCCGTTTCCTCGTAGTTTCACTTACTTTTCCAGCCTTTTTGTTGCTCCTGTCCCAACTTTTCTGAGACGTGTTGCTGCCATCAGATTCAAGATGAGCTCATAGTATCCATTCAAACTGTCTCCCTTTATCTCACTTTCTATGTTCGATTGTGGATAAAATGTTCTTTTATGAGATTTGGAACTTGGTTGTAAATAAATTTGCATGTTCGGATGTATCCCTCAGGATAAAGACCTTTAATAAGGACGCTTTAAACAGATAATCTGTCCTAAACTAAACTAACAACCCTCCTGTTTTTGTCAACTCCTACTTTTCTCATGTCCACCTCTCTTTTTCCACCCCCCTCTCCTTCTCTGTCCCATCTGCTTCTCATTAGACCTTATCAACGTTTCCACACTCAGTGTTGGCTTTTATCTGTCTAATTATGTTGCTCTTCACCTACGGAGGGAGTAAAAGAAGCCCGAAGGCATGCCAGGAGCTCAATTCTTCCCTGAAGCCCTCTTGTGACCTGCCCCCTTGACTTTTACTCACACGTTTAAATACAAGCAGAATTTCCTCATCATCTCTTCAATTCAGTCACCTTTTCAGCATCACGGGGGCCCTTTGAGCAGGACCCCCGGCCCCTAAGTCCCCCAAACAGCCAGCCTGGGCGATAAAACTCCCCAGACACTCTTCCATTATGAAGCGGTGATAGGCTGCTGGGAGTAATGCAGAAATACACAGAAATACACTCCCCACCATCTTGCACATGCAGGCACATTCATACAGCTTCCACAAATGCTGCAAGCACATAAAGGAATTTACTCCTCCCCAGCTTCCTTATCAAGCTTTTTCAGTACCTGCTGCGTGAGCCACATGTGCTCTGCTTCGACATAATCCCAGAAGAATCCAACTGTCATTGATCGGAAAATAACCGGTAACCAGAGCACCAGGTCCATCGTCTTTATTTTGGATGTAACCGACACTTTGAAGGGATTATTTCACTGTAATTAAGTTTAAACATATGATATTTAGGTGATAAATGTAAATACTTATCACACAACAATGTGATTTTCATCTTTCATTCATATGTGTGTTTAGAAATGATCCTAAAAGCAGCCTAAAAGGTTTACATCTGTTCATCTTCATGATGCAAACATTAATGAATGTAAAAGAAAAGCTACTAACCGACATTAAAAACTGATGTTTTAAGCTCTTAAATGGTTTGTATTTCCTGTTTCCGTCTGCATCAGAGGCTGAGAAACTGAGAAGTCAGTGTTTTGGTGGAGAGAGGCTGTTTTCTAAGAGTTTTTTAATGTTTTTCCCACAGGACAGCTATAGTCTTACTGGCTATCATACACCGCTGTTTTATCAGGACTGGTGACGGTGATTTATTGATGCCGGCAGGTGCTGCGGTAATCCGTGCCGATTACAAATTAACTTCATTCACATGTGTCTATGTGCTGCCGTAAAGTCCTGACAGTCCAAAGCATGGCTACATTTCTCAAATAAAGGTAATAACAGGGCTAGTTTTAGGCTCTTCTTTCTTCACAACATGAGATTCAACTCCAGGAACGTCACAGAATCTTCCTCAGCAGGAGGTGAAGATATAAAGTCTTCGTTTGGCTCTGAGATGATGGGGGTAAATGTTTTTTTTTGGGGTTTTATTGACAGAATCTGTGGAGTTTATAAAGGTGATAAACACAGTTAGTTGTGGTAGATATTTCAGACAGTTAGCTGTAAAAAATTGGCTCAAGAATCGATGAGGGAACTGAAAAAGAACAACATCGATAAAGGCATTTTTATCATAAGAATCAGGAGACCCGGAGTCTTTTATTAATTCAAAAGGTGGCCTTCAGTGTTAACCTTTAAGGCTCCAAATGAACACAGATAAAACTGTGCCTCTCCATCTTTATCTGATGTGCTCCATTAAAGTGATGAAGAGTGTATTTCAAAGCTTATTTATCTTCTAAACAGCCTATACTGCCACACTTATCCCCAAAAAGCGTTGCTCAGTCAAATTAATCGACTTGACTTGATGTTTGACCCAAACTTAAATGAGAATTTGTGTTTCTAAAATCCCACCAAGTGGTGATGCTGAAAACTCACCAAAAAGCCAAATGTGCGAATGAATAAAAACATCTGTTGCAACACGGCCTCCAGCACCCTTCTGAGGTGACTTTATCAGGATTCCTACAACTCTAATGATGTTTGTTTGCTTTCTTCGAATACTGACCCCACATTTGAGCTCCGACACCAGAGGAAACCTCAGAAGACACAAGGAGCTTTGACAGAAATGGCATTGAAGGACGTCCTGGAGGTTGTATGAACACAGAAAAGGTCGCATTCACTTCCACACGCGTGTGTTTTGGTCATTCCTATGAATTTGCCTCATTTAAAAGGTGAAAAATGTGAACTTTTTGTGGGATTTCAAGTTTTCAAGTGTCTTTTAAGAAGATCCTCCACAAAAAAGGTGACGTTCTGTGTGCATATGCCATAAAACTGGATGGGAAAGCTACTGAAATAAGCTCATCAATCCAAAAAGAAATCTATTACTTTTAGTTGAACGTTAGGAGGCCGTTTTCACACTTCAACACCTCGTTTTACAACAAAAGATTGCTCTAAATGACTTTCAGGGGCCAGTTTTTGTTTTTCTTCAATAGAAATCCCTCATATTTAGGATATTTAAACTTGTTTAAGGCGTCTGTAGCCAGTCAACACAGGCCAGAGTCGGGCTTGTTGAGGTCAACAGCAAATACCACAACCACATGTAGATAGGGGGGGGGGGGGGGGTCATCTGTGAGCATGTGTTTGTGCTCATGTGTGTGGCAGGAGGGCAATAACCCAACAAGAGTGTCCCTTTCCTATCTGCACACTTGATCCACACACACGGCGTACAACAGTGTGTACAATATGTGATTTTAATGAACCTAATCTCCAGGATCACCCGGTCTCTGAGCCGGGAAATTAACGAGAGCAGGTTAAACACACACAGCAGGTTCAGTGAAACCCCTTTCAAATGATATGTGTGTGTGTATAGGGGTGAAATTGGTTTTCCTCAGGATTAAAGGATTAAAAAGGCTGTTAGTTCCTCAAAGTGCTCCAAATACACCCCCCCACCCCCCTCTCAATATTCATTACAGCAGATACAAAAGGCAGAGAGGAGCTCATAATGGCCCCAACCTTCTAATCATTTCAAGCAGGGACGCTCCTGATCAGGCACGCCGCCGCACACACACACCCTTTTATTACCATTATCCACACTATTAGCATGATATAAGAAGTGTCTGGAAATCACAACAGGGTGAGTTTGATGCAGGAAAGAGATTACTGAGGAAACTGTGGCTGAAATTATTCTAATATTCGCCCAAACTCCGGCCTTCCTCGGTCCTCGGAGCTAACGACTCCCCGATGCCAACAGGTCTGGTGTGGGGTCCTGGAGCCAAATATATGTTGTTGAAGAGGATAATAAATCAATATCAGTGTGCAATCACAGCCAGGAGGCGGCCTAAGTGCCCCCTTCACACACTTCATGGAAAAACTGTCCTTTTTAAGTCATTTCAAGCAAGGAGCAGGGGGGGATTAATTTGAAGTGATGGAGAGTGTTTCTCACCGTGCCCTTTTTTCACTCAGCGGGTTGCCACTTGTTAGCTGACAGCAAAAGAGAGATTGGTTTACATTGTGTGCTGCCGGCCCAGTGTATATGCAGGGTTAGGGTGGGGGGGGGTCTAACAAGGCTGAAATTGATGCCGTTTTGGGTAGACAGTCACTTCTGATGGTTGCTGACATTCAGCTCCCGAAAAATATTGCGTTGGATGTAGAAAAGGTCAAAGCCGAGAGCGGGGATGTGAAGAAATGGAAAAGATAAAGAGGAGAAAAATGTGTGCACACAGGACTGGGTTATCAAGCCCAGATGGTAACATGAAATGTGAAAATTATTCACTCAAAGGCGGCTAAATGGTGTAATACGGCTACATGGTCACAGTTTGGTATGTTTACAGCAGGGAAAATAACTAAAAGCAGCACAGCTGCAGCTCTTTTGAATGGAAATGCTTTAGAAATATTTAAAGATGCCTCATTTGACATAACTTTTACAGGTTAGTCATGCTTTTCTGTGTCTGCTTGAACTGTGTGACGTAAATTTAATCATTTTCACCGCTAGCAAAGCTCCAGACAGAAGCAGAACAGCAACATGGGTCGTATCGGGCCTTAATAAGTTAGCAAACACCTGTTACAGCAACAGTGAAGAACCCTAAGAGCTCCTGCTGAAAGCTAACCTCGTTAGCATGCTGGACTTTGCTTTATTTCCATTCATTTATGTTTTACCGTGAATTTACAACCAGCTGCAGCCGCAAAATGTTTAAAGTGGAACCCGAAAGGTTTTGTTTCCGGAGTGCAAATCGAATCTTAACCAACAAAAGTTTCAACCTGTAAATCCGTGTTTGGCACAGCTGCACCTCCATCAAACCGGAGTGTGTTACGGTTTGATTAAAACACTCTCCGGTTGTCCTGTTCGTGTGGATCTACTTCCAAACAAACCCTGGAGCGGCTCTCTTGAAATATGAACACATCACAGACTTATAGCATGTGATTTCAAGCTAGCTTTTACTTCTCCAGGAGATTATAGTTCTTTTTTTTGGTGTAATTCGACCACAAAACAGTCCAATAACCTTTTGGCGTGTCCATGTAATATTTAGAAAAAAGGTTAATCTTTGCTATCATTCGTGCTGTTCTTTTAAGATGGACGTATTTTAACCACATTTTAACTGCTTAACATAGAGACTCACATGTTAAACATGGACAAAATAATGTTTTAAGTGATCTTCAAAGTTTCTTAAACTGCCAAATGGTAAAAAGTAGTAAAAAAAAGCAGTATTTGAAATGGAAAAGTTGCACCAGTCAGTGATAAAATGCATAAACGGGGGAGGAAAAGATGAAGAAAATGACCCACTAACAGGTTAACACATTCCTCAGCTCAATGGTTTCACTGTCCAAAGAGAAGAAGAAACTCTCCAACCTGTATTCTGTGTTTATAAAGTCACTATTCAGGCACACAACACCCCATCATCTGCTGCAGGAGACAGGAAGCTATTATGCACATCATTTTTCTCCACTGTTGGCACGCTGAAGCAATCAGACTGCCCCCCCCCGCCGAATCAAACTTCTTCTGACAGCACAGAAAAGAAAACTTTCTCCCCGGTTTTCCCTTTTTGGCATCATTTAGCTACGATCTAGACTTATATGTACATGTTTCAGCTCGTTGCTGCACCTATTTCCTGCTTTCCTCATGTTATGCAGAGAAGTGACGGGTGGCTGAAGGTTTTTACACAGGACATTCAACATTAAATCCAGTTTTACGTCTAAATAAAGCGCACTTCCTCTGAAATCAGGCTGTGGACTCTGTATCCATCCCCTCTGGAGTTAAATCTGTCATTTATCGGGTTTTTTATTTCTTTAAAACCTCCCATATTTCTCAGTTTGCCACCACATAAATGTCTTCACTCCTTTTCCCTTCCTTCCATCCTTTTTCCTTCTTTCTGCCAAACTTAGCCTCATTACCGTTTTAATGAGGCCCATTAATTGACCCAAAGATCGATTCTGCTGCCGTTCTCCCGAGCCTCGGCTAATAAGGTGTGATCAGTGTTGGTTCTATTCACTGAACCTTTGTGCATGTTTGTGTGTGTTCTGCCGTTACTCTGATCGTTATTGATCTTCTGTTTGGCCCAGGCAGACTTTCTCTGAGGGTTTCTGCCTCTCAAACAGACTATTTCATAACCGCAGCCCCGATAAAACCCAACAATAATCACACAAACGCGTAAAATACTGTAAGCCTAGCAGCAGGAGGACAAAACAAAAACCCGCCCTTTATTTCACTCTAATCTCCCCGTCTTTGGCTGTGTTTCCATCTTCCAGCTCGTCTATGTTTTGCATTATCACCACCGGTCTGTCTGAGGTTTAAGTGTCAGGGAAGGTATGGCAGCCTGGACCTCCATGGCTGAAGCATCCCAGAGGTTATAAGGATGTCGACACAGCAAATCAGAGTTTGATGACATTCCCATATGCTCGCAGCTGACTGGGACGGCTCATCCCAGACTAGAGATTGGCTGCTCCCTTGTAATTCTCCGGGTTCCCTTTAACCCTTAAAGACAACCCGCCGCACTGTTTCTCTGCTTCGGTTCTTTAAAACTGCATCTTGGCAGAGCTTGTTTTGCATAAGCAGGCAAACTGAGAACTTTGATCTATAATTTCATGGCTGCGCTTAAATTTTAGGGCAAACCTCCTTAAAAAAAGGCAGCTCCACTCCTTGCCTGTCCTTTAATGACACATTTCATTTGTCTGGGATGCATTTTTTTAGATTAAATAATCACAAGAGTGGAAAACAAATCGCATAAATTCAATTTTAAGGAGTAACCTACTTCTGAGTAGCTCATAAAAACGGAGTTAAAGCATAAATGCGAGTTTCCCCGAGTCCCTACTTTCTTTGTCTGATCTTAGATGTGCAGACGGGCCTCGGAGGATTCCCCTTTGAGGTTTGCGGATGATATTGTTCTCTGCAGTTTGCATCTGCTGGTTTGATAATCCAGTGATTTCGCCGTCAGAGGGGGATTCTGGGAGCGCAAACACGCAACTACACACAAACTCCTGGACTGTGACAGCAGCCATTGTTCCTCCCAAACAATGTCTTCACTTTGATGTCTGTGATGCTTGGCCGGCCGAGGGAAGTTTTTCCAATCTGTGCGTTCCCTCCGTCTTCTTCTGTCCGTCCCCTTCTTTTCAGCGTCCCGCTGAGAATCCAATTAACTGCAAAAATGTGATAAAAGGCGGTCGTTTCCACAGGTACAGTTTACTTCCTTTAATTCTACATTAATCTGGTGATTTTTATACTATTTTGTAACGAATAGTGAAGAAAATCTATATTTTTTTTAACATTTTTACAACAAGCTGCCGGCCTTTGGAGGAATATTTCAGCAACATTTTAATTTAGTAAAAGCAAGCGAGCGTTATTAGAGCGAAACGAAATCAACATGATGCACGCCAACACAAAGTTCTGAATCCTTTCTGAAAGGCCGTTTTTTTTCGGGGGAAACTTTCAATTTGTCTGCTGGTCTCATTTTGCTCGACAACACGTTGCATGAACAGAGGGATGTTTTTGTTTCACTAAAACGCCATTAAAAGCCCCTTCAAAGGCTCCGACCCTTCTTCTATTGTCTTGCTGCGGCGGCCTCATGCTGGTTTGAGCCTTGATTGACGGGTTCAATCCTCCAATGTTCGCCGGCACAAAAGGTAACAAGTAGAAAGGAAATTGGCTTTTTGTTCCCGCCTCTGAGCTGCTTAACCTGTGCCCGACTTCTCATTTATTAAAACTCGCACAGTGATACTTTTGAGGAGTTATTTCTTCTCAGAATAACTTGTTTTTTTATATAAAATTCAAGCAAAATGTAATCAGTGAGTGTAAATTATAAATTCATCAACCTGAAGTATTAAAACTAAAATACTGATGTGAATTATTTAAAAAGAAAAAGGGCATTTCTTGAGTTTTAATTAATTTTACTGATGCTTTTATTAATCCAGGACGTCATTTTGTTGCTTTGTTTTTCAAGTGAAAAATCTTCCAATAAAAATAATCACTTTGCTCGTTCGGCTCGGTTTTATTTTTCATTGAAAAGGGGAAAGAAAAACACTGTTTTATATCTAAATCATTAGAAATTAAAGGCATGAACCCAGACAGCTTGGGATGGGATGGCCTGTTTGGCCTCTGATGACTTTAGGCCAGGAGTTTTGTGCCCCCTTCTGGCTGTTCGGCAAACTCTGAGCAGAAAATGCAGTTAATAGAAATTAGACACACTTTTGCAATGCAGTGGAAATATCTTCCCTCCGAACACCAAAAGGTCAACAGCTTCATTTATCTGAGTGGAATTGCACAAACATTTACAGAATCATCAAAGCAGAGGGACTGAACGCGGCTCTTTTAGAGAGATGCATGTGAAATAGAGCCGAGTCGGCCGTCATTTTTCATGCAACAAGACAAAGCCTTCACCCATAAACACCACAGCAATTACCCGTCTGCCTTTAAATCGGAACAGAAACAGGACTCCAGCAGAAAGCCGAGCGCGATACGGTGAGAAAAAATGAAAAGAAACTGGAGATAGCAACATAATCAGAACCAAATCAGCCGTTTCCACCTGTCACCCCCCATGTCCTCTGGGAACCAACAAGGCAGCACACTCGCCATCACCTCTCCCATTCGCTCCCTCCCTTCTCCTCCTCTTTTGCGACTCCATAACTTGTCACATTCCCCATTAATTTCCATGACAGATGCTGACTTTGCCTCTCCACGTTCTGCGACCATATCTCCTCGTTTTTTCCTCTTCCTCCCACTGGATCTGGGTCTCTCCCTCTGTCCTTCGGTGTGTTTCACACCGTTTCTCCTTTTCTTACTTTCATCACCTTGTTACTGTACTTTCTTCCCATCCTAAACCTAACATCTTGCCGCTAATTTCCATAAGAAAGATGCTGACGTGGTGCTGAGGGGAGAGCGAGCATATAATAAATGTGAGTATTGTACATATGTACATGGAAATTGTCCATTTTAATAACCATTTATACTGGAGGCAATGAGTAAAAGCCTCACTGATCAACACATTTCTGCCACTGATGGATTCCTATTAAAAGAAAGCTGCATTATTATGATGGAAAAAGAAGAAAGACGTAAAGAAGGCCTGAAGGAGAGTGAGAAATAAAAGGGAAAAGAAACTCAGGAAGACGTGAGACACAGAATTTGGACCGAGGAATAAACAGAGAAAGTAAGAGAAACTGAGAAAATAAAAAAGATGAGTAAGAAAAACAACTGAAAACACAATAAATCAGGTCTGGTCTGCAAAGTAAAAACGGATAAAAGAAAAGAAAGAGAAGAAGCGCTCGGTTGAACCACAGCAGATAACAGCTGATACCCGATTACAGAAGGATGCAGAAGATCAGTAGTTTCACAGTTTGGCTCTTGAGTTAATATAGTTAATATAGTGTATAGTGAACCCTGAAATGTGTAAATACGCACATATTAAAAAAAGATATATATATATATATATATATATATATATATAATAAAAAGATCATCTGATACATATCAGGTCTTAAAATGAAACAACTGATGACACATTATTGTTACGGTTGTTATTTTGATAGAAAGTGAACCACAACACAGAAGCAGCATTTAAAAAAACTAAGTGAACCCCTGATCCAGCAGCAGTGAGTTGCAGTAATGGTTTCCTGTGGGACGTTATCAGTCTCTCTCATGGTTCTGGAGGAATCTCGGCACTCTTCTCTCCAGCGCTGCTTCAGCTCATTGAGGTTTGCAGCATTGGTTTCTGCACAGCTCTCTTAAGGTCCCACCACAGCATTTCAGTCAGGCTGAGGTCTGGACTCTGACTGGACCATTGCAACACCTTGATTCTGTTCTTTTTCCCACATTCTGCTGTAGATCTGCTGCTGTGTTTGGGATCTTTGTCCTGTCGATGAGCCAGTTTCAGCCCAGCTTTAGCTGTGGGACAGATGGCCTCACATCTGACTCTAGAATACTTTGGTATCCAGAGGAGTTCATGGTGGACTCAATGACTGCAAGGTGCCCAGGTCCTGTGGCTGCAGAACCAGCCCAGATCATCAGCCCTCCACCACCGTGCTTGACAGCTGGTATGAGGTGTTTGAGCTGATATGCTGTGTTTGGTTTCCTCCAAACGTGCTGCTGTGCATTAGGACCAAACATCTCCACTTTGCTCTGGTCTGTCCAAAGGACATTGTTCCAGAAGTCTTGAGCTTTGTTCAGATGCAGCTTTGCAAACCTAAGCTGTGCTGCCATGTTCTTTTTAGAGAGAAGAGGCTTTCTCCTGCAGCCCTTCCAAACAAGCCATCCTTGTTCAGTCTTTTTCTAACTGTGCTGTCATGACCTTTGACCTTTAACATGCTAACTGAGGCCTGTAGAGTCTGAGATGTAGCTCTGGGCTTCTTCACCTTGGGGTGAACTTGCTGGGACGTCCACTCCTGGGAAGATTGACAGCTGTCCTGAATGTTTTCCACTTGTGAATAATCTTTCTCTCTGTAGAACGATGGACTCCAGATAGTCTGGAAATGGCCTTATAACCCTTCCCAGATTGATGGGCAGCAACAATTGCTTCTAAGTGATGACTAATAATGTTAAGCAATACTAATGCTCCACAGGTACAATAATAATTGAGAGTAGCCTCTCATTTTGACTCATTAGTCCCACTTGAGCTGTGACATGTAAATGGCTGAGATCAGCTGCCGTAGTGATTGATTGAAATTAAAATCTGCACACATTTAGGTCTTAGTTAGCATTTGCTGTCGTGAGTTCAGGGTTAGGGTTCTCGCTCCTCCCGACAGGTTGCCATGACAACAACTTACCATGACCAAACTAAAACCACAGAAAACAGCGTTTTACTCGTGTGTTCCGACCGTTTTTCACCGTGGCCTGCGATGGTCGTCCTGTTGTTGTCGAGCAGGAGGGTGAACAAATCCAGTTTTAATAAGGGCTTGTAGCTCATAATCCTTGCCCGCCAGCAGGTGAGGACCAACATATGGGGCGAGACCTCAACGAAGGGACAGCACAGACACACAGCAGCTGTCACTTGTTTTCCAAACCAGGACGGATCCAACAAGAGCACCGTGGGTCTTTGGGAGTCGGGCCAAGAGAGCGAAGAATGGAAAAGGTGGGAAAAGGAGGGGCAGATACATGAATGCAAAGACCAGAAGGAGCACGAAAGAAGGAAGATAGGCTTCTTCTCTCCTCTGCACATGCTTCCTGTCACCATTACACTTTCTGAGCGGATAAATGGCTCAAAGTTAAGTACTTCATGGTTATTATAAGAGAACAAGAAGCACAATATTTTTCTGTGTTGAACTCAAGTGTGTTATAGCTCAACTAATTTACCACTTTGCTGTTTTGTAAACATAATATGTTTGACTAGTGGGACTTGTTCATGGTTACTTTGCCCTTGTGTGCTTTACAGCGATAAAGTTCTTTCTGTGGAGGGAGAGAAAAAAAAATCAATTTCCCCCCTGACTGATTTGATTACACACAGCACAGACACTGTAAACCTCACTGTTGTCTTTCAGCCTCACAAAGTCCCCTTTTTGTTGTTGTTTTGGCTTATTTCAAACGGCTAACAGAGGTTTTAACGAACCAAAAGCCACAGTAATCTTTGAGTTTAAAGGAAAGCTTTCATGAGTCGTGCATCCGATGCGGTTTGCGCCTCTGCATGTCCCTTCCTGTTCCTGCTCTCTTACCGTCTGTCGTCACTCCCTCTCAATCATTTCCAGCGCTCCTCTTTTCTGCCTTCTGGTTGGCTGCAGCGCCCCTCATTTCCTCCTCTCTTTTCCTCTTTGCCTCTCCTCCATCTCAACCCATTTCTGCCTCTTATGAAGTGTGAAAAATGATCATCTGCAGGATGAAGTGGACAGAATTCGCCGGCTTAATGGCCTGACAAAATGAATCGCGACCTTCCTCGCCATCCATCACCACTCCGAGGCGACCGCGGTTAAGATCTGTGAAGGTGCTGGCTTATTGATTACTAGTTGTAACTACAAAGTGTCTGATTCAGTGCTCGCGCCGTGGCACTCGCAGCGAGGGGGTTGGGGAAGGTGGAAGGGACTGCAGGCGGCTTTAGCGCGCTCGAAAAAATCTTCTTTTGATAGATTTTAAATGGTGAATTATTGATTTCTGTCTGGTCCAAGGCCTGGCCGAGCGGGCCGTAGCTATTTGTCGGAGGTATAATGGCGGACACCCGTTTCTGCTGGCCACCATCAGTCATTTTGACACCAGGAAAAATGAGCGAGGAAGGAGGAAAGGGAGGAAAACAGAGGTTAGGAAAGCGAGAAATAACTCAGCAGTTCAACCTTTTACCTGCACTCGTTTCCAGCTGAATCTTTTGCCCAAACATCACCCGAATTACCTTGAATAATGTGCGTATTGTTTTAAAGCATCAACTCGTGCTGCTTTGTAATGGTTTGTACAACAACAACGCCCACGAAAAAGCGGCGCACAATAACATTAACACCCTCCAAACTTTCCTCATTATCATGTATTAGCTGGAAGTCGTGAAACTGTGGGGGTGGCATGAGGTGGAGGATAATGACCTACTAAGGGACCAGACCATGAAAAGGTGATTACTGCTCTTAATTGCTGTCCACAGAGGATGCCAGACAGCAGGCAGGTAGCATTAATCTACATTAAAGCAAACCAATGCTTTTCTGCTGATTCACACTCATTTAAGGCTGTGTGTTGTTGCGCTGATAAGCTTGAATTAATAGTATTTTTAATGCTGAGCTACAAGAAAGCGTTCAGCGGTTAATTCAACGCGCTTCGGGCCTCACACACCTGAAGAGATGCAATGATTACCACTGACAGCGGCCAAAAATCTGATTTTCTCATCACAGTGACATGTTCCTGGTCTCTGGTCTCTGTACGAATAAAAGGCAGCCCTTTAGAAAGTGTGGACAGACGACCACAACACTGCTTCTGAGAGGAATTCCACTTTTATTTTGTGCCTGATGATCATTTCGTGTCATCACAGGAACCTCACACCACACCAGAAGCTGAAATCTGAGGACTGTGACCTAATTTATCCACTGAAATGGAATATAAATGACACTATATATAGAGATATACACTGCCTGGAGAAAGAAAGAAAAAAAAAAAGTCCCCACTTATTAGTTTTTCCATCAACAGATATATTCTTCCCCGATGGCACAGCCATATTGCATCGTGACACCATCAGGATTCATAGCGCCACCGAGAAGACTTTACACGGCGAAACACTCTGACATCATCAATACAAAGTCGTGGCAAATAAAAAATCTACGCCGTTGTGTGCTGTAGTCAAAGGTGAAAGTGTTTGTGCTCGATAGAGAATAAAATACATCTAACCTTAATGTTACACCATTTCTATGCAAAGTAGCACAGAAAAAGTCATTTAAATACTATAATTAATTAATAGTCAACACGAATCATTGCTCATCGTGACAGATGATGATGAATTTACGTTTTTTATCCTCAATAAAATGCAATTTGTTCATATCTAAATATCAGTTAACACGAGGGCTACCTTTTAAAATACAGTGTCATACATTTCTCTTAAATTAACATGAAATCAGTTACAATATTTCTGGCTTTTATGTTGAAAGTGAGACTTTTTACCCCAGTTTTGTGATTCAAAACGTCATAATTTAGATCAAACCCCAGTGGGTTGGCAATGCAATGTTTTGGTCCTGAGAAAAACTGAAATTAGGTTGGGAGCAGGTGGTGGCTGCCACCCACACACCCTCCACCCGACACACACACATTCCTGGTGGGAGGTCTGAGGTCTGGCCCTCCACATTCCACAGACAAGTGTCTAGCACCTGCTAGGCCTCAGTCAGCCTTTACTGGCCAACAAATTAGGACGGGCGGACACACTCCAAATCCGTTTATTTTACAGTCTGTGTATTTGTGTGAGGTGGAGAGACTCAGAGAGAAGAGGAAAATACATTTTCAGGACAAAGCAACTGTGCAAACAGAGATTTAAATCGTTGTGAAATCATGAAAAGTGTGAGAATAACGAAATTAGGAAGAAAAAAGAACTAGAAACTTGATGAAAATGTCGGGACGCGGAGTAAAATGTGAATAAAACAAGAATGCGGTGGTTTGCAAATCTCATATCAAATGTTGAAGGTGAGACGTTTGAATATTTAATGGATAATTTGAGCTCAGAAAAGTCGGGACAGGAGCAACAAAAGGCTGGAAAAGTAAGTGAAACTAAGAGGAAACAGCTGGAGGAACTAATTAGGTTAATTAACAACAGGTCTGGAACATGATTGAGGAAAAAAGAGCACCTGAGAGAGGAAGAGTCTCCTCAGGCAGCTCTGCATTAAAAACAGACCTGACTCCATCAATGCTGAAAGGTAGAAACAGGTTTCAGAGCAACATCTGCTCCCTTCTTCAAGGAAGGCCTTGCATATTTCAGCAGGACAAAGCTGAACCACATCCTGCATCTATTCCAGCTGCAGGGCTTCATGGTAGAAGAGTCCAGCTGCTGCACTGACCTGCCTGCAACGATTAGACGACTCTTAAAATCGTTGACGAGTAATTTAATAGTCGATGCGTCGGTTTTTTTTCCCCAAACTTTATTTTTCTCTCAAAGCTGCTGCCTTTCTGTTCTTGACACACATTCGCAGTCGTGGTAACCGGGGTCAGCCGTGATGTCACAGGAAGTTAAACCAGACGGGCTCTGGTATCGTGGCTCCTTGGCAACGGAGCTCAAAAGTGTGGGAACATTTTAAGAAAACTAAAGACAAATGTGTGCAATGCAACAAGGCAGAACGATGCACGAGCACCTGAAAAGGAAGCATGTTGTTGTGGCTGATTGTTATGCTAACTGGCTAGTTAGCTGCTAAAATTAGCATAAACAGAGAGTTAGCTTGCTACTTACTCATATTGATAGCTGTAAACGTTAACATTAGCGATGACGATGTGATTAATTAGCTTTAGCACACATATTTCATGTGTTTTCTGTAACGTTTTAACAGTCATGTGTTTGAACAGGAACGCTAATGTTTTCTAACGCTACGTTTCAGTGCTAAAAAAGTACGTTCATCTTCAATGGACAGCTTTGTTTCAAAGCTAGCTACATGCACACCTCACTGACTGAGTCCATATTGAACATGTTGCTGTTATATTAGAGTCAGCGAGACCAAAACTTTTTGTGAATAATGCCTGCCTCATCTGATTTAAATGCAGCTTTGTTTGATGCCAGAGACAAATGAAGGAAAGAAAAACCTAAAAAAAAAAACGTAAGTATTTATTTTTGTGTGTTTGCTTCACAGTTAAATAATTGTTTGTTGCAACAAGCTGCATATTTCATCAAAGGGTTAATGAACTATGATATTAATTGTCTTTTTTTTAGTTGGCATCTACCTTAAACACTCCAAGCTGAAAGCTAATGATGGTTATATAAGATGGTTATATTAGCCGACTAATCGAAAAAAAAATATATCGGTGATTAGTCGACTATTAAAATAATCGTTTGTGGCAGCCCGACTCCAGATGTTTCACCACCTGAAAACACTTAAAATACAACAAAGATGCAGAGCAGCGGGAATCCTCAGTCCCCAGATGTTTACAGATGTTGTTAAAAGAAGAGGGAACTCGACACAGTGGGACACATGGACCCGTCCCAACGTTTTTTTAGACGTGCTGCTGCCATCAAACTCAAGATGAGCTGATATTTCTCATGAAATAGTTGGACGTAGAAGCAGCATTTAGCTGCTATGCTGCAAACAAGTGGAACAAACTGCCAGAGGAGGTTAAATCCAGGTTAAAAACATTTATTTTCTCATGTGTCTATGCATGAAATCTGAGACTGTTGCTTGTTTTTATTCATTTTAATTCTTTATCTTTATATTCTTTTACACATTTTAATGCTTTTTCTGCTCCCCGCTGAAAGGCTTTTATTCTATGTAAAGCATTTTGAATTGTTTTGCACATGAAATGTGCCACAAATAAACTTGACTTCTGTTTTTATTCACACTTTACACAGCGACACAACTTCTAGTTGTAAAAACACTTTGGTATAAAATACTCTGGATATCGTTGCTCACCCACAGAGAATAAAAAGCATGTTCGTACAAATGCACACATACCTTCAGCAGCCCATGTCTGACAGGTGCACATGTCAGCGGTTAGTTCAACCTGGATCAGAGCATTTGCTCTCACTCAGTAGCAGCCAGGCCCCAAGGGCCTGTGTGTGTGTGTCTATATAACCCATGGTTCCAATGCTCAGTACCCAGACACTACCCATATTGTTTTCCTCAGTGGAGCTAGAAAAAGGAAGCTGATTTACAGAGCTATCTGGCACCGGAGCACACGGATGCATGACTGACCCGGCCTAATGGAGTTTTCAGCTTTGGATTTACACTTCTCCATCTCTGCAAAGAGCAGAGCTGCTCATAAGCACCCAGCGGCTGCTGCACGCCTCTGTGGCAGCGAGCTCCCCGAGCCTGTCCTGGAGCTGCCACCCAGCCTGCTTCGCTGCAAACGCCCTTCAACCTCTCAAGTGTTTCTCCGTGAACGTAACGTTTGAGAGGATATTTAAGCATACATGTCCACAGAGTGCTCCCAAAGCATCTCTGCAGTCAATCAGGGACAGAGACAAGGTTACGAAGCGTCAAAAAACAGCCGAGAGAACAGGGAACGAAAGGGTCAGTTCTTGGGAATTAGCCATCATCAACAATGTGGGCCTGAGAGTTGGAGCCGATAATTCTGGGAATCCTACATTAACGATTTAACTGGACCTAAATCGGTTTCATCTGTGTCGGATTGCTGGACTGCCATCAGGGCAGGACTGTGTAACTGTGTGCAGCTGCCCCCCAAGCTCTGGCCTTAACAAATTACCCATTTCACAGCCCACAAAGCATTTAGCCTTCAGTCTATGTGAACAAATCCATTCCTGAGCTTATGGAAGGACACCCACCCAATATTTACACCAACCTCTCCGTTCCTCAACCAGTTTATGTTCTTAGGGTTGAGGATGCACCTGTAATGGATCCGGATCAATACGTCTCCACTCGGTTTAACTCACAGCTGAGGACCTTTTGTCTTTGACAAACCTGTGACTTTACCATTAAAAAAATCATTCTGGGTGGATTTTTCTCAGTAAAAATTCAAATTGCACAGAAACAGAGAAGGTTTCCAAATCATTTGAGTCCATTTTTTTAAACTTTAAATGAAAAACTCGAGGTCTTCAGATTCTGGATCGACTGCTTTCACCTAAGAAGTGACAACAGGGAGGAGGCAGAAGAGTTGGAACAGCTTGCAACTGTTTGGAAGATTGTAAAAGCAGACGAGGATAAAGAGTCAATGGACCGGGTCCATGACTCAGCCTCCATATATTTCCTAACATCCAGTCAGTTGATCTCTTTGAGCAGACCATCGAGAGTCCAGCTCGCCGGCGACCACCCTGTGCTGCAGCTGCAACTGTCACATCCCAGTTGATCACAGGCTAATGTCTGTTTTATTTTATCAGGGAAACAACACGACCACCAGGCCCTGCTATGAAGTCCTGAGCAGGGTGACCGAGGCTAGGTGGCCAGAACCAGGAAGCCAGCAACTGTTCCTGTCAGCCGCTCACCACCGCTGTGATAAACCAGCATCCAGCGAGCAGGTTGAGCTGCTTTGTCCTTTGTTAAGTGGGGTTGTGTGAAGTGTCTTAATTTAAACATCCTGCTGTTGTTTACTCATGGACTGAGTCCATAAAGGGTTCTGTTCGATAACGTACGGCTTTACCTTGATTTGTGCTTGAAGATCTGTGCTTTTTCCAGGTTTTTCAGTCATTCTTCATGGATCAAAGTTGATATTTTGGGTCGGTCACAGCTGATGTAATCATGCAGAGACACATTGGGCATTTTCGTGTGTTTATTCTAAACTTCTCTCACTGTTTTTTGTAAGAAGGTCTCGAACGCGCCGCGTCAGACTCAACAAACTTCGGGAAAAAGCGTGTAAACGACCTGCGTAAATGATGAATGCCACCGTGCGTGTTTAAGTGCACGAGGATAGTACATGTGCATCCAAAATAATACCATCTAAGGCCACGCTTCCTCTCTCCTGTGCCAGGAGTCGTGAGAATGGCATCAAGGCGCAGGAAGAACAACTTTACGGCTCTGAGGTTGAAGCTTTGCTTTCAGAACCTTTTAGCAGTGTCAGCAGTGGAATTACAGGACCTGCTAAAGCCAAGAAATGGGAACAAATTACGAGTTGCTGTTAACCTGTCACCTGCAGTTTGTGATGTCACCGAAATAAAGAAGAAATGGTTTGGTAGGAAAATGGCTTAAAAAAGAGCTAAAGTCTCGCCACGGGCAGGCGCTCGATGACTGAAACTAAACCAATCAGCTGTTGCCTCATCATGACGGCACTCTGATGGGAAGGTCTATGGGGGTCTTCTGCTCTGCCTGGGCTGGTTCAGGTAGTGGGAGACCCTGGTTCATGGAAATATTGTGCAAAATGTAGCATGCCTCCTATAGAGCAGTCCCATCGGGTCGCGGGGGGGTGGAGCCTATCCCAGAGGTCATCGGGATAGGCCATCACAGGGCGCCTTGTTATATAAAGACTCAAATTAACCTCCAATTAGTGCAGAATTTAGGTCAAACAGAATAACGTCAGCATAATTATGGGGTAAAATGTAAATATTTATCTATGAGCGCTTCAAAGTGATTAAATATACAATCCGTCAGTCAAGAAAACTTGATCTGAATAACAGCGGACTATTTTAGGTCTGGATCTCTCGTAAATTCTGTTCGTACCTGAAAGAAAACTCAATAATAAATAATAAATAAATGATTTAAGAACAAATCTGTTCGTACGAACGGTTCTTGCATGAGACCCACTGATGTTCTTTAGCTGAAAACAAAAGAAATATCCCTTAAAACCACCGTTACTGACCAGATATTTAACATTCAGTGATGCTGAGGCGGGTGCTTGGCGCTCCCTTGTGATCAGCCTATCAGTTAAATACACACTGTCCTCCATTTGTCTCCATCTTACCGTTTCCAAACGGTCTGGTTTGGAGCCAGAGGCTCTTTATTTCAACAAACTCCTGAGCATCTACAATCCAAGACTCAAAAACCAGAAAGTCATCGTCGGCCCCAGAGCAGAAGCCTTGATCCAGCTACAAATGTCAGCAGCAGCTAATGAACGGTGTATTAACTGGAAATAATGATTTCCCTCATCCAGTTGCACTTCTCTGGATTCTCTGGTGCTATAAGCATGCAGGAAGTGTTGAAAACAACAGCAGCGGGAGACAAAGAAGGCTCAAGAGTCTTAAGTAAGAATACGCCACTTATTATTTGATCAAATTACGCTTAATATATGCCGCAAAACAAAAGAAACCTTGAGAAAGAGCCAAACTGATTTCTTTATTGCCAACTTCCAGAGCACTAAGCCTGAATTTGTCTCCTGGGCTCCTTCTGCAACATTTATCGAAGAGAAAAAGAAACCAAGAGAGACAGAAAAAGAGAGGAGGATCAAGGTCTCTCCCTATAATTACAAAGATAGCACGGCCTCACTCCCTCCCCAGTGGAGCCTCCGAGGCGTCACTCCCCGTCCTTTCGTACAAAGACTGTTCTATCAGCCCGGGAACGGCATCATTGCTTGTAAATTAATTTGGGGTTCCTGTCAGCCGGGCCCTCTTCTTCTCTTATCTGGCAGCGTAATATGGAAGGCTGAGAGGCCTGGGAGATACTGCTGAGAGCGCTGGAGGAGCCAAGGTGAGGGAAACGGGGATGGAGAGGAGGCGGGGGGGTGGAAGTGAGTATTAAAGAGATAGATAGGAGGAAAGAGAGAGGCAGGGACAAACTAAGAGAATCAAGAAAGAGGCGAATAGGTCCCAGTTGGATGTCAGGAGCGGATTCGAGGAAGGACCTGACTCAGTGATAAGTGAATATGGTCTGGCATCCTATTTTACAGACACACACACAAGCCATTTGTCATCCAGACTGGACTCTACTCCGAGAGGCCTTCACCTATCAGCACTATTTGTCGCCGTGTCACAGACTGCGGATAAATCTTCTCCCAAGGATCCCTGTTTAAATCCGCCCCCCATTACCAAAGCTGCAGCCCTGTCACCGTCACATGAGCTCAATACACACTCACACCTCTGACCCCTTCAGTTGTTTGTAATTAACCCCTCACCCACTGTATGTAACCTCAATTCCCTAATGGCAATAAATGGGCCCGGCGACAATCCCATTAGCAGAAGGAGTCATGATGGCGAATTAAAGGGGACATTGGACCAAACGCTGGGCTGAAACTCAAGCTGGGTCGACTCAAATACTCTGGTTATGATTTCATTTCATGTTTTATTTCCACCAAATGCCCCCTTTTTTTTTATTAATTCATTAAAATAACAATTTGCTCACAATACTTACAGTGACTGTCGTGTGGAGTTAGACGCTCCTGCTGAATGCAGCTAATTTAGAGGCGATCCGTGGGAGGTTAAAAACAGAAGCAGCGCCAAATTAACACAGTTGCGTTACATATCTTATACATTTAGACTGTTCTGCTCTTGCATTGAATCCAGTGGGGACGACAGCTGATGGAGGCACACATTAAAAGCTTTTTAAAATTGATATTTAGAGGAGACACGGTCACTCAAGCACAGTTTTGAGGTGTATTTTGCCATCGTTACTCCATAGAATTCAACCAATATGAATAATTATGCATAGTTTTATAACCATGTATATTGCAAAATAAAACCAGCTCTTCTTCTACGATGTTAAAAACTGTTTAAGAGGAATATTAATTGTATTTTGAACTTGTTTTAAATTTCCACCTATGAGAGAGAAGGATACAATGTGAGAGAATATTTCCTAATAATTATTAATATGTCTTTATCGTTTAGTGCATCGTCCTAACTGTTTGCATAATGATGCCGTAGGTCATCATATTATGGTTTAAAAGCCTTTTTTCAGCTACATTTAAACCCGTATTTAAGCTATAATAATTTCCACGCTGCATTCCACTCACACAAAGGATATCTTCTTTTTAATGTGACGAACCAGAGCTGCCATAGCAATGAGATGCATTATATCCAGTTTTTACACAAAACAACAATGAGCAAAACAAGCCAGGAATATGGGAACATATTCAGATATTTGGCAGTCCTCCAGAGTGGCAGAAAACAACAGAGGCCATTTAAGCAAATGAACAATAAGACATGAATCATCTATTGTGGCCCGTTCAGCAGAGCTGGAAATGAATCCACAAGAAAAATTGGTTCATATCCAGATGTGCGGGGTGTGGAGGTAGACAGGGGCTGAAGCAACAATCCTGATGAATAAATCCCTCCCAATTCACTTCAACAAAAGACACTATTTAAGAATACAGTTTATACTGTCACAACTGTGCTTTTGTGTCTGGGGAGACAGGATAAAGCGTGTTCTCACATTTAAACCTGGAAAAATGCAAATAGCATCATTCTTTGCTCATTTCCCACCTTGTTATTTGTCATTTTATTCTAAATTTAAAAAGTGATGTGCAAGAAAAAGTAAATCCATCTTTTACAGAGTTTTTTTTAAATGCGTTATTTACAGCAGATTAATGTAAAAAGGATTAAACTCTTAATTACTTGTTTTTCATTTGCAGAACTGAGGAAAGCACAGACGAAAGAGTCTTGATTTCTTGCATTTCTGGTTATTTACTGCCATCTGGTGGTAGTTTCAGGAACAATCGTTTCACCCTCTGTTCAAACTTCCAAATGTGACATTAACAATTTTAACAAATTATTATAAATCAGTTAGTCATTGTCTTTTAGGGGATAGTTAAGCCAGTCAAAAAATTTAAGTAATTCAAAGTGTCAAAGTTTTTCTAGTCTCGTTCTTGTAATCTTTTAAGATCCTTTTATAAGACTATTTACAGAGAAGTGTTTGTTTGTTAAGCAACTTAACTCTGACCTATGACCCATTCAGGCAGAAAAAAGGCTCCAAACTCAAGGGATGAACCAGTGTTGTGTCGACACAGAACAGACAACTTAGCAAAGAAGCCGTTTTAAATTGGATCTTTAGGCACTTTAGTCACAAAGACATATCATTTGTTCTCATTTCTTTAGTTGCATCTATGAAAAACAGCAAAGAAAACACAGTTTGACAGACAGAAAATAGGATTTCTGCAGCAACAAGGTGATTCCCAAAGAGCTATTAGCTGAAAACTTGGCATATCTCAGCATGGTGTGCAGTGTGTCCTTAAAACATTTGAGGAAACTGGACAAGTGGAGGACAAAAGAAGAAGAGTCAGGCCTAAAAAACTATCTACAGCAGATGAACAGGATCTGAAAGTGATGTCCTTAAGAAAGAGGAAAAAATCCAGCTGTGACCTGACAGGACCTGAGAGATGCATCTGGACCTTCAGCTGATCCATCTACTGTTGGCCCAAGCCTCATCAGAAATGGTCTCCATGGAAGGGTGGCTGTCAAGAAGCCGTTCTTAAGGAAGGGAAACAGGGAGAAAAGGCTGAGCTGTGCCAAATGACACAAGAAGTGGACTGAAAATCAGTGGCAACAGGTCTTATGGAGGGATGAATCCTCCCCAGAGCCCAGACCTCAACATTATTGAAGCAGTGTGGGATCATCTGACAGAGAACGGAACAAAAGGCAGCCCACATCCAAAGAAGAGCTTTGGGATGTCCTTCAAGAAGCCTGGAGAACTATTCCTGAAGACTCCTTAAAGAAATGACAGAAAGCTGGTCTCAGAGGGTTCAGGCTGAGTTGGAGAATAAAGGAGCTCAGACCAGATATTCACTTTAAAGCTCATTAGAATTATACCAACTTTGTTTGGCCTTTTATTCTGTATTTACATTTATGAATGTGTTTCATGTTTCAATACTTATTTTTCTTATTTTTGTAATACATAAAGAAATGAGGAGTCCCTCCGCACTTTCCCACAGAACTCCAATCTGATAATTACTGGTTAACAAGTTAAAATGCTTTGCCTCTGGCTCTTGGAATTTGTCTTGGTTTCTTTACTCAGAGAGTTAACGGAAAACATATTTGGATTGTGGGCAGAACACAGGATGTCATCACAGGCTTTGAGAGACACCGATAAAAACTCTTCATAATTTTCCTGATTAACTGACAGGGCGAGAAGTCAACTGTTAGAAACAATTAAAGTAGTTTGTTAGATGCAGTTCAGCTACACATGCATGTTTGCATCTGTCTACTTTGTGTCAGTTGTCCACCATCAAATTAGAGATGCAACACACAGATTAATTTCCTCCACTGCAGCAGAGAATAAATCACTTGTAGATAATTACCAGAGGTGAGGTTATAACTGACACTCGGTTTCATCTTAATTACAGGAGGAAATGCGTTATGTTAATTTTATTGGGCTTGCATGAATACATCTTAGCTTAATCACACTTGTCACTGTTCTAATAAACGTTCACAACATCTCGACAGACAATTAATTCTTATGGCCAATTTATGATTTTAATAACCATGTGATGCTGTGTATCTAATATATTTAGTGTAAAGCAGACCATGTACGTGCAGTTGTGAGTTCTGCACATTCAAAACCACAGGGGGCACACTTTTAGAGGCTTACTCATTAACTCTGAGTGTGGACTTGGTGGTCAAACACAGCCTTGGTTCATTTACATATCCCTAATCATCATGTCAATGACTATTTAAGACAAAAACAATTACATTTTTCAAAGACCTCAGCAGACAGTGTCCCACTAACTGTGTCAGTGTGGACAGCAGCAACAACACTACTGAGTCAAAACAGAGTGAGCCTTTATAAAAACACAACTAAGAGGCGAAACCACACAAACAATTAACAGGAGAAAACAGCTAGCATAAAGTACAGGTGTTGGACTCACCTTTTATCGTAGAAGTTCACAAAACACTCTTACCTTTCATGTCAAAGTTTCCATGTCATGTTACATCCTCTCGACTAATTGTCTTGAAGTTTACTGGTTGACTGTCATGGCTGTTATTAAAAATTAACCGACCTGAAACAAAAGCGCAAAGTTAGCTGATACCATTAGCAACTGTGGGATAACAAGCTAGCATAGGCACGCCATAGACTAATTAAGATAATTTTGATATGTTATGTGTCGTGTTGAAATGCTAGTCTAAAGTTGGAGTCAAAATTCATCAGACAATTTCTATTTCATTAACGTGTTCTTACAGTTTTGCGGTGACAGAAACAGTACATTGTTTGATACTGGGTTCATTTAGCTTCTTATCTTCTATCTGTGGACTTATTTAGGGTGCAATACCGTTTCCTACCGCACAGGTTGGACCGCGTTCATTTGTCATTACGAGCGAGAGGGGCGCTGTTTCACCCATTTCACAAGTCGACAAAACCCTGGTCGTTTCTGATTATCAGCGTATAAATGTGTTTCGTTTTTAGACTGTTAAAACATTTTAGACTGTTAAAAAAACATCTGACGTTATTTTTTCACCATACCGAATCTAAAATGTTTCCAAAACATCTTTATGCTGGTAATCAGAAACTACTACGGACAGTTGACATGTGAAATGGGTGAAACAGCGCCCCTCTGGCTTGTATTGAAAGATGAACGTGATCCAATCTGTGTGGTGATAAATGGTATTACACCATTAAATAAGTCCACAAATAGAGGTCAATTAATTGGCTCTTTCAATTTAATAGCATATTCCCCACAACTAAATAACGCATTTAAATCATTTAGTCTCTTAAAACAAGATAAACAAAAACCTAAATTAGATATTTATTTCATGGTGGCCTTCCTCTGCATATTTTCCACACACATGCCAATTTTATTATCCTTTCATCAGCAGCACAGTTTTAGAGATTTTAATATGAAATTTCTAACAGGAAGTATATGGTTTGGGGGCGGTAGGCTCGTCTGGGTTCGGTCGCCAAGCCTCCCGAGCTGACAGCCAATCATAGGACAGATACATTTTTCGCACGCGACAACTTTCATGTTCGCTAAGAGGATACCTGGAGAACTTTCAAGTCGTCCTTTCGCTTCCCACCTCACGTCAACGTAAGAGATAAACGAGCTTTCACTGTGCCGGTTTTTTTGGAGCCTGCGTTGCCCGTTTCAGCCTGTTTGGCTCCATTGGAGCTCGTGCGGATTAAGCAAAAGCTCAACGGTTAAAATGATCGCGAGGCGTTACCGTTACCCAACGTTCGAAATGGGGTGGGGTGAGTTAAATGGTGTCCGAATGAGGCCTGGTGCGCGTTAGATTAGGTCATCCTGGGATGGTTAGCGACGTGCGTACAGACGCTGGTCGAGGCAAAACGGTCGCATTGATCCACAAATCAAGAAGCTCATTAATCAA
This sequence comes from Leuresthes tenuis, assembly GCF_036924035.1. NCBI lineage: Eukaryota > Metazoa > Chordata > Actinopteri > Atheriniformes > Atherinopsidae > Leuresthes > Leuresthes tenuis. The sequence continues at coordinate 23,696,815 of NW_027325355.1, forward strand.
TAAGGGTTTCCGGTTTTTCGAGCTCGCGCATCCTTTAAAGCCCGAGCTTGGATGCTATTGTCAGGTCGTTAATTGTAAATTAACAAGTTCCCTTTTTGTTAACCGGCACCTGTCACGGAGTTGAGTAACACGGTAAAGGGTTGCTTTCTTCGCTACTTTAATACCAGAAACATTGTGATATCTACAGCAGAACTGCATCGTTTCGCAGCCGTACGGGTGGAGGATTTGGCCGTATTAATCCGGCTGACCCCCTTAAACTTAAAGGTGGTCTGGCATAAAAATTAAGTCTATATTTAGAAGTCAGCAGCAGGCTTTAAGAGGCTAATCTGAGATGGGGTTAGGCAAGACTCGACTCGCATGGAATGTGTTTATTTCGACAGTTTTTATGAAAAATACACGAGTATTAGAGTAATTGATTTGAATATTATTGATTAGATACAGAAATGCCACGAGGTTGCACTGTTATTGTACATATTTGACATTTATAATCAACGTGCATATGCTCAGTGACCTATTTTGCTATAATTAATAGTAATGTACTCCAGTGTTGTGGATTTAAGCTGAGGAGGTGGATGCACACACAGTGTTTACCCTTTTGCCTTTGTGGACAGCAGGTTTTATGATGCTGCTGCAGTTCATCAGAGGTGCAGTGGTGCATGCTGGGAGCAGGTCTCCTTGCAGGGTTGAGCGGCTGATCTGTGCAGGACGTAGCCTCAGCTCCTCTGCCCACCACCTCTCTGGTTTTGGGGAATCTCACGCCTCATCGTGCACCGCTGGTGACCAACCCAAAATCCTCATCACAGGTTGGTTTTTGGACACTTTTCTGACATTTCTTCTCATTCTCTGTCGTAATATCACGTCGAAAACATTCATAACATTCACTTTTTATTGTTTTATCACCGTAGGTGGGCTCGGGCAGCTGGGGGTCGGGCTTGCCAAGTTGCTCAGGTGAGTAGTTAATAATCAAAGTATCAAAATGTGGCACTTCTTGATCAAACATGGTGTTATTTGGGATGTTTGATGTGTTATTACAGATAATATCACAGTGATTTATAAAGACCTGGTGCTCATTTGCTTGTTAATTACATTTCTCTGAAGTGATAGAGTTTATGTTTCCCCTTCAGGAGGCAATTTGGAAGAAACAATGTGATCCTGTCTGACATCCGGAAACCCCCCAACCATGTCTACGATAATGGTGTGTGCAAGTTTCATGGTTTTTCTCACCAGCCTCATGTCATTTGTTCAAATACATCCATGTTTTCATTTTAACCCTGCAGCATATTCCTAAATTTGAGGCTAGTAATGAGGATAAATGAGTGCTGGGCTGAGCTTCCTGCAGTCCTGACCTGTCCCCAGTGGATAGAAAATGCAGTAACGACAACCCTTTGCACACCTTAAAGGGGAATTCTGGTATTTTTAAACCTAGATCTTATTCCTGGCATGAAATACGTTATATGGATTAACGGAGTGAACAGGGCTTAAGACGATGCAGCCTCTAAATAAGGCATTATCTGTCTTTATTTCACCAATACATTAAGCCGAATGAATGAACGTGTGCTATAGCTCTGTTAGCTCATAGCTGCTGTTATGTGGCTACTTGCAGCTATAGGAGAGCTAACGGAGGGATTTCTACACAGGCACTCTACTGGGACCACTTCATCCACACGCCCCCCTGCAGCACAGTTTATTCACTCCGTGCTCTGTGACAGTCGGCTAACTTCACACAGAGTTTGCTGCTGATAGTTTTGTGCAACATGGCAGGATATTTATCAGATTTTGACGACAACTTTGAGTAAGATGGACGTTCTTACCGGAGTGAATGAGCTGTGCTGCAGCAGCGGGCCTCGATGACATCATCCCAGTAGACGAGTGTGTAGAAAGCCCTCTATAAGCCCCCCGATAGCCCCAATAACAACAACACAGCAGCTATGAGCTAACAGAGCTATAGCACACGTTCATTCATTCATTCTTCTTAAAGTATTGGTGAAATAAAGACAGATAATGCCTTATTTAGAGGCTGCATCCTCTAAGCCCCGTTCACTCCGTTATATGGATCTCCAGTTATCTAAATATCTTCCGAAGGACGCCGACTTTCACCAAACTGTTCTCGGTGAGTAGATGAACGTATTTCATGCCAGAAATAAGATCTAGGTTTAAAAATACCAGAGTTCCCCTTTAAGATGTGTTTTCTGGAAGAATGGGAGCAGAAAATGAACGTCTGGAAACCTTCTTTGGGGACAGTAAAGTGGTAAAACGTTACTGTTTGAGCTTTGTTTGAAATGTGTTGAAGGCTCTCAGCTCTCCCTGGGGGTTCAGGACAGTAAAAACCCTGATTTTGACCTACGTCAGACAGAAAAAGGCAGATCATACAGTAGATGTTTTGACACATGTGTCCTGCACAGGTCCATTCATCTTCTCAGATATCCTGGACTATAAAAACCTCAGGGAGATTGTGGTCAACAACAACATCAGCTGGCTGGTACACTACTCTGCCGTGTTGTCCGCCGTGGGGGAAAATAACGTCGCACTGGCGAAGGAGGTCAACATCACAGGTGACCGCCGTCATAAGTGATCATTGGTTTAAGTTCTCAGGGTAACGTGCAATGCACTCATGCACAGCTTCTCTCTCTTCATAGGTCTCCACAACATATTAGACATTGCAACCGAACACGGTCTGCGTGTGTTTGTCCCCAGCACAATTGGTGCCTTTGGCCCGTCTTCCCCCAGGGATCCCACCCCCGAGCTGTGCGTGCAGAGACCACGCACCATCTATGGAGTCTCCAAAGTGCATGCAGAGCTGATGGGTGAGGTAAGACACACGAATACGAGCTCAGCTCTCGAAATACTCACCTGTGTTTCCTTTTGGCACAATCTCTCTGAGCCTCTTCCTCGCTCGTCTCTCAGTACTACCACCACAGGTATGGGCTGGATTTCCGCTGCCTCAGGTATCCAGGCATTATCTCAGCTGACTCCCAGCCTGGAGGAGGAACCACAGGTGAACAAGGATGCAGGGAACATGGTGGACAAAGCTGTTGAAGATGTCCCCAGAGCCAAACTTGATCGCTGTCTGATTTCACTGATGCATATTTCGTTTTTTTTTAATTCATTTCACAGATTATGCCGTCCAGATCTTCCACGCAGCAGTGAAGACCGGTCATTTTGAGTGCTACCTGCGCAGCGACACGCAGCTTCCTATGATGTACATTGGTATGCCAGCCCCTCGTATTACATGATGAAATATCAGGAACATTTTAAAGGGGAACTCCGGTATTTTTAAACCTAGACCTTATTTCTGGCATGAAATACGTTCATCTGCTCACTGAGAACAGTTTGGTGAAAGTCGGCGTCCTTCAGAAGATATTTAGATTCCTCAGGATCCATATAACGGAGTGAACGGGGCTTAGAGGATGCAGCCTCTAAATAAGGCATTATCTGTCTTTATTTCACCAATACTTTAAGAAGAATGAATGAATGAACGTGTGCTATAGCTCTGTTAGCTCATAGCTGCTGTTATGTGGCTACTTGCAGCTATAGGAGAGCTAACGGAGGGATTTCTACACAGGCACTCTACTGGGACCACTTCATCCACACGCCCCCCTGCAGCACAGTTTATTCACTCCGGTAAGAACGTCCATCGTACTCAAAGTCGTCGTTCACATCGTCAAAATCTGATAAATATCCTGCCATGTTGCACAAAACTATCAGCAGCAAACTCTGTGTGAAGTTAGCCGACTGTCACAGAGCACGGAGTAAATAAGCTGTGCTGCAGGGGGGCGTGTGGATGAAGTGGTCCCAGTAGAGTGCCTGTGTAGAAATCCCTCCGTTAGCTCTCCTTTAGCTGCAAGTAGCCACATAACAGCAGCTATGAGCTAACAGAGCTATAGCACACGTTCATTCATTCATTCTTCTTAAAGTATTGGTGAAATAAAGACAGATAATGCCTTATTTGGAGGCTGCATCCTCTAAGCCCCGTTCACTCCATTACTCCGACGCCGACTTTCACCAAACTGTTCTCGGTGAGTAGATGAACGTATTTCATGCCAGAAATAAGGTCCAGGTTTAAAAATACCGGAGTTCCCCTTTAACGAGTGATGCCAGCTTCACCTGAGTTCCCCTCTGCTGTCCAGACGACTGTATCAGGGCTACTGTGGAGTTCCTGGAGGCTCCGGCAGACTCGCTTGTCAGCCGCACCTATAACATCAACGCCATAAGCTTCACTCCACAGAAGCTCGCTCAGGTGATCCAGAAAGTGCTGCCTGACCTCAAGGTCACCTACAATGTGGATCCTGTTCGGCAGGCTATCGGTGAGATTTCTCAAGTATGTGCTGACGCTTTGGTTTTGCACCATAACTAAATAACTTTTGTTATTTGCAGCGGACGGCTGGCCAAAGGCACTGGAGGACAGCGCTGCAAGGCGAGACTGGGGCTGGAAGCACGAGTTTGACCTTCCAGAGCTGGTGCAGACCATGCTGGCACACATCACTCAGGGAAGCCAGCTGGCAGAAGCCAACTGAGCTGCGTCTGTGTGGCAGCTTCACAGAAGAGTTTCATTTGACAGTGAATGTGAATTTTAGTGTTTTTAGCCTTCATTGTTGTGTCTTATCAAAATCATCAAGTCTTACATCATATGTTCATGGTAAAAACATTCAGTGTTGTGCAAAAGTCTTAAGCCAACCCTCATTTATTATTACATTGCCACGAAATGGTGAAGTTGGTGCTTTGATATATTGCTTTAAACGTTCTTGAAGGACATCCCAAACTGCTTCAATAATGTTGAGGTCCGGGCTCTGGGGAGGATTCATCCCTCCAGAAGACCTGTTGCCACTGATTTTTAGTCCACTTCTTTTGTCATTGCACTGGACTGAAAATGGGAGAAAAAGCAGCTAATGTCCAAAGAAGAACTGTGAAAGACCTTCAGAAAGGCTGGAGAACTATTGCTGAAGATGATTTTGATGATTAAATGAAAGTCTGGCTGCTTGGAAGCAAAATATTTAAAAAATGAGGGATGGATCAAGACTGTAGACCTTAATATCAGGCAAGAAAACATTCCAAACCACTCACCATCACATGTTTGATTTGTGATTTTGTATCCGCCCTCCTCTCCCTTCTGTCCACCTCATTCCCATGTTTTTCCTCTCTCTTCTCTATCCATCCAACTTTTGTGCTTAATATGCCACAAGAGTATCACAGCAAGGTAATGTAATGATTTCAGCTCTCTTTCTGAAGGTTTGTCTGCATAAATTAGTCCCGTTGTGCTGCCAGCCTGCTGTACTCTAAGCCTTAAGAGGCACTTCTGCTGTCCTCAGAACCAGTTAATATCTGCTGTCCTCAACAAACACTTTACCTCTGATACAGTTTCTAAAACCGGGAACTCCACGTAGCGCCATGGCCTGCTGCAGCTTTCTGGTGGATTTTCAGGGAAAGAAAGGAGACTAGATTGTAAGAGCTGCTTGACTTTTGCACTGGTGTTTTTTAATGTAATGTATATTTAAACTGTTCTGTTGTTTTCTTTTCAGAAGCTAAGACTTTCTAGAATAAAGGCAGTGGTTTTTATGTTGATTTTATTTATTATGCTGTTCTTTGGAGCTTTTCCTGTCAAACCAGAAGGATGTTTCTGTGTTGTTTTTTTAAATAAATCCTTATAAGATGCTGTATTTTCGCACTTTTCCCTTGTAACCCTCCACACATGCTCTATACCACATATGTCCTGTCCTGCAGGTTTTAGATGTTTCCCTGCTTCAACACACCTGATTCAGATTAAAAGGATGTCTTCGAAAGATTGTTAAGTTCTGCACAAGTCTGCTAATGATGCACTGATCTGAATCAGGTGCGTTGAAGCAGTGAAACATCTAAAACCTGCAGGACAGCGGGCCTCGAGGACCGGAGTTTGACATCCCTGCTCTGTAATGAATGTCCACGACTGTAAACCACAGCTGTGGACATGCTGAGCAGAGGCTGATGAGCAAAAATGTGACAAAAAGCAACAATAAAAAGATGCAAAATGACCACAGGCACATAGAACGACTAAAGGAGATCATGAAGTTTCCAGAAAAGAGAAGAAGAAGAAAAATTAGACACACAACAGGCAGAGATTAAATAAAAGGCTCGAAAAATGACCAAAAGAAGATCTGAAATGATCAAAATGAGACAAAAAAACTACAGAAATGCGGCTTAAATAGAACCAACAACAACAGGTTGTGTCTCAGTCTGATGGCTGAAGTGGGGGCCCTTCAACAGGCAGAATCAATCCAAGACTGTTAAGTTCATTGGTTCAGGGAGTCTTTTATATTTCCAGTCCATCAGTTGACAAATGAATGCTTAAAACAGTTTCCCATAGAACACCCATAAGCAAAATAAAACTTTAACATTGGTGTTTTCTTCCGGCGGGTTTTATTCACTGAGGCGCCGCCCTCACACACTCTTTCCAGCCTCCTTCTCTGCCCCCGCTTTAGTTTTTGATGTTTGCAACTTGGAGTGTTTGCTGCTGGAACCTGTGTGAGGAGGAGCTGTGCCGGGCTGCCCCCCTGTGGCCAAACCTTCCTGCTGCAGTTTGAGAAGCACGATGTCGATGAGCAGCGAGGCCTCTTGGTTCAGGGTCGCCACAATCTGGCTTTCTGATGTTCGAACTTCAGCCCGGACCAACTCCAAAATGCTCTGCACAGGGAAGCAGACACAATACTCGTCAGGTTATGAAGGATCTGTTCTGAATTTAAAGGCTCTCGGTGGTTTTCGGGCACTTTAAATGCTTTTGTGAGCTACCAGTCGCCTGTCCTTTGGGAGACTGCCACCCTCCAGAGTGACCCGAGGCCCATCTCTGAGACGTCTCAGCTCTCCTTCCTTCTGCTGCAGGCTGGAGAAAAGTCTTGCTCTGTGCCGAATGTGAGTCTCCCACTTGTCCACATCTGTCCCCTGCAGCATGATAACAGTTCTCTGATCAGGAGGGGCCACTTCTGGAAGTCGAGACACTCATCACGCCCTTTAAATTCATTCCAAGTATCATCCTTAAACTGCACAGCCACACAGTTTGCAAACCAAGTCTGCTGTGTTGGTTATCAGAAAGATCTATCTCAGTCACAAGTCTACAAACAAGTAAGTCCTTATTAATCTACTGTGTATTCTGTAGTTTTACGGCAGGTTAAAGAGACCCCTCGCCTCAGAATTTGAAGCCAAAATTCAGAGTTTAAACATAATGGGAGTGTATTAGAGTTCCATAAGTTATGCCCACGCAATGACGGTCAGATTGTGTGAAAAGATCACAAATATGCTGATGTTTTGATATAAATCACAGATATAAAAGATATTCTGTGCATGAATGTAGTTTAGAAGATTATTTTTGAATATTTTACATGATTAAATTCAGATTTCACGACATCTCTGAACTCTAAACCTGAACTTTCAGTGGAAAAATCCCCCAAAAATCATAAAATTCACAACCATAAAACACAAAAATGCAGATTCAGTCTGCAAAACGTCCAGCTTCCCATCACCTGGTTAAACTCTGAACGTTTTCTCACTTTTTCAAGCATCTTCTGGATTATTCTCCACGATAATAATGTTTTTTTTTAACACAATACAATAAATCCCTACCAAACATCATTGTAACACGTCATGTGTCTTCTCTAAAAGCTGCAGGACTAGTTCTGGGCCCAATGTTTTAGCAGAACTAAAGAAAGTGAAGCCTGGCTGCTGAATCCAGTCCGTTTTCCATGTTTAATAACAGCAAGAAAGTCTCAAAATGTCGGGTGAATGAAATAAAAAGAGCCACAGATACGGGTCCCTGGCTCATAAAAGGACAGCAGGAAGCAACAGGAAGTGCTTCGAGGGGTTTCCTCACCTTTGCTAAAGCACAGGGAGTCGGTGGCAGATTCACCTCCAGCTGCAGCTGGCCTATGGCCACGTTGGCTGCTCCACCTATCACCGCCTGGAAGAGCCTCTTCCTCTTGATGCAGGTATCTGTGAGGTAGTGGACGATCCCATGGTGGTGGACAGGAGTCAGGTTTGGTAGATGCTCAAAGAGCATGTGTCTCAGTGGGGACAACAGCTTGTGCACATTGAGATCTGATGGACACAAGAAAGGGAGGAGGTTTGTTAAACGTGTGCCGTCTAGAGCCAGAAAAGCCTCCAAGCCGACGCACTGGAGCCTTTTATAGGTCACTGAGGGAATGACTCACTTAAAATGACTCCCTCAGAGTCAGAAGTCAGGGTGTAAACATGAAATTTCACATTAAATTTGTGCACATGTTGCAGAATCCTCACTCATGACCGGCACAGCATAATGCCGTCTGCTGCGACCATCCAGCTGTGGGAAGATGCCTCTGGCGAGCTCGGCCGCCTGGATCACATCAGGCCAGGAGAAGCCACGGCTCTTGGTGAACATAAAGACGTCGTATACGAACTCTTGGTGGAAGCTCCGCCTCTGGTCAGAGAACTCGGGCCACGGGAAGTGAAGGCTGAGCCTCTGCACACCAGCATGCCTCTGAAATCACAGTTTTTGTGATGAGTTAGCATTAAAAAAGCCCTGCACTCTGTGCTCATGTTGCAGAAAGCCTTTGGGAGCGTTATTTAATTCATTAAACATACGTATCTGTGCCAAACGTTAGTTTCTCTTCTCTCCTTTTTGCTCGTGTGACCCTTTAGATTATTTACATGGCAACAATAAAGTTTATAGCGTGCATCATATCACAAATCAGAGAAAGTTAAGACGGTATTGAAAATATACACAAACAAACGAGCGATTTCCACATTTACTGTGACTATTATTTCACTGCAGACACTATGAACTCATTAAGTTTCTTCAGCTTTGCTTCACATGTTGATATGAATCCATTATTCTTCCATTTTAGTCCTGGAGCACATTAAAAAAGCTTTACCACTTTGTAATGCTGCTGTTCCTTCTCACAGCCCTTTAAGTCATTAGGATGAGAAGTTTCACTCGTTCATTTGTCCCATTCTTCCTTTAAAAGTGTGCTACAGCACAGGAAAGGTTTTCCACATATTCTTTGCTGGATAAAAATTGGTGCATACTAACAACTGAAATTAATTTAACAGTACAAAATATTAAATATGAAAGTCAAGGTGAACGTCAAAAATCAATCTTTTTTGCTTTCATTTTCATACCAGCCAAAATAAACAATATTTTGGGTTTGGCTTTTCAAAATACTTCCTGATGTGTAGAATAACAAAAACTGCAGTTAAAAAAAAAGACTAAACAATTCCTCTAAAAGTAGAGGATTGGTGACATAATACGACATAAAATTAAACAGGAGGATTAAGGATTAATTGGCAGAGTCAGTGTTCTGTCTTAAATAATACACTTCAGAGAGTTTAAAGGTCTTTCAGGGACAGAAATACAATGATTCATGATAAATGAAGCATTAGCTTGAAGCTAGCTCTAGCCCCGTTCACTTTGTTTCGGTCTGTGTTTCACAGTTGTATTTTCCTGCAGTGTTTGAATGAATTATCGGGCTTTTTCTATCTATTAATTTAAATCCTCGGGTGTGATTTCCCTTCCTGCCTACCTGGAGTTTGGCTATCTGTGTCATCTCACGCTTTGTAAGAGAATCCATCCTCGATAAGCCACTCAAGTGCACTCGGTTGCCATGAGAGACGGACGCGGCTACGAAAGAAGGGCGTACGCCGCTGCTGTGGACGTGATGACGTCGCTAAAACGTGCGACGTTTTTCAGGTGATGGAATTTGTGAATATTCTCTCGATTGTTTAGCGACAAATAGTTTCTGAATTAACCAACTGTTTGTAGTATATTGCTCGATAAATCTGTAGCTGTTTGTTGCGTATGTTTAGGTCAGTTATTTCTGTTGTTTCCAAGGTGTAATGGAGACCGTCCAAATCTAGAATTTCTGAGAAAAGGGGGAAAAACGCTATGTATCCTCGTCCTTAAAACTGTATGAGGTCTCAGTGTGTTAAAATAAAATGGCTGTTGACAAGGCTTGTAAGTCCAGGGCCACAGATGGCTCTGGTAGCTAATCCTCTTTAATGTGAATCCCACTCCTCTTCTATTCCGCCTTTCTCTCTTCTCCCATGCCTGTTATTTTCTCCACCTCCTCCTCGCAAATGAAGCGGAGGAGATGAGCGAGAGGGTTTGTTGTTTCTAATTTCCGGTCAGTTGGGTAGAAATAAAAGCTTTACACGCTATCATTTTGAGAAATTATTGTATGACTAACAGAAAGAGGGTGAGGTGTGTATTCGGGCCAATCTATTTGGGTTTAAAAGTTATATAAATTAACCTTTATGGGCCTTTAATTTATTTCTACACCTTATTATCTTTTAGGATGATAGGTTTGGGCATCCCTGGTCACATTAAAATGTGTGAATTAAAAAAAACAACGCACCACCAAAAGCTATAAAGCTAAAAATGACATATTTATTTGATGTTTATCCAAATTCACTTTTTATTTTTGTAAGAAAAAGCAAAAGTCTGGGCATCCGTCTTAATAATCACTTAATAACCCCTTTTTTTGGATTTGGATAGTCTTGTCAGCCAAGCCATCCTGTCTTACTCTTAAACTATTTTACAGGCATGTAATCTATTCATTTGAATGATTTTCTTCGGAACATTATTCTGAAATTGATCCACAATTTGTAGACACGTTTTTTTGCAGATTACTGAACCTCTGTTCATCTTTACCTCCGTAAGACTCTGCCTCTAAGGTGCTCTTTTTTAAACCCAGTCATGTTACTGACCTGGTTTTAATTAACCTAACTGGTTCCAACATGTTCCTCCAGCTGTTTCTTCTTAGTTCCACTTGCTTTTCCAGCCTTTTGTTGCTCCTGTCTCAACTTCTTTGAAGCGATTTGCTGCCGTCAGATTCAAGATATTCTTCATAAATCGTAAAATGTCACACTTTCAACAATTGATATGTCTTCTATGTTATGTTGTGAAATGTTGTTGTTTTCATTTACATTTCACACAGCATCCAAGCGTTTTTTTGTAGCTGAAGTTTTAAAATGCGAAGCAGTGTTACAGATTATTTTGAAAGTCTAAATCATTGTACTTCCGGTTACCTGCTGCTTGGCTGCACATGCGCCTCTTGACGGTCCGGGACAACCTGAACGCGCAGCGTCTCTCCGGCTGTCGGAGCGCTTCACGCCACGGATCGTGATACGCACAAGTTTACCACCTGAAATTCAGCTTTTCTTTGGATTTATTATCGGCTGCTGATCAGTCCTTCCTGTCGTCATGAATACAACTTGGTAAGATTAGTCGCTTTCTTTTTCCTTCTTTAGCTGCACCTGTTGCTTCATGGAACCGGTTCATAGAAAGTAAAAAGCACCTTTTGTGTCATGCGTATTTTAAAGGGATGTAAACAGCAACGAGGGGCGCATTTATTATTATAAATTCTGTTTCTTTGTGTGATCCAGTTGTTGGGACGAGCTGAGTCACACACTTGCTTATAGGATAAGTGGCATGACGGATTCAGCAGGCACAAAGAGGAATGAGTGGACCTCCAGAACTAGGCCACACATCATATAATCTCTTCTCTTCTCTTGTCCGACTGACTGAACCGATTAAGCATCAGCACTTTAAAAGGAGGAGAATAGCGAGCCCCATCATGCAGTATCTCCAAAGAGCTCGTTTATTCCAGCGTGATTAAGTGTCTCTGCCTGCACGCCCATGTGCAACATCAGCAGACAGGATGCACAAGTGATGAATTCCTTGATTTATCCACAGGGAATATGCGTTAGCAACAAGACTTTTCCAGGTACGCGCCGCCTGGCTCCTGTCAGCACAGGCGCTACTCATCCCTGACTCCCTGTCTACCTTAAAGTCTCACAGGTCCACCTACTCTCCCTCCATCTAACAGTGAAGCTGTGAAGCAGAAGCAGATTGATTGAATATGGAGTTACATAACTTTTGATAAAAAGCCTATTTCAAGGACATTTAAAGCTTTTAAAAGGCTTTTTAAAAGGTTATTTTTGCTTCTAGAAATGAAATATTTTTCCTGATACCAGATTTTAACCTTTAAATTTTAAACATCGCTGTTTCTTTATCCCTCAGTTAGTTTCCTTTTCACTTAAGGAGACACAAAAAAACTCTGAGAAACACCACAGTTCGATCAATTAGCCCTTTAACATCCTGCATTTATAACTGACCATACTCTGTCTTATCAAAGATTAGTGGGAGTTAACCTACCTAAACCATCTCTAAAACTTGGTTTAGGTAAATAAAGCCAAAAGAAAGTATGAGTTATGACATTTCTTTTTCAAAATTTCAAGAAAATGCAACAAAAAATAGTTTTCAAAGTCTTCACTGACAAAATTCAGTGTATTTATTTTAATATACAAAGATACTAAATATACACAGCCTCTTTAAATCTAAGCTAAAAACCTACTTATTTCAGATGGCTTTTAATACCCAGTAGTATGGTGACACTTTTATCTTATCTTATTAAATTTTGCTGTATTTTATTGCTTTTACTGTTATTTTATTGTTTTTTACTTATTCTTTTCTTTATTTATTATCTGCTGTAAAGCACTTTTGTACCAAAATGGATTGTTTTAAAGGGCTGTAAAGATAAATTACATTGACAAAAATAGCTGGAATATGGAGGCAAAGACAGACCAATTTACATGATATCCAGGTATTAAGATTGTACAACCAGCAGATTAATGGGTGTCAGGATTGGGTATAAAAGGAGCGTCTTTCCAAGCGAGGATGGGTCATGGCTCACCACTTTGTGCCAAACTCATCATCCGTAAGTTCCACAATTATGTCTCAGTGCCACATTACGAAGGACTTTAGTCTTTTGGCATCTGCAGAGCAGAATATAGTGAAAAGATACAGAAAGTCTGGAGAAATCTCAGTGAGTAAAGTCCAAGGACAGAAACCTCTGTTGGAAACCACTCAGGAGGACCTTGGAGAACCATTTTCACTCATCACAGTCCAGAAATGTGACCTGAAACTGTTTCAGACAAAGAGGAAGCCATGTTTCAACACCTGAGCTCATCTCAGATGGACAGAAAGACGGTGGACTCGTGTTCTGAGGTCAGATGAGTCCATGTTTCAGCTGCTTCTGGGAAAAACTGATGCCTGCTTCTACAAAGATGAGAAAAAGAATCCAGGCTGTTCTCAGAGAAAGGTTTAAAGCCAGCGTCTGTGATGGTGTGGGGGGGTGCATCAGAGTCCACGGCTTGGATGACTGCAATCAATGTTGGAATCAAGTTTTAAATGAGTTCATATTTCGTAAACACACTGAAGTTGGTCAGTGAAGACACTGAAAACCATTCCTGTGGACGTCTGTGTGTTCAACAAAGGTTAAAAAGGAAATAATATGAGATAAAATGGTAATAAAATGGGGTTCGTGAACCTAACTGAGAGCAAAGCGCTTTCTAATACAACTCTTTTACCCTCCAACTCTCACCATAAGCAGTTATTCACATGATCTGAGTGCTAATTTTCTAATTATTTACACACGTTTGGATGTATTCTGCCACAGAGCTGAGAGGATTGGAAACAAATGGCTCTGAAACCAAAGGACTCGGATGTAGACTGATGTGCTCTCCATCCTATTTTCATACCTGAATCTATCTCCCACCATTAATTCATATTCAGTTTAACAGGATCTACAGAAATAGTAAAATAAGGGGTTTTTGCCCATAATAACGGGGATCAACTCGTCCTCATTTGCTTCTTGCTGTGGCACAGTTCAGGAGGAGCATTTGGTGTTTGGAGTGCTTTCCAGATAAGAGGCTCCCTGCTGTCAAACAGATTGACTGTGATTGCAATCCTCTCCTGGTTAGACTCCCGTGTCTGAAGAAGACATCGGTCGAGGGATTCATACTTTGTGTGTAGATTTCTGTCGATCTAACACTGACTTTACAAGCTGTGGAGGACCGGTGGGTGTTACTAAGAACTGTGGAAACCACACAGTTCAGCTCACTGATCGCAGCTCATTAACATCCCGATTTATCGTCAGCATCCAGGTTTCCGTCGTTGTTTTGACTCACATTCAAAAGCTGTGAAGCAGAAAAAGTGAATGGAAACGATAGAGAATGTCTGTTTGGGCGCCATATTGTGTTCAGATGCACAAATTCTAACTGCAGGATAGTGTTTCTACACTCAAACTGCAGGATCAGCCTCTAAAATGTTTTCTCTGTCTGTTTGTCAAACTGAGACGCTGCTGCATGTGAAAAAATATCACTTTTAAAAAAAAAAACGCATCTTTATTATCAATAATGTGACTCAAAAAGCCCCAGACACACTGCTGAATGCATTTGGAAGTTTTACAATTTGTTTACATTGATAAAAAGCCAGAAAATGGGGGTCAGATTCAGCAGAGGATCATATTTCAGCTCAGTGCCGGCTTGTTAACTCTCAGATTTCTTACACCTGATGCACATGACGGGGAATGAATCCCATCTGAACTGGCAAAGACTCGGTGGCTGTTTCTGTTCTGTTCATAAACTTTATTGTTTATGCATTTAGCAGACGCTTTTATCCAAAACGACTTACAGGTAAACTCACACGACTCACCGGCAGCTTCCCACATGATATATTAACTCGGATATTTCCAGATTGTCCTCATTTGTGTCACACTTTGCGGTGTTTTGTTCAATTCAACACGGTCCGTCCACCACAGTTCACATAGTTTTCTATCTCCAACAGTTACTGCTTTAAACCACGGCTCTCTGACTGTTTCCAAACCTTATTTTACTCTCAACAAAACCATAATTCACTTAATCAACACCGTAATATATTAAGTAATCAGTAAAACTAACAGTTAGGATAAAAATGGAGAAGATAAACGGCGTAATGTTCCTTTAGACATCTGTCCAAACTGAGAGGCGACGCCCCCTGCTGGCTATCAGGCAGAATGTGGCTTTAAAGCACTTGGCTTCGTTCTTCAGACAGAAGACGAGTCTAAAACACAAACAACCCACCTTTAGAAGTGATACAAAGTGATCTTTGCAGCTTTCCTCCCTGTGACTCTGACGCTGCTATAACTCAAACTAATTGAATTGATTTTCTGCTCGGTCTGATTAATAATAATAATAATAATAATAATAATATGAGCTCCCTCTCCTGCCTCCTTTCCAGCTCGACCTCACCAACAGCAACCCCTCCTCTTCTCTTCCATCCGTACACACACATGCACACACGCCGATGCTTAAGCAGGCTTTTCTTTCTATCCTTAGCCTCGCTCCTCCCTCCCTCCCCATCCTGATTACCAACCTGCCATTTTACCTTGAGAGCCGTGGAACCACAGGCTCTGCTGCACATCCCGGCGGTGACTCGAGCTGCAGACATAGCCTCCATTTACGCATTAACGGTAGTGGAGCCAACCTCTGGTCTGACTTGACCTGTCAGACCCTGCAGATATCCACACGCTTCGTCTCAGCCGTCCCACATCTCTTTGGACCATGTTTCCGGACGATGTGAGTAGTTTGAATAACAGCTTGAAGGTAGCAGCTCTTAATTAGTGGTGGAAACTATTTAGTTTAACGCAATGTTTTGAGAAGAAATGGTTCTTTAGATATAAAGATGGGTCTGTGTATTAAATATTGGTCTAAAGTTACTAATAAAATAGTGGATTAGGTGCTCGGTTATATGTAATTTTGCCCACCGACTTGTTTCCTTGATGCTCAAAGGGCTGTTAAATGTGATCCAGTATGAGTTGGTGATTAAAAATGCACCCAGTAATAGTCACTCTGACTCCACTCATGAAAGAGTCATAAGAGTTATAACTTCTGTGTTTTTTAATGCCAAAAAGGTCTATTTTAAGCTTCTTAAATGTGAGAAGCTGTGTCACATATGATGCAAACGGATTACTCTTTAAGTATGGGGTTGCCTGGGAATGCTGCTCTGTGGGGGAAAAAATCTGTATCAAGAAAGCAAGAATGAAATAACTCCCGAGCTGCAGCCCTGCTGTGTGTTTAGGGTGCAGGACGGTGAGGGTACAGGTGGGGCTAATCATACAGTAAGTGCAGCATTTAAGAGTGCAGAAGCTGCAGCCTTACATGATGCTGGATTAAGCTGTTCAGGCCTCAGCGGGGGAAAATAACCTGAATTCTTAGCCATCAGGACAGCACTAATCCTGAACCTTCTTTTAGTCCTGCAGCAAAAGCACCGCGTCTTTGTTGGTAGTTTTGTTGTGATTTGAAGGTAAACACCATCATCTTTTTTGGCACATCACCCTGTAACTTCACCAGAAATAAGCACAACTGACCACAACGGGTTTAAAGAGTTTTACGTTTTAAGGATTTTTTTAAGACGTTTTGTCGCCAACATCTATTTAAATATTGAGTTAAGCTGCTGCCTTTCTCTTAAAGGGGATCCGGATGGTAGATGTTCAGGTTGTTAGAAAAGACAGCTGAAGAGGGATTAAGAAGCATAGCGGCACGTTGTGACTGTCTGCAGCTAAAGCAGCAATTTGGCCTCAAGTCCAGCCTCATGGGACTTAAAAGCCTGCTAAGCCTGCTGATAATGTTCACCTTATAACATAAGTTCATTAAAAAGTTGTCACCGTTAACTAGCAAGTGTCACATTGCACTGAATGTAGGAAGTGATGTTTCAGTCTGGATGTGGGCAGAGCGGCTTTTAAACTCCATCAGCACACATTTAATTGCATGAATCCCCATAGCCCATCTAAAAACCTTTAATTATTCTTATATAACAGTAATCAGTGCAATGTGATGCTATAAAACAAAACAAAACAGTTTGGATCCAGGCTGTTATGTTACACAAGCTGGTTAATGCTGGCTCTTCAGAAGGAGGAGAGAGACTCGATGTGCTTCTTATAAATAGGATTTCTAAATGTGTGCTAAGCTTCTAGGCTAAAAATAAAAGTTTTTCTTTAAGCTCTGTTTTTAAGATGATCCCAGTCTATGTTTATTGTTCCAAAATGGTCTAAATGGGACAGAGGTCCTCTGTTTTAGACATTGTGTGAATGTTTTTGATGTGCATCAGAGTCCGGTTTAATGGTTCTTGACATTTAAACAACAGAGAATGTGGGAAAAGCTTCACATTTAGTTCATGATGATGATATAACAAAAGGAGCAGCTTATGGGTTTGATTACAAATGATTGAAAAGGAATGCAAATGACTGCGAGTGCTTACAAAATGTTTCCCCAGTTTGAGCCAGATGACATATGTAACACCCTGGTTTGTGAGGTAGTCCTGTTAGTGGATGTCCTGAATCCTCGGTTAAACATCCTGATTAGGACTCGTGACCTTCTGGGAACGATTATAGATAGAAAGTATGTGAAGAGAAAAACAAAGCTTAACGTAACAGATCAAAGAAAGCAGAGGAACATGGATGTTGTTGTGCTTCAGACTCAGACTTTCCTGTCCGCCCTGCAGGTGAATGCGAGACCAGAGCATGCATTCAGTCCAGACAGGGCTGTGG
This sequence comes from Leuresthes tenuis, assembly GCF_036924035.1. Classification (NCBI taxonomy): domain Eukaryota; kingdom Metazoa; phylum Chordata; class Actinopteri; order Atheriniformes; family Atherinopsidae; genus Leuresthes; species Leuresthes tenuis. The sequence continues at coordinate 23,714,178 of NW_027325355.1, forward strand.
GAACCCCGACCGCCGTCTAAACATGCCGCGCCCCTCTGCCCGCTTCCTCCCTCCACTTCCCGTCACTCCTATGTGACCACAGCCACCCCAGCCAAGCGGATCACTTTCTACAAGAGCGGCGACAGCCAGTTCGGGGGCGTCAGGATGGCCATCCACAAGCGCAGCTTCAAATGCTTCGACACCCTGCTGGATGACCTTTCTCAAAAGGTTAGTGTGATGGCTGTGATGCAGGGACCTCCTTTGAAGTTTGAGCTTTTTACCTTCCCTAACTTCCCCAGTGCACTTTTTCACAGATTTACTGCAATAAACAGTTGGATATGTTTATGTTTATGTATTTAGGAGACACTTTTATCCAAATTGACTTACAGGTAGGCAGGTAGGGTAAGGGGGTCTTGCCTAAGGACCCCTACTGGAGGTAATACCTTTCATGCAGGGGATTTGAACCCAGATTTGAACCCAGGTCTCCCACTTACCACTACACTATCCAGGATATGTATATATGTGTGCCTATGCATCCACACACAGGTTCCCCTACCATTTGGAGTCCGGACTGTGACCACGCCCCGGGGCACACACACCATCAAACACCTGGAGCAGCTTCAAGACGGCGGCTGCTACCTCTGCTCTGACCGCCGGCACCCCAAGCCGATTAACATGGAGCTGGCCGGCAAACGCCACGGCATCTGGTACCAACACAGCCGGAGGCCCCAGCGCCCTGAGGCCTCATCTGGAACCCCCCCTGGCCATTCGAATTTGGCTTACAGGCAGCGACGGATCCTGCTGGTGAAGAACAGCGAGCCGGGGATGAGGAGGAGCATTGTGCTGAGCAGGAGGTCAGCCAGAAGCCTCAGAGCCTTTCTGGACGAGGTGTCTGAGGTGATGCAGTTTCATGTCCGCAAGCTCTACACAGCAGAGGGACGCAGGGTAAAAACTTCTACTTAAACTCAGCTTTAAAGTGAGTACGTTTTATTCTGGACACAGAGTTTACACAAACTGTGCCACTTTGCTTCCAGATCGACAGCATGCAAAGCCTGATGACTTGTCCTGGTGTGTTGGTGTGTGTCGGGCGGGAGGCCTTCAGTCCGATGCTCGTAAACTTTATCAGAAAGACCTCCGAGGAAAAGCTGCCTGGTTTGGGGACCAAGTCACCTGGTCTTGGTCCTCGGACCCCTGGTAATGGGGCTCGATCTCCTGCTATCCAAGCAATAAGGTCCTCTCCTCATGGAGTTCAGTCCAGATCCAGCGAGTACGACGAAGGACATGAAAGCAAGAAAAATGGTAAGTCGTTTTTGGTCAAAATGTAAAAAGGCACATTTGCGTAAAAATGTGTTTCAAATGTGGTTTTTCATTTTTCTTTTCAGTCAACTTTGGTTTGGAAACCAAGAAAAGCATCATCCACCCTCGCTCCGATTCCTCAAATCGCTCCGCTCGTTTCTCTCTGTCCTCTGAAAAGTCTTTTGGCGTCTGCCCCCAGGCAAGACCGGCCATTATGAACGACGACATTGAAAAGCGCGTTCTGGTCAATAAAGATGGCAGCCTCTCGGTGGAGATGAGGGTGCGTTTTCACCTACAAAATGATGAGACCCTCCAGTGGTCCACACAAATCAAGAAATCCCCCTCTCTGACCAATGAATCTTGCCCCGCGAGCCAAGCCCAGTCCAACTACCTGCAGCATGGTCAGTCAGGAAGTTGTTCAGACCCCGATTCTACATCCTATGAGGGTATGGAGTACCCCAGTCAACCTCTGCAGTGTGCACTGGAGGAGAACCACTGCCCCTGTTGCTACCAGAGACGAGAACCTCATTTTGATTTGTGGGAAAACCCTGCGCATAGCCACAAACCGCCTCCTGTCCCACCCCCGCATCCATCCAACCACACTGTGATGAGACATACACACTCTTCTAGCTCTTCCTCATCGTGCAACTCCAGAAGGGTGGTTCGCTGCAGAGCGCGACTCTCCAGGTCGCCGGGTGGGTCGGGCTCAGAGCAGAACCAGCTGGTCCAGGAGGAGATGTGCGTGACGGAGCAGGTTGAGCGCCGAGTGGAGGTGGCGCAGGATGGAGACACTCAGGTAGAGGTCTGCAAGGTGAGCAGATGCTGCAGTCGGACTGAAGTGGTTGCCATGGACACCAACCTTCGACCAGTCAGCAGAAAGTCGGTCGAGGGTGAGCTGATGGTCGGGGAAGACGAAAACCGCCCGTTGTCTGCAGTCAGCATCTCCTCGCATGTTCTTCAGTCACTGAAAGAGGACCAGGATGACGAGGATGACGATCTTCCACCCAGCGTCTCTCAGTGTTCCCATAGAAACGAACCATCACCGTCCCCGACACCTGCGACTCACCTGGAGGAAAAACCAGAGAGCATGGTCTCAGCCAGTTCGCTCCACTCTGCCAAACACAGGAGCCCCGAGCAAAGGGAAGCGAGAGGAAGCAGGGCATCATCTGCAGCCTGTTCCTGTCACTGTGGAGCCACCAGCTCAGTGTCCAATATAAGCAACTCCAGAATCCCCAATTCAGAGGAAGACGGAGCAGCTGACGCTGAGGATGAAGAGTTAAAGAGGGGTGTTAGTGGCTTATCAGGTTGCACAGGGCTGTCAGTGAGCACTCTGAGGTCAGGAGCATCGAGCGTGTGCCCAGACTGTGGGGGCTGCAAACTGATGGCTTATAATTCCAACAGCAGAGCCTCGAAGAGGTCCGATCAGTCCAACCGAACCCCACAACCTGTCTCACCTCTGCCCACCAAAGAGAATGGAGATGATGGCCACGATGATGCGGCCTCAGATGATTCAGCTGGGTCAACCCAATCGAACAAGTCCAACCTCACCATTCATGGGCGCCTCTCTGCCACGCCGAACCACCTGAAAGGAAGAGCCCCCAGTGCCATGTCCGGAAGCTCCAACCCAGAGTCAACAGGAGGAGACGAAGAGAGGGCTCCCAGTGCCACTTCAGCCACCAGCCACAGGTCCAACAGGTCCAATAGGTCACACCAGTCTGGCTGTAATGGTATACAGGGAGTTACAGCCGAGAATGAGGAGGAGAGGGCTCCCAGTGCCACTTCGGCCACCAGCCACAGGTCCAACAGGTCCAACAGGTCACACCAGTCTGGCTGTAATGGTATACAGGGAGTTACAGCCGAGAACGAGGAGGAGAGGGCTCCCAGTGCCACTTCGGCCACCAGCCACAGGTCCAACAGGTCCAACAGGTCACACCAGTCTGGCTGTAATGGTATATCAGGAGTTACAGCCGAGAACGAGGAGGAGAGGGCTCCCAGTGCCACTTCGGCCACCAGCCACAGGTCCAACAGGTCACACCAGTCTGGCTGTAATGGTATACAGGGAGTTACAGCCGAGAATGAGGAGGAGAGGGCTCCCAGTGCTACTTCAGCCACCAGCCACAGGTCCAACAGGTCCAACAGGTCACACCAGTCTGGCTGTAATGGTATATCAGGAGTTACAGCCGAGAATGAGGAGGAGAGGGCTCCCAGTGCCACTTCAGCCACCAGCCACAGGTCCAACAGGTCACACCAGTCTGGCTGTAATGGTATACAGGGAGTTACAGCCGAGAATGAGGAGGAGAGGGCTCCCAGTGCTACTTCAGCCACCAGCCACAGGTCCAACAGGTCCAACAGGTCACACCAGTCTGGCTGTAATGGTATATCAGGAGTTACAGCCGAGAATGAGGAGGAGAGGGCTCCCAGTGCGATGTCGGCTCGGTCCAACCTGTCTGCTAAGTCTGGCAAGTCTCAGAAGTCTGAAGTTGAAGTTCCCGTAATCGGTTTGAGAGAGAAAGCAGAGGGAGAGAACACTGTGGAAAGAGCAGTCAGCTCTTTGTCGGACAAATCTAGTGCTTCAGCCAAGTCTCATAAGTCCAGCTGTAATAAAGCTGCAGCTGTGGAAGAAGGCCAAGTTGATAAAAGAGCCCCCAGTAGCCTCTCTGTTAAATCCAACGCTTCTGCCAAGTCTGGAAAGGCTGACAGTGTCGTATCAGACAAATCATCTAAGTCAAACGTTTCAGCAAAGTCTGGCACATCTCACAAGTCAGCTTCCTGTCAGTGTGCAAAAGCAGCTTCTCCAGGCGGTAAGGCAGAGGAAGAACCCATGGAAGACGTGACTGAAAAGGAAGAGGGAGCAGAGGTGGAGGAAAGAGCAGCAAGTGCAATGTCAGCAAAGTCAAATCTGTCCCATAAGTCTGCGAAAGCCTCTGAGAGATCTCCTTCTCCGAGGTCAGAAGCTGGAGGAGACGTAGAAGAAAGGGCGACGAGTCAAATGTCTGGAAAACTGTCTTCAAAGTCTTCAAAGTCTAATGACAATGAAAGGGCAGCCAGTGCAGGGTCCGGTAAATCGGCTTCCTCTGCAAAGCCTCACCAGGCTAACACAGAGGTGGACAGATCCCTGAGCGCCGCCTCAGGGAGATCACACATCTCTGCCAAGTCCCATAAATCAACCCACTCTGCATCATCTCCAAATCCAGACGATGCCGAGGTTCCTGTCATTGAGACAAATGGGGAGGAGAAGGAAGACGAACCTGGAGAGCGACTGGGAAGTGCCATGTCCGTCAGGTCGGCATCTTCAGTGAGATCCGGTGCTTCTCACAAGTCAAATTCTGGCAGGAATCTTACAAATTCAAATGTCGTGACAATTAAAACACCAGATGGAGCTGATGAGGAGGGAAGTGAGACAAAGGAGAGAGCTTCGAGTCAGGCGTCAGGAAGATCCCGGAAGTCTAATCATAATGAAACGACAGAAGATGTGGATAAATCTGAGAAGTGTCATGGCCAAACTCTCTCACCAAAAAGAACACCTTCACCACGGACCCGCTCCCCCAAAGCTCCAGCCGCATCCCCGGTGCAACAGTTGCTGCCGAACCCCGATGTTGGGGAGAAAAGAGGGCCCAGTGCCTTGTCAGTTCACTCCATAACCTCGGCTAAATCTGGCAGATCCAAATGTAGCTGTGGAGCAGCACATAAGAAAGAGGATGAAGAAAAAGAGGGAGAGCACAAGGAGGATGGGAAAAGTGAGGGATGCAGTGAGGAAGCAACCAGCTTCCTGTCATCCTCATCAAAGACACAGAGGAAAGGATCTGAAAAGCCGTTGAGTCGTAACTCATCTGGATCAGTCTCCCTTGGGCTGCCAGAGGATCAAGATACTGCTGATTCAGACAGTGGAAAGTCAACTGTTTCTTTCCGCAACAACGCTGAGGACAAGGTTAGGATCATGGAGAAGACAGCAGCTCCCAGTGTCTCCAAAAGCCCAAAAGATTCCTCAGGAAAAGGAGATGAGGAGAGAGTGAGGTCGGCTATGTCTCAAAAGTCCAATGACAACGGCAGGAAAAGCGCTTCCTCTCACAATCATCCGGCAGTTGATATTCCTACTATTGAAATGCCCAGAGGAGGTGAAGAAGGTGGGGAACAAAACACAGAAAGAGCAGCCAGTGCAGTGACAGTGAAGAGCGGCAGGTCTCGCAAGTCCTGTCACGACTGTGGCGTCAAAGCCGCGGCTCGGACACTTGATGCTAACTCCAAGGAGAGGAGAGAAGTTGGAACAGAAAGTGTGACAAATGCTGACAAAATGGACACCCCAAATGATAGGGCCCCATCTGCAATGTCAGGAAGCGCTAAAGCTCGGAGAAAATCCCCTGCAAGAGCCAGCGTTTCAGGACATAGTGACACAGAAAACCAGGATTTCAATAGACCAGGCAGCGAGGCCAAAGAGAGGAAAGATATCACACAAAATAAAACACCTAGTGTCTACTCCCAAAGTCCCTGTTGTCTCAGACCTGAGTCGGCAGCTTCGACCCACTCAAAGTCAAAGAAAACTTCACAGCAGAGTACAGGAATCCAGGATTCGGTCAAATCAGAGGATCTGAATCCAGTCAAAGGTCACAAGTCCTGTGCAGGAAGTGAGGAGGGCAGTGTCAAAATGTCAAGCTCAAAAAGAAAAGAAACCGTCAAATCCTCAAGTCCGTGTCCCATGCACTGCTCCGGACCAGGCAGCAAAGTTGAGACGGGTGGTGAAAGCACGCTGTCTCACTCCCTGTCTGCTGCTGACCTGCTGAAGGAAACCATAGCTGCTGCCCGGCAGCACAGCCTGCAGTCAAGAGCCAGCAAAACCAGTGAGAAGAGCGGGAGGTCTCACAGAAGCAGGAATCTGAAGGATCAGGAGGGCGAATTGGAGCTGACGCCCGCCTGCCTGCCCAACGCATCGCCCAACGAGGTGGTCAGCGATTGGCTGCGGAGCATCCCCACCAACAGCAGCATGCTAGACCTTGGCAATGAATTAAATGAGGAAGAGGAGGAGCTGGGGACGAAGGAGATGGAGGAGATGCCTGAAGAGGAGACGGCAAAGGAGGAGGAGAGCCCTGAAGATGAGAAAGTGGACACGGACGAGAAAGTTGGGTCAGGAGAGGAAGAAGATAAAGAGGATGAAGATAAACCCGACGCGGCAGAGGAGAAGAAGAGTTCGCGTCCAGCACTGGGTGCTGCAGGCGGGACTTCTCTGTCCAAGAACTGGCACTGTTCTGCTGCCGTGATGAAAGTCCTCCTGAGCTCTTCTCTGGGTCGATGTCGGAGCGTTCCTGAGGTAAGACAGTTCCCCCGAGAGTGAGAACAAAACAAGTCCCAGTCTGAATTAAAACAGTGTCTCACATAATGAGACATTCTGGCCAACCAAACCAGTCCCCATCTGCATTAATTAACTACTCTGAACACACTTTCTGTCTTCAATTTGAAACATAAGAAAAATGCAATAAACTTAAGTTCAACAAGAGCTCACATGCATGCAAAAAAATCCAAGACAAACTTAGTCCAGTGCTTTCTCTGAGGCCGGCACAGACGAGCGTTTCCACACTCAAACAGCAGGATAAACCTCTAAAATCAGGCCACAGTTCATTTCTTCTCCTCATAACTAAGTGCTCAACAGATCTGTTCAGAAATATCAGAAAACACAAGTTTTCAAAAGTAAAACATCGTCATTATCACTGGGAAAACCTTACTGGCTCTTCTTCACTAGATGTGACCACCTAAAGCCAAACAAAACCCAAAACTACAAGATAATGAATAGAACAGGAGAACAGTCCTTATAAGATGTTGCTCCCGTCCCAGGATGCAACCGACATGTTGGAAACACTTTTACAAAACCTGTGGCGAGTAACCTCAAACAAAGAAAAAACAGCTGTCTTTCACTCTGGACCTTTAAAGGGGAACTCTGGTATTTTTAAACATAGATCTTATTTCTGGCATGAAATACGTTCATCTGCTCACCGAGAACAGTTTGGTGAAAGTCGGCGTCCTTCGGAAGATATTTAGATAACTGGAGATCCATATAACGGAGTGAACGGGGCTTAGAGGATGCAGCCTCTAAATAAGGCATTATCTGTCTTTATTTCACCAATACTTTAAGAAGAATGAATGAATGAACGTGTGCTATAGCTCTGTTAGCTCATAGCTGCTGTTATGTGGCTACTTGCAGCTATAGGAGAGCTAACGGAGGGATTTCTACACAGGCACTCTACTGGGACCACTTCATCCACACGCCCCCCTGCAGCACAGTTTATTCACTCCGTGCTCTGTGACAGTCGGCTAACTTCACACAGAGTTTGCTGCTGATAGTTTTGTGCAACATGGCAGGATATTTATCAGATTTTGACGATGTGAACGACAACTTTGAGTAAGATGGACGTTCTTACCGGAGTGAATAAGTTGTGCTGCAGCGGCGTGTCGATGATGTCATCCCAGTAGAGTGCCTGTGTAGAAAGCCCTCTATAAGCCCCCCCGATAGCCACCAATAACAATAACACAGCAGCTATGAGCTAAAAGAGCTATAGTACATGTTCGTTCATTTATTTGTATTTAAAGTATTGGTGAAATAAAGACAGATAATGCCTTATTTAGAGGCTGCATCCTCTAAGCCCCGTTCACTCCGTTATATGGATCTCCAGTTATCTAAATATCTTCTGAAGGACGCCGACTTTCACCAAACTGTTCTCTGTGAGCAGATGAACGTATTTCATGCCAGAAATAAGGTCTAGGTTTAAAAATACCGGAGTTCCCCTTTAAGGATAAAGGTTCTTTCATATTAAAGCACTTAAATTTACTCAAGTAAACTATAAAAATGAACTTTTGCTCTTTAGGTGCAGGGATCATAATGTTTTAGGTTTAAAAATCAGTCAATTGTCGAGGTTAAAGAGTTCAAATTTGGCTTTATTCCCTCTAAATTTAGCTGTGTTTGTCATGAAATTAAGCATATTTAAAGTAAAATTAAACATAATCTGTATTCTTTCCACATTTGCTTTCTGGTGTAGGTGTCGCCAGTCTATGGTCGTAGACTAAGCACATCAGCCACGGGGCTTTTGGACTGTTTGGCCCAGCTCCAGCTCATTGAGCCTACAGTGAGCAGTCACGAACAGAAGGACCGCAAGCAGCAGTATGATGAGATTATGGCCATTCTTCAGTCACTATGGCTCACTGAACCAACGGACATCGAGGTCAAGGGGGTCAAGGAGGCCAAGAACGGAGGCTCGCAGCAGGTGACGCCACCGAGGTCATCATCTGGCGTGGGCATGAGCAGCGGCTCGGGCGGCTCTGCAAAGGACAACGGAAATCAAGGCGGAGATGAAACACCTGCAAAAGAAACTGAAGCACAGCAGGAGGAAGAGGCGATGGTGAAGGTTGTAGAGGAAGAAGAGGCAGAGGAAGATGCAAAGGCCAAAGAGAAGGAAGCCGAGGAGACATCTAAAGCAGATACAGCAGAGGAGCCGGGAGAGATCGGAGAACAGAGGACAGCTCCTCAAAGTCCAGACAGCCCAAAAACCACTGAGAACCCGTCCTCATCAGACAAGAGTTCGACCAATGACAGCTCCAAATCTGCCACCGATAACGAGAGAGAGACACTGGGAGACTCAGGCACACCCCCGGCGACCCCGAGAGCACCTTTGTCCAAAAGATTGTCCCAAGACCCCGACCCCGTGTGGGTTCTGCACCTTCTGAAGAAGCTGGAGAGGCAGTTCATGGGCCACTACATCGAAGCCATGACAGAGTTCAAAGTTCGCTGGGACCTGGACGACAGCCTCATCCTGGACACCATGATCACCGAGCTGAAGGATGAGGTGAGCCGCCGCATCCAGAGCAGCATCGAGCGGGAGATGAGGAAGATTCAGAGTCGAGCCGGGAAGCCGAGCCGGTCGCCTCGGCCGCCGCAGTTAGCCAACCTGTCGAGGGAGTCCACAACGACCGAAAAGAGGCGTCGAATGTTGAAGGTAAACGCACCACATGGCCTCTTTACACCTAACATTAACTTCTACCTGAACCACGTGAAACCATGACTGTTTCTGTTGCAGGTGATGAAGAACCAGTCTGTAAAAACCGCCGACTCTGTCAGTGATGAAGACACAGCAGGTGACTTCAGCGACCAGCGAAGCGACGACGAGTACTGCCCCTGTGATGCTTGTGTCCGCAAGAAAATGGCGGCTCGGCCTCTTAAAAGCAATCCACTGGCAGTTGAAGCACCCGTGATGATGGAATTTGACCTCCTTAAGATTCTTCAGCTCAAGAAAAGTCCATCGCCTGCACCTGTGGCAGTGCAGCCGCCTGCAGGGGTCGCAGGAGAAAGGATGGTTGCAGAAGATGAAGGGAGGAATTTGGAGATACTTGAGGAGGAAGAGGAGGAGTATGAAACCAAAGAGGATATCAAAGCTGATCTGATTTTAGAGGAGACGATCCCAGAGGAAGACGAGGAAGAAGACGGCGTTGAAGATGAGGAGCAGGAAGAGGACGACACAGCTGGTGAGGAAGCTGAAAATGGGGAGGAGGATGAAGGAGAATGCACCTGTCAGTCTGCCAGAGAGGAAGAGGAAGCTGAGGACACGAGCAACGACACAGCTGATGAAGAGCAGACAGGAGACGATGAGGCGGGGGAGAATGAGGGTGAGACGGGAACCGGGGAAGACGAAGAGGAGAGTGACAAGGAGACAGTGAAAGAGGCAACAGCGAGTGAGGAAGAATCTGAGGACGGCAGTGCTGCAAAGAACGCATCAAATGCAGAATCAACGCTGGTGGAGGGAAACGTGAGTACGTCAGCAGAGGCTGAGGATGAAGACGGCGGGGATGACGCCACCGGAGAGGAGGGGGAGGAGTCACAGGAAGACAAAAAGGGGGAAGAAAGTGAGGAGCAGGAGGGAGATGCATCGCAGGAAGAAGGAGCCTCCTCAAAGGTAAGGTCATACATCAGGGGACGTGGGGCTAAAACTGAACAAAAACACTAAATAAATGGAGAGAAAAATGCAATATTTTATTTCATCCCAGTTAAAAGCAAACATCCAGCCTGGTTTAAATGCCGGAGAACGAAAATATGTTCTCAAACGGGTTTTTAAAGTGTTGAATGGGGCTTATTTTGGAAAATTTATCAATCAGTTTATTCCAACTAATCCCCAACTGCTAAAAATCCCTTTTATTTAATCTTAATAACATGTTAATAAGCTGTTTTTACGTGTTTCAAAGCATATATCATGAGCTGTGGCTGCAGAGCGCCACCTACAGCCTCTGAAAGGTGAGATCAGACAGCCCAGATGCTTGCACAGCCCTGAGCATGAAGCCGCTGCTCTTTACCAGAAGCTAGAAAACCTTCAGTCAGTCATGAGCCAAGTGAGGTGGCGGCCAAAGACCCGGGGTGGCGAGATAAAAATCATTATGAGCTAAATCTAACCAACAATGCGATGACTCTGGACTTCTGAGATATATCTGCAGAGTACCAGCTGCAGTATGTTCTGCACATGAACATGAGAGGAACCAGGGAAAAGTTTCAAAATTAGGATAAGAAACAACATGAATATATGCTCACTTTCAGCACTACATGCCTAAAACTGAGTGGTAAAGATGGCTTAAGGTCTGCTTAAACAAATTCTCATTAAAGGGAAACTCTGGAATTTTTAAACCTGGACCCTATTTCTGGCATGAAAAACGTTCATCTGCTCACAGAGAACAGTTTGGTGAAAGTCGGCGTCCTTCGGAAGATATTTAGATAACTGGAGATCCATATAACGGAGAGAACGGGGCTTAGAGGATGCAGCCTCTAAATAAGGCATTATCTGTCTTTATTTCACCAATACTTTAAGAAGAATGAATGAATGAACGTGTGCTATAGCTCTGTTAGCTCATAGCTGCTGTTATGTGGCTACTTGCAGCTATAGGAGAGCTAACGGAGGGATTTCTACACAGGCACTCTACTGGGACCACTTCATCCACACGCCCCCCTGCAGCACAGTTTATTCACTCCGTGCTCTGTGACAGTCGGCTAACTTCACACAGAGTTTGCTGCTGATAGTTTTGTGCAACATAGCAGGATATTTATCAGATTTTGACGACGTGAACGACGACTTTGAGTAAGATGGACGTTCTTACCGGAGTGAATAAGCTGTGCTGCAGGGGGGCGTCCCAGTAGACGAGTGTGTAGAAAGCCTCTATAAGCCCCCCAATAGCCACCAATAACAACAACACAGCAGCTATGAGCTAACAGAGCTATAGCACACGTTCATTCATTCATTCTTCTTAAAGTATTGGTGAAATAAAGACAGATAATGCCTTATTTAGAGGCTGCATCCTCTAAGCCCCGTTCACTCCGTTATATGGATCTCCAGTTATCTAAATATCTTCTGAAGGACGCCGACTTTCACCAAACTGTTCTCAGTGAGCAGATGAACGCATTTCATGCCAGAAATAAGGTTTAAAAATACCGGAGTTCCCCTTTAAGAGCCTGTATATTCACTGACAAATAAAAAGGGTTAAAGCCACGATAGGCATTTAAACGTAGAACCGTATAAGTTTGAGTAGCACAGATGAGGTTTTAGGGGTTTAATAACTGCTTGAGTGGGGCGTCCACTACCTGTAACTTTTTCATGCAAACGGATAGAAAGATAGCAGTAAAACTGCTGTCTTCACGGCCAGAACCGGCACTAAAATGACCTCGATACGTCGTAACGGTTGCTGATAAAGAATTCTCTGGCACTCTATTTTAAAACTGCACTAAGGCGCTGAACATGGCCCCAGAGTTAAAGTCAGCTGTACCATAAAGAGGAATCTGACCCACTGCAGCCTCACTGCTAATTCTAAGCCTGTGGGAAAACATAATCTCACCATCCAATTAGGCAGCCTGAACAAATCTGTTTTGTTTGGCAGCAAGACAGAACTTCCCGATTGACGTCTGCTGCAGCCATCAGTCACCAATTACTTCTAAAAAAACTGTTAACGAGTGTTTATCCTTTTAATTAAAGTGCTCTCAGCACCATTTTTTACTCTCATCTCACCCTACATTAATTAAGTGAAACTAAATTTTATCTGAAACTATAATTATTGACGCTCTGCTGTCATGTTATTACCCAGTTTAGTTTAGATAACTCTTATCTCGTTCAACCCTCAGAGCCAAAACGTCCCCGTCTGTGTGACCGAGGGAGAGGAGGCCGACGCCGAAGACTCGGACGACAGTAAACGCCAGAGTGACACCGGCGCTGAGGAATCAGGACGCGAGGAGACTGGAGGGTCAGGAGAGGATGGAGATGAGGAAGAGGCTCAGGAAGATGCTGTGGAGGAGTTCAAGCCTGAGGAAGATGGTGAGGAGGAGGTCGACGAAAAGGAAGATGGAGCTCTTCTCCATCAGTTCACCAGGACCTCAGTGGAGTCCCAGTCCGGCTCGATGGAGGAAGTTGACGTGAATTCATCCTCAAAGCCTGTGGACTCCATTGGGGTGCCCAAAATGGCTGCCGGTGTATCCGCTGGAGGTGGTGCAGGTCAGAGGAGGAGCCGTTCACCAGCCAGGGTCAAACGGCACAAACCCAAAGAGATTGACACTGAACCGGAGGACTTTTAACTCGCGGGACAGCCGGGTCACAGACTCTGTGAACACGGTTTCTCTTTGAGAAACTACTGTTAAAATGTCTCGTTCCCCTTGAAGTTTTAAGCCTCACTCGAACACTTGAAGCACTTTATCTCTCCAGACCGGCTGTAGGAGGAGTCACGGTGGTTCACGTAACCACCGATAAGTCTCATAACTGTAGAAACCTGAAACTTGAAGAAACAACCACTTTATTGTATTTAACCTTATATTTGTAACGGTTATTTGTATATTTCTGAATTAACTCTACGTATTAAGGCACATGTTCGTATATTTTTGACACCTTTGGGTGAACTCAGTCGGCCACAGGTTTAATATTTTATCAAATCATATAGCCAATAATATACAGAGTACCTCAAAGATGTATTATGTTCATAGATATTTTTAGCAGTGTTTGACAAAGCCAGATTCTCAACCCTTGGTTCATCTGTACAGTGTCTTTTGGACTCGTCTCATGAGGTAAGCGCTGTATTCTCAGGGATTTGAACAGCCAACTTGCTTTGGTCAGCTCATCTCCTAGCTATTACTTAACTACCTGCTTAAATCTGTAGCCTGCTAATAAGTCTGCCGTTTAAATCCGTATAAACTCTGTGATGTAATCTGATTACCTAAAAGAGAATCACATTTTTGGAATAGGTATTTTGTTCTCTTTAAAGGGAACTCCGGTATTTTTAAACCTGGACCTTATTTCTGGCATGAAATACGTTCATCTACTCACCGAGAACAGTTTGGTGAAAGTCGGCGTCCTTCGGAAGATATTTAGATAACTGGAGATCCATATAAGGAGTGAACGGGGCTTAGAGCCTCTAAATAAGGCATTATCTGTCTTTATTTCACCAATACTTTAAGAAGAATGAATGAATGAACGTGTGCTATAGCTCTGTTAGCTCATAGCTGCTGTTATGTGGCTACTTGCAGCTATAGGAGAGCTAACGGAGGGATTTCTACACAGGCACTCTACTAGGACCACTTCATCTGTTCAATCTGTTCTCGGTGAGCAGATGAACGTATTTCATGCCAGAAATAAGGTCTCGGTTTAAAAATACCGGAGTTCCCCTTTAATTATGAATATCCAGTCCTTTTACTGAGATCATACTATATCTATACATATAGAGATATATCTATATTTATATATGCATTTAATTTCCCTGGAATCTAGTTAATACAGAACAGAAGATCTGTGTGGAAATCTAAATTTAAGGTTAATGGAACGCTTTTGTGTGCTTTTCTTAGTCTTATGTGTTACATGCTGTAGATTCAGGTGGGGTTTGTGTGGAGAAACAGCGTGAAGTGCGTTACTGATGCCTTACTGAACCCATGATTATATGAAGATACATCAACAGAATCAAGGGGGAAATTATACTTTCTTGGCATTTCCTTTTCATTTGAGCAGAGTGAGCTGGGCTCCAGGCTTACTCCTGAACTAGTTTTAAAAATAAAGGCACTCTTCCTGCGGGGTTTGACCAGAGCCTCGTATTTGTGGTGCAAAGAGGGTGGGGGTGTGTGCCTATGCTGCTATTGGTTCGTTGGGCTGTCCATTAACGTGTCATCACCAAGTGTACGTCATGTACTGAGAGGAAATTGATGCGACTGTAAAGATACTGACATAAATAAACTAAATGAACTGATACTGACTTTCACGTTGTTTTACTTGGATATTTTAGTGAGATCGTTTGGTTTAGACACAAATAATTTAGTTATTTCTTTTCAACATGCTCCACGGAGCTGGGATGCTTCGTTACCCAAACACTTTAAGCCCTAAAAAGGTCAAATTCACACAGAAAATGATTAATTAAGACAGGAGTCTTACACCAACTGCAGTGGTGGGATATAAATACTGTTATTAAACCAAATCTCTGTCTGAACCCTGCACATGCGCAACCTACCGTGTCTCAAGCCACGACGTAGGGCAATATTACTGACCCTAATGAGAGTAAAACAGCATATTTTTACATATGTGATGAACATACACACTCACAAAAAGGCAAAACTAGAGAAAAAGATGCTCTAGTTGTATGGAGGAGTAAAAGTGCCAAAATTAAATAAATAAATCATTAAATAGTTAATTAAATGTGTCAATAATTGATTAAAATACCAATTAATTTTATGTAAAAAACATTATTTCATGGTCCTTGTGTTGCAGTGCATCATTAATTTATTTCATCTGTCAAACTCACCCATCTAAATCAGTGGGCGGGGCTAACTCTAATCTGGTGTGATCCATTGCTTTGGTCTGGCTCTGAAGTCGCCGGCAGAAAGACGATGGAGGAGAAGCTCGATTAACTTTCTCAGGAGTTGGTGAGAGACATTTTAGAGCTAAGATGCAAATAAAGCTTTGTTTGATAGAGTATCCAAACCAACGTAAAGGTGAACAGCGCCACCCAGTGTTCACTAGCTCTGCATCGATCCATTATCTGACTTGATGTGCAGGGTAACCAATCAGGTGTTAGGAATCCTTTGATTGCCGAGTTTGACAGATATAATAAATTAATGATGCGACACAAGGACCATGAAATAATTTTTTTTTGTTTTTTTTACATAAAATTAATTGGTATTTCATGAATTAATGACACATTAAAGTAATTATTTAATGATGTATTTATTTTTATTTAATTTTGGCACTTTCACTCCTCCATAAGTTGATCTCTGATGCCGTGCTATGTGTCAAAAGATCGCAGAGAACCTTCAGAAAGGCTGCGAACTTCGAAGAAATTTGCTAAAATTAGCTAAAATTGACCAAATATTACATGAGAAGAACTTTGTTCCATGTTTGTCTGAAATGAGAATGAACTGAGGCTTCTTCTGAGGCAGTGATGATAACAATAAACTTATAAATATTCATATTTTCTCACAGGAAACAACCACAGCTTAGCTTTCCTATGATTTACAGCCGACGTTATCGACGTTCAAACTTTCGAACTGCGGTATCTCAGTCCCTGGTCACTCCAGGGCAGTTTCAGGCCCTAAAATGTGTTTCCTGATGGTCGGTTTACTGCAAAACGCTCTCACTCGACTCTCGCGTTGCTTTAAATGTGCATTATTTAAATTTTTCATGTAGCATATTGCAGATTTATGGGAT
Source organism: Leuresthes tenuis (assembly GCF_036924035.1). Classification (NCBI taxonomy): domain Eukaryota; kingdom Metazoa; phylum Chordata; class Actinopteri; order Atheriniformes; family Atherinopsidae; genus Leuresthes; species Leuresthes tenuis. Next base: position 23,730,134 of record NW_027325355.1, read on the forward strand.
ATGTCTTGTCTGACCAGTCAGTTTCTATCCATTCAAGGAAGAATAATCCACATAAAGTTGAGCAAACAAAAGAGGCAGCTGACAGTTTCCTTGTAATTCCAGCCATGCAAAGCTAAATGTTTGATGGCTCTAAGATAGTAAATTGACAATCAGATGATTTACTGTCACAATGTTTGCATTGATGCTTAAAGTCTCTTTGCTGGGAATTATATCCCAGTGCTCTTTGATCCAAACCTGAGACGTACACAACCTTTTTGAGGCAGCTTTTGCTTCCCTGCTGCGTTTGGCTCTGCACGAAAGGTGTTTCCAAAGCTACTCAAGTGCTCTCAAGATACCTTCGGACGTCACACTAATCCGGTACCTGTGATTGTTTCTGTGCGTGTTGAGCCACAGAGGGATTGAGGTTGACTTACATCACAGAATATGGCTGAACGTTAACCAGCAGAAAACAACATAAAACATAACCCCAGTGTGTGTTTCAAGCTTTTTTGTTTTTAATTCCGACTCCAACTACACCATTTAGGGGTCAGTTGTAAAATAACAGTTTTTACAGACAACTTATACCTATTTTTAACAAGCTAATGTACATCTAGCATGTGGCTTGAACTGGTTTCTTAAGGTTCAACTCAGGACTGATTAATAAACAGGTCTTGTTTTTGCATCCTCCTCCAAATGGACAGTTTCAGCTCACTGTAGCTTTAATCCAACAGTCCCTAAAGAGCATTAAAGTTAGTTAGATATCCCGTTTCTAACTTTTAAATTTCTTAAGTTCATTTTAAACCACAGAAAGGGCTGTTTTTGTTGGACGATATCGACGATTTATTCGCTGTAGCTTGTAAATTACAGCTCAATAATGTAATAATAATAATAATAATAAATGGCCCCAGTTCCAGTAATATTTCATGTTTATTATGTCGTCCGACAACAGAAACACAGTTTGTTGAAATGAAAATATTTTAGCTTTTAAAGCACCCCAAAAATTTGATTGAATTATCTATAACTATAACTATCAACTCAAAATCCAAACAAAGCAAATAGCATTGTAGTTTCCTTAAAGGGGAACTCCGGTATTTTTAAACCTTATTTCTGGCATGAAATCCGTTCATCTACTCACTGAGAACAGTTTGGTGAAAGTCGGCGTCCTTCAGAAGATATTTAGATAACTGGAGATCCACAGCATGGCTGCAGCACAGTTTATTCACTCCAGTAAGAACGTCCATCTTACTCAAAGTTGTCGTTCACATTGTCAAAATCTGATAAATATCCTGCCATGTTGCACAAAACTATCAGCAGCAAACTCTGTGTGAAGTTAGCCGACTGTCACAGAGCACGGAGTGAATAAACTGTGCTGCAGGGGGGCGTGTGGATGAAGTGGTCCCAGTAGAGTGCCTGTGTAGAAATCCCTCCGTTAGCTCTCCTATAGCTGCAAGTAGCCACATAACAGCAGCTATGAGCTAACAGAGCTATAGCACACGTTCATTCATTCATTCTTCTTAAAGTATTGGTGAAATAAAGACAGATAATGCCTTATTTAGAGGCTGCATCCTCTAAGCCCCGTTCACTCCGTTATATGGATCTCCAGTTATCTAAATATCTTCCGAAGGACGCCGACTTTCACCAAACTGTTCTCTGTGAGCAGATGAACGTATTTCATGCCAGAAATAAGGTCCAGGTTTAAAAACACCGGAGTTCCTCTTTAAACAGTGTTTTAACAGCTTTGTCTGTGCCTTTTGGCTTCTAAACAAAAACAGGATCAGGAAAAGGAGACAGATCCTAAAACACCTTCCAGTGCAAAGATATTCTGAATTTTGACCATCGGTTTCAGTGACTTCTCAGCACAATCAGGCCAGTGTGAATGTTTGCATTTTGTTGTTAAATGTGTGGACTGAGCCTGACGATGGCTTCAGCTACGACAGCCACACCTCCACCGCCTTCCTAACGATCGCCTCCTGCTCCAAATGAGACTCCGCCTCCTTCAGGGGGCAACCAGCCAACAAACAGACCAAAGCCAAAGGGACCACCTGCACAAAGGCAACATGTGACAGAATCAGTTGTTACTCATGCATCCAACCCTCTGTCAGTCGTTGATTTTCTCTGCAACACCTCCTCACCTTCCGCCCGTTTCTGGCGACCTGTGTATGCGTGGTGATGTCACAGGCTGTAATGCCCTCTGCCAGTTTGTCCACTCTATAGACGACCTTCAGAAGCGCCTCCTCACATTCAGACTCAGGATGACCGGACAGCTTCTACAATGAGAACGAGTCGTGCTTTACTATTTAGATGTGAGATGGGAAAACTTTGTTCTACTGATGAAGGTTTGCATTTAGCTTAAACTTCCCTGCACTTTATTTTCCCTTCTTCACGTTTTATTTTGTAGAATTTGTCCTGATATGTATGCTGTTGCTGATTCGCTCTCACCTGTCGATCCCCTCATTATATATCCTCCTCCCTGCTGCCGTTGTCTCCTTCCCAGATCACTGCATGTTGTTCTCCGTTGTTTCTTTCTATCAGTTAAAAAGCCTCAGAGACCATAAGCTTGTCTTTGCCTCCTTATTTTCCTCCCAAGCAGCCAGACTTTCTTGTAATCTTTTAAAGTGGTTTTGATCAATAGTTCTTTGGCCATTTTCTGCTTTTTCACTCATTTTCAGCCTTATTTTCTTTGTTAAGCCACTTAACTCTGACCTATGAATCATTCAAGCAGAAAAAAGGGATGAACCAGTGTTGTGTCGACACATAACAGACAATTTAGCAAAGAAGCCATTTTAAATTGGATCTTTAGACACTTTAGTCACAAAGACACATCATTTGTTCCCGTTTCTTTTGTTTCATCTTTGAAAAACACCAACGATAAGACAGTTTCAGAAGGAAAATAGTATTAAATCCCCCAGATTTAAACATTATTGAAGCAGTGTGGGATCATCTTGAGAAGCCATTTTAAATTGGATCTTTAGACACTTTAGTCACATTTGTTCCCATTTCTTTAGTTACATCTATGAAAAACAGCAAAGAAAACACAGTTTGACAGACAGAAAATAGGATTTCTGCAGCAACAAGGTGATTCCCAAAGAGCTATTAGCTGAAAACTTATATATCTCAGCATGGTGTGCAGTGTGTCCTGCTCCAAATGGACCAAAGGCATTTTGGGTAATGTAGGAGTTTAAGAAGGATCAGGAGGGTATGTAGCACAAAACGATGATTCCTCTGGTTCTGCCGCATTAAATGTTAATCTTTTTGTAATGAGAAGGAACCTATTAATCAATCGTGTGAAGCTACTATTCTCAACAGCTTTAAACAAACTAATCACATGGTCAGATACCAACAAACACGACAGTGTGTCAGTGTAATTTATAGAAATCATAGGCACACGTGAACAAGCTATTGTCCTTTAATAAATAAGTTAAATGGTGGAAACTGAGGCATAATGTAGCTACGTTTGCATTGTTTTAGATACCTGGAGTAAACGTGTGGCTCTCCGGTAGAGTTTGCTGTTGGTAACCTGCACATCGATCATGTGGTTCTGGTAGATCTTCCCCTTTAGGATGTGAGCTCCTGTGCTCACAGCGTTCAGAACCAGCTTCGTGGAAAGCTCCCACTTCAGAAAGAGAAGCAAAAAAAACCTCAAATCACTGATTTTCTGCAGCCACATCAAAGCTGTCACCAAGGAAGCTTTTAACCAACTCAGAAACAACAGAATTAAAGGTTTCCTCTCCCAAAAAGACCAGGAGAAACTCATCCATGCGTTCATCTCCAGTAGATTACTGTAATGATCTTTTAACTGGACTCCCCAAAAAGAGCTTTAAACATCTGCAGCTCATCCAGAACGCTGCTGCTGGAGTTTTAACCAGGACTAAGAGATCTGAACACATCACAGCAGCTTTAAAGCCTTTATTCTGGCTTCTAGTCAGTCACAGAATAGATTTTAAAGATGGTTTACATCTGTGACATGTTCAGAGAATATAAACCCAGCAGAGCTCTTAGATCCAAGGACTCAGGTCAGCTGGTCCAGTCCAGAGTCCAGATTAAACACGGAGAAGCAGCATTTAGCTGCTATGCTGCAAACAAGAGGAACAAAGTGCCAGAGGAGATTAAACTGTCACCAAATGGAGACATTTTTAAATCCAGGTTAAAAACAGTTCTTTTCTCATGTTTCTATGCATGAAATCTGCCCAATATCTTTTAACTTATCTAAACTGTTGCTTGTTTTTATTCATTTTAATTATTTTATTTCTTTCTATTTATATTCTTTTACATATTTTAATGCTTTTTCTGCTCCCCGCTGCAGTGCTTTTATTTTATATACAGCACTTTGAATTGTTTTGTACATGAAATAAAATGTTTTTAAGCCGTCACGACCTTCAGAAAGCCATCCATGTCCTAATAAGTTCAAGGTCAGACTACATCAATGCTCTTTATGTCGGCGTCTCCCAGACTTCTCTCAGTCGCCTTCAACTGGTGCAAAATGCTGCTTTTAACCAACACTAACAGACGTATGCATATCACTCCTGTTCTTAACTCCCTTCATTGGCTTCATGTCCTTTATAGAACTGATTTTAAACTTTTAATGTTTGTTTTTAAAGCTCTTAACGGCCTCACCCCATCATATTTATCTGAGCTTTTAACTGTAACCCTGGCAGAGCTCTGAGGTCAACAAATCAACTTTTGCTGGAAGTGTTCAGGTCAAAATAAAAGCCCTGGGGTGACCGAGCCTTTTCTGCTGCTGCCCCCAGGCTCTGGAATAAGCTCCCCCCCCCCCGAGATGCGTCTTATTTCTGACCTGGGCCTCTTTAAATCAGGGCTAAAAACCTACTTATTTCAGATGGATTTTAATACCCAGTAGTATGTTGTCACTTTTATGTTATCTTATTAAATTTTACTGTATTTTATTGCTTTTACTGTTATTTTATTGTTTTGTACTTATTCTTTTCTTTATGTATTATCTGCTGTAAAGCACTTTGGTACCGAAATAGCTGGAATAAATAAAGTAAATTTACATTTACATGAAATGTGCCACAAATAAATTTGCCTTTGACTTTGAATCTGTCTTCCAAAGCAAGAAATAAAGTCATGAGATACCAGAACACCTGACTTTTCTCTCTCTTTTTACTTCTGAATAAGAATGCAAAAGCTTATGTGTTGCTTCTCTTGTGTTGTTGAACTGATGTGAGCTCTGTACCATGTGCAGTAAGCTTGCTGAAGCTGGTGTTCCCACAGGCCAAGTGAAGTCGAGTCTGGATGAACACAGCTTGTTGATTTCAACCTACAAAAGAGACACCGATTAACAACCAGACAGACAGCTCCAGCAGCCGAGCAGATGAATATTTACTTGTTGCACAGCGACTGCAGCGTCTCCGTCAGTCTGATGGTAAACAGCATGCAGGTTAGACGTCTTTTCTCTCACTTTGCTTGCCAACATCGCCACTTCCCTGACATCTTCTGTGGAAAGAAGCTGTCAAAACACATGCCGAGGTGATCTGGGCAAGATTCAAACATGAAAACGAGGTTTCCTCACCGGTCTGTGTGTAGATGAGCAGAACAGTGTCCCTGTCAGTGAGGCTGGGCAGGATGAGACGTAGAAAATCATCATGCGCTATAAAAAACTGAGGACCCTGAAGGAGTGATAGAAAAGAAAGCCTTTGTCACGTTTACTTTCTGGTGATACGTTGCACTACTGCTGGCTCCACCTGGGAAATGTACATAAAGCAGGAAATGGCAACACAGTAAGTAGATAGAAAGGTTAAAAGGTTAAAGGTAGCAGTTAAAGGGGAACTCTGGTATTTTTAAACCTTATTTCTGGTATGAAATACGTTCATCTACTCACTGAGAACAGTTTGGTGAAAGTCAGCGTCCTTCAGAAGATATTTAGATAACTGGAGATCCATATAACGGAGTGAACGGGGCTTAGAGGATGCAGCCTCTAAATAAGGCATTATCTGTCTTTATTTCACCAATACTTTAAGAAGAATGAATGAATGAATGAACGTGTGCTATAGCTCTGTTATCTCATAGCTGCTGTGTTGTTGTTATTGGCGGCTATCGGGGGGCTTATAGAGGGCCTTATATCAAAGCTGTCGTCTAAATCTGATAAATATCCTGCCATGTTGCACAAAACTATCAGCAGCAAACTCTGTGAAGTTAGCCGACTGTCACAGAGCACGGAGTGAATAAACTGTGCTGCAGGGGGGCGTGTGGATGAAGTGGTCCCAGTAGAGTGCCTGTGTAGAAATCCCTCCGTTAGCTCTCCTATAGCTGCAAGTAGCCACATAACAGCAGCTATGAGCTAACAGAGCTATAGCACACGTTCATTCATTCATTCTTCTTAAAGTATTGGTGAAATAAAGACAGATAATGCCTTATTTAGAGGCTGCATCCTCTAAGCCCCGTTCACTCCTTATATGGATCTCCAGTTATCTAAATATCTTCTGAAGGACGCCGACTTTCGCCATTTAAGACTTGAACTGTCTTAAATAAATGTTAATTCATCTTTTCTCTTCACATACCAGAGATGTTAAAGGACCTTCATTGTTGTCCAGCTCCTTATATCCTCCTCTGATGAACCCTCGGATGTCTTCATAGTCTGAGACACGCACAGATGTTCGGAGCACAGAGTCAAAAGGCACAATTTTAAATATTCAGAATATTCTTTCAGGTGCAAATAGAAGCTGTGAGGTTTTGCTGATATGAAGTTGACGGCACTCCTCTCACCTGCTCCAAATGTGGGGTTACACTCACTGGCATCAATGAGGCCCAGCAAAGCCAGAGAACCCCAACCTAAGTAGCAGACACGCCCCCCCCACAGCAAACTGCAGCACATACAGACAGCAGCAGATAACAAGTTCCACATTAGTTCAACACTCAAGTATATTACTGTAAAATTAGCTAATTTCAGGGTTTTTTCCACAGTGAAACTACCGCACCGAGATTTCAGTTCATGTTACATAACTGAAGCCAGTTTGACAGACAGAAAATAGGATTTCTGCAGCAACAAGGTGATTCCCAAAGAGCTATTAGCTGAAAACTTGGCATATCTCAGCATGGTGTGCAGTGGGTCCTTAAAACATTTGAGGAAACTGGACAAGTGGAGGACAAAAGAAGAAGTGTCAGGCCTAAAAAACTATCTACAGCAGATGAACAGGATCTGAAAGTGATGTCCTTAAGAAAGAGGAAAAAATCCAGCTGTGACCTGACAGGACCTGAGAGATGCATCTGGACCTTCAGCTGATCCATCTACTGTTGGCCCAAGCCTCATCAGAAATGGTCTCCATGGAAGGGTGGCTGTCAAGAAGCCGTTCTTAAGGAAGGGAAACAGGGAGAAAAGGCTGAGCTGTGCCAAATGACACAAGAAGTGGACTGAAAATCAGTGGCAGCAGGTCTTATGGAGGGATGAATCCTCCCCAGAGCCCGGACCTCAACATTATTGAAGCAGTGTGGGATCATCTGACAGAGAACGGAACAAAAGGCAGCCCACATCCAAAGAAGAGCTTTGGGATGTCCTTCAAGAAGCCTGGAGAACTATTCCTGAAGACTCCTTAAAGAAATGACAGAAAGCTGGTCTCAGAGGGTTCAGGCTGAGTTGGAGGATAAAGGAGCTCAGACCAGATATTCACTTTAAAGCTGCTTAGAATTATGCAAACTTTGTTTTTGTCTTACTGTCAATAAACTACTGAACCTGATTACTTCATCTACAACCTTGTCTGAAACCAACATATTTGATAAGCTAAGTACAGATACAAAAACAGATTTGGGTCCTTTCCCAATTCCCCCCTTGGCCCCTTTTCTTTTGGGGATCAACCCTTTAAAACTGGGGCATTGGGAGCTATTTGGGTGGCTTGATGCCCACTGCTCCTTGATTCCTAAACTCAAAGATGCAACTTCCCAAAAGAAGGAACTGGGACTGGGCCGAGGGGGAAGGCCAGCACCCTTCCCTGTGTTTTTTCCAGGGACAACTTGCCCAAGTCAGCTCAGGAGAGGAAATGTGATTTAGAATAAATAGAGTCTCTCAGAATCAGATTCCTTTTGTGTCCTGAATGAATGTAAACAAAGTCCATCCGTCTGTTACTGGGCTTATTCACATCTTATACCGAAACACGGCCTTGTTTTCAATACTTTTCCCTGATTTCTTTAGTTTCCTGGAAAAGTATAAAGAGATAAAGCAGTATTACAGTAAATGGTTTAAAACAGGATGCTCTACCTGCGTCCGGCAGCCTCCACCAGCGCAGTAAACCCCTCTCTCTGCGAGTATGTGACCTCCACAGTTCTCTCATATGCTCGAATGTGCCGCCGAATACCACTGTTGAAAGGGAATTAAGCAAAATATTATAATTTCAGATAAATCCCAATGTGCATGGTGGATGTATGTCATATAATTAATTTAATATATTGTTGGATTTCCAGCAAATGCCCAGAGGAATCCAAGCCTGTGTGATCCCATCAGAGTCTTTATTCTGTGGTGTCCTCTAGAGGTCAGCAGCACACAATGAAAAACAACAAAAGTGCTGAAAGACCACTTTTAAAATGCCAGCAGGTCATTGTGGAGTTTTGCTTTGAGGTTTACAAATAACGCGAGCTTGGTTTAATCGAATAAAAACAGAAATGTCTCGTTAATAACACGAAGAGCGCTCAAAGTGTCACTAACTGCATGATAAATGTGTGCAGATACTCTGATCCATGTGACTGAACTCCCAAAAGTCAAAGACCGTCAGTTCTGTGTAAAACCTGACCAGGTTTTTCAGGCGGCTGTTAGAGATGAACACCAAGAAGCACTTAGAAAGCAGCGAGTGGCTCCTCTGGGTGCTGAGTACGAGCTGCCATGAGGCTAACTTTGTGCTCCAAGGAGAAATGAAAACCCAGGAGTGGTTAGCAGCTGGAATCCTGAGGGTAACACAGGTAACACTTAGCTAGTTGTAGCCATCTAGGTGTCTTATCTAATGATAAAGTGCAAAATACCAGCACTCACTGACGTATAGACCCAGTTTAATCAGGTTTAATCCAGAAAAACGTCAATACAAGAGACACAAGTGAGCTAAATCAGAACAAAGCATTCCTGAAAATCTCAGAGGACACATCTGTGGAGGAAAACAGATGTGTATGAAAGCAGCAAACAAAACACATCTCATTCTCAGTATAAACAACATAATACACAAATAAATCTGAATGCAACCGAGACGGCCTTATGAAGAAAGCCGCTAAACAAGGAATACATAACCATGGAGATCAAAGAGAAGCGTCCCAGTGAATCAACATCAGCCTCCAAGTGTAATATGTGATTAATAAAACTGAGCAGCCAAAACAAATGAAAGAAAGAAGAAAGAGTGAGGCTTTGTTCTCAAACCATACACAGGAAAGACTAATCTGGATAGGGCTGGGTAACGAACTTCGGTTCTTTTAAGGCACCGACCGAAACATCAAAACATGACTCGCCTTTCGGTGCCAGGTTTAATCACGTGATCAAGAACTGATCAAGCTGCCCTCGATTGGCTGTATTAACGTCACACTTTGCAGGAACATGTGGTTACGCCCACAGACGGGTTCACGTGTATCTGAGTTGGAAACTGTAGGCGTGTGCGTGTCAAACCAGTTAAACGATGCCACCGAGGTCTAAAGCGTGGCTCCATTTCACCAAGATTGATGCCAATAGTGCGCAATGCAACATCTGCCTAAAAGTAATCGCTGCTAAGGCCAGCAACACGACTAATTTAATGAGTTATTTGACCTGCACAAAATCAGTTTAAGAGCAGAATGTTGTCCGTGTTTTACTGGAAAAAGGTCGGACTGCAGCCTTCCTCCTCTCAGCATTCAGCCTGTGGCCACAGAGCCGAGCGGCATCATTCAAAGTCTCCACCACTGGACTCGGCTTCATCTGAGAGCACCGAGGACGGCGCAGTGAGCGGCGTTTTAACAGGTAAATTAATGTTCAGAGAAATCCGGCAGAAATCTCAGTGTTACTGCAGCTTAATACGTGCAGAAAGCAGAATTGTTGATGTTTCTGAAGAAAAACTGCTGAGTGAAAAGTATCCTCAGTCTGTAGGATAGTGTTAGACACCAACCTGTCACCTGTTTGTAACTGTTTTTTCTAATTAACGGTGCAACGATTAGTCGACATTGTTGACAAAAATCGATAACATAATTAGTCGCTGACATATTTAATTGTCGGTCTTTTTCACGCTGTCGAGCTGAACATCATTTTTCGTACGGAGTGAGTCATCTCACTTCCTGCCTATCTTTGCTTATAGATGCCTGCATGTTACGGTAAATAATAGCAGGAGGTGACCTGTAGAAACAGTGAAATGGCTGCGGCTGAAATATCATCCTCTTGTCCAAAAGTGTTCAGGGTCTGGGAGCATTTCACCCTCAACACCCAGAAAAAACAGATTACCTGCAAGTTTTGTAAAGCCGACCTCACGCATCACAGGAACACGTCTGTCAGGCATGAACATGTGAAAATGAAGCAGGTTGGAGCTCTGGTAAGATATTAAGCTTGTTAGCGTAGCCTGCTAGCTATAAATAAGCGGACTTGTCTTGGATTTTAACATTAAAGTGCAACATTAAAACTGAATTATTCAACTTCAGTCCAAAGTTACAACCAGGCTGTATTATTTTTCACTTTTTGGTATTAATTTGACTGTTGGTGCATTACTGCCACACTCTTCTTAGCATTTACACTTAATGTTGAAAGTCAAGATGAAATGTGGCTTGAATGTATCCTTTTTCAGTTGTGGATTGTTTTAATTAGTAATTAACCGATTAGTCGATTAATCGTTTCAATAATCGATGACTAGTCGACTAAATAGTCGATAGTTGCAGCCCTACTTGTTTGCAACCCACACAGGCAAAAATTAGTTGAAAAGACGTCATGGTGTCCAAACAACGTCTACATTTGGTTGAAAAATTAAAGGCGAAAAGACATCTTTTCAACAACTATTTCTGGCCTAAATCAATCGGATTGACCAGATTTAGCCCCAAAACCAACATCCAAATGGCGTCTGGTGTTCGGTGGGAACTGTTTTGCGCTGGAAATCATTTGTTGTTAATTTTTTCTCTAAGAAAACTGCTTGGATTGGAAAAATACTGAGTTGACAAATAAAACTGAAGATTTGTACTGTTATGTGTGATGTAATTTCCTTTTTGTTAGAATGGATATCATATAAAATTGGCATTGAAAAAAGTATCGTTCAGTAACCGGTATCGAAGTGAAGATATCGCAGCCCTAAATCTGGACAAAGGACCACCTGATAAAAGGGAAGCAGACAAATGAGCAAAAAGATACTAAATTTAGAAAAACTACATCTTAAACTATCAGTTTGTGATGTGTGAATACAAAACGCCTCTCGTCATAGCTTGAATCCTCCATCGGACAGGAATGGGACAACATCCTTCTCCCAAAGGTCCAGCAGCTGGTCTCCTCGGTTCCAGATGTTTACAGATGTTGTCATAAGAAGAGGGGATGAGCCATGAAACAGTAAAGTGTCTCATTTTCAACATTTGACATGATTTCTGTCACGGTTTATTTTCCGTTCAATGTCTTGTCATTTCCTGTTTTATTTTGAAAAATCACTAATCTTGTCCTCTCGTTTCAGGTAACTTCCTCCCGTGTCAAGCGTCTGATTGTCTTCCCTGATTCCAAGTGTTTCCACCTGTTCCCCCTGGTCCCTCGTGTGTTCAAATAGTCAAATAGTTTCCCTTGTCTTGAGCCAGTTTGTTGTCTCACTTTGAGCTTCATTACCAGCCATTTGTCTCGTCTTGTTCCATGACTCCACGAGCCTGCAGTGAGCGACTCTCCTGTAGTGCACCTTGTTCCATAGCCTTAGTTTATTTATCGTTATTTAAGTTTCACAGCTTTGTTTTTCCTCCGTTTTCAAGGAGGGATTTTTTTGTTGTTACCTGTCACAGTCGCCTCCGTTAAAGGAGAGCTTTTAGTTTGAGTTAAAGTTTCATAGAACCTCTGTTTTTGTAAAGAGTTTTGTTTTAATCCGCCTCATTTTGAGAGTGTGACTTCGTTTTGTTAAAAGTGTTCATAGCTTTTGGTTTTCCTCCCAGTTGGAGAGATTTTATGTTTAATTTCCTCCTCCACCGTAGATACGGAGGAGAGCGCTTAGGAGTTTTATAGACAGTTTCTTTTGTTTGTTTATTTAAATAAACCATCTTGAAACCTGCATCTGAGTCCCTCTGGTAAACCTGACAATTTCCATGTTGTTTTTTTGAGATTCTTTTTATTTCCAGCGTAATGAAGCAACAAGTAGGAAACTCCTCGGGCCTCAAAGCGGTTCAACTTGAGTGCATGAGGGTCACATCTAAACAGAATGCTTAAATCGAGTCTCCAGCTCACTGGGAACACACAGCCGGCACATATATGACTGCAGATAAAACCATTGAGACAGTTTTTTCGTCTTACTTGCGAGTGATGGGTGTGTGTGAGAAAGTGGCAGCGTGAGCGGCAGACAAGACAACCTCCAGGAGAATCTTCGTGGCGCTGCCTCCCTTCATCCTGGAGGAGCCGCTGATGGCTTCCGGCTGAGTGGACACACACACATTCACACGCACTGAGTCGGTAGACATTTTGAGAGTTGACACAAATGCAACCTGAACAGTTCGTGGAAGAATAGGAATGTATAAGTACCCCAACTGCTGGGCTGATGAGGAAAGCCTCTCCCCTTTGGGCAAGCTCTTGCATCCTTTGCACAACACTGTGAAATGTGAATGTGCAGCCTGTAACGGGCTCATCCCTGCACAGTTCAAGGTTTTCATGTTCAAGATAATCATTTCTGTCCCTTAGTGTGAGACATAAAGCCTTTGTATGTCATGATATTACCTGGCCTGGTGTGCAGGGTTAAAGCCCACCAGAACAGGAGTGTAGACGTCAGGATGCTGCAGGCAGAAGTCCAGCTGACCTGCCACAAATGGAGCCTACGGGACCAGGAATTGGACACAGAGCAGAACCAGACAGGTTTACGTATTTTCTAACCTTTACCGTTGGCTTTCTTTGACCCAGAAGGCTGACTTACAGATAACCCACAAGAAATGCCGATGAACAAGACTCTCCTCTTTCCCTCGCAAACCTACAGAGAACCAAAAGCCCCACAGAGGTAAAAGGAAATGCATTCATTTTGATTATAAACTAACATATTTACACTACATGTGACACGTCTGTGTCCCTGACCTTCTTCAGGCTGAGCACCCCCAGTTTGGGGTCGTCCTCTGGAGCCTCTTGGGAGGACAGCAGAGCTCTGAAGAAGAAAAAAAAGAAACTGTGGGGATGAAGCAACACATTATTCCTCTTTCAAATGGCAGGTTTTACATCAACAGTGCCCTGAAAAAGCATGAGTCCCCTTTGGCATTATTCCTATTCTGAAGCCTTGAATAGATTTTTGTGGCGTTCGTGTCACTTGATCAACATTAAATGCAAACACCATTGAGAGTGTGGAAGAATACGACTAAATGAATCAGCTGCATAAAAGGGTGGAATGCTGCCCTTTGTCACAGATTCTGTTCATAACTTTTATGGACAGAATTTCTAGGTGGAGCCAGGGCGTCCGATTTGGCGACCTCTGCTCGGCGGTCTCTGCTTTTTGCGGATGATGTGGTTCTGTTAGCGTTGTCAGACCTTCGGCTCTCACTGGAGCGATTCGCAGCCGAGTGTGAAGCTGCTGGGATGAGAATCAGCGCCTCCAAATCCAAGACTATGGTTCTCAGCCGGAAGAGGGTGGAACGCTCTCTCCGGGTCGGGAATGAGATCCTTCCCCAAGTGGAGGAGTTCAAGTATCTCGGGGTCTTGTTCACAGTGAGGGACGAATGGAGCGTGAGATTGACGGCGGATCGGTGCTGCGTCTGCAGTGTTGCTCTGCAGCGACCCGTCATTATGAAGAAGGAGCTGAGCCAGAAGGCGAAGCTCTCTATTTACTGGTCAGTCTACGTTCCCATCCTCACCTATGGTCCCGAGCTGTGGGTAGAGACCGAAAGAACGAGATCGCGAATACAAGCGGCCGAAATGGGTTTCCTCCGCAGGGTGTCGGGGCCTCCCTTAGAGATAGGGTGAGAAGCTCAGTCATCCGGGAGGGGCTCGGAGTAGAACCGCTGCTCCTCCGCATTGAGAGGAGTCAGATGAGGTGGCATCTGGTTAGGATGCCCCCTGGACGCCTCCCTGGGGAGGTGTTCTGGGCCCGTCCCACTGGGAGGAGACCCGGGGAAGACCCAGGACACGTTGGAGAGACTATGTCTCTCGGCTGGCCTGGGAACGCCTCGGGGTCCCCCCGGAAGAGCTGGAGGAAGTGGCCGGGGACAGAGACGTCTGGGTTTCCCTGTTAAAGCTGCTGCCCCCGCAACCCGACCCTCGGATAAGCAGCAGATGATGGATGGACGTTTGGCACAAGTTTGGCACAGGCAGCTACTGGGATTTTTGTCCATTTGTCAAGGCAAAGCTGCTCCAACTCCTTCCAGCTGGATGGGTTCCACAGGTGTACAGAAATCTTTAAATCCTCCAACAGATTCCTCATCAAACTGAGGTCTGGACATTTAAATCTAAAAAACTCAAGTGTATTCCGAATTCTTGTCATTCTGAACGTTAGACCTTCGTCTCATAATGCCTATATATATATATATATATATATATATATATATAATAAAGTGATCAGGACTGACAACCTCATAGATACAGTCTTTGACAGAAATTTGATGATTGTTGGAGAGTCAAAAGAGAAAGAAAGTTGACTGTCATCTGCATAAAAATGAACATTGATGTGTTGACTGATCGTATATCCTAGCATGTGAATGGGGGGAAAAGGAGGAGGCCAAGGACTGACCCATGAGGTACTCCACAAAATAAACTTTCCGTAGAAGGTCTGTAGTCACCAACTTTAAAGCTAAAAGTTCTGTTTGGGACACATGAATTAAACTCGATTGACACGGAACCAGAAATGCAAAGACAATCAATCAGAACTGAAAGAGTTATATCATCAAAAGGCAGCTGTAAGATGATTTAAGTGCCGTAACACTGTAAATTCTGACCAATTTCTCAGGCCTTTCTGATGAAATATATCCCCACAGCATGATGCTACGACCACCATGCTTTCCTGTAGGGGCGGTGCTTCTTTTAGTCTCATCTGATCAAACTACCTCAGGTGGTTTTGGGTAAGATCTCTTTAAATTACGGGCTGTAATGCAGCAAAATAACACCAAGAGGAGGGTTAATACTTTTTCAAGGTACTGCACAGACCGAGCCGTGGATAATGCAGTGAACAACCCCCACCCAAAGACAAACCTGTCTCCTCCTGCGATGATGTATGAATAGACCAAACTGTGGTTCAGCTGCCTCAGTGCTCTGTTGAAGCCTGACTAACAACATACACACAGAAAAAACACAATATAGCCCAGAGGATGCCATTTTTCCTGCTCTGAGAAACGTAATCAAGTGCAGTTTTCTTGATATGACAAGCTTTGCTCTTCCTCGTCGGTCCCTGTCCATGAGACTCTCAACAGAGCGCCGTGGGGCAGATGTTTGCTTCCTTTTTCCTGGTTTCTAACCGGCTAAATAACACGGTGAGCATTTCAGGACAACTTTTACCGTGATGAGGAACGCCAGCCGACCAGAAGTGCCACAGCCGCTCAGCACAACAAGGCTGTCCAGGGGATCCTGTGAAAGATGGACACCATTTTAAGTTGCACCAGAGGGACGAGGAGACACAAACTAACACCTTAGGGTCGAGGATACCTTGAGAATGAGCGCCACCCTCTCAGCAACCTCCACTAATGTTTCCACCACCTGGTCACTCGAAATCCTCTGGAAATGACATTTAAGTTCTTGAAGATAGTTTTGTCAGTGAGGATGCTCATTTCTGCTGAACTGCCTGTACCTGGTAGGCTGCTCCTGTCGCTTGTTGAAACATCTCAGCATCACAGACCTGTAACATCCTGACAATCATGCTGGCTGAAGCTCGGTCGATGTCACGCGTTAGCGGATTGGACTTCTCCGTAACAGGGAGCGAAGGCTCGTAATCTGCAGACTGAGGAACAAGAGATAGGCTTTGAAGAACAATTAGACAGATTAGCATCATTCAAACTCCCCTGCCCAAACAACTTCACTCCAGCAGAAGATTAAAGAGGAAGAAAGTGGTCAGCTTGTATTAACTTAACAGACTCACAGGAAGGGAACAGCAACAACGATCTGGAGCATTGACTTTTCAAACTGTGAGGAGTGATTTGGTGAGTGGACGAAGGCGAGAGCATGGAGAGGGAAGCTGTGAAATTCAGAAACATAGAAGCTGGACATGTTTTAATATTGTAGGCAGCAACTGTCGTGTCAAAGGTTTGGAGTGGATACGAGGAAGGACGACCCTAAAACTTAGTTTATTACAGAGGAGAAATGAAAATCACAGCCAAGATGGAAATAACAAAAAGCTAAACTAGCAAAAACACCTGAAGAAAATAACAAAAACAGATTGAACTTTACTCAGAGCAGGACCAAGACAGCCGGGAACCACCACAGGGATATCGACAGAGGATCATGCAAAGAATGAAGAAAACTGAGAGACTTAAAGGGGAACTCCAGTATTTTTAAACCAAGACGTCATCCACACGCCCCCCTGCAGCACAGTTTATTCACTCCGTGCTCTGTGACAGTCGGCTAACTTCACACAGAGTTTGCTGCTCATAGTTTTGTGCAACATGGCAGGATATTTATCAGATTTTGACTACGTGGACGTCCTTACCGGAGTGAATAAGCTGTGCTGCAGCGGCGGGCATCGATGATGTCATCCCAGCAGACGAGTGTGTAGAAAGCCCTCTATAAGCCCCCCGATAGCCGCCAATAACAACAACACAGCAGCTCTGAGCTAACAGAGCTATAGCACACGTTCATTCATTCATTCTTTTTAAAGTATTGGTGAAATAAAGACAGATAAAGCCTTATTTAGAGGCTGCATCCTCTAAGCCCCGTTCACTCCGTTATATGGATCTCCAGTTATCTAAATATCTTCTGAAGGACGCCGACTTTCACCAAACTGTTCTCAGTGAGTAGATGAATGTATTTCATGCCAGAAATACGGTCTAGCTTTAAAAATACCAGAGTTCCCCTTTAATACTGTGGGGAGAGGTACAGCTGAGGATAACGAGCACAGGTGAAGGGAGTGCAGCTGATGATTGGCAGGAGGGAACTGAGGAAATGGCAAGACCAAACAGAGACTAAGCAGAAAAACACATGGATCGGGACAGAAAATGGACGGATAATATGCACATCAGTGGCATTTATGCACAGAGTTCGACACACAAATTTACTGAGTTCAGTATAAATAAGGCTTTAAATAGCTCACACACATATATATGTTTAATATATTTCTACAATCATTCTTTTAAACCAAACACAACAAAAAATGATAAGGTTTAGGATGATTGCGCTGAATCGTTTTACTTTTATCCACATATTGTACGCACACATGCTAAATATGTGTAAGAACGTGCTGGAAGTTGTACTTAGTGAAGAGCCAGATGTGAGCTGACAGAAACTGTTCTTTTTACCGATTTGAGCTAAAAAATCTCTGAAACAGGCCAGAATTCTATGAGGAATTAAACCAGCACTGGGCTATATGTTAGAAAAATTCTCTCAAAATTAGGCTCAGAGTCGCTGGATACGATTAACACAAAACATTTATTTCTTGCAAGAAGGAGACAAGTCCGCACAACCTGTCAGGAAGCTGGTTCAGAGTTGTCTGCCCAACAAAATGGTGCTATTGCTATTTATATTGTTTATGTTTGCTGGCCACACAATGTTATGGGAAAAGGCGCATTTCTCACCATTTAATATTATGGGAAGAGGCGTTCAATGTTATGGGAAAAGGCGCATTTCTCACCATTTAATATTATGGGAAGAGGCGTTCCATGTTGTGGGAAAAGGCAATTCTCACCATTTAATATTATGGGAAGAGGCGTTCAATGTTGTGGGAAAAGGCAATTCTCACCATTTAATATTATGGGAAGAGGCGTTCAATGTTATGGGAAAAGGCAATTCTCACCATTTAATATTATGGGAAAGACTAGTGCATGCAGTCAAAACACTTTTGCTTGATACATAGTATTATGAGAAAAGAAAAGTTGGGGAGGAAACCTCCCCCCATCACAGAACTCTTATTCTTGCAGCTTTTCTCATAGTATAACTATATGATTTTTCCAACAGCTACCATTTGTCTCCAAAAGTGTAGGAATAGAATAGGTTTTACATAAAAGGTATTGTTTCTTTTAGCACATGAGCACATTGTGATAAAGAGTGCAGGTACTTTCAAAGGACTGTGCCTAAAACTGCGTCTGTTTAGAGGGAGAAACCAGAAAAACCAGAGGAAGTGGCTGCATCCTTGCAAGCTGAATTAGCTTCTGGTTGTGGACAGATGCAGAGGTTTGGAGGCACGCTGTCACCCTTCAGACTTGAGTTGATAAACCAGAGGAGTTTATTCTAAACATTACAACTTTATTCTTGAAATGGAAACTTCTTTTTCCTCAGAGTGACCCTAATACTCCTTCGAGGGAACTCCCATCTCTGGCCGATACAGCGGTTTATTTATTCCTCTATGCCTTGTATTTCCTGCTTAGTTTGAACCCAGCTGCAGTACATGCAGGCCTCTTTTTTGAAGTAACTAGTTCTAACCTTTCCTCCAATGAATAACAAACCTTCTTCATTTACTCCCACAAAGATATGGATTTAATATGAGTCACAATGGCCTGTTTTCTCCAAGATTAAGAGATTTATGAGCTCTTTGAAAGCCGACACGGCAGGTTTGACTCTCACTTTTGGCCCTGTGTTTTTCTGCTGCTCACAGTTGTTTATTTTCCCTTTAAAACTGACTGTAATCTTTATCACAGTCAGTTTTGGGTTACAGTTTTAAGCTTTGTGCTGAGCCCTTTAGTCTGAAAGCTCAGCTAACTAACTTCCTGCTGCAGCTTAGCTTTTCTCAAAGTATTTCCACAAAAAGTACCCCTCATTCCTTTGACTTACTTCCCATTCGTGCATCTTGGAAAACTCCAACTTCAGTCAGATCCTGCCACTGAATCCAAGAGTGTTTTATTCTGCTAAAAGCAGCTCAGTGCACCCGAAGCTAACTGCTCTGTCTGTTGTAGCAAAGTTCACTTATGGACCTTTGAGACAGAGGAGGCAGAGGCATAAACACATCAACATAAATCCTCAGACAACCAGGGAAGTTATAACATTCTTGCACAGATTATATTGGAAACAAACTACACTAAGATTAAGTCAGATTTGAAGAAAAATCCACCATTTCAGCTCCGAGGGTGTTGGTTGGACATAACTTAAAACCCCTGACGGTGAAATTCCTTTCGAACAAGCTGTGCAACCCTTCAGTGAACCAGAGATCCAACTGATTCTGGTCCGTGTGAAAATATTTACACCACAGCAGATTGTGGAGTCTGATACATTTTTTATCCCTCCTCCAAACTCCCACCACCGTCTCTCATGACTGCCGGCTAACTGCTGTCAGTGACAGGAGATACTCTTCACATCGTGTTCCATGGAGTAAAGGAAAGTCCAACGTTTATTCTTTTACATATTTTTGGCTGGCATTATTTTTCTTGAGGCCTGTGACTGATGTCGTGATGAATCTGAATTACTCATTCAAAGCTAACACTGGTTTTTAATTATATCTGAGATCTGAAGTACACTTTGGTGTCAACCTTTCTGAGTCAGTCCAACACCAAAGCTGCGTGTGTGGGTTGTGTGATAAGTCCAAATCAAGATGTTACTTCTTCATAGTTTGTAGCTTGCAGCAGCCCAGAGAACTACATGTCAAACACACTGTTTTAGTATGAAATTAAACCTGTCCATGACGCTCTTAGCGGTCCTGGCTAGTTGTGCACCCTGGGCGAACATCCCAGCACACACTACCTCTTTACTCAAACAGTTAAAAGTGATAAATAACATAATAATAATTGTAATAAATAATAAGATAAATAGCACAAATTTCTAAGTAGTCTTTTCCAAGCATTTCTAGTGAAGACAGTGCATTTGTCATTAGTTTACACATGATATTCACACCATCTTACCACTCCAGTCATATAAAATAGTCTTATATAACCCCCCCCCATGCATCTGTTACCCAATTAAAATTAGTATGCCATTATACACAACTTAATAAACTTTCAGTAAGCACAACACAATAGTTAACACCAAATTACCCAAGCATAAAACACTCCAAATTGTTCAAAAAGCTACATCACAAAGTGTAGCTTACAAAACGTTAGACTGGGGCACTCCTTTTGTAATTTATAATTAAAATTTCGATAGTTTTTAAGTTTTAATGTAAACAGCTAGCTCATAGTGGAACTAATGAAATAAAGCCAATAGTTTTTGGCCACACACTGCGTTTATCAGGGCTTAGCAATTAAATTAATGTATATAAGTAGTAGCATAACATAGCTAACTTGCTAGCTATTATTAGCAAGAGGCTAATAAACACACTAATTCACATTAGGCTATTGCTATCTGTTTCATTATATGCATAATTCTGACATGACGTGGATACCTTTATCTTTTGTCCTTTAATTCTTCTTCTTTCCTTCTTTTCCTGAACTGGGCACCTGACAGCTTTTTTTTACCTTTTATTTTGCATCCTTCTTTGAGCACGGGCTTGACTTGAGAATCAGCTCCGTGGCGGGAAACTCTCTGACGTAATCCGCGTCTGTCTTCTGCTTCTGCATGATAAACTGTACGGTTTTAGCTAGCTACATGTTGTTGGAGCTAGAAAAAAACCAAACAGTCAAATTTGTTTATTCGGCTATAAAAATAACAGAATAAGCGACCAATGAATTTGTCTGTGTGGAAAAAGAGTCAGTTTATGGGATGCCTGTCGAAAATACAGACATAGCTGTATATTTACAAAATAAGTGTAGCCTTAGTATAGGTACATATAACCCAAACTTTTATTTGGAGCCGTGTTTGTGACTACACTTAATTTGCACTATGGCCTGAAATGTAACATTTTCTTCCCCCTTTCACAGATTGCGCCCTGGAAGATTGCCCACTTTACCCATAGCAAAGACCACCCCTGCGTGCCTGCATGTTTTTCATGTAATTTAAAGGGGAACTCCGGTATTTTTAAACCTAGACCTTATTTATGGCATGAAAATAAAACATAAACAACATAAATAAACATAAACACATTATTGCTATCTGTTTCATTGCTTGCATAATACTGACATGACCTTTATCTTTTGTCCTTTAATTCTTCTTCTTTCCATAATCAATCAGTTTCATCAATAAGTTTCAATAATCAATCAATAAGTTTCATCAACTCAACAGGCGTTGAACGGTCTCTAGTTGGAATCAAAATTAACATTAAGAAGCTAAGAGTGGGCGCTTTACTGCCTTCAAATGGACCTAATGAACATTTGAATTTGACAACCATTCATAAATTCATCAGTTATGATTCTCAAGTCTCATAAACCAGGAATTTATCAACAACACAACGCAGAAAACATATCAAATGTTGAAAATGAGACATTTTACTATTTCATGAATAATATGAGCTCATCTTGAATCTGATGGCAGCGCCACGCAACAAAAGGCTGGAAAAGTAAGTGAAGAACTAAGAAGAAACAGCTGGAGGAACATGTTGCAACTAGTTAAAGTGATTAACAACAGATCAATGACGTGATTGGGTATAAAAAGAGCACTTTAGAGAGGCAGAGTCTCTCAGAAGTAAAGATGAACAGACAGCTTTTGAGGAAATTCAACAAGCAAGTGCTTGCAAAGAAGGTCGACCAAAGAAAGCAATACTTAGCATTTTACTTCTCATCACCCTGTCAAATTCAAGGTGATGCTGTCTGGAAATTAATGTTTGCAACCAGCTTTCTAGCACTTGTGAAATGAATAAAATTGATCCTATGAAGGCAGATAGCATGGCTGAATAACTTCTCTTCATAGAGAAGGTCAGAAAAGTAGCGCTTTTACTTTCATACTCTAATTAAATTGAGCTGGTATCACTTTTATGCTTGTTTTGTTCAGTGCATTTGTTTAAAATCTCATTGTTTTGTTGAAAGGACCGGCTGGCTGGAAGATAAGTCCTGCCCTCAGAGAAGGCTCTGGAGTTCATTATTTCAAGTTCTTTATACTTACTTCCAGTTAAAATTCCAGTTAATGTGAATTTAATGAAAGAAAACACCAAAGTAAACACTTGGCTGATTCTTGTCTGCACATTGTGGGAAGAACAGGTTGTTATTAATAACAGAAACAGGTCTTTAAAACACATTCATTTAATACATTTACCTTGTTTTGTCTGTACTGAAGTTTAATTTAAGTTGCAAATCAGCGACCTTTGAGGGGAGTCATTCTTTGTGCCCATTTACACTTATTTTTCTTGTATTATGTTTGACTTTTTCCACACAAATCGGATAAAAAAAAAGATTCAAATACGTTTTTCCGCTGCTGTAATAAGGACTTTGAGCAATGAGCCTGGCTGCATATTTTACAAACTGAACCCACCACATCCACTGAATGATGCAGCAGCACACTTATAGACCAACAAAGCCTGTCTGAGTTTATACATAATACAGTTTGAAGAGCTCAGATGGAAGGTTTCTTCATGCCTGAGCTGGTGAAAATGATTCATTCTTTTGTTAAATGTTCCTCTCTTTTTAACTTTAACTAGCTTCTAAAAAGCACTTTATATGCGTTTCTCATTCAGCTATTCATAAAGACACCCATAAAGCACATTTCTTTATATGTACAGCAAAATATACACCATTTAGCCTCTGAGTAACATCTACTTGTGCACTAAAATCCATGAACTGCTCATAGAAACCCTTCATGAATACTAAGTTCTGCCTCCCCTGAGCGAATCTTTGTGTTTCTGACTGAAACTGGCTGCAAAGCTCCACTGTAAACTGACCCAGGGCAGCAACTCACTCAGTTTTGGGCCAAAATGGACTAAGATGCTACACAGAGATCGGGTTCGGGGCCACATACACACGAATAATTTTAAGAAATGTTGAAACATTTATACATACAGTCCTTGCATACACGTACAGGCGTGATACTTCTAGCTTTTCAAGAAATGTGCTCATTGCATTTTTAAACCCAGACGTCATCCACACGCCCCCCTGGAGCACAGTTTATTCACTCCGTGCTCTGTGACAGTCGGCTAACTTCACACAGAGTTTGCTGCTGATAGTTTTGTGCAACATGGCAGGATATTTATCAGATTGTAACGACGTGGAAGACGACTTTGAGTAAGATGGACGTTCTTACCGGAGTGAATGAGCTGTGCTGCAGCCATGCATAAAGTTCCCTTTTAAGAGAACAAAATACCTTCCCCCATTTTACCACTGTGACCTACTACTTCATTAGGTGTTAAAAGTTAGGAAAATCTAATGGTCAGAGGTGATATTCACAATAAAATACATTTTATTGCCAACATTTTCCATGTTGCCATGATGACATCATGCAGCTGTGATGTTACCAGCCTGGAGTCCAAAAGTGAGACCTTGGGAGCGCCATCTCCTTCTGAAATGGGCAGAACAGGCTCCTAAACAAGCGTCAGTATGTTATGAGTTGATGGGATGTACTGGAAGGGTTGGATAGTCTGACAATTTTTAGAGAAAGATCAGCATTTTAGACTGGAATTGGTTGACACAAAAATAGTGATATTTATCAGATTTTGACGACATGAACGACGACTTTGAGTAAGATGGACGTTCTTACCGGAGTGAATGAGCTGTGCTGCAGCGGCGGGCGTCAATGACGTCATCGACTGTGTAGAAAGCGCTCTATAAGCCCCCCGATAGCCCCCAATAACAACAACACAGCAGCTATGACATAACAGAGCTATAGCACACGTTCATTCATTCATTCTTCTTAAAGTATTGGTGAAATAAAGACAGATAATGCCTTATTTAGAGGCTGCATCCTCTAAGCCCCGTTCACTCCGTTATATGGATCTCCAGTTATCTAAATATCTTCCGAAGGACGCCGACTTTCACCAAACTGTTCTCGGTGAGTAGATGAACGTATTTCATGCCAGAAATAAGGTCCAGGTTTAAAAATAAGATGCTAAGCTAATCAGAATACACGAGGGATAAAGTCCTTAAAAACAGGAAATTAAGTAAATGCAAACTGAACGAAGCAAAAGCTAACATCAGAAAACACCGACATGAAACTGTGTAAGAGTGGATGAAGTGTGTTTGGAAGTGTCTGTGAGCTCCTGTGAAATGCCTGTGAACAAATGGCCTTTAAAGTGTTAATAAGTGTACAAAATTAGACTGCTGATTACACACTGACACATCTGCAGTTGTGATCCACGGACAGATAACAACACTGACACGAACTATTCTGTCTGATTAGACCTCAGCTCAGGCTGAGTGAGGCTGACACTGTGATGAGAAGCATGTAAGTGTACCAAAGAATAATTTAATCTGAGCGGATGAGACAGAGCTAACAGGGGATTAAAAGTGATGCTAGTCAGTTTGAGCTCTTACTAGAAAGTGAATTAGAAACAGTTCAATATTCATCACTGTGGCAAGAGCGAAAATCATATTATTATTATATTAGAGACAAAAGACCAAGCTCAACCTCCACATATTGTATGAATCATATATATATATATAAGTAACACCATTAAATTAAATCATTATAGCATGCCTATTTTTCTTAACAGTCACTTTCTAAGGCTGTTATGTCTATTATGGAGTTTAGATGCTGAAAACCCATGGAGTTGATTTATTACTGGATCCGAACGCTTTTTCCACCGCTGTCAGACTCTATTTACAGGCTGGAAGTTGTCAGCATTCTCCCCAGTCGTCCTTCCTGCTGTGCTCACGTTATCTTTCCCCGAGTTATCCCCATCTACAGCCAAATAACGTCCCAGTTGGCCCGTATTTTACGCTCATTTTCCAGTGAACTTCGCACTTATCCCAACCCCTGAGCAGCTGTACGCATTTCTGCTCCTTTGAGAAGTCCTGAACACCGAAGTGAAGAGGAAAAACATTCCTAATTGGCACATAATCTCGTCTAATTACATCTGAACCTCATCAAAGCTCTCACTGCGTGTCTCTGATTCCTATCCACCCAGAACAAGCTCACTGCTCTGATAATGCGAGCTCCACTGCTGATCTAGCTGCTGCCTTTTTTCCAATCCTGAATGCAGAAGCAAATAATCAGCACAGCAGATCTCGAGCCCTCGGGCTTCTCACTGATTTATTCGGATAAATATTGTGTAGTGGAGGGTGGGACTGCAGCTGGAGCCTTAAATGACGAATGAGGTGGTTTGTGGCAAGTTTAGCCGGATTCTGCTAAGAAAACAGGACAAAAGTTGATGGATTTCACGTGAAAACAAACATCTACCAAGTCTCTGCTGACATGTGCACGCACGTGCAGGTTATAGTTTGTCTCTCCACATGATTTGGTGTCATAATCCTTTAAATCTGGGTGTTGGTCGGATACTTTGAGCGTTTGCTGCCGCTCGTCGCTTTTTCGTCGCGTCCCGCTCGCACGCACGCAGACATCTCCCTATTACGACCATCTACTCCCGCTCTCGTGTCCTTCGGGCTGCACATCCACGGTCGTCATGACAACAGAGGCTAATCTCCCGTGGACAGAAAGAGAGAAAGTGCAAGAGCCTGCACAGAAACGTGCCTCTGAGAGCGAAAGGAAAGCGCGAGTGTGCGCGTGAGACGGATAAAGAGATGCAGATACGGAGCGTCTTACTGTCTTCATCTTTCTCCATTCATTCCTTCCTAAATTCACACTTCCCTCCTCTGTTTTTACTTGAATTTTGGGACTGATGTGTTCATTTTTGAGCTCCTGACCTTCATGACTCTTTGATCATTAAATCCTTTAAACCTATTTTTTTTTTTTGCAGAAAGTCTCCATCTTTTTTCTGACTCTATCTTTCAAAAACATCCATTTTCTATTTTTTTTATCCCTCCAACATCTTCTTAATCTTCTTCTTTCTTGTATTCTCCCAATCTTTCCATCCTCCAACACAGCTTCAGTCGGGATCTTCACATTCCCCTCTACACTCTTTCCATCCCTCCTCCAATTCCTGAACTCACCCCTGAGCTCCCAATGCAAATAAGTGTCCATTTTAGTTTCTCACGTCCGAGCCTCAGCCTCCCTGTTCCCCCAGCAGGAACCA
Source organism: Leuresthes tenuis (assembly GCF_036924035.1). Classification (NCBI taxonomy): domain Eukaryota; kingdom Metazoa; phylum Chordata; class Actinopteri; order Atheriniformes; family Atherinopsidae; genus Leuresthes; species Leuresthes tenuis. The sequence goes on from NW_027325355.1 coordinate 23,756,251, forward strand.
CATATACAGTATGTCATGGCTGATTAGGCTGGCAGCCAGCCCACTGGAGGAGATGATGGAGGGATGCAGGGAGTCCATGAGGTGGAGGGGGAAAGGTTGATGTATGACTGTATGTCTGCAGAATGGAGGAACAAGCTGATTTAATTGGAAACCAATCCTACAGCAGTATGGCACGAGCTCATACCTCTGTGTGCACACGTGCAGATGTGCATGCGGGGTTGAAGTTGCTATCCGGTAGAGGGCGGAGTGAGAGTGCCTGAGAGAAAGTGAACAGTGGGGAAGTGGGAGCCGCAGAGGGCTGTTGCTGCGGAAAGGAGCGGAGCGGAGCGGACAGGGGAGGCAGCGGATGCCGGGTACCGACAGCCGGGGAGCGGACCGCCTGAGATGCAGGAGTCGGGACGACCTGGTTCACCGAGCAGGAGGGTTTATAGCACCAGCGGAGGGCTGAAATAACCTAGGGTCGGGTGCGCGCCCCCCCCCTCCACACACACACGCACACACACTCACTCACACGTCTTAAGAACAGCGGGAGATGCATTACGTCATAGCCTCCCATCGCCCTAGATGACCGCGCACGCAGGACGGGATGATGCAGGGCTGCTGGACTAGAAGAGAAACTAATTCCGCCACTGCTGCACGCGAGCGCCCGGGGGCGGTGTCCCGACCGGACGAGGAAGAAGGGGAGCCGCCATCGCGCGGCCGCCGGCTCTGATGGCTCCTCGCGCCCCGGGCGGGAAAGAGACACAGCAGTCGCCGCGGCGCCGCGAGAGGGAAGGGGACAGCAGGTATCTGGGAAGTGACGTGGTGTCCGCGCCCCGCCAGCAAGCACAACGGTGCGGTTGTCGTGCTTTTCTCAGGAGGGCAGGAGCGGGAAGGGGAACATGGCCGCTCAGTCGGACGGCGGCAAAGCCGGGCTCGGGTGCGGCGGCGGCGGCGGTTTCGCCCAGCTGTACGATGTTGACGCCGAGGAGCCTCTGGACTCCGCCGCGATCCACATCTGCCAGTGCTGCCGCTCCTCCGCCTGCTACTGGGGGTGCCGCTCAGCCTGCCTCGGCGCCCTACTCGGCGGGGGCCAGCCCGTCGGAGGGGCTGGCATCCGGGAGACACACTGCCCGCCCCGCGAGCAGCTGTGGCTGGACTGCCTCTGGATCATCCTCGCCCTCCTCGTCTTCTTCTGGGATGTTGGCACGGACTTGTGCCTGGCCATGGACTACTACCAGAGGCAGGACTACCTCTGGTTCGGCCTCACCCTCTTCTTTGTGCTGGTGCCGTCGGTACTTGTCCAGATTCTGAGTTTCCGCTGGTTCGTGCAAGACTACACCGGCGGGGGGCTGGGTGAGGTGGAGGGACTCACAAAGCGGGGCACGGTGGCTCTGGGGTGCCTGTATCCCGGCAAAGACCGCCTGCAGCTGGCCACCATCTGGCTGTGGCAGGCCACCATACACATCCTCCAACTAGGGCAAGTGTGGAGGTAGGGGGGCACAACGCCTACACCAACACACACCTGATCCCCACCTCTGTCTCTGGCTCACGCTCACGTGTTGAGTGGCTGGATTTCTGGATTTCGGTGTCCACTTGATGTAAAATTCCTCACACTAATTACGTTTTGGACAGATGTTTGGAGACTAATTTGCTAATTTCGCTGATAAACTTTGGTGCCACCTCATGAAAAGTTAATTCAACAGCTTTGACAGCGATCTGCAGTCAAATAGAGCAGAATTCATGCCTGAGGTGGGACGTTGCAACTATATTAGAGGGAGTTTTCCAATATTAAGCCATATTACCTGAGAACGGGGATGTCAAACTCCGCTCCTCGAGGGCCGCTGTCCTGCAGGTTTTAGATGCTTCCCTGCTTCAACGCACCTGATTCAGATCAATGCATCATTAGCAGAACTTAACAATCTTTCTTAGAGATCCATTTAATCTGGATCAGGTGTGTTGAAGCATCTAAAACCTGCAGGACAGCGGCCCTCGAGGACCGGAGATCGTAAAGAGCATCCCGAGCGTGTTTCTAGGGGCCGGACACGGAGCTGTCCGTGGTGCTGAATGCGTTTCCATTAACTCAATCGAGGCTTTTCACTTAAGTTGGCCGAGAGGAATGTGCGTGTGTGCGCGTGTGTGTTCATGCATGTCACCGTGTGGTTTGCCAGTGGAAAAACGGTGTCACAGCTCTTCCTGTGAGTCTCAGCATGCATGGAGAGTACAAAGAGGAAAAGCATCTGCGCTTCTGGCAACACATCTCTTTCTCTCACGCTCACTGCTCGCCGTCTATAACCCCCACCCCGTCCTCGCCATTCTCACACACACATAAACACACTGTTAGCCAAGCTTAGGTGATAATTATGGTGCTAAAAGCACTGTTAGGGGGAAAAAAGTGAAAGACACACAGTCTTTCTGGTGCAACTTAAGTTTTCTTGTGCATTTGACTGGTGTGTGCTACTCAGCTCTTCTGTTCCAGTTGTAGGGTTAAATCAAACCCCCCCTCAAACACAAACATCCCTCCTCCACCTGCAGAATGGATTCTCCCACCTGGAGGAAGTAGAAGGAGGAAGAAGAAGGGAGGCGGGAGTGGTGTAGCTGAGGAAGTGGTATGGCCTGATTGAGATGGATCGTTTATAGATGGAGAGGCTGTGGAGCGGCTGTGTGTGTGTGTGGGGGGGGGGGATACACATGTACAATGAGAGTGGAAAGGGGGGGAGGGGAGAAGAAGTGAGAGTGGTGGGGGTAGGGTGGAGCTGGAGATCTACTGCCGTTGGATCATTTGGTTAAAAACCAGGCTGTTATCAGATTATCCTGCCAGCAGTTCCTGTTTACAGGTGTTTGAAAAGCCAAACAAATGACGCTGGTTATTCATCCCTCACTGTTCTCCCGTCAAGGACAGGCAGCATTTTGATGCGTGTGCCTCATTTTAAAGCTCAGCCTGTCATCGCCTCTGTTTTCAACAGTCCATAGGAGGGTCGTGTGGGCGTTTTTGTATCGATTTTACATTATTTATTTCACGTGACTCAAGCTTGTACGTCTCAAACCAGATGGCAGCAACAGCCACACTCACACAGCCATGCGTAACCCTGGAAATCAATGAGAGCCAGTTGGTCCTCATGCGCATGAGCACATACATGACTGCATGCACACCCGGGGTGAATTGCCCAGAGCTTTTTAATTGAAATCCCACGTTCCACCCACATGGGCTCTAGTTTCCCACATCCTGGAATCCACTGAGGTTGTATGGATCAACGTTTTGTGAGGACTGCTCACAGAGAGGCTCTCATAAGTGTTCAGACCCGTCCTGAAGCCTGGAAATATTTATAGTGATGGGAGATGAAGATTTAGCTGCATGTGTTTTTAGTATGACTATAAAAACAATACACATTTTGGTGGTTTTTACTCTTTAATGAGGTTGTATTCATGCTGATTGAGCGGTATTTTGTTAGCATCACCACTGTTTCATCCAAGTATTCCCAAGTCACCTGCTGATTCTTTTCCTGATGATCTTGTCTGCAAAATGTCAGAAATTAGTAGAAATAAAAATAAAAACTAACTGTAGATTTGCAGAATAGATTGAGCGGTATTTTGTTTGCATCCAAGTATTCCCGAGTCACCTGATGATCTTGTCTGCAAAATGTCAGAAATTAGTAGAAATAAATTTGCAGAATAGACTAAATTGCAAACTAGGATGGTGTTTATCAGGTAAAGAGAGTCATAAGTGGCAAAGTTTTAGTGTAAAACTAAAGATAAAAGCGGTATTAACACCGACTGAGGGGATGATTTGAACTGAAAGGTGTGTGTTCATGCTTCTGAACCCCCTGCAGGTACATCAGGACGCTTTACCTGGGCGTCATGTCGCGCCGGCAGAAGGAGCACCAGCGGCGGTGGTACTGGGCCATGATGTTCGAGTACGCCGACGTCAACATGCTGCGTTTGTTAGAGACTTTCCTGGAGTCGGCGCCTCAGTTGGTCCTGCAGCTCTGCATCATGATCCAGGAGAACCGAGCCGAGACGCTGCAGTGTAGGTGGAGCGGACGCCGCACGGGGTTTCCGATAATACGGGAGAACACAAACGCAGCACTGCGTGAATGACACCATCTCCCTGTCACTTTTACCGGCACAATGCCCAGTTTCCATGTAACCAACAAAGCACTTGTCGACCAACAGCTGCACAAGCAGTAATTAGCAATTTGCACACATTGTGCTCAGCAGTGTGTGGCTGCAGATGGTGCTGCCTTTTGGATCCCCCCCCCCCCCCCTCTGTGCATGTGTTTGTTCAGGTAATTTGAGAAAGAAAGCAGAGTCATAAAAGTTTGGATGACCGTCCTCTTCCCCGTTCATTTCAGGGAATGTATCATCCAGACGGCCACCCACTGGTCTTATTCATCCCATCACTCCCGAGTTTTGGGTTCTTCTTTAATACAAATATGTGACAAGCACACGGGGGGTGATGCATGCGGCAGCTGGGCCATTAAAAATAACTTCATCATTCAGGCCGTTAAGCGTCATCGCCACCTTCTTACTTAAGGACATGTTCACAGCACAAAACACCCCCAATGACTCACACTACTTGTTGTTTTTTTAATGAAAGCTGGAACAATGATTCTGTCTTGCTCTGATTTTTCATCATTTCTCTGCAGGCATCTCTTCCCTGGCATCCCTCCTCTCCCTCGCCTGGGTTCTGGCCTCCTACCACAAACTGCTGCGCGACTCTCGTGACGACCAGCGCAGCATGAGCTACCGCGGCGCTCTGCTGCACCTCTTCTGGCGCCTCTTCACCATCTCGTCCCGCGTACTCTCCCTCGCGCTCTTCGCCTCCCTCTTCCACATCTACTTTGGCATCTTCGTGGTGCTCCACTGGTGCGCCATGGCCTTCTGGGTGGTGCATGGAGGTACCGACTTCTGCATGTCGAAGTGGGAGGAGGTGCTCTTCAACATGGTGGTTGGCATCGTCTACATCTTCTGTTGGTTTAACGTGCAGGAGGGCCGGACGCGGTACAGAATGGTGGCGTACTACACTGTGGTGTTGGCCGAGAACACCATCCTCACTGGTCTGTGGTGAGTTGTTATCATGGGAAAATGAAGGTTGTTTGTCCCACAGTGTCTTAGCTTTCTTTTCTTCAGCAAGAGTCAAAGAAAAAGGAAAATGTGACTCACTTTGAATATAATTTGATGAATAGATAAGGTCTTTCAGGAAGGAGGCCTGTGATGATGTGGATTAGGAGTTCTGCAGGGTGTCGATGGGACGGTTTTGAAGCATTGGAGCTTATATTGAAGATCAAAGGATAGATCAAATAAGAGTCAGCTGGAAGGACCTGGATACTTTCTCAAAAATATCAGTGAAGCTGCAGCATTTCAATCCATATCCACATTAAACTGGGGTGAGAATTAGCATCGACCAGTCTGAGGTCATGACCCTCAGGCGGAAAAGAGTGGAGTGACACCCTTTGGAGTGAGTGAGTTGGGAATGAGTCGTGGAGGAGTTTAAGTATATCAGTGTCTTCTTCGGGAGTGGGGGTAGGACGGAGTGATTGACCGGCCTCCTATCCCAGAGGGATAGGATAAGTAGCTTCAGCAGAGGCTCAGAGTTGATTCTCTGCTGCTCTGCATCAAAAGGAGTCAGCAGAAGTGGTCGGGTGCCTGCCAAACACCTCTCAGTGCAGGTTTTTCGAACATGTCTCACCGGAAGGACGCCTCAGAGCAGACCCGGGACCTGCTGGAGAGATTTTATGGATCGTCAGGCTCGGTAACGTGTGACCATAGAAGATGGGATTGGTTCAACTGTTAAAGGGGAACTCTGGTATTTTTAAACCTGGACCTTATTTCTGGCATGAAATACGTTCATCTACTCACTGAGAACAGTTTGGTGAAAGTCGGCGTCCTTCAGAAGATATTTAGATAACTGGAGATCCATATAACGGAGTGAACGGGGCTTAGAGGATGCAGCCTCTAAATAAGGCATTATCTGTCTTTATTTCACCAATACTTTAAGAAGAATGAATGGATGAACGTGTGCTATAGCTCTGTTAGCTCATAGCTGCTGTTATGTGGCTACTTGCAGCTATAGGAGAGCTAACGGAGGGATTTCTACACAGGCACTCTACTGGGACCACTTCATCCACACGCCCCCCTGCAGCACAGTTTATTCACTCCGTGCTCTGTGACAGTCGGCTAACTTCACACAGAGTTTGCTGCTCATAGTTTTGTGCAACATGGCAGGATATTTATCAGATTTTGACGACGTGGACGACGACTTTGAGTAAGATGGACGTTCTTACCAGAGTGAATGAGCTGTGCTGCAGCCATTCATAAAATACCAGAGTTCCCCTTTAAGAGAACAAATTACCTTCCCCCATTTTACCACTGTGACCTACTACTTCATTAGGTGTTAAAAGTTAGGAAAATCTAATGGTCAGAGGTGATATTCACAATAAAATACATTTTATTGCCAACATTTTCCATGTTGCCATGATGACATCATGCAGCTGTGATGTTACCAGCCTGGAGTCCAAAAGTGAGACCTTGGGAGCACCATCTCCTTCGAAATGGGCAGAACAGGCTCCTAAACAAGCGTCAGTATGTTATGAGTTGGAAGGGATGTACTGGAAGGGTTGGAGAGTCTGACAATTTTGAGAGAAAGATCAGCATTTTAGAAAAATAGTGATATGCCTTGTCCTTTAAAAAAGTATTTTCAAAGGTATGGGAGGTGGTTTTAAATCTAGAGGAGCAACACCTTACAGTTAGTGTGACTGTATTCAGCTTTAAATGCACATATAGACGTATTCACATGACTTTAACTGCTATGTTTTCACCATCTTGCAGGTATGCCTACAGGGACCCGGTGCTGACTGACTCCTACGCCGTCACAGCTCTGTGTGGCGTCTACCTGACGTTCGCCGGGGGGGTCCTCGTCATGTTGCTGTACTACGGTTTCCTGCATCCCGCCACTGCCCACCTGCAGCCGAGTCCCGCCTCGTCCTGCTGTGCTCAGCTGCTCTGGGGCCTCCCTCTTCCCCCCTCAGCCCCGCCTACTGCCCCGCCAACCCCGGCTCATATGACCAAGTCACAAACAGAGGAGGATGTGGCCGAGACGTGTCTTCCCGTCTTCCAGGTGAGGTCTGCTCCCGCCACCTCCAAGCCTGAGGGCCCTCTTATAAAAATCGACATGCCCAGGAAGCGTTACCCGGCATGGGACGCCCACTACGTAGACAGGCGCCTGCGGAGGACTATAAACATCCTGCAGTACATAACGCCGGCTGCTGTGGGCATCCGCTACCGTGACGGACCCTTGCTGTACGAACTGTTGCAGTACGAGTCCTCACTCTGACGCACAAACACACGAAAACAAGCACACACACGAGTACACCTGAGCACATACAGCACCGTTAAAAACATGTATGTATATGTGGATGTTCGGATTTAGAAACACTCGATATAAGCACACACGAAAGCAATCATCACATCTTTGCGCACATACACAATCAAATGAGAATCCCATCAGAATCCCATGACCATGACTCAGCAAGCTGCTTCAGCACAAGTCCTCCTTTCTCAGCTAATCCCTCTGTGTCTCCGTCCAGCTCCTCTAATCCACTTGGTTTCACGATTCAGAATTTCGCATGTGTGCGCCGCTGTGAAGACACGCTGAAAAAAAATAATTAGCACAGTTCTACACCGACATTTACGTTGCGATTTATGTCACGCGTTCACGGGTTTCGGTAGAATAAAATTGATGTGACAGACAGAAAGAAAGAAAAAAAGTCACTTAAGATAAAAGAAATTGTGACCATGTTGTTGTTAGTGTAGTCAAAAGGTAGTGTATATATTTTCTATGTACAGAAAGGGTGTTTTTTTAAATGTACTGCTAAGTTTTGGTTGGAAAAAGCACCTGGACACATCAGTTTTTTGACTTGGTTGGGAAGGTTAGCAGATGGATATTCATCTAAAAACTAACTGAAAACATCATCTAAAGTTTTAGCTAAATGCACACTGTATGCAAGTATTTCATTTAAAGTTTAGTTTCTCGAGTCTCGTCACACGTGGTCTTTTTGTGCAGCCAGTATCAGCTTAATACCCGCGTCGGTTTCTGAACTTTCCCCTTCATCTTTCAGCAAACCACCCAAAGATCAGAACCAGATGTAGCTGCAGTACAGAACAAGGAACTAAGCGGAGAAATAGCTTTCTGCAAGTCAAGGACACAGGATGGTCCTAAAATACATAAGAGCACCCACTCTGAGATAAATGTTTTTCTTTTTTTCTTTGATACATCAAAAAGATCAAACCAGAAGTCAATTAGCCTAGCTTAGCTTAGCTTAGCGTTGCATAAGAACTGAAAGCAGGCGGTTTGGTATATTTTACTATATTAACACAAATCCTCCTCACTAACGCCACCAAAACTCAGAAATTAGTGCATTGTATGTCGGTTTGTAAAATCCATCCACAAACAGAAATATAAAAGTGAAAACCAGCTGTGTTTTTGTGCCAGTTTCATGTCAAACTACAAATTTAAAGGGAAAACCAACGCGGATTGTTTTATTCGGGTCCGCGGTTAACATGGGCCACTGCCATGGCTCCGGCATCCTGAGACTCGTTTAAAACTTTCCAGCAAAAAGCTAATTTAGGTCAAATCATGTTTAAGTTCTTTTTATCTTTCAGAATGTTAAGACTTACATTATGTTAAGTAGCAGCAACATTGCAACAAAAACGAGTCATTGAGGAAAAATAGATCCATAAAACACAATTAAACACTTTAATAGTGTTATTTTTGTGTCGTGATGCTGTAAAGCTGGCAATATAAAATGTTCAAAAATGACTGATGAAAGGAAAATCAGGTTACTGTAGCAACCTGAGGAATTTTTAAATTAAACTGAGCTATCACAGCTACAGCGGGCTAGCTAGCTAGCTAATTGGATATTTTAGTAGAGTATTAGTTGACGTGCCACTAAACAACATGGATCTTCAGGCCATACATTTATGTTAAAAAACTAATAATCTAATCAATCTTTTGATTGCTAACAGGTCTCTGAACTGAGGCTACTTTTTCTGTTACACCCAACACATTATATTTGAGGCTATTAGCATTAGCGATAGCTAATCTTCTTTCAACATTTATTCTCGTTCATTTACCAGCTTTTCCTTAACTTTCCAAAATAGAGCAGATAAATCCACATCTTGTGAAACATACAAACAGGCTGTTTCACATCAGAATTACTCATAAACTCTGAAAGAAGCAGATTAATCCGAAACACTGCTCTTCCAGAGCTTGTTTTCAGTATTTCTGGTTATTTTTTATACTCACAGTGTCATTAGCTGCTAAAGCTCGGGCTTGGATCAGAGCTTGACAATGCTAAAGACTTATTTTTGATCCACGTTTTCTGTGTGTGATGTTTTAATCATGTTGGTCACAGCTAACAGGGTGCTGCCAGTGAAGCTGATATAAAACAGTTGTGGACTTTAATCGTCCCAACCTTCCCGATGACTTGTGTTCTCCTGTATCGCGTCCAATCTCAACTCCTCCAAAGCCACCCACGGTTGAGCTGTGTTGTGTGGCTCATTATTTATTTCTTTCTTGTTTGTTTATCCCAGCAATCCAAGCTGTTACATTGGCAGGCAACAACAGATGAGCCGACATATCAGTCATCGGCCCGTCAGCTCTTGCCATGAAGGGGTTGCTCTCGCAGTGGGATGGCGAGTAAAAACAAAGGTGCTTCAAACCTTTCCTCCAACCGAATGCCAGAGAGAGAGCAGGTGAAACAAAGCCATGCCCCGTCGCACATGGTGCAATTAGAAGAAATCAACACAAATACATGCTTATTAGCGCCGCTGCTGCCCGAGGGGACCAAGACGGTGATAGAGAAAGGCTGTCAGAGCGCATGGAAAGTGGAAAAGGGATACTTTGAGATATTTTAGAGTTTTGGTCTCTTTCTTCTTTGCTCAGGTGTGTCAGAAAAAACGTGAGGGCCACGAGCGAAGGCTGATATTTAGGGCGCATCACACAAATAAAGTTCATTTAAGGAACCGATTAGCAGTTTATCGGGTACTTTGGTTTTAAAAATACTCATGAGCAGTTCTCAAAGCTAAAAGCTTAGCTAACAGCCACAGAAAAGGGACTCTTCGCCATCTAAAACAACTCAAAGCTTCATAGCAGTTCAAGCGATAAATGGTACACATTTGGTCTTTGTACTGCTTTGCAGAGAATATGAAGCCGACTTCACGCGCCTTTTGCTCCGATATGGAGCACAGACCATGAATTCTTACTCCAGGATAGTGTTTCTATGCTCAAACTGCCTTTAAAAATCACAACTCAGTCCATTTATACTCTTCAGAACCCAACTGGAAACACATATATTTAAAAATAACACGTTTCCAATGAGTTTGAAGACTAAAACACGTCAATATTATCGATGTAGTGACTTAAAAAACCCTCTGAAATAAACACACTGCTGAATATATCTGGAAGCTTTCTAACTTGTTTATTTTAATACATTTGCCCATACAAAGGGGGTCAGATTTAGCAGTGAATTAGATTTAGCCACGACTTCTTAATTAGCAGGTCCTACATTCAGCAGAGCAATTCAATTACTCCCAGTTAGGCCTGTTTCTTTCTCCTTTTTCCTTTCTTTACAGCCTCCCTTCGTCTTTAGATTTGTCTTTTTTAAGCCAAACAAAACAGCAACAATGGAAGCAGGCAGAGTTAATGGGAGAGCAGAATTTCTATTGTATTTCACAGCAGATCGTCATTCTTTTGAACCACTGTGAGATTATTTTCCAGCTCAAAGCTCTCTGACCAACCTGAACAGCAGGTATGATGCTGACTAATCACAAGAACTTCATGCAACTCATTTTAAAAAAGAGAAAAACTATATTTTACTGCTTATTTTACGGATAAACAGTGTCTGAGGGAGGCCATTACTGGCTGTACCCAGAGGATTCCAGCCAAATCTTACTATTTTTCAGTCCCAAAATTAGACATTTAGCCGACTAAAGGCCATAGTTGGTATTTAAACACATTTTCAACTGCGTTTCCCACCCGATTAGGTGTGCAGCACCCTGAAATACAGCATTTATTTGGTTTTCCTTCATAGGGTTCGATTAAAAACGCTGCTTTAGCAGAGTCTGAAGTTTGTGCTGCAGCTATATTTCTTTTTACTTGCTTTCCTTTCCTGATAATTATCTCACATCCGATTTTTCGAGCACTCTTTCGGCTATTTCCATCCACAGGTTAGGAACTTGTGCTAATTACCGCAGACTTATTCTTCAATTAAAAAAAAAAGGACAAACACTCGAAATGCTCAAGTATCCCTTTAAATTGGAAGCGCAAAACGAGGAGTGAGCTTGCATTATTCTTTTGTGGTGCTAGCCGATTAACGAAACTAACAAATCACTTCTTTTGCTGCAATCTGGCGAGCAGATTCAGCAGGTGCGACAGAAGCAGCTGCATCGCTGTGCATATGGTGCAACGCTCTCCAGCCGCAGAGTCAATTGGCTGCTAATCCCACTTCATATGGTGCAAATATGAAACACACATGTACTTATGGTGCAATAAGGGCAGATTGTCTCTTTGAATTCTATGGTGCAACTTGAGTACTGCCTTCAGTTTTCAGCCAAGGCTGTGCCAAAGGCTCCTTCCAAACGGACAATTGCTCTTCCTGTCCTGCAGAAGCTATGCAAGTCTGCGACACAGGGAGATGTGCTTAGTGTACACGCACACGCACACTCACAAAACACACGCACGTACACAGGGTTTTCCTCTGCAGCAGGGAGATATGCTTTGTACACATGTGTCCCTACCTCGCCACACACACGCACACACAGCCAGTGTCCAATAATCCCTCTCCCCTTTATCATTTGGGAACAATATTCATATGGTGCTATTAAGTAAATCTGGGTGGTTTTTGTATAGTTGCAAATTACCGTGAAGAATTTAGCCAAATATGTTTAGAAAACCCGAGTAATGCTCATTGTAAAGAGTGTTGGTAAAAAAAACAGCAACACCCTCCGTGTCTCTGTGAAACTGAGTAAAAGCTACAACGCCTTATCCGCTCCACTGATGACATCTGAGTCACGGGGGGGTGCCGCTACTTTTTGGTGCACTCTGGTCTGGACATGCACTGGGTTAAAGTGCGTCTGCGCACGGAAATCAAAGGAAAACAGCCCTCAAACCGAATATGTGCCATTTGGAGAACACGGTCAGCCATTTCCTGTTCGTTTCGCAGATAGCGCGCGTGAATTTCTTGCATGAATGTTTGGAGATGTGTCGAGGCACACGTGCACAAACAAAGCCTCTGAGGCTTGACGGTTCACAGCAAGGGGAGGGTTATTTTCAGCTCCTAAGCAGCGTCCAGCCCCCGTCCGGCACTGACTTCCCATCTTTTGCCCCAAACCACGACCCCCCCTTTGCAGCCAGAGCTCGAGCCAATCAGACATCAGGTTTAAAACAGCCAAATCAGGTCGGACGCAACCAAATAATACAGAAGCATTCGTCTGTAGCGTCGGCACTCGACTCCGGAGCCATAAATAAAGTGCAGGTATCATTTAGTTTCTGTTGTATCGCCCAGCAGGGAAAAATTAATCCACAATGGGTCCACAGTCGAGTCTCCATGCTGCAGATGGAAAGTTTCCTCCTTCACCCAGAGAACCAGAGCCTTAGCCAGAAAGCAGAGTCCCGTCACCATTGTGTGGCTCCACGTCCGCAGCAGGCCGGCTCTGGGCTTCCAGAACCTTTACAAAAGCACCACATCACTGTCGTCTCGGTGTTATTTTGGCCTTTTGTTTGTTATTTTTCAAAGAAAAGGCGCAGCAAGAAGAAAGCGTTGATGTTCCAGCAGGAAAAGCAGACATGATGTACAATTTGTTTACATTTTTAAAGCTTTGTGCTTTGGTTATTTTTGATTGGTCGGGAGGGAGAAAACTGTCACTTTTAACGTGGTGAACGCCGCCTCCCGACTTGGGAATGTTTCTCGTTTTGTGCAAATTAAACCGGTAACTTTTTCATCCTTTTGGATAAAACACACAAATGTTCCACTATCAGGGTCTGCAAAGCATATGAGGTCTGTGGTATGACTCTGTGAGTGTGTGTGAGTGTGTGTGTTGCTAAAGCTTCATATGCTCTTCTTTTTCAGCCAAAGTTTTACTCGCTCGGTACAGAGCTGCGAAAGTGTCATTACTCATGATTTTTGTAGAGCTCCAGGCCAGACGCTAAGCTGTTTCTGATCTCAGACCAGTTTTTAACCGGGCCCGAGTCCAACGATTGCAATCCTTTCATTTTGGAAGAAGTGCTCGGATTCAATCACTGGCTGTCAGCGGAAAGGATTCCGGTGGTTTGACTCGGGTTTGGATGCTATAAGCACAGGGCAGGGTCAAACTAAACCTTAACTTGGATGTATCATGAGTTTTTATTTTGTCAGGGTCATGCTTTTCTACTGTGTTCTTCAGCTTGAACAAAAACAAAAGAAAAAACAACAAAAAAAGGTAGTTTTTAGCAAATTTGATGTGCAAAAGTAGCTTTTATTTTCTTGTGGTTGGCATTTTGATTGTAAATACCTTTTCCTGGTAATTCTCAGTTGGATCTATGTTCCATGGGTTTGCGTAGGTTGGCTACTTTAAATGTACCGATAGTAAATGTTCTTTATAAATATCCAGAATGTAACGATGAGAGAAGAAAAAAAAAATACAGCCGGACTGCAAACTGTGTTTTGGTAGGAATCTGTGCCATTGTGTTGTCCCGAGTATAAGCACACTGCTGTTAGACCTGTAGGTGAGAGGAAGTCTCCGGAGGTGATTGACCAGACGGCCATAATCGAGCTTTGCTTCCGTCTTTTTTAATCCGTCGGATTTAGATAAGCACATTTTCCTAGTAAAGATTTGTTGGAAACTAGCTGGGTTACAAGCTCCCTCGTTATCTGCTGAACAGCATCGGAGCGAAATACTTTAAGACGGTTTAAAACGGCGTCGCGTAACGATAAATGATGATAATATGATCGACAGCAGAGTGCGTCCTCCGCTTAAAAACGCTTAAAAAAGAGAAATGATCGTGTTAGACTGAAAGCAGGCGTTTAAAATGCATGTAAACGTGTTTGTTTGAACGTGATCGTACCAAACGCTCCCAGATGACGCGTTTTACGCACTCAGCTGGACCCAAACGGGACCGTGGCGCGCCGCACGTGCGCCAAAGAAGCTGGAAACAACAACAACAACAAAAAAACAAACACCCATAAGGGATAGTGTGCATCTTTCTGTTAAAGCAGTCAAGTGTAAGTGTATAATACAGCTGAATTCCCAATAAAGCTGCTCTCATTCACATATTTTTCTGTTTCTTTTGTCAGACGCGAACTCATGTTCATTTAAAGCATTTCCAGACTGTCGCTCTGCTCTAATAGAATCCAGATGTGCTAAAATAAAAAATCAGCACTCGGGTAACTTAAAAGACAACATCTGTGCAGTGAATTCAGCTGTACTTACGTGTGCCGTGACCTCCCGCACAGGAAGTTAGAGGCAGCGGAGCGTCTTGAAGGGTTTCTCACCGTCTCTTGCACGCATTGTTGGACAAAGCCGGCTGGAAGTCTAACATAGCTCTGCTTAACTGAACATGTAAACGTACCGTTCAATGACTGCACCAAAAAAAAAGTAAGAAGGACGCCTGTAGCCCAGCTGATGTCCATATATTTGACACTCATGCTAATAAGATGCTAATGCTAATAAGATGCTAATGCTAATAAGCTGTGAGAAGGGGCTGTCTGGCTAACACCTCCCGACTTCAACATAGAGATGTCGGCTGCTGTTTGTACCGCTCCTGCGTCAGCACATCAAAACACCATTCAGGAATCTTCTGTCTTTTTTGGTCTGTATTTTTTTTTTGGGGGGGGGCGGGGTTTTCTAATTTACACCAAATATTTCTGACCAACCACAAACAAGGCAGGAGAAAAAGACACGTTGTGCATCTCCGGTTAGTCTGTGTATTTTGTCTATGATAGTTTAAGACGTTCTGGGGAAGAGCTGAATGATATTTTCAATGGCCTCTCCATGGCCAGCATTAGGAAATGTTATTATTTTTGTTACAATACCGCCTAAAAATAAAGTCTATTTATCTGTGGAGAGGCAAAGATTTACAGTATACAGATGACTACACTGGAAAAATGACAGATTTTAAAATATAAATGAAAACATGTACAGCCGATTTGGTTTTGAACACAATACAGAAATGTATTATGTCAGTACTGAGTTTGATTTTATATATTTAGCATTTTATTACGTTGTAATGTTGTGACTGCAATGGAGAAAAAAAAATATAAAGGAATATAAATTAATTTTTTCCAAATGTGTGTCGCTCTTCTTTTTCCACTTTTTCCATCCTCTTCAAGCACAACACGACAAGTCTGGTGGTGAATCAGGTTTATTTGTGTTCAAATGTTTCATCACATCACAGTCATGTCTTTCCCGGCTTTGAAAAGCAGTAACTCTGAGGAGCAGGAAGAGATAAGACCTTGATTTAAACGCACCTTCGAGGCCATCGTCTTCAGAGTGAAGCTTCTGTGCTGAAACACACTGACCTCATGGCATGAAACGACTCAGAACCAGAGGAGAGTGCAATTTGGGATGCCTTTTATCTGTTCACCCTCCACAGCAGAAGGAAAACGTATAAACCGACATATAACAGTGAGTACATCGAGCTGAACAGAGTCTCAACTGTAGGTGAAGGCAAAAGAGTCTTAAAGATGTCTCCAGTGTGGTCAAGAGAATGTTTCTTCTTCTCTTGTTTCAGTAACCCTTAAATCTCCTTTTACACACATAAAACACACAAGCACAATAGATGCATGAACAGCACATTATATATATGATATGTATCTATGTTTTGAAGCTATAATGCATTTAGGGATAAGGTTTCTGATATTCTGACACCAACGTTGACAAGTTCCCATGAATAGAAGAAAAACCAACAATGCATTCGTCTGCTTCTGATTTCGTGTCACCACATGTCGTTATATTAAAAAAAATAAGTAAGTAAACATACATTTGAAACTGGAACATGAGTTTGACTCGTTTCAAGCTGCAGATAAACACCCATTTTGTGCCGTTGTGAGCGTGTAACAAGGTAAAGTTTTGGTTTCCCTCACTGTGAAGGACTGAAAAAAAACAAAAATAGCTAAACAAATACGTTTATAAGATGAGAAATGCTGCTAGAATAAATGACAAATCAATTTATGCAAAAATAATTGCACACAATGTGAAATAAATACATTTTTCTGCTTTAATCCAAAAGGAGAATTGTGTAATAATCTGTTGTTGGTCAGATTCTTTAATTTCCGAGTGCGTTTGAACGCAACACTCCGTGCTTCAGATAAACTAAGGCTGCACACACTACCCAACATATCCATCACTCAACCACCTTCTCAAGTTCTGAGGTCACTTTTAGAGATATAAATTATAAATGTTACATTTGGTTCGATATTCTGTGAAAAGATAACTTACAGTGAATGTCACTGTTAGTTTTTCTGCATTATGTTAGTGTTTTATGGATCCCAGGTAGCTACCTGCGTGCTAATAAAAGCTAATATTAGCTACCTAAGGCTAAAGGCTGTTTGTATTCAGTCTGATGGAGGGATAGAATCAGCAGGCAACACGTTATCTTCAAAGCCTCTTTTATCACGTTACACTTTGATTGAAATCAGCTGATCTCCGTAACATGACGCCGAGTAATTTCTGTCCAGCTAACAAAGCTTCTTAGTAGTTTTGGTGCATAAACTCACGTGAATCAACAGTTTTCAACAGGGACACGGAGAAAACGTTACGTTTGTTTAGTCAGATCAGCTGATCGTCTGCAAAGTAGCGGCAAATCGCGCTTTTGCCACCGTTTGTCCCTTCTAGGCCACTGTAATCAACATGGTGACGCAATATAAGCTAAGCCTTTGTGTAGCGCGAACCGGTAAATGTAAATAAAAAGGTGAAATCTAAAGTAATACAAATGTAACGACTCGTTTCATTGGGTGACTACATAGCAAATGTATTATATTCAATTTCTGTTAATAAATCACCATAAATATTACGCACTGCTCCTTTAACACTGAATTCACTTAAGCTTGTGTTAATGTTGCTATTTATTTACTTTGTAGCTCAGTTTTAAATTTTATTTGCGATTTTAATTGTAATTTTTTTCTTTATAAAATGTGTTATTTTCGTTTACATCATATTGATCTATTTATTCCCTCAAAATGATTTATTTTTGTCATTTATAATACCTATAGATGTATTTATTTAGTCATTTCTCCCTTTATTTATTTCCATGTTTTCTTCCTGTATGCTTTTCTGCTTCATTATGTAAATTAGGAGGCGTTTTTATTATCATACAAACTTATTTTTTTAGCCATTTACATATTGCGTCAACATCCCGTTTATTTTCCCCAACTCAGACCCCCCCTTTCAGCAGATCTATTGATAAAAACTGGACATTTGAGCACATTATGACCAATTATTTCAAGAAATATACTGCACCCATTTCACACAACAGATCTGCTGAACACAGCAACAACTACTTCTTAGCAAGTTAAAAGCTAAATACAATATAAACATAGCTTAGATACATGTGGATTTTGATATGTATTCATTAGAACCACAGAGTGCACCTTAAATATACCTTTATCCATCTGATCAGCGTTCTCAGGAGAGCTGGTGATGACCTTTGGATAAACATTGTTGGTTTTGGTCTCTTCATCGGACACGTTTGCCATAAGAATATCAACAAGCTTATCCTGTAACCCTTTTAGCAGCAACAATTCACAGCTTTTTGATCCCTGCAAAACAGTCACCTGCCCTTATTTTAGGGCACCAGACCTTTTCAAGTTTCAACCCACAACTTAAAGTTTATAATCGAATTGGGAGAGAAGTTCCCTCCTGATGATGATGATTGTCTCTTTGGAGCATCTGCGGCTCATTGCAAATATAATCTTTGGTATTGGTCACGTACAGATGCTCAGACACTTTTAGAAACCTCTCAGTAAGCCATCAGGAGTCGGTATTACCTGTAATACCGTCATTTACACACAGAAATTCAGATTTCAAACTTTTAAAGTACAAACAGAATGTGAAATTATTGCATTTTTGAGCCGACTGCAGAGTCCGATATGTCACTGTCCCAAATAAACCCAAAGAGGTTTATTCTCTGTGAGATTCACAGCATCTTAAATAAGCAACTGGCTCCCCCTGCTGGCAGAAAACAACTTTACAACGATAAAAGGACAAAAGGACAAAAGCAAAAGCGCGCGTTAAATCCTTCACACAGAAAAAACTGAACTTGTCTCATAAAATAAAATAAGTTTTCTCATTTGTCTCCCACAATAAAATGATTTAATCTCTATGTGATCAGAACCAGCTGCACCGACTCGACCCGTTCAAGTTGAAGATTTCTATGAACAATGACAGCGAAGACTAAATAACATCGATAGAATCCACGATAGAAGCTTTTTCTACACCTGTGCACAGCTCCACAGCAGGTGTACGCAGACCTGAGGGCTTTTAAAACGACTGGCTTCTCCTGCCCGTGTGCACATGAACACGCACATGCAGAGGAGAACAGAAGAAAGTAAAGTGCAACATGTAGAGTACCTATTGGAGCACAAACAGGTGGGGATCGGCCCTGTCCGGGTCACTCTATTAAGGGCTCGTCGTCCTCGGTGCAGATTTGCAGCCTCTGGAAGGACCGGGGGCTCGAGAGGCGGCGGCGGGTCATCAAACTGAACAGAACTGAGGAGAAACACATCCTGTTAGCTTGTTAATCCAACAGACACATCCTTAGCAGCTTTACTGGCAGCTCGGGGACAGAAGGAAACCCAAAACCAGGAAAATACTGCAGTCATTCAGGCTCACCGGTGACTGTGGTGAGTAAAAGCAGGACGCCCACCACCAGGCAGATCACCAGGGAGACGTCCCAGCAGGTCTCCGCCGCCAGCAGGCACCGAGCCCGGGCCAGGCTGCCGTTGTTGGGCTGCGGGGGAACCGACAGCAGGTGGCACATGAGCGGGTAGACGTCCACGCTCTGCAGACGACTGAGTCGATAACCCCGATGGAAGCTGGGCCCTGCTGCTGCGAGAAAGGGGTGCATGCTGGGTAGGGAGTTATCATAGCCGTGGTCTCCCACTGAGGAAGGAGAGGAGAGGCAAAGCTGGTGAGAGGAGGTCATTTAAAAGCTTATAAATGAGATTATTTTACACTCTTCTCACATCTGGGGAGCTTGTTCCCTCGCTGCACTATCGTCCAGCCCTCCTCGGCTATGAGTATGATTGGCTGGATGCGCTCGCTGTTCTGGTAGTGCAGCCTATCAGGGATCTCCTTCTTCAGGTAAGCGGTCATGTTGGGGTGGCATTTACTCAGCAGGTTGAAGACAGCCTCTGGGTCTGCAACAGAAACAAACGTGAAGCAGCAAAACCACCACAAACAGCTGAAGCTCACGCTGCACGAGCCCCGCCCGGCGACCTGTGTTTGGGATGAGGGCTGCGACGGGTGTGAGGTCCACCAGCGTGTAATTGTCGGGGTGGAGGCAGTCGTCCAGCCGTATGAGGCGCTCGGCTGAGCACTGCGCCATGCCGTGGTCGCTGGTCACCAGGAGGTTGACGCGACCCCAAAGGCCGGTACGCTTCAGCTCCAACATCAGCAGACCGACGTTGTCGTCCACCTGATGGGACGGAAAGCAGCTCAGGACAAATTTCTGTGTCATGACAGGGATGTTTGCAGCACTGAATGAGTAACTGCACCTCCTTCAGCACTTTGGTCATCACGGTGGTGTTGTCGGGGCCGAAAGCGTGACCGGACCGGTCCGGCTCCTCCCAGTACAGAGCTGCGAACATCACTCCTTCCTCCTGGTGACAACGCCACAGAATATTAGACAAAAACTGCCAAAAATGTAAGAAAAAAAACACACTGAAAAGACTTTTCTACCTTTCCGTTTCCTAACATCCAGTTCGTCACGTTCCCGATCCTCTGCTGGAACGTCACATCGGGGTCATAGGGAAAGAAGTGCGTCGCCGTGCGGTTGCCGATGGTGACGTCGGACCCGGGCCACATCATACCAGCCGTCTTGTATCCTGAGTCGAGTGCTGTGAGCCAAAGGGGCTGAGCTTTGCTCCACCACATCGGGTCGCTATCGTTCCTGGTGTTGAAGTGTTTGTGGCTGATGGGGTCGTACATGCTGCTGGCGAGGATACCGTGAGACTCTGCGTACAGCCCGGTTACCTGGAGAGGAAAACGATGATATCATGCCTGCATGTGAGGAAATGATCTCAGAGAAGCAACTGTTGCTGCCCATCAGTCTGGGAAGGGTTATAAGGCCATTTCCAGACTATCTGGAGTCCATCATTCTACAGAGAGAAAGATTATTCACAAGTGGAAAACATTCAGGACAGCTGTCAATCTTCCCAGGAGTGGACGTCCCAGCAAGTTCACCCCAAGGTGAAAAAGCCCAGAGCTACATCTCAGACTCCACAGGCCTCAGTTAGCATGTTAAAGGTTAAAGGTCACCCCAAGGTGAAAAAGCCCAGAGCTACATCTCAGACTCTACAGGCCTCAGTTAGCATGTTAAAGGTCAAAGGTCATGGCAGCACAGTTAGAAAAAGACTGAACAAGGATGGCTTGTTTGGAAGCTGCAGGAGAAAGCCTCTTCTCTCTAAAAAGAACATGGCAGCACCGCTTAGGTTTGCAAAGCTGCATCTGAACAAAGCTCAAGACTTCTGGAACAAAGTCCTTTGGACAGACCAGAGCAAAGTGGAGATGTTTGGTCCTAATGCACAGCAGCACGTTTGGAGGAAACCAAACACAGCAGATCAGCACAAACACCTCATACCAGCTGTCAAGCACGGTGGTGGAGGGCTGATGATCTGGGCTGGTTCTGCAGCCACAGGACCTGGGCACCTTGCAGTCATTGAGTCCAGCATGAACCCCTCTGGATACCAAAGTATTCTAGAGTCAAATGTGAGGCCATCTGTCCCACAGCTAAAGCTGGGCTGAAACTGGCTCATCAGCAGGACAAAGATCCCACAGCAGCAGATCTACAGCAGAATGTGTGAAAAAGAACAGAATCAAGGTGCTGCAATGGTCCAGTCAGAGTCCAGACCTCAGCCTGACTGAGATGCTGTGGTGGGACCTTAAGAGAGCTGTGCAGAAACCAATGCTGCAAACCTCAATGAGCTGAAGCAACGCTGGAGAGAAGAGTGGCCGAGATTCCTGCAGAAACCATTACTGCAGCTTACTGCTGCTGAATCAGGGGTTCACTTAGTTTCTGGTTCATTTTTCATTAAATAAGACTTAATACATAAAACCTTAGAACTGAAAGAGGGTGTACTTTCTTCCACAACAATAATAATGAAAAGCACACCAGGCTGTAGTGGTTGGGAAACGTCTTTGTGATGAACACGTTGGTGAGCTGCTCCACCAGGACCCCCTGGCTGTACAGGAGCTTCAGGTTTGGCATGGGAAACCTCTTCAGGTAGTCAGCCCGGAAACCGTCGAACGACACAAGCAGCAGCGGCGGCGGCGGACTCTGCTTTGCGCCGTCTTTTTCGGCTGCCAAAGCACAGATGCCACACAGGAAGCCCAGCAGTACTTTCAGCAACATCCTGAGAAAGGGTGAAAGAGAAGTTTCACATCACTAAAATTATCAGGCAACCAAACAATCAGCCAAAAAATAAGAACAGATGTTACTTATCATCCTGACATATTAAAGCATGTTGAGAGAAAGCGATCGACTCCTTCTAACACATTTATTTCCTGTTGCTTAACCTTTTCTTTGCTGGCAGTTGCAACCACAAGATAAAAAAAAAAAAAAACTCCAACCAATCAAGAATTCCCACTCAAAACGGATGAGAAACAGACTAATTTGCTCATTTCTACCATCAGATGAACTGGTTGTAACTGATGCTCACTGTGACCAAGAGCTGTTTACATTGGCAGTTTAAACAAAGGTGAACAAGTCATGACACTTTTCTCACGCAACATACAACAAGATGAGTCTCTTAAAAGGTTAAGAATGAGCTCCTGATTCTCCGATCACATTAAGCTGCCTGAATAACCTGCTAACAAGACAATAGTATCGTGTCTCTGAGGCACAATGCGTCTGTGTGAATGTAATACATTGCTGTGCCTTCACATTGTGGAAAAGCTACTTGTGTAAAACAAAACAAACTAAAACTATTTTGACTAAAAGAAAAGTTAGTCACACCATCCTCCCATTACCTTCACTTCTTTAAAAAATAATCTACTTTGAATTGAGGCAGTTACAAGCCATGACCTCGCAAATCTAAAGCAATTGGATTGACTAAAAAGGCAGCTGTAAGACACAGACGATGCTTTATCTCACCCTCCTCCTCTCTCATTTGATTAAATAAAACAGATTAAGCATGGAGACCTTAATATGCCTCTTCTGCGTTAATATAACCTCACTGAGTTTAAATAATAAGTGAGTTGAATCTAATTTGTGACTATCACAACCGTAGTGGGTCAAAATAAAAATAAAGTTTGTAGTGAGTACACCTCAAAGCAATATGGAGTTAAATATTGTTAAATATTGACAGGAGCATTTATTTGTTTTAAAAATGCAAATTTTGACCACTTACGTGTTATTCTGAAGCCTTTTTGCACACCAACGTTTATGTTTCACACGCAAAAAAAAACAGGAAAAGTAACAAACCACAACCAGGAAGTCGCGAATCTTGGCAAAAACAACAACAACTATTTATAATTAGATAAATATAACCTGGAGGCAGTTGCATCAGTCAACCAACTCTGTTAAATCAAATGGGTAAAAAGATATATCTTATTTCTTATCAGCCTGTGGCTGCAGCCCACACATGTTAGCGTGCTAATTTTAAACCGTTGGCTTTACGCTAATTGTCTGTTAAATAACGTTACCTGTTAAATCGATTAGACACTCGTCCTTTTGATGATGACAGGGACTAACTTTCCTCTCCAGACTGTTTTGCAATCAACCTCCGAAGTACACCTCCACAGGACTCCCAATGGTTGGGGAAGCGGTCCAAACAGCTATTGATTTTATTGACTTCCGGTAGACAATATCAAAATAATTCCATTTACCGTATTCAAAAAACATTTAACATGTCCGCCTTCTGTAGGTTCCTTCTCTTATTCAAACAGCGATTTGATATGCAAATGGTGGCTGATATGAAACAATAATAATTCTAAATAATCTCTTTTTTCATAGGTTTTCAAACATAATGCTGTTATTTTGCTGTGGTCTCGATACGGACTGACGACATACCAATTAACGGGCGCCTTTAAGTGATTGACAGCTTAAACAGCCAATCAGAGCCGCTTCCGAACACACGGGGCGGGACAAGTAGCCTGTTGACGGCTGACGCAGTTTACGTGTCCGGCGAAAATACAGCAGGTGTTATACTTTTGATAGAAACAAAACAAAATAGAATTAAACGAATAAAAGAAATGGATCAAGCAAAACTAAATTAGTTTGTAGACCTTTAAAACTATTAAAACTTTAAATTTTATTTGCAAAGTCACAAATAGATTAGCCAAACTTACTTTTCTTTTTTAATGTAACAAGAATGGAGTATCCTGGTATGGTGAATAAACCCTGATTTGAGGCAAAACTAGGAGATTAGATGCACATTATTTTCTATCACTTATAACTACTTTTCCTGTGGTATTAATCTTTTGCTCTGTGTGATTAAAACCTAAATAATATAACTGAGAACATTAACAAAGACCATGTAATTCAAATGAGTGGAACAAAGAAAAAGACAGGAAGCCAGTTTCAGTTGTGAATGGAGGGGTTTCACTGAAAGCTATTCCACCCTTCCACTGCAGGGAAAACACATCAGGTGATGGGAGGGAAAATAACCGTTTGACATGTTATTATGGTAGTCTAGATCAGAAGTGCATGACCATCTCCAACGCAGTGGCACTAAATCATGTCCGTAAAGACATGGAGAATATGTCCCATTCAGGATCTAAAATACAGGATTTGTACAAGGAAATATGCCTTTAGGAAATATGAGAATACCAAAAGACCAACTCAAAATTCTCAAACCCAGTGAGGTTTATGTTTTTCTGTCTTACAAACTAAAATAAAAGTAGTTTCAGCGACACATAATAACATACATTAAAGGGGAACTCCGATATTTTTAAACCAATTCCTTATTTCTGGCATGAAATACGTTCATCTACTCACTGAGAACAGTTTGGTGAAAGTCGGCGTCCTTCGGAAGATATTTAGATAACTGGAGATCCATATAACGGAGTGAAAGGGGCTTAGAGGATGCAGCCTCTAAATAAGGCATTATCTGTCTTTATTTCACCAATACTTTAAGAAGAATGAATGAATGAACGTGTGCTATAGCTCTGTTAGCTCATAGCTGCTGTGTTGTTGTTATTGGCAGCTATCGGGGGGCTTATAGAGGGCTTTCTACACACTTATCTACTGGGATGACGTCATAGACGCCCCCCTGCAGCACAGCGCATTCACTCCGGTAAGAACGTCCATCTTACTCAAAGTTTTCGTCCACATCGTCAAAATCTGATAAATATCCTGCCATGTTGCACAAAATGCTTTCTTTAAACAAATCAACACTGACGGTGTTGATATAATACCAGCTGTAATGTGTAGTTTTAGGGCAGGTTTGTGGTGATTTGGCTTATATATTCTCTGTTTTTTGGTATTGCTTCATGGTTTTCAGCCATGTCGAGGAAGATTCCACATGAAATATGTCTTAATGAGGTCAAACCAGCATTTGTCACAGATGTCTCGGGTAAAATGGATGCAGAAAGAACCCTCGACACTGGTGTAAAAGGTCCCGTGGCGGTCATTCCCTGTGCAGGAGGTTGTGAATCATCTTTATGCAAACTATGGGATATGGCACTCAATAAGAGCAATAAAACGCGGTGTACTTCAATTGTTTTCTCCTAAATGAATCACTTCTTTTTTCCTTTATAAGTCCAAAGTCCTGCAGAGCTTTCAGATAAGGAACCACTCTCACATTCATTCTGCTTTGCACCCTGACACGTTCAGTTTGACTCCTTCACCCAGGATGGATCCCTCTCAGGAGAACGTGTACGAGAACCCAGAGAACCCTTATGAGAACCCGTCGTCTGGTATATATGAGGCGCTGTACCTCGAGCCCTCGCATCTGACAGCAGAGTACGAGAACACGGGATCTGGCATAGGAGGGATACCCGCTCCCCCTTCACTCCCCCCAAACCATCCTCTCAGAGAAGCGAGAAGAAACAGTTCATCTTCCTCTTCCTCATCCTCTTCACATGCTGAGAGAGAGGAGGATTCAAGCAGGGGGGAGGAAGAAGAGAAGGAAGAGAGGATAGAGGTAAAGGTGAGCACCAAAGAGCTGAACTGGGACAGAGAGTCTTCAGATGTAGTGGTGGACGGTTGCAGCGCGACCCGCAAATCTTCATCTTCATCATCGCCATCAGCCTCAGAGGAGCCCACGGTCTTACTTTTTGTTAAGGTAAGGAAGAACTGGGCTGACATTTGACAAATCCAAGCTGCTTTTCTGGTGTGAATGTTTGCACATAAATGAAAACCCATAAACTGAGACACCTTTTCAGCTTTCTGTGGGAAACAAATCTCTCCTAATGTGTGAAACTATGGATGGATTTACTGTCAAAATGCTCGGGCCTCTTTCCTCATTGTGTCATCGTGCTTACTCATTCCCGTGCTTGTGTGCACGCATGCTGTGTTGGTGTAATGGGGAGGGTTACTCTTCTTCTAAATATAAGTTAAGTTGAGCCGGCAAGAATGTTCTGACTCAGAGCTGGGACAGTTCAGGGGGGGGGGGGGGGTTCCTGTCGCATGGCCATGTGAACCCGAGTCTGTAAGCGTGTCACTTCCCGGAAAGTCTTTCAAGATACTGCAAAGAAATGGGATGAATAAAGTATTTCTGTTCTACACTTCATCCGTCTATCTGGTATTAAAAGCTACTCACAGATAAAATGAAAGTATCTCATAATCGGCACATTCTGCTCTAAAGTCCAGCTGCTCAGGGGTACACAGGGATCATAAATTTTATGCTTTGAAACTACAACAGCAATATAACTGATGGAGACCAAAGTCTGCTGTTAATTAAAGAAAATCATCCACATACAAGTGTTGACGTTCCAAATTATGTTCATGCTTAACTGAATCACATTAGCCTTGGAGGCTCGCTGTTATGACTTCATAGATTCCATCATTAATATGATGATAAATCTAGCTCATTTAACATAATTTTATATATATTAAGTTTTATAGCTAATATTCTAGTTTTGCTTGTGTATAATTGAGGCCACAAAAGGCTGTTTACTGGTTAACAATGTTATTTTTTAGGTCTGCTGGACCAACTTTCTATGTTTTAAAGGTGAACTCCGGTAATTTTTGGCGAAAGTCGGCGTCCTTCGGAAGATATTTAGATAACTCGAGATCCATATAACGGAGTGAACGGGGCTTAGAGGATGCAGCCTCTAAATAAGGCATTATCTGTCTTTATTTCACCAATACTTTAAGAAGAATGTATGAATGAACGTGTGCTATAGCTCTGTTAGCTCATAGCTGCTGTTATGTGGCTACTTGCAGCTATAGGAGAGCTAACGGAGGGATTTCTACACAGGCACTCTACTGGGACCCCTTCATCCACACGCCCCCCTGCAGCACAGTTTATTCCCTTCGGTAAGAACGTCCATTTTACTCAAAGTCGTCGTTCACGTCGTCAATATCTGATAAATATTCTGCCATGTTGCACAAAACTATCAGCAGCAAACTCTGTGTGAAGTTAGCCGACTGTCACAGAGCACGGAGTGAATAAACTGTGCTGCAGGGGGGCGTGTGGATGAAGTGGTCCCAGTAGAGTGCCTGTGTAGAAATCCCTCCGTTAGCCCTCCTATAGCTGCAAGTAGCCACATAACAGCAGCTATGAGCTAACAGAGCTATAGCACACGTTCATTCATTCATTCTTCTTAAAGTATTGGTGAAATAAAGACAGATAATGCCTTATTTAGATATTTAGAGGCTGTATTTTCTATGCCCTGCTCTTTCCCGTTATATGGATATACACGGATCTAAATATCTTCCGAAGGACGCCGACTTTCACCAAACTGTTCTTGGTGAGTAGATGAACGTATTTCATGCCAGAAATAAGGTTTAAAAATACCAGAGTTCCCCTTTAATGTTCCAAAGTCATTATTTTTCTCATACTGTTGTCGCGCCTCTTTTTGAAACACTTGGTTTTAGCTCCTGTTTCTTTAAGGCTCCCCCTTCTTTGACTGGTCAGCGGGGGCCACTTCATGGAAAACTAACAGTTTCTTGCATGTGGGAGACAAAAATTTAGAGAAACCGTAAACAAATTATTTGATAAATATAGATTTTTGTTGGCTTAATGGTGAAGTACAGTCAGATTAACACTGTTTATGCTCTCCTTATGTGGAAGTCTTAGTGTCACAATATGTCAAGATTTAAACTCAACAACCAGGTTAATTAATCAACCTATTTTAGAGAAATTAAGGCTCCTATAAACATGTTTTCCAACACAGCGTGTATATTTGTCACATGTGTGACAGCTTGCTCAGTCAGAAACACATTTCTAGGAACCACAATCCTCCTTTTTACCAGCCTGGAGCCACAGACTTCTTCTTTTCTTCATAAAGAGATGCGATCGTCTCTGAGCCACATTTTCCTTCCATCCTTCGGTTGTTGGTGAAATTTACAGCACAACGACTCCTTGTTGTCTCGGTTTGGGAACTGAACAAAGTGAGGGGCAAGGTGTTACTTTTCATTTAAAGAAACAAACATGTGCTCGTCAGGCTGGTTTTCTAAAGTAAACAAGACAAAGAAAACTTACAGAAGCAAAGATATGCATCACACTCAGGGAAAAGTTGAGCACTTACAACTGTAAACTTGGCAGGCTGCTGAAACGCAGATGAATGATTTATTGGCAGATATCTAACGAGAATAAAACGGGACTTTCCTTCCATGAAACTTTACTTGAACCGATTTCACTTCTTTTCAAATCTCTCATTCTCAAAAAAAACATAAAAACACAGAAAGTTACTCAGTAACATTGTTAAATTACATAAATGTAAACAACTGTTTAAGATATGACAGATTTAACGATCTCATACGTTGCGTTACTTGGTTGCCAGGCAACCAGTTAGCGCTTGACATGTCATACCAACAGTATTTTTTACATTTAAACAAACATTTGTTCACTCATCTTTAGAAATGTTACGCTCACTGTTTCATAACGATCTGTATCTTTATTTATTGAACACTTTCGGATTTCCATACTTCGGGGATCAGAGCGAGGAAACAGCTGTTTACACGCATGTCAACAAAGTGACCGACAGGCAACGGCGAGTGAAGGGAACGGCATACATGCAGTTTGAGGCTTTCATAACGTGACAAAATAAAAAACAACCACACAGGAGTCAGAACGATTGGCTTTTAAAAGGTGGAAACCTTCAGAATTTTAGAAACCAACCTCATGATGAATTATAGAGGCAGGTAAAAAGGTAAGACTAATGTCTGACTGACTTACTAAGGAGGGAGCATCCCAGTGAAACCATTTTCAAACAGTAATCTAAAGTTGACATATCGGTGAGATAAAAACCCATTTTTTCATGAAACAGTAAACGTGAGGCGTGTTTTCTCCGTTTGGTTGCGAGTAAAAACATTGCATTCTGCCTCCATGCCTCTAAGACACAGACGGCACGGGACCCACGGGTGCTGATGAGTCTTAGAGGGTGACAACGACACCCAGTGAGTCAAAGTCACCGGCTTGTGACCAGTCAAAGCTGTCAGAGGTGGGAAGGGCAGAGCACCCTTGGTGACATTTCTTTCTCACTTCATTACTGCCTCCTCTTCCTGCCCTGCCCCACCAAAGGGGGTTATTTTTGCTCAACACAGCTGAAGCCTTTGGTCCCCACACACACTCTCTCTCTGCTTGTCACACTTACACTCCCTGGCAAATCCGTCCTCAGCTGACACCCTGACAGAGCTGCTATGGGACTGCACCGAATGGACCTGGAGTAGAATCTGCTGAAAACACACGGGCCAAAACACCAAAGGCGCATCGAACCTCCGGAGCAAAGGGAGTTCTTCTTGACCATGACGGATACTGCGACAGAGGAGGACAAGGACCCTGATATTGAACTATTTGTCAAGGTGGAGTATTCAGTGTGTGTTTTGGTGTGAGTACATCACTTCTAAACCAGCTCCAAAGTTTAAAACTACCCCCCTGCTTACTGCAGGCTTTCTTTTCTTAGTTTTTGACCTCAAAGACACACTTTATAACCACTAAAGTGAATGAACTGTGTCTTGAGGAAGGCTCCTTTAAGCGTGTGCATGCCATGTTGTTGTTGTTGGTGCTGATTTTCCACTCGTTAACCTGACACCCACGTGCATTGACAATCTTTCTCTTTCTCTCTTCTACTGAATTATTACTGGAGCCCTTTCAGTATTGAGAGCAGCAGCTTTAAATAGTCGAAGGTTATGATCCAGTGTACGTTGGTGTGTGTTTGGGTATTAAAGTGCAAGCTTTTAGCCTTTGTCGGCTGACCAAAACAGTTAAAACTTGTGTTGTTTTAATGGAGATAGCCAATGAAAACTGAAAATTAGTTTTTTTTAACAGAGAAGACGGCTTGTGACTAAAGTATTAAATCTAATTTGTTCAGTCATTTAAAAAAGATGGATAGAAAGAAGATGAGGGAGTTCCCAGCCAGATCCAGAGAGCCTCCGAAGTTGGGACTTGGAGCTGGGAATGACGTCACAATTGTGCTAACTGGGTTTCAGTTGGAACTTAATGACAAAACTAGCAATAATTAGCATTATAGGCTAATAGTAGAGCATAAGGTTGCATTTTGTGAATAAAACCACAGCAATGTGTTCACTGATAGAGGATGGACACTATTTTGTGTGCAACTAATACAACTAATTACAGGTTTTCTAATAAACTGTGTATCCATCACCCTCTTTTATGCTCAGGGCAGCCATGTTGGATATGGGGATAAGAGCTAGTTAAGTTCCTCTATGTTTTAGAGTCGGAAATCTGACTTAAATTACACGTTCAAGCTGATTTATTATAATTTTCTTTTAACTTGGAACCTCATAAATTCTGACTTCTGTTTAAATTGAAAGGGCTATTAACAGAAAATCTGACTTGAATTACACGTTCAAGCTGATATATTATAATAAAATGTTTAAATTGAAAGGGCTATTAACAGAAAATCTGACTTGAATTACACGTTCAAGCTGATTTATTATAATAAAATGTTTAAATTGAAAGGGTTATTAACAGAAAATCTGACTTAAATTACACGTTCAAGCTGATTTATTATAATAAAATGTTTAAATTGAAAGGGCTATTAACAGAAAATCTGACTTGAATTACACGTTCAAGCTGATTTATTATAATAAAATGTTTAAATTGAAAGGGCTATTAACAGAAAATCACACATGCCATCTGCCCTGTCTCTACACTGTTTGCAAAGCTAAGCCAGATAGACTTTTTTTTGTGTTTTTAAGTGTTTTTCACAAACTTTTGTAGATAATTTTGAATTCAGGCTGCATAATGCTGTTGTATGAGCAAGTAGTTCTTGTTGAACTGATTTTAGAACGTCTATTCCTCACGGTAATGCAACTTTGACAGCTTTACTAATTTGCTTACATATGGCAGCCATAGCTGCATAGAAATATCAGAGATGCATGGATTTATTGGCTGATGTGACAAGAAGCTTAATGTCAACCTTCGATATTTATCTCTTTTGTTTGGGTTGTGTTGCTTTGCCTGAAACTAAAAAAGGAAAGTCTGAGTTTGTAATGGTTTAACAGGCTAAAGGGTCTTTTGAAATAAAAATTATCTTTTTACCTTGAAGGTTTGAAATAAAGGCTTTTTGATACATTTTTGTTCTGTTCAGGCAGTCTTCAGTTATTCTTATAATCCATATTTCACCTTCTCTCAGGCTTTGAAGGGAAAATAAATGACAAAAACAATCAACACCATCAGTCAAATCATTATCTTTAACAGAGGTATCGGCTGAGAGTTTCACAACCAGCGCATCATTAATCTTTATCTGGTTTGTAAGTTTTAGAAAAATGAAATAAAATTCCACTTGCTTCTTTGAGAACTGTATAAATGAAGTGTCAGACTTTTAAAACAAGGTGAATAAACGTTACAAAAAGTGAGAGTGTGACAGCGGATGGAGACGTGCTGTATGTGGTTTCTATGACTGATACACATTGCTGCAGAGTGTAGGAACCACAGGTTCAAATGGGCAGTGAGGCGGCTAATGGAGGCAGTGTGGATTATTCATGTTGGACTTAGTATTGCATTACAGTGTCCTGTTGCAGCTTTGCACACACACACATTCATCCCACTGTGCTGGAACGTGCACATGCACACAGATACAATCTTAAATCTGCTCCTTAAAAAAAAGACGAGATATTTCCTGGATAGTGGTATGATTGCCATCTTTCATGTGGGAGATGTGGGTTCAAATCCCCTCCATGAAAGGTACTGTCTCCAGTAGGGGTCCTTAGGCAAGACCCCCTTATCCTATCTGCCTACCTGTAAGTCGCTTTGGATAAAAGCGTCTGTTAAATGCATAAACATCCTTTTTTATAATAACTGTGGTTTGATTCTTTGATGGTTGTCGGTAACCAGTTCGCCTGGAGTCTGTTCTGCTTCCACATCATCTATGAGTGGATACGGCTTGTACGGTTTTGTACCCAGACTCCTGGTATTTCTGTTCAGTATCAGTGTTTCACCATGTTTGAGTGTGTGTCTTTGTGTGTTTACAGGCTGGAAGCGATGGGGAGAGCATCGGAAACTGTCCTTTCTCCCAGCGCCTCTTCATGATCCTGTGGCTCAAAGGAGTCGTCTTCAATGTCACCACAGTTGACTTAAAGAGGTAAAAATAAGTGTATACGCATGATTCTGATGTTTTACATTAGACTTTTAGATGCAGTAGTGGGGCAGTTGTAGGAATAGCCTTCAGGACAATGATGTCCACTTGTACCACTTTACATCCACAACTGAAGGTCTTTGAAATCTGTGAAAATGTCCATCAGCCTCACCCTGAGTTACAGGATTAAAAACCTGGTTAAACAGACCATGCTGTTCTTCAGATAAAACACATTTGTAGAGGAGAAGGAGAATGATGATATGCTCTATTGTGAGTGTGTCTTCCATCAACAACTACAACAAATCTCCTCACTCAACATTAAAATCGAATTAACTGGTTCTAAAAAAGGTCTGTTAAGAGCAGGTTTGCATTTGCTGCCCAGCAAGGTTTCTACAAGGTTCACATCTGGACCTCCGGTGGGCCAAGAAAGGGCAAAGGTCATCCCTCCAAATACGAGTCTTGTTGGAACACGACACCTTGTTTCATTTTCAGAGTGAATGGGCAGAAAATTGGCTCCGGTTTTCCAGCTTTACATTGGGTCTGTAGTGTCAGAGCTGGTGCTTGTGGTGCTCAAAAGATGGAGTGATCTCAGCTCATAGAAGGAAGCAAAACAGGACCATCCTATTTCTCAGATATTCCACTCAATTAACCCTCAAAATCTTGATGTGAAAATATAAAAACACACATTTATTCATTTTAAGACACAGTAAGTTTTCATAAGAATGTCAAAACCACAATCATGGGAAAATCCAGCATGTCGCGCTCCAAGCTGACCGAGCAGTGTCCTGCAGTGGCAGCTATGAGCAGGTTTAAGGTTCTGGTTCTGCTTGGTTCCTCTGAAAGGTACAAGTTTGGTTGAGACAAATCACCTGCTGAATATTTTTTGGCACATCCAGAAATAGTTTCTGAAGAGGACTTCCAGGCTGGTTGTGTAAAACAAGCCATCAGGTGCATGAGGTGAATGGATTTACAGTCTGTTACTACATCAGGTGCGTTTCCATCAGCCGGTTTAGATGCGCATCAAGGAGTATTGCATCGGAAAATTATGATGGAAACGCCATAATTCGAATTAAAATCCCCTGATTCACACAAATCTTTAGTGCCGCCTTTTTGGTTGATTCGAAAGGGATGGAAACAGCTGTGTTCGGATCAAGTCTGACTTTCACCCACCACGACACTCCAGAAGCCCTTGATGCCTTCTTTCCCAAACATAAGGGCGTCGGCGGAGACCCATCTCCGCTTGGGCAGTTAAGGGCATCAATGTTTCTGTATTTATCAGACGCTTTTATCCAAAGAGACTTAGAAATGAAGATATAACAAGCTATATAAAAGCTAACAATAAGCTACCTAGAAGGAACCCAGGAGTCGGACTCTGTCAGAGGGGACAGAGTAGAGATAGGGTGCAGGCATAGAAGGAAGTGCAGAAAGATAAAGAGCAGAGATAGAGGGGGGAGGGAAGTACAAGGTAAGTGCTGGATAGGAGATGCTCTCTGAAGAGCTGGGTTTTCAGGAGCTTCTTGAAGATAGACAGGGACGCCCCTGTTCTGGTAGCGCTCGGTAGCTCATTCCACCATCGTGGGACGACACATGAACAGAGTTTGGATTGTCTTAGGCGTGGTGTAGGAGCTGCTAGACGACAATCCTGGGACCAACGGAGGGACCCAGTTGGGACAGAAGCCTTTGCAAGAGCATTCAAGTAGAGCCGTTCCATTGAGCTCTTTGTAGCTAACATCAGGGACTCATCAAATAACACCTGTTGCCGCCTTCATGGAGCTCCTCTAATCGCCAGGACTAACCGGGCTGACAGCTCCGATACCACGATGCCCGATTCTTAATAAAGGTTCAAGTCCTCTCTCCATGGTGATACACTCTGGGTAGGGAAGCCGGTAAAACAGGCTGGTTGTCGTGCCAACCTGCGGAAAACTCACGCGAGTTAGTGGTTTTCACCAAAGTCCGTACTTTTGGATGGAAACACACATGATTCGAATCACTTTTAATGCGCATTGCCCTCTGGTAACTCCGGGTCGGGAAGCCGGTGAAATGTTTACAGGCTGGTTGTCAAGCCAACCTGCGGAAAACTCTTACTAAAACTAAATGTACTTTTGATGGAAACACGTGATTCGAATCACTTTTAATGCGCATTTCCCAATGATTCGAATCACTTTTGGACGGAAACATGACTAATGTCATGTAAAATATGATAAATCACTAAATGTTAGGTTCTTTAGATTATGCTTTGGCTTTACAAAGTATATAGAAGTAATAGAAACATTTAAAAACAACTA
The DNA here is from genome assembly GCF_036924035.1 of Leuresthes tenuis. Classification (NCBI taxonomy): domain Eukaryota; kingdom Metazoa; phylum Chordata; class Actinopteri; order Atheriniformes; family Atherinopsidae; genus Leuresthes; species Leuresthes tenuis. The sequence goes on from NW_027325355.1 coordinate 23,790,417, forward strand.
TTTATTATTTATTTCTGATCAGGAAACCAGCCGATCTCCACAATCTGGCTCCAGGGACACACCCGCCCTTCCTCACCTTCCAGGGGGAGGTTTTAACTGACGTCAACAAAATCGAGGAATACCTGGAGGAGATGCTGGCTCCACCAAAGTAGGCCTCACCCACACAAACACCCTCAGAAGGAAAGGGATCGAGCATCCTGACCCAATGCAAACACATTTTTTTTCTCCAGGTATCCAAAACTTGCAGCAAAGAACCATGAATCCAACACAGCAGGAAATGACATATTTGCCAAGTTCTCAGCTTATGTCAAAAACACAAGACCAGATAAAAATAGAGGTGAGAGCGCTGCATTTCATACAGAATTCAGTTTCACTGGTTTGAATATCAAACAGAAGCTCTTGTATCTTTTGCTGAAGCACTGGAGCAGACTCTAAACAAGGCCCTGGCTAAGCTGGACGAGTACCTCATGAGTCCGCTGCCTGACGAGGTTCAGGGCCACAGAGGTGACGACGTTTCAACCCGCAAATACCTCGACGGAGATGAACTGACGCTGGCTGACTGCAACCTTCTTCCCAAACTTCACGTTGTCAAGGTAACTAGCTCCGGTGCGGTTTCCTTCCCTCTGTTGGGTTCATTTGATCTTTGACAACAACTTTCCAATCACTCGTTTCTGGCAGGTTGTTGCAAAGAAATACAGAAACTACGACATCCCATCTGAATTCAAAGGGATATGGCGTTACCTCGGCAACGCCTACATCAGAGACGAATTCACCAACACATGTGCAGCTGACGTGGAAATCGAACTGGCCTACAAGGACGTAGCAAAGAGGCTGGGAAAATGATCGCATCATGGCAAGAAGCACTAAAAAGCCTTTAGATTTCCAATAGTTCACACTTTAAAAGTACGTTACATGCATTCTTCATGCATGATGTGTAACTTTTAACACTAATACCCGGAAATATTTCTCAAAAAAAAAGGGACAGGTGTTTAAATGGTGCTCTGAGCTGCTTATGAATGATACCTTGAAAACTGTTTATGGTGGTTATACTTCTTTCATTTTCATGAAAATAATATGTTAAAACCCAGAACAGCATCTGTACAATCACAGCTTATCAGGCCTGAGCTTTTTTAAAAATTCAAGCATTTAGAAGGTCCCACTACAAAAAAAACAACTAACAGTGTTTTTAGCAAAGCTAACAAGCTAATTTTTAGCTTCTCTCTGAGAGATGCAGTTTCAGTCCTTTTGCATCGCATCATTTAAAGTATGGAGTCATCAAGTGGTTATTAAAGATGTCTCTGGGGATATTTAAATTATTTAAATGATATAAATACAGCTACAAACAACATTTCCAGGCAGCTTTTATAACGGCAGTTAGCCTAATTTGCTAGCTTTCTACAGCTAACCAAATATGTTAGTGTTTGTTGCTATTACAGCTGGATTATTTGACAGAAGACGACCAGAAATTAAAGCAAAGCTGTTCTTTTTCTCTTTATTAAAACTCCCCAAAATATGAGCTAATTTTTAGTTTCTTACCAGCAAGGTGTTTCAAGGAAGTTGGGACAGGAGCACGGCTATGTAATGCTAATAATGTGCTAAAAAAATAACAAAAAACAAAGTGTATTTCATAATTACGTTCCTGCAATAACATGCAGTCCTCAGGTAGGACTGCATAAAAACATCCACAAAGTCAAGTTAAAACCATTAAAATGCTGCATTCATTCTGAAAAAGATGGAGCATCATTTAAAAGTGATGCTGAGAGATGTATCTGAGACAGTAAATGACCCCAAAGAATAAATGTAGGGAGAAAAGACACCAAACTCAAACTTGTTTTTGTCATACATTGTCAATTCGAAGCCATTTATAGGTGTATGACTTTGGAAAAACAGTCAAATTCCACCAGGATTTATCTGTATTACTTCCTCACCTTCTCTCAATTGAAAATTTAAATTATCGTGGCCCGCCTCACACTTTGAAATGAGTACTCATACCACAGGTAACGTCCATATCACCTCAAGCACCATTGACACTGAGCTACATTTACAGGTTTTATACGGATTATGTGTTTTTCAGGTGATTTCAACAAAGCTAAACCACCTTCTGCACCAAAACTGAGATCATCTTTCAATGAAAACAGAGGATCTCTCTCTTTTAAAACTAAATCAGTCCTTAAACACTGACAGAGAATCAAAAGAAGAGATCATTTCATACCATCTCCATTGGGAAACAGGGTTGCGTGTCCGTCTAACGTTTGTGATTTTTATTAAAAGTATTATTCCCTTTTCTCTCTTAAAAATGTCGCTCTGATGCATAAAGTGGGGTTTGATTATCTTACCCGTCCCCTGTTTCTTCCACCTATGAATTCCACGTTCTGTTCCCACATTGTTATTGTGAAGAATGTGTTTCAGCCAAAGTAGTTTTGGGTTTTACTGATGTATTGTCGGGTTTGTAGACTTCTGAGATGCTGCATCACCGTCCGTCTGAGTGGGAATCAAGCTCACGTCCACCTTTAGCTCTTTGTCTGTTCAGTCAATGTCTGTTTAAACATATCAAGAATGTGAATGTGCCGTGTGACAATGAACTTAATTTGTCTGTAAATCATCAACGACGACATTAATTTTCTCTCTGATAATTAGAACCGTGAACCCACTGTGTACTTTTTTGCTTATTTGGATAATAAACCTATTTTCTCACAGACTGGCCTTGAGGGTTGTGTTTTTTCCACTGGAATCTCCCTGGCTGATGTATCAATGTGGTGTTTTTGTAAAAGAGTCAATTATACAGCAGTAATATGTAGAATTACAATTACACAAAATCTTAAATAGTTTAAATAGTTATTACCTGACATGTCCGACCTCCTGAGCCAATATGTGGAACGTTTGAGACTCAGTTTCTGACCTCAACGTTCACTTTTGAGGGTCCCTCCTCTATATGTGTCTCACGCTTTTGCCTCTCCCCTTTTGCTGTTGTACTCCTTGGGAGAGAGGAGCTCAAGTTGATCACGATTGACCGGAGGATTTTGTTGTTATTTACACCTTTCGTCAGCTATGTTTTCTGTGGTTTCATGTGTTGAAACCACTTCTTTTGCTGTTGTTCTCCTTGGGAGAGAGGAGCTGAAGTTGATCACGATTAACCGGAGGATTTTGTTGTTATTTACACCTTTGGTCAGCTATGTTTTCTGTGGTTTCATGTGTTGAATGCGGCCTCTTTTGCTGCTGTACTCCTTGGGAGAGGTAAACGGCACTATGGTCACAGAAATTTCCGTGTTTTAGCCTCTGTTAACTTGCTAGCTTAAACTTATTGTGTAGTGCGCTAACATATTTCTGTGTCATTTAATTTGTAGATTAGTTGATCACAATTGACCGAAGGATTTTGTTGTTATTTACACCTTTGGTCAGCTATGTTTTCTGTGGTTTCATGTATATCGAGTTATTAATTAGATGACTCCTCACTGAAAAAAATAATCCCATTATATTCTTAATGCTGTTATTTCCAACACTGTTGGGGACAGCGCCTCATGGGCTAATTGTAACCCCCTTTTTCCCCTTAGTGTTTATAATCTATACTGAGGTCACACTCAATAGAATAAAACAGGTCCTAGGTTCTCAGCTAAAGATGGTGAATTCACTGTAGGTCTTAATTAAAACAAGGGACTTCATTATGAGAATGGAAAAAATAGGAAAATAACTCTCTAACTATGCTATGTTAGCACTAGCAAAAATTATGTAAGCCCTCAGAAATACAGATTACTCTAAAATAAACTTAAAGCACAATATGTAAAGGTAAAACACAAACATTTATTTTATACCTTTAAAATTTAAATTAATACCATAATAAATACACAATACCAGAATATTGTTCACAGTTCACATAAATGATAATGATACCAAAAAAAATGCCCTAACAGTTGGGGCCCATTTGTAGCGTTGGTGCACATGAAGATTTATTCAGTTATGAAAATAATTAACTTTGAGGGACAGTCACACAGGCTGCCCAAACACAATCCCGTACCTGTAACCTCCACTCGTTCAGTTCCAAGGTCAAGTACTCACGCAACCTCTCGGTGTGGAGACAACATGGCGGTGTATCCCGCCAAGCCACAGAGCGATGTCCAGACCGGCTACCTGCAACCCGTCCTCTGCTGTCGGCTCGTCCGGTCCGTCCTCACACCCGCACGAATATCCCATGGAGACTTCCTCTTGTCCGTGTTGAGAAGCAGTCTGGTTCTCCACCACCGTGCTACTAGCAAGAAGGCAGAGCTAATGGAGAAGCTAATGGTGGAGCTAATGGAGAAGCTAATGGTGAAGCTAATGGCGGAGCTAATAGCGAAGCTAATGGAGAAGCTAATGGAGAAGCTAATGGTGAAGCTAATGGCGGAGCTTCCGCTGTCGGCTCGGGAAATTTTCTTTTACTGTCGTAAGAGAAACACACACGACTAAGATATGTGAAAAGAGTACTCTGGCCGATTAAAGTCTCTCTGGCAGTGCAATATCAGGGCCAACTTTTAGTTCGAGTCTCCAAACATTCACTTCTTTCTCAGCCGAGGAAGACGCAGCCATACACTTTCCGTCCCGGTGAACTTTCTGGGATACTTCCTCCCGAAAGTCTTTTTTTTATCAAACAAGAAAAGTTAACCTTTATTTAAAGACCATAGAATATTTTTAAACAATACACGAATTACATAGTTAATATATGAACAATATTTATTTTAAACCTGACTACAGCAAGATTAAAACAAACAACAAGAGGATTCTGGGAAATGAAGTCCTTCTCGGCTCCGTATAATATAAAGCGATAATCTGCTTCTTTTTTTTTAACCATCACTAAGATTATAGAAACCAAGTAGAAATAAAAAAATATATATATTTATACACATTTTGAGAGAACCCTACATAATTCTCACAGGAATCAAGTGGCAGACAGAAACATAAGGAGGCCAGGACACAAGGAATAGGGATTAGACCACTGAAAACCTCTACTTTGGTCTGATGATGTCCAAATTTGAGAGTCGAGAGGCTGCGTCTGGTGAGTGGGTCGGGTCCCATCTGTAAATACCTGGCTGCTGCATCCACTAACCAGCAGTTTATAAACTGCAGAACACAGTCAGTCAGCAAGACTGCATATGTTTTATTCCCCAAATCATCATTTCATGTTACTCCCTGCATTTTTCTTCTGTAGATAGTCAGATTATTGGCGTTGTTACAGCCTGCTTCCACCTTGAAGAAGAACCCTGGATTGAGTCTCATCTATCACAGACAGAAATATGCAAACAAACTCCATTTCAAACTGGAATCTGACCTCCTGGACTCAAATTATACAATCCCTGCCTTAAATAAGGTCACCGAATCCATCCTCCTGTTCCAAGAGCTTCTTTAACTTCAGTCAGTGTTATCAGCAGCACAGCAGCATGTCATTCACATCAATTCTTGCAGATTTACATGGCAAGCTGCTATCAATGATGATTGAAGTGTGTGTCAATTTACAACTAAATTCATTGTAAATATCACTTATTAGCCATACACACCGTATACAAAACGGAAGATATTTCTGATGAGGACAATGGCTGATAATGAAGTGGCTATCATAGTAAGTTAATAAGAAGTTTCAGGGTCGCGCTGCTGTGGAGGTTTGTAGTGTCCCACCCACCAGCAGATGGAAGCAAACACTAAGAGTGTGTTCGTGTTTCATTGAAGGAACATATTTTAGGGACCGTCTTGCTTTAAGTCTCCCCTTTCCGTGGCAAATGTAAACAATTCACTGTTACCCATGTTCACCATGCATGTGAACTCACTGTAAAATCCGCCGGGATTGTGCAATTATAACATAATTACAGGCAAAATTCAATTAAAACAGCAGGAGTAAAAGTGGTTAATGGAGGATACATATGTCACATTAATAATGTAAATGTATGGTTGCAATTCTAATGTGTTGGTAGAAGTATTTGTGTGTTTAATTTATGACACCATGTGGGGTTTTATGGATACACCAGACATTTATGGATAAAATATTTATTTCTTTTGTTTAGATGGATGGATGGATGGATGGATGGATGGATGGATGGATGGATGGATGGATGGATGGATGGATGGATGGATGGATGGATGGATGGATGGATGGATGGATGGATGGATGGATGGATAGATAGATAGATAGATAGATAGATAGATAGATAGATAGATAGATAGATAGATAGATAGATAGATAGATAGATAGATAGATAGATAGATAGATAGATAGATAGATAGATAGATAGATAGATAGATAGATCATTTCCTTTTTGCTGCTTTCATGAAAGCAAGAAGTAAATAAGCAGCTCTTGGAACTTTCACAGCTTTTTAAAGTCTTCATCATTTCAGTGACACAGGCCCAGAATATCTGAGCTCTGTCATAGTTTTTTAAGCAATTATACAGAAACGGATCCTTTGTGTTGTCAGCTGATGATGCTTTAAATCAGCTTGTTTCTCTTTAAAGCATCGAGATCCGGCCCGAGTAGATAAGAGGGAGTCGTGTCGGGACAGAGAGAGACGATGCTTGTGAAAATCTTTTTTATTTTGTCTCTGTAACCTTTGCTTGACTTTTAGTTTATTGCCTTCACGAGTGCTACTGATTTCAGCTGTTTCCATTGCCAGCTCTGTTGTTCAGAGCTGTGTTTTCTGTAAAATCAGCCAGGTGTAACACCTCATTTGAATATTTGTTTAGGAAATTACTCTATCTGAACAACAGCAAATAAATTACAACTGCTTTATATGTTTTATAGGTATGTTTTGCAAAGTTAGAATGAGTTTTGAAAATATTGTTAGTGTTTTAGCTGTGTTTTGTTCATTTTATTTTCTTTCCAAAGTGTGGCAATTCCTTTGTTTCCAATGGGTTGTTGTACTGGAGGAGCATAAAGTGGGTTGAGTCTGATTATACATATGTACTAACCACTCGTTTGGGGCGGGCTGTTAACACGCAGACGGTCCCTAAATGTGTCATTCTCGTTGTGGGCTGAGCGTGCGGCGGGGCTCGTGCGCTACCGTTGCCTCGAATCCCATCTTTACAGTGTGTCCAACACAGCGACGTTTCCTCCCGTCTCTCCACTGTGTTTCAAGCTTTACTACAACCTTACGCCGTGTCCGTGGGCTGCCGGCGGTGCCCTCTCAAAGGTAAGCCCCGCTCACGCCGCCGCAGCCGCCGCGGAGCTCGCTTCGAGCTCCGTAGTTGAGGAGACGAGACTGGAAGAGGAGGCGCCGCTTTTAGCTTTCGGTGCTCGGGAGTGGGCGACTTGTCATTGCGGCGGTGCGTGTTTTGTTGTGAAATGTGAGGTGGTCGATCGAGGCAGCACGGGAAAAAAAGCAAGTGTACCCAGAAACGACGGGGTCTCTGAAATATGAGGCGGTTGGGTTTCGGGCGAACCTGGAGGGTGACTGAGCCAACGTAGCTAACGGTAACGCTAGCTCAATTTTACAGCCCAATCGGGACGTTAATCGCCGCAGCGGGCAGGGGGTCCCATTGTTATTAGGCGACCGTCTTAGCTAGCTGATGAACGAAACTACAGTGTCATGGTTTGATTAAAAAAATATCTACAGCGCAGAATAACGTACTTGTTTGGGGAACACGTCCTAAACAGGTTTGCCCGCGGATAACTGAAATAACGAGGCTCGCTCACACCTGGTTTGAGCCTCCTTAATTAAGCCAGCCATAAAAGCTCGTGGCTCTCTGAAGCGGACGCTCGCGCTACTATTTTCACAGGATTTGCCAGTAAACATGTCACCGTCTCACCGAAAGTGGTTGTACTTCCTTGTAGGTTTCAGGCAACTTGAACAGAGACAGGTCGGTGAAACAGTAACCAGGCTCATCACCTGGTTTTACACGAGCCCGCGAGACGCGTTAACGACTGTCCTCCAAGAGATTACGTTTAGTTTCGATGCCGAGGACACTTCCGCAGCTTTTTACAGGAAGCAAATTAATACATTGATTGAAATCAGCATCAGAAACGGGAGATTTTGAAATATCATAAAGATTTATGATGATTTTCATAGCGTTGCAGACTTTGTGCTTGTTTTGAATAAGTAAACAGAGGAAAAGTCACTGAATAGAGGGAGTAAGTGCAATTTGCATGTTTTTCTCATTGCAGAAGCACTTAACTCGCCAGTGCAGTCCATGTGTAGTCTAATCAGGTTATGACATGATGATTTGATTACATGAGATGTATTCTATGTCATTATCATGCAGGCTGCGGTGTACTTCCAACAATGAGCTTGTCAGGACGTCCTTAATAATGTTTGTGATTCAGTTTTTGTCCATCCTCTCGGGTTATTCATGGTAACCCTGCAGAAAGTCCCGTCTGTACTGCACTGTGGCCTTATACAGAGTGTAGTGACCATCCAGAGGTGAGCTCCTGACTGCCCCCAGCTTTATAAAGAACCCTTTCAGCTGCTTTTTTCCTTTGGGATTATAAATCCTGAGGAAAAGGAGCTTTGCCTCGGTGGCATGCTTCACTGGCAAGGAATCGTTGGAGGGCGTGAGGCGGGGGGGGTGGACTGGTGGGCTCTGGTGGAGAGCCAGCAGAGGAGGTGGAGGGATTGAAGATTGGGGGGGTGGTGTTGAGGAGAACTGAGCTGTGGTGATGGATGTCATGCGGGAAAGTGGGACGCTGGGGCTCTCTGTGATTAAAGGGCTCCTGTTCTCTCGGCACACATTCACACACAGACACACACCTGTCTTTCCTTATTTGTGCAGTCACTCTGGCTGCTTATGGTAAAGCCAAAATGTCTGCATTTTCCAGGGTGGCGTTCCCTAAAAACGAGGGAATTCTCAGAGTTAGCAAATGTCGGATTCTTGATAAAGTTGAGGGATGAAATCAGCCATTTTTGGGGCCATGACTTTCACTTGAAGTCTCACTCCATCTACTGAAGGTGCCTTTTTAAACGGGTCCGGTCAGATAATCTTTATTTTTTTAGTCTTTTCCAACCTGGATGTGTCTTAAGTTTTCTTAATTCCAAAGAAAGACCCAAATTACAGCTAAAAAATGACTTTCTCTCTGTTTTCCTAAGATCCTAAGAGCACTAAACCTTGCCAACATACTTGTATTTAGCAACTGTGGTGCATCTTTCAGGCCTTGGCTGTCAGCTTTAGTTGTTTAAACTTATATTTGGCTCTAGCGCCATGAACAAATGACTCCTTCCTTCTTGCACTTTAGCCTAAAGTTGCTTTCTAATCTTGTTTGCATTTTCCTTGCACTTAAAAAATGGAAAGCTAGCTGAATGTCAGGTTGCTTTATCTTGAAATAATTAAAGTTGGTTATTAGTTTGGCAATAATGAGATATTTTGAGCAAAATTAGCACTGATCTATGAAAGCTGTTTTCTAACAAAGCCCAGGATGAACCAATCAGCTTCCAGGCTCTTCTTGCACCAAGCTGTTACCGCCTTGTTCGTTAAAGATCCACCTCGGATCGGTCTTTGTTCTTAAATAATGAACGATCAGATGGAAATGCCAGCCGAAAGGAACCAGGTCGGACATGTATATTGGAATAAACTACTGGCACTTCCTCGAATAAGTCTCTGGCTGGAGTTTGTTGTGTGTTTTGCTGCTACTGATGTCTTTAAAAGGTTTTAGAGGATTTGGATCTGCATTAAGAGTATAGGCCAGAATAAGGATTAGGCAGCTTTCAGCCAAAGTGGTGTGAATTAGGCATGAAGTGCAAAGGTTTAGGGATTTAATGTAGTCGGTAAAATGACTTGCAGGCACGTTGGTATCTGTGTGTGTTTGTACATCCTATTGCATAACAGTTCCCCTGCCTTTAAATGCTGCCCTTAGTTTTTAGAATAGCCATGTCAGCTGAAAATAATTTGCTGTTATATAAAGAACTGCATACATTCCTTTAATTTCAGCACTTTAATGCTGTTTTTGTGTCATTACAACAACAAAGCAACGTGTAAAACGGTGTAATCTCATAAACTAACATTTTGTTATTAGTAGAACATGGAAAATATTAAATTGAAAGTGAGGTGTTTGAATATTTAATGGATAATATGAGCTCATCTTGAATCTGATGGCAGCAACACTCAGAAAAGTTGGGACAGGGGCAACAAAAGGCTGGAAAAGTAAGTGAAACTAAGAGGAAACAGCTGGAGGATCATGTTGTAACTAATTAGGTGAATTAACAACAGGTCAGTGATATGATCGGGTATAAAAAGAGCACCTTATAGAGGAAGAATAATGTTTGAATATTCAATCATCAAGGATTCAGAGGATCTGGAGACGTCTCTGTGACCTTCAGGCTCTCAGGCAGCTCTGCATTAGAAACAGACCTGATTCTGTCCTGGAAACCACTGCATGGACCCAGGAACACTTCCAGGAATCACTGTCTGTGAGCACAGCTCACTGTAACATCCACAAATGCAGGTTAAAGCTCCATCAGCCAGAGAAGAAGCCACATGTGAACCTCCAGAAACATTAGTGAACAGCCAGGACTGCTGAGCAGCCAGAATCCTCTTATCAGGCAAGAATGGGACAACTTTCCTCTCCCAAAGGCCCAACAGCTGGTCTCCTCAGTTCCAGATGTTTACAGACTGTTGTTAAAATAAGGAAGTGTTGTGACTGGCTTCCTTATCTGCATTTCTGTGTCAGTTTGTCTCATCCTGCCTCTCATTGCTTGTGTTTGAAGTGTCGGTGAAGGCTTTACCAAGGACTTTATTGAATGCTTTTTTAAAGCAATGTTTCTGTTTCAATGTCATTTACGACAGTGATTAAATCCTAGAACCTGGAAGCTGACACTGGGTAAACATAAAGAGGTTTGGATAGAGTTGTTTTTGGTTTCTACTGCCGACGATAACAGTAATTTATGTACAAACATACAATGAACTGTTTTATTTTACCCATCAACACCTCTTATGTTTTGCATCCAGACCAGATTAAATGTCACCTTCAGCTTAACTTCCTTTTTCTTGATAACGGGGGGATTTTTGTCCCTCTGTTTCAAAAGTGCTGAGCCGATTTCTTTTGTAAGGACAGCTCGGAGTACATTGATTCTCAGCAGTGCGGGATAAAGTCAGCCTTTGCAGGCGCTCTGGGACTGTGCTCCATCAGAGCGACATGTTTCTGTAAGGTCCCTTTGCTGTGATGGTTGATTGGATTTAGGCATGCTGGTTGGAGCTTCAAACCCCCGGTTCATGGCAGGTTACTGACTAAGCCTGGAGGGCTAGAAAAAAGGGAGAAACTGTTACCTGGCTTGATCTCTTTCTCTAAAAACAACCGATTAATTATTCTTATTCTAAGTGAATATCACTTGCCTTTTAATGCTGAAAATCACAGGAGACCATTTCCTCCATCACACTGATTTGAAATTCCTTACCTCTGATTTTTACATGAGTAAATGAGGCTGCAGCTCAGAGCTCATTCATTATTCAGTATACGTTACTTTATCAAGTTAAAATCTTACATGAAAGCGTACATCTGTTTAAGATCCAGCCACATATTGCAGTACAGTGTGTGCTGTAAGATTCCACCAGATTCAAGCTAGGCAGCATTTACAGGACCTATATTTTTATTATGGGAGGGAAAAAAGGTGAAAAATATCTTTTTAATATCAATTACGAACCCAAATGATATTTAATTTGTACAAATATGAAAAGGAGAGATGCAGTGTGTGCTAATAGAGCCGGAGAATGTAATGTAATGTTCTGTTTGGCAGATAATTGGAAGCTATTTATTTATGCTTATTGGACACAGCGGTGGGAATGGCTTCTGGGATCAGGAGTATAATCAACTTTATAGTTTTAGGTTATAATCATTAGGTTTTGAGACCCCAGTAGATATTCTGCTGTTTAGGGACAGGTTCATGTTAAAGGTTTTTATTCCATACAGACTTTTGTAATGAAAACTGTGAGTATGGATGAAATAATAGGATTGAATTAGTCATTAGTGAGCAGAGTTGCATGTTTTGTGGCTTTTTAAAGGGTTTTTTCATGTGTATCTCCCTTGATTTTTAACATTGGAAAGATATTTGATGTGTGAACCGGGGTCTTTATTGGAGTTAATTAATTACACCTTTTGATTTTAGACAGGCAATATGACTGACTGCCCTGCTTTTGGTTGTAAGATGAAGCTAAATATGTGTCTTTCCATCCACATATGACATATTAAAGGGTTGTACATGGAGAGGTTTCATAAGAGCATGTAATGTAAGCATTTCCTTTTTGATTGTTTTATTCTGATTTTGATTTGCCGCATGAGGCTGAGGAGTTGAGACGCTTTCCCTCTGTAGGAACTGCAAACAAAGACACTAAAAGGTGCATTTTGTAAACAGATTGTCCAGCCTCCCCTCATTCTGACACTTTGTAAAATGTCTAATGAGCTTCAGTTTAATGGCTGAACTGTGATCAATTTAAACCTCTACACCAAACAATCTTGTAACTTACATAAAGAGTCATTTGGCGCATTCCCTCTGTAGGAACCTTTTGCAGTTCCTGGAACCTTTTCAGGAATCGGGCCGTTTTTTCACACATTCGGACATACAGGAACTAGGAACCACAGCCCTCAGTTCCTGGAACCATTTTAGCTCCTTCAGGGTCTTTTCTGGGTTCCATAGCAACACATAATCCTATTTTCTGTCTGTCAAACTGTGTTATCTTTGCTGTTTTTCATAGATGCAACTAAAAAAATGGGAACAAATGATGTGTCTTTGTGACAGGCTGCTAGTAACAATAGGCGTATTCCCACAATAGGAACCTTTTGCAGTTCCTGGAACCTTTTCAGGAATCGGGCCGTTTTTTCACACATTCGGACACAGGAACTCGGGACCACGGCCCTCAGTTCCTAGAACCATTTTAGCTCCTTCTTCGAGGTCTTTTCTGGGCTCCATAGCAACATATAATCCTATGTGCCACCTGATGCACGTTTTCCACCTTTAACAGGATCCTTTGCTTTGAATTTACAGAGCTGAAGGCTTCTGTTAATTCAGTTTGTGACGAGAGAATCGACGCCTCCAAATCAGAGATAAATATCATAACGAGGAACACCGGAGGTGTCTGCATCCATTTATGGATAGATATCGAAGTGATTATAGCTTCAGAGTGAATAGGCTCATTCCCACAGTAGGAACATTTTGCAGTTCCTGGAACCTTTTCAGGAATCGGGCCGTTTTTTTTCACACATTCGGACCATTGAAAATGCTGTGACCACCATGTTTGAACAATTTAATCAATAAAAAGGAGCCAGTGCAGCATTTAGTTTGCTTAATCCAAGACAGAGCAAGAAAAAAGAGGAACATGAGCTGGGATTTCTTCTCATTTTCCTGCCGATTGATGCTTTAATATCAGCAGCCCAGTGTGGCTCCAGTTAGAGCATGTGCTTCATCCCACGTGACTCTTAACTTTATGAGTGTGCTGTGGTGTATTTCCCTCATTTGTTCTTATCTGTAAGGGTTGGGAGCATTTTTGAGCAGGTTGTGAGTAAACAAACAATGACAGCAAACAGACCCCTGAAGGTAAAACCGGAGCCATCAATCTAAATCACACTGTAATGAGGCTCTTTCCCTCTGTAGGAACCTTTTGCAGTTCCTGGAACCTTTTCAGGAATCGGGCCGTTTTTTCATTCCTTCGGACATACAGGAACTCTGGACCACGGCCCTCAGTTCCTGGAACCATTTTAGCTCCTTCTCCGAGGTCTTTTCTGGTTTCCATAGCAACACATATGACGTAGGTGTTTGGTGGCTGGTGGCTCCGCCCCTTGTCTGAAACGTTTACTCATACGACACGGACCCAACCGGCGCCTGTTTAATGAGTTAAACTTCGTCTCCTTTGTCTGCGGCGCTCTGCTCTCCTTCTTTCCTCCATGAAACGAAGAAGTATCGCCCGCTGCTGGATTCTCCGTCTCCTGACTCTCGCTGTGAGCTCTTCCAGCCTCCATCTTAGACGCCTGATGTGATCGTCCATGATTAATATCACCGCCATGCAGACCATGAACACGGTGGCCTCCTCGCTCTCCATGTTAGCTTCTTGGTGCTGTTGTTTTCTTCTCTCCTTACTTTTCCCAGGTTCTGTTCTGTTGTTGAGTGGCGCTAAAGTAACACGTCTGTCGCAGACGGCTGCGTCACATCAGTCCCTGTCCAGGTCCCCGACTCATGTATGAATGCAAAATGAAACAGTTCCTCTGGGGAAGGGCAGTTCTTATAATGAAATTCGAGGTGGACAGTTCTTAGAAGGTCTCTGTCCGGATGTGGCTATGAAGGTGTTAGAGGTTCATGTAAATTAATATATATCCATTTCCTCGTGATAACAACTGTACATCCTGTCATTCAGGGGCCTCACCTTCCACTTTTATCTTATGATAAGATAAGAGGCATCGTCACAGGAAATTAAGTCCCTTTTTCTCTCCCCTCCATCACAAAAAAGCTATGGAGTTTTAATCTTCTCTTCTAAAACTCATTTGAATATATGTGCATTTGTGTGACTGAAACCTCAGACCGACGCTCCTTGTGATTTGGACTCCTCTCGTCACACTTTCGATATTTTAGAACTTGTCTCCGGCCACGTTGCGGCTGTCGATATATCTGGTTACAAGCTGGATTCACACCAGGAAGGTGGCGAAGCTGCAGCATGGCCTGTTTCTCTGGAGGGCCTAATGAATAATTAAGAAGGGGGGCTTATGTGAAGAAGTCTATTAAGATGCAGAGTCACACCGGTCTCCATGGTAGCAGGACCATATTATCAGAATCACGTCTCCTTTGGCCTGACAACGGGCAAACTAGCACAGTGTTAGCCTGGGAGAGGTGGACTTTGACTGGAATGAGTAATTTCACTTAACTGGATGGCTTTATGAGACAATATTCAGAAGAAAAAGCATCCGTTCCATCAGAAACTGGGCTTCATTTCTTTAATGGTAAACAAATAAGACAAATGTATGATTCGATAGCATATATCTGTTAGCAACAATGGAATCTGAAGCTTTATGGTTACAATCAGGTGTGAGTGGAGAGAACAGGACACATTTCTGCTATTATGGTACAAATGGGGCTGATAGCTTAAAGGGGAACTCTGGTATTTTTAAACCTGGACCTTATTTCTGGTATGAAATACGTGAAAGTCGGCGTCCTTCGGAAGATATTTAGATAACTCGAGATCCATATAACGGAGTGAACGGGGCTTAGAGGATGCAGCCTCTAAATAAGGCATTATCTGTCTTTATTTCACCAATACTTTAAGAAGAATGAATGAATGAACGTGTGCTATAGCTCTGTTAGCTCATAGCTGCTGTTATGTGGCTACTATTGTGTTAGCTTGCCCAAAAACCAGACTAAACACGATAGTCCAACTGAAAGCAAATGAATAATACATATGGGACAAAGCAGAATTATTCAATTTACTGGCCATAGCTTGACTTAATGTAAACATGCTAATATTCTGTCCCTTTTTGTCAAATCCAAATGATTTTCACATGCTAATCAAAAGGATTTCACATGTAGAATCGGGTCATCAACTGGTTTATGGCACATTTTTCACGGTCCACATCCATTCCTGTCGTTAAAGTAATTAGTTAATCTTTAAACCTCTTGAGGACATCCACCAACACCCCAAGAGTAAGACGTACAAATCCAAAAAGTCTGCAGAAAGTGTCATCTGAGGGAAGGTAAGGCTGTTGGCTGTCATCACCTGAGATGCTCTGCACTCACCTGGGCGTCAGCAGGCGAGATCTTTTTATATTCACAGAAAATGGATCCTTTTTCAAACCTGATCCATAATTGATGGCAGAAACTACATTTCGACTTTCTGTTCTTATGCAACAAGCTCTTAGTGTTTGTTATTTTAGTAGTTTGGGACACTCTTTCGCTCTTTTAGACCTGGAGTAATGCACCGGAATTAATCTCCACCTCCTTCGTCTCGTTCCACCTTTGTGGAATATCTTCTAAACTGCATTTAGAGGCGAGTTATTTTCAGCTGTGAATAAAATGGATGGAGACTTTCTGGGCAGGTCTCAGCAGTGCGACAGTATAAGGATGAAGGCTACGTGTTCGGGACTCTGGTGGAAAAATATTAAAGCCTAAGATTATTATTTTGACATTGATGCAATATCATTGTTCTCTGGTAATCCCTGTGACATTTTCATTAAGCACTTACATCTGGGAATATAAAGCAGTGACCCGTGATTGCTGCAGATAGACTGATTCGAGTCACTGTTGACGTTCATCTTGGATCTTGTTTGGGCTTATAGCAACCTGGAAGAATCCGTTAATCTTAATGGGTTCAAAATGTTACATAAATGTTCAGTCAGGGGTGGCTTTATGTTCTTTCTAGTAACCCTTTCATGGAGTGACTTTATAACGTTTATATCATCATTTCTCATGGTCATACCGGTGAAATGAGGGTGCTGCACGGAGGGACGCCAGAGTGTGCACAGCTCACGTTTTCCTGTCCATAAACGTCTCAGGTGCAGGTTCTGAAACTGAAAACAATAACTCTCAGACAAAAAAGACGTCAGGCTGGAAGCTCACCGTCAGTCTTTGTGTGGACTGATGTTTTAAGTCGGAAAGAAATGAACTCGCTCACCTGTAGCTTCCTGTTTCCCTGCTTCAACACACCTGATTCAGGTCAATGCATCATTAGCAGGCTGCTGCAGAACTTAAGAATCTTTAGAAGAGATCCATTTCATCTGAATCCGTTTGGTCCGCTGGGAGATACTTACTGGATTGAACTGAAAAAGTGGCCTTCAGCAAAAGTTCTCCAGGCTTTCTGGAAACTTGGCATATCTCAGCAGTGTGTCCTGAAAACATTTAGGGAAACGGAGGACAAAAGAAGAAGAAAAACTGTCTGCAGCAGCATTTTTGATGGGACTGAAACTGCCATAATCCAAGATAAATATATAAATGGCTAAATAAACAAGTTTATGTGATGAGAAATGCCACTAAAATGAACTCTCAAATTAATTAATGCAAAAATAATCGTATAGAATATGAAATAGACAAATTTTTCTGCTTTAATTTCAGCTGGTGTAAATGTTATTTAATTACTTTGTCACCCAGTTTTCAATTTAATTTGTTATCTTAATTTGAATATATTTAATCTTTCATTGGTTACTCCTTTATTTACTTTCCATTGTATCATATTGATTTATTATTTATTTCATTTTTAATCGACCACATGTTTTTAATAATTTTTTGTCATTTATTTAACTAAGTTATGCAATTTTCTTCCCGTTTATCTCCCCAAACCCATTTATTTCCATATTCTCCTTTTGTTTTTCACATGCTCCCTGTATGCGTTTTTGCATTATTATCTAAGCGAGTGTGCGGTCGGATATAAAAAACAGAAATAAGAAGTTCATAATATATTCTAATCAAAAACAGAAATAAAACTAAGTGGAAAAGTAAATAAATGGTAACATTAACACAAGCAAAAAATTAAATTTTGACATTGTTTTTGCATAAATTATTCTTTTATTTAATTTTACTTGCATTTATCATCATACAAACTTACTTAGTTAGCCATTTATATATCTCTATTTGTACTTATATTTGATTGAGGCAGTTTCAGGCACTTTAAATCACTTTAAAACTGAAAGAAAGTGTCAAATTAATCATATCTGAAGAAGTAAAACTGTTTTTCTTTTGTTTGATAGAAATTATAGCAGCTCAAACCAGCTTAAACAAAGTCTCGAATATCAGAAAGTAAACTGGATAATGTAGAAAATAAGCATAACATTCTTTATTTGTTATGATTATGATTATAATTGTGCCTGTTATCAGATGAAGATGACGTTTCCAGTCACAGTTACCATCGCCACACTTTAAACTGAACGTTTGAGCTACAATTTCACCTCCTTTGTCCCGAACAAAAGGAAATCTTACGCTGCAGGAGTGTCAGTGCACTGATACTCCAGATTATCCAGGTGTTTCAGTCTCCACGGCTTCATGAACCTACACAGTTTTAGTTGCTCCAACAATGAAAAAAACGTCCAGCAGGTTGTTGTTATCATCTCAAGTTGCAAAGGATCATATATTCTGCAACCTTAGCTGGCTGCCATCGCATGAGTTTTACCCGGCTGTTGCTGATGATAGCCAGAGGGCTTCCTGCCAGATAAATTAAGATGCTGAATTAGAAACCAGAAGGTAACTGGTGGGAAATGTACAGTGGTGCACTTCACTCCTTTTCCATCATTGGAAAGCTTCCTAACTAAAGGATGTTTTGCAATGATATTCAGTGCTAAATAAGATGGATGCATTCAGGATCAACCTCCCCATATCAGCTCTGCAGATTGCACAGCGCTGCTGTTAACGCTTTGTCTCAAAAAACTACAGGGAAGTACAGAAATTTGGTCCCAGTGGTCCCAGTAGAGTGCCTGTGTGGAATTCCCTCCGTTAGCCACATAACAGCAGCTATGAGCTAACAGAGCTATAGCACACGTTCATTCATTCATTCTTCTTAAAGTATTGGTGAAATAAAGACAGATAATGCCTTATTTAGAGGCTCTAAGCCCCGTTCAGTCCGTTATATGGATCTCCAGTTATCTAAATATCTTCTGAAGGACGCCGACTTTCACCAAACTGTTCTCCTTATTTTATGCCAGAAATAAGGTCCAGGTTTAAAAACACCGGAGTTCCCCTTTAAAAGCCGACCGTGTCAAATGTAAGAAACTCCAATTTACATTTTCTGTTATGTTCTTTGAGACAATGCAGTGTTTGTTCCAGCTTTGGTCCATACAGGAAGCAAACACAGGCCTTTGTATAAATGACTGAGCAGTTATGGTGTGTCATAACCTGCTGCGAGATTCCAGCCCTGCTGGAAGCTGCTTGCAGCTGTCTCTGACCTATTTATGAAGCTGATGGATGTAAGGTGAAAAGAGCCTTTTGTGTGGCTGCCTTTTGTGTTTCTTGGGAAGGTGCCGATGATTTTCTTACAGCAGGGAATAGTTTGATATCTGTGATATGTGTGGGAAATTTAGAAAAATATCCTATGTAAATAATCAAGGAAACGGAGCGATTCTCATATAGACTGTTAAGTTTATTAAGCTCATTAAGGCGACTGGTCCTGACCCGGTTAGGGACACTTTGAAAGAGCAGAAGAAAGACGCAGTTAAAAAGCAAGGCTGCAGAAATCCCCTCCCCACACTTAGCCTCATTTACAGCTACAGAGGCTGAATGCAGATGAGAGACCATCTGAGATCTTTTTCTTTCGGCTTCATTGTGAGCTGCAACAATTCTTCTTTTGCGTTATTGCTTTTCGCCTAAAGCTAAAGGCATTTATTTAGCTTTGCATAGATCGCCCAGAGGTTGTCAGTTAAGACTTGTTGAGCTTTTAAACGGGTTCAAAAGTGCCGCGGGGCTCCCTAATTTTGTATCACGAGCAAAAGTTTGATGGTTAAAGGCGCATTTGTGTTCAAATAGCAGGCACGAATACAGCATACTGCTCTTTAAGGCTTATGTTAATCAGCCTGCTGAGGCGTCTACAAAGCTGGTTCCCACAGAGAAAGGGGAAGTATGTTATACTTTAGATGCAGTCGGTATGACTTATTAGGAAAACAGGGTTTCCCCCGGAAAACTTGCTCAGCCTGGTGGTCGGGCCGCTAGAAGCCCACCGTGTTTTTGTAAAAAAAAAAAAAAGGATGTTAAAAGTTGACAGGACTTTTGAAATTATGACAATTATGTGTTATTGTAAGACATTCATGTAACAATACTCAACATTAGTTAATACAGTTAGAACAAACACAATAAATGAATAAATAAATACAAATAATATCAATTGTTTTCACTTAAGTAAAGTAAGAAGCAAAAAAAAAACCTTTCTGGTCACAAAGTAAAATAAATTAACATTAATAAAAAAGTGCAAACCAACATTTATTCACATTATTTTTTGTTTACTTTTGCTTTTGCTTTCTGCCATCTCAGTACTTGTGTGATGGTGTCGAGACCCAATATGTGCGTTTCGCACATCTTACGTACGACAAGGAGCTTTGAGCTCGAGGGCTGCATTGGGATTGGGTCCCGCTGGGTCCCGCTTCATTCCGTATGATACCGTCTTTAGCATCGTACCGTATGATACCGGCTTTAGCATCATACCGTATGATACCGTCTTTAGCATCGTACCGTATGATACCGTCTTTAGCATCATACCGTATGATACCGTCTTTAGCTTCATACCGTATGATACTGTCTTTAGCATCGTACCGTATGATACCGGCTTTAGCATCGTACCGTATGATACCATCTTTAGCTTCATACCGTATGATACCGGCTTTAGCATCATACCGTATGATACCGTCTTTAGCTTCATACCGTATGATACCGTCTTTAGCATCATACCATGTGATACCGTCTTTAGCATCATACCGTATGATACCGTCTTTAGGATCATACCATGTGATACCGTCTTTAGCATCGTACCGTATGATACCGGCTTTAGCATCATACCGTATGATACCGTCTTTAGCATCGTACCGTATGATACCGTCTTTTGCATCATACCGTATGATACCGGCTTTAGCTTCATACCATATGATACCGTCTTTAGCTTCATACCGTATGATACCGGCTTTAGCATCATACCGTATGATACCGGCTTTAGCATCATACCGTATGATACCGTCTTTAGCATCATACCGTATGATACCGTCTTTAGCATCATACCGTATGATACCGTCTTTAGCTTCATACCGTACGATACCGTCTTTAGCATCATACCATGTGATACCGTCTTTAGCATCATACCATGTGATACCGTCTTTAGCATCATACCGTATGATACCGTCTTTAGGATCATACCATGTGATACCGTCTTTAGCATCATACCGTATGATACCGGCTTTAGCATCATACCGTATGATACCGTCTTTAGCATCGTACCGTATGATACCGTCTTTTGCATCATACCGTATGATACCGGCTTTAGCTTCATACCATATGATACCGTCTTTAGCTTCATACCGTATGATACCGGCTTTAGCATCATACCGTATGATACCGGCTTTAGCATCATACCGTATGATACCGTCTTTAGCATCATACCGTATGATACCGTCTTTAGCATCATACCGTATGATACCGTCTTTAGCTTCATACCGTACGATACCGTCTTTAGCATCATACCATGTGATACCGTCTTTAGCTTCATACCGTACGATACCGTCTTTAGCATCATACCGTATGATACCGTCTTTAGCATCATACCATGTGATACCGTCTTTAGCATCATACCGTATGATACCGTCTTTAGGATCATACCATGTGATACCGCCTTTAGCATCGTACCGTATGATACCGGCTTTAGCATCATACCGTATGATACCGTCTTTAGCATCGTACCGTATGATACCGTCTTTAGCATCGTACCGTATGATACCGTCTTTAGCATCATACCATGTGATACCGTCTTTAGCATCATACCGTATGATACCGGCTTTAGCTTCATACCATGTGATACCGTCTTTAGCATCGTACCGTATGATACCGTCTTTAGCATCATACCGTATGATACCGTCTTTAGCATCATGTTTCTGGTACATTAAAAAATCTTTTAAATAAATAAACAGGCAATGCTTAGCATGGTGGGGGCTGGAATAAACTAAGAAGAATGATCTATTGGTAAACCACACATTTAACCTTGCTGTTGGGCAGATGGAACATGTGACAGTCGTTTATTTCCTGTTGGGGTAATTGCATTTTTACAACGGCTAAGAAAAGCTTGTGGTTGCCAACTTCTTCTAAACCTGTCTCCATGTGACGTTCTGGTACTGTCTGTGCTTTATTCTAAAAAGTCCAGGTGTTTGTTAAGCTTTGATCTTGAACAAAGGGAGGTTTTCAAGATAAATAAGTAATCTCCTGATATCTTTATTTTGGATTGTCATGGAGATTATGATATGAACTACAATTACACAATATGCATGCAATATGCATGAATCCAGACCAAAATAAGACCAAAACTGGACTTTTACCATGTTTGTGCATTACAAAATCCAATCTCTCAAAGTTTTATCCAAGCATCCATGTACAAAACTCTCAGTGTAACACTTGGTGCTTTGCAGCTGACAGCTGACCGCGTCTGTTGCCATGTTTGTGCTTTTGGGTTTGCTTTGGTTCCAGAAAAGTTAAGAGCCTCTTTTCACATAAGCCTTTTCAAGCCTGGACTAATGTGCCCTCGTTGCACATCGAGCTATGTGTGAAAGTACAGAGGTGGAATAAAGGTAGGAGTCAGTTAGCTGCTAATGCCAAGCAGAGGCAAGTCGGTAGTGCTAATCCACTGAAATATGAGAAGAAAAATGACTTTACCATGACAGAAGCATCAAATATCTCACTGCAAATGAACACATGGAGAGATATTTTTATTAAATATGAGCAAGACTACAGTTTTATTCTATTCTATGCTTCCTTATCTTGACTGATTATTCAGTAGTTTCACTGATCAGTGATCAGCCTTGGAGACTCATTTAAACATTAACAGCTGGCTCAGAGGTCTCATATTTCAGTCTGTCTTGAATTGAACGTTTTCATCTTGTAAAACGTTGATGTTTTGTAGCTTTATATTTAAAAACTGACGACAGACTTTGACTTTAGACTTCTGGGTTGACAATAGAAGGAATTCAGTCGCAACTGATACCTCATCGGTGCATTTTCTAATGGAGCAAAGAAAAGAAGAAATGTTTCCACTAGTTTTTAATAATTATTATTAAAATGGCATCTAATAGTACTCGCTGACCTCATACAGTTTTATCAGTTATGAGGGTGTGTCTGTTGCATCTCACACACGTGCACAATAAACTTGCTATGATTGATCTCACAGGAAATCCTTGAACTGCAAAAATCAAAGTACAATAGCAAGATAAGTGTGTATTTACAATCCTGCTTTCTCTCTTGTCACAGAAGAAGATTGATTGTAGGTTATCTCAGTCCTTCTTGCGTAATAATCACACCGCTAACATCAGTGTCTGAGCTAAACGGGGCTGTTCAGTTTAAATTTATCCTGTTTTCAGCATGTTGTAATGTTCTTCCTGCAGACATAATGCTTTATGCTTCATGCAGTGTTGAAATAAATGTGTTTAAAATCTAAATTAGTACGTTATTATGAATAAAATAGGCAGTTTAAGTAACAAGTGTGGGAGCTATGCTGTGTTTTCTCAGCTGCGGTATGGTCTACCAGTTCTGTGTAACTGCTAACTCATACTCATTTATCAGTGTTTTATTCTAATCATGCACCGTGCACATTGCAGTTGGTTAGTGGCGTGAACACCCTCATTATCTGTGTTTTGTATGCCAACCAGCTAACCTCAAATTTCGTCATCCTCTCTGCAGCAGCATGCTGGACTCTCTGAGACGTTACTGAGCGGCGAGAATGGGCCAGAGAAGGAAATCAAACCGGTGAGGCAAATCAGCTGCATGCCATCCCCCGAAAACCAGCCAGCTGCCAGAGCCATGCAGCCCCTGCTGTCCTGATCCTCCTCCCAGACCCCTGCATCTTCCTTCGGTGAAATCTAAGTCCCAGCAGCCCGTCCAGCTCCCTGGCAATTCATCATGGCAACGCCCTTCTTGTGGAAGCTGTCATCTCAGAAGCTCGGCTTCTTCCTGGTCAGCTTCGGGTTCATCTGGGGCATGATGCTGCTGCATTTCACCATCCAGCAGCGAGCCAGCCACGAGAACAGTGCTGTGCTGCGCCAGCAGATCCTGGATCTCAGCAAGCGCTATATCAAAGCTCTGGCTGAGGAGAACCAAAGTGTCATGGACGGGCCGTACGTGGGCACAATGACTGCTTACGGTGAGTCGTCTAACTTACACGCTGCCAACAGGGAGTAAAACTGGTCTTTAAACACACCATAAACAGTTGCTCCTGCTGCTCCACCAGTCTTTACTTTTGCTTGGTTTGTTTATTTTAGCACATTTAGAAGTTTTTGCCGCAGAAACTACTCGTAGAAGAGGTTGGTGCCGACCCTGCGCCGCCTTCTTTATTCAGTGAACTGTGATCTATGGACACATTTCCACTGTTTACACTCTGTGTAGCTCGTGTGATGTTGGGATAATTCAGCCGTAAGCGTTTGAACCACAGAGGAAGAAGAAGGAGCTGAACTCCTAAATTCTGTCTCTTCAAGAACAGAAGAATGTAACACCTGATATGTCTGAAAGTAGCGAGAAATGTACCAATTTATTAGATTTTATTAAAGCAGGACGAGAACAAAAGTGGAAAGGTCTACCTTTCATACATATTCAGTTATCATCAATTGAACATGTGTTACGGTAATGAATTTATTTGGTCAACGACTCAATAAAACATTCCGAAAATGTATTAAAGAACGTGTATTGATCACTAATTTTAATTGAGCCAGTTAATTGAGACCCTGCTTAATACTAATAAGAGAAAAAAATAGCAAAATTGACCTAAATTTGTTTTTGCAAAGGATAGGACAGTTTCGTGAGAATCACCCTGTTGTGATGTGAAGCTGTCCTCTTATATAATCCATAGAATGGATTTAATGGATCCACTTGTCCGCCTCCCGCAGCAGGCACAATAGAGGCTGTGTTCACGAAAACCAGCCCTGGAAGATTTAACGCTGATACAGCTGCATTACAGCATAATACTGTTCGAGAACAGGTCCAGAAAACACATCAATAAGTTATTCATGCCATTAATAGACCCGTATAGCTGTATGGGAGGCTTCATTAGAAACCTGAGATTGGAATTGATTGTTCTGTAATTCCCAGAGAAACAACAGGATACAGTAAAGCTCTTGCAGATTAAATCAGGTCCCGGGGAACCTAAAGAAGATGCCAGAGTATGTAAAGTAACAGGAGCGCTCCCAGCTTAGAGGTTTACAGGGATTTCTTTTGCAGGAGCTTTAAACTGATTGTTCAACAGTACATGCAAAATGCGTCTCATTCAAACTACTTTCAGCTTCGTTTTAAAGAATGTGAACTGTTTTTAAGTTGTATTTCCACGCTGTAAATCCTGAGAATAATTCAGCCAAAGTAATCCAAGGACCTGTCATAGATTTATATACCAGCCAGACAGTTTGTTTTGTTCCCTTATACGATGGATTGATTTTCAGGTCACTGTAGCGGTCTATTGACCGCTGTCCAATATCACATAAAAATCCATTTCATGGCTTTATTTAGACAGCAACACAACAGGATACTTTGTGCTCCCTTGATCTGATTTGTAACGACTTCAAGGGGAAGCGGTATCCTCCTTTGCTACCTGTGAATGACCCATGAAATCCATGTGAATTTAATGTTGTAAATCTCAAAAGCTGATTTTTTTTTTTTTTTTGGGAACAATTGGCAGATAATCTTGAAATAACAAATATCGAGATTAATCAGAAATAAAAACGGCTCTCATGCCTTCAGGGCCATATGGACCTGAACCCTGCTTTTAAACACCTTCATAACACCCTGGTGCTCCACAGTAAAGTCAGAAATGGCGAGGATGTGGATCCGGGAACTGATCCAAGCAGCTGGCTTTGACCAGCGAACCTTGTTGAGATACAAGCCACCAGTTATGATGGATTTCTCTTGTGCTTCCTGCTGCTTCCTGCTCCGCAGAGCCAGCGCCAGAATCAAGAAAAATCCTGTTGCCTGGGTGTGGTATAAGCTTACATATATTGCTGCTCTAATCCTCTTTGCCCTGTGTTGTGTGGAAGGTCGCATTGTGGCGCTCCTGCGTCTGTCTGCTCTCCGTCTTATTATGTTGGTCAGATGGAGAGGCCGCCGCCAGCGTGAGGGGAGCCTCATGGATGACAGGAAACAATTGAGGTCACCGATGAACACCCCGGGCTTATGCTCCTGTGTAATCACTTCTTTAAATTGGTTGTGTCCCACATGAGAAATTGACGCGGCACCTGACATTTGTTCACTGTTGGAAGGAAAAAGCCCTCTTTTTCTAAATCTAATTCCTTTTATTTTATTCATTATTCAGTTGCGTATAAAACAAATTCGCACATCTTTTTTGCTTCCTCTTCTAAAGCATGTTGACAGTAGCCTTTTATTTATTTAATTTTATTGTTATGCTTGGCTCTTTCCTTTCAGTTTCTGTCTGGCACCTCCATGCTGCCCTGCATCCAAATCGGACAAATTCTCTGGCCTTTCTGTTCACACAAATCGGTCTGGTGTGCTGGGCCGTGCCAGGCTACGCTGTGCACTTTGCCAATCTCTCAGACGTGATGAAAACTGGCATGTCAGATGCATCCTGGCGCAGGAAAAAGTGGCGCTATCATGTGAGGAGAGCAACCACGAGCCGTTCTGCTCTGTTCTGCAGTTATACAAGCATGTGTATGAATTAAATGAAATACTTAGTCGCTATCACAGAGCTGCAGATGACGAATGACAGGCTTCTTAGATGCTATTTGCTTTTATTATCAATGCACCAGTAAGAGCAGCGTCAAAGAACTTAACATTTCTGTTTTAAATGTCATGCAAATGCTGCAGGTTAAAGAACCAGACAAATACCATAGTAAATAAGGCCAAAGAATGCCATGCTTTAACATTTGTTTGTGACATTTTGAGGGTATTGCCGATCCATCTCGGCAGTCTTCCTGCTGGCTCTAACGTGAGCTGTGTCCTTTACTCAGACTGGTGCAGAAAGAGCCAGGGAATGACCAGGCGGGTGTAAGACATTGGCCATTTTATTAATAGCATGTGGCAGTCAAGTTACAGTTGCAAATGACTCCAATATTGTAGTTTTTACGAGTTTGTTTTGACTTTTATACCGAACACTCGTCATATAGCAGGCTGTGGTACGTCTTAAGATGCTTAAAAGGTTTCATGGGGTTTCCACTTGATGCACAGTACCTTTTTGTTGTGGTTTTTTTTGTTTCATCACTACCCTGAAAGCCAAAACTCTTCCATCCTGCCAACCTTTCCTTGGGAGTAAATTGCTCT
The DNA here is from genome assembly GCF_036924035.1 of Leuresthes tenuis. Classification (NCBI taxonomy): domain Eukaryota; kingdom Metazoa; phylum Chordata; class Actinopteri; order Atheriniformes; family Atherinopsidae; genus Leuresthes; species Leuresthes tenuis. The sequence goes on from NW_027325355.1 coordinate 23,817,249, forward strand.
ATCCTCTGGATGACTGAAGTTATGTTTTCATTGTGTTTTGTTGGGCATTAAAGCTGTTTTTTTTCACGAGCGAATGGCACAAACTTCTAAAACCACAAATACCGCACGTTTCAAGCCTGGATCACATGTGTCGCGCATCTTTTAGGCTAAACTGCAGATTTAAACTGCCAAATTTTGCATTTAAAAATGAGTAATCGGCGTTTATCGTTGTTTATTGTTTATTGGTATCTACAATGTCTTGGAGTTGGTTCAAGTGTCCATGATCTTGGCATTTGTGAGACCAAGAACAGCTCAGGAAGCTTTTTCATGGAGTAGTTCACTCAGGCCAAACACACAGCACGGCACAACACGTTTTTACCAGGTTATCTGGTAGAAAATGAATGCTTTTCTTTCCCAATTCATAGATACCGAAGAGCTTATTCCCTCCTCCTAATAATGTGAAGATGACCACTTTACCACATGATGCAGCAGCCTTCCACTCCCACACGATATTTTAGGCCTCTACAGTTTTTGGAGATGCTTAAAAATGTTACATAAATATGAATATGACCAGTTTTAAATGCTGATTAAAGCCGTTTTATTCCTTCCTTCATGACTCTGTCTTTGACCCATCACAATAGGAGTAGAAATCACGAGTATTGGGACTGGAAACCTGTCAGAATTAGTTGTAAAATATGGGGCTGGAAACATTAAAGATGACTTTGCTTGCCTGCAGACTTGAAGAAGACCCTCGCTGTGCTGCTGGATAACATCATGCTTCGGCTTGGGAAGCTCGAGTCCAAAGTGGAGAACATCTACAACGGAACGGGGGGCAACCTGACCAACGGCACCAGCACCGCCACGCCCAGCGCCCCCAACTCAGAAAAAGTGAACGTGGCCGGTATGTACCGGCTTTGTTATGTTGTGTAACCAGTGCCCACATTCTGGGACATAATTCACATTCCCTTCATGCTGTGTGACCGTTATATTAGTTTTTATTGATTCACCTGCCAGCTTTCAGATGATGAATGACTGAGCTGTTGGTTTCTGGGGAGACTTTCTCTAACCTGCATTAAACAGTAGAAATCTGGATTCTGTGCTCTGATGCATCGCAGACCAACACAACCAGACTAAACTTTCTGTTTTTACAACAGTCATTTAGATAGATCTAATCTTATTTAGAGAGGAAGCACAGTGAGTCATAATCCTGCCTTTGAAACTTTCTTTTTAATGGACTCATTGTATGACTAAGTCTGAATATTTCCCTACAAGCTGGCAAACCACTAAAACCACGTTATTTTAGCTGTTCACGTCAGCCTGACAAGTACGCGGTCTGCTTGACATCCTTTTTGAGAGGTTTTCTTGGTATTCTGCTGATTCTCATAAGTGCTTCTGTTTTCTACAGAAACATGTGTTCACTGGTGAAATTCAGCTTTAAATGTTCACTGGTCGCTGTTGCTGGTGCAGCTGAAATGACTAAATGGGAGCTTGATTAGTTACAAGGAAAAATAGCTTGAAAAATGGCTTAACTGTCTGTGGGTTTTGGTCTAAACCAACTTTAGCAACACTAGAGAGGTTTGTGAAGCTTAAAGCCTCGAGGCCCTGCTGGCTGAGATGCAGCAGTTCACACCACGAGTTTATATACGGCGCCACGTAAAGCACCAGAAACCAGATTAAAACACGCTTTGGCCAATGATAAATGAAGCAAAAGAAAGAAAAGAGGCTGTTTCCATCATAAATAAACAACGTGAACTCGGAGATGCAGCAACTAGACCCAAGAGGACGCTATGAGAGGAAGTGAAGAAGAAGAAGAAGGTGTAAAAGCAAACATCAGATTGGATTTTACTGCTGGAGAGAGCTCAGAACAACAGGATGAAGAATGCAGAGTTAGCTTCTTTGTAGCTATGAATAATAGCTGATCAGCTCTCTTGTTGTGTTGCGTTTGCTTTGCTTTGCTCTGTCTGTGAAGGCGCCGACGTGCAGGTTTTAAATTCATGAGAAGAATTTAAATTGAACTCTGTGTCGGCTGTAAGTCAGAGGAGGTTGAAGCTGTGGTTGATTCCGGTAATAAAACTAATTAAACATGTTTATATCCTCCTGACATTTACTCTGATGCTCTTTGGTGCATCAGCATGTTAATGCGGCTCATGTTTTTCACCAGAAATAGAGTAAGCTTACATATAAATACATTAAAAGTGCCAATTACAGCAGAAAAAGAGCTAGTTTTAAAGAAAAAACACACATCTACACCTTACAATAACCTGTAGAGATGTTTTAGTTTCAGAGTTTTGTTCACAGCTCTGTATTCATGGAGCATAAGTGAGATCGAGACCCAGTTTAACAATAAGAAGTATGGCTCCACACAAGAGTTTTTCTGCCGAATAACACAAAAACCAGAAAAAGACCAGGAAAGGACGACGATTAGCAGAGAGAAGTTCATCTGCACTGTGGGGACCGGCTCAACTGGAGTATATCAGTATTTTACTGGCAGTGAGGATTGAACAGGAAAAAACAGCCTAATACCAAAGGATTAACTGCAGGGCTATTAGTCATTTTACACTCTGTAACACAAAGGAAGCACAAATGTAAGCGCAGGGAAAGGAGGGTAAATCAAGAGAGACGTGACAGAAGAACAATTAGGTTAGCAGAGACGACTTAACACGCCCCCCCCCAGGGCACAGTTTATTCACTCCATGCTCTGTGACAGTCGGCTAACTTCACACAGAGTTTGCTGCTGATAGTTTTGTGCAACATGGCAGGATATTTATCAGATTTTGACAACGTGGACGACGACTTTGAGTAAGATGGACGTTCTTACCGGAGTGAATAAACTGTGCTGCAGGGGGGCGTGTGGATGAAGTGGTCCCAGTAGAGTGCCTGTGTAGAAATCCCTCCGTTAGCTCTCCTATAGCTGCAAGTAGCCACATAACAGCAGCTATGAGCTAACAGAGCTATAGCACACGTTCATCCATTCAATCTTCTTAAAGTATTGGTGAAATAAAGACAGATAATGCCTTATTTAGAGGCTGCATCGTCTAACCGGGGGCTCACACCAACCCGCCGCTTGTACTTCTTCTGCCGCCGGAAGCGGCCAAAGGGGCGGGGCTTATATGTATAGCAACTAGCATATATATATATAATAATCCATCCATACATACATCGGTTCCCTCTTTCACCATGGATCGTACTCTGGGCAGCCTTCTTTGTGTTTCTTTGTGTTTGCGCTCTGCCGTTTTCCGCTTTTTTCCACCTTATTTCCGCCTTCGGAATCCAGATCGGCCCTAATTGGCTGTCGTCGCGTAGCGTCACTGCTCATTTGCATAAATTTGAGCCTTTCTCAACCCTTGAAGCTCACGACGCCGGCCGCTCATCGACGCCAGCTTACATTGAAAATGAATGGCAGCTGGCCGCTCACAACGCTTTTGGTGTGAGCCGGTAAGCCCCGTTCACTCCGATATATGGATCTCGAGTTATCTAAATGTATTCTGAAGGACGCCGACTTTCACCAAACTGTTCTCGGTGAGCAGATGAATGTATTTCATGCCAGAAATAAGGTCTAGGTTTAAAAAAAAAAAAAACAGAGTTCCCCTTTAAACTCACTGAGAGTGTGGCTACGAAAGTCTGGTAGTTAAAGGCTGCTCTTGGTGGGCAGTGTACTATTGTTCGGGTACTTTTGTTTCCCTGCTATGGCACCCAGATCTGCAACACATGCCAATTAATTTGCAGTGACTCGCTCACTTGAAAAATCCAGCAGCACCCATCAGGCAAACATTTGGATCCTGAATGCAGGACAAGCTGAAAAAGAAACACCCACGTCTCTCTTGGCATTGAACTAAAGGCTCGAGCCCTCCAGAGTCTCCATTGAAGCATGTCTCCTGTGTTGGAGTGGGTGGCAGGCAGAGCTGTTGCCAGCTCCGCTTGTGCTCCTCCCCGACTGGAACACAATTACAGAGATAAGAATCTGGACAGTGAGGCAAACACGCCTGTTTTTCATACAGGCTGCTATCAAGATGGAGCTCGGCAGCAGTCCTGGACCGCACTGTTTCCACACAGATTCTTTAAACCCTCGTTGTCAGGGACCAAAGCGCGGTCTTTCCAGTATGTTAATCCCTTGTTTTCATTCCGACAGGCTTGGGTTACAGCTGGGGTAAAAGTTAAGATAAGTTAAGGCTCTGAATATATCAAAATGGATGGATGGATGGCTTTTTATTTGCACAGTTTCTAATGTAGCTGTTAGACCTGAAAATGTTCTAAAATACTGATTGTCTTGCTTCAACTGGGGCTTGTAAACTTAAACTATTCTGTCACTTTGTTACGTTTGTGTTGGCTTCAGAATTTATTGCCATGTGATCTTGAGCAGCACAAAAACACAGTTTCCTTCATGGCTTTTCTTCACCAAGGAAACCTTTTACTGAAACCCGATACTTGCCTTTAAGTGAGTGCCTCAGTTGGGAGAAATTAGGTGTCACACTTAAGAAAACAGGGTGTGCATCCAGTCTTATAATTTGTAAAAAGAATTATGTTATATTCTTCTTTCTTCTTTCTTGCTTTTAAATCCCACTGAACAAATATCATCACGGCTGCTTTGACAGGAAAGCATTAATGGGGCCTTGTTTTGCTGTTGCATCCAGTCACGAAAGCCCCTTATAGCATCTAAACATCGATCCAGCTCGGGCTGCTGCTCAGCAGGAGGCAGATGGAACCAGGTCCAGCAAACAGTCGGTGACGCCGTGTCTTCCTGTGTCCCATTAATATGGATAATCAACCTCCCCAGTGGTGTTTCATGTGTGGTCTGGCCTGTAATCTCCTCCAACGCACACACTCCTGCCAGGCAGATGTAGTAAATGGTCAGAGTTTGATTTGCAGCTATCCACCTCCATCTTATTCCATTCACTCCTCCTGTGAGTGTTTAACTTGGGAGTGATGTTAGGCTGATTTGCACTGCTGTGTCCCTCCGACACCGCCGGCCTTTTCTGTTAAAAAGAGGCGACTTTCACTGCTTTGTCTCTGAAAAATTAAATCCAAAGCCTCAGGTCATTGGTTCTTGCATTTTCTTTTCACGGCGGCCCTTTAGCCAGTGATCTTTCTTGTCCGAAGGGTGTCCACCGACGCAAGATTAGATAATTCATTAGAGAGAGAGATAAGTCTTTTTAATCTATTAAATATTTGAACCACCATTGATCTTAATCCTCACTAAAAATCATTCCTTTTGACCAGAACTTGGTGTTGAATTATTTACTCCCCATGAAGATTCTCAGCTGAGTGAATATGTTAAATATCCTGTTAAGAACAGTACGTTCTGTACAGAACGATGCTGATGTTCGATCTAACACAGATGAGGAAATTAATTCCTTTAAATTAAGAATATTGGTCCATGACATGTTTGAATTCAACTCTGCTGTGGGACAGTCACTCGGTTACATGAGCGCCATCGGATCGGATTAATGGCTAAATTACAATAAGATTGAGTCACAGATGTAGAGGGACGCAGCTTCATCTCGCTCTGCGTTCACCATCTTTCTGAATGCCTGAGTTTGTTGTTGTTGGTGGTGAAGATGTCAACAGGAAGTGTCTCTATTAGCGATAGCTGAAATGGGGACAGCGCCACCTATTGGACCGGGGTATGACATGCTTTGTGCCAGTGATTCCATTCATTCACCGCCATATATCCAAGGATAATTACCCTCAGATAAGGAGCAGAACCCAACTGTAGCTGTAATCCAGTTCCACTGAGTGTTGGAGCCAACTGAACTTCTTTGGTATAAAGTTAAAACTTTAAGTTGTTTATGTGCAGCTCATTGAACTGAGCTGCTCTTCTTTTGAATAAGTCAAACGTCCTTTTTTTAATGTGAGTTTTTGGTTTTATCGAGCCTGGATGGGTTGAATCCGTCTTGTATTTCTCATCTCTGAAATAGGTATTTAATGTAGATCTCATTGAGGACAGACGATGCGATCTCCATTGTGTTCTGGAAGGCCTGCTTACTCATTCAGGGTATAGATCAATACCAATAAAGTCCACACACATACTCCCAGCGGCCACTAATAAGTTGCTGAAAGATGCCGTCGACCTCCACACATTTAAAAACACTCGCAGGAAACCCGACATTCATCTGTCAAAGGTCCGCTGTGGAGTATGGAGCATCTGACTGAAACCACAGTAATTAGAGCCAATGCTGCCTTATTATTATATAACTTCTGTGATAGATTATATGTTGTAGTTTTAATGCCTTCCTGCCTCAGAACGGAGCCTCTGCAGGACTTTTCCTTGCACTTTGCGACCCTGATTGCCTGTTTGTGTATTTTTTTAAAGCCCACATGGCCTCCATCGCAGCTCACCGTGTTCACAGGGACGAATTTTCTGCCTCTATCCTGTGTCGTTCGGTTTTGTTGCAGGTGCCTGGAGATCTCTCCCATGTGGAGAGCAGCAGATCTTTGAGCTGAATTGTCAGCAAACGTCAAGAAACTGCAGACAGTTTTGCTTTTATTAAGTTATTTTGTTTTTGTGGCACTGCACAGAGCCTTGCGAGCGCCTCCTAAGGTGCTGCTGACAGGCTTGTCAGATCATCACACATCTTAATAGACAAGCATTCCTGCAACTTTAAAAAAAATATATAGAAAACAGTCTCTAAAAACCCCCCAAAAAGACGGAAGAAGGCAGAAAGCTGCAGCTCAGATGGAGCCACGCTTGGTTCTGTTGTTTATCACAGAGACAGAACTCCGATTGTGACTATTTTCAGCTACAACCCATTTCACAATCCCTCATTTCATACCAGATATATCAGAATGACAGAGGCTGTGCTGCAGATTCACTTTAAGATGTTGTTTCACCATGAAGTCAGACCTTTATTTAACAGATGCGCTCCTCTAAAGAACAATAAATTATAAAAGTAACATTACTGTGTGTAAATGTTGAAACTTTTGCTTAATTAATAGCATCTGTAGCCCTACTTTTGATGAATTATATGCTCTCCTTTTAACAGAAACTTGAACAAAGTCAAGCCTTCATTTGATAGATACAAGTACAAAGGAATTATTTTCTGTGTGTTCAGGGACCAGCTTCATGCATATAAATATGAACGCATTTAAAATGTGATGCAGCAACGCACTGTTGTCATAGAGATATGTTTGCCCTTGTGTTACAGCTGAGGGATACGTTTGGATTCCTTTCTATTCATATTCAAGATTAACTGATATTAATCATAATAAGAAAATCATCCGACATAGCTTTACATGTTTACATTATTTGCTCTTGTTTTTAGCATTAAGCTAACATATAAAGCTAACATAAAAAGCTAACATATAAAGCTAACATATTGACACAGCATCCCTTCACACATGCAGGATCATGGCAGCTTGCACCCTTGATAAGCTGCTGCTGTTCCTCTTTAATTCACACACATCTAACAGAGGTGACTCGCATTGATTCGTACAGCAAGCCGACGACGTGAAGTTAGCTGGGAAAAGTTAAAGCTTCGAGCTGCTTTCACAATGTTAACAATACAATAAGTCTTTGACTTACCAGTCCAGAAGGAAAGTTGAAAGTTCTTTCCTGCCCAAAAGCCGTCTCCAGGAGAGAAGAAAAACACCAATGTTTACTCTTGTTTTGGTTCTTTTTCTGTCGTTCTGTACCTTTGCTTCTCAGCACGGTTTCTCAGTGGGACAGGATGGGAGCGATTTGTTTGCTTGTTACTGCCAGTACCGGCCAGCGCAGCATCTTTATCTTCTTCTGTTGACTCCTGGAGACATTAGACACCGTGATGACTGAAATATAGTGCAGAAAGCTTTGCTTTTATTACTCCTTTCATAGCTGTACTATGGTTTTATTTAAGGGTTCATATGAATAAACAATTTTTGTATTTATATTGGTGTGTTTTGGGAACATTTTGCCATTTATTAATCCATTTATTCCAACAATAATCTATTTAAGAAGTTAAAACCCAACAAATTCCAACTGAATTGAAGCCTTTGTAGGGAAATAAAAAGTATACCGAGGATTCACTCAGACACACGATCTCCATCTTCCAGCCCCGTTCCCGACAGACAGAGTTGGCCCCCTTGAGGTCTGACTCAGAAAGCATGAGTGGGACGGGAGAAACATCTGGGGCTGACATGCCATTGGTTGCGACATGTGCACCCCACTTCTTCAGCTGTGAAGCCTTCTTTTCTCTGCTAATAGTGTTTCTTTCCTGGCTTCTTGGTGCTTTTTATAAGGACTAATCATGTGATTTCAAGGTTTACTCAGGAGATAGAAAGCAGAGCTGATGTATGATGGCACCCCCAGAGTTACATGCACCTGAAGATTAATCAAAATGTGAATCGTTCTTTTGTTTCTGCTTTTTGCTTTACTCTTTTTTTTTTTTTTTATGGGCCTGTTTTATAGTTTTTCTGATTAAAGCCATTTCATCTGCCACAAAGTACTAAAATAGACGTATTTCACTTATATTAACAACTTCCCCTGGCATGCTGGAAAGCATTCTCACTATTATTTTCCTGTTTCTCTTTATTAAACGGGTCACAAGACATTCGGCTGTTACCAATTGGTGCAGCGTTTTCATATATCAAGCCAATATTGAAATATAACGGTTTAAAAAAAACGTTAACAAATTTAAACTCTTTCTCTACTCTTTCAACCTAACTACTTCTGCAATTTTTCACCAATTTCTACAATTTGGGTATCAAACTGTTCAGCTCTTTCAGGAGATTATGTCACTTTTGGTGTTTCTAACTTTTACACTTTTTAAAATGTTTAACATTTTATTCAAATCTTCTGCAATTTTTCTGCAAATTTAACGTTTCAACTGTCTCTCCTCTTTTCAACCAACCACTTCTGCATACTTTCAGCTAGAGACACCAATCAAACTTTAAACATATCACAAGACATTCAACTTCAGCCTTTTCAAATATTAAGCCAATATTGAAACATATGTGAACAAATTTCAACTCTTTCTCCTCTTTTCAACCTAACTACTTCTGCAATTTTTCACCAATTTCTACTATTTTGGTATCAAAACGTTCAGCTCTTTCAGGAGATTATGTCTGTCACTTTTGGTGTTTTTAAACTTTTACACTTTTTAAAATATTTAACATTTTATTCAAATTTTCTGCAAATTTAACGTTTCAACTGTCTCTCCTCTTTTCAACCAACCACTATTGCAATATTTCAGCTCACCTTTCAGACACCATTCAAACTTTAAACATATCACAAGACATTCAACTTCAGCCTTTTCAAATATTCAGCCAATATTGGAATACAACGGTTTAAAAAACATGAGAAATACTCAGAAATCAAATTTTCTGTACTTCCACAAGGTTTAAATCATTCCAACTATTGTTATTTCAAATTCAAATTCCTTCAACCAAGGCTTCAGCAACTGGATTTTCAGCAATTGAAAGATTTTCCACTTTTTTCGCATTGTCAGCTGTCCCTATTCAACTCCATCAGCATTCTCACTGCTGTTTCGCAGGAACAGCTTCTTCTAGTTACTATTGTTTTGCTGCTGCTGATTTTTATCCAGACAAGTGACTGATAAGAACATTTCATGGCTCAGCATCATGCAGCTGTGGCTCTGGGGGCGCCTCTTCAGCAGAATATTTCCTCAGACTGATGCAAAAAGCGCACCGAGCATCATCTCATGTTGTTATTGGCAGGAAATGCAAATGTCTAACATGGTTGTAAAAACATTCACTTGTTTCAAACCGTTCTGAGGAAAGGGAACATTTGTTTTGAACGTGCTTGCAGGTGGTTTTTAGTGTGGTTCAGTTAAATTTAAGAAAACTCCAGCCAGCCTTGAAGCCTAAACCAGCAGCTTTGCTTACAGTGGAGCGTTAGTCATAGCTCTGCAGTAATGAGAGCTAATCAATGTTTACTGGCTTCTGCTCTCGATGCGAAATCTTCATCTTCCTCTCGGATAATTTTGGAGAGAACATATCAGATTGCTCCAGCACAAAAGGCAGATTGATTCCAGCCAGACTTTGTGCTCACTGCAGCAGAGGAAGGGAGGGAAAGCTGAAACTCCATGTGGGCTGAGAGATCGGGGCTTTTTCGTGAGGAAGCTTGGATTTGACTTTTCTGTGGAACACTTGTGTGGAGCAAAGGGAGTAAGAGACATGTTTTGACCAGTCAAAACATGTGCTGCGAACTCTGGGAAGCTCCTCTGGTTTGTGTTGCCCCACACAGTTCAAGTGCCAGGCTAAGAAATTTAGGGTTTAATTAAACGTGGTGATGTGTGATTGGAGCTATGAGCAATGTCACCTTCACACATCAATACAACCTCTTCTCCACTTTACTTTTTCACCACAAAGTGGGTCTTGTGAGGCTGCAATCTTTCGGTTTTACTTTGATTTTTCTATTCCTGTGAAATCCAAATGAGCCCAAAAGTACGGAGAAGTAGTTAATATTTAATCTGAACAAATGTACATAAGTTTGTTGATATGACAGATGAGACTCGCCTTGATCTTCCACAGTTTATTGATGGTTTTCATTCCAAGCGATCTTGCTCACAGTGGGGCTGCTGCACAGTCTTGAAAATAATGGAAAAGTTGAGTGGTTAGAGCATTTTCCAGGTCTGGATAAGTATCAGAAAAAGAAAATGTTTAAAAGATGTTTAAAAGGGCTGGAAGCTTTTGAGTGTAGCATGTAAGTCATTGTTACCTTTTGTTTGTGGCATATCAGTCACAGGTTGTTCATTTTGCTCTGTTTTGCTATGTTTTGTAGCTATATTTGTGGCAAGTTGGACCTCTAAAACATCAAGTTATCACTAAAAAGTGTGTCACATATACCTAAAAATGCAAGTGGCTATGAGATGGTATCGAGCCTGTGATGTGAGACATGAAGCTGATTAATGAAGCTAAACCACCACAGACAATGCTCATAGAACTGGAAACAAGCTGTATTTTTGAGGTGCTGAAGGCCCACCTCTGTGTGAGTCTGGGGCAATTAATAGTAATTTGATGAGAAAAAGGGCAAATGCATCCCATTGCATTGCATTCTGGGTAGCGGTTGCCATCTATATAGCAAAGATGACGAGCTGCGGTTGTGTAGAAATAAGTTTTCAGAGGAGAAAGCTCTCGTTGGAGCCCAACGCAAACAGGTGTTATTGGAAGAAAAAGGGAGAAAGGAGATATTTGTGGTGACGAGTTGTCGAGGAAAGCCAGGGTCTGGAATTTGGACTCCTTATTGCATAAATAGTAGAGTTCAGGAGGTAAAAATCTATACCTTCATGTAGAGTTTACAGACGGATTGGAACAGGAGTTACTGACCTTTATGCTGCTCAACTGTGTCAACACATCATTCACAGAAATGTATGTAGAGTGGAACCTCCCAGGCAGCCTGTCTGAGTGTGTATTTATCAGCTGCTTTCAAAGTCCTGTCCAGCTCTGCTGACAATGTCATTGTCAATGACTCCTAATCTGTTGCATTGATGTGACTGTTTATGTAAAGGAAATTGTATTGTTGAAAACTAGGAGTAAGGAGTCACTTACTGTGGTTCCTCTGAGCAAATAACGACACTGAAGCTGGGCCTTGACTGGACGGTTTTACTTCAGAGAGCCTGAGAGTGAAATCAACAAGAGTGAAAGCGGGAGAATAACACGAACCAGATGTCCTCAGTCCAGTTCTGGAGTTGTCAAATGTCAGATTACCTCATGGACTTGGACAAACTCGCACGAGGACAGAGAGGGAAAAAGCAACCCTGTGTGTAATCTCCCATAACTCCAGCGATGAGGCTATTTAAAGGCTATCAGATGGCCAGATGGGCGCTGGCTTGTGGTGACATCAGTGCTGTGAGAGGCGTTTGGACGTCTCATGGAAGTGTAAATGATGTCATCTGTTTTCTGATTCTTCATGCATTTAGAACACTTCTTCAAGTGGTTTTATGCTTAATTATTTCCACTTTCCCCACAGTTTCTATCCACAGTTTGTTTTATTGTGCCTCTGCGAGTTTTTAACCGTTACAAATAACTTTTTTAATTTGCTTTAGCTTCATTGTGGTTGAACCTGCTGTAAGTGGTATGATGTTTCTACATGAATAAGGGTTGTTTTCAGCTTTGTGAGCCGTTTCCTGCTGCTGTGGCTGGCATTTCATCTCACATATCACTTTAGTATCTGTCTGTCTCAGCCGGTGAATGTGCAGTTGGCCTTGTGGTTTATGTTTGCATGTGACGCTTCCTGATCACTGAAAGTACCACAAAGCAGGACCTGACTCTACAGAGGGAGCAAGTAGTTTTGTTTTTGCTAAACCTCCTTGATGTAGTGGAGGTGAATAATGAGAAAACGGCTCCCTTTGCACCACCTCTCCTGTGTTTGATTATGATGGGAGTTATATTTAGCTCTTGCTTGGCAGCAGCTTCTGCTTGATTAAAGCTAGAAGAAGATTTGCCTGGTGGCATTGGCGCTCACTGGCTGAATGACAGGCTGCCGTCTTGGTTGTTCATTTGTTTGGTTGGCAGGCTGACTGGATGGGTGGGTTTCTGTAGGATGAAATAACAGCAGCTCGCTCTGCTCTATGTGTCTCTGCAGGGCTACAAAAGAAAGCCTCTGTACCAAACAAATCACAAGTCATGTTTGATTCAGCAGCTCTTTCTGTAAACAGTCACCACAGTGTGATTATAGATGGACGGCACACTCAAAGGAAATAGAAAACAACACAGATAACGAGCTAAACTTGAAACAGAGCTGCAAGCTTTCGTTTCAGGGGCCTGATAGTGAAACTGTTGTTGAAGTCTCACACTCACTCTCTTTGATAGATTTAAAAAAAAGGCATAAATGCATCTCCTTTAGCTTTAGAATCATTCTCCAGAGAGAGATTATCCACAGGTGGAAAACATTCAAAACAACTGTCAATCCTCCCAGGAGACTTCTACATATGGGCTTAGTTTCTATTAGATGGATAATGATGCAGTAGAATCTGTCATTGACAAAAGCTGCACCTTTATTTTCATGTCTGCAGCATTTATTTGCAATTATTTGAAAAGTGTCAGTCGTAGCTGCTTTAGAAAATAGCGCCTGCTCCTCGTTTCAGTTTTATTTCTCCCCTGTAGGAAGGCTTTACACGCTTGTAATTGTCTCTGTTTGCAAGAGAGTGTTTATTTGTCGACCATATGTAACACAGCTCAGAGGTAGGTGTCGGCCTCCCTATTATTCTGCTATTTAAAAAAAAAAAAGCTTTAATCCTCCTGTTTGCTGCTCAACTCCTGCTGCCTTTAGAAACAATAAGAGGCCTTTGTTGTGTCAGGAGCAGCTCGTGGACCTCCTGCGGCGGCCCTCATTTGCTCATGAAGCATTAAAGGAGAACTCAGGTATTTTTAAACCTGGACCTTATTTCTGGCATGAAATGCGTTCATCTACTCACAGAGAACAGTTTGGTGAAAGTCGGCGTCCTTCGGAAGATATTTAGATAACTGGAGATCCATATAACGGAGTGAACGGGGCTTAGAGGATGCAGCCTCTAAATAAGGCATTATCTTTCTTTATTTCACCAATACTTTAAGAAGAATGAATGAATGAACGTGTGCTATAGCTCTGTTAGCTCATAGCTGCTGTTATGTGGCTACTTGCAGCTATAGGAGAGCTAACGGAGGGATTTCTACACAGGCACTCTACTGGGACCACTTCATCCACACGCCCCCCTGCAGCACAGTTTATTCCCTTCGGTAAGAACGTCCATCGTACTCAAAGTTGTCGTCAAAATCTGACAAATATCCTGCCATGTTGCACAAAACTATCAGCAGCAAACTCTGTGTGAAGTTAGCCGACTGTCACAGAGCACGGAGTGAATAAGCTGTGCTGCAGGGGGGCGTGTGGATGAAGTGGTCCCAGTAGAGTGCCTGTGTAGAAATCCCTCCGTTAGCTCTCCTATAGCTGCAAGTAGCCACATAACAGCAGCTATGAGCTAACAGAGCTATAGCACACGTTCATTCATTCATTCTTCTTAAAGTATTGGTGAAATAAAGACAGATAATGCCTTATTTAGAGGCTGCATCCTCTAAGCCCCGTTCTCTCCGTTATATGGATCTCCAGTTATCTGAATATCTTCTGAAGGACGCCGACTTTCACCAAACTGTTCTCAGTGAGTAGATGAACGTATTTCATGCCAGAAATAAGGTCTACGTTTAACCAGGAAGGTTGTATTAATGTTTAAAAGTAAGAGAAAATAACGGTTAATGTCTTAGACTTCAAGACAGATATGAGTGGACTTTACAGCTTCATGCTGGGAGCCCCCCCCCCCCCCCCCCCCGTCTACTTTTCCATTGTACCTCTAAACCCGGTGCCTGCCTCCACTGAGGAATCAGGGGAGTTTAATTTCCTTACTGTGGACAGAAGTGGAAACCAAACAGTGTTGATGTCCAATGAGCTCGTCATCTGCTGGCTTGATAAAACCAAAGAAGGTGGGAGTACTTCCAGTTTTCTGCTCTGTCGTTGTTGCACTCTAATGGCAACAATTACGCCGTGGTTACACTGACAAATATATCTGAGCTCCTTTATAACCAAAGCTGACCTCTGCCATTTACTAACATTATGTCTGTGCTTACAGTCGGCCAACTTTCTAACTAATTAACCTCGGATGATAAATTCTGAACATAAAGTGTTGGTCTGCTGACAGCTCTGTTGCTGCATCACGTTGTGCTGCGACTCAAACCCTGATATAACCGTGCATATGTTCAAACTCCCCCTTTCTGCTCTCCTACATGGTGACTGAAGCAGTGGGTGGAAACCTGTCTTGGTTGCTTTCCATCTCGCTGTTGTGGTTCTTAGTTGTGGTTGTCTGCAGCGTGTCATCATCTCTCTCATCTCTCAGTCCTCCCCGATATAAACGGCATGAGCCAGAGGGTGTTGGTGATCTAATGAGAGAGGAAATTTTACCAGCTGAACATCTCTTTTTGCTAAATAAACCGAGATTCTCCTCTGTTTACCCACACCGACAGAAGCCTGAGCCACAGCTGGAGCTGTTGATTAGCTTTATTACAACACCTTCACAAACCCATGCACCCTGCTCCTAAAATGTTTGCTACATATCCTCATTTCAGTGCTGTATCTATTCATTTTTTGCCTCTAAAAGTCAATATTATGATGTTAAAGCCTCTGAAAGATGATATAAGACAAGATGAATGACAGGAGAGAGCTTGCATGAGAGCCCACATGTTAATCCTATGATGAGGAAGGACATTTCAGTGCACCTCCCTCCCAACTGCGTGTTTTTAAAGTTTAAAGAGGTTTGATCTGCTTCTTGAACTGGTTCCACTCTCAGCTCTGTGTGGTTTTCATTGTCAAAGGTGCTGCTGCTGGCTGGCAGCCATCCCTGACCACAGAGTAACCGTCGAAGCGACAGTTTCCATCTGTCAGCCCAAAGAGCTGCTAAACATGTGTCTGATATCTTTTAGATTTAGACTCAGACTGTGTAACAGCAGTTTTTGGGTTTGTGTGAGATGGTTCTCATGAAAATGCTGGTTGCAATCTGTTCCATGTCAGCTTAGAGGAATTTCAAATTGTGACTTTAATCATCTGGAGACCATAAAGACTGTTTCTGAGACAATTCAGCCTCATATTAACGATAACACATGACATATTACACTTATTTATGAGTCCACCCTTCCTGCTTCCATAGGAATTAAGATCAGCTGCTGATCAGTCCACTGGTTGATTAACTGATCATCAGTCAGTGTGAGCAGCTCTATAAAAGCAGAGGTTCTGTCAGTTTGATGGTCAGGAGCCTTCAGGTGTGTTTTAACACGATGCCAAGGAGGAAAGACATCAGCAATGATCTTAGAGAATCAGCCTGGGAAGGGTTATAAGGCCATTTCCAGACTATCTGGAGTCCATCGTTCTACAGAGAGAACGATGGGAAGTGGAAAAATGTGGTTCTACAAGCTGTAGAATCATTCATTCTGTGCTCCTCTGTTCTGCTTCCATGCCACTTGACAAAAGAAATGGTATGAGGAAGCTTTTACGCTTAAACTACAGGCAAAACTCCTGAGTCATCAAGCTGATGTCACCACCTTTTATTCATTTTTTTCTCAAACCTGGCTGCCTGTGTGTTAAACTGGAAGCATCACTTACCAGTGAAGTGTCCCTTTATCTCCCCACTGGAATGTTTTTGTTTCTTTCCCAGAAACCTACCAAAAATACAAGTTTGGCAGGCTGCAGCCATTGTTTGGAGGCTCCTCTCTGCCCTGAATGTAGACAAAGATCACACAGCTGCTGATTTACATGTACATTTACATGTTACTCAGACTTCTCACGACACCTTTTTGGTCTCTTATCTCCCAAAAAAACCCAATCAAAGCTGCAGAGATCCTCCTGGTGTGTGATATGAGAACGATATGACGGAGCTAACTGAAATCTTTGCATCTACACGGTCTGCAGCGCGGTGATGTAACAGATCCAGGGTGCGAATAAAGTCTGCAGCTGACTGACTCTCTTTCTCTTTCTGTTCCTCCAGACCTCCTAAACGGAGCCCAGGAGAAGTGCGAGCTGCCGCCTCTGGATGGTTTCCCTCACTGCGAGAGCAAGCTCAAGGTGAACGCATGTAAACACAAGCTTCATCTCACCGTCTGCCCCTGTGTTCCACAGTTTTATTGCTCAGATTTGGTTGTTTGAGCTGAGGAGGAAAAACCAGCACAGCCCTCAGAAATAACATTACTTTATGCTGTTTTTATTCCAGCTTTTTATTTAAGAGACGGAGACCCTCTTAAAGTACATTTTCCATCCGGGAAAGCCTCAGACTTGACTTGCTGCACACGTCACGCACCCCAACTACATGTTTATCATTCTAATTTCACGCTTTTTGACTAACAAAAGACTTCACAGTCGCATGCAAATGAAAAACGGCTTGTTGTTGTTTCAGCTTTAAAGGTGGAGCTCCGACATGCAGGAGCTTGTCAGACAGCGGTGTGTCCTTTTAAGACATGACATTTTTGTGCTTTTGTGTAACAGTAGCATAGATATTTCACCTGTAACTCGACACCAGTAAGTGCGTTAACTGGAGACGAGCAAAAAGACGAATTACTGTGTTGGACCTTTAAAATCTGACCAAAATCGTAGGGAATTTGAGTCTGAATCACACCGGCATTGTTTACATTCCACAAGCCTTAAATTTAATCCTTTATAAAGAAAACAGTAAAGTAAAAGTGTTGTTAAAACAGCTGAATTCCCAATAAAGCTGCTCATTCAGATGTTTGAACATCTGCAGCCACATAAACACAGCAGCAGTGGATGAATCTGGCTCCTGATCGGCTGCTCTGACAGAACATGAATAAAGTCGTATAAATTAATAAATGCGTAACGAGCTGTCCAAACTCGGTGATTATCTCATCCAAATTAATGCAAACAAACTTCAATCCACCTTAATTTGTTCCCATCTTGGTAATAAACAGAAAGTTCTGCCAAAAATACCAACCTGATCTCTCACCTTCACAGCTTTCAAAAGGAATAAATCCCAAATCTGAAAGATCAAGATGAAAAAATATGGATCTATTGCAATATATGTTAATTTAAGTTGATTTGTTGATGCACACGTGTCTTTTCTGTAAGTCTGATTCATTGTATGTGTTTCCCCTTCATAAACAGCTGTTCATACATGTATAAGACGGACTGTTTAACAAGCTCAAACCTGCAGAAAAGTCATGTTTTCAGCTGCTGCCACCCATAAACGGAATGTCTCACACGACCACCGCTTGCTTGGCCTGCCGATACCAACTATTATGATGATGTGACATCTTGTGAGAAGTGTGTCTTCGCTGACTTTTATTACGCCTCGTTTTATTTACCGCTCAATCTCACGTGAGTGGCAAATATCACTGGAGCACCGTGGCTCTGCAGGAGAAGGTCTGAAGGCAGACTTCCACACAACCTCTGGGCCCACATGCAGGCTGGGAAAAACAGATGTTCTGATTTCCCTTTCAGACAGTTGGGAGCTGGTAAGCTCATAGAAAGTTATAAGCACAAACTCTTTGTGGTGTTTCAGCTAATGTGTGGGCTGATAAGGCCTCGTTTTGTGCACCACCTGCTCAGCCAGTCTCAATCTAGAGCAAACGAGCGACAAATATTCTGAAATATCTGGTTTTTTCGAAGCAGTTTGTCGGAATCTGACAAATCGATATGTTTTCTGCACTTCTTTCAGTTCTGGTTAAAGCAAAGTAATGCAATCTGTGTGCCAAGTCTCTCCTCTTTAAACAGCTTTGAATTGTTGATTTTTCTGTGCTGCTTCGCTAATTTACTCCAAGTTATCTCGATTCTTTTGTTGGAAATCTTCTGCTCACAGACAGAGTATTTATTTGGTTTATCTAATGCAACGGACCTAATCTGACAAGATAGAGAAGTTTCATCTGTTCCTGTCATACAACCCAGTTCAAACGGGTTATTTTCTCCTATAGCTGTAAAACATAATGTCCCGTTCAGTGGAGAACTACAGAATATGAACACATGGTGTCTTAAAACAATGATAACTGGTGTGATGAGTTGTTTTAGCAGGTTAACCAGTGAGTTCACATTAAATAAAAGGGCCTCAGAAATCTGCCTGGAAGGCATCAGATCAGATCAGGGGACTCAGAGGAGCAATATTCTCATTAGTCTGTCATTACTTTCATGTTTTCATCCTTGTTTGTCACTCTCGTTCATTCTGGAAATCTATTCAGGATACATGGTCCACCATTTTAGGGGAAAATGAGATTTTCAGATTGATTTCATTCCACATAATGACAGATGAAAGCTACCCCAGAGGAAATTGACTTGTTGGCATATTGACCAATCATGCAGCTCCTCTCTCATGACTTTGATTAAGGGGCAGTTGTATCTCCGTTATTCTCCAACCCGACACTTTAAAGCTCAACTCCCAGCAGGCTGAGATATTTCTGGGAGGCTGGATGTTGGGTTTAGGTTTTAATCGAGCCTTTTCTTTCTCAGTGGATGAAGGAAATGTGGCGCTCAGACTCCTGCTACACCAACTATGGAGTGGATGGGTCCACCTGCTCCTTCTTCATTTACCTCAGCGAGGTAAGTCCTCTGTGTGTGTTTGTGCTATTTATAAATGTATCCTTAAGTGAAAAAGAAAGTACACCCCTATCCTACTGTAAATTTTAATTATTTTTAGTGATTTCAGCACCTTAAAGCTCTTCTAACCTGACATAAAATGCATCTTTTTTTTTTTAAAGTAATGTAAATGTTTTGTGGATTTAACCAGAACATTATTTGATGGAAGATAGAGAATTTTAAGGGTTTTCCTGACCTATACATTTGATTTATTATGTGGAAAGAATGGGTCAAGAAGTGTAAAATCTAACCATGCATCTGGGAAATTTTCTAAATTAACGGGTAATTACATTTGAAGAAGAGAAAGCGGCGATAGGAGGAGTTCTCGGGAAATAATCTCAGCTGTTCACAGGTTGAAATAAGCAGAGAACACTGAAAAATGAATGATCCGCAGCCAGAGCACCGTGACAATGTTCCTGTAACCCGAGACCGATCGCAAAAGAATGAAGTGCTTCGAAGAAAAGCAAAGGAGAGAAGAAGGGGGGGTTTAATTTTTTACGAGAGCAAATTAGTGTCGATGACAGTGTGGGAGGAAGAGGAAGAGGAGGCATTTCTTTAAGGGATGACCTTTCAGCCTTTAAGGGAGGACATGGAGTGACTTTCTGCCTTCCTCAGTCTCCACATATCTGCACACAAGGAAAAGATGGAGCCATTCGTTATTGACAGGCACTAATAGAGGCTAATGCTCCTTCTCGGGACAGTTTTTGACCTTTTTTTCTTACATGAATCATCCGCTCTGTTTAAAGACTTCCAGTAATTCCTTCCATTCATCCCTAAATTAAAAAGCAATCCTTGCTAATGACCTGCTTTTACTCCATTTTTACTGACCTCCGACTGCAAAGCTGATAAACTGCGAACATTTCAGATCGATTTCAATCTTTTTTTAAACTCTCATCTTCCCACTTGTGAAAGTCAGCTTTGCTCCTCGTGAAATTGATTCTTGATTCCCAGAAAAATCAGAGATCAGGAGAGCGATTATCATCGGTTTAAAGTCGTTTTTATGCTGTCATCAATAGTTGTTTCGGTTGCTTCTGCCTTTCTGTTTTTAACCTGAACAAACGCAGAAGCCAGAAAACTTGCATTTCAGTCATGGCTTTGGGTCTGGAAAGGTCAGGAGTCCGTGATGAATATTGTATCCGAGATGAAAGCTGCGTTCTGAGCCAAGAAGTAACGCAGAAAGCCTAACCTGCTCCGCATGGAAACAGAAGTGAGATCTGTAAATCCATCAATCCATCCAGTGGACACTGGAGCTCAAACATGCACCCTTTGCCATGCATAATTCATCCCCCGACCACTGCATTAACCTTGCAAAGGGGCAAAGCAGGCAGGGCAACAGTGTGTGATGGATGTCAGCGGTGGAAGGTCAAGGCTCAACTAGCACAGGGCGCCTGTGTGGTTGGAGAGGGAGAGTAAACGCGCCTCTTTGGTCAAACTGTTGTAGCCGATATGAGGAAGGAGCTCGGAGGCAGAAGGGGGAACTGGATTTGCATCGGATCACGCTTAATTTGCCTGCAGAGCCGCTGTTATTTATCTTCTTTCTGCATTCATGGCCAAAGGAAACATCTCTCGTGTCTTCAAAAAACAACCCCCGGTTCCAAAAAAAAAGTCTTGAGGCTGTGTGAAATGTAAATAAAAACAAAATGCTGTGATTTACAGATCTCACAAACGAACATTTTAGTCAGAGTAGAACACGGTGAGATATGTTACTGTGCTCATCTTGGATTTGATGACACGTTTCCCACTGTGTGGCATCTCCTGTAAACCTGTAAACTTCATGAATAACAGACAAAGATCCTAAAACCAAGTTGACACATGTTTAATTTAACTTAATGGATCGTAAATTACATACTTGGGTAAAATACTGCAGCCTTTGAGGTTAAAAACTGGTCGTTTAACCATAAAAAACTGGTATTTTTTAACCATATCTTCAGTTTTGCTGATGGCAGCTTGTTTTAGAGGGTGGATCGAGCTACTTTACTCCATCCCTCTCTTCTGCAGAGTTTTTCTCTTTTGAGATCTGAGTTCAAACGTAAAATTTGGACACAAATTGCACTCGATTCCACTTAAGGAACATATACTGGACCTATGCTGAGAGATGATGCAGTTTGGCTGTGAGCAGTTGCTAATGTTCCTCTTTTGGTGACAGTATGAAGTGACTGGCCCAAGTTTTTAAAACTCTGGTTACAGTAAGGTAATGTTACGGCTGGCAGGTGTATAATTAAGGAGTGAAAACATCCTGTAATTTCTTCCTGTATGTCTAATCTACAAATCCTGGGCTTCACTGCTGGTCCATTCCTCTGTTATTTATACAGGCAGCGCTTTACAGATGTAGCTGTGGATTCTAGCTCTTGTGCCTATTAATGCCACATTCAATCATAAATGGGAAGAAGTTGGATTTTTTTTCTTGTTCCGTAAGGTTTACTGACTCCACCTTCAGTGTTTTAGTTCATTCCCCCAGAAAAATAGCTCCCCAAGTAAACAAAATCTGAGAATCATGATTAAAAGCAAGAATTCTGACTTCCAACTTGGCTTCCAAGAGTTTTTGTGTTTATTCACTCCGTGCTCTGTGACAGTCGGCTAACTTCACACAGAGTTTGCTGCTGATAGTTTTGTGCAACATGGCAGGATATTTATCAGGTTTTGACAATGTGAACGATGACTTTGAGTAAGATGGACGTTCTTACCGGAGTAAATAAACTGTGCTGCAGGGGGGCGTGTGGATGAAGTGGTCCCAGTAGAGTGCCTGTGTAGAAATCCCTCCGTTAGCTCTCCTGTAGCTGCAAGTAGCCACATAACAGCAGCTATGAGCTAACAGAGCTATAGCACACGTTCATTCATTCATTCTTCTTAAAGTATTGGTGAAATAAAGACCGATAATGCCTTATTTAGATATTTAGAGTTATCTAAATATCTTCCGAAGGACGCCGACTTTCACCAAACTGTTCTCGGTGAGTAGATGAACGTATTTCATGCCAGAAATAAGGTTTAAAAATACTGGAGTTCCCCTTTAAGACTGGAGAAAGCAAGCCAGTCCGTTAAATGTCTTGCAACTCACACAGGATTTTGAAACACTCCTCATTTGTCTTGATAACAAATGCAGAAACACCAGGAGAGGCGTTCACTGACCCAGCACCTTGTTATTTTGTGAAAACTCTGGCAGATGCCTTTCAATATTCAGTGTTCCATGTGAAAACAACAGCTGGTCTCATTTACATCTGGAGTCCTGCTAAACACCGCTCTGAAACTATATGATAAGAAGTGTGAATAAACTGACTTTTGGACTGTCTTTGATCACAGACATAAGTTGTTGTTGTTGTTCCAAAGGTGGAGAACTGGTGTCCTCGTCTGCCCTGGAGGATGAAGAACCTGAATGACGCAATAGATCGGAGGGGACAGGTGAGAAATGCAACTCTTCAAAGATGAGCCTGCCGAGGGCTCCAATGAACAGCTTTGATTTCCTTCAACACCAAAGCAGAAAAAACTTGTTTACTTTGACTTCTTTGCTGTTTGAACCCAAGATATTATCTTGATCCTCTGCCTATCTCTGCTTCTCAAAGCCTCAGACTAACACGTCACCTGATGACATCACCCAGATAACTCTAAACCATTAGATTCCTTAACCTACGAAGTGGTTTGAGTGCAAACGAGCTCAATGCTGCTCAAAATCGTTCCCATAGACCAGGGGTCGGGAACCTTTTTGACTAAGAGAGCCATGAAAGCAAAAAGAATTGGAAATTTATTTCAATGAGAGCCATATAATATATTTTAGTAGCTCTCGGCTCGCTTTCTTTCTGCTGTCTCCTGCCGGGTATTTTGATGCAAAGCTAGCATGGCGCGAGTCGAAGTGCCGCTTTACATTCGACCGTTTCATCGATGTAGTTTTGTCTTTGCAAATTAGACACACCGCAGAATTTGGCGAATTCTTCAGTCCATTCGGGGGCCTGAAATGTTCGATACTCGTCATCTTTTTTTCTTTTCGCCATCTTCTTCGTCGAAGGGTTAGCTTTGAGCTAATGACCGAGCAGACTGATTCAAAAGGGGGCGTTTACCTGTTTTACGCTGCCAACGTAGTCCAGTATCATCCAATTAAAATAATGCTCCTGCAGCCCTGAACAGGACAGGAGCAGTGAATGGTGGAGTGGATGGATTAAAACAAGTGAGAATATTTAGTTTATTAATATTTTTTTTATTTAGCCACACCTGGCTCGCGAGCCATAGGTTCCCGACCCCTGCCATAGACCAAAGCTGGAATGACCGGACCTTTCCATAAATCTGGGTTAATCATCTTCTATCCCTGCCAGTGCAGAGGTCCGCTCAAATCTCACGTGGAGCTTGTTCACCGCCCGCAGCATCAGCTCTTCGTGAGCATGCAGCCGCCTCCCCTCTGCTGTGGATGAATCGATATTAAGCGCTCTTCATCCTGCTTCCCTGGATGCATCAACAGCACTGAGCCCTCTGTGGCGGGGAGGCGAGATTCGGAGATTTTAATTCAGGCCCAGATTTTAATAGGCTCAGTCTGAGAGAGTGATTTCCTGTCGTGATGAGGGATGCTAATGCCTCACAACAGCCTTGTTTTAGCCACCTTAGCAGCTGGAAATGGCTCTCTGGCTTCTCATTTGCTCCTTTCTCCGTCTGCTTCAGTGCGTCTCCTTCCTACAACTTCATAAGTTTGATCACCTGAGATGCAGCAAAGACCGTTTTCACCTTCCTCCGCTGTGTTGTGTTCAGATCTGTTGGTCATGCAGAGTCTGAAGATTTGAGCAGATTGACTGAAGCGCGTGGCAGAAGTCTGGTTTTATTTCCTCATTTCAGACACTAATGTTCGTCTGCTCTCTTTCAACAGAGGAAATGATCAGACCAACATGTAGTTTGATGTTTTACTCCATGATTTCTTTCCATTTAATCTCATTCATTTAGATAATGTCCCTGAGGTGGCAGCACCCTGTTTGTTCTGTCGTCCTCCCTTTAATTCTGAAGCTATAATGTAAAGATGTCTGATGTGTTCGCTCCGCTCTGACTGTGCAACCAAAGCTCTCAAATGCATTCAACTTGGTGCTTTGAACGCTTTGTTATTTATTGCTTCTGTCACTGTTATCAGACCTCTGCATGGTGCGGCGTTCTTTGAACTGAGATGTTTTCTGTTCAGATGTCTTGAACACGCCCTCAGTAGAAGATTTCAATTCAATTCAATTCAACTTTATTTATATAGCGCCAGATTACAACAATTATCATCTCTAAGGAACTTAAGTAATATAGTCCAATTCAAGCCAGTTGGAATTCAAGTCATTGTAATCATAATCCAATTAATTCATATGGAGCCAATTCAAAATTAATATCCGAGCTAAGGAAACCAACAGATTGGACCGAAACTTGTCTTCAGTCCAATCTCCCGTCCTGAGCCTGAGGGACTGTGGAAAGGAACGACTCCCTTTAACAGGAAGAAACCTCTGGCAGAACCAGAACCAGGAAGAAACCTCTGGCAGAACCAGAACCAGGAAGAAACCTCTGGCAGAACCAGAACCAGGAAGAAACCTCTGGCAGAACCAGGAAGAAACTTCTGGCAGAACCAGAACCAGGAAGAAACCTCTGGCAGAACCAGGAAGAAACCTCTGGCAGAACCAGACTCAGGAAGAAACCTCTGGCAGAACCAGAACCAGGAAGAAACCTCTGGCAGAACCAGACTCAGGAAGAAACCTCTGGCAGAACCAGAACCAGGAAGAAACCTCTGGCAGAACCAGGAAGAAACCTCTGGCAGAACCAGAACCAGGAAGAAACCTCTGGCAGAACCAGAACCAGGAAGAAACCTCTGGCAGAACCAGACTCAGGAAGAAACCTCTGGCAGAACCAGAACCAAGAAGAAACCTCTGGCAGAACCAGGAAGAAACCTCTGGCAGAACCAGAACCAGGAAGAAACCTCTGGCAGAACCAGACTCAGGAAGAAACCTCTGGCAGAACCAGAACCAGGAAGAAACCTCTGGCAGAACCAGGAAGAAACCTCTGGCAGAACCAGAACCAGGAAGAAACCTCTGGCAGAACCAGAACCAGGAAGGGTGTCCATCCGCCTCGACCAGCTGGGGTTTGAGAGGACAGAATAGAGGGAAAAGAGCATCTAGACGCACATTTCCACGCCTCTGACAATTAAAAGCAGTTCTCATCTCAGCTAAATTCACTACGACTGCAGAAGAAAAGGATGTAGAGATGGACAGGTGCAACACATTAAAGCATCCTTCTTCTTTTCTTTTTGCATTTAACAAATCCAGGTTTTGGGTTAAGGTAAGAAAGAAGGACGAAAAACTCCCAAAAATGAACCAATAAACGCATTAGTTTGTCAATTAATGCAGATGGATTGAAAAGAAAATGACTTTTTGCGAGAACTAATGTATAAAATGTGAAATAAATAGTTAAATCTGTGTTTAACTTTCACCACTATTTTAATCATGAAGCAGAAATGCAGAGAAAACACAAAAACAAATGTGGAAATAAACAGGAGGAGAAATAAATACATCTATCAATAAAAATGCACTTATTTAAATAGATTAAAAAATGTATGGAGTAAATAGTTTAATAAATTAATAAAACAATTATTAAATCAACAAATGAGATTGAAAATTAAATAAAAATGTGTATATTCATTAATTTATTGAGCCAGTTACAAAATGCAGTATTTCTTCTATATTATGGCGCTCTGAGTCCTCCATAAACTGCCTTTTTTGAGAAAAGTATTAATTAAGCCTTTAAGAAAATGACTTTTTGCGAGAACTAATGTATAAAATGTGAAATAAATAGTTAATTCTGTGTTTAACTTTCACCACTATTTCAATCATGAAGCAGAAATGCAGAGAAAACACAAAAATAAATGTAGAAAAAATGAAATAAACAGGAGGAGAAAATGCAGATGAGAAATAAATACATCTATCAATAAAAATGCACTTATTTAATTAGATTAAAAAATGTATGGAGTAAACAGTTTAATAAATTAATAAAACAATTATTAAATCAACAAATGAGATTGAAAATTCAATAAAAATGCATTTATTTAATTAGATTAAAAATGTATGGAGTAAATAGTTTAATAAGTTAATAAAACAATGATTAAATCAAGAAATGATAAATAAAAATGTGTATATTCATTAATTTATTGAGCCAGTGATAAAATGTAGTATTTCTTCTATATTATGGCGCTCTGAGTCCTCCATAAACTGCCTTTTTTGAGAAAAGTATTAATTAAGCCTTTAAGAAAATGACTTTTTGCGAGAACTAATGTATAAAATGTGAAATAAATAGTTAATTCTGTGTTTAACTTTCACCACTATTTCAATCATGAAGCAGAAATGCAGAGAAAACACAAAAATAAATGTAGAAAAAATGAAATAAACAGGAGGAGAAAATGCAGATGAGAAATAAATACATCTATCAATAAAAATGCACTTATTTAATTAGATTAAAAAATGTATGGAGTAAACAGTTTAATAAATTAATAAAACAATTATTAAATCAACAAATGAGATTGAAAATTCAATAAAAATGCATTTATTTAATTAGATTAAAAATGTATGGAGTAAATAGTTTAATAAGTTAATAAAACAATGATTAAATCAAGAAATGATAAATAAAAATGTGTATATTCATTAATTTATTGAGCCAGTGATAAAATGTAGTATTTCTTCTATATTATGGCGCTCTGAGTCCTCCATAAACTGCCTTTTTTGAGAAAAGTATTAATTAAGCCTTTAAGAAAATGACTTTTTGCGAGAACTAATGTATAAAATGTGAAATAAATAGTTAATTCTGTGTTTAACTTTCACCACTATTTCAATCATGAAGCAGAAATGCAGAGAAAACACAAAAATAAATGTAGAAAAAATGAAATAAACAGGAGGAGAAAATGCAGATGAGAAATAAATACATCTATCAATAAAAATGCACTTATTTAATTAGATTAAAAAATGTATGGAGTAAACAGTTTAATAAATTAATAAAACAATTATTAAATCAACAAATGAGATTGAAAATTCAATAAAAATGCATTTATTTAATTAGATTAAAAATGTATGGAGTAAATAGTTTAATAAGTTAATAAAACAATGATTAAATCAAGAAATGATAAATAAAAATGTGTATATTCATTAATTTATTGAGCCAGTGATAAAATGTAGTATTTCTTCTATATTATGGCGCTCTGAGTCCTCCATAAACTGCCTTTTTTGAGAAAAGTATTAATTAAGCCTTTAAGAAAATGACTTTTTGCGAGAACTAATGTATAAAATGTGAAATAAATAGTTAATTCTGTGTTTAACTTTCACCACTATTTCAATCATGAAGCAGAAATGCAGAGAAAACACAAAAATAAATGTAAAAAAAATGAAATAAACAGGAGGAGAAAATGCAGATGGGAAATAAATACATCTATCAATAAAAATGCAGTTATTTAATTAGATTAAAAATGTATGGAGTAAACAGTTTAATAAGTTAATAAAACAATTATTAAATCAACAAATGAGATTGAAAATTCAACAAAAATGCACTTATTTAATTATATTAAAAATGTATGGAGTAAATAGTTTAATAAATTAATAAAACAATGATTAAATCAACAAATGATAAATAAAAATGTGTATATTCATTAATTTATTGAGCCAGTGATAAAATGTAGTATTTCTTCTATATTATGGCGCTCTGAGACCTCCATAAACTGCCTTTTTTGACCTAGATGCACTTTTATTTGTGTGCAGGCGGAGATCCGGACCAGTTTTGAGGGGCTTTACCGCTCGATGTCACAACGGGAAGAGTTTCGCTGGATGATGCTGAGGATCAAACGCATGGCCGAGCCGTGGGTCAGCGCCATCCGCTCTCTGGCCGCCAAGCAGAACCTGGCCAAGCAGAGGAGGAAGAAGGTGGGCGTGGCTTATTCTACACTTGAGAAGTGACGGATTCTAATGAATTTCTGTTTCATTTTAACCACCATAACTAAATAAAGTGCCCCAAATCAAACCTTCCTTTTACGAACCCTGGAAAAAACAGTCTCTGGAGGCAGTGATGTCAGTTTTTCTCACAAGTGCTCGTGCTGCTGGGTTAAAATCTCGAGCACAAACTGTAATCAGAAGAAGTCGTGGAGGGAAAGGACTGACATGGATATTGTCCCAGCTCTGAATTATATCCTCCACACTTTCCTGGCCCGCGACACTTTGGGCCTCTCTTTCTTTTTGTTCCTCCTGAAACTTTCTAAGCCGGTTCTGTATGTGCCGATCTCTTTTGGTCATTAATCCGCTCGTATTAATCCTAGATGAGCGTGCTCTGGGGCAGAAGCTGGCTCTCAGCGCTGAAAAATACATTGGTCGCTACCCAACAAAGTCGGGTATCAGCCTGCTGTGGAACGCTGTGTTCCTCCCAGTGGCTGAAACCAAACTGTGTGACAAACCCCAGGGAAACAGTGGATTTATACAGGAAAATGTAACTCTTTCTGGATAGAAATTCACTGGCATTTAAGTCAAGGTTCCTACACATCTGCACCGTTCCTCAGATGTTCAAGAACACCGAAAAATACACACATCTCCAACTCTAAATGATTTCCTGCTTCTCTCCTCCATCAGATCCTGGTTCATTTGGGCCTCCTCACCAAGGAGTCGGGCTTCAAGATCGCAGAGAACGCCTTCAGCGGTGGCCCGTTGGGAGAGTTGGTCCAGTGGAGCGACCTCATAACCACGCTGTACCTGCTGGGCCACGACGTTCGCATCTCTGCATCGTTGGCTGAGCTCAAAGAGTCAGTAGCAAACGCATCCAGACACGCACATGGAGCCCTGACTAAGCTGACTTGTAGGGCTTTTTCTAATGCTGATATTAGCATGAAACGACTGGTAGCTACAGATGCTACAGAATGAATAGGACTTCTGTGGTGAAGACAAATCTGTGTTGCCAGTTGGGCTGCAACTAACGACTGTTTTATGTTGCCAGTCGAAAGGGGCTTTGCACGCCAAGGCAGTGTGGTCTGCTGGGATTTCTTTGTAACATGTCCTCCCGTGCATCCTGGCTAACAGCCGGACCTCGTCTTTGCGGTGTGTCAGAGCCGTAATGGCTTCCTTTCAGTGCTCACCGTCTGTCTAAGGTTGTTTAAGGCTGTTTAAGGCTGTTTAAGGCTGTCTAAGGCTGTTTAAGGCTGTTTAAGGCTGTCTAAGGCTGTCTAAGGCTGTCTAAGGCTGTTTAAGGCTGTTTAAGGCTGTCTAAGGCTGTTTAAGGCTGTTTAAGGCTGTCTAAGGCTGTTTAAGGCTGTTTAAGGCTGTTTAAGGCTGTTTAAGGCTGTTTAAGGCTGTCTAAGGCTGTCTAAGGCTGTTTAAGGCTGTCTAAGGCTGTCTAAGGCTGTTTAAGGCTGTTTAAGGTTGTCTAAGGCTGTTTAAGGCTGTTTAAGGCTGTTTAAGGCTGTCTAAGGCTGTTTAAGGCTGTTTAAGGCTGTTTAAGGCTGTTTAAGGCTGTCTAAGGCTGTCTAAGGCTGTCTAAGGCTGTTTAAGGCTGTTTAAGGCTGTCTAAGGCTGTTTAAGGCTGTTTAAGGCTGTCTAAGGCTGTTTAAGGCTGTTTAAGGCTGTTTAAGGCTGTTTAAGGCTGTCTAAGGCTGTCTAAGGCTGTTTAAGGCTGTCTAAGGCTGTCTAAGGCTGTTTAAGGCTGTTTAAGGCTGTCTAAGGCTGTTTAAGGCTGTTTAAGGCTGTTTAAGGCTGTTTAAGGCTGTTTAAGGCTGTCTAAGGCTGTTTAAGGCTGTTTAAGGCTGTCTAAGGCTGTTTAAGGCTGTTTAAGG
Organism: Leuresthes tenuis; assembly: GCF_036924035.1. NCBI lineage: Eukaryota > Metazoa > Chordata > Actinopteri > Atheriniformes > Atherinopsidae > Leuresthes > Leuresthes tenuis. Next base: position 23,847,035 of record NW_027325355.1, read on the forward strand.
CTGTTTAAGGCTGTTTAAGGCTGTTTAAGGCTGTCTAAGGCTGTCTAAGGCTGTTTAAGGCTGTCTAAGGCTGTCTAAGGCTGTCTAAGGCTGTTTAAGGCTGTCTAAGGCTGTTTAAGGCTGTTTAAGGCTGTTTAAGGCTGTCTAAGGCTGTTTAAGGCTGTTTAAGGCTGTCTAAGGCTGTTTAAGGCTGTTTAAGGCTGTTTAAGGCTGTTTAAGGCTGTTTAAGGCTGTTTAAGGCTGTCTAAGGCTGTCTAAGGCTGTCTAAGGCTGTTTAAGGCTGTTTAAGGCTGTCTAAGGCTGTTTAAGGCTGTCTAAGGTTGTCTAAGGCTGTTTAAGGCTGTTTAAGGCTGTCTAAGGCTGTTTAAGGCTGTTTAAGGCTGTTTAAGGCTGTTTAAGGCTGTCTAAGGCTGTCTAAGGCTGTCTAAGGCTGTTTAAGGCTGTTTAAGGCTGTCTAAGGCTGTTTAAGGCTGTCTAAGGCTGTTTAAGGCTGTCTAAGGCTGTCTAAGGCTGTTTAAGGCTGTTTAAGGCTGTCTAAGGCTGTTTAAGGTTGTTTAAGGCTGTTTAAGGTTGTTTAAGGCTGTTTAAGGCTGTTTAAGGCTGTTTAAGGCTGTTTAAGGCTGTCTAAGGCTGTCTAAGGCTGTTTAAGGCTGTTTAAGGCTGTTTAAGGCTGTCTAAGGCTGTTTAAGGCTGTCTAAGGCTGTTTAAGGCTGTCTAAGGCTGTTTAAGGCTGTTTAAGGCTGTTTAAGGCTGCTTAAGGTTGCTTAAGGCTGTTTAAGGCTGTCTAAGGCTGTTTAAGGCTGTTTAAGGCTGTTTAAGGCTGTTTAAGGCTGTTTAAGGCTGTCTAAGGCTGTTTAAGGTTGTCTAAGGCTGTTTAAGGCTGTTTAAGGCTGTTTAAGGCTGTTTAAGGTTGCTTAAGGCTGTCTAAGGCTGTCTAAGGCTGTCTAAGGCTGTTTAAGGCTGTCTAAGGCTGTCTAAGGCTGTTTAAGGCTGTTTAAGGCTGTTTAAGGCTGTCTAAGGCTGTCTAAGGCTGTTTAAGGCTGTCTAAGGCTGTCTAAGGCTGTCTAAGGCTGTTTAAGGCTGTCTAAGGCTGTCTAAGGCTGTCTAAGGCTGTTTAAGGCTGTTTAAGGCTGTCTAAGGCTGTTTAAGGCTGTCTAAGGCTGTTTAAGGCTGTCTAAGGCTGTCTAAGGCTGTTTAAGGCTGTTTAAGGCTGTCTAAGGCTGTCTAAGGCTGTTTAAGGCTGTTTAAGGCTGTTTAAGGCTGTTTAAGGCTGTTTAAGGCTGTCTAAGGCTGTTTAAGGCTGTTTAAGGCTGTCTAAGGCTGTCTAAGGCTGTTTAAGGCTGTTTAAGGCTGTTTAAGGCTGTTTAAGGCTGTCTAAGGCTGTTTAAGGCTGTCTAAGGCTGTTTAAGGCTGTTTAAGGCTGTTTAAGGCTGTTTAAGGCTGCTTAAGGTTGCTTAAGGCTGTTTAAGGCTGTTTAAGGCTGTTTAAGGCTGTTTAAGGTTGCTTAAGGCAGTTTAAGGTTATTTAAGGCTGTTTAAGGCTGTCTAAGGCTGTCTAAGGTTGTTTAAGGCTGTTTAAGGCTGTTTAAGGCTGTTTAAGGCTGTTTAAGGCTGTTTAAGGCTGTTTAAGGCTGTTTAAGGTTGTTTAAGGCTGTTTAAGGCTGTCTAAGGTTGTTTAAGGCTGTTTAAGGCTGTTTAAGGCTGTTTAAGGTTGTTTAAGGCTGTTTAAGGCTGTTTAAGGCTGTTTAAGGCTGTTTAAGGTTGTTTAAGGCTGTTTAAGGCTGTTTAAGGTTGTCTAAGGCTGTTTAAGGCTGTTTAAGGTTGTTTAAGGTTGTTTAAGGCTGCTTAAGGTTGCTTAAGGCTGTTTAAGGCTGTCTAAGGCTGTTTAAGGTTGTTTAAGGTTGTTTAAGGTTGTTTAAGGCTGCTTAAGGTTGCTTAAGGCTGTTTAAGGCTGTCTAAGGCTGTTTAAGGCTGTTTAAGGTTGCTTAAGGCTGTTTAAGGTTGTCTAAGGCTGTTTAAGGCTGTTTAAGGCTGTTTAAGGACTAATCATTAAAATAATCGGATTGTATCGGGAGGCTAAACAATCTGGATCGGGACATCCTTACTGGGAATTGGACTTTGCGTTCTTTGCTCGAGATTTTTTCCCAGCGTCGTGACCCAGAAGTTGAAGGAGACGGTCGTCAGTTAACAGGAAGTGGCTCTGTTAGCGATAGCTGAAATGGGGACAGCGCCACCTATTGGACCGGGGTATGACCTGCTTTGTGCCAGTGATTCCATTCATTCACCGCCATATATCCAAGGATAATTACCCTCAGATAAGGAGCAGAACCCAACTGTAGCTGTAATCCAGTTAATATCATCATGTAGACCCACTGAATGCGTCACTGCTGGTCAGTGAACGTAACATTATTGAAGCAGTTACTGTTGAACTCGGACAATTTACACCATAATTCACCCAAAATGTAACAGACATGTAAGGTAATGGTGGACGCTTTTGTTGAAAATATGAGATAAATGAAGTTTTAAAATGATTTAAGCATGTTTTCAACATAGTGGAGGGTAATAAGAACATATTTAGGTCTGTGATTCGTATTAGTTCGGGTTTCTTCTAAGGAAAATGTGAAACTGAGTTGTTTTCAGTCCTCCTGGGGAAGATATTTGCACAGAACCGGACGAACTAATGAAAAGTGCTGGTTCTCACTGAAATGGCAAACACAGATAAGAAGCTAAAAGCTACATTTTGCTTATTTTTTAGCTACGTATCATGGAAGTTAAGCCTGTGATGAAGCTTCTTTTCTAGCTACGTATCATGGAAGTTAAGCCTGTGATGAAGCTTCTTTTTTAGCTACGTATCATGGAAGTTAAGCCTGTGATGAAGCTTCTTTTTTAGCTACGTATCATGGAAGTTAAGCCTGTGATGAAGCTTCTTTTCTTTGCCAACAGAGATCATCACCTGTAGGATTTGCTTAATTTACCGAGGTCAAACATCTCATTTGTCTAATACCTTGTTTTTCCAAACACAGGTAACATCTTAGCCTCTTTTTTTAGGACTCACAGTGACTCGCCTCACATCCAGTTTGGTGTAAACTTTTGGCTTTCAGACTAAATACAGTCAGACTGAAGTATTTATTCTTCCTAAACATTATCACTCCTCCTCGGGGCAGTATTATGTTGCAGTTTTAAACCATTTGTACAGTCATGAATAATACATTCAATAAATTTTATCAGAGCTGTTGTTTCATAAGACTCTAAATCCTGGCCTGAACCCAGTGACTTTTTTTTTTTTAAAAGCCATTATCAGCTGTGGTTTATTTGCTATCTTGGCAGCTCTTTTATAGGAAGTTTGGTCCAATTAAAAAGCTACCAACTCCTGTGGCGAATTCTGTGTGGTACATGTGAATAAATGTGTTGTTCGAAAGTTGATTTGAGCGGTTTTCTCTGTAGGATCATGCGGAAGGTCATGGGGAACAAATCCAGCTGCCCGACGCAGGGCGACAAGATTGTGGAGCTGATATACATCGACATTGTGGGTCTCACCCAGTTCAAGAAGACGCTCGGGCCTTCTTGGGTCCACTACCAGTAAGTATTTTCACCTTTTCCGCTGGGCTTTAACAGCTTCTCTCACACGGCCACTGGGCTGATATTTGTCTGGCACTTATCGGGACAATGGGGCTATTTCCATCCCACACATGACCACGATTTCTCTGAAGACCGAAGAATTGTCTGTTGCCCACGACGTTGTCGCCAGCCGAGTCTATTCTGTCTCTGAGTGCTCCACCGAGGCCTGCAGATTAAGCCTTCCTGGTTTATTTTGAAAAAGCTCCCATCGGCTCCGACTGACAGGAAAAGGGAAGGAACAATAAGTTCGGGGGCACTAATGGCCCCGTCGGTCACCAGCTTTTGTTAGTTTGCGACATAACACCTTAAACTGCGTGTGCTGGCTTTGTGCTCTCAGGAAATCGATATAGACTCGGACATGATGTAAGGTCCACATGCTGTTTTTTTTGCATTATTTCTCCTTGTTATTACAAATTTATGTCGGAGCACTTAAAGTCTCTGTGAGCTTTCAAGGTGTCTAAAAAGAACTGGAGTGTTGTTTGAGACATTTTTCTTCAACAAAGTAAAACCTTTCAGCTTCCCTGCATCACTTTTCCACCTTTATCTTTTAAGTAAGCTGCATTTACACCACAGGAACCTTTTTTAGGTTAAAACCAGCAGGAACTAGAGCTCTGGAGGAGACTTTTAAGGCCCTGCTTCGTGAAAGGGGATCAGTATGTTTGAGGCTACCCTGTACCTCTGAGAGGTGAACATTTCTGATTGATTTATCATCACCATCCTGTTTCAGCAATCTCAGGTTTAATACGATCAGTAGCTCATAAGATTTGGAATAAACGAGTGACAGAGCTCAGATGGCACAATAAGACATTTATCTCAGATTGTTTCCCAGCAGCTTTGCTCTAAAGTACAACGAGATATGCACAAACCTCCAGAAAAGTGTGTTTCACGGACAGGTTGTAGTTACTGCAGCTGAGGCTGCTTGGTGTTCTTTACTGTGGGCTGTCGGATTGGAGCAACGCACTTCAGTGGACTTAATTTGCCTAATCTACCTGAACTTTAGACCTTAGTATTTTTATTTATTCACCTTTATTTATACAGGTAAAATCTCATTGAGACCCAGGGTCTCATTTGCAAGAGAGACCTGTTTTAGGCAGCAGCAAAACACAAAGTTACAGATTAACTGAACGTACAAGAGACAAAAACAGGAACATATAATAATTAATAATAATAAAATGAAAGATAAAAGGAACTAGTTAAGTACAGTACATGTGCAGACTCCCACTGACTGTCTCACCAGCCTTCCTACAAGTAATTTGAAGTCCTCTAGTGAAATTCTTAGTAAAAATACAACCCACTAAAGGTCCTGGACTGTTAAATTCTGGGTGCTTTTGGTCAAAATACAGCTGTAGAGGCTGTAAAGTATTCAAAGGACAAGCCTGGTGGGTTTGGGTATCAGAATCAAACCGTAAACTGTGTGATTATTGCAGCCTTTTGGTGTAAGGAGCAAAGAAACCAGGCAGGGTCTGACTGGGATTAATGCGGTTTGTTACTGCCGCTGCCCTCCGGCTAACAGTCCTTTATCAGCGTGTTTCATACTGATTCCAGCTGAATGGGAGAACCCGCAGCTATTGTTTTGAGTGTAAATTGGAGCCGTTGTTGTCCTGCTTGTTTTTAATGAAGTGACTTTGGGCGACTTACCCTGATCTGCATGGCTGCAGAAACTGTGTAAATAAGTTGTTCTGTAATGGAGAAATTAAACTGAATCTCTGCCTCCATCTTTCTCTGTTGGAATTAATTTTTTTTCAGCCCTCGTTTAACAGACTGAAGTCGATCTAAATTATTTTCAGTGTCTTCACTGACCGGCTTCGTCCTGTTTTTAGTTAAATTTAAAATGTACGACTTAAACAGTCAGGATAGAGTCATGTTTCCCATCAGCTTCCTTTTTATGACACTTTTTAATGGTTTGAGACTAATTTTTGCCATTTTTCAGAGGAATCTGTGTCCATTTCTGCTGAATCCAACATTTTAGCTGCTCAACAGTCCAGGGCTGTTGTTGTTGTTTCAGATTATTATTCTATTCATATTCAGATCGGGGCAGTTTCAGCCCTCCTTGCTCACCTGTCACTTCCTGAGTGTAGAATCTTTCTTTACCTCTCTTCCAACTCTCTTTGAGAGCGTTGCCAGCATCCGATTTTGGGTAAAAAGAAAATCTCCCAACTTTTCTTTGCATGTGCAACTCGTGGGCTGCAGAAATAAACCTGAAGTGACTGAAGTAAGAAAAAGATTCGGCATCCTTCAGCTGATGACCCACATAGGAGATCTTGATGAAGAAAGATTGCTCTTGTACTTCCTAGTTTATGGCATGGCTGCAGAAACTGTGTAAATAAGTTGTTCTGTAATGGAGAAATTAAACTGAATCTGTGCCTCCATCTTTCTCTGTTGGAATTAATTTTTTTCAGCCCTCGTTAAACAGACTGAAGTCGATCTAAATTATTTTCAGTGTCTTCACTGATCGGCTTCGTCCTGTTTTTAGTTAAATTTAAAATGTACGACTTAAACAGTCAGGATAGAGTCATGTTTCCCATCAGCTTCCTTTTTATGACACTTTTTAATGGTTTGAGACTAATTTTTGCCATTTTTCAGAGGAATCTGTGTCCATTTCTGCTGAATCCAACATTTTAGCTGCTTTACAGTCCAGGGTTGTTGTTTCAGATTATTATTCTATTCATATTCAGATCGGGGCAGTTTCAGCCCTCCTTGCTTACCTGTCACTTCCTGGGTGTAGAATCTTTCTTTACCTCTCTTCCAACTCTCTTTGAGAGTGTTGCCAGCATCCGATTTTGGGTAAAAAGAAAATCTCCCAACTTTTCTTTGCATGTGCAACTCGTGGGCTGCAGAAATAAACCTGAAGTGACTGAAGTAAGAAAAAGATTCGGCATCCTTCAGCTGATGACCCACATAGGAGATCTTGATGAAGAAAGATTGTTCTTGTACTTCCTAGTTTATGGCATGGCTCAATCTTTTGTTCATGAGGCAATGGGATCCAAAAATAACACCAAATAAATCATGTGATCAGCTGGGATCTACCCATGAACAGTTCTGCTGATCACCAGCTGTTGTGCCTCAGGACATGTCATCGCTAAATTCATGCAAGACAAGAGTTCCCATGTGGTACCACTTGTTTTTTAATGACTCATGTGTGTCTGTTGTGTTCTCTTCACATGGGAGATGGTTGTGGCATGAGGGAAACCTGTTTTTTTTACAAACGCTACCCATTTGGGATCACTTCAGATGGATGATATTATGGTTGAATTGTGCTCTCACGTTGAAAACAACATCCTCACTCAGCTCAGCTCAGCTGTAGTAAGGCTTCAAGTGTCACGGAGTACATGCTTGTGGAGCTTAATAGCTTCAACTTTTACCTCGTTATGATTCCCACGTCGCAGCTGCACCATGTGACAGCTCCTGCAGCACTTCCCCATCTGCTCATGGTATATCTTTCAGCAGAAAGTTTCCACCTGGTGAATCTGTTTTTCAAGCTTCTCGCTCTCACCGGGACTCTCACAGTTCAAACAGCCAGCTGTGCAGCATCTGAGGGGGCGGATATACAATCACTGAAGGAGAGTGTGTGGCTCCCATGTCTGCTTCATGCACACCTGGCTGTTCCCCATCACAAAAGTCTCTTCTTTGGCATTAGTTGGAGAAAAACAATAGCTGGCTCAGTATGAAGAGTCATTTGTGTCCAGCACAGTAAATGGATATTAGATTTCCTCTAACACATCGGACCTTTCTACACAAAAAAAATCTAATTAGCACACACAAGATACAATCAAACCATCTTCCAGAAAGCAGGAGTGAGGAACAATGATTGAGTCTGAGAATGCACATAAAGGTCATTTAAAGGTCTAATTAATTCTGTGCTGTGACCTTTGAGTTAGCCGCGATGTCCACTCACAGCCGGAGTCTGACAGTGGAGGCACTTCCTTTGTGGCATTCATTTTTAAGGATTATTTAAACATTTTCTACACTTTTTTAAAAGAATATCATCACACACTTTCTTCAACATCAAAATACATAAAAAGCTTGCTTCAAAATGTTGGTTTTTATTTCTTAAGGTGAATTTTGGTTGCTGGTTGACTGTATTTTTTATGCGTTCTTGGTTTAAAGTAGCTGTGAGTAGCAGTGTCTGACATCAACCATCTCAAATGCCACCAACCCACTATCTGGCAACAAATTGTGTCGGTTTCAGTCACTGAAATGGCCTCTTGAGAAGAAAACAAACAACTTATCTTTGTTCTTGATCTGTAAATTCCACCCGTCTTGTCCTTCAACAGTCATTCAGTCTGCAGTGGCTGTTCATTCCTTATGTTTTTATCCCCCTTTTCTTAAATATGTACCTGCAAACTTCACATAAAACAGCATCCTGATCCACGTTGCCAGATACTGTAAAATAAACAAGCAGCATGACTGATGAAAAAAGCACCAAAACCAACCATTATGAGAGGTTTTTCCTCCTAAGTGCTGATTCGGAGCCAGATCCTTTCTGAGGATCATTTCTTTTCTGCTTTGACAGCCAAAGCTTTGGCTCCAACACTGATAACGGCTCACTGCTGGGTGAAAGAACCGCTTACATTAGGGGCCTGAGCAGCTGTAATGCTGTGGCTGCCGTGTTTTAAAACCAGAACCAGTGCAGACGAGAGAGAACGATAAAGACTGACAAACAAACAAATGCCCATCATTACTTATTGCATATAAAGGTCATTCAGTTAGAAAAATGGAAATAACTTTGATTGTGTCTTACATTTCAGCTGCAAAATCCATCCAATGCTTTGATGAAATCGACTGTCTCTCTTGACCCAAACCCAGCTGGACCTTTTCATTTGGAGGTCAAGCAGTAGAGGTCACCTGGGCACCCAAATGTCCTTCATGAACACTCCTCCTTGATCCCTGACAGGAAGGGAACACCTTAAGGCTGCACAATTAGTCATATTTTGATCGTGATCATTGATTATCTTTGGTGGCCACAATTAAATTAACCTGATCATCAATGATATTTACATTCAAAATGCAGCTCTGCTGCCTGCATCGAACCACATGTTCTGAACCAGTAGTCCACCAACCACCAGGGGGCGACAGCATGGTTAGGGCTTCATTAAGCTGCCTGAATAACAAGCGCGCAGTTAGACAGCCTGCAGCGGCAGAGAGTTAGACAGTCTGTGAGTTAGACTGATGAGAACAAGTCATGACCAAAGCCGAGAAGAATCCAGCAGCATCTGGGGACGGCGAGGAGCTTGAGCCTCGAAACGGGGCGACAGCCATCGTCTGGACTTGTTTCGGATTCAGGGCGAGTGACGTTAAACAAGAGCAAGTTATCTAATCTGTTAAATCACCTGAAAATACCTCACAAACCTAAATATGAGGAATGCATGAAGGCCAAAGCTAATGTTAATTTACAAAATCCAGTCTAGCGCCGACCCAGAGAACCATTACAGCAGCCTGCACCGGGCAGAACCCGATCCATCTGCCTCCCAAAGACACAGAAATAACAGACGGGATCTTTTTATTTGGCCAAAGACGTGTCCGATCAATACAGTCAGTACTTTAAAATGTTAAATTATTGTTTTTTTGTTTTTATTTTACATTATTTATCATTTATTCGAATTCAAAGTTGAATTTTTCACTAAAAATCATCATGTTTTTCCAGACATGATGAATGAATAATCGTGCATCCCCACTGAATCCATTCAATTTAATTTAAAATATACAATCTGACGTCAGTGCTCATAAACTTCTGCTTATTTTATCTGTGTTTCTGACCAAAGCAGCCTTTAAAATCTGTGCTCTTTCTTACAGGTGCATGTTGCGGGTGCTGGACTCATTCGGGACTGAACCTGAGTTCAACCACGCCCACTACGCCCAGTCCAAAGGCCACAAGACGCCGTGGGGGAAGTGGAACCTCAACCCGCAGCAGTTCAACACCATGTTCCGTAAGTTTGCACCAAAACGACAACCGTGAGAGAAATCCGTGGAAAGCTGTGGCTTTGGCAGTTAAATACAGGCCTTTTGACTGAATTGTGGTCTGTTTGAGGGATTTACTGAAGGTTAAACTTCAGTTTATGTCCCTCCTCAGCAAAAGGATCGTTTTCTTTACATAACTCCAAGTTCCCCTCTCTGTTGTTGAAAGCCAGGTCTAATGATCATCACTTCAGTGTTTTCAGCTGGATTTTCAGATAAATGAGATGATTTTGTTCCCATAAATCTACTTCAGCGCGGTGCAGCTAATGGAATATCAAGCCGATTAGTAAGTAAGAGGTCAGGCCATCAGCTTTTTGCTGTGGTTATGAATGTAGGACGTTGAGGTTTTATAGCTGCCCTCCTACAATGAAATCGCTCTGTATCTGGAGTCAATCGCATTTCCGAAGCAGACGATAGAGCGTGTTCTGAGGAGGAAAGGGATCCAGCCCCCTGGAGTACTGACCTTTTCTCCGTGGCTGGGAGAAAGTGAAATGTTACCCCGACAATCCCCGTTTAAGAGGTGATGCTTGGAGCTGTCCAGAATCCCCCTGCACTGAATAGGCCCTTTGTCTGCCGCACTGGGGATGTCTTTCTCATCAAACACAGGGGCCTTTTGCATGAACTCCAGCTCAGAGTCGTGAGGTTAGATGATATCGGAGGTGAAACAAGTGCACGGCGGTTTGGCCGAGTGTTAAAACGAAAGAGGGGGATCAATTCCAGGGACGAGTGACACAAAAGACGGGATTAGAGCCGTGCACTGAACACCTTCAAGACGAAGGTCTGAAATAATCAGTTAACTTCTCAGATGAAGATGCAACTGTGGACAAATCAGCTGCCAGTAGAGTAATTTATTCCCTATCTGGATTGGTCCATTTGTTACGGTCAGGCTGGGCTCCATAAATCATTGGCCGGGGGAGTGTGTGGCCTCTGGTCAATAAGACAAGACGTGGCTAAATTGACCTCATTAATCTCTTTCAGAATCAGGATTGTATGGCGTGCTTTCTGTTGTCCAGTCCTGTCTTTTCGAGCCAAACTGTTGCATTCGTGGCACAGTTAGGCTTTTCGGTGGGTCTGAACAACTCAAATCTACCACAGACGGGCTTTTTGTCACGCATGTGAGGCCAAGAAGGGCCAAGAAGGGCCAAGAAGGGCGATATTAAACAGATTCCTTCGACACATGCAGTTTAAATGAATCATAAAAGGAATTAGCAGCAAATTGCAGTTTGTGTATAGCTGCTTGTGAATGTTTAATCTCTCACGGAGATGATGAATGCTCCGGGTCAGAGGTTAAACGTAGCGGCAGAGCACTTATAACTGAGGCAGCTACGTTATTGACCCGGAGATGCTTGTAAAGATTTGATTGATACCATCGCCGGTGCATCCTTTTCATCTGCATGGAGGTGTCGTTTTGTGTGGGCGTCTTTCAGAAGTGCTTTAAGAAATTAAAATGTTTTTAATCAGGAGACGTCTGACACCACCTGTTGAAAGTAAATACATTTGCTGATCTGCCTGCAGTTTATCAGTATATCACAGCATCTCAGTATATGACATAGAATCAGAGCGAGGACTAACCGGGGGCTCACACCAGGAGCGGCGTGAGCGGCCAGCTGCCATTCATTTTCAATGGAAGCCGGCGTTGTGAGCTTCGTGAGCTTCAAAAGTTGAGAAAGGCTCAACTTTATGCAAATGAGCAGTGATGCGCGGCGGCGACAGCCAATTGGGGCCGAAAAAAGCGGAAAATGGCAGAGTGCAAACACAAAGAAACTCAAAGAAGGCTGCCCAGAGTACGATCCATGGGGAAAGAGGGAACCAATGCATGTATGGATGGATTATTATATATGTCTGCTATTTGCTATACATATAAGCCCCGCCCCTTTGGCCGCTTCCGGCGGCAGAAGAAGCAGAAGCGGCGGGTTGTGAGCCCCTCAAAACACATCCATTATTACCAGCCTGCCTGTAACCTATTTATAAGCACATGGGCAGGTGGAGTCACCGCCATCTCCAGCCTCTGAGCTGCCGTTGACCCCATCTCCAGCCTCTGAGCTGCCGTTGACCCCATCTCCAGCCTCTGTCGGCCCGTCCTGTTTGCCGGTCACCCCGGTGTTGCTTTCACAGGCAGCAGGTTTCCCCGCAGGTGCAGCGGTGGTGTCGGTTGCCCTCAACAAAGCGTCATCAGCCGAAGAACTTGCCTCTTGCTGCTCCTCGGAGTCATTCGTCTTCGATTTCTGAGTAAATCCAAAATGTGCGATTAGATTTCTTCTTTTAGACGTGATGAATTTATTATTTAGCACCGAAATAGAGCGTTTTTTTCTTATTTTTTCCTTATTTATATTTAAAGATTAAGTAACGTTCGGTTTAAGAAACAGCGCCCCCACGCTTCAATGGCCAGGACAAGAACTGCACGCAGGCCGGCCTCTTCATTAAATTCAAATAGCGATAATGCACAAATCATACATTAAAAATAGCCTAATTTTGCACATGATCCATGATTATGACAGTACAAAAAGAAATAAAAAACAAAACAAAAAGGAAATGCATGGGAAAAAACAGCATTTTGCCAATATTTTAGAGACAAATCCAGTGTTCAGGGGAGCTCACGTCTCATTAAGGCGGGCTGAGGCCCCCCTGGCTCCCCCGTAGTTCACACCCTGCCAGTTGATGTGATTTCCATTAAGATAATTTAAGACCCTGCGAAGCTCGACCAGGTTGTGCCAAAAGTGGCCTCCACTCTAACAGAGTGAATCCAGGCTTCATTTGGAGGGAAATTTGTCCCCCTACTAACAAGTTGGTCAGGAGCAACAAAGCAGCTGTTTTTCCTACTGTGCTGTCCCCCCAGGCTGTTTGTTAGCTAATCGTAAATGAAGCTGCTGCAAGCTGAGTGACATTTTGAGTGGCGGCTCTGGTGGGAGAAGAGGCATCTGTTGCCAAATGCATCAAGAGGGCTGAGCACTAATTAACAGCCTGTCCTGTTTACACAGTCAGTTTGGTACATGAGCGTTAGCAGCCTCTTCATAGTGCCAAAGTCCACATCTGCCTGCGGATCATTTTCTTGAGTCGTACAGGTGTGCTTGCATTAGTTTATTGTGTTTTTTTTTTAATGAATGGAGATTCTTTTCAGTGTAACTAATGAGTTAATCTTTGAATTTGCATTTTCTAAATGAATGTGACAGAGAAACAGGTCGCAGGAATGTGGCAGGAATGGATAATAAAAGTGGTTTCTTACAGAAATATCATAGTTTTTTGGTTAATAAAGTTAAACATCGTGTCATAAAAACTTAATAATCCTACAAAGAATATTAAATTAAAGTGTATCATCTTGAAATGTAAAGGTTTTGAATATCAGAATATATTAAAAACCTGATGAAATAAGGTAAAAACAGCCTCAGATCAACAACAACACAACATTTTGCACCGTGTCGTTATTTTATGTCCCAAAAAATCAACAAAAATTCAGTCCAACCTTACTGCTTCCACAGCAAATAATTTAGTTAAATTCAGTTCAGTGATACTTTTCTGATTCCTATAGTATAGATTGGGGGTCGGCAACCTTTGGCACGCGTGCCACAGCTGGCACGCCGAGGCAAAATCATTGGTGCGACGGTCCCAGCCTTGGCTGGTTTCTTGTGTTTGAGTGACAGCAAGAAGTCCCGCCCACATTCCCCTCAGCGCTGTGTAGCCACCAGAGCCACAGAAGAAGAAATCTTCCGTAGTAGCGCCCACATTCCCAGAGATGTAAAGATTTAGAGGCCTAGAAATGGCAACGCTGCCCGCTAAAAAAGCTGGGAACATCGCACTGGCTCTCTTGTCAGTCTTCGGGTCAACATACCTTTGTGAGCAGGTGAAAGATGTGCTCAGCCCCACCTGAGCCGTTTAACGAAGGACCACTGAGGCGTGTTTACAACTGAAAGCAACAAACTACGAGCCCCAGATAACGGAGCTCAGCCAAGCAAAGCAGCAAGCTCACGCTGACTGGTGGGCACAGTACAGCCCACACTTATTTTGAGTTAAACGTGTTGCTGTTTGAATTTAAAATGTTGGGGCTGTTTCCCTCTGATCTAATATCCAGTCCCAGCCAAACCAACCATACACCACAGCATCTGCCTCCAAACCGAATCCCCATCTCTGGCTCCATCAAAGGCTGCTAGAAACTTGGGTGTCATGATTGATGACCAACTAACCTTCAAAGATCACAGTACCTCGGTTGCTCGTTCGTGCCGCTTTGCATTACTAAACATAAGAAAGATCAGACCATACCTGACCCAACATGCCCCCCAGCTCCTGGTGCAGGCCATGCTCTCCTAACTGGTCTCCAGCCTGTGCCATGAAACCTCTGCAGATGGTCCAGAACATCACAGAGCCTCCATGAGAGACGTTACGGTTGGTAAATGTGTTCTTCTGTGAAGGCAAAGTCAACAAAAGCCTGAGAAAATTAGCACGTGCGCCTGGGTATCGTGTTACAATCAAAGCTGATCGGAGGCAGAGCCAATAAATACCCGTGATTACAGCAGAGTCATTTGACACGGGACTGAATGCCGATTAAATACTTCTTCATCACACTCAAAAGCGAGATATTAGCGGAGGTTTTTTGACCGGTTGTGAAAAGAAAAACATCCCCCCTCTGTTCATTGAGCTCCTCTGGCTGCCCTTAGCATCAGATCCAAGTCCCTGATGTTAGCTACAAAGAGCTTAATGGAACGGCTCCATCTCCTTGAATGCTCTTGCAAAGGCTTCTGTCCCAACTGGGTCCCTCCGTTGGTCCCAGGATTGTCGTCTAGCAGCTCCTACACCACGCCTAAGACAATCCAAACTCTGTTCATGTGTCGTCCCACGATGGTGGAATGACCTACCGAGCGCTACCAGAACAGGGGCGTCCCTGTCTATCTTCAAGAAGCTCCTGAAAACCCAGCTCTTCAGAGAGCATCTCCTGTCCCAGCACTTACCTTGTACTTCCCTCCCCCCTCTATCTCTGCTCTTTATCTTTCTGCACTTCCTTCTATGCCTGCACCCTATCTCTACTCTGTCCCCTCTGACAGAGTCGGACTCCTGGGTTCCTTCTATGTAGTTTATTGTTAGCTTTTTATAGAGCTGTTATATCTTCATTTGTAAGTCGCTTTGGATAAAAGCAGCTGATAAATACAGAAACATAATAGAGTTGTTGTTTTTTGATGCACTTTAGTGTCTATATTTCCACCCAGTGCAGTTCGTTTTAAACCAGGTTCTGAAAGCAGTGTTTTGAAATGAGATCCCTCTTGAAATGGGATTTTATGCAGCTTTGGATAGAATAAAATTCCTGCTGTGTTGGAAATATTCTTGTATTTTGTGTTATATTTTAACTCATTGACAAGAAAATTTCAAATTGGCACTCAATGTCACAAAGGTTTATACCCCTGGTATAAATCATTGTTTCTGATGCGTTTTTCAGCAGGTGGATACAGAATAAAATGAAAATAAAACTAAAATCAGATGATAAACTTTAGTAAAGACAGATCTCCATGGATTGGGGTCGGCTGATGTCACAGGGAACAGGTGAACTCTATCTGCTGTCTTTGTCCGCCCATAAAGTCTGAAAACTGAGTCGAGAGGCGTTAAGGTCGTTCCTCCAGGCATGTCTCAGTGAAACTAATAATATCACCTTCCCGATAGTCCCTCTGCGTCTTTGGTTCACCTTTGACTTCATGCTCGTCCCTTTTACCCGTCAGTGACCTCACATTTCCCAACTTCCTCTTTTTTCCTCCGTCTTATTCTTTCTCTGTCTCCTTGTTTAACTCCTCGTCTTATTCCAGGAATAACTTTGCTATGAAAAGCTCAATTGGATGCAATAAAAGCTCCCGTTTGGCACAATTACATGTTTATGGTTTACGTATCTCATAAAAATCTAAAGGAGATATGAAGAGAGACACAACATGTCCAGAGCTGCCATCAGCCACGAGTTCCTCGAGCTTTCCTATAAAAGCTGATCAGCACCCAGGTGCTGCTAATTAAATGCTCTTGATGAATTGATCATTTCAACGGAAGCACACAATTGTCTAACTAATAAAAGTCTGAAATGAAAGCAGCAGCAGCCAAGATATCCTCACTTTGCCTCCCTGGCATCTGTCTTTTTTATCGGTGTGACAGGGAGTGACGGTCAGTCTAATTCTGGCCGTTCTTGAACCATTTTTAAAGCAGGAGCTGTGGTAAAAACCTGCGTATTCAGCTCCTGCCCATCCCAGACGCCTCACACACATCTGATGATAACAGCATAACAGCTACTCCCACATTCCTTTGTTCTCCCCCACACATACGATGCAAAGTGGACCAGCTGTACTCGGTGGGTAAAAAGCTCTTTTTGTGCTCGAAGTCCAGAAAAAGGACAGGATTTGAACAAAATGGATTATGTTTGGAACCGTTAGACGTTGTTATTGCAAGAAGGTGCGACAGTTCGATGTAAAATACAGTCAAGTATGCTCTTTTTGTTCATTATTATATGAATTAATTCATTATAAAAGCCTTCTGTGGGTGCAGTTTACAAAACAAACCGGGTCTGCACATTTTTGTCATTATTCAGTAATTACTTGGGCTCATACACTCCCCTGAACACACTCGCTGCTCTGTTTCTTTTTCTGTGTTTGCTCAGAGGTATTTAGCCAGAGCCTGTATGTTAACTTCTCGAAGAGGCCGAGTGAGCAAACACGGGCGGTTTTGTCACATTCCAGCCAATGCTGAGAAAAACACGTCCACTTTTATTTGCCAGTGTTTCTGCTGAGATCCGATGCAGAGCAGGCAGGTAGTGGCATCTGCTGCAATGAAATGAAATGGCTAAAGCCCTCGGTTTGGTAAGCAGCTCGGACCACAGCGGCTCCAGGTGTGCAAACACCTCCCCTAATTCAGGCTGTCGATGGTTTCATCTTAAATGCTAAAAGCTCTGAATGGTCCAAAATACATCAGTGACCTCCTGACCCACTATGAACCTTCCAGACCCCTCAGGTCATCTGGATCCGGTTTTTTATCAGTTCCCAGAGTCAGAACCAGACCTGGAGAAGCTGCATTCAGCTTCTATGCTCCACATGTCTGGAACAAACTCCCAGAAAGCCTCAGATCAGCTGAAACACTCAGTATTTAAGTCCAGGTTGAAGCTGCATCTATTTTCAGCTGCATTTGAATAAGCTTGAGTTTCAAAACGGGATCATGTTTTAACTCCTGATTTTATCTTTCATATATATATAATTTTTTCTGATTTTATCTATTGTTCTTATTTCCTTCTTTTGTTTAAATTTTAAATCATGCTTTTTATTTCTTCTGTTTTAATGTCTCTGTGAAGCACTTTGAATCACCTTGTTGTTGAATTGTTCTACTCAAATAAACTTGCCTTGCCTTAATTAATCGTATGAAGCTGCTTCATATTTGCCTGAATCCGTTCCGTCTACATTCACAACCCTTGTCGACACATTTGTTTTACAAGACAGATGGTGGTGAGGTGAAGCGCTGCCAGCTTCGGTTTCCACACTCGACCGCTCTTCTCGTGGTTACCATGGCAACCGGTTATGCTTGGAAGTGGGGAACGGGGGGGACAGAAACTGCAGCTAAAGTGGATTTTTACGAAATCTGACACGTTTCTAAGAGTTATTTACTGCTGTTTTGGCTGAGATCATTCGTAACATGGATGATGGTGCTTATAAAGTCTTTAGTTTTGTGTTATAACAGAAGAGGCTTCCATGACTTTTGTGTTACAGTAAGTTTAACAAACTAACTTTTCTTCCCTTTCTGTCACAGCTCACACTCCAGACAACAGCTTTTTGGGCTTTGTTGTGGAGCAACACCTCAACGCCAGCGACATCAAGCACATCGATGACATCAAGAGACAGAACCAGTCGCTCGTCTATGGCAAGGTGGACAACTTCTGGAAGGTACTTTGACCTTGTACTACTGTACAAAAGTCTTGATCCATCCCTCCTTTCTTTATTGTAATCGTTTAAAGGTCTAGATTAATAGTTCTCCAGGCTTTCTGGAGGTTTTTCCTTGGAGGTTTTCTGCTTTTTTACTCATTTTCAAGCATAAAAAATGCACTTAACTCAAGGGATGATCCAGTGTTGCCTCTACACATAACAAACAACTCATTTCTTTAGTTGCATCTATGAAAAACAGCAAAGAAAACACAGTTTGACAGACAGAAAATAGGATTTCTGCAGCAACAAGGTGATTCCCAAAGAGCTATTAGCTGAAAACTTGGCATATCTCAGCATGGTGTGCAGTGTGTCCTTAAAACATTTGAGGAAACTGGACAAGTGGAGGACAAAAGAAGAAGTGTCAGGCCTAAAAAACTATCTACAGCAGATGAACAGGATCTGAAAGTGATGTCCTTAAGAAAGAGGAAAAAATCCAGCTGTGACCTGACAGGACCTGAGAGATGCATCTGGACCTTCAGCTGATCCATCTACTGTTGGCCCAAGCCTCATCAGAAATGGTCTCCATGGAAGGGTGGCTGTCAAGAAGCCGTTCTTAAGGAAGGGAAACAGGGAGAAAAGGCTGAGCTGTGCCAAATGACACAAGAAGTGGACTGAAAATCAGTGGCAACAGGTCTTATGGAGGGATGAATCCTCCCCAGAGCCCGGACCTCAACATTATTGAAGCAGTGTGGGATCATCTGACAGAGAACGGAACAAAAGGCAGCCCACATCCAAAGAAGATGCACAGTACTATAGTAGTTGGGATATAACTGTCCACATATGCTTTGCATTTTCAAACCCTGACCTATTGGGCTTTGAATCCCTCTGTTATACTGTACTCAGTAGAAGCTCTGATGCTAATATGCACAGAACAAGTATTCATACACAAATGGACACATACAGCAGATGCATGTGTAAGTATTTCCTCTGAAGATGAAAGTGACAGATCTTAGGAGGCATACCAGAGAACATCAATGAACCTATAACTACTTGCCAGACCTCTAAGAACCCGACAGTGAAGCTCTTTGAACAACCTTGGGTAAAACTTTCACAGGAAACTTATTAACACTCTGGTTCAGCAGCTTATCATCCCCTCTGTGGAGCTTTAATGTATTCAAATTCATGCTCATACTGCAGCACGGAGACCGAGGGATTACCGTATCCAAGACAAAAACGACTTAGAGACTTGGCAGCATTTGTACATTGTCTGGCTTTTCATGGATGGTTGGATTACTGCCGGCGCCTTGATGAGCCTTCGGCCGACACATGTATGTTTGTGACTGGGTCGCTCCAGATCCGACTGACTCTCTGAGTCACAAATTAAATAATAACTGACGCTGTAAGGGAGAATAGTCCTCTTATAACGTACCTGTACTGCAGATGCTTACTTACATCAAGAAGCTGTGTGACGAGGATGAGGAGAATTGAATAATGAGCTTAACTTAACTGCCAGTGATCTTACTCTAAATTCTCTCTGCTGTGGCAGCTGGTCTCAGATTGATCCTCCTTGCTTTTTCTAAAGCAAACTAACCTTAATCTTCTTGATTTGTTCACACAGCTGTCTGCCGGGTGATGGCATTTCTGGTTATTTTATTCCTCAGGAGAACTCACACGAACACGTAACTATTGAGACGATCTATTAGTTATCAGCACTTATATTAGAGTCAACTGCACCGCATTTAACCTGGAGGTAGCACTTGTGGTGTCTGGCCTCTACTGAGTCAGAGCTCATGCAGTTGTGTGCCATTTAGTGGAGCTTTAAAAAGGGCAGACGGAGGAGCCCATCAGCTCGCAGCGAGGGGCATTAACAGCTAATCACACTCCCAAGCGTGTTCATTCCCTCCTGCTTTTAATTAAAGGGCCATTTTAGCGCTGACTGATAACATGCTGACAGGCTTACTCCGTTTTCCTCCCGTTGTCCCTTTGAACTGTGCTGTCCTTCGATCTTTTTCTCCACTCTTAAAGAGGTTTGATTTCCAAAGGATGTAAACACTAAGTTGAAAGCACAACATATCCCAAATTGCTTTAAGTGACTCTTTAAGTGGCTTCTGTTGCTGAAATGCTGAAAGAAATGCTCAAAATACGCTTGCTTGAGGTCGTTTTGTTTCTTACCGGGGGCTCACACCAAAAGCGACCACAGCCGCTCACGACGCTCACAACCCGCCGCTTGTACTTCTTCTGCCGCCAGAAGTGGCCAGAGAAGCCGGAAGCGGCTAAAGGGGCGGGGCTTATATGTATAGCAACTAGCATATATATAATAATCCATCCATACATTGGTTCCCTCTTTCACCATGGATCGTACTCTTGGCTTTCTTTGTGTTTCTTTGTGTTTGCACTCTGCTGTTTTCCGCTTTTTTCCACCTTTTTTTCGCCTTTTTTCCGCCTTCTGAATCCAGATCGGCCCTAATTGGCTGTCGTCGCGTCGCATCACTGCTCATTTGCATAAAGTTGAGCCTTTCTCAACTCTTGAAGCTCACAACGCCTGCCGCTCATCGCCGGCTCACATTGAAAATGAATGGCAGCTGGCCGCTCACGACGCTTTTTGGTGTGAACCCCCGGTAAGAAGACTTTCAACTGACCTGTTAAAGTTTAAAATGACACGTTTCCGGTCTGAACACAGCAAACTTAAATGGCTGACCAGCATGTTCCCAGATAGGATATAATATCCCAGGTAATGAAGAGGGGCTTTTCTCCCTTCTCCTCTCGTGGTTTCCACACAGTTGTCTTTTCTCCTCAAGATTCGTTTCCAGCTACCTGTTTGATTAATTAAAAACACGACTAACCTTTACCAGCACCTTCTGGCAAAACCTAACAGTCTAGTTTATCCAGTTAAACTGGGACCGGGACTTTAATTAATTTAAAATTAATTAATTAATTAATCGTTTTAATCGCACTTATTTTTGCACCGCGGAACGTTTCTCACTGGATGAGTTTCATAGATACCGATTATACGGCAGCACCAACGAACGTTCGTGACTTCAGACGACAACAAACCACAGCGAACAATAGTCAAACATGAACTAATAAGCTGTTGAGACCGCTTTGGTTGGCCACGAGGATGGGAAACATTATTTTAAAAAGTAGTAGTGGGTTGTGCAGGCGCCCCGGTTCGAATCATGCATCAGACGACCTTTTACTGCATGTCATCCCCCCTTTCTCTCTGCTTTCTCTCTTTTTATCTGTCCTGTCCCTTAAAAGGCATAAAAAACAGATAAATAAAAAAGTAACGGATGGATGGAAGCGTCGATAAGAGCACGGTTGGTTAAGTACCACCTTGAAATAAAAATAAACAATGTTTTGTTGCTTAAGCTTATGTATTCAATTATTCATTATTCAATTATTCAGTGGTATACTAAAATCCATGTGAAAACAAATGCTTCTCACTGTTCTCAGGTCAAATCTTTATATGCGATTAAAATGCGATTAATTTCGATTAATTAATTACAAATTAGATTCATTTTTTTTAATCAAGTCCCGGAACTATAATTCAACACAACTCGTGAAAACATCACAGCTTCTGAAAGGATAGCTTCAAATTTGCCTCGTTAGTGAACGAAAACTCTGTAAATGACACAAAAGAAACACTTTGATTTGATTTGAAGACCATATTATCAGAAAACTACATTCTGTTAGCTTCATGTATAAAATGGAGGCTACTGGAGGCTTCAGCTTAATCTGTGACAACAAGAAGATGGAAAAAAACTCAAGAGTTCACATTTCAACTGCAACATTCATGCTAGTTAATGCAGCTTAATTTAAAGTAACACTTGCTGACATCTAGTGGTAAAGTTGGAGATAGCAACCATCTCAAATGCACCCTGTATAAAAAACAAGCAATTTATTCTTGTTTTCTGCCTTTGCTGTTCACGTTTTTGCCTCTTTAAGGTTGATTCTTGGGTCATTGCTTGTAAGTATGACCCCACTTTCTTCTTCATGGCCAGTATCCCATCTGGCTTCTATCGTAGTAAAATGGCTGCTCTCCTGGTTCGTTTTAATATATTAATATAAATATTAGGGCTGAGCACATTTACCCGTTATTTTTACGTTAATTAATTAATTCATTATCGCCAACAATTATTTGTCTCCCATTAACGCAGTTAATTTTCAGTTAAAAGTGCGTTTTATGCTACTTTTGAATTCATTATTGGATTTAGCATATAACAATGCGATTAATCGTGATTAATCACAGGTAATCATGCGATTAATGCGATTAAAGAATATTTGCCCAGCCCTAATATTTATGTATATTTAAAACCATTAATTCAGCAAAGCAGTGTGATGCTAATTGAGTTAGTTAATAAATAATATGGTTATTTATTCCCTCATAAATCTTTATTGTTGGACACTAACTTTAAATCCTTCCTGTGTTCTGTCAGGATGTATTCAGGTTAGGATACAAATTGCATAAAAACAGAAGTCCGCTGGGTTAGTGTTTGTACCTGTACTCATCTTTAATTCCTCTTTCTACATAAATCTTTATTTATAAATCTTTATTTAACGTGTAAGGAGTTAAATCAACAAACAATAAAGTAATTCAGACAGACTTCTTCCAGGGAACTGTCATATTTGTTTTATCACCTTTTATTGCTATATTTAGCCGTACAGATAAAAGAGGTGGGAAGATATTCGGGTCATAAACCGGAGAACACACCTTGTACCAGAACTGGAAACGTCACAGATGTGACCTTCAGCTGAAAATGAACGTGGTTTTGGCAGGTAATGGACCACACTGCAGACTGTTCTCAACCTGATTAGTATGCAAAGGTGCAGCGGTCACATTCATCCCACAGGTGTGTGAAATCAGCCGGGCACTCATTCTCACACATTTTTCATTTCCCATTTAAATTGAGACCAGTGCAGCTGGCAGTTAGTTTGTTTTTGATTAACATAACATCCCGTTTCGTTTGTTTCCTTTTGGCCTCGGCTGCAAATCCTCCATCTCAAATAACTTTTTGGTTGGAGCCATTTTGTAAACATCAAGGAAACCTGATGGATTAAATCTGATGGCTGTGCCACGTTAGAAGCTGCGAGCAGGAAATCTGGCAGTTGCTCAGGACCAGCGTGGTCTTCCCTCTGAGGTTTAATGAGAAACTTATGAGCTTTCGGCCCAAGTCCTGAACTCATTAGGACATTTAGATAGTGTTGAAAGTGCTTTTCTGTATCAGGAAAACAAAGTCTGATAAGGCCGACTGCTCCATTACAAAAGGTTGCTCTTACAAAGGTGGACAACAGTAATTCAACTGATTATATGAATTAAAATGCTGTTTTCATTCAATTTAAATCAACTGGGAAACAAAATGTAAAGATACTGAATTTATACAGATTGAAATCTGATTTTTGATGGGCAGAGAGAAGCGTAATATGCATGATCTCCAGGTTTCGTGCTGTGTTGTTTACACTTGGATCTGTGGCAGCTTTAAGTAAAGCCTGTGATTAACACTGGCCTCATTACAGGAGAATTACCTTCACTCAGAGACATCCAGGGACTAAACATCCAGGATTTGAAGGACTTATTTTGTCGGTGGAGGAGCAAAGTTGATGGCGAGATCTCGCCGAAAACGGCTCGACCGCCTCTGAGAGAGCCGTTTCTATAGCAACCAAAGTGTAAGACTAGACATGCAGAGCAAGGCTTCTTTTCTCTCCTTTTTTCCTTCTCCACAAACAAGCTTTTTACAAACGAGGGCTCATGGCAAGTGTTGTTGTTACTGTCAGTCAGAGAAGAAATCAGGGATGCAAAGTAATAAATAATACAAGCTTGTAACCTTACCTTAATTTACAGCTTTTACTCGGGCTGAACACATCACTCGATGTGTCTGTTTTATGGTGTGAAAGAAAGCGTTTGTCGACGCAGAAAGGAGTGCAGAGAAAGGTGAGAATGAGTCGAATGCTCAGAGGGGGATGGCTGCAGGCTGTTGGCATCAGATCAGAGGACACGGTGAAGAAAGACGAACCACACCGAGCTCACAGGGACGAACACACAAGCACGGCCAGCATATGCAGAGCAGGGAGGGCGTGCGTCCCACATCTTCGCCCTGCAGGCTCGTAAAAAAACAGCAGCGCGTTTCGTCCTACGTTTATGATGGCTTATAGAGTTGAACATTAAACCTGTGCTTTCACTCGAGGGATCTGGTGAAGCGATGCCATTAAAGTGGCCCGAGAGCAAGGGTCGAAAACCCCAAATGTGACGTTTTAGGAGAGCTGGACCGGAGTCAGAAGTCTGATTATAGAAATAAAACCCACTCTGTCACAGATGGTTTATTGAAGACGCCTCCAGAATTTTGTTATCCCATTTATTTGGAGCTCGGATATTTGTTTGCTGTTTTATTTATTTATTTTTTTTAAAAAGAAAAGCCACATTAATCACTGAAAGATGTTCAAGTGTCAGCCGTGTGATAATCCACGTGATAAATGAACCATATGGAGTTATAAATCAGAGCAAGACTTGATTTTATGGAGCAGAAGGTGGAAATGCATGTTTAATGTCAACACTGTTGGCTTCCTCAGTCGTTTACAGAAGCAGAAATTTATTTATCCGCTTTTATAAAGAGAAGAACAAACGCCCAATGGTTAGAAATATGAATTAAAATACCTGCAGCGGGGTAACATAGACCCTCCATGTAGCTCCTGGTTTCCTGGCTGCATGCTTCACCAAGCAGCACTTTAAATGGATGTAAATGGTGTTATGATACCCCCCGGCACCATTAGCTTCACTATACGAGCCTCTAATTGCACCCAGTGAAGCATGTGACGGATACAGGTGTTTCCATCACTCCAGGGTGGGCAGGAATGTTCGAGCTGCAGCTTCTGTGCTTTTTATTTACTCTTTCTGGGCTTTCCACGCATAAACACCCAGTGACGCAGCCCTAGTAACCTCCAGCAGTCCCGTCGCAGCTTCTCTGCCGTCTCACAATCAGAAACATGCTCTGGCAGAGCACCAAACTCCAATAGATTATGTTCAGTCTAATGGGACGGGGCAGGGCACTGAAGTAGAACAATGTCTCCTGACTACACTCCAAGCACCAGTGTTCCTGGGAGGATTTCCTCAGTAACTCTATTTCTTCCATTAATGTAGCTGGTTGTTTTCAGCATGTGCTGCCATCCAGATGTAAGACAAATGCAAATGTCTCGAGCCTCCCTGGAAACATTCATGGTCAATCTTTAAGGAGTCTTCAGGAATAGTTCTCCAGGCTTCTTGAAGGACATCCCAAAGCTCTTCTTTGGATGTGGGCTGCCTTTTGTTCCGTTCTCTGTCAGATGATCCCACACTGCTTCAATAATGTTGAGGTCCGGGCTCTGGGGAGGATTCATCCCTCCATAAGACCTGTTGCCACTGATTTTCAGTCCACTTCTTGTGTCATTTGGCACAGCTCAGCCTTTTCTCCCTGTTTCCCTTCCTTAAGAATGGCTTCTTGACAGCCACCCTTCCATGGAGCCCATTTCTGATGAGGCTTGGGCCAACAGTAGATGGATCAGCTGAAGGTCCAGATGCATCTCTCAGGTCCTGTCAGGTCACAGCTGGATTTTTTCCTCTTTCTTAAGGACATCACTTTCAGATCCTGTTCATCTGCTGGAGATAGTTTTTTAGGCCTGACTCTTCTTCTTTTGTCCTCCACTTGTCCAGTTTCCTCAAATGTTTTAAGGACACACTGCACACCATGCTGAGATATGCCAAGTTTTCAGCTAATAGCTCTTTGGGAATCACCTTGTTGCTGCAGAAATCCTATTTTCTGTCTGTCAAACTGTGTTTTCTTTGCTGTTTTTCATAGATGCAGCTAAAGAAACGGGAACAAATTATGTGTCTTTGTGACTAAAGTGTCTAAAGATCCAATTTAAAATGGCTTCTCAAGATGATCCCACACTGCTTCAATAATGTTGAAATCTGGGGGATTTAATACTATTTTCTGTCTCAAACTGTTATCGTTGGTGTTTTTCAAAGATGAAACAAAAGAAACGGGAATAAATGATGTCTTTGTGACTAAAGAGCCTAAAAATACAATTAAAAACTTTGCTAAGTTGTGTGTTATGTGTCGACACAACACTGGTTCATCCCTTGAGTTGGATGCATTTTAAATGCCTGAATGATTCACATGTGGCAAAACAAACCAAAGGACTGGACTGAAAATGAGTGAAAAAGCAGAAAGTTTCCAAAGAAAGACCTTCAGGAAGCCTGCAGAACTGTTACTGAAGCCCACTTTAGAAGATGAGAAGAAAGTCTGGCTGCTTGGGAAGAAAATCTAAAGAAATAAGGGCTTCCTGTTGCATCCTCCTCATCTATGAAACCACCTGCACAACTTTCCCTGCCTTGGATGGCTGCCGACATGCTGAGTAACAGTCTTTGAAGAGCCGGCGTGTGTGAGTGCATCCGAAGTTAATTTTAGTTTCGACTGGCAAGTTTTTGGGCCTCAGCCTCTGTTGGTTGGAAGTTGCTTCAGATGGGAGACGATCTGAGGCGCCTCCCTTGTTTGATGTCGGGTTTGTGTACCTGTCTGCATTCTGATGAGACCGAACCTCCTCCGGCCTTGGAGGGTTACTAAAGTCGACTCAGATATTTTTAAAGCCCGGGAAGAAAAGGAGAAACTATGGTGGGAGAACTTGTATCTCGCAGAGCGTTCTTCGTGGAGGGAGCAGTCGATTGTTTGCTGCAGTGTTTTGACACCTCTGCCTGTCATGATTACACGCTGATTTAGAAAAATGTGAGAAGAAGATAAAATAGCAGTTGAATCAGAGGCTGTGTTTCAGCGAGTCGGCTTTTTTCCCAGGACGCTCATCCCTCAGCACTCCCCTCTGGCTGACAGAAAGCAGCCGCCGCCGCTCCTGTTTCCTCGCCGAGCCAGAGTTTACAAATTCCCTCTGATTTACAAGGTCATAAAACTCACCTCCTCCTCCTTCTTCTCCCCTGCTTCAATCGAGCTCACCAGCTGAAGCAGTAATTTTATAACTCCCTCGAAGCTGCTGCGATCGACCCGCTCCCTGCTCTCGCTTTGCATACTGAGCTACATCCACATACAGTAGACAAGAACCCACGACTCGCTGAAATCCACGAGTCGTCTGAGGACATCAGAGGGCAGCGCTGCATTGTAATGTAATCAGTCTCCTGGCCTGCCAGAGATACTCACCCATGACTTCTTCCTTCTTCACTGGGTGCTGACAGATGAGGCTCAGGACTGAAGGTAACAGCACTACAGGAAAGCAACACAAAGGACATTTGTTCTATTATGGTCTTGCTTTTACTTGAAGTGCAGTTTCTGAATTTTTTAAATCATGAAGAGCACACTTGCCTTTTTCCAAGTTGAGTGTATCTGTGTGTGTTGTGAGCCGTAATCCAGCCATGCTCCAGAAAGCATCTGCCAACCGACCGTAAAGCTTTGTGTGGCGACTGCCCTGAAGGGTCGTGCAGCCGACTCGTGCACATCGTCACGGTTACTGGAGCGGTCACAATGAAACGCACAAACATCCTCCAGCCTTTTTAATTTGTCTTCCTTTAGTTATGGTCTTTTGCAGTTCTGTGGGCGTCATGTCGACATGATTATAACCAGAACCATGGAGCGTTTACTGGTTAACTTTACTCCTATAATGTTATAATATTCAGTCTGTCAGTCTTCAGTTTTAATGCGTGTTGTCTCATCTGGTCCTGAGCAGGTTTTAAAATGAGATTAATTCAACCTCAGATGAGCAGCAACACGACATATTACACTGTGTCATTCTTTACTGAACAAAAACTGAGACAAAACTTGAGCTTGTAGCAGCAGCTTCAGCAGCAGTGAGTGAGAAACTAAGTGAACCCCTGATCCAGCAGCTTCAGCAGCAGTGAGCTGCAGTGATGGTTTCCTGTGGGACGTTATCAGTCTCTCTCATGGTTCTGGAGGAATCTCGGCCCTCTTCTCTCCAGCGCTGCTTCAGCTCATTGAGGTTTGCAGCATTGGTTTCTGCACAGCTCTCTTAAGGTCCCACCACAGCATTTCAGTCAGGCTGAGGTCTGGACTCTGACTGGACCATTGCAACACCTTGATTCTTCTCTTTTTCCCACATTCTGCTGTAGATCTGCTGCTGTGTTTGGGATCTTTGTCCTGTTGATGAGCCAGTTTCAGCCCAGCTTTAGCTGTGGGACAGATGGCCTCACATCTGACTCTAGAATACTTTGGTATCCAGAGGAGTTCATGGTGGACTCAATGACTGCAAGGTGCCCAGGTCCTGTGGCTGCAGAACCAGCCCAGATCATCAGCCCTCCACCACCGTGCTTGACAGCTGGTATGAGGTGTTTGTGCTGATATGCTGTGTTTGGTTTCCTCCAAACGTGCTGCTGTGCATTAGGACCAAACATCTCCACTTTGCTCTGGTCTGTCCAAAGGACATTGTTCCAGAAGTCTTGAGCTTTGTTCAGATGCAGCTTTGCAAACCTAAGCTGTGCTGCCATGTTCTTTTTAGAGAGAAGAGGCTTTCTCCTGCAGCCCTTCCAAACAAGCCATCCTTGTTCAGTCTTTTTCTAACTGTGCTGTCATGACCTTTAACCTCTAACAGCTCAGTTCTCCTGAGCAAAAAGATGACCGTATTGTGATTTCACCCTCTCATTAGGGCTTAATTTCAGACACACATCAGGCTGCTTTAGTTACAGCAGGCTGGATGGAGGCACCTGATAGTCGGGCCTTCTGGGACCCAGACGAGCGGCTACCTGAAATTTAAGCCTCAAAAGGAAAGCGCTCGAGTCGACACACACACAGAAAAGAGGAGGGCAGTTTGCAGGGTTGTGTGTACGAATTTGAGTCCCTTTAAACAATAATGAGGCCTTACTGCCCCTTGAGTGTTGGGGCTATTTTTATCGATAATATTTCAGTGTGTGTGAGAGAGAGACTGAGGGCACCTTTGAGGCTTCCTGTCATAAGGAGAAAATGGCCGGCTTTTATCTATACTGCCTCCCTGAAGGATTCAGCCTTAAAAGCACTCGGCTGTCCTGAAAGTTTCTCTTCTTTGGCTCAGAGTTAGAGGACAAAGTGAAAAGTATTCTGAACTTTTCACCCCAAACAGAAGACACAGAGAGGACCAGCTAACACAGCAGTGAGATTTTTTAACGGATCGAATGCACACCTCCCCTGTGATGAAAGACACAAACATGAGTTTCTGTGGAAAGGTAGCAGCCAGGTTCCCTTTGAAAGCTTTAATGGGTTCTTGATCGAGTACATGGCAGATCAGGTGGTTTATTAACAATGGCTGCTGCGTGCATTGATGCTCCTCTTTCAACGTCAGCTTTCATGTAGCTCGAACAAAAGGCCACTTGTCAAAGCTACAGATCCAAAAAATGTCCAGTTTAACCTGAAAATGTGTTATTTTACTTGCATGAAAAACTCAAATGTACCCGTTTGTTTGTTCCAGGACAAGAAGAAGTACCTCGACATCATCCACAGCTACATGGAGGTTCATGGCACCGTGCACGGCACCAGCACCGTGCACCTCCCGAGCTACGTCAAGAACCACGGCATCCTGAGCGGCCGGGATCTGCAGTTCCTCCTACGAGAAACTAAGGTGAGAAAAATGAGGCTTCAGGGAAATGAGTGCGAGGATGAAGGGCTTCTTCTGTCCTTGAGCCGTGAAATCTCCTCTGGAACATTTCATCATAATCACTGCTGTGAGAGGGCTTAAATATAGAACTACCAGAGGAAATAATGGCTGTTAAAGGTACCTTTATGCTACCGGAGACCCTCCTCTGAAAGAACTGAAAGTGGAGAACCACTAAAAGGATTTTTTGGATGTCCAAACGAGAGCTTAAAGAAATTCTAATGAAGCTCTAGACTCTAATGGCATCCAGATTATTTCCACACAGAGCAGAAATGTTGCTCCTCAAACACATGAGAGAAGACGGCGAAATGAAAGCTGGCGCTGGCTTTAGCCTTCATCCTTTCAGAGAAGAACGCTGTGGAAGGGATAGACGACGCAGGACAGCATGGATCGTGATTGTTTTAGAAAGAATACATTGTGATTGATGCAGTTTTTCTCCTGAGGAGGCTCCCAGCATTGCTTCAGCCCTGAAGAGCTCTGGGTCTGTACCGAGCAGCTAAAAGAATGGATCCACAGAAGCAAAGCTGCATTCGGCATCAGAGCAGATCGTTTAAAGCAGGGATGTCAAACTCCGGTCCTCGAGGGCCGCTGTCCTGCAGGTTTTAGATGTTTCACTGCTTCAACGCACCTGAATCAGATCAATGCATCATTAGCAGACTTGTGCAGAACTTAACAATCCTTCGAAGCGATCCACTTAATCTGAATCAGGTGCGTTGAAGCAGGGAAACATCTAAAACCTGCAGGACAGCGGCCCTCGAGGACCGGACTTTGACATATGTGGTTTAAAGCTAACAACTCTGAAAAGGTGGTGCCAGACGGTGGGGTTCAAATAGGGGACCTGAGCTGTATTATACGGTCAGAAAGTGCGTTTTCTTTTAATTCTAATGTTAAATATCATGAATTAATAACAGTAGAAAAACATCTGTTCCTCACCAGGTGTTTAAATCAGATCAATATAACTTCAGATAAACAACAACACACGATACATTACACAGATATCTGTTCAACAAAAACTGAGAACTAAGTTCATTCAACCTGGGAAGGGTTATAAGGCCATTTCCAAACTATCTGGAGTCCATCGTTCTACAGAGAGAAAGATTATTCACAAGTGGAAAACATTCAGGACAGCTGTCAATCTTCCCAGGAGTGGACGTCCCAGCAAGTTCACCCCAAGGTGAAAAAGCCCAGAGCTACATCTCAGACTCTACAGGCCTCAGTTAGCATGTTAAAGGTTAAAGGTCATGACAGCACAGTTAGAAAAAGACTGAACAAGGATGGCTTGTTTGGAAGGGCTGCAGGAGAAAGCCTCTTCTCTCTAAAAAGAACATGGCAGCACAGCTTAGGTTTGCAAAGCTGCATCTGAACAAAGCTCAAGACTTCTGGAACAATGTCCTTTGGACAGACCAGAGCAAAGTGGAGATGTTTGGTCCTAATGCACAGCAGCACGTTTGGAGGAAACCAAACACAGCAGATCAGCACAAACACCTCATACCAGCTGTCAAGCACGGTGGTGGAGGGCTGATGATCTGGGCTGGTTTTAACTTCAACTTATTGCCTCTAAAAGCGGTTCTACAAGCTGTTGGATCATGGGAATGTACTCAGTTCTTCACATACTGGTTCTGCAGGGTAATGTGTCAGGTGTTGACGGTCTTGAACTTTAAACTTTAAACTCAGTATTTGCATGTTATGCAGTTCTGTGTGGAAACCCTTGAGGGAACGGCCCATTAAACCCCACAAATTCTCAACATTTCTGCTGGACTGTTAAAGAGTTTGCTCGTGCTCTAGCTGCTTAAACAACACATTTACTGGTACCTGCAAACAGACTGCCTGAACTAATTAGCCTCTCGGGGTTTAACAGTCGGCAGAGCGCACAGTAAAGCTACTCCTGCTTCTGTGGATGTTGCTGTCGACGTCCGAAATATGATTATTCTCATTGCCCTCGACTGAATTTCCTGAAATAAACTCGTTTGACACGCTGCACAGAGCGAGATGAACGGTGTCGGTGATCAAAGTAAACATTCTTACCACCTTTGCCTCTCACATCCATTTCATATCCGTCTTCCACTAACGTCTTTGCTCATATATTAACTATGAATTTTGCATGTAAAGTCGTGTTTTTCATGCATCGTATCACTTCAACACTCCTCCCGTGGCTGGAATACAGTGTAATGAACTCACTGAGTAATGCAGAGCAACACTGAGCTGTTTCTTTGTGGTATGATCATCATTTACATGTTTTCACCTTTATCAGGTTAGATTTACATTTGGATAAAGTTGCAGATCCCCTCCTATAGTTACCTCCCTTCAGATGCTCTCAGTATCGACTTTTCTGGATGTATTTCCATAGACATCCCTTCTTTTTGTCGTCGTCACAAAGCGCCTGGATTTGTTGAGTTAGGTCCTGACTTTAAAGGGGAACTCCAGTATTTTTAAACCTGGACCTTATTTCTGGCATGAAATCCGTTCATCTACTCACCGAGAACAGTTTGGTGAAAGTCGGCGTCCTTCGGAAGATATTTAGATAACTGGAGATCCATATAAGGAGTGAACGGGGCTTAGAGGATGCAGCCTCTAAATAAGGCATTATCTGTCTTTATTTCACCAATACTTTAAGAAGAATGAATGAATGAACGTGTGCTATAGCTCTGTTAGCTCATAGCTGCTGTTATGTGGCTACTTGCAGCTATAGGAGAGCTAACGGAGGGATTTCTACACAGGCACTCTACTGGGACCACTTCATCCACACGCCCCCCTGCAGCACAGCTTATTCACTCCAGTAAGAACGTCCATCTTACTCAAAGTTGTCGTCCACGTCGTCAAAATCTGATAAATATCCTGCCATGTTGCACAAAACTATCAGCAGCAAACTCTGTGTGAAGTTAGCCGACTGTCACAGAGCACGGAGTGAATAAACTGTGCTGCAGGGGGGCGTGTGGATGAAGTGGTCCCAGTAGAGTGCCTGTGTAGAAATCCCTCCGTTAGCTCTCCTATAGCCGCAAGTAGCCACATAACAGCAGCTATGAGCTAACAGAGCTATAGCACACGTTCATTCATTCATTCTTCTTAAAGTATTGGTGAAATAAAGACAGATAATGCCTTATTTAGAGGCTGCATCCTCTAAGCCCCGTTCTCTCCGTTATATGGATCTCCAGTTATCTAAATATCTTCTGAAGGACGCCGACTTTCACCAAACTGTTCTCGGTGAGTAGATGAACGTATTTCATGCCAGAAACAAGGTCCAGGTTTAAAAATACCGGAGTTCCTCTTTAATCCCAGCAGAGACTTTACTGCAAATGCAAATCATGATCCACTGCTGTGCACAGAGCTCGTTTTACTTAACAAATTAAACAAGCAGAAGAAGAAATGAGAAAACAGAGTACAAGTGCAGAGTGAAGCAGGAGAATTAGACTTTATAAAACATTGTGACTGTAACAAAGCCAAACGCTGGACTTATAACTCAAGTTTATTCACAGCATTTAACAACTGGAAGGTTTGCTTTCTACACATTCTATATGCAGTTAAATGTCTTTCAGGTATTTTTAAGCCAGAATTACAAACCTGTAGCTTGACCGGTGGAGCCGGTCTGTTTTCCCACCTTAAAAAGAGTCCCTCGCTGTTATTATAATGTGTTCCTTTCTTGTTCTGTGTGTCATTTCACTCGGGGCGACGGGATGAAGCCCCACCCCAACCTTTACCCTCAACTTAAACGTTCTCCGCCTTATTAGAACTGCGTCAAAAGACATTTATGGATAATTTCATGAGATCCTGATGAGTTTAAACACAAACTAAACACCGAAATTTGGCTGCTTATTCTAGATTTAACCAGATAAAACTAAAAATATTTAAATCGAAAGCTAAACTTCTGTTTGTGTAGTTGTTTAAAGTACTGTTTAAACTTTAGTTTGTCATTCTCACCGATTCTGCTGCCGTTCTTTATGATTTAGGTAAATTATTAGAGTTTAACTGCAGCCTAAAAACGAACAGACTATTAGTTTGTTCATTTCATTGCTGTTTTTCATTGATTATAGTCCTGATAATCACATTATATGTCTGAAATTTAGTGAAATTTAGATGTGTTGCACTATTACTGATAGTCATGAAAGTCAGACTGAGCTGTTGATGACATATTTATAGCATGACTTGATTGAAAATTGAAGGGTTTCTTTACAATTTTTATGCTATTTTACCTGCTCTTTTGAGCTGAGTTTGACTACCAAGTGAAAAGGAGGCAGAAACGTAGTTTTTTTCCAGGTATTCTAACGTTATTATGGCATTACTGTGACCTTGAATGCTACAATCATGTTGTGAAAGTCTGATATCGTAGCCCAAGTTGGAGTAAATAAAAAGCCTGAAAAAAGCCTGAAAACTAAAAGTTAACAGTGTCTGTCTTCGACTTTGGAGCTCCTAATAAACCAGTGAGGCCGGCCTGCTTCTCTTATCTGAAATGTGTCGGACAAGCGGGCCGAAGCATGTGCTGACAGGTGAATTCATCCTTCTGTTCGGGGCTATTTTGGTCATATGTGCCAAAGGGCTGAGAGCAGAATATCGATGCACAGTGAGGGAGGAAGATTCCTCCAGCATACCAATCAGCAGAGGCTTTGATACGGATCGTTGTGCTGCAGACAGAGTGTATTTGATGGGTTACACTCTTGACTTCCTGTGCACATGTAGACACAGAATTGTTTGAATGTAGGCTAATAAGGAGAATCTGGGTCAAAGCCATCCTCCCATTGATTTAATTTTTAAAAATCCATACCAAGCACATTAGAGATGCTGGCTGGTATCCATTTACTGCTCCTCTGAGTCCTTCAGACTGTATGGATTCACAGCTTTTTCTCTTTGTCTCCTCCCTTCCTTCCTCTCCATAAAATGTGGCCACGGTTTCTCACAGAAAACGGGCTTTGCTGCCACCTGGTGGCAGAACTGTGCTGTTCATGGAAATGAGCGCCAGCTAAAAATGTCACTGATCAGTCATGCGGGTGCAGACATACTTGATGGTACAAAACGCTGCTTTGTGTGTTGAAGAAAGTGTATTTGTCCTGCAGATACACAAACTAATACAAACCCACAGAGCGGCCATTGTGGCCGGCCGGTTCTCCACTGACTGAGCACTCCCTCCTTAAAGTCTCTCATTACTGTGGACAAGCTGCTTCTGGCTGTGAGACGCTGCCTTACAGATATCTGACTGACGTAGTTCCCAATCTGTACCACATTTACTTGAATAAACAGTACTGTTAAGAGGTCTTATTTCTTTATGTATGTTTTACCAGGTAAACAGGAAAACATACATAAATATAAAGACATATAAGGTAAAAACAGTTCTAAACAGCTTTAAAGTGAATCTCTGGTCTGAGCTCCTTTATTCTCCAACTCAGCCTGAACCCTCTGAGACCAGCTTTCTGTCATTTCTTTAAGGAGTCTTCAGGAATAGTTCTCCAGGCTTCTTGAAGGACATCCCAAAGCTCTTCTTTGGATGTGGGCTGCCTTTTGTTCCGTTCTCTGTCAGATGATCCCACACTGCTTCAATAATGTTGAGGTCCGGGCTCTGGGGAGGATTCATCCCTCCATAAGACCTGTTGCCACTGATTTTCAGTCCACTTCTTGTGTCATTTGGCACAGCTCAGCCTTTTCTCCCTGTTTCCCTTCCTTAAGAACGGCTTCTTGACAGCCACCCTTCCATGGAGCCCATTTCTGATGAGGCTTGGGCCAACAGTAGATGGATCAGCTGAAGGTCCAGATGCATCTCTCAGGTCCTGTCAGGTCACAGCTGGATTTTTTCCTCTTTCTTAAGGACATCACTTTCAGATCCTGTTCATCTGCTGTAGATAGTTTTTTAGGCCTGACACTTCTTCTTTTGTCCTCCACTTGTCCAGTTTCCTCAGATGTTTTAAGGACAAACTGCACACCATGCTGAGATATGCCAAGTTTTCAGCTAATAGCTCTTTGGGAATCACCTTGTTGCTGCAGAAATCCTATTTTCTGTCTGTCAAACTGTGTTTTCTTTGCTGTTTTTCACAGATGCAGCTAAAGAAATGGGAACAAATGATGTGTCTTTGTGACAAAGTGTCTAAAGATCCAATTTAAAACGGCTTCTTTGCTAAGTTGTCTGTTATGTGTCGACTCAACACTGGTTCATCCCTTGAGTTTGGAGCCTTTTTTGTGCCTGAATGACTCATAGGTCAAAGTAGGTTGGCTTTCCTCTTAAAAATTAACTGACAATGAGTGAAAAAGTAAAAAATATCCACAGAAAAACTTTGAAAGACCTTCAGAAAGTCTGGAGAACTATCGATCGAGACCTCTTTGAAAAGTTACAGGAATGTTTGGCTGCTTGGAAGCAAATATAAAGACATTAAGGCTGGACTTTTGTACAGTACATGAGAGGTACTTGTTGCAGGCTGCTTTCGCATTACTGGATCATTTATCCTATTAAAGGTAAAATGGATCCTCCTGATTGGGTTGATTTCCATGACTCATCCCTTGGTTATAAAGTGCTTTCACATCCTCATCTGCAGAATATCTGTGGGAGTTATTGACAGAAGGGAGATTCTTCACTTTACTGCACCCTGTTGCCTCTGCTTTACTTTCTGCTGATGACATTGAAGTTGTGTTGAAGAAGTAACTCCTGCTATGAGCAAACAAACGACCCTGCCGGGTGTCTTTGTTATTCTGGTCCTTTCAGTGGCTGCAGAGTAAAATCTGACAGGCTGCCTCCCTCCTGCCTTCAGAGCTGGAGCATGTGTTGGCAGCTTGAAAGGAGTGTGAACTCAGGCTGAAGCTGGTGTTGACTTCTCTCATCATCCACCAGCAAAACTGTCGCTTCAGTTTCTTTAGTCTGCTGTTTAATGTTTTTAATCTCTTTAACTGGAAGAGTGGTGACATACGGACACTAAAATAATGAAATGTCAGTGTTGTGTTGATAATAAACATGATAATATTGGGATTTTTATCTAATATTATCACAAAATAATATTAATGTTGTTTGATTTTATGATATTTCGTGATATTGTGGCATCAAATCACAATATTTTACTGTGATATCACAATTTAAATCAGGATATTGGGTTGTTTTGATACATTATTACCATATTCTGACATCCTGAGATCTAATTTTCGCTCCTATTTTAGTTTATTTTTTAATTCCAACAAAGGGAAACAAAACAAAGTCTGAAGGCAAAAATCTTTTTTCTTGAAATTGTGCTTTTGGCCACAATGAACTGCGTCAGATCCATTTTAAAGGAGGGTTATCAACAAAGAAACATGTCAGACTGGAATGGAAACATACTTCATGTTCAAATTCTTCAAAAAGCAGTTTGAAAGAGAAATAATTGGAGCTGCAAACCAGTTCAACAGGATTAACTCTAAATCTGGAAGAGCTTTCAGTTAACCCTAAAATACAGACACCAATCGGTTGGGCTGTAGCGATACATTAATCTCACGATACGATACGATTCGATACACGGCATCCAGCCAACGATTCGATACGATTTAATACACATCATTTTCTGAAAGATTTTAAAGGGACAGTGTGATTAGAAAGATTTGAGTGGTCAGTTAGACTAGAAAAGCTATGCAAGCGCAGCCCATTTACATTCCATTATTTGGTAAAAATGATATTCACCCATCATTTAAATATAATTATAACATTTTCTGCCCATAATTCGCTCAAAAGTACAAGTTTAGCTGTTCTCAAAAGCAATATAAAACTTATGTAAACTGGCTGCCCTTGATTAAAAATGTCATAATGTACAATAATTCCTCATCAGAACAGAAGGGCTGTAGCGATTCACTAATCATACGATACGATACGATACGATATGATACACGGCAACCAGCCAACGATTCAATATGATTTTATATGATTTAATACACATAATTTTCTGAAAGATATTAAAGGGATTAGACAGGAATTGAACCGATGGTCTGACCTTTGAACCGGAAGGACAACAATATTACATCATCAACCTGCTTGTTTTACTTGCTAAATACCATAAACACAAATCCAAATTCTCTAATCACAAACCATCTTTTTTCATTTTTGAGAAGCAGCTAAAACAATAAATTACAACAATCCTTCATTCTATAAACAGAAAAGCCATCAAAACCACTGAACTATGCACTTTATAACATTTTTATGAACTAATTTATCACTGTTTTGTATTATGTTAATGTTCTGTGTTTTCACTAATTGTAACGTCTGTCTTTTCAATAAAGTTTGCAAAAAAAAAAAAAGATACTCGCGGCTGAAGAATCGATACTTTATTGGGAAACAAAATATCGATATATATCGCGGTATCGATAAAATCGCTCAGCCCTCCTAATCGGTCTGTTTGTTGCTGTTTTTCCTCTCCGCTGCAGTTGTTCGTGGGTCTGTCCTTCCCGTATGAGGGTCCCGCCCCCTTGGAGGCCATCGCCAACGGCTGCGCCTTCCTCAACCCCAAATTCAACCCTCCGAAGAGCAGCAAGAACACAGACTTCTTCAAGGGCAAACCCACTCTGAGAGAGGTGAGAGGAGGAGGGTGAGTCTGAGGCTCGCTGTGGGATGTGTGGCTTTGCTCACGTCTGCTCTCCTGTCCACAGCTGACGTCTCAGCATCCGTATGCAGAGGTGTACATCGGTCAGCCCCACGTGTGGACGGTGGACATCGAGGACTCTGCAGAGGTGGAGAGGGCCATCCGCTCCATCCTCAGTCAGAAGGTAACAAGGAATACGCAATCTAGAGATGTCTTCACGATTAAATGCCTTTATTTTTCACTTAAATACTGACGTTCAAAGATTAAAACAGTTCGTAATCACATGATGTGAAGCGAGGCAGCTTTGCTACCAAAGAAAAGAGTCTCTGATAATCAAATCTGGACATTAAAAAGCCAAAGAGAAGAAGAATCAAAGGACATCCGGAGCCATAAATATGCAACTGGGTCGGAACAATGGTTTGTTCAGCGAACAAAGCCTGCAGAGCCTCGTTTGCTTTGTGATCAGCCGCTACCCACCAGGCTCCAGCTTGGCCTGCCCCCCCCTCCGTCCCTCCACTCGTCCTCCAGCACACAAAGACGCAGAGAGCGACTAAGTGGGACAACAAAGGCGGCAGTTGTTGGTCCTCCTGCTTGAGGTTTTTATCTGCAGAGTGTGCAGAGGTCGGGGAGCCTCAGGAGGCAGAGGTACACAGAGCGGACAGCGAGCTCATGTGTCATCAGGACGACTTATCGCACTCAAACACAAAGTCTTTGTAGGTGAACTGGAAACTGTGCCTTCACAGGCCCCGTGAGCCAAAGCAGCACTCTCCTGACACTTGTTGGCTTGTGTTTTGTGATCAGATCGAGCCCTACCTGCCCTACGAGTTCACCTGTGAGGGGATGCTGCAGAGAGTCAACGCCTTCATTGAGAACCAGGTACCTAAGCTCCTAAAAATGTGTAAAAAAAACTGTAATTAGACTGGTCCAGCTGGAGGATAAGTTAAAGGGTTAAGGGTTAAAAAATAAAAGAGACTACAGCTACACAGAGATGAGCCTTCTGAGTGTTTCTATCCCTAAACTGACCACAAAATGTAAAATCTCACGCAGCAACTGATAGGAAAGGATAGAGGAGTAATTACAATGAAGCTGGTCAGTGAACACACAGTTTCTTCTTCTCTTCTGATATAAAATCTGTGGCAGGAAGTGAAGTTAAGACAAAATTAAAAGGATAGAGGAGTAATTACAATGAAGCTGGTCAGTGAACACACCGTCTCTTCTTCTCTTCTGATATAAAATCTGTGGCAGGAAGTGAAGTTAAGACAAAATTAAAAGGATAGAGGACTAATTACAATGAAGCTGGTCAGTGAACACACCGTCTCTTCTTCTCTTCTGATAGAAGATCTGTGGCAGGAAGTGAAGTTAAGACAAAATTAAAAGGATAGAGGACTAATTACAATGAAGCTGGTCAGTGAACACACCGTCTCTTCTTCTCTTCTGATAGAAGATCTGTGGCAGGAAGTGAAGTTAAGACAAAATTAAAAGGATAGAGGAGTAATTACAATGAAGCTGGTCAGTGAACACACCGTCTCTTCTTCTCTTCTGATAGAAGATCTGTGGCAGGAAGTGAAGTTAAGACAAAATTAAAAGGATAGAGGAGTAATTACAATGAAGCTGGTCAGTGAACACACCGTTTCTTCTTCTCTTCTGATATAAAATCTGTGGCAGGAAGTGAAGTTAAGACAAAAACTGAATGACATTCAGTTCTAAAACTGGGGGAAGTTTGCTCTAAATCTTGATGTGTTCAAAACCTCCTGAAACCAAAGCAATGAAGCATTTCTGTGGTAGTGGTTCTGTTTAGTGACACGGCGCTGTGTTGTCAGGACTTCTGTCACGGACAGGTCATGTGGCCCCCCCTCAGCGCCCTGCAGGTGAAGCTGGCCGAACCGGGCCGCTCCTGCAAACAGGTGTGCCAGGAGGAGCAGCTCATCTGCGAGCCGTCGTTCTTCCAGCACCTCAACAAGGACAAGGACCTGGCCAGGTGGGACACACGTGCACACACATGTGCACACACACATGCACACACACATGCACACAGTTGTCCACAAGGGGGCAGCAGACACAAGTCTGTGTTTGGTTTGTTGGGGCCCATCATGACAGAGCTGACCGTTTTCAGCTTCTTTACATTTATGTTTCTGTATTTAGCAGAAGCTTTTATCCAAAGCGACTTACAAATGAAGATTTAACAGCTATATAAATGCTAATAAACTACAGAGGGACTATCGGGAAGGTGATATTATTAGTTTCACTGAGACATGCCTGGAGGAACGACCTGAACTCCTCTCAGTTTTCAGACTTTATGGGCGGACAAAGACAGCAGATAGAGTTCACCTGTTCCCTGTGACATCAGCCGACCCCAATCCATGGAGATCTGTCTTTACTAAAGTTTATCATCTGATTTTAGTTTTATTTTCATTTTATTCTGTATCCACCTGCTGAAAAACGCATCAGAAACAATGATTTATACCAGGGGTATAAACCTTTGTGACATTGAGTGCCAATTTGAAATTTTCTTGTCAATGAGTTAAAATATAACACAAAATACAAGAATATTTCCAACACAGCAGGAATTTTATTCTATCCAAAGCTGCATAAAATCCCATTTCAAGAGGGATCTCATTTCAAAACACTGCTTTCAGAACCTGGTTTAAAACGAACTGCACTGGGTGGAAATACAGACACTAAAGTGCATCAAAAAACAACAACTCTATTATGTTTCTGTATTTATCAGACGCTTTTATCCAAAGCGACTTACAAATGAAGATATAACAGCTTTATAAAAAGCTAACAATAAGCTCCATAGAAGGAACCCAGGAGTCTGACTCTGTCAGAGGGGACAGAGTAGAGATAGGGTGCAGGCATAGAAGGAAGTGCAGAAAGATAAAGGTCAGAGATAGAGGGGGGAGGGAAGTACAAGGTAAGTGCTGGGATAGGAGATGCTCTCTGAAGAGCTGGGTTTTCAGGAGCTTCTTGAAGATAGACAGGGACGCCCCTGTTCTGGTAGCGCTCGGTAGGTCATTCCACCATCGTGGGACGACACATGAACAGAGTTTGGATTGTCTTAGGCGTGGTGTAGGAGCTGCTAGACGACAATCCTGGGACCAACGGAGGGACCCAGTTGGGACAGAAGCCTTTGAAGAGCATTCAAGTAGATGGAGCCGTTCCATTGAGCTCTTTGTAGCTAACATCAGGGACTTGGATCTGATGCTAAGGGCAGCCAGAGGAGCTCAATGAACAGAGGGGGGACGTGTTCTTTTAGGCTGATCCAAGACCAGACGCACCGCCGCGTTCTGGACCATCTGCAGAGGTACAAACAGAAGCAACACTGAAGACGTGCCTGTGTGTGTGTGTTTTGTCAGGTTTGGCGTGGACTGTCAGACGGTGGAGTCGAGCGCCGACACCGTGGTGCCGGCCTACAGCGAAACTCGCCACCACTGCATCTTCCAGTCGGACCTGCTGCTGTTCAGCTGTGCGGGCGCCCACCAGTCGCTGCACCGCATCTGCCCCTGCCGCGACTACATGAAGGGCCAGGTGGCGCTCTGCAAAGACTGCGTATAGCACCGGGACACGCCGACGCAGCGCGGGGGGGTGGAGCATCAGGTAGTAAGGAAGCCTG
The DNA here is from genome assembly GCF_036924035.1 of Leuresthes tenuis. Classification (NCBI taxonomy): domain Eukaryota; kingdom Metazoa; phylum Chordata; class Actinopteri; order Atheriniformes; family Atherinopsidae; genus Leuresthes; species Leuresthes tenuis. Next base: position 23,888,205 of record NW_027325355.1, read on the forward strand.
TTTGAGATCTGGACATCCCAGTCATGCAGCTGTCAATCAAACCCACACAGCAGACAGAAAAAAAAACATTCTTCATATTTATTTTCTCCAAGCTGCATCTGTCAACCCTCAGATTCACCAGCAGGGGGCGCCGTGAGTCCAGGAAGCTGTGTGACGTTACTTGAATCAGCAAAGGGAGTGTTGTTAGACTTTGAAATCACAGCCTGGGTGGGCTGTACATATCAGTGACTGCCTGTCCATCTCCAGGTTCTCCCCTCCGGCTGCCCGGGAGCAGGGAGACTCTAACGCCCCCCTCCTGACGCCGCCTCCACCCCTTTCTGCTCGAATCTGAAACTCTTACTCTTTAGGTAGGTTTGCACTGGACTTACAGACCCACACATCCAGATGAAGAAGAATCCAGTTTTACACTGTAACCATGTTGTTCCTCTCTGCTCACGAGGTGAACGAGTAGATCTTTAGATTTCTGTTCTGGGATCATTTTCATCTCCTGAAACTCGCCCCCAGATTAAGTGTTTGGTTCCAGTCCGGTTGGATTTTCACACGTTGAAGATGAATTAGACTGTGTGTGTGTGCAGTTCTACAAAAGGCCAGTAGAGAATTATGAGAATCCTTCAGCACAGCGTTCGATGCTGCTCCCGGAGAGGCTCACGCTGTCCTGTACAGAGTCGCCGTGTCGTAGGATGTCGTGTCGTAGAAAACTCAGAGAGGAAAACCTCACGAAGACGTTGGTCCTCGTCTCCACGTAGAGCAAAACCGCTAAAGTACAACTCCACCTTCATCTCTCACCTACTAGACAACAGCTGTAAATGTTTTCCAGCAAACTGTAAGCAACAACATGCCAACGAAGCGTTCCTGCAGCGCGGAAAAAGCCTCGCCGCTCCACGTTTTCTATGAATAATCGTTAGGTTTCCTAATTTGCCTGCAAACAAAAAAAAAGTTTAAAAAAAAACAAAAACATTTGTAGTTCTTGTGGTGAATGGAAAAAAATGCACTAAATTAATCTATTTGCAGAGGTTTAATGAGATATTAGTGACACTGTACATTGTTCATATTGGTTTTAAAGTTTTTCTTTTGTATTTATTTTGTATACAGATCTTTATCGCTGTGTTTTGCAGGAAATCTTTTGTTTTTTATTTATAACGGGTGTCTTTTTTTTTTCCTTTTGACATATTTTTATTTATGGATGGTAATTTAAGTTTAATTCGAAGTGTATGATGAGGACGAGGCGCTTTGTCTGCTGCTCTTTGAGATGTTAAAACTCTTCTTCTCTCAGCAGCAGCTGACAAACGCGCCTCAGTTTATCGTAAAAACAGCAGGACTTTCATACACTTTACTCTTATTTTCTCTATTTGCACAACTTCAGATTCAGCTGCACCACTTTTGTTGTTTTTATGGTTCTTCTTCTTCTTCTTCTCTTACTTTTTAAACAGCTCCACGATCCACCGTCAAGTTGGTGTTTAAAAGAAAATGTGCCTTTTTTTTTTGGGTGGTTTCAGTTTGCTTCTGTTTGATGGTCCAATGGTACGGTGCGGCATGTCACAGTTACTCTAACTTTACCTTTTCCAGATTAATTTCTCTAAAAATGAAATCGGTTCTTTGTAAAAAAAATCAATAAAATTCGACAGCCAAGCTTTGGAAAAGCATCGGAGACGTGAGGATGTGTGAAGTTCAGGAACAAATAATGTTATTTTGTCATGTTTGCCATGCAACACGAGAAGCCTAACAGCAGATTTACATGTTTTATAGTAATTAGTTTACCCAATAGAGTGAGCAGTAATGAGAGTAATCAGATTAAATGGGTTTTCTGATCTTTTATTGCCTTAAACTGATTACTCGCAGCAGTCTGCTTTTCCTTCAGCTGAGCACATGTGACCCGAACAGGTCTGAAACACTTCTTTCACTCGGCACCGCCCCCCAAAATGAGCAGCTACCATTCAAACCCGTTTAGATGCAGCCTTATGTGGGTCAGAATTCAGCAAAGGTTTGGTTTAGGAGCACCTACCATCAGCAAAGCTTGTACAGAAGAAGTCATCGTAGAGCTCAGCACTGAATGTCTACTTTGTTTTAAGAAGGAAAAACTTTTTACAGTCACACAACATTTGCTTTTCGAGCTTCTTTGTTCGGCATCCAAGGTCTGAAACGGCAGAGTGGCGAAGGCTGTGGTGCGAGCTGTGACAAGGTGACATTTCATTGTTTTCTTTGACGAGTCGGAGGGATACAACTTTATTTTTAAATAAATCTTTTTTCTGTGACAAACGGCTCAGATTCTGGATTTGTTGAAACATCACAGCAAAACACACTATTTACACACAGAGAAAGAAGGATTGGGTTTGTCCCACCAACTGAGCAGAAGTTAAATCCCATCAAACCACGGCACAACGTTCACATTCAGGAACAGGAGCGGCAGCTCGTGAAAAGAGACGGCACATATTGATCCTTGATAAACATTTGAAAAGATAAATATTGACCCATTTAATTGTTGGCCGTGTGCGTGAGACGGGGACAGTAAATATGTGAATCATAATGTAGCTACTGTACACAGTCCTGTTTGTGGTAGAAACTCATTAATGTGATCTTTCCATCCCTGATTTAAACCACAGGGACTAAACTGCTGAAATCACTGTTATGACCGAACATGAGCCTTAGTTTCAGGCAGCTGCAGCTCAAACTGACCAGGGATCAGGGGGGTGGATCACACTGTCGGCACTGAGCTCATCACAGATCCAGTTCAGTTTTGGACCTGGCATCAAGACTTGATGGATCTTATTTTCAGGGCGACAGAGAGGACCGAGGCCCAAACTAACTGAGGCGCTTGTCAATTCTCTAATTTGTCTCCTTGCTCCTCCGTCTTCCTACCAATGACCAATAAATAAAGTACAACTCGACCATCTCAACTGGCTCCTTTCGATGCAAAGGAGCAGCGACTCTAATCCAAACCCCTCCCAGGTGACCGAGCTCCTCACACCATCTCTAATAAGTATGACACTTTGGGGGAAGATCATTTCAGCCTCTTGTATTCATGATCTCTGTGTATCACTTCTATTACTCACAGCTCATGACCACGAGCTGGTAAATCAGCAGCTTCTCCACCACAGGACTGCGGATGGTGCCCCGATCCGGCTGTCAAGCTCCTTTTAACAACACTCCTAGATACTTAAAGGGGAACTCCGGTATTTTTAAACCTGGACCTTATTTCTGGCATGAGAACAGTTTGGTGAAAGTCGGCGTCCTTCAGAAGATATTTAGATAACTGGAGATCCATATAACGGAGTGAACGGGGCTTAGAGGATGCAGCCTCTAAATAAGGCATTATCTGTCTTTATTTCACCAATACTTTAAGAAGAATGAATGAATGAATGAGAATCAGCACCTCCAAACCCAAGACTATGGTTCTCAGCTGGAAGAGGGTGGAATGCTCTCTCTGGGTCGGGAACGAGATCCTTCCCCAAGTGGAGGAGTTCAAGTATCTCGGGGTCTTGTTCACAGTGAGGGACGGATGGAGGGGAGATTGACGGCGGATCGGTGCAGCGTCTGCAGTGTTGCTCTGCAGCGACCCGTCGCTGTGAAGAAGGAGCTGAGCCAGAAGGTGAAGCTCTCTACTTACTGGTCAATCTACGTTCCTACCCTCACCTTTGGTCCCGAGCTGTGGGTAGAGACCGAAAGAACGAGATCGCGAATACAAGCGGCCGAAATGGGTTTCCTCCGCAGGGTGTCTGGGCCTCCCTTAGAGATAGGGTGAGAAGCTCAGTCATCCTGGAGGGGCTCGGAGTAGAACCGCTGCTCCTCCGCATTGAGAGGAGCCAGATGAGGTGGCATCTGGTTAGGATGCCCCCTGGACGCCTCCCTGGGGAGGTGTTCTGGGCCCGTCCCACTGGGAGGAGACCCCGGGGAAGACCCAGGACACGTTGGAGAGACTATGGCCTGGGAACGCCTCGGGGTCCCCCTGGAAGAGCTGGAGGAAGTGGCCGGGGACAGACGTCTGGGTTTCTCTGTTAAAGCTGCTGCCCCCGCGACCCCCGGATAAGCGGCAGATGATGGATGAATGAACGTGTGCTATAGCTCTGTTAGCTCATAGCTGCTGTTATGTGGCTACTTGCGGCTAAAGGAGAGCTAACGGAGGGAATTCTACACAGGCACTCTACTGGGACCACTTCATACCAGAGTTCCCCTTTAAACTCCTCTACTTGAGGCACTGACTGGGGAATCCACCTCCATGTCTGAGGCCATAGTTCTCAGACATGGAGGCGCTAATTCTCCTCCCAGCTCGCCCAACGCCTCTCTCCATGGGCAACCCCAGAGTATGAGAGGGTCCAGCCCTGCTCCGGGAGCTCAACCCCTTTCTAGCTGAACTGAAATGTTAAAAACCTGTAGCAGATCTGTCCAGCTGTCCAAATTGTCGTTAGTTTTGATGCCAGAAGGAAAAGGCTGGACCTGTGATGACCTCAGAGGCAACAGTGGGCTTGATTTTAACCATTTTTAAGCTTGTATTTTGGAAAAGAAACTGAGCCTGGTTCACATTTTAAAAACTGCATGCAGGGATCTCCTTTTCCTGAGCGTCTGAAGGATCTTCCTGGGTGATGAACTGAAACTAAATGAGGCTGTTCTGTTCTGTTAGACTTACTGTACGGTGCTGAAGTCGGGTCACGACTCTCTGGTGTGACTGAAAGCCAAAAATGATGATTTTCATCTGCATTTGGGATCTGAAACAGTGCCCACATGAATATTGTGCTTTCCAGCATGTGCTTATCCTGCTGCTTTTGCCAAATGGGCCTTATATTGAAATATCCTCTAAATGGTAATAAAAAGGTAAGACAACATAACTAATCCACTGCTACATCAATCAGTTTGACCTGCTGTGCAGCAACATTTTACAGCACAGCTGAGCAAAGGCCTCCAGGAACCATGGGAAAAATAATCTGCTGTGTTTTGACAGGACGATGAGGTTGAGCGGAGGTATTATAAATCAAGCTGCTGTACAAAATCTGCTGCTTTTATGGAGTAATGGACTCTCTGGGCCCATTCGTCTCCAGTATCCTGCAGTCTGAGCTCGTCTCCTGTCTACAACTCCCTTTCGCAGCTTTGGATCTCCCTGTGTAATCCTGGTGTTTAAATATAGAGGCATGGAAAAGCAGACTGCCCCGTTCACCGTGAAGATGGAGATATATGTACACTAGACTGTAAAACACTTAAAAGGTGCCAAGAGTTTAATCCGTTGACGCTGTCGCCATCGGCTTCAGGTCCTCGGCTCGATCTCCGACAGACAGCGATGCCCTCACCGTTAGCTCTTGGACTGGATGTGATTGTCTGTGGAGGGACTGCAGGGAGCGTCTCTACAGTCCCTGTCCTGTCAGCCACTCAGTCAGCCCACCTCCATCCCTCCTCCTCCTCCTCCTCCTCTGTGATCCATCACTCAAAGCGCTCGTAGTTCCTGGTCTGACGGACCCGTGGGACCATGTCCAGCAGCAGCCTGCAGCAGATGGAAAAGAGCGCTTTAGGGAAATCGGAAAGCTGGTGCACGAGTACAGCTGAGCGTCTCATTCTGACACTTCATTTCAAGTTTTGGAAGTTGCTGATGGGGGGAAATCTCACAGCATCAGCAGCGACTTTAGACTTTCCCCCGAGAGCTCAACAGATCGCTGAACTGTGACGTTTTTTAACTCCACCAGCCACTGCAGCCCGATGACACTTTCCAGAATAGCATGTTTCCTGGGCTTTAAACTCAATTTTATGGTGCAACTTAGGGGCTGCATGTAGAAAAATAGTTTTAAACATAAACAAAGATACAAAATGGCAAACGAGAGTTAAATAAGAGGCTGGAAATCTAATGCAGGACGTCATCAAACACCTACGTCATATGTGTTGCTGTGGGAACCAGAAAAGACCTCGGAGAAGGAGCTAAAATGGTTCTAGGAACTGAGGACCACGGCCCATAGTTCCTGTATGACCGAATGCACGAAAAAACGGCCCGATTCCTGAAAAGGTTCCAGGAACTGAAAAAGGTTCCTACTGTGGGAAAGCGCCTCATTACAGTGTGATTTAGATTGATGGCTCCGGTTTTACCGCCTTCAGGGGTCTGTTTGCTGTCATTGTTTGTTTACTCACAACCTGCTCAGAAATGCTCCCAACCCTTATAGATAAGAACAAATGAGGGAAATGCACCACAGCACACTCATAAAGTTAAGAGTCACGTGGGATGAAGCACATGCTCTAACTGGAGCCACACTGGGCTGCTGATATTAAAGCATCAATCGGCAGGAAAATGAGAAGAAATCCGAGCCCATGTTCCTCTTTTTTCTTGCTCTGTCTTGGATTAAGCAAACTAAATGCTGCACTGGCTCCTTTTTATTGATTAAATTGTTCAAACATGGTGGTCACAGCATTTTCAATGGTCCGAATGTGTGAAAAAAAACGGCCCGATTCCTGAGAAGGTTCCAGGAACTGCAAAAGGTTCCTACTGTGGGAATGAGCCTATTCACTCTGAAGCTATAATCACTTCGATATCCATCCATAAATGGATGCAGACACCTCCGGTGTTCCTCATTATGATATTTATCTCTTACAGCTACTGATCTGTCGATAAGTTGAGACCTACTTATGCCTCCTTTGCTCCCTTTTCCAATAAATAAAGATCTGAAATGAAGTGATCATTACTGGACAGCAGATCGCCTAAATGTCATTTCCTCACTTACTTGACTCCATAGGCGAGGATGATGAGGCCGATGAGGACGCCTATTGTTCCATCCAGATACCACACCTTGGGCTCATGCTTGAACACCTCAGCGCTGATGAGGATGGAGAAGCCCATGATGCCCCCAACCAGAGAGTTGAATCCTGGGAGGACAGTTGGAAAGTGTCCCTGAATGAATTTAAACCTTAAAAGTTGTAGTTTTTCCTTTGTTTAAGTGGGTTTTGTGAGTCTGTACCTTAGCTGCAGCAGTCAGGGAGGAAGGCCCATGCTAAGCTAACAGTTGGAAAGTGTCCCTGAATGAATTTAAACCTTAAAAGTTGTAGTTTTTCCTTTGTTTAAGTGGGTTTTGTGAGTCTGTACCTTGGCTGCAGCAGTCAGAGCTCTCTCTGTGTGAAGAAGCAGGGAGGAAGGCTCATGCTAAGCTAACAGTTGGAAAGTGTCCCTAAATGAGCTGGTTTAAACCCTAAAAGTTGTAGTTTTTCCTTTGTTTAAGCGGGTTTTGTGAGTCTGTACCTTAGCTGCAGCAGTCAGAGCTCTCTCTGTGTGAAGAAGCGGGGAGGAAGGCTCATGCTAAGCTAACAGTTGGAAAGTGTCCCTGAATGAATTTAAACCTTAAAAGTTGTAGTTTTTCCTTTGTTTAAGTGGGTTTTGTGAGTCTGTACCTTAGCTGCAGCAGTCAGGGAGGAAGGTTCATGCTAAGCTAACAGTTTGAAAGTGTCCCTGAATGAATTTAAACCTTAAAATGGGTATTTTTTCCTTTGTTTAAGTGGGTTTTGTGAGTCTGTACCTTAGCTGCAGCAGTCAGGGAGGAAGGCTCATGCTAAGCTAACAGTTGGAAAGTGTCCCTGAATGAATTTAAACCTTAAAAGGGGTCATTTTTCCTTTGTTTAAGTGGGTTTTGTGAGTCTGTACCTTAGCTGCAGCAGTCAGAGCTCTCTCTGTGTGAAGAAGCAGGGAGGAAGGCTCATGCTAAGCTAACAGTTGGAAAGTGTCCCTAAATGAGCTGGTTTAAACCCTAAAAGTTGTAGTTTTTCCTTTGTTTGAGTGGGTTTTGTGAGTCTGTACCTTAGCTGCAGCAGTCAGAGATCTCTCTGTGTGAAGAAGCAGGGAGGAAGGCTCATGCTAAGCTAACAGTTGGAAAGTGTCCCTAAATGAGCTGGTTTAAACCCTAAAAGTTGTAGTTTTTCCTTTGTTTGAGTGGGTTTTGTGAGTCTGTACCTTAGCTGCAGCAGTCAGAGCTCTCTCTGTGTGAAGAAGCAGGGAGGAAGGCTCATGCTAAGCTAACAGCTACAAAACTAAAACCTCAAATACCTTATCTCACAGGTCAACGAACGCGACACTGACATCATGTGATACCTTTCACTCCTCTGCCTTTACTCTAACTCGTGACCTGTTAAGCTCCTCTGACAGACTTAGGGTTAATAAGGAAGATCACGCTGCTCCGAAGCTGTGGGACAGCCTTCCAAACTCTGTATTAAGAGCTTTGAAACACATCTGCAGACATATTTGCTCTCCTTCAACACTTTTCATCGTTTTATTTCTTACTTTTACAGGAAGTCACTGATCTGTGCAATATTTTGGTGATTTTATTTTGACTCAAATTGTAGATTTCTTTCACATTTTTGCATCAGAAAGTTGTTTACTTTGGTTCTTTCTTCCTCTTCATCCACAAAGACCTACAATATCTACGTTTTTACTGTCATGCAGTTGTTGTTTTAGGCAGAGACCAGCTGCAGGATTCACTGTATGTTGTCGAAAAAACAGCAGCTGTTAGCTTAACTCCCCCATGACAATTCCTGCCTGCTGCTAATTAGGTACCCAAACTGTGAGGAATCGTCCTCATTTCTATATTCTCTGCAAAAGATGAACCATGGTTCATTCATTCGAGCACGTGTGCACCTACCATCGGTGATTAGGGCTCGGCTTGTGAGCACTTTGCCGAGCATGAACTTGACCACGGCCAGAGAGATGCACAGCAGGCCGCTGACGATGGACACGCTGAACAGGAAGTCGTCCTGATGGAGACAGAAGCAGAGATTTGCCTGTTGGTTAGTCAAGATTATGTGAAAACTACAAGGTCAGACTTCATGAAACATGTTTAGGAGGTGAAGTGCAGGAAAAGGAGGAGTTAATTGATCAAAAAGTCTCTGTTTTGTTTCTATAGGTGCTTCTTAAAGCAAAGGAAGGTTGCTAAATGGCAGCTTTAAGGACCTTCTGTGCATCCTCAGCGCTTTCAAAGCAGCCACAATCTTTTCCACATGTCGAATTCACAACAGATCTGAGTCTGATGCTTCGGTTCTGCTCGCCGTTCTTGCCCCTCAACGCCAAAATTGAGGTCAGTTAGCGGTGTGTAGCGGTACCTGTTACAGCCAAACACCTATTTCCAGCTTCCCTCCATGATAACATCCTCACTCAGTGGCCTAAAAGCACAGCTGAATGTTAGGATGCTGTGAAAGACGGCATCTTCATGTCATGTGATCAGGTTAGACAGGAAGTTGCTTTACCAGCACATAAGACTTTTCATACAGAATCATTTTAACCAATCATAGAAACCCAGCACAAATATATCCGACACGGAAGGTTCTTCGGTGACAATAATCAAGGAAAACTGGGTACAAATATTATAATGATCCCTGGTCTAACACACTTTAAGGAATACATTATTTAGCTTAAGACAGACGTCACATGTCTCAGGTCAAGTTACCCAAAAACCTACTCAGTGCTTAACCCTGTTTAACCAACTTAAAGGGGAACTCTGGTATTTTTAAACCTTATTTCTGGCATGAAATACGTTCATCTACTCACTGAGAACAGTTTGGTGAAAGTCGGCGTCCTTCGGAAGATATTTAGATAACTCGGCGTATATCCATATAACAGGAAAGAGCAGGGCAAAGAAAATACAGCCTCTAAATATCTAAATCAGGCATTATGTGTCATTTCTTAATTTCTGTGTAGAAATCCCTCCGTTAGCTCTCCTATAGCTGCAAGTAGCCACATAACAGCAGCTATGAGCTAACAGAGCTATAGCACACGTTCATTCATTCATTCTTCTTAAAGTATTGGTGAAATAAAGACAGATAATGCCTTATTTAGAGGCTGCATCCTCTAAGCCCCGTTCACTCCGTTATATGGATCTCCAGTTATCTAAATATCTTCCGAAGGACGCCGACTTTCACCAAACTGTTCTCGGTGAGCAGATGAACGTATTTCATGCCAGATATAAGGTTTAAAAACACCAGAGTTCCCCTTTAATTCTTATTTTTGTTGCTTTCTAGTCTAAATACATTCTGGTTCTCTATATTTGAAATGTCATCAATAACTTCAGGTTTAACTGTTGATCCCTGATCTTTTATCGGGACTCAACAGCAGAAGATCTCGCTCTATAAAAGCCACGTGTAAATAGTGAGGCTTACTCCTCCTCTTTAGCACTAACTTATTCTTTTAAGTTGGTTTCCTGGCAGATGGAAATATGACTGAAGATTGAAATGATTAGATCCACACCGGAAGGATCTAAGGGGAGGTTTGATGAGGTTTAATGAGGTTTGGCCTCCTTTTGTTTCAGATGTAGAACGGCTGACAGCGATACTTTAGTCACTTATTACCCCCTTTTAACATCAGGTAAACAATAAAATACGCATTTCAAAGAAACAGATGAACAGCTTTGAAGCATTTCTGCCTAAAACAAAATCTTTGAAAACAGACAACTTTAAAACCTTCACATTAAAAGCTGCTGTGAGGTCATTTCCTGTTTTATTTTGAAACTCTCCTGTCGTTTCAGGTCACTTACCTTTCACGTGTCGCCAGTCTGATCGTCTTCCCTGATGCCCGATTGTTTCCACCTGCTCCCCACTTCCCTTCACGTGTACTTATAGCCTCCCTTTGTCCCGTGCCAGTGTGTTCGTTCCTATCCTCGTGTTCCTCTCATCCTCGCCTTTCCACAGTAATTCCAAGCCTTCGATTCATAGCTAATCGCATTCTGCTCCTTTTTTTGTGTCACAGATTTAGTTTACTCTAAAGTTTCATAGCCTTTTGTTTTGTTTGTTGCCTCTTTAGTATTTTGCATTTGATATTGATACAGTTTGTAGTATTTTCCTCCTGGAGTGGAGTGATCTTCTTCTTCTTCTGCTGCATTTATTGGAAGAAGTGGGTCAGACATGTTCATAGCCTGGGTTTATTTCTCTGTCTTGGAGAATTATAAGCAGTGAAAATAAAAAACTACTTTCCAGGTCCAACCTGTGCTGCTCACTCAGAGAAACCCTGTTTCAGCCTGACATCCAGCCTTACTCCTCCATATACCCCCGACTGTTCAGTCTCTGGATCAAACCAGCGGCTACTTTCTCCAGTTTTCCTCCAAAAACTGCCCCTCGTGGCACAGATTTACCTGCTAAAGTCCTTCTGGGTTTTAAAGTGATCTGAAGAGCAGCTCGTTGTTGTTTTACCTTCATGAGTGTGGCAGCTTGGTGACAAAAAGGACGAAGCACAAAGGCTGGCTGAGAGAAGAGGAGGGGAGCTGCAGAGCACTCAGCGCCTCTGCGGCAGCATTAATATTTTATGATGGCCTTGAAGCCATGAAAAGCTACTTTGGCAGGCGCCAACATCAAAGAGAAGATGGATAACAAACCTCAGCATGCTGCACAGACCTGGGAGCTGTGAAAGTAGTCCATATTATTATCAAAGTGCTGAACAGATTGTAGATGGACACGTTGAAGGCTGTGGGTCACATGATGTTCTCCTCATTCAGGTTGGTTCAGAGAAGCTGACAGAGCAGCGATCTGAACAGATTTACATCACCTGACTGTTCCTCAAAGTGAAGTCATGTGTGGGCCTCGTGTCCCGTTTATTATCACGATAAAAAGCACAATTTTGGAATTGATTTGAAAGTGTTAACTTTAGGCCTCTTGGTACATTTCACACTCGTTAAAGCTGAATTCCTCCTCTCAGACCTTTAGGCCATCTTTCAAAGATTTAGTTGTTTTACTGTTTATTTCTCTTGCTGCCAAACACTGTTCAGCACTTTGTGTTTAAGTCCTTTATGCTCCCCACACACCAGAAGACTGAGAAAAGACTCTGAAAGACCATCAGCTCACATCTAAAGACGAGAGTTTAGAGTTTTTAGTCCCAGACGAGCCTCAGACTAAAGATTTTACAGACTGTGAATCTTCTAGAGTCACTATTTACAAGACTACAACTAGATTTTTTAGATTTTTTCCCATCATGCTCAGCAGAAGTTTTACAAAAAAAGGAGGAGAAGCAGCTTTTAGCTGCAGCTGCTCATCTGTCCAATGGTTTGTAGTGAAAAACCCAACAAAAAGAAGAGAAAACGCCACAGAATATGGGATAAGTTAAACTATAAATATAACTCCAGTTATGCTGGTTATGCTCCCGTCATCTCGATCGTTCAGTTTAAGGCGGTAATCTGCAGTCTTTCCCTGGTCTGGGATCATATCAAATGTGTTTAATATTATCTCAGGTTGCAGAGAAGTAACAGAGTCAACAACCAATAAATGAGCTCTGACAACATCAGAAACAGGAAATAACAAACATGTCGGCGGATGTAGGAGAACGAGCGAATTTTCTCTTCTTTTTGTTGGGTTTTTCACTGCAAACCTGAATCTTGTAGGGTCACTGAGGCTCGTCTGGGACTAAAAACACTAAACTCTTGTCTTTAGATGTGAGCTGATAGTGTTTCAGAGTCTTTTCTCAGTCTTCTGGTGTGTGGGGAGCATTAAACTTAACGATCGAGACGATGGGAGCGCGCCGAGACTCCAGTTAGACTCCTAAAGCCTGTCAGTTTTTAGTCTGGGACTGTGGAAATCTTTGGTGTGAGCCCAGCGTTAGATGGTTGAATAGTTGAAGACCAGCAAAAGCCACACCTCAACTTCACCTCTAACCATCTGATAAGCCTTCCTACATCTGGATCCAGCTGTTCGTCCCCTTCCTTCCTCATTCAAACATCGTCCAAACCCAGGAGCTTAAAACTGACTTTCGGGGATCTGTGGACGGGGAAGGCGTGGAGCTTCAGGTTTCTCACATGACCTTTGATGCACATTTAACGCCGCGGCTCAGCTGAAGGAGGCTCAGCGGTGTTTAGTCTTTCCTGAGAAAGCTGCATCTGTGTGCGGTTCCACGGCTGCAGCGAAGCTCAACAACAGGTGGTAACCAGGGCTGAGGGGCGCAGCAAGGCCACCAGCATCTGCATCCACCCTCAACGCCGATTTTAGACCCTCTTTGAACTACTGCTGTCAGGTTAAAGAGAAATCTTGGCCCACGAGGCCGAGGGACACGTCGAATCGAGCCTTTAATCAATCCAACAACCACAAAGCACAGATGGCACCTGAATGCAACCACTGCTATTTCTATGGAGAGTAGCATCTGAAGTTTGATCATCATCCCCATCTCACCCATTCCTCCACTTTCCCTCCCGAACCCTGAAATTTACTTTAAAAACAGTTTAAAAACCTACTTCAGACACAAACTCTGTCATGATGGGGGATCCCAAACGAATTTAATCGAGATTCAAACTGGGTGGTCTATTGCACACAGATTCGGAGGCAGAGCTCGTGACAAACAGACGCTGTCGAGAATATCAAAGCTGAGCACCACCGAGGCTCAGTTCCTGCATGCAAATGATGCCTCGATTCAAGTGAAAAGACACAGGTTGGACATTTTTCTGTGGCTTAAACACAGAACGTGTTGCTAAAGAAAAGATGAGAGGTGATTTAAAACTGACTGACTGACCCTGAAACCAAAGCCAGTCGAGTCTTTATCATGTTTCAGAAACATCCTGAGAATTTCACCGCAGACCCTCAAATCAAATTAAAACGTGACAATCTCTGCAGGGGGTTCAAAGGGTTGCACAAAATGCCAACATGGAGGGGAGAGGGGGGGGAGTTTGGGAAGCTAACTGACGTTAATTGGACACAAGAGCAAGGAGCAGTCAGGTGTCAAAGCAAACAACCTCCTCCCAACTCCTTCTGCATCTAACCTGCATATTTAAGCAGCTGCCTACCTAATTAACATTTCACAGAGGAGGAGAAGAAGAAGAAAAGGGAGGAGGTGGGAATTAACCTTATTTAAAACATCATGCATGAGGAATACATACATACATATACATAGATATACATATATATATATATATATATATATATATATATGCAGGAACGGCTGGTATAATTGGGCTAACAGGGCTCAGCCCTCCCTACATTATTCAATAAAAATGAGAATATAATATATAAATAATTCAATAAAAACTGTTTTTTTAATTTTTAACCTTTTAAATCGGTGAAAATGGGCTAATTATTTACAGCCCAAGTGAAGCAGCTCAGTTACACTTTTCTTTTGAACATTTGAGTGACAGGTTGTAACCCCCCCTCCTCCATTTGCAGCTTATTTGGGGCTAAATCTGTACGGCCCAAAGCCAGCAGATTTGAGCCAATCAGTGGATTATTTACTTTCTAATCCGTTTTCTTCAAAGTCTTTAGCAGAAAAAAGTAGGGCCACATCATCCAAAGGATCCAAATTACACAGAAAGAAAAGCGCCAGAATCGCAGCTTTTGTGTGACTTGGTTTGAGAGAAAGGCTAACGGCTAACAGCTAACAGCTAGCCTAGCTAAAAAGTCACTTTTCTGACCCTGAAGAGGATCAAGTCTTTTCTGGGAAGTAGTTTGGGACAGGAAAGCACTGACCGTACTTTCTATTGAGCGGGACTTCATTCAGAAACCGCCTGACTTTAGCGAAATGGTGATCAACCTGTTTGCATCCCAGAGAAATAGTTGTGCTGAACTTCTCTTTAAATAAGGTTCATGTCACACAGATGGCACGTTTTGTGGAGTATTTCTTTTAAGGCTCTCTTAACATCCATTGGTACTATTTTAGTTTTGTGCAACAGGCTATAGTTTAGCACAAGTCTGGGTCGATCTCTCTTTAAAACCTTTTATGGAGTGAAAGTATTTGTATTTACAGAGAGATGGTAGATGGTATATTTTCCATCAGTGCATTCTTCTAAATAGTGTTTTAGTGGTTTGTTGTGATAGTTTAAACTTATATTCTAACACCTTTTATGTTGAAATACAACAGCTTGGCTTTTATAATACATCAGCCGACCCATTCAGTGTCACCACAAGCCGTCACTGTGTGTATATTTAAATAAATAAATATATAAATAAATAAATATGCAGTCTGGTGTGTGACAAAGGAGCAAGAAAAGCACAACATGTCTGCCTCCCTCTGTCTTTGTGGGTCTCAGCCACAGATGAATGGCACGAAAAACACAGTTGGTCCAATAAATCAATAAAGGATTTGAAAACTAATTAAATTCCCAACCTGAGTGACTTGCTGTTTCAAAATCTCATTATTCTGCCGCTTCGCTCTGAAACCGATTCCAGAATATTGAATAAAATGTAAAAAAATATCAACAGAATTCACCGATATTCAAATCTAGGGAGACATTTTATTATTTCATTTAAAAATATCTCGAGTTTGAAGGCAGCAACACGTCTCAAACATGTTGGGACAGGTCCATGTGTGTCCCCCTCTTCTTTTAACAGCATCTGTACACATCTGGGAACAGAGGATTCTCGCTGCTCTGCTTCTTTGTTGTGTTTTAAATGGGTTTTTTTTTAGAAATAGACGCAGGATGTGGTTCAGCTTTGTCCTGCTGAAATATGCAAGGCCTTCCCTGAAGAAGGGAGCAGATGTTGCTGTAAAACATGTTTGTACCTTTCAGCATCGATGGAGCCTTTCCAGATGTGCAGGTTTCCAGGTCCATAGGCTCCATACCATCAGAGATGCAGGCTTTGAACTGAGGAGCTCTTTTTATACCCGATCATGTCACTGACCTGTTGCTAATTAGCCTAATTAGTTCCTCCAGCCGTTTCCTCTGAGTTCCTACTTTTCTGAGACGTGTTGCCGCCGTCAGATTCAAATGGAAAAAGTAAAATGACTAATTTTCAACATGTTTTTAAAGTTGTTTTGTGAATAAAAATATTAGTCAATGAGTTTTGCATTGTTTTTATGAATATTTCACACGTTTCAGGCTTTTTCAGCTGTGTTGAACTTAACTGACCACTTAAAATGAGGTGAATATTCAACTAAAACTATGCTAAGATGCAGAAGAAGCTCCCCAAAAGCTTCTCCTCGTCTTGTTCAGATGCCTTCGCACGGTTTCTACGGTGATGACTATCGCCTAGCAACAGGGTGATAAAGCTATTTGCAGAAGTGTGAGCACTCCTGAGTCTTCACACCTGAGATTTGTGACATTCTTCAGCAGCAAAAACGCTGTTACACCTAATTTTCACACGCACACACGTGCTATTAATGGAAAAATAAAATCCCTCATGTGACGTAGAGTCTGAAAAGCAGGTTTTTGTAAGAACTAATCAAAGCCACAGCATGATTTCTGTTTGTTTTCAGTCCAATTAGTCTTAGGTTTGCAGGCTTCGTCACCCCACTGTCACCTCCAGGAATTCACACACAGCATTATCAGTCTGACAACTGAGCTGTTGCACATGAAGCTGAGTTATGACACGTTCAGATGAACCAGTTGCACCCTTGTTGCTTTACAACCGGGAATCCTAATCAATACGTTTTGGGATTTTGTGGAACAGACCGACACAAACAGTGAATTAGCGAAGCAAAAGAAAATAAGAGTGAGCTATCTTCAGCAGATCTAAGTGCCACAAGCAGTAACAATGAAGGCCAAGGAGGTCAAAACCAGGGACAAAGTGATGTAAACTGTACTTATAAATAAAGATAATACTCCATTAAACCATGAAATCAATTCCAGATGGAACTAATATGATACCACAGACCTGTCTGGCATCGATCTCTGAAAGAGAGGGAAAAGGAGGCCAAATATAACACTGAAGGAGCAGCAAAGCTCCACATCTGGAGTCCTCTAAAAGCAACAGACATGTGGAAGGATGCGCTCTGGTTAGATGAGACAAACACGAAGTGAAGCAGGATGTTTTGGTAACATTTGGATGCAGAACTTTAACAGCATCCTTTCAGCCTGAGGTTAGCTGCTGAGGTTCAGGGTAGATTAGACTAATTAACCACACTTTAGTCCCCTTTGGCTGTATTAACTCAAAAGCTGTCCATGATTTAAAGCATTTATGGGGGATTTTTATTCACGCTGTAGAGCTTAACGGCTGTGAAACAATCAGAGATGTGGTTTTATTGTAGGTTTCATCTGTATCAACCCAAAACCTGTCAATGTGACACTTTTCTGAGTGTCTTAGAGCTTAAACTGCAGTGGGAACGTCTGAGATGAACTTTTAAAGCATCCTCTCATCTCAGAGCTGCAGCAGCTCCTGTTTCTGATGTCTGGAACAAGATGTTGCTCCCATTTGCTCAAAATCCGTTAGCTGGAACATTTCTACAGTGTTTCAGGTGTTTTTATTTCAAGAACAAGCTCTGAAACAATCAGAGATTCACGTTTTTACTGCTCTGATTTAACCGATTTAACTGTTTTCTTGCCACAATCTGAGCTCCGTCTCTTCATTCATTCTGGAGCTCCAGAGATGAATGTCTGAGTTTCACCTTTGGAGTATTAGTCGTGTGGATATTAAACCTAAGATGACGTTTAGCCTGGTGGAAATGCAGCTTTCGCCATTGGCAGAGCTGAAGGAAAGACAGATGGTGCTCAATTACTGGCAAAAGCTTGAGACTGAAGTTCACCTTTTAGCACGACAACGACCTTAAAGGGGAACTCTGGTATTTTTAAACCTCAACCTTATTTCTGGCATGAAATACGTTCATCTGCTCACCAAGAACAGTTTGGTGAAAGTCTGCGTCCTTCAGAAGATATTTAGCCTCTAAATAAGGCATTATCTGTCTTTATTTCACCAATACTTTAAGAAGAATGAATGAATGAACGTGTGCTATAGCTCTGTTAGCTCATAGCTGCTGTTATGTGGCTACTTGCAGCTAAAGGAGAGCTAACGGAGGGATTTCTACACAGGCACTCTACTGGGCCCACTTCATCCACACGCCCCCCTGCAGCACAGCTTATTCACTCCGTGCTCTGTGACAGTCGGCTAACTTCACACAGAGTTTGCTGCTGATAGTTTTGTGCAACATGGCAGGATGTTTATCAAATTTTGACGACGTGAACGACGACTTTGAGTAAGATGGACGTTCTTACCGGAGTAAATAAACTGTGCTGCAGGGGGGCGTGTGGATGAAGTGGTCCCAGTAGAGTGCCTGTGTAGAAATCCCTCTGTTAGCTCTCCTATAGCTGCAAGTAGCCAGATAACAGCAGCTATGAGCTAACAGAGCTATAGCACACGTTCATTCATTCATTCTTCTTAAAGTATTGGTGAAATAAAGACAGATAATGCCTTATTTAGAGGCTGCATCCTCTAAGCCCCGTTCACTCCGTTATATGGATCTCCAGTTATCTAAATATCTTCCGAAGGACGCCGACTTTCACCAAACTGTTCTCGGTGAG
Source organism: Leuresthes tenuis (assembly GCF_036924035.1). Taxonomy (NCBI): domain Eukaryota; kingdom Metazoa; phylum Chordata; class Actinopteri; order Atheriniformes; family Atherinopsidae; genus Leuresthes; species Leuresthes tenuis. Next base: position 23,906,342 of record NW_027325355.1, read on the forward strand.
CAGATGAACGTATTTCATGCCAGAAATAAGGTCCAGGTTTAAAAATACCGGAGTTTCCCTTTAAGTACACAGCTAAAGTTGTGCTCGGGTGGTTTAATGTGACGCATGAGTGCAAAGGAATGGCCTCGAACTGATTAAGACTCTGTGGTATAACTGAAAGAAAAACATCAACACAACCCATCCAGCTGGAAGGTGCTGGTGCAGCTTTGTGTTGAAGAACGGGCAGAAATCCCACTGGTTTGATGCACCAAGACTCTAAGTATTGCCTCTCGTGCACAAAGTGCACCTTAAAGTCCACCATAAGAAGACATCTGATCCAGTCTCTCAGTGTCCTCTTACTTGAACAAGAACACAGAAACTGACTGATTTCCTCAGTCCCTGCGTTGATGTGAAGACTCCTGTTCATCAATGAGGATTTAGCAACATCTGCCGATCAAATCTGGTCAAATCTCACCCACATGGTCTCCATGAGGCAGATTAGAGTTTTCGGTCCAACTAAACAACTCCACAGAGAGCAGATTTTAGAGAGCTGTAAGGTCCAAACCTGCAGAGACAGCCACCTGAAAGTGGCATCTTTTCCCTCTTCAAAGCTCATTTTCTCAAAGGTTTGACACAAAACGGTCCCGACTGATTAGTGATTTCTTTCTTTTGGATACAAACTGGCAGTCATCCCCCTTTTTAGCACAACTTGACGTTCACAGCTGAGAATAAGCCGTCCAATCAGAATCAGAGCCAGCTCAAAACAGGCCAGACGAGCCAGCTTCATGCAAATCACATAAAGAACTTAAAGCGCTGTCTGGATGTTGTTTGTTTTGGACAGAAATTCAACTCGAGCAGACAGTCGACGGGGCTTTTTTTTCTAATTCTGAAATCCTCGTCTCTGGCAGCAAAGCAGGGAGACGGCAGTCCTTATCCAGGCTGGACATGGCGGGTTGCTGCTATCTGGCAAAGCTTTAAAAATAACTACAAATTCCACAGAAAAATCTGATTATACATTAAACTTCTGGCTTGCATTCCACAGCTTGAGTTCATCGAGTTGAGCAACAATGTTCAGTGACCCGGTTCAGCTGTTGTTTATGATGTTTTTTCACTGAATATGACACGGATAACGTTATTTCATCCTATTTGGTGGACAATTTAATCCAAAAGCTCTCATCTATCAGTTGTATCAATGCTTTTTTGACCTCTACGCCGCAGCCAGACTGCTGCATGACCTCATGTGTGAAGATCAACATGTGATGGTTAATGCAGTCACATGTGGAAGTCAGATCCATATGAAACCTTCTGGACTGAAAGGTCTGTGTGTGTTTGCTGGGTGAATCCTCACCACTTCAGGCAGCAGCTTGGTGGCCAGGTCATGGATGGCTTTTCCCAAAATACACAAGGAGGAAAGGATAAAAATAACCCCCAGGATGGCACAGGCTCTGAGGAGGAAAAGGAAAGAGGCCAGTTGGTGAATGATGAGAAGAGAAACAAATCACAGCCAAACAGAGGATAAAACCAGGTTAACTTTATATGAAAGCTTGTAACATCATGTTAAAGGTTTAAAGGTTTAAAATACAACATCAGATCAGCAACAACACATCACATATTACACTGTTTCCTTATTTATTGAACAGAAACTGCTTGTGGAGGAATCTTCAGCTCATTGAGGTTTGCAGCATTGGTTTCTGCACAATTCTCTTAAGGTCCCACCACAGCATTTCAGTCAGGCTGAGGTCTGGACTCTGACTGGACCATTGCAACACCTTGATTCTTTTCTTTTTCCCACATTCTGCTGTAGATCTGCTGCTGTGTTTGGGATCTTTGTCCTGTTGATGAGCCAGTTTCAGCCCAGCTTTAGCTGTGGGACAGATGGCCTCACATCTGACTCTAGAATACTTTGGTATCCAGAGGAGTTCATGGTGGACTCAATGACTGCAAGGTGCCCAGGTCCTGTGGCTGCAGAACCAGCCCAGATCATCAGCCCTCCACCACCGTGCTTGACAGCTGGTATGAGGTGTTTGTGCTGATATGCTGTGTTTGGTTTCCTCCAAACGTGCTGCTGTGCATTAGGACCAAACATCTCCACTTTGCTCTGGTCTGTCCAAAGGACATTGTTCCAGAAGTCTTGTGCTTTGTTCAGATGCAGCTTTGCAAACCTAAGCTGTGCTGCCATGTTCTTTTTAGAGAGAAGAGGCTTTCTCCTGCAGCCCTTCCAAACAAGCCATCCTTGTTCAGTCTTTTTCTAACTGTGCTGTCATGACCTTTAACCTTTAACATGCTAACTGAGGCCTGTAGAGTCTGAGATGTATGACCTTTAACCTTTAACATGCTAACTGAGGCCTGTAGAGTCTGAGATGTAGCTCTGGGCTTCTTCACCTTGGGGTGACCTTTGACCTTTAACATGCTAACTGAGGCCTGTAGAGTCTGAGATGTAGCTCTGGGCTTCTTCACCTTGGGGTGACCTTTAACCTTTACCATGCTAACTGAGGCCTGTAGAGTCTGAGATGTAGCTCTGGGCTTCTTCACCTTGGGGTGAACTTGCTGGGACGTCCACTCCTGGGAAGATTGACAGCTGTCCTGAATGTTTTCCACTTGTGAATAATCTTTCTCTCTGTAGAATGATGGACTCCAGATAGTTTGGAAATGGCCTTATAACCCTTCCCAGACTGATGGGCAGCAGCAGCTGCTTCTCTGAGATCATAGCTGATGTCTTTCCTCCTTGGCATCATGTTAACACACACCTGAGAACTGACAGAACCTCTGCTTTTATAGAGCTGCTGATGATCAATTAATGAGGTTTATTTGATCAGCAGCACCTGGCTGCTTCTTACCCCCTTAATTCTGATGGAAGAGGTAAGGATGGACTCAGGTTTTCACTCTTTGATTCTGCATTTTGTCTCACTTTTCATTAAATAAATAATGACACAGTGTAATATGTCATGTGTTGTCGCTCATTTGGTTGTATTTACATCATTTTAACACCTGGTAAGGACCAGATGATTTTCTTATCATCTCCTGATATGTAAAACCTTAAAAAAGAAAGAAACACTTCCAGTTATTAAGGCCCGATGAAGGAAAATTCACCTGACTTTACTCTGATTAATGTTTGTTGTAAAATTGGTAAAACAAAACAACCCTGTTTAGGGAAAAATACCAGAATAACATCACTACTGTTCAGCCTCACAAAGGTTCAGGACATGCTTGCAAGGCATAAGTAGATTAAACAACATTTTTCTTCAATCCTAAAGGGTCCTGAGAGACAGATCCCAGTCTTACTGTGTTTTACGGAGTGGGATGCTCTGTGAATATTGATTTTGAGGCAGCAGATGTCCTTTAAACACATCTATCCCACTAACGAAGTCTAAAGGGATTCAAACGGCAGCTGGAGCATATGTCCTGGTCATGCATGGCTACCAGAGTGCATGTGCTCAAAGTCTGAAGGCTGCTCTCATGGCCATATTTGGAGAGCTGGGTTTTGACTGGATGAGGTAACCAAGGCAACACCCAGCATCCCTCTGGGATCCCCACTAACAGGCTTCCAGCTGTTTCCTGCACATAATGGTAGTAAAAGCTTTGTGCAGCAGAAAAAATAACACATGGCTGTGATCAATTTTTAATATCAACACCACCACAGATGATGATGAAGGTGCTCTGCGCTTGAATCATTCCGTTATTCGTCATGTTACCCTGGCAACCGGCCAGTCCTCAGGCATCTCCATGCAACCGCATCTGCTTTATCGAACGCAGACGGGTGAAAAAGCTCCGAACAGCAGCATGAATCCCGACAAACAAACAAACAAACACAGCAGTGAGAGGAAAATGTGAACGAGAGCCACAGTTATGTGATTACGCCGAGTGGAAGGCTCCGTGTCTCGGAGCATGTTTACCAAACAATGTAATCTGGGTGTTTACTCGCGGCCTCCGGGTGAAGCCAATTAGGGAGCTGCTGCTCGGCTTCCCGAATAAAAACCATCTCCAATTAACTGGTGGAACGACACGATGAAGATGGCTGTCAGGTGGATCTGTGCAGCCATTTAACAAGATGTGAAGATGGCGAGTTTGTCATTTAACCACCGTTATTATTATAATACCACACTATTGGAAACAAGCTGTCTGTTCAGTTTAGCTGAATTAATGCAGTGACTCAGCACAGATCTTTTTTAAATAGGAGCAAATGAATAAATAGAGAAGGGATGTTGATTTGTTTCTGTGCTGACTGGGTTCAGGCTTCATAACTGAGGTGTTACAGTCAGTGGACCTCCTTTTGAGTCCATATCAAACTGCATCATCATCCACTCAACATTAAACGAAGCAGAAGAAGCAGAGTGTGAAACACTGAGTCCACGCTATGCGTTGGATGTTGTCAGTTTCTCACATCGGTCCAAAGTACAGCCAAGGAGGGGAATTAGGAGTTGGGCTAAGATCATTAGCTGCATTCGGACAGATGTTCCAAGAACTGTTCACCTCGAATTTCATTATAAGACCTGCCCTTCCCCAGAGGAACCGTTTCATTTTGCATTCACATGAGTCGGGGACCTCGACAGGGACTGATGTGACGCCGCCGTCTGCGACAGACGTGTTACTTTAGCGCCACTCAGCAACAAAACAGAACCCGGGAAAAGCAAGGAGAGAAGAAAACAACAGCACCAAGAAGCTAACATGGAGAGCGAGGAGGCCACCGTGTTCACGGTCTGCATGGCGGTGATATTAATCATGGACGATCACATCAGGCGTCTAAGATGGAGGCTGGAAGAGCGCACAGCGAGAGTCAGGAGACGGAGAATCCAGCAGCGGGCGATACTTCTTCCTTTCATGGAGGAAAGAAGGAGAGCAGAGCGCCGCAGACAAAGGAGACGAAGTTTAACTCATTAAACAGGCGCCGGTTGGGTCCGTGTCGTATGAGGAAACATTTCAGACAAGGGGCGGAGCTTCCAGCCACCAAACACCTACGTCATATGTGTTGCTATGGAAACCAGAAAAGACCCTGAAGGAGCTAAAATGGTTCCAGGAACTGAGGGCCGTGGTCCTGAGTTCCTGTATGTCTGAATGTGTGAAAAAACGGCCCGATTCCTGAAAAGGTTCCAGGAACTGCAAAAGGTTCCTACTGTGGGAAAGAGCCTTTAGTCCCAGTTCCCACTCTTGGCCCAAACTCTCCACATTACATGACTTACAGGGATGGAGGGTCAGCCGCCCCTTCAGCAGGGGGCAACAATAACTTGATAAGTATACATAAGTATATAAATTCAGCTGTTATATGATCTATAATAGATTTTATATGATTTAAATACCACCCAGCTTGTGAAAAAGGGCAGAATTTGTTTCCTTTAAGTCTGGATTTGCGTTCCTAAGATGGTGAAACAGTTGTTTCGTGCTTTATTATAACACCACTGGGCCGTTTGCTCCATTTCCTGAGTCACTCATCTCATTTTTTCATCCTGTACTTTATTTCCGTCCTTCTGTTGCCTTCCAGTTAGAATCGGTAAGTTGTTTCAATTCAGCACAAATGCACTGTTTATACTTCTATCCTTGGGATACATCCACCCACTTCTCAGGATTTAAACGAGCGAGACAAGCCTGTGTCACCAGTTCCTGTTTGTCCGAATGTGTGAAAAAACAGTCCTATTCCTCAAAAGGTTCTAGGAACTGCAAAAGGTTCCTACAGAGGGAATGAGCCTTATTCCTGATGTCTTTCCTCCTAGGCGTTGTGTAAATACACACCTGCATGCTGCAGATGGCTGCTTACCCTCCACTCTGCCTTCTGGTGAGGGTGGAGTTACATCTTTACACACTGCTTCTGTATTTTGGTTTAGTTTTTATGTTAGATTCATAATGTGGTTGAATTTACTCAGTTTTAGTTGCCCGACACTCAGATGAGGAGACAAATATCACCATTATTTCTATAGAAGGTGCTTAGCTAAGCTAAGCATAAAGACTGGAAATAGCCAAAGCTGTACAGGTTGAAATATAACTTCCATAACTTGTTGTAGCTTGTTTTACAAGTCTGGACAAAAAACAAACATCTAAAAGCAATTTCCTTGTGGTTTCAGAGGGGAGTTCCCTTTGGGGAGTTGTGCATGTAGATTAAACAGATGAGATGGCTGTTTCCTCCTCTGATGTTAAGCTAGGCTGTGGCTCTGCTCTGAAAGACAGAAGCATCAATCTGCTCATCTTTATCTTGGAAAAAAACCCAGATTCTTCCTTCATTTTACCTGCTGAGATCTAATGGAACTAACCATGAAGCAAGCTGGAGGTGACTTTGTTCCGGGGATATTTTTGTTTTACAGCGTGTTAAAAGATGAATGTTTTTCCTCGTCTCGTCTCCAGAGGACATGATCTAATCCGCCGTCTCTTCTCCAATTAACTTGATGCTCCTCAGAGACCGTGACACATCCCCACTCCAGTGTGAGTGAGGTAGATACTTCTTATTTCCCCTCATTCACTGTGTAACCGAAGCCTCTGTTGCTGGCTCTGTGCTCGGATATAAAGGTGTTTAATCCCCACAGAAAGTAACTACAAATGCGTGTAAAAGTCCTCTTTTTTCCTCTGTTTCAGTTGTCTGCTGGATGAGAACACACTGACCATTCAACAGGTGCTGAAAAGCTCACGTCCCAACGTGCACAGACTCTATTCTTAGCCGGGGGGAGATAAGATGTGAGACACCCGTCTGAAATCAGTCCCACTGGGCCAGAGCTGCCAGAGCTTTAGAGACCTACCGTCTGACACACTTTCCACAGGACAAAGCAGCCCACACACACTCAGACTCACAGAACCTGAGTGTCATCACTACTTCAGCTCAAATGCCTGCAGTTAAAATCATTTAAAGTATCTTAAGTGAGACATTTTGATATTTAATGAATAATCTGAGCTCATCTTGAATCTGACGGCAGCAACATGTCTGAAAAAAGTTGGGACAGGAGCAACAAAAGGCTGGAAAAGTAAGTGAAACTCAGAGGAAACAGCTGGAGGAACATGTTGAAACTAATTAACAACAGACCAGTGACATGAGTGGGTGTAAAAAGAGCACCTTAGAGAGGAAGAGTCTCCTCAGGCTGCTCTGCATTAGAAACAGACCTGATTCTGTCCTGGAAACCACTGCATGGACCCAGGAACACTCAGGAATCACTGTCTGTGAGCACAGCTCACTGTAACACCCACAGATGCAGGTTAAAGCTCCATCAGCCAGAGAAGAAGCCACATGTGAACCTGTTAAACCACATCCTGCATCTTTTCCAGCAGCCGGGTGCTGCACTGACCTGCCTGCAGTCCAGATGTTTCACCACCTGAAAACATTCAGACTCAGGACTGCTGAGCAGCTAGAATCCTCTTTAATAACAGCTGGTTTCCTCAGTTCCAGATGATTACAGATGTTGTTAAAAGAAGAGGGGATGCTACACAGTGGGACCTGATGAGACTCTCTCTGTCAGGATGAAAGATGACGTCACTTACATGTACTCTCGATGAGCCGAGTGGACAGCAGCTGCGTTGCTGTAGCGCCACAGAACAATGACAGAGGACAGCACATCCAGCGTGGCGTCAAACTGCGGAGCGAAAACAGACGTTTTAGGTTCACTTCAACACACCGTTAGTTCCTCAGTGTGTGGCGTCTTTACGCTGGACTTACAGCAAATCCAAAGGCTGAAGCACTGTGGCGCATGATGGAAACAGCTGGAGAGAGAGCAGACAGAGAATCAAATGTAGCTTCAAACCGCAGGTTAAAAGTGGATTTTACAGATGTTTCGTGTTGTTTGGGACACACTGACTCCTGTTTAACTGCAGGGAGGAAGACGATCTGGGTTGACTTGCATTTTATTTGCCTGCGTTTGGCCCAATGACTGCATTGAAAATGTGTTAAAAACCAAACATTTGGTGATAAATCCCTCCACACACCTGCAATGGAAGGGAAATACAGACAGAAACAAGTAGATGGAGGGGAGGAACCCTCCTCCTGTGGTTATTTTTAGCTAAGTCACAGGGGGCCTGCATGCACAAACACACCACAGTGAGGTGTCTGTTTCTTTCTGCTTCCCCTTCAGCAGCTCATTTTGTTTCTGCTGCAGGAACGCTGAAGTCGTTTCTTTGTTCTTTCTCCTTTCTCTCCCCTCTCCTCCATCTTCTCTTCTCCTCCCTCATTGTTTCATTTGCATTCAGGGGCTCTCTCCAGGCTGAAGACTCGATCTGCCAAGACCAAACTGAAACCGCTGTTCACGTCCTCCTGCATGACGCCGTGTCACAAGTGAACATTTTCTGAGCATTCACAAAGTAATGAGTGTGTAATTAAGAGTTTAAACCGGTGTCAGAGGCAGTTTAATCACAGCACAACATGACCTGGAGCAACAGAAACCACTAAATTAAATAAAACTAATGCATTAGTTGCACCTCTGGTGGGTCAGACTTTGCATTTTGTTGGGATATATTCATATAGTGTTGGTTTTAATGGAAGCCGTGATGTTTCCCCGACTGTAATCATCATTTAAAAGGCAAAAAACAAGCATCTGAATCCTAAAATTATATGTTAAAGCCCAGTTACTTTGACATGTCCCACTCCAGCAGTTATATATCCCCTATAAACTCATTTATCTTCTTTAAAATGGTATATTTTGACCTTTACTTCACCCAAAAAACCTGAAGGAACTGCAGAGGAAAGCAGGACAGAGAGATAACTCATGAGAAAAATAAACTTATAGAATAACCGACATCTCCCAGAGGAACAGCATCAGTTTTTATGATTAAAAACCCCTCTGGGTGAGACATGAAGGCTTACAGACATAAACAGAACACAGCTTCTGCATCCAGATGCTGCTAACTTCTCCTCAGCTTGTCATCTCAACAGCATCCCCAGTTTTTACACCTGAGATTAGCAGCAAATACTGAAGGATTCGTTTATATATCTCAAGTCATATCATCATAACTGACTCCATGAACAGCTGCATTCATCCCTTTTTACACATCTGGAGTCTGGCCGTGAGCTGATACGTATGAATTAGCTGATTTCCAGTTAGTTTAGTTCCTGTTTTTGCTAAATGGAGAAGATACAGAGCACCTCGGTCCATTTGAGTCTCCCCAACAGCATTATCTGGGTGTGTTTGTCCGTCTTTGAGAGCTTTGATTTTGGTCGATTTTAACATATTTTCATGCGTTTTAAATTCTAGTTTTGGTCTCCTGACACAAAATGTTTTTTTTTTTCTTCTGTCATGCAAATATTTGACAGTTGAGTACAAATTTATTATTCATTTATTCACTCCGTGCTCTGTGACAGTCGGCTAACTTCACACAGAGTTTGCTGCTGATAGTTTTGTGCAACATGGCAGGATATTTATCAGATTTTGACGATGTGAACGACGACTTTGAGTAAGATGGACGTTCTTACCGGAGTGAATGAGCTGTGCTGCAGCGGCAGGCGTCAATGACATCATCCAGTAGACGAGTGTGTAGAAAGCCTCTATAAGCCCCCCGATAGCCGCCAATAACAACAACACAGCAGCTATGAGCTAACAGAGCTATAGCACACGTTCATTCATTCATTCGTCTTAAAGTATTGGTGAAATAAAGACAGATAATGCCTTATTTAGAGGCTGCATCCTCTAAGCCCCGTTCACTCCGTTATATGGATCTCCAGTTATCTAAATATCTTCTGAAGGACGCCGACTTTCACCAAACTGTTCTCAGTGAGTAGATGAACGTATTTCATGCCAGAAATAAGGTTTAAAAACACCGGAGTTCCCCTTTAAGTCTTTAGCTGCATGAAAACTCTTCTTTTTCATGATGAGTTTTATTTTCGAGCCATTCAAGCTGCACCAGTGGCGGCCTACCGCAGCCTCTTTGGCCATGAATTCACACGAGTTTAAGAGGAGACGTTAAGGATGCAGAGCAGGAACAAAACAGGTAAAAAGGAAGAGGAAGTTTAGACGATTTCCTCCCTTTATCATCATGTGAAGCGTGAGATCACTTCCCAGGATGCCCTGACAGCAGGAGTATCAGGAAGGTAATGGCTGCAGGGGGGGGGGCCTTATGATGATGTAATCCTGGACATGTCACTGAGAAGGAGCGTCTCTGCACCCCAGATGTTGTTCAGCTGTGTGCGACATCAACAGCGAAGTCATTTCAGCGACCATCTCTGAAGATCCTCCATCATTTCATCTCCATGTTGTCAGTTTTTAGGATTTCTTTTGGACAGAAACTGTGTCACAAGCCTGACTTCAGCGTTGCACAGAGAGGGAGATCATCTGTCCCCCTTTTCCTGCCTTCCACTCCTCATTAGGAGGAGAAAGGAGGAATTTGTATGGATGAATCTGCTGCAGCTCTGAGGTCGTCAAAGCTCAGCCCAGTGATGGCTAATTGGTTCCAGAGGAACCTCGGTGGCTGTCAGCGGGGGAGGAACTCACACAAATGTATGCACAGCCGAGTCAGTCTCTGGTTTCCTGTGTATCTAATCCTCACTCCTCGTCACATCTTGACACGAGGAGAACAGAAGATAAAACATCAGCCATGCTCTCTGGGTTAATTGTCTGTTTTGCTGATCTTCTGTCTTGCAGACTGAAGCCGTTTGTCTCACTGTGCTGTTTTAGCAAAGCATGCACATCATTGTTAAAGCAGCAGAGAAGGATTCATTACGCTTTCATTCATGCATTCAGTTCAGCGGCACAAACAAACAACAGGAGCTGGAGCCGAAAACCAAACCCTGACAACAGCTTCAGCATCAGTTTCACAGCCAACGTCTCCTCTAAACTGCATGACCTCCATTTTCAGCTCTTCAGTTTAGCTCCTCTGAAATAGTTGAACCACATTAGCGCAGCCATGCTTCTCAGGTGCGAATTGTCCCACGAACACGTCAGTTTCCTCACTGAGGCGTCTTTAAACTTTAACCCACACCTGCCAACCTACAGCAGAAATGTACACAACCCACACTTGTCTGTATATGTTTGGCCTGATCTTTGGCATGTTTGAGTAACGCTAATGTTTTACAGGGTACGTTAGCGCTGTGGCTTCCCTTCCGTCATCAAGCAGCAGCACAGTCCCTCGTACCTCATTTTAGTTGTTTTCCTTTAATATTCCAACACCATCTTTATGGTTCTATCATTTTCATCCATTCCCTTTGTAGCCTGTGCAGCTTTTAACCAGAGGGAGCCCGTATCCAGCTAATTTAGGTGTTCATTAGCTTATTTTCGGTGTGTATCGCAGCAAGTTTACACTTAAAATCCCTTAATATTCCTCTGAGACCTCATTGATCAACTGACATGGGATTATAAAATATTTGCAGCCAAACTAACCACTGGATGAGTATTAGTGATGTGATCTGAACCTTATGCTCGTTCGCGGTCATTTGCATTCAGGAACGTCCTCAATTGACAATCTATAGTAAGAAAACATCCTCCTGGAATAATGACCAAGAAAGAGAAGAATATAAACTTAAGTTTGTTCCAACCAAAAGCTATTTACAGTATTTTCCAGAGTATAAGTCTTTTTTTCATAGTTTGGCTGGTCCTGCAACTCGGGCTGAGCGATATATATCGATATTTTGTTTCCCGATAAAGTATCGATTTTTTTTTTTGCAAACTTTATTGAAAAGTCAGACGTAACATTTAGTGAAAACACAGAACTTTAACATAATGCAAAAAAATGCCACGATGGTCACATTATACAAAAAAGTGATAAATTAGTTAATAACAATGTTATATAAAGTGCATAACTCAGTGGTTTTGGTGGCTTTTCTGTTTATAGAATGAAGGATTGTCGTTTTGTTTTAGCTGCTTCTCAAAAATTAAAAAGATGGTTTGTAATTAGAGAATTTGGATTTGTGTTTATGGTATTTAGCAAGTAAAACAAGCAGGTTGATGATCCAATATTCACAACGTAAACATGAGTCTGCGTACGCTGAAGATACGTTTGTGACATGTTTGCTTGTTTCCGTTTGTCTGGTGGTGTTGTTCTGGTTCAAAGGACGGACCACCGTCCAATTCATGTCTAATCACACTGTCCCTTTAAAATCTTTCAGAAAATGTGTATTAAATCGTATCGAATCGTTGGCTGAATCGTATCGTGAGATTAGTGTATCGCTACAGCCCGACCTGCAACTTATATATCAAAATACATAGAATTTAACATGTTTTTAAATGTTAATTCACACTGACTGACATGAACCAAGGAGTAAACGTTTCCATCTGCAGCCGCCAGAGGACACTTTAGGGTTGTGACAACCATGTGCTGCTCATGTACCACTGAAGAAATTAACTAAAACTGGAGGCAGTAAAACCTGCAGCAGACAGAAGGTTTGGAGGGACAAGCGAAAAGCAGAGATTAATAATACTGTAATGAAGAAAACAAAGAAAGCTAATCATGGGATGAAAGCAAGCAGCCAGAGCTGGAGGAACGAGGCGAATGCTTGAACAGCGTCCTGCCGGGAGGAGCTCGTCAAGTTAGGTCTCCACACCCTGGTACTTTACCAAGAGATGAATATAAATGGCTTTGCAGCCTTCTTGGTGTTCTTGTGCAACGCTAACGCCTCTCTATCAGAGCACGGACACCACGGTGCGTCAGAAACCGCCGGCAGGATTCCCAGCTAAGGTCGAGTTCGTTGAAAAGCAGGAAACTGAACACAACGAGTCACCGGATCGTATTATTAACATGGACGAGGTCTGTTCTTGGATTTTGTTCGATTGTGAAATAAATATTTCCAAATTAGTGCAACTTACACGTTTTTTTCCTCTTCATGACACATTTTTTGACAGATGCGACTTATAGTCTGGAAAATACGGTGCTTTTCTGTGTGGCATAATAAACATTTGGTGCCCAACTTATTCCTCAATATATTTTACAGAGAAAGGGACGTGAGCAGCTATCGCTCAGAGAAGACGTCTCAATCAGAAATCATCAAGAAATGGTTCAAACTTAATACCAAATAACGTGTCATGGCACACAGACGAGACTTATCTACAACTTAAAGCTTTTGGCACAAACACTGCCAGAGTTATTGGAGATACAGCTGTTTTCTGTCTGAATTTGGCTTGTTTTTAATTTGTCGAAGAGGAACTGAATGTATTTGAGCCCAGAGAAATGACAGCATCCAACGTGGATGACATAATCCAGCTCAGAGAAGCCTGGAATCAATCGAGGGACGACAGCACCGAGGTCAACTTTGACCCCCACCCTGTACTTTTTACACATGACTCGATCAGTCTGTCATACCTGCTAAATCTGACAGGATCTCTTTTGAGAAACAGTATCTGCTCAGAAACCGGCCTAAAACAGATTAACGAGCTCTCTGAGTTAAAATAAAGATCATAAGTGGATGGTCATGGCTTCTCTTTGCAGTTTCGATCATTAGATTCTTGGTAAAGGTGATCAGCTGTGCTTATATTCGCACTCAATCCTAATTATAAATGGGTAAATTCTGCATTTTGTGTGGGAAAGTTCATTCTGCACACATCTGTGCATAAGCATGGCTGATAAATGAAGGCCCTCGACTACTAATGTGCTGACTGATGAGGATGTTCTGGTGTTTTCTGTGGGATAAAGTAACTCCTGCCAGTGAAGCTCTGGTTTTATTACTCTTTAATGAGCACAAAAGGGCTATAAAAACAGAGAAAAGGGAAAAAGTGACCCCTTTAAAGACTAAAAAGTAAGAAAAATCTAAAATAAAGTGGTTTAAATCTTCACCAAGTCCTCCTCAGTCCTTGTATTTACTCTACACTCATTTTTCCTCGACTCTTGCTTTGCATTTAGCCTTCAGACTTGCAAGTATTATTGATTTTCTCATTGAACTCTCAGCAGGAGCTAAAGCAATCTCTGCAAGTGGATCTCTTCTTTCAGTAAGAGAGATTATAAATTATTCATCAGGACATCCCTCTCTTATGAATCAGTCATGTTCGTGGCAATGATAAACTTAAGTTACAATCAATTTGACAATGAAATAACATCAGAAATAACTAAATAACTCATCAAATAACTGCTAACAGTTCACCTGCAACACAGCCTGGAAATGAACTAACTACTAAGACTTTATCAACACCAGCAAACAAACTCTGACTGTCACCATTATGACAGTTAATAAGTTAACAATTACATGAAAAACTGATTTATAATGTCTCCATTATAGAATTAACCTGATGAGATAATAATCCACACGGCCTCAGTGGAAGACAACATATTTAAGTAGCATTTCTGCTCCAATCGCTGGTAAAAATGATGGAAATCACCACACATGGAAGTCCTGTAACAGCTGAATGTTAATCTAAAAAAAACCCACCACCTTTTTATTCAAACTGAGGAAGAAATGATGGGATCATCTTGTAATTTGCATTTCTAAAACACACACTTGCACAAGTCTAAGTATGTAAATGAGTTTGCAGTAAAAGAAGGTGCAGGCAGAGCTTAATGAGCTGCTACAACTGGCTGATTCACAGGAAACAACCAGAGCTGGAAAGAGTGGAAATTACAGAAAGGATTATAAAAGTCCTTCAAGAAGGTAATTCAGCTCAGACTCTGACCAAATGTTGGTTGTTCTCAGTCAGCTGGGTTTCCATGCATCCATCTCCAGTAGATTACTGTAAGGATCTTTTAACTGGACTCCCCAAAAAGAGCTTTAAACATCTGCAGCTCATCCAAAACGCTGCTGCTGGAGTTTTAACCAGAACTGAGAGATCTGAACACATCACAGCAGCTTTAAAACCTTTACTCTGGCTTCCAGTCAGTCACAGAATAGATTTAAAAGATGGTTTACATCTGTGACATGTTCAGAGAATATAAACCCAGCAGAGCTCTTAGATCCAAGGACTCGGGTCAGCTGGTCCAGTCCAGAGTCCAGACTGAACCTGGAGAAGCAGCATTTAGCTGCTATGCTGCAAACAAGAGGAACAAAGTGCCAGAGGAGATGAAACTGTCACCAAATGGAGACATTTTTAAATCCAGGTTAAAAACAGTTCTTTTCTCCATTCAATTCAATTCAGTTTTATTTATAAAGCGCCAAATTAGAACAACTGTCATCTCAAGGCACTTAAATAATATCGTCCAATTCAAGCCAATTGGAATTTAATTCATTGTAATCATAATCCAATGAAATCCAATTAATTAATTTCAAAATTCTCATGTTTCTATGCATGAAATCTGCACGATATCTTTTAACTTATCCAGACTGTTGCTTGTTTTTATTCATTTTAATTAGTTTATTTCTTTCTCTTATATTATTTTACATATTTTTAATGCTTCTTTCACTCCCCGCTGCAATGCTTTTATTTTATATAAAGCACTTTGAATGGTTTCGTACATGAAATGTGCTACAAATAAATTTGACTTTGACTTTTAAAATTTGGAGCAAAGTACAAATAAAATGGAAAGGTTGTAAAAAAGGAAAGATGCAGGTCAACCGAGGAAAACGTCCAAGAGTCAGGACAGAAAACTCAAAGGAAAATGTCTGAAAATAGAAGATATACAACAAAAGGGATGAAAAAACAAGTAGGAAGAAACAGGAGGTTTGTGAGCAAACTGTAAGAAACGAGTGGAATGAAATGGGATTTCCATCCAGAAAAGCCAAATATGAAGCATGAGTAACACCTAAAGAGAAGAAAAGCAGCTCCCAGCGGCTGAAGAGAAGCAGCCACGGACTGTGGATGGTTGGATGGAAGTGATGTTCAGAGATGAATCACCAAGGAGACGATGCTGGAGCTCTAGTTTGGTCCAATGAAACATAGAAAGACGAGTGACTGAAGAAAAGCAGCTGATTTCCAGCATCACTGAGGATATGGGCTGATGTCAGGGAGAGGACCAGAGGAGATGGGAGCCATCACCTCTGCTGTGAGTGTTCAGGTGGACTCTGAGACACTTTTTCTTTAAATGTCATCAATCAGAAGGAGGTTTGATGATGCTGAGCTCATTTCCAGGATGATAATACATCACAGAACAAAGAGAGTTCAGACTTTCCTTCAGGAAGACGAATCAACTCAACGAACAGAAAACAGTCTGGATCTCCATCTGAGTTAAAGTTTATGGTGGAAGCTGAAACATCAGGTCCGTGATGAGGCTCCTTCCTGCACAGCTGATCAGAACCAGGAAGTTGGAACCTAATCTATATCCTCAAAGAATTCACATTGTCATAAAAGCAAGAAAAGAACTGATTATTCTTATAAATTCATGATCCCAAACAAATACAACCATTTTAGGTATGTTTCACAAAGCCAGAATGTTCAGCTAATAGAAAATAAACTGTTTTATGTCATATCTGCGTGTTCCTTCATGTATTAAGTCGTAAAATATAAAAGATGAATGAACAGCCTCCGAGTGTGGTGATTTAATAACGTCTGTCTGTCTTGGTTGATGCAGATACTGTCACACTTAACTCAAGTAAATGCGATTAAAAGTTCTACAATGAATGAATCACTTTGACAGGACAACCTGCAGCACAATATAACACAAAAACACCAGAAATTTAACAAAAACATCAACTTAATACGTTTCTTTCGCAGAAAAATGCACGAAGTTTGCTGCAAACAGGTCGCTAACAGCAGTATTTTGGAAATATTAAAACGTTTTTATCAATTTTAAATAATTTATCTGTTCTGGGTGATTAACCAGATGTCGACAGCTGCGTGCAATGCGGCGTAATTAGCACGTGGCTAATTAGCATATCAGAAATAAGAAGATATATTTATGTGCAAATGAGAATATTCACACGGAATACCTACTTTCATTAAAAAACAACTGCAACTCAGCAACACCACTGACTTAAGAGAAGAAGAAGAAGAAGACTCCCTGCAGGGATGACATGTTCGTAGAAGAAGACGCCAATCAGCAACAGAATGCTGCGTTCAACGTCATCAGGGAATAAAATGCTGCCTTCACTGTCCTTACGGAATGATCAACAGTTGATCTTATATCTTTAATTTAAGGTTTTAGTTTAGGTTTTTCTGCTTCAAATGTGTCAGTTTTACTTCTGCAAGTGTAAGGATGAACAAAACTTAATTTAACTCTAACTTAATTTTGATTGAACTGTGATTTAGTTTGAAAAGCTCCACTTTTGTCAGCTTTTTTAGGACATTTTCTATTTTTAGAAGTTTTAAAACAAGAAAACTTCTCCTGCCAATATGTGCACGAAAGAACAACATGTTATGTTTTTTTTAATTCTATTTATTTTACCATATTCACAATTTTAATTTGAACAAAGGAAGTTCGTTTTTCGTACTTTATTGTATCATTTAGTTTGAAAACTATTGAAAATTCATGAAACACTTTGTCGAATTCTTTCTTTTCTTCATTTTCAAAATGGTTATTTGTATAAAATATATATATAGAACATACTTTTGGTGTGAAGCGTTTGTTGAAGTGAATTACAAGTATCGGATTGAGACTCTGAGTTGGCAGAAACTCAGTTTTAAATGATGGTATCGGGGACAGAAATGATTCATCAGGACATACTGTATCTCATTCATATTCACTGTGTACATATTCCACTTGATATTCAGTGCACTCCGCCTCCCACAGAGATTTTGGGAGTTCTAGACAGTTTAAGGAGTAAAAGGAGCGATGGATTGTTACTAATAAATGTTGATTTTCTCCACATGAGCAGCCAGAATCGGTCTGCAATGCAACAACAAAACAACAGTGGCTCTAATCCATGCTGCTGTATGATGTGATCAGCTGTAATATAGAATATTAAGGACAAATCCAGCATAATAGCAGTATTATCATCCACACAGAGCGAAACATGATGGCTATAACGCTGCTACAGGATCCAAGCAACATTCAACGTTCATCCAGCAGCTTTTTCCTCACAGAACATCTCCAACAGAATTACGGAGATCGGATTCTCCAATTTGCGATGAATGAAAGTCTTTGACTGAGGAATGTGTAAAACACGAGTGACACACAGAGGGTGCTCTGCAAGGGTTTCCTTATCAAAACAGGAAGTAGATGGAAAAGTCTGAAACAACACAGACTGAACACAGATTTCCAACACAACGCGCCTCCTTTGACCTTCAAATCTGCTGAGCCGCCTCACTAATTATGACCCAAAAAATTCAACAAGTCATCTTCCAGTCTGTGGTTTTGATTTCCTTCGTGAGGCTTCATGAGACGATTCAGGTCAGATGACTGTTTACTGTAATACTGGCGCTGTGCTGACCTCATTCACCTCTTCTTCTTCTGCTGCTGTCTGTCTGCAGCTGATCTGGACGCAGCGCCATGTTTCATTTATGAGGCAACATGTGGAGAGCAGGACTCCAGAAATGTGCCTAATGAAGACGCTGCATTCAAGAACGATGAAGAATAACAGAGTATCCATCAATAAAGGTCCTCGGTACTACAGGAAGCTCTCGTATTGCCACACTTCCACAAGCGAGCTGATCATGCCACACTAATCTGCATTTAATGCTAAAGAGGAAGAGAAAGCATCTGATAAACAGTAACATGCATGCTGACAGATCGTTGAGACAAAGGATGTTTCACTCTCTAATTCTCAAAATTAACCTTAAAAGTCAAGAGATGATTAAGCCTGAGGCAAATAATGACAATTCTACTTCAAATTAGACTTTTTAACAGGCAGACACATGAAAACAGTGAGCGATTGCATCTAACACAGCGTCAAACGCAGCTGCTCGTGTTTGTTTTTCCTCCACAAGAAAAGAAGCTAAATGCAGCCAGCGAGGGTCCTAAATATTCCTGCTTTATAACTAAGTGAAGTGCAAGCAGTTGGAGACTGAAGAGTGAATCAAAGACATGAGAAACGTCCTGTCAGTGAGCTCGTTTTTCACTTCTTTGGTTCAGAGAGCTCGTCTTTAATCAAGCTGCCTCCACGTTGAGACGGAAACAAACACAGCTGTCCTTCAACAGAAGGCTCAAACAGCATAAACTCTTCAAACCTTCAGCACAAACAAGTCTTTGAGGAGCGACTCACTGAAAGCAGCGATGGCCAGAACGATGGTGATCATGATGGACACCCAGGACACCCACAGAGCTTTCTTGCGGTAGCTCTGCGCTTCGTGGGGCTTCAGGCGCATGCTGCTCTCCAGAAGGCCTGCAGACGACATCACAGCGACCCAGAATGTTTGAACACGACTCAGGGGAGAAATGACACAGTTTAACTCACTTTTCATTCCCTTTTACACATATTTCCACAAATAAAATACAGGAAAACAGAGAAAACGTGTAAAACTGGAGAACCTGAGATGCTGTAACTACACTGTACACTGTGCATACAGTACTGTGGACACACCTCATTACTTTAGGAATTACCAGAAAGACCAGAAGCAGGTGCAGCCGTGTACGTGTAAACTTAAAGGTAAATACAGCCTGGAAGATAAAGACAGCTTTAAAGTGAATATCTGGTCTGAGCTCCTTTATCCTCCAACTCAGCCTGAACCCTCTGAGACGAGCTTTCTGTCATTTCTTTAAGGAGTCTTCAGGAATAGTTCTCCAGGCTTCTTGAAGGACATCCCAAAGCTCTTCTTTGGATGTGGGCTGCCTTTTGTTCCGTTCTCTGTCAGATGATCCCACACTGCTTCAATAATGTTGAGGTCCGGGCTCTGGGGAGGATTCATCCCTCCATAAGACCTGTTGCCACTGATTTTCAGTCCACTTCTTGTGTCATTTGGCACAGCTCAGCCTTTTCTCCCTGTTTCCCTTCCTTAAGAACGGCTTCTTGACAGCCACCCTTCCATGGAGACCATTTCTGATGAGGCTTGGGCCAACAGTAGATGGATCAGCTGAAGGTCCAGATGCATCTCTCAGGTCCTGTCAGGTCACAGCTGGATTTTTTCCTCTTTCTTAAGGACATCACTTTCAGATCCTGTTCATCTGCTGTAGATAGTTTTTTAGGCCTGACACTTCTTCTTTTGTCCTCCACTTGTCCAGTTTCCTCAAATGTTTTAAGGACACACTGCACACCATGCTGAGATATGCCAAGTTTTCAGCTAATAGCTATTTGGGAATCACCTTGTTGCTGCAGAAATCCTATTTTCTGTCTGTCAAACTGTGTTATCTTTGCTGTTTTTTATAGATGCAACTAAAGAAATGGCAACAAATGATGTGTCTTTGTGACAAAGTGCCTAAAGATCCAATTTAAAATGGCTTCTTTGCTAAGTTGTCTGTTATGTGTCGACACAACTCTGGTTCATCCCTTGAGTTTGGAGCCTTTTTGTGCTTGAAAATGAGTGAAAAAGCAGCCAATGTGTAAAGAATAACTTTGAAACACCCTCAGAAAACCTGGAGAACTATTAATGTAGACCACTTTAAAGGGTTACAAGCAAGTCTGGCTGCTTGGAAGGAAAATATAAATAAATGAGGACTGGATCAATACTTATCAGTGTGCTGTTTTTAATCGTAAGTCCAGGAATAATTAGTGAAAATTCATAACACTATTACACAAGACATATATGGAAACACGTCATTGCTTTACTGGTTTATGAACAGCAGATGATCAGTTTGAATCAGGGGAACGAGCTGTAAACACCAACACATTATTTCATCTTATGAGCAGGCAAACGATCGTCAAATCACCCACAAAATGAACCTCACAGCACTCATTTTTAATTGAGTTTGTAGTGATTATTTTCTACACAACTCTGACTAATCTCCAGTAAATCCAAGCTCCCGTACAGTTCCTCGTCGTGTTGCTTCTGACACATGCATGAACGAGGCTGCTGGTGGCATTTTTCTGCATAATCAGTTATACTTTAGGTCAAAATCTGTTGAAAAGGGACAAGAAAGAAAATGGAGTTTCCTCACAGTTATATCTGAAAGCTTAACAGAGGAAATCCACTAACATTATGCAGGTTTGCATCCTCTCTACCAGGTATTTGAATAATAATATAATATAATATTTATCATTAAATCAACCTTTCACTCTGCAGTTATTTTAAAGTTTGGGGGCAACATTTAGAAAAAGAAGGGCAAGATTTTATGGCAGCATAAACACAAATGAAGACAGATTTCCCTCGTTATAAACTAACATTATTCTGCTCCGTGCACCCTGCCTGCAGCCACATGAACCCCACTTCTCATGCTCGGTACCTCGGTCGTCTATGCTCTCTGATATCTTCATCTCTTGGTCCATCTTGAAACCCCCTCCGTGACTTTCTGCGTGGGGCTCCTGCTGCTGGGAGTCCGCCTGCTCGCACTGCCCGTTCACCGCCGCGGGGTCCACACCAACAGCCTGGTCCGGGACGGCGGTGGAGTCTGGCGGTGACGAGTCTGTCATCTTCTCGGAGGTGGGATGCGGTTCCAGCGAGGCGCTCCAAAAATGTCCCACCTGGGTGAGAGGTGCAGCCTTTCACACTGGCAGAGACCCGCAGACACAGGGGGAGGAGGGCTGCTTCTCAGGTCCAGCTGCGCTAAATTGCACACTGTAAGTGAGACAATACCGGAAATTGGGAGTGTGCACTTCAGAATAAAAGCCTGTTTTTTCATCGTGCGACTTTTTTGATGGTTTTTTTCTTTAGTTTTGCACATAAACATACAAATACACGCAGTAAAAAATTACATTAACAGCAATACAAGCTGATAACAACACAATACACTGAATTTTGTTCATGTAACACTACAGGAACTTGTTATCTGACAGCGGATGGACAGAATATGTGTGTAACTGATCATTTGAGACAAAAAACAGTAATAATAAACAGTTAAATACAGGATAGCAGATCAGCCTTCTTGCGCAAGACACCGAACCCAGAATTTCCCCCCATATGTTCATCAGTGTGGAGAAACAAAAGCTGCATGCTGCATGGAAATTATATATTAACGATCATAAGCGCCGTGTGGGCTTCTGAGTGCATGAGAAACACGTGTTGAGCGCTTTGTAGAACCTAAAAAAGGTTAAAACGTCCATATATAAGTGGACCATTTCCCATTGGGGATCATTTAAGTCTGGGCTGGTGTGGTTCTTGCCATTTTTGAGTCAGAAATCCAACTTCGGGGACATTTCAGGTGATTTTTTTCCTACCACGAATTCGGAAATTTTGACTTCTAAGCTCACGTGGAACGCATCATTAGTGGACTGTTTCCTGTATTTTATTTGATTTAATACCTGGACAGTTCGCCATTTATACTCTACAACATTTAAAGTGAACTTCCCGGGTTAACTTCCCATTCAAACGTGTGATAAAGCCAAAAGTCCCCGTAGTAACATTAAAATACTGCTTATTACGCGTCATCATTTCCAGCCGTGTGATGGTAAACTGAATGTACGAGAGAATAATGTGGGAAAATAAATAAACACACAATATGTCTGTAAATAAACTAAATTTATCAGCTAGCAAATAAATCAAATGACCTACTTGAGTTAAAATGTACATGACATAAATAAACCGGGTTTTATTTGGAAGATAATGACCGGAAGTTGAAGAAATACAACTTGACAAACCCGACAAAAAGATGTCTCTCAGTCTGGAGGAGAAATAGAGAAGAAATCGCGAAGTCGTG
Organism: Leuresthes tenuis; assembly: GCF_036924035.1. Taxonomy (NCBI): domain Eukaryota; kingdom Metazoa; phylum Chordata; class Actinopteri; order Atheriniformes; family Atherinopsidae; genus Leuresthes; species Leuresthes tenuis. The sequence continues at coordinate 23,928,731 of NW_027325355.1, forward strand.
AAAAAGCCACACCTGGTCTCTAATTAGCAATGTCGGTGGAGTCCACGAGACTTCTCCTCGCGCCAGAGCTTCCGCCGCTGCTACTGCGCCGCGCGCGCTACGCTCTCCGCGAGGAAAACATCTGTCTCGTGTTGAGATTTGAAGATAGAAATAAGTCACAATCAATCTCATTCATAAAGTCCGTTTAATTTTAGTTTACATTTCCTCCGTCGCGCGCACAAACAGCGATCCCTGGAGGTGGTTGCTAAGAGACGGGAACGGCATCTGACGTTACTCAATACCGTTAATTCTTAATTAACGTAATTAACTATAATTAATTAATGCAATAATTATTTTTATTACCAAATAAAGTGGGGTTTCCATCTATTTTTGTCGTGTTTTGTTTTGTTTGTGCTTATCTTTGACATATCTGGCAAACAAAGTCAATTACCGGAACAAATAAGGAAATAAAAAGCAGATTTTTCATGTTTAAAACAAATGGGTTTGCCTGTCGGATCACTTTCAGTAACATTAAGCTCCAAAGTTACAATTAAACTCGGGACAAACCAGCTCCGAAACGCTGCTGAGCGTTAGCTCCGTTCTCGGTCTCTGCTTCCCTTTAGTGGGAGATGCAGAGTAATGCAGGAGTTGTACCACTAAACATGTAAATATACATTTCTGCCTTTTATATAATAAAAAAACCGAAGATGATTAATTTAAAAACTGACCAGGAAGGTTTATCTGAAGCTAAAGTATGCAAATAGGGAGATATTTAACTTATTTAGATCTCATTAACTTTGAATTTGTGCATTTGTGGAATTTTATGATTGGCCCAATGAAAAGAAAATCAAAATCTGCCGCACGTGTCATAAGAGTCTAAAAGAAGCAACGTCCAGTTGGTTTTAAAGGCTTTTTGTAATAACAGTAAAGTAATTAAAAGGGGCTCAAAGCCCACGTGTGGCCCCTTGTGGCTAATCCGGGTATTTCAACCTTTAAATTCAATCCTTCAACTCTTGTCTATGTTCTATGTTTAAGGAAAATATCACGTGCTGTTTGTGCACACTGGGCTCAACACATAAAGGGATAAATAGGGATATAACACATCTGGATTATTGTAATTAGTTTCTGATACTGAACATTTGCAACACAAGAACAATAAGTACAGTAGAAACAGCGGTACTTTTATAAATTACATCTTCTCTAAAGTTGGAGGCCTCTGATATGCATTTCCATTAAATTTCCCTGTTAAGAAAACTTTAGCCTCTTTAGGTACTGATTTCTAAACAGAATTTCTCCCCACAGAGGTGCGTCATCTTGCATTATCGACTCATTACACTCAAAAACAAATCTCTTTTTCAACTCTTCTGCATGGACATGAACAGCTGGTGTGTTTACCATCTCTGGACCTCAGTGTGTAAGGCCTGTTTGTCCGGGATAATATGGAATAATAACTTAGGTACACAGACATTATTCCAGCCAGAAGTCACTTCCAACCCTCCTGTTACCCTCCTGTTGCATCCCACTGGTGCGGTTTTGTTGTTTATTTCAAATGGGGAAATATTTGGACTAATCTTATATGTCCCAATTTGTGAATCCAGAGCACTTTAATCATTTCATCGTAATTATTTAGGGATTTTTAACATGTTTCTAGTTGATTGGCTGTTTTATGTTTAATCTGTATTCTCATAATGGATGTCATTATCTGTCTGGCTGCAAAACAAACCTACCTTTTAAATATTTGTGAGGTGAAATTCCTACAAAAGGCATAAATAAATGTATGAACTGTTCCTGTGGCTGTAAGGTGGTCGGTGCCTGTCGTGGCGGCAACCCCCGAACCCGCTGGTGGACACCAGTGGTGAGGGAAGCCGTCAAGCTGAAGAAGGAGTCCTATCGGGCCTTTTTGGCCAGTGGGACCCTGGAAGCAGCTGATAGGCCAAACAGGCTGCGGCTTCGGTGGTTGCTGAGGCAAAAACTCGGGCCTGGGAGGAGTTCGGTGAGACCATGGAGAACGACTTCTGGACGGCCTCGAAGAGATTCTGGTCCACCATCCGGCGTCTCGGGGGGGGGGAGCGGCTCACAGTCAACACTGTATGGTGGAGATGGGGCTTTGCTGACCTCAACTAGGGACGTTGTGAGTCGGTGGGGGGAATACTTCGAGGAATCCTACCAAGACGTGCTCGGAGGAGGCAGAGTCGGAGAGCTCAGAGACGGGGCCTCACATTTCTGGGGCTGAGGTGGTCAAAAAGCTCCTCGGTGGCAAGGCCCCGGGGGTGGATGAGGTCCGTCCTGAGTTTCTCAAGGCTCTGGATGTTGTAGGGCTGTCTTGGCCTCTGCAGCATCGCGTGGACATTAGGGACAGTGCCTCTGGACTGGCAGATCGGGGTGGTGGTCCCCCTCTTTAAAAAGGGGGACCGGAGGGTGTGTTCCAACTATAGGGGTATCACACTCCTCAGCCTCCCTGGTAAGGTCTATTCGGGGGTATTGGAGAGGAGGATCCGTCGGATAGTCGAGCCTCGGATTCAGGAGATGCAGTGTGGCTTTCGTCCTGGCCGTGGAACAGTGGACCAGCTCTATACCCTCGGCAGGATCCTGGAGGGTTTATGGGAGTTCGCCCAACCAGTCTACATGTGTTTTGTGGACTTGGAGAAAGCGTTCGACCGTGTCCCTCGTGGAGTCCTGTGGGGGGTGCTCCGGGAATATGGAGTGCCGGACCCCTTGATAGGGGCCGTTCGGTCTCTGTATGACCGGTGCCAGAGTTTGGTCCACATTGCCGGCAGTAAGTCGGATACGTTTCCGGTGAGAGTTGGACTCCGTCAGGGCTGCCCTTTGTCACAGATTCTGTTCCTAACTTTGATGGACAGAATTTCTAGGTGCAGCCAGGGCGTTGAGGGCATCCGATTTGGATGATGTGGTTCTGTTAGCGTCGTCAGACCTTCAGCTCTCACTGGAGCGATTCGCAGCCGAGTGTGAAGCGGCTGGGATGAGAATCAGCACCTCCAAATCTGAGACTATGGTTCTCAGCCGGAAGAGGGTGGAACGCTCTCTCCGGGTCGGGAATGAGATCCTTCCCCAAGTGGAGGAGTTCAAGTATCTCAGGGTCTTGTTCACAGTGAGGGACGAATGGAGCGTGAGATTGACGGCGGATCGGTGCAGCGTCTGCAGTGTTGCTCTGCAGCGACCCGTCGCTGTGAAGAAGGAGCTGAGCCAGAAGGCAAAGCTCTGGATTTACTGGTCAATCTACGTTCCCATCCTCACCTGTGGTCATGAGCTGTGGGTAGAGACAGAAAGAACGAGATCGTGAATACAAGCGGCTGAAATGGGTTTCCTCCGCAGGGTGTCTGGGCCTCCCTCAGAGATAGGGTGAGAAGCTCAGTCATCCGGGAGGGGCTCGGAGTAGAACCGCTGCTCCTCCGCATTCAGAGGAGTCAGATGAGGTGGCATCTGGTTAGGATGCCTCCTGGACGCCTCCCTGGGGAGGTGTTCTGGGCCCGTCCCACTGGGAGGAGACCCCGGGGAATGTCTCTCGGCTGGCCTGGGAACGCCTCGGGGTCCCCTAGAAAGAGCTGGAGGAAGTGACCGGGGACAGAGACGTCTGGGTTTCTCTGTTAAAGCTGCTGCCCCCGCGACCCTCGGATAAGCGGCAGATGATGGATGGATGGATGGAACTGTTCCTACGCTACTAAATGTAAGAAAGAACTATCTTAATATGTTCTTGATAACTGTGACATTGAACTTTGTCTTTGTTGGAAAAACATGCAGTTTGGTTTCCATGATCGAAGCAAAGTTAACAGTCTTTAACGAAAGAAAAAAAGTAGTCAAATAGCTTTATTTATGCCCTTCACCTCCTGGGTCTGTTTCTGATTTTTTTTGTGTATGTATTAATGAAAGAAAAGAAAAGAAAAAAGAAAGTTTAAAATTTAAAAAGTAGTAATAACAAGTCGCACCACCGGCCGCTGGTGGCGCTGTTCAGAAAACGAACTACCGGTTTCAGACTCGGCTTTTCATTTCGTTCTTCCGGTGCCCCCATCGCCCCACTCCCTCCCGGAGCTAACGCCGTCGGGCTTGGCTGTGGGAGCGTAATGGCGGTGCACCGGGGACCATCTACGAAATGGCTCTTTACCCGGGAGCAGCTCGAAAACACCCCGTCTCGACGCTGCGGAATAGAGGCCGACAGGGAGCTCTCTTACAGGCAGCAGGCCGCCAACTTAATCCAAGATATCGGCCAGAGACTCAACGTGTATCCTCCCTGAACCGCAGAGGCTAGCCGGTACACGGGCTAGCTGCTGTTAGCGTTAGCTTCATGCGGGCTGTAACTGCGGGGCTAATTTTAAACTAAACCTCAGTATTTATGTTACTTTAAGCTTTTCAGTGCCTTACACAGAGTTCCCTTTTAAAAACGGTTAATATAACTGGGATAACTCGGATGTTTGCCTCCTGTTTTAGGTGTTCAGGCCCGCTTGCTAGCTTAGCTATTGTTTGGTCTGTTTAGACTGCAGATTCTATTGTTAGCTTTGTGTCTCCTGATCACAACGATAAGCGATTACTCACACTGTTCGTACATGTGTTATAATCCTAAAAAAATACGTCATAAACTGACTCGTAAATCACCGGTAAATTGGATTTAAGGACCTGATATTACAACCGGTTTTCTGCGTTCGCGTTGCTAGCCGTTTACTCCGTGTCAGTGTTATGTGATATACATCTAAAACAGTGTGTTTCACCTCATGTACTGTCCTTAACTACTTGTCCAGGTCTCAACTAATTATCAACACCGCTATAGTTTATATGCATAGGTTTTATATGATCCACTCCTTCACCAAATTCCACAGAAATGTAAGTACTTTACACTTTTTTGTCATGTAACAATTCACGGTGGCACTTTTTGTGCGTAACTGATTTGTTTTTTTTCTTCTTTCGCGCCCCTCCCTATAGATTATTTCCCAGACCACGTTGTTCCTGGCAGCTAAAGTTGAAGAGCAGCCCAGGAAGCTGGAGCACGTCATTAAAATTGCCCATGCCTTCATTAATCCACAAGAGCCAGCCCTAGACACTAAAAGCAGTGTAAGTGTTAACGATCAAAGAATTGATTTGGGTTTTCACAGGATTAGGATTCGTCCTGGATGTGATGGGATATTGTTCCTTGCAGATGGACTGTGTTGCATTAGAGATGAACTTTGTGTATCTTTTTCTGTGGGATCATGTGCTGTTACATGTGAAGCAGTGGTTTGTAAATCCTCCCCACAAGCATGTTGATTTAACAAAGATTTACTGTGGGTTTGAGATTGAATCACCTCTGATTTTGTCATTTAAAATCACTTGGTTGTGGATCAGTTATTTCTTTCTGTGGGGACAGTTTCTTGAAATTTAAATAGCCAAATTATTCATTTAGCTTTTAGAAATGGTGATCCAAACCAAGAGCATCCGAGAAGCTGAAAGGAGACCCGTTGGACAGGCTTTTCACACCAAGCTTTTACATTTACATGAAAATAAAACTACACAAAAGGAACATATTTAAGCAGGTAGCACACAAACAGGTCAGTAAATCGACCTGTTTGTCTTAAAAACGATGAGAGGAGCCTGAAAAGTAAAGCGCCACCCCGTTTCAGCTTTGTTCAGCCTACTTTTCTCCCACAGTCGAGGTCGGGTGCATGCAGCCGATTCGCCCTGTACTCTGTTGATGCTCATGTTTTGTTATATTCGGATATATAATTACAGTCAGACGTTGTGACAAAAAGCAGCTGCGCTTCGCATGATCGCAATGGCAAAAAAAAAACAAAAACAGGAAAACTTCTTGCTGTTTTCCAGCCACGTGGAGGAAATACAGAACATGGCTTACCAATGAGACCAGTCTTTGGCTTTAATTTGTTTGTTGGAAATACTTTAGCCCCTGTGGAGCTAACAGATGCTAATCTGAGAGCTGCGTCAATCTCTATCCATCGCTTATTCTCAAAATCTGACATATAAGCACATTAGTTTGTGTCGCTGAGCTGGACTTTGACAGCAGCTGCAGAAACACACCCAGGCTGCCTGACAGGTGCGACTCCACATACATTTGTGTGAATGATGTGTTGACACAGTTTGGCAGCATAAAGGTCAGTAACTCCCGTACCGATCCATCTGTCAACCCTACATGAGGGTGAACAGATTTTTACCTCCTGAGCTTAGGCACGAACACCAAAGATAGGAAAACACACCGGGTCAGCATCTCTGGGCCACTCTTTAAGGGTTTAATGGGGATTAAAAGCTATTCATAAGTTCCATCTTCTTCCCTCGACTTTCTCACTCTTCTTCCTACGACACTTTGTTTATGTTGGACGTTCTCTTCCTGTCACTCATTTGTTTGCTGCTCAGCGCTGCAGCTGCCAACTCGGTGTCCACTTCCCAGAATGTGTTGGTGGCCTTTTTTTTATTGAGATTTTCTTGGATGTTATGTACTTTTTAAAGTTGGACTCGTTCCTCGCCTCTGAAAGCTGTTGTGGATACAGTTTGGTGAATCAAACATTTAGTAAACAGGAGAAGAGCTGCGGATCTGGCAGGGTTCGTGTTCTGGTGAAATAGTTGTAGGATCAGCTGGAGGAAATATTTGTTTGGATTCAGAAATCAATAAAGACGTTTTCTTTGCTGGAGGAAAGTGAAACGATGACAGCGGGAGCTCGGTTGATGGTTTTGTGTTTAATTAGCTTCTGATTCTGCTGTATCAGGTGAAAACGATAGACTGCGACACCACAGAAGGTTCGAGGAGACGAGCAGAAGACACCTCGTTAGTGTCAGGGTTTTGTTGAAGGAGATTTGGGTAAAAATAATGAATTTGCTTATTTAAATGACGTGCCTCGTCTGACCTATTTGGCTTAAGGGAGGAAGACTAAGTTAGCGCAGATAAACACAGTTTCCTTTGCTTTTGATGAACTGTTTGCAACATGCTTTGGTCAAAGCACCACAGAGCGTCCGGAGCTTCCTGTTCAGCCACGTCCTTAAAGGGAGTTCATTGATTGGCTGTGAGGCGCAGCTTTAGTCATCCTCACCTGGTCGCTCTGCAGCCCAGATATTTGTAACCATGCAGGCTGTATGTTGGGAAAGCAAACGCCCAGATCGGTTTCTTTTCAGAAAAACAACACACAGGCGCAGACAAAGGTGACGTGGAGCAGGAGGACATGTTGGAGATGTTGATGACCTGAATGATTACATGATTCCACGCCTGGGAAGAGGTGCTGTCCCATAAGGTTGTGTGTATCCCTGTTATCCATCGGATCACAGCAACTCGACTTCCTCCTGCTCTTCTGTGGGGGTTTAAGATGCTGATCTACTGTGGGAACTTTGATTTGGACAGAATTAACACTTGATTATCCTCGACAGCTTTACGTATGAATCATCGACACGTTTCAGATCCGCTCGGGTCGATTTATCGCGGAAATATTTGCTAACATGACAACGAACCGAGTTACGTAACAGACGCCGTGTGAGAGAAGCAAAGGAGTGCCAAACAAATGTGGATAAATGCTCTTTAAAGGCACTTTTCAAATGACTTCTCCGCCATTTGCATCCTCTGGAGCTGCTTTGATTTTCAGACATTGAATCATTTGTTTGAGGTTGTTGGGAAGCACACTTTTAATTCTCCATCACCTGATCTTTTTCAGGCATTCCAGCTGCAGGCACAAGAGCTGGTAGCGCTGGAAACAATAGTGCTGCAAACGCTGGGTGAGCACTTTACAGCCGAAGCACTGCACATCCTGCATGTCGTTTTTTCTGTGTCAGATTGAAGTGGTTTCTGCTCTCAGCTGTAGCTTTTGCATGAGGATACATGTGCTTTGGTTGTATGTTTACATTTCCTCCTCATTTCCTCATGTAAGACAGCATCTCTCTTAGTTGTCCTTTAAACAAGTCTAACCCACAGTGTGTTTTTGTGTGTGTGTTCGTTTCATTGACTGATCGTCAACATTTTGATTGCAGGTTTTGAAATAACAGTTGATCATCCTCACACAGATGTTGTGAGATGTTCCCAGCTAGTGCGAGGTATTCCCTTTTTCTTCTGAGCTTTTATTAGGCTTTACTCTCAGAGGATCTATTCTTTAACATTCCATCAGTCTAATATAATGGATCTACTCTGCTTTTCCTTCTTTAAAAGCTTAACTTTTTTATGAAAGTGACCTTTTCCTAGTGCAGATCCCATTTTGGAACCAAGCATCTCACTCTCAGCTACATAATTTAAAGTCACATTCATGTTTTTTTTTTTATTTTAATTTTATTTTAATGCTGCTAAACAGTTATCAAATGAGCTCTAAAACAAATCTTCTTTTTCTTTTACAGCAAGCAAGGATTTGGCACAGACTTCCTATTTCATGGCTACCAACAGGTTATTATCCTGTTCCCATTATTGCACTGTAATGGCACACTATAGCTTCCTGTCCTGCAGGGTCCCCCTTCCTGTGTCCAACGCCCTGTTGGCGCTTGGATCCTGGGAACCCCTACGTTGGGAAGTACCGGCCGGGCTGCTGTGTGCGGTGTATTGTACAAGGGCTCTGTGTTGGCACATAGGGGTTGAATGCACAATGTGGAGTGTAGTGGTGCTGTTTACCTCTCCAGGTTGTTTGGTACCGAGTGCACATGTCTAAAAGCAAAAACTCAAATGGTAGCCTGAATATAGATTGCCGCTAAAGATTCTTAAACTTATAGAGTTTCTTGGTAAGTACAGTTCACAGTTCCTTTATTGTTTTTCTTTTTTTGTATATTTTTCACCCCAGAGGAGCTAACAGTGAAACGCCAAAGTATACTGCAAACTGAGTTATTGAGTAATTCGTCTTTTTTCCCAGAGGAAGTTGGCGTGTTTTTCACCGAACATTTGAAGAAATAAGTCGTGAATGTATGTGTGTCACTGACTTATGTTCGTGTCGAGGAAACGCTGCAGAATATCAACATTTAAAGTTGCTATAAATGCTAATATATCAGATTTAATGTATTTTTGTGGACTTGGACTTTGGGGCCTGTATTTATCAACCGTGTCGAGTAACAAAGTTAAAACCTCTGGTACTAACTTTCTGAAAAGGCTAATTTATTGCTAATTATGCTTATATTTACACATCAAATCAGACTCAATGCTTAAAGCTGAACCTGGATGATCTCACCCGTGGTATTGATGACATCATAACCGCTGTTAATGTCCCTTTGAGAGGAACTCTGGCAGAGCTGAAAGCTGGCCACAGTTGTTGTGGGACTGCTGGAGACACCTGCGTTAGCTGCAGGTGCTTCTCACAGCTCTCTGTGGCTCAGTTTCTGAATAATTAGAGAAGTTGCTTCTGATTTAATTCCAGTTTACTTTGAAATGTTAGAAGCTGCAGGAGCTGCACATGCATCATGTTGGAGGTGCAGTTTAAATTTAAACTGCACCTCCTGTTAAAGAAATTAACACGTTACCGACGAGTTTACTTGTTTAACTGATACGTGTCAATAGTTACACATTTAATCACCGTAAAACGTTGCTCTGCCGTGCATTTCCCGTCCCACTGAGTATAAAGCAGAAGCTCCGCCCTAACAGGACAAAGATCGATGACATCATCTTTCTTTTGATCAGCCTCCACACAAGAAGTTTAACCAAAACATTCAGTCGCACGATAAATGGAGCTTTTACTGTGGTCAGTTTAATCCAATAATACTTCATTAACCCCTGATACAGTCGTAGATATACAACAACATTTAGATAAAAAAGCTGATGAACAAATGAATGGATCGATTGATTGGGAGCAACTCGGTTAATTTATGCAGCGCTAATTCCCAACAGAAGTAAGCTCAAGGCCCTTTAAAGAGAAAGTAAACGCGTTCATCATCAGTCCAGTTAGATAATAAGCTAATTAATTAAAAGTGAAGGGAACTATTGAACCTTCTCTTCCATGCAGATTGTGGGACTAAAAGGTATTTTCATGCTATTTATTCGACCTTTATCCCAGCTGTAAGGGAGTAAAACGTATTAAGTAAAAATGATTGATTTATGCATCATATAAATCAGTATTTGGCACACAATTCACTCGAGTTACTTGCTGAATTTAATTGTTTTAAAGAACTATAGAAGTATAGAAAACTTTAATTATATTTACAGACATATTTCACTACTGAAGTGTAAAAAAAAGGCCTTTTTTCAGTCTGATTTCTAGGATTAACTCAGAAACACTTGATAATTATGGGCCCTGATTATCTTCAGTTTTATCACCTTGTAGCTCTGACCCATGTTGTAGTTTTTAATGTTCCACGGGCAGTTTGCAGTGTAGTTTGGGATTTGGGATGGAGGGGAAATTAACTCTGGAAGACTTTCAGCTCGCCCACGTCAGTGTTTCTCAGTCTCTGAGTTAAAGGCTTTACATGAAGTTTGGTGATCAGGCAAAGCGAGCGCTCATGGCTAATTTCATGGCTCACATGCAAAGTTTTGTTGTTGGCGTCTCATTAAGAGATTGAGAAACATTGTTCTGTAAATTTCCCTTTCTGAGCATTGAAATCAAAAACAAAACGTGGCCTCGCTGCTTCGGTATCTCCTTGTATGTGTCGCTGAGACATTGAGGAACATGACATAGGAACAGTTTTCTTAGATGTTACAGTTCTAGAGAGGTAAGGTTGTGTGAATGTGATGTGGAAATGTGAAACTGACTCAGTGTTGCTCTGAAATGGGCTCTACATCATAGTTGCTTTATAAAACGGTGTTTTTGTGGGTGTAAAGTCCCCTGAGCTGACAGATGCATCTCTGTGGTGTTTCTTATCTCTTCCTGCAGTTTGCACCTCACCACCTTCTGCCTGCAGTACAGGCCCACAGTCGTCGCATGCGTCTGCATCCACCTGGCCTGTAAGTGGTCCAACTGGGAGATCCCGGTGTCTACAGATGGAAAACACTGGTGGGAGTATGTGGACCGCACAGTGACGCTCCAGCTGCTGGATGGTGAGAGAAATACACTGGATTAGCAAAAGAACAGCAGAGATGGCTTGAATTTTTTCATTTTTGAGTCTTAAAACTTGTGCAATATGTAACTTCTCCGTATCGCATTCTCCTCAAAAGTTTAATTTGTCCACCACACTATTATTTTGATTAAATAAAGCCTGAATAAAGAGTGGTGGAGCTAATAATTGAGAACACTTTGCGACAGCACGGGCCATCAAGCAGAAAAGCAACACAAGAACTTTGTTTTTAACGTTAGTTTACCCATTTCATGTTTTATGGAGAGAATTGTAAGTTTAATGACGCTTGGCGAGAAATGCAAGCATTTTATCACTGGTTAAAACCGGTGGACAACAATTTATTCTAGGCTTTTTGCACTGTATGCAAAAAAAAAAAAAACATTCAGCTTGTTACCATGGGCATGAAGGCTTTAGAGTCTCATACCAAGTAATCCTAGCTGTTAATGTGCCTGAAGCAGCTAACGTAAACCAGCTAGCTGTTAATATGCCTGAAGCAGCTAACGTTAGCCAGCTAGCTGTTAATGTGCCTGAAGCAGCTAACGTAAACCAGCTAGCTGTTAATGTGCCTGAAGCAGCTAACGTAAACCAGCTAGCTGTTAATGTGCCTGAAGCAGCTAACGTTAGCCAGCTAGCTGTTAATGTGCCTAAAGCAGCTAACGTAAACCAGCTAGCTGTTAATGTGCCTGAAGCAGCTAACGTTAGCCAGCTAGCTGTTAATGTGCCTGAAGCAGCTAACGTAAACCAGCTAGCTGTTAATGTGCCTGAAGCAGCTAACGTAAACCAGCTAGCTGTTAATGTGCCTGAAGCAGCTAACGTAAACCAGCTAGCTGTTAATGTGCCTGAAGCAGCAGCTAACGTAAACCAGCTAACTGCTAGCGCTACAGCCCCCCCCCCAGCTACGACTGCAACTAGAGTGGAAAATCTCTACTCCCAGCATGGAATAAGTAGCTAGCTGATGTAACCGATGTTAAAAAAGAACTGAACTATGTCAGTCAAACTTTTGTGGCCTGCTGAAACTTTCTTTTTTTTGTCCACATTTTAACATTTGTTTGAGAAATAAATGAACAAATTTTTAAAAAAGAATTCTTTGCCGGTAGGTCTGTGAAAGTTTTTACATAAAAGACTTGAATTTGACTTTAAGAAACCTGCAGGAACCCTGGTTTTCCTGTCAGCCTTCTTACCGTTTGTCGCTGCTTTCAGAGCTCACCCACGAGTTTCTTCAGATCTTGGAGAGGACGCCCAGCAAGCTGAAGAGGATACGAAACTGGAGGGTACGTCCTGAACGCTCTCACTCGGTTTGTCCTGTGGTAGCTGTCACTGTTCACGTCGTTCACGTCCAAACGTTTTGTTTTGTAGGCCATTCAAGCGGCTAAGAAACCAAAGACGGAGGGCTCGGCTGTGGACGCTGCCTTCCAGGGGACGTCCTTGGACAGCCTTCCTGGCGTCACCAACTCCTTCTTCCCTTCCACCTCGTCGTCAGACTCCACAGACATGCCCACCCTGAACGCCATCACAGCCCCCTACAACCTGTACCAGCCCCTCAGCGACCAATCCAAGAGTTGTGGCTACGACCAGTACTCCCAGCCCCCCCACTCGGACTTCACGCTGGTCAAACACAAACACAAAGCTGCGGGTGGGTCGAGCGGCGATCCCCAGCAGCTCGGCGCGAACGCCGCGGCGCTTTCGCGGCCGCAGAAGGTCTTGACTCTTGAAAAGTACAGAGAGAAACAATCGGCAGAGCAGGCCTTGCAGAAGGAGGAGATGAGCGCCGACGTTTACGCCCCCCCGCCGGTCTCGTCTCACCACCACAAGAAACGCTCCCAGCTGCAGCAGGCCGGCCAATCGGGCGAAGGCAGGCGGGAGAAGTCCGGCTCGAAGAAGCCCCGGCTTCCTGCCTACACCGAGAACGGCTCTGCCACCAGCGAGGAGCTGAAGATGCGAATCAAAGTTTCGTCGGAGCGTCACGGCGGCTCAGAACAAGCCGGCAAAGACAAGCACAAAGAGCACAGTGGCCACCGCCACTCAAAACACGGCCACTCGCACTCGAACTCCCTCAGCGGAAACAGCGCCTCCTTATCGGTTCGCGCCCCCAGCAGCCACTATAACGACGGGAGCTCCTCCGGCTCCTCTCGGAAGAGGCCGCACTCCGACGCCGGGAACCACAACCACCACCACCACTCATCCAAGAGCAGGTCCTCCAAAGGAGGCCTGAGCTCGTCTCACTACTCGTCAGATACCGCCCAGAGGATGATGGAGCACCACGGCCACGACGGAACAAACGGCGTGCTGATGCCCAACGGCCAGCACACCGACTACAAAAACACTTTCGACATGCTGGACTCTTTACTAAGTGCCCAAGGAATGAACTTGTAACTCTCCGAGTCCCTAGTGTTGTCTAGGATAAGGTATTACCACGTTTTATAGAATTTAAAAGTGAATTTATTTGTCTTAAGTTATCAGAATCCTGCATCGCCCTCAGTCGTGTCTACACACTGATTCTTGATGATCTCTCTAATGTAAATTTAAACGCATAGAGGTGTGTGTGTGCGCTGCGACCTTAAACACACACACAGAGAAAAAACCAACAAAGTTTTAGGAATGTGGCTGAAAAAGAAATGTGACTTTAAATGTTTTAAATGCGAGCTGACATTGATTTTAACGTGCATGTTGTCAAGTCACAAAAGGGAAAGACATAGCTAGTGTTCGCAGCCATTGTGACAGTTTACACTTATTTTATTCTATTTTTGTTTCAACATATTGTTCCACTAAAAATCTCAGGTCTCGAACTTTTTTGATAAGAAAAAAAAGAAAGAAGGAAGGAAGGAAAACGGATGTTCTGTTTGGGTTTGTGACCCGTTTCTGTGGAGATGTGTCGCCTCGTCCTGACTTAGGAAATATGGGCTGCTTCTCTAACAGTTCAGATCAATTACAAATGTGAGGCTGACTCCATTTGGACTTCCAGGGCCATGCCTGAACACGTGCACACTCATCATAGAGCTGACGATTACGTTACATCTGCTGTGAAAGTGCATCTAAGATATAGCGGCTAAATTTGCGAAATGGCCTTGTGATTGTACCTAGTCAGTCGCTGCTCAGTATGATAAATGTTATTCGCTATCAGAAAATACAGATCTCTAAAATTAAGACTGTGTATATAGGACTGTAGTTCGGTTATTGCATCAGTCCAAACTTAACTCCATTGTATTATGCGATCCAAAGCAGACTGTGTTTTGATGAACATATCCTTGATTTATGTATTGGAGCCCAAATAAAAAGATATAAAAGTGATTTTTATTTATTTTTTGTTCTCAGATGTCAGACAGACCTGAAGTTCAGCCGCTGGGGTCGATATTTACAGTTGGGGATGTTTATCGACCCTCGTGCTTTCGGCCAGCTAACGTTAGCCAGCTAGCTGTTAATGTGCCTGAAGCAGCTAACGTTAGCCAGCTAGCTGTTAATGTGCCTGAAGCAGCTAACGTAAACCAGCTAGCTGTTAATGTGCCTGAAGCAGCTAACGTTAGCCAGCTAGCTGTTAATGTGCCTGAAGCAGCTAACGTTAGCCAGCTAGCTGTTAATGTGCCTGAAGCAGCTAACGTTAGCCAGCTAGCTGTTAATGTGCCTGAAGCAGCTAACGTAAACCAGCTAGCTGTTAATGTGCCTGAAGCAGCTAACGTTAGCCAGCTAGCTGTTAATGTGCCTGAAGCAGCTAACGTTAGCCAGCTAGCTGTTAATGTGCCTGAAGCAGCTAACGTTAGCCAGCCAAATCTGGGCCAAATCAGTTTTTTTGCTTGCCTTTTTTTAAAAATATACATTTAATGATAAATGAGTTAGTTTGTTCTTCCACTGAAACTGGGTGGAGATATTAATGCTATTTCTGCTCTTACAGCCACCTTTACAGGTGTTTGCACATCCTGGTGAGGGTAAATGCCACCAACTGGGGGCCAGATGTGAACTAATTCCCACAAAAAGTTACCATAAAACAGTACAGACGACACCGTCAGGAGACTTTAACCCTTTAATGTCCTAATCTTCTGTATCTTACCAAAGATTTATGGAAGTAAACCATCTCTGGCACTGTTTGGGTTTGCTGTGCTGAAAGAAAGTAGATGCTATGCCAATACTTTTACTATAAAGTGTCAAAGAATGCAAGAATTCCCCAGAGTGGACCGTAAAAGGATAAAAACTAATATGCGATCAGTTTAATCCAATAATACTTCATTAACCCCTGATACAGTCGTAGATAGACAACAAAATTGAGATAAAAAAGATGAACAAATGAATGGATCGATTAGGAGCAGAAGAACAGAAGTAAGCTCAAGGCCCTTTAAAGAGAAAGTAAACTCATTTAGTAAACTAAATCATCAGTCCAGTTAGATAATAAGCTAATTAATTAAAAGTGAAGGGAAGGGATCCATGCAGATTGTGGGACTAAAAGGTATTTTCATGCTATTTATTTGACCTTTATCCCAGCTGTGAGGGCATCAAAATGATGTAAACAAGGAGTAAAACGTATTAAGTAAAAATGATTGATTTATGCATCATATAAATCAGTATTTGGCACACAATTCACTCGAGTTACTTGCTGAATTTAATTGTTTTAAAGAACTATAGAAGTATAGAAAACTTTAATTATATTTACAGACATTTAACTACTGAAGTGTAAAAAAGAAAAAGGCCATTTTTCAGTCTGATTTCTAGGATTAACTCAGAAACACTTGATAACTATGGGCCCTAATCATCTTCAGTTTTATCACCTTGTAGCTCTGACCCATGTAGTTTTTAAATGTTCCACGGGCAGTTTGCAGTGTAGTTTGGGATTTAGAAATTGTTCTGATTTTCTGGCACAAGATCATCTCACAGGATTGTTTAAAGGAAACCGCAATACATCCCATAATCCATCTGTAAATCTGCGTCTCAGCTCCACGCCAACTGTTCATCTGTCGCAGATACAGCAGGAGAGGAGCTCTGTTTACGCTGAACGTTCAAACCTGTTAGCTTGTTCTGTTCGTCGTTACAGAAGATTTTTCTAAGAGTCTCGGTTCAATATTCGGTAAAACTGCTTCTTCTTGGCTGTTGCTTTCATTCTCGTGCGCTCAGTTGTGGTGCAGACTGTCTTGGATGTGCTCACTGGCTGCTTCTGTAACAGATAGAAATGACACAGCTTAAGGTCGTTGTGCGTCTGAAGCAGTCAGACAAGCTCATAATTAATGAGCTAAAGAGGACCTTGAAATAGCTACTGAAAGCTCAAGGGCCACAAAAAGAACACGGCACAGTGTGGAAAAGTCCTAAACTGGTCCACCACATTCAGTCTGAGGCTAAACTGTCATTTTAACCTCCTTCCAGTTCCCTGATTTAGCATTTATCAGATGAGTGTTACCGGCTGAATGTTGTTCTTCCCAGAAATGCTTTATGTTTATGTCCTGGATGGAAACCACAAGATGTGCTTTTCTTTTTCCAAAGACCAACAATACCGCCAGTCGTGGTTGATTAGTTTGCTTCAGCAGCAGGAGCCACTAAAACTGAGTCTGACCCTCTTAACTTGATGGCCTTCTTCATTTATGGGGTCCACCGCTGCCACAAAGGAGGTCTAGAACAGGGTCTTTGTGTCCCCCAACTCCTCCGAAACATGGGAACGACTGCTTTAGATCTGCCAAGCCGACCATAGGGCGCAGCGCAGATTTGTTAAAGGGGAACTCCCAATGAAGTGGTCCCAGGAGAGTGCCTGTGTAGAAATCCCTCCGTTAGCTCTCCTATAGCTGCAAGTAGCCACATAACAGCAGCTATGAGCTAACAGAGCTATAGCACACGTTCATTCATTCATTCTTCTTAAAGTATTGGTGAAATAAAGATGGTAAGAACGTCCATCTTACTCAAAGTCTTCGTTCATGTTGTCAAAATCTGATAAATATCCTGCCATGTTGCACAAAACTATCAGCAGCAAACTCTGTGTGAAGTTAGCCGACTGTCACAGAGCACGGAGTGAATAAACTGTGCTGCAGGGCGTCGATGACATCATTCCAGTAGCAGAGTGTGTAGAAAGCCTCTATAAGCCCCCTGATAGCCGCCAATAACAACAACACAGCAGCTATGAGCTAACAGAGCTATAGCACACGTTCATTCATTCATTCTTCTTAAAGTATTGGTGAAATAAAGACAGATAATGCCTTATTTAGAGGCTGCATCCTCTAAGCCCCGTTCTCTCCGTTATATGGATCTCCAGTTATCTAAATATCTTCTGAAGGACGCCGACTTTCACCAAACTGTTCTCAGTGAGTAGATGAACGTATTTCATGCCAGAAATAAGGTCCAGGTTTAAAAATACCGGAGTTCCCCTTTCAGCCTGATTTCTGTCCTTGACCTCATGAGGCATACGTACTTTCCTGGGAGCTTGAAAAAGACCAACTGGAGTTTTCTTGGTCCTTAAAGACATTTCATCTTCCAGTCCAGAAGAAGCCTTTCGGATGAGAGCTGGAAGAAGTCCAGCTGCCCTGATTGAGGCTCCTAGGAGTACCGTGACCTGGATGAGTCAGACTCTACGCTAACATAAGAACTTCTTTGTTGCCGGGCTTTAGCTGTGCATGTTTAGAGTTGGCTTTAACGCAGCAGTATGAACAGAAGTAGCATACCAAAGGTTCCCTTATCCAAGGCTCACCAGCCTGTCTGAAAATCCAGGAAAGCAAGTTACAACAAAGCTAGCATGGAAGTTGGCGGGATGGGCATCTATGGATCGGACATGTTTTCCCTGCAAATCTCGAGGATGAGAAACGGAACTGAGATCAAGGGTAATTTTTACGGCTAACTTAACACTTTGAACTCTTTGACCTCTTCCCACCTTTCCTTTTCAGCCATTTTTAGCGGCTTATGCTACAATAGCGCTCTTGTGGGATTGGACTGCAAAGGACAACCTTCCCCTGATCCCCTGAAGTTCTAACCACTGCATACTTGGAACACCCAAAACAAAATATTCTTTTGTCCAACCATCCCTTTGGTCCTTTCAGTGCATGAACACTATCCCTTATCCAGTCTGAAAATCCAGGAAACCAAGTTACAACAAAGCTAGCATGGAAGTTGGCGGGATCTATGGATCGAATATGTTTTCCCTGCAAATCTCGAGGATGAGAGACGGAACTGACATTGTGGGTCATTTTTACGGCTAACTTAACACTTTAAACTTTTTGACCTCTTCCCACCTTTCCTTTTCAGCCATTTTTAGCGGCTTATGCTACAATAGCGCTCTTGTGGGATTGGACTGCAAAGGAAAACCTTCCCCTGATCCCCTGAAGTTCACAACTGCTGGAACACCCAACGACAACCATCCCTTTGGTCCTCAGTTGTCCATTTTTTCCACCTTTCAGTGCATGAACACGAATAAACGCTGATCCTTTTGCACTAAATGTCCCTAACTAGTGTCTCAGAATGCTTCGATTTGCACACCACCGATGTTACGCTCTTTCCCGTTTTCTTTAAACTTCATCTTCCATGATAAATCAGCACAGAACACTTAGAATAGCTTTGGCTCGCTGTCGTGCTTTAAAAAAAAAAAGTGCAGCAAAAGAAAAAGTTTAAACCCTTAATTTTTTTGGCTTTCGACACACGCGGAGCATGTGGAAATGAAAAGAACTGCCAAGTTATGCAGATGGTTTAATCCAAACCTCATAACAGTGGATTTATTCCCCAATGAATTTAAGCCCTTGCTGCTTTTGAAGATAAACCAGTCATTTGTCACACGCCGCCTAAGAAAACTCATCAAAATGGTTGTTTCTTGCCGTCCGTCTGCTCATTGTAGTGCATTGATTAATTGGTTGTAACTGGCTACTGGAAAACAACACTGATTACATCAAATTATCATATTTTCTGCTGCAGTATGGCCTTTAATAGAATGCTGAGGTGGTTAGAAATTCGACTTCTTTGCTGCTGAATTACAACTGAATTGATAACTTTAATAAGCCAAATGACTTTTTGTTCGTGCAAGAGGGGAAAGGAGAGAAGTCTTTCATTACTGCCGTGTGGTCATTTGGTTTTTAGGTTTAGCTTTGGACTCTCCCCTCTGGCACAATACAGTCTCAATGGCTCATTTGTGGGTGGCACATAGATCCAGTTCTTGATAATTAACCAGCTCAATCTGAGCAGACGCAGCGTTTTCACCGAGTATTACCTTCTAATTTTAGCGTGGAAGACAATGGGGAAATTCAGCGGGAGGACGTCAGTGAAAATTCAACCATCTGGACATGCTTGCATACTGGTGGGAGGGTGATGATTTATTTTCAGCAGCCTCTCGAACTGAATAAGAGACGCCTACTGCTCGAAAATCCGCAGAGAGGAAGAGCTGGGAGAGCTGCTTTTGTGAGCAACAAATCCCAGAATTAAGAGCCATCTGAAAGGAAAACACCATCCAAGCTCCTAATTACAACTCAAAGAACAGGGACATACTGTGCACAAAGAAAGGTCCCACACACAAACTAAATCTTCATCGACGGGATTGTTTCAGCAGCTGAGGCTGCAGATTAAAAGTTAATGAGTGATTAACTCATAAAAATCAAAAGTCATGGTCTTTTCTCTGATTTTATCCGGTTACCACAGGAGAAATGTGTTGCTGGAGGGAGCAAAATACAGAAATAGATAGATATCAGAGGAGACAGAATGCTATCAGGCATTGCAGACGTTTTTCTAAAGAATAGATGTACGAGACAAAATAACATCCTTTTTCAAGCCCCTGTTTAAGAGCTGTTTTAACGCCTCCCGGCCACTAGATGGCAGTAGTGGCTCTTTATGTCAGCCGCGGCACATCAGCAGCTCATTCAGCATCATTTTCTGTTTTTAGAGGAATTAAATAAAAAAAAAAAGAAAAAGAAAAAGCAAACAAGACGCAGTGTTGAATAACCTTGGAAAAAAAAAAAGAAAAGGACGACGGTTTTCACAGCATAAATCCGAGGTGCCTCTGCTCACACTTTGTGATCCTCAGTCACAACAATCTCACACACGTGTCAGCTCGTACCGACACAAACGTTGGACTTGATCCATCTAATTAACAGATTTAGATAACTGTGGGACGGTGGTGGGCTCAGAGACATTCCAGGAAGTGTCAGGGCACTTGGTAATTTCAGCTGTGGAGCTGATCAAAAGGCCTCTGCAGAGCAGCATGTGGTGCACTTCCACTCATATGAGATTTAATGCAAATGATGCCCAGGAAATTGTGCAGAAAAGTGGCATAATTATAAGCCCCTGAAAGTCCATTGTCATCTCTGTCTGAGAGGTCTCTCTTGAAAAATCAGGAGCTGATGGAAACCCCTTTAAGTACCTGAGATAGAGCCGGAGGGGAAAAATGACTGGGCCTGAGCTGCTATTATACCATGCTTGTGCAATTATATGCAGTGATTGGCAGGGGCATGAATTAGCCTCAGTCTTCATGGTGAGGTTGACTTTTTGTGTCCAACCACTGCTAAGGTGTCCGTTTTTTTGTTTTTCTTTTACAAGGCAACGAAAAAGACTTTGGCACTCTCTTCAACCAGCTGCTCCGACTGAAAAACAAGACATTGTTTCACAGTTTTACCCTGTAATTATTCCCTTAACTACCCCAGTTTATCTCTCTCTCGCGGCCCCGACACCAGAGATTCACGTCTGCGGTGGAACCTCACAGCACCAGCTGTCCTTTAAAAAAGAGACACAGTTGATGTGAAATGTCTTCCTCCCCGCTCGTCCCCGATCATCAATAATTCACCGGCTTCGACATTTGAACTAATTATGGAGCACCAACGGCCTATTTGAGCAGGGTCCTGTCAGATGAAAGCCGGGTCCTTCCTGACAGCGGTGGAGGCAGCGGAGTGAGACGACAGCAGCCGTGGAAGAGGCTGCAGCCATTAAAATGAATGGAGAGCTCCTGTAACAATCGTGCACCTCTGGAACAGACACACACTAACAGAAGCTGCTGCCTCAAACACACACATCGTACAATAAAGAAAGCATGAACTGCTTCCTCACACAGGCATGCATAAACATGACGCGCTACAGCGCCTCACACACACACAGCGGCGTGCTCGCCACCTGTGTGGGTTGTTTGGCCTCCTCATCCAGACCTCTCTGGTTTTAATTAGCCTGCTGCTGAAGTGTTTTCCTTTTTATATTCTCTGAAGGGTGATGATAACGGCTACAGCCGAGATGGAGGCTCTCTGCTGGTTTGTTTCATTAGGGAGAGCATAATGACCCTGCAATCACAACACCAAGAAAATACCTCCCCTAATAATCATTTTCCTCCTAATGGTGCAGCTTATACTCTGCTGCTGCTGCTGCTGCTGCGGCTTTTGTCATCAGTGCATCTGCAACTCAAAGAACTGATAATAATGTTAACATGAATAATTACATGTGCTCTACTTGGATGAACTGTAACACAGATGTAAAAGTCTAACATTCGCAGAATTAGAGTCACTTTAAATGCAATAATTAACACGCTGGGCAACAATCAGCCACAACATGAAAACGACTGACAACTAAAGTAAAATTCCTCTGAAATGTCCTGTTGGATGTTACTTTGGCTTGTCCCACCCTCCTCAGTGGAGTGACTCAGCCTCCGATTGGCTCTCAGTGGTATTATTACCCTGTGGTGCAGTATTGGACCCTTCTTATGCTCGATAAGCCGAGTTACTGGGTTGGTATCTTGCCTGCGGTGTGCCACAAAGTTCTGTTTCAGGGCCTTTATCATTTCTGATGTATCTGCTCCCTCTTCGGCACAGTTTGAGCCCCTTTAAGGACATTTCCTCTCACTGCTGTGCAGACGACATTCAGTTGTGTCTCCTTTTTAAGACCCATGATGTTTCTAAGCTACAGATCAGAGTTTTCTCCAACTTAATGAAGTGAAAACAGAAGATTTGTGTCTGTGTCGTCTTACTTCTTTTGTTAAATCTATCAGGAACCTTGGGGGTGACTTTCCACTCAGCTTTCACTTTGGATGCTCACTTATTTTAAGTCCTATTGTGACCCGCTCTGCGTTTATTTCATCACATCTGGATTTTTGTAGTTCTTTGTTCACTTATTTGAGTAAAAATAGTTCAGAACGCTGCTGTGAGGTTTCTAACTAAGTCCAAAAAGTCACCCCATCGACTTCCGAGTCCACTTTAAGTCCCGGGTTGGACTTTTAGCGCTCAGCATGGACACATCAGAGCACTTTTACACCCGTGTGTCGCCCATTAGGCCCCTGAGGGTGATGTGATCAGGGCCTGCAGCCTGAGGACGACAGGAGGCAGAGCTTTTAGAGCAGTGGACCCCAGACTCTGGAAAACTCTGCAGCTAAAAACTCACCTTTTTAAAACTTGCTTTTTGGTTCACTTTTATGTTTGAGCTTTTTATGCGAAGCGCTATGTGATATTTATCTTGAAAGGTGCCACACGAATAACATTTTTTTTACTTGCTTTCACTGGCTGGAACTTCAAAGTAAGCAATCAGCTGTTGAGTCATTTCAAAAGGGTCAGGGTTTCCATGGCAACAACTGAATCGGTTAAAAAAAATAAAATAAATATATACACAAAGCGGGCTTATGGTTTTTTATGTGCTAACTAAGTTATTAAGTGAGCTACAGGACAAAAAACAGGTGATTGAGGCTGGAATAACTCCATGAAAATGTTAAATTGAACTATTTTGTCTGATTTCAGCTCATTCTTCTGGGAGTTACTTAGCAGACCAGAGCGTTTTCCACATGTAAAAAGAACTAGATAAAGGGGCTTTGATGTCCACCTCAAGACCGAGTTTAGTTGCAGCAGCAAAGGTCAGAGCAGAAATATGCTATGAGAGCTTTCAGAAAGAGATGTTCTGTGAAGAAGAAGATGTAAAAACAGAAGCTAAGGATGGTCAGTTTAAAAAAACAAAAAAAATCTCCTGGAACTTCCAGAGCTAGCAGCTATTCAGCTCATCGGGTTTCTGTGGGAGATGCAGCCGGGTGTCATCACACAGCAGCAAAGTGAACTGTTATGGATTATGAGGCTGTGTGGGAGTATGAGGAGGAGGATGAGTTGGTTATTGAGAAAGCTGAATTGGAAAGGTGGGAGTCGAGGCTTTCCAAAGCTGGATTTGGGTCGACAGAGCATGGAAATCTTCTTGCAGCAGCAGGGCGAAGCAATGGGGAGGGGGGGGGGGGGTGCCATGGCTTTATTGATATTTTAAGGTGGTGAAGCACAGATGAAAATAGTGACTCTGGTTTTGGTTTTAACAGTATTTTGATTTTATAACTACTGCTTAAATATAGCATGCAGTGTTCCAGACAAGCACTCCTTTCTATGCTTGTGATGCTGTAATGCTGAGTCACAAATAACAGCGCTGACACCGAGATCACGGAAACATCGGGAACTTTCCATCAGCGTGTCTTTAAGAGCAGTGATTCATGCCACCATGTGTGAACATTTGGGTGTAATCGAGCTAAACCTCCAAGTGTGTCAGAGAGAAATATCCAGAAGGTGCACCTGCTGCAGGATAAATCCTCCAGTGTGTGTTCATGGCCCCTTATTATCTTCATATTCCATCTCTGGATCTGCTGCCTATTGATTCCACAAAGATGCAATCACTCAATGCTCATATTATTAAGCTCAATATCCTAAAACAGAATAACTGGTGCAGACTAATATTTACTCTTACGATCATTACTCTCCATGTGCTTCTATTTTCTACTGCAAAAAACAAGTCCCAAATATCAATAAAACCATCTGAACTTCAGCTAAGAGCAAGAGAAACACGCTAAAGTGACACAGGGAAGAATTAGGAGAACCAAAGGGGGCACTTGTGAGTAAGAAAAACAAGAAGTGACACGGATGCCTTCATATTTTTAGTGCTGAAGCTGCATCTTAAAAGATGCAAGAATCCTTCAGAGCAGAAACTTTCGGCTGATCAGAGGAGCAGAAGGAGCCTTATATTATGCACAAAGCCAGCAGCCGTCTTTTTGGTGTGTAAAGGACCTTCTGCACTGCTAATGTTAGGGAAATCTTTCCCATTGCTAAAAGATCCCTTATTTGACCCATTTAGTGTGTTTTTTTATTCAAACGAAGTTTTCTCAGACTTTGTTCTCATGCTACGCTTTTATGTCGTAAGAGAAAAAAAACACTGACTTGTTGGCTTCTTGCAGGTTGTTTTGCAGAACTACTGCCCCCTTGTGAGCTGGAGAGATGGAGAGATGGTTTGTCCTCGCTGGGAGTCATCTTTGTGATGTGTTCAAGTGCTATTTTCAGCCCAGGCTCAGCAGGAGGCTTTCAACTCAGTCGGACCTTTCTGAAACAAACTCCAATAATCACGGAGACCAGTTTAAGAAGAGTGTAGAGTTCTGTGGTCGTAGACGTTCTGCCTGAAACCAAAACCAAGAACTTTTAAAAGTGAGGCCAAAATATCAGCGACTTTTAAACAGGCGAAAGGAAAAGTATCAACTCCAGAGTTAATGGAAAACTTTAAAGAAGTAGAACGACAACAACTATTGACAACAGGCCTGATTTTAACTCTTAGAGACAAAGAAACTTTGGGGAAACAAACTTTTTCCTCCCATAGAATCCAGGAGAAGGTAAACCTTAAGCTTAAAGGGGAACTCCGGTATTTTTAAACCTTATTTCTGGCATGAAATACGTTTATCTACTCACCGAGAACAGTTTGGTGAAAGTCGGCGTCCTTCAGAAGATATTTAGATAACTGGAGATCCATATAACGGAGTGAACGGGGCTTAGAGGATGCAGCCTCTAAATAAGGCATTATCTGTCTTTATTTCACCAATACTTTAAGAAGAATGAATGAATGAACGTGTGCTATAGCTCTGTTAGCTCAGAGCTGCTGTTATGTGGCTACTTGCAGCTATAGGAGAGCTAACGGAGGGATTTCTACACAGGCACTCTACTGGGACCACTTCATACCAGAGTTCCCCTTTAAACACTTCTAACTTGAGGCACTGACTGGGGAATCCACCGCCTAAATAAGGCATTATCTGTCTTTATTTCACCAATACTTTAAGAAGAATGAATGAATGAACATGTACTACAGCTTATTATTTAGAGGCTGCATCCACACGCCCCCCTGCAGCACAGTTTATTCACTCTGTGCTCTGTGGCAGTCGGCTAACTTCACACAGAGTTTGCTGCTGATAGTTTTGTGCAACATGGCAGGATATTTATCAGATTTTGACAACATGAACGACGACTTTGAGTAAGATGGACGTTCTTACCGGAGTAAATAAGCTGTGCTGCAGGGGGGCGTGTGGATGAAGTGGTCCCAGTAGAGTGCCTGTGTAGAAATCCCTCCGTTAGCTCTCCTATAGCTGCAAGTAGCCACATAACAGCAGCTATGAGCTAACAGAGCTATAGCACACGTTCATTCATTCATTCTTCTTAAAGTATTGGTGAAATAAAGACAGATAATGCCTTATTTAGAGGCTGCATCCTCTAAGCCCCGATTCACTCCAGAACAAAGGATTTCTCAACTTCTTTGTTTAATTCATGCCACAACAAACAACAACTGTGGTCTAATGAGGGGTAATTTCCACGTTTTTTTGGCAGAAACAGTGACTTGATGCCTGAAAACCTCAGTGACGGACACAGAGTTCCTGTATTTTAAATGCTGGCACAGGATATAAATCATGAGGCTTTCAATCACCTCATACCGTGTGGACTAAGATTCCTGGTATGCCGGGCTTCTGTGCCTTTCCACTGCTTCGAATGCGGCCTTTTGTAACGGTACAAACAACTCTAACAACTTGCTTGTCTGCTGAAGCCTCAGCAATAACACTTCTAGCAGAGTTTTGCCCTCTTCATCCACCTGCAGTCAGACACTGAACACCAGACTTCCTGTTAGTTATTCGCTGCTCACTAGTACAGCAGCTACCCCCCAAGAAGGGAAACTATGGGATGGTGTGGACTTATATAAACACTGGCACAGTCCTGAGCTGATTCTTCCTCTCTGGCCCCGTTGGTCCTCCTGTGCGTTAACACTTCCAACTCGCTGAGAAGCTCTCGCTTCTCCAGGTGTACGAGAACACCTCGCTGCCTGTATCAC
This sequence comes from Leuresthes tenuis, assembly GCF_036924035.1. Classification (NCBI taxonomy): domain Eukaryota; kingdom Metazoa; phylum Chordata; class Actinopteri; order Atheriniformes; family Atherinopsidae; genus Leuresthes; species Leuresthes tenuis. The sequence goes on from NW_027325355.1 coordinate 23,954,648, forward strand.
ATAATTAAATAAGATTCACATCCTCACATGGAATAATTCTGTGTGGGCTGATGGCGAACGCTGCTTCGGCCAAGTTTCCCCCTTTTCTGCACCAGCCCACTCACACACAGTAACTGGCATGACTGAATACACAAAAAAAAAGTGGCGTGGGTGTGAAGATGTCCACGGTTGAGTGGCCAAATGCAGCCCACTCAAACAGCCAAATGTGGCAGAGCTTATCAATACATTTCAATGGCCGTTTGTGACACAGGTATAACTGGTTTTGCACGGGGCTGAAGTCGTTTTTATGCATTTAAACCTAAACCTCGACCACAGGGTGGTTCCACGCCAGCTTTTCAGCATTTGCAATAAATCTGGAGATTATTCAGAACGTGTGGTTCCTTCATGATACAATAAAACACATTTTCTGTGTGGTTAATTACACGAGCTGCGCTGTGTTGTAATAACAGTGCAAGCTCGGTGATAATTATTGAGGAAAGGCCTCATAATAACTTCCATCACAGCTTTGGCTGACGCTGGAAATCTAAATACCAATATAACTTTGCAGATTGTGAGTAATTGCATATGCCGCAAAGAAAAGATGTCCCCTCCCCTCCTGATTTGATTGGACTCATTTCCTAACGATGAGGGACTCCGCCAACGCTGAACAACTGTAACTTGCACCCAAAGAAATCCCTCCTAACACCTCAGACTCCAGTGAAACTCTCCACTTGGCCTTTTCTAAGTTCCAAACTTTTGGAACAAAGTTTGGTTTTTTGCACAATTATGGCTACAAGGTGTTAATCATCTTGTGGCAAAGATCCAAGATGTGCATCAGCATCAAAAGGAAGCTCAATTGTTTGCAAACGCCAGAGTAATTGTGTCCACTGAGCACCTTTTGAGATGAGTTTCCTTTGGATGGAGACAGCTGAACTCTTCTTAAATATAGTACAACCTCTGGCTCTTATGACAGCTTGAATTCGGAGGTTTTTCCCTTCATTCCAACCATCCACAGCCCATTTCTGCTTCTCTTCAGCCCTCTTTAACCTGGTTTTCTTCTCTTTAGGCGGCAGTTTTGGCCCATTTTAGGCTTTGCTGCATGAAAATCTCGTTTCCTTCAGCTGATTCGCTCACAAACATCGTCTCCCGTTTCTGTTACTTCATCATTTCTGCTGTTGGACATTTTTGCTTTGAGTTTCCTGTCCTGACACTTTGACCTGCATGTTTCCCCGTTACAACCCTCCCATTTTGTTTGGGCTGGCTCCACATTTTAATCACAGCTGACTGAGAACAACCAACATCTTTTGTCAGACTCTGAGCTGAATTACCTCCTTGAAGGAGTTTTATAATCCTTTCTTATTTCCACTGACAGCTCTGTTGTTGGGGCCATGTTTCCTGTCAATCAGCCAGGTGTAACAGCTCATTAAGCCCTGCCAGCACTCTCCGTTACTGCAGGCTAATTTGCATATTTAGGAATGCAAATTACAAGGTGATTTCATCATTTTTCCTCTAACCGATGAGAAAACAATTCTTTAATTACTTCTACTTCCTTTCTTTTTGAGATGTGTTTCACATGGTCCAAAACGTGCACGTAGTGCTTCTTCATGTAGGCGTCTGTGGCCACTAATTATGTCAAAGAATAGACTGAAGCGAAGGCTAAAAATGGCATCCATGACGGTGTGGTCGCAGCGATAAAAGCTGTTTTTGGCTCAGACGTGATTATTCATTTCTAAACCTAAGAGATGTCTTCTGAAGCCGGCCAGAACACACTTTGTGGCTTCTTAAACTAAAGAATCGACACCGTACCAACAGGACATTTTCCTAAACCAAAGAGCAACTGAACGGTGGCTCCATTTTGTCTCAAAGCTGCAGCTCGGTTTGGGATTTGGAATAATAAAGGGGTGAATTACAACTCAAAATGTTTGTCAAAGAACTGGGAAAAGGCTACTTTAATGGATCTGATCCAAGCGTGTTTCGCCAGCTGGAAGCATGCTGCAACAGAGATGCTCCGACTGTGAAATGCCTCCATTTATCTCCTAAATTCTGCTCGTTTCACATGATCTCGGATAAACACGAACCCAAAGGAATCGTTTCACAATGACTTCAGCTCTGGGCCTGATGCGAGAACATTCTGGCAGAACCGCTCTCTGAGTACTGAGCTGCTGCACTGATGTATGACAAGACATCTCCCGCCGTTGGGCTGCTCGCTCCGTGTGTTCGAGGTGTTATGGGATGCTGTACTGACGGAGCAGAGGGCTGATGGAGGACAGTCGCACCGTCTCCTCATTAGACGCAAGGCTGACTCTGCTCATTAGGCCGGCGGGAGCACGATGGGGATCTGTTCTCCCGAGGTGACCAAAGGTGCTTACACAGACCTTCCAAGTCCCAGTAATGATACCCCAGACCTGTCACTCTTGTCACAGGACTGACATGACCTTTTTTCTGGGCTCATGTACCAAAGGAGGAAAATAAGAAATATCACAAGATGAGGCAAGAAAGGACCTGCATCCTCCCCAAATGTGAAAATCCGCAGTTTTCCATCACTTTCCTTGAGGTTTAGTCTGTTTTCACTGACATCAACAAAGAGGAATTCCTGTTAATTTATCGGCAATTTAAGTGACTGTGATTCAGGTTTTAATCTAAGCACAACAGCCAGACCTTGCCATTAAGACCTATGAAATAGAGGCATGCTGAGCAGCGACTGAGCGGCTGAATAGATGTCTGGAAGCAATCTGTGAAAGATGGCTGATCAATGGCCGCCAAATGAAATGGGAGATGAAAAGACGTCTTTTAAGGCTCATGAAAAGGGAACTTGTCGGAGGGCGTTTTGTTCAGCTTTCCATTTTTAACCTCAATCATTTGAGCAGAGCGCACATGAAAGAGGGAAACGGTAATAGTGTAGCCAACTGTGGCTTTCTTCCTCTGATGTCAAGTGTCCCCCGGACTCTAACATGATTGCCTGTAATATTCTAAAGTAAGAGCCGTATGTTTCGTTTACACTTTTTTAAACATTGAGGTAAGCTCCTCCGTTAAGCACGCAGCAGTCATGCACACGCTGCCACAGACTGCCGTAAAGCACAACTAAACGGCATCTAAACCAGGATGAAATATAAATGAGATTACATCATTCCTAAATTGCATTAACTTCAAACGCTTTGTAGAACAATGTGGTCACATTCTTCCCCCACAGGGGCCTTTCCAAACAAAGCCTGATTGTAATGGGCCACATGAAGCGCCAATTTAACCCCGCACGAGCTCCCACATACAGATGAGAGCCCGCTAAAGCCAAGACGTACATTAATCCTGCCCAGATTGGGGACTGTATGAATTATGCTGAGAATCTTATCCGTTTCCCCTGATCTCCTGCTGGGTGAATTGATTGCGTTTTTTGGTCCTAATCCGCAGCATGCCATGCATCTCGGGAAGCCATCTTGTATAAATAGAATTTGGACTTGACAAAAGCCACCTCCAGCTGAGCAATGAGAAAGCATCCTTTTACCAGTGCACGTCCCCCACGACGCCGAGTGACATTTGAAAATAGCCAGCAGAGGTTTTCATGGGATTGTTGGATTGATTTTTCTGTTACCAGCTCCAGCTGCAGCCTCTCTTGGGACATCATCTGTGTATGTGACACTCATCTGGATGGATTGGATTCTGGAAAATGCCTCCTCAAGAAACATCTCTGTGCAGCCAGAGAGGGTGTTTTAATGAGATTAATTAAATTGCTTATGAGTGATGGTGCTCCACCAATTACCCGGGCCATAATATCGTCTTCCTCCACCCAGGCCGTCGTGCTCCGACGAGCGCTGCCAGCCTTCTGCGAGTGTGTGGCTGCAGCAGGAAATGATTAATCATCTCATCGCCATCCCAAGAGATAATATGACAATAAAGACAAAAGCCTCTCATCGACGGTGGCTGCTTAAAGCCAAGAGTTGCTTCCTAAACGCAGGCTCTGGAGTGCTATTAGTGCTGTGGGTGGAGCCTTTTAGAATAGAGCATTTCTTGTTGTTGTAGCACAGCACTGCAGAGGTCTCAGTGGAGGTTCACTTGTTTCCTATAATGAGGTTCTGCAGTTCACATTCCACCAAATGACAGAACATAAGAGGCGCTCTGACAAGACAGAGCCGGCACCGGGACTGCCTTTCATTCCTGAAGGAGAGCAGCAGGGCACGGCCTCCCTGGCGTCTGTTTCCTTTTCCCTGCTGAAGGGCAGGGAGGGTCACAGACTCCGAGGGATCGCAGCGGAGAGCGTGGCAGCCAGGATTCAAACCACAGCAGGATTCAGCCACGGATTGGAGCGCCGGCGACTGCACGCAGCGAGCTGTGCAGGCTTTTATTGGCCCTTCTCCATCACACCTGTCACACTAGATTGGGTTTGTAGAAGCGTTTCCTTTAGCTGAAAAGGCCAAAGTAGATTATGGGGGCAGGCAAGGTTGAAATGGAATAGCAGTGGAACGGGGCCAAATCTAACGCCTTGCTGTCTGAATGCAAATGGTGGATAAATTATGAATGATCTGTGTGCTTTACTGTAAAGTCCTGCCTGGTTACAAGAGGAGTTTTCAAACATTTTCATGTCACAGAAGCAGCAAAAAGACACATTTTGTCACCTCAGCCTCTGAGGAGATGTGAAATAAAGCCGAAAACTACGATAATCCTTAAACCTAATGTAATATCTGTAATTGAAGAAGTTCCTATGGAACTGAGTTATGGCAATATTAATCTATTTCTCAATTTGCTGTGGACCCCCAGGAGCTCTGCTGAGGCCCCTGGTGGTCCTCTGACCCACATAACTCACAGCTCTGGTGTTGGCGTAGGAAATGTGACGCTTTAGGAAGGTTTTCTCGATTCAAGAGATTTTATTTTGAGATTAAACCAAAAACAACTAAATATATACTGTATGTTTAGATGAAAAGTTTAGTTTTTAGGAAACATTAGGCTACAAAAATGGGAGTAAATGTACATGTGGTGCTTAAATTCTTAAACTGAAACCGATTAGACAGTTTTAAATGTGGAAAATCACCTTCACACACATCCAATAACGTTAACCTTAAGCATGTGGCACTGGGCCGGGTCTTTGATAGCAAACACCTCATTTACACACAAAGCAAACTGATGCTCTTGATGAACATATCAAGCCTCTGACCCAGGAGAGGAGGCCTGGACCTCAGGCTCATTCTTAAGCACCACTGGGTGTTAGTCCAGTTTCTATTCACTTTAAGACTCATTAGAACTGTACAAACTCTGTTTTTTTTACCTTATATCCTATATTTCCGTTTATATTTGCACGTGTTTCAATAAATCACTGCATCTATTTCCTATTTTCCTGACAAAATATCAATAAAACGAGGCTGGCTGCGTTGCGTTTCAGTCATTTTTCTAGGTTTTGTCACCTCGAGAACATTCTCTTACATCTTCTTCAGATGGAGCTATTTTTCTTGAGTTTTCCTACGGCTTTCAGTTTGATTTTCTAATTCCATGTGGTTATTTCCGCCAGATGTTTGCGGCGCTAATTTTAGCCGTGTGACACTCGCTGTACGCGTTGTTGCTATGTAACCTGTAGAACCGTCTCAGACAAAGCGGTGGGAAGAACTTGATGGAAGAAGTGCGACGGGCTTTTGCTTTAAAGCCAGCTTTAAAACGAGGAGTGTTTTAGAGAGCAAACATGCAAACCTCTGCAGCCGTGCGCTGGTGTTTGAGCCCATCTTTATTACTGTGGTCACCTGGGGGGTAATGTTTTTCCTCTGGGCTGTTTTCCAACACAAACAGTGGCGTGCGGCGCTGCTCTTTACCCATCAGGCCTTCTGGGAGGAACGTCTTCCTCATTATGGCTTCGTTTGACAAACACACTCAATATTCACTTTTCCTCAGCCTTTCTGGCTACTTTCCTTTCTCTCAGCGCCGCACACACACATGCAAACGCACCTTTTGGGTGTAATAAAACAGCAGATCAGAGTCATTGGCTGCTGACAGGGACTGACACTGAAATCTGCTGCTGTTGGAAGGCTGCCTGGGAGATGTTCATTACTCACAAAGCTTGTCGGTTTGGACAGGAGAGGAACAACGGTCTTATTAAGTGGAGACCTGGAGCAGCCGTAGGGGAAATACACACACTCCTACGCCTGCACCCACACGGGCTCCCGGAGAGTTTGACGCCGCGGCTCCCACCGAGCGCGCCGATAGGCTGCGAGAAGTTGGGGCTGTCAGAAAAATCCCAAACTTTCCAGCGACGGCAGAATCTGCTGAGTGGGGAGTTTGACAGACAGACAAATTGTGACACGGCGACATCTCCCGAGTAAAACTGTGGCGTGGAGGAATGCGACGGCCTCATATTCACAGGATATTGATCGAATTTCTGATGTCTGGCTCATTGTGTAACTCTCACAAAAACAGATTGAATATTCCCGACATGGCTGAACCTGAAGTCTTGTTTCCATAGTAACCGCTCTCAGCCGGTCTAAACATAGCCCATACACTTTACCTCTGCTCAGATCATCAAGCACAGCTGAAGAGGATGTGGATGCGTGGACACGGACAATGATGTTCTCGACTCGAGGCGCTGAAATTATATCAGAGCACCCAACGTCTTGGTGTCTATTTACAGGCCCAACTGTGGTTAAAGCACGAGAAGAACAGAGGAAGACAAACAAAAGGAGATGAAAGTAGGCTTTTATTTCACCACGGAGCCATCCTCCATCCATCAGAGAGGATTTGCAAGCCGCCGCGTGTCTCGGGCACCGTTGAGGACACCTGGTTGTGTTTTCTGCAGCCCCCCCAATTCATCTCGCCTGCTTCTTTTTTACCAAGTTTGCAAAATCTTAAAATAGCAGCATCTCTCTAAACAACCTGCTCCACTTCAGCCTCCGGGAAGAAGAAAAAAACAGAAAAGAAAGAGGGTCTTCATAAATCAAACTTGCCGCACTCGTGACGGTTCGGGGACGAGAAGGGAGTCGTCGCTGAAATCTCTTCAGCTCCATCTTCCACCCTAACGAGGACCAGCAGGACGCTGAAGCCTCACCTTGAATCCTAATTTAAGTCTTTGCAAAAATCCAGGCACAACAGTTTGAGTCAGGGAATCTTAAACCTGTACCTCCTCCTCCAAACTGTCATGGCGTCTCACTTCCTGAAGAAGAACCTGCTGATATCTGACGCAACCTTGGAGGCCGTTGCACTCTTCCTCCTCTGGCTCCGCTCCTTGGCTTGCTGAGCCGTCCGCTGTGAAAGAAAATTAAACATGACGCAAGAGGTTAAATCTGCAGTCGGAGCCCAAGAGTGAGATCAATATATTGAGCATCTCTAGATTAAAATGTCGGCATAAACAGAGAGAGGATCTCCTTATCTGAGGGCCCAGTTCTCCACGTCAGCTTATGTTAGGCTACATATTCCAAACTGACACCCACTCGGACGAAAATGCTCTCCGGCGTGAAAGCAAAGCACATTTTAGGCTACAATGCAAGCCGTCTTTGATTTTAAAAAGCTCTCCTCTCAAATCGGGTCTCTTTGTGAGAGGTTTGTTTTCTGGAATTGTGAAATATGGAGTCCCTAAGACAGATATACAGCACTTTCCAGCAAATCCATCACTATGTCAAACAGCCACTTCGTGTGATGTTATTACAGGGAAAATGTGGCTTTGAGCTGGATGATGTAACTTCTGATCAATGTGTTTGGGCGTGTCTCACATTAGCGCCACCACACATGATCTTCAAAGTGAGCGATGAGACTTTCTTTTCACACGGGGATAAAGCAGAGGTCCATCCACCGTGCACCTTAAATGTCAGACAAATTGCTTTTGCCCCTTAAGCCCTTTGGCTTTGAAGGCCGCTGTGGTGGTTGTTGCAGGTGCAGTGATGCGGGGTGTGCACATACGGCTTTGTGGCAGACCGTGCACAGCGTCTGCAGGTTGTCCAGAGTGCACTGTCCTCCTCCGCTGTAGACCGGCCGGATGTGGTCAACCTGCCAGAAGTCTCCTTCCACCGGAGCTCGGATCATCTCGTTCAGCTGAGAACACAACCACAACACACCCGTGAGCCTCTAACCCTCAGAAATTCCCCGACGCTGCTCTAAATTGACAGAAACAAGCTGTGATTGCACTGCTTCCCCAAACCATCCATCCACGCTAAAGGTAATTTTGCGAACTGATTTGATGTCTCAACTAAAGCTCAGTTTTTTTTCCTCAGAGCACAGCGGCGGCCCGAAGTTACAGCACACTCACACATATACACAAATCATTCCTATCCAACAAACCTCTGCACTGCAGGGGCACTTCAGCAGCATGCTTCGCCATAAAAGAAGATAAAGACGCCACAGCACAGCACATAATTGGCTCAATCCAGGAAATAATGAAAGCAAACTGCAGGAAAACAGCCTCTTATTAAGGCTTAAAATGTTGAGATTAATGTAAGCCTGTATGATTGTGGGGATAAGAGCAGGTGATGAAAACAATACCAGAGCCGAATCAATGCCAGTGAACTCTGACCCCCGTTATCAGTCACCATTTGGAGTCAAATAAATCGTTTAAATGACCCACATAATGAGCAGCTGGAGGGAAACTCAATCAAAAGCGGACCTGCCAGTCTGCCTGATGAAGAACACAGAAATTAGGTTAAAAATACCACAGGGAGTGACATGCTACAGTAAGATACATACTTTCTGTGACTCTCTTTGGGGCGACTCATCGCACTTTTAAAGCAAAGAGTTACTCAACGCCAAAGAAAAACTCAGCCGACCAACTTTGGACATGTGCTGCGTGCTAAAGGCGTGCAAACAGACCATCACGTGCTGGTCAAACGCTGCTTTAGAGCATCTACTGCACCCAACGTGCGCGTTCAGGAGGAAGCAGGAGCAATAAATGGAGGATATGCAACCTCCAGAATAAAGTGGGGCAAAGACATGATACTATCACAGCTAAAATCATTCAAAATAACCATTTTATGCTATATATCGATAGAAAATGAGAGTATTCTGTAACTAAATGAAAACCCAAACTATTCAAATGAAGCTGCAGCTTCAATACATTTAATATTTCACCTGATTTGTCCTAAATATGTCACCTTTACACACTGCTGGTGGCAAACAAGAAGCTTCCTGGACACTAAAATAGATGCAAAATGACAGCGGTAACGCTCACTCTTACAGTAACAGTGGTGCAGTGCTTGGTCTCAAACGGAGCTCTGAAAGGAGCTCAAACTGGCTCAGAAGATGGAGAGTCCCTGCAGCCATATTTTCTTATTCATGCTGTGAGTTGGCGTAACCTGGTGTGGGTGCAAGCTGAAATCTTCCAGGCTGCAGATGCTTAAACTTGCAGATCCTGCTGGTTGTGAGGGGAGAGCGCCAACCTGTCCTGAAAGGTCACTCAGAAGGTCGAACCTCGAGACTTTTGACACAATGTAGCGATAAACAAGGAGCATAAACACTGCTTTTATTATCTGGGAGTTGCTCGTTTGTCGTGCTTTCAGAGAAAGACACCAGGACATCAGTTTTAATCCGTAATAAATTAATAAATTAACACGTTAGCATGATCTCGTACTCAGGCTGCATGGCGGTTAGCGCCGTCGCCTCACAGCTAAAGGGTTCCAGGTTCGATTCCCAGTGGAGTTTGCATGCTCTCCCCGTGTTTGCCTGGGTTCTCCGGCTTCCTCCCATCATCCAAAAGCAGGCAGGGAGCCCCGGGGAAGGAAAACCTCGGAGAAACAAACCAGGGCAGGGGATGCTCTTCAGCAGCTCACTCAGGGAAACCAACGCCGTACTGGGCCCCTGGCGTCATGGAGACCAACGAGACAACAACATACTCGGATAAAAGGTGTAATATTGGCACATTATTGCAGCTACGTGTCTGTAGTGGCTGGTCCAGCAGCAGACTCTCAGTAGGCTGCAGACATTAAGTTTAATCTTAACAGTTGTCACACATGTAAAATCAATGCAGGACGTGTTGCACAAGTGGTTCAGAAGGCTTTAGCAACACGAAGCAAGAGTTTAATCCCACTTGTGATTAAGCTTTGTTGTCATTTTTATCGTCAGCAGCAGGAGGAAAACACTGCTGTGAGAAGTTTCAGGACCACTGAGCCAGGACTAAGTTTCCCTCGCCTTCACCGAGCTGAGCTTCAACACGAAGCAGCTGCAGCAGCAGCAGGAAACAACCTCTTCTTCACCTCCTGCAGCCTCACCTGCAGCCTCACCTGCACCTTGGTGCACAAAAAGGTCTGACAAACAGATGAAATGCAGAGGAACCCAAGCGTGACCTGCTCGCATTTTTCAGCAAATGATCATTTCGACAGGATTGGAATAGATCCTCCTTTCAATAGTTCTTCTGTCTTCAGACGCAGGTATATTCAGAAAAGACCAAAATCAGATTCAAACGACTAAATCCATATTTGCAATTAAGCAGAGCTCTGCTTCACAATTAAAACTAATCTTTATTTAGTAAATCAATCTTCATCGATGTAAACGGAGATAAAAAAGGAGCTAAAGAGCTAATCCAGACTCCATTTCCACGCTGGAGGAAACTCCTAAAAGTGAGGAAACTTTCTGCTGCCCTGAACACTTGAGTTATGTGGGCCAAACAGGGCCCCCCCCCCACCCCCTGGAAACATCCAGTGGCATAAAATCTGAGAGCCACCAGGGGTTAGAGCATTGGTAGCACAGCTGCATTTCTTTTAATGCCAAGTTTGACAGTTGGTCCAGTCTTCCTGCTCGTCCTCACTGAATCGCCGTCTTGAGAGAAATCCGACAGCATCAGAAAACTCAATTAGGTCGAGTTTGTGCTTCAACTTTCTTCAAGGAACACGATCCTCTGAAGAAAAGCTGCAGTCTGAAATCTCCTCCAGTGTACGTTTAAAGTTAATATCGGATCGTATTTTACTTCTGTAGCAATAAAGCTCAGTGAAATGTGGCTTTATTTGGGTTTATCATCGTTTGAAATCAAGATAGAATTTAAGATATGCTGCACGTTTAATTTAAAACTGATTTATTACGCTTTTAATTGAATTTTTGTTGGTTCAAAACCTTGTTCACTTGGATTAAAAGCTGGCAAAAATTCAGATTTAAGGTGGAAAAACAAAAGATAAGAAGCATTAAGGTGCAACTGAAGTACTTTAGAGTTAATGCAACCTGAGGTGTTAATATGCATCTATACATGAACAGATTTAAGGATCCAGTGCAGCAGCAGAAGGAAACTCTGACCTCAGAGTCTCATGTTCCAACTGCATTGTTCACAACTCTTTCTGTTGTTCAAAGCTCAACGTTTTGGTCAACCTGGGCTGAAACTCCTCCCTTTTTAAGATTCCAGCCTCCACCAAGTTTGCTTTCAAAATGGCTTTAATATTTTCTCAATCCCATAATGGTCAGCTGTTTTTAAAAGCCGATCTTTAGTGAACCGACTGAGGAAGTGAAAACTGGAAAAACCCTGATTTAAGGTCCGAATTAAGCAAACGATATATTTCCACAGCTGCTTTATGCAAACCAGCTTTCAGGGAAACCAAAACTCAAAGAGAGTTTCGCCCTAACCTTACTGAACACAAAACCTTACTAACTCTGTACTTATGCACGCCAAACCAGTGGCGTGAAGAAAACAACCAGAAACTGGCCACAGCCACAGAGATGCTCTTTGCTCAGAACTGAGAAAAGTGAACCCTCTAAACAGGATTCACCCCTTTTCCTATCCAGGGAAAAACTCTTCCTCCCCTGCCAGTTCACACAGAAGAAAATATATCACAACTTAGTGAATTAAAACAATCAAAAGGACCGCCGTTTGCTTCCTTAACCAGTCACCAAAACCTCAAACCAGTCATGCATGTGTGAACCAAAACAGAGCGGCAACCTGGAAATTTACCACCCTGAACGGCTCCAAATGAACCAACAAACTGACTGAAACTTCCTAAATAACGAGTCCAAATTCACTCAAAAGTAGGTTGACGAGCCCCCATTTTGTCATGAGCCACGACAAAAAGGGAGAACACACACTTCTTTAGTAACTTTAAACTGAAATGTACGATTAATAAAGAGAGATAAAGTCAGTTATGTGTGTAAGTGAGGTGTGGTTCAGATAAAACAAAGAAACACAAACAAGCTAAATGATGAGCTGAATAACTGAGTGTCATAGGTCCTCAGCTCCTCCCATCTACCTGAAATGAGCCTGTGAAAAACAAACAAAGGCCGACCAGAGGAGAGGGCGGGGTGTGATAAAACAGCAAGTTTTCCTTTATTTTGGACACCTGAACACGAGAGAAGAACCTGGAGTGAAACCAGCAGAAGAGCCACAGATGACTTAGAAAAATTAGAGAAAGAGACGCCTGATGGGAAGAGTTTAGAACCAAAAATGTATTTTTCTGCTCTGCCGACATTAAGGCGGGGAGCTGGAATTGATCCCAACAGATTTAAAGAACAGGCTTGCTCACGGGGGCAGAGTTCACACACACATTTCAGTCAATTAAACCTGCTTTTGTGCCAGAACCGAGCGCCTTCCTGCAGCCGACCTCACTGCTGTACATTCACACACACACAACTCTGCCCACAGACACCTGAAGGCTTTAATATACACCACAAAGGCCTTTCTACACATGTACACACACCAGAACCCCCAGTATGAACCAAAGAATGAGCCTATAATCTTGAGGCTTCTCCACCACTGAGGCGTCTTATCATGTGGCTGAGTTTGTTTCCTCTAAAGCTCAGTGCATCGATCGGTGCTGATGCAGCTGCCGACGGCACTGGGAAGAGGTGTGTGTGTGTGTGTGTGTGTGCGTGTGTGTGTGTGTGTGTGCGTGTGTGTGTGTGTGTGTGGTGGGGGGGGCTGGCTTTGCAGGATAACAGCCAACCAAATCAAACAGGCTTACTGGTCGAGGTCTGGCACTGGGAAAAAAAAAGAAAAATCAATGTGCTCAGCAATCCATTTACTGGGAGCTGGCCCCGCAGAGCGCAGATCAACCTGCACGGTGTGTGCGTGGCAGCGCTGGTGTGAAAACGTGCGTGGGCGTGCGGGATGGAGAGTGGAGGCCGTTTTTTAAATTTTTTTAACCAAAAAAAAAAATCTAATTTCTGAATTAATGACGGCGATAATGAGTCTGATGTCAGAGGTCTGGCTGTAAGACAGGAGCTCACATCAGGAGAGGCTTTAAGCTGCACGTTTATTCGTGAGCTTTTACCCGTTTGATTGACAGCTGGGCGAGCCAAGTGTTGTCCAGCATGGTCTTCCGCTGGGAGGGCGGGGCGTCACGGACCCTCAGGAACAGGTCGTGGGCGCCCAGGCCGCAGTGCTGGCAGACGCCTTGCTCCGCCTCCAGCACCTGGGAGCGCATGTACGTCTGGCTGCAGCGCAGCTGGAACTCATCCTGGCACCTGTGGGTTTCATGACATGTGGGATCGTACAGAAAGGAACCGAGCGGGGAATTAAGCGGTGAAAGCTGGGCTCTACCTGTGGCTGCAGAATCGAGTATCCCACGCCCCGCCGGCCGTGGGGCACACCTGCTGGCAGGAGAGACACAGAGGGACGCCCTGACCATCCACAGCCTGCAGATAACCCAGCTCTGATGAAGGCGGCTTATCTACTCCCTCACTGGACTGCTGCTTCCTGCACAGAGAGCGAGGCGGACAAAGAAATCCATTCTGTGCACTTAAAAGAAAACAAGTGGCTGCTCAAGCTTATCTCAGATGGAAAGTTCAGGCCGAAGGCATCGCTGCTTCAAAGATACCAACAAGAGCCAACAGGTCATTGACAGACGATATGAATTCTAAGAGGGTTTCACATACAATGTTTGAACTACAGCACTTCAGGCATTTCAGATTAAATATGAAGGATGTTTAATCATTTTCTATTACTTGATATACATTTAATTTGAATAATAGAATAGATCGAAGTCAAAGTGGAGTCAGATTCATGTGTGGCACATTTCATGGACAAAACAATTCAAATACAATAAAAGCACTGCAGAAAGGGAGCAGAAAAGCATTAAAATATGTAAAAGAATATAAGAGAAAGAAATGAAATGATTAAAATGATTAACAAGCAACAGTTTAGATAAATTAAAAAGATATCGTGCACATTTCATGCATAGAAACATGAGAAAAGAACTGTTTTTAACCTGGATTAAAAAATGTCTCCATTTGGTGACAGTTTAATCTCCTCTGGCACTTTGTTCCACTTGTTTGCAGCATAAATAAACAGCTAAATGCTGCTTCTCCAGGTTCAGTCTGGACTCTGGACTGGACCAGCTGACCTGACTCCTTGGATCTAAGAGCTCTGCTGGGTTTAGATTCTCTGAACATGTCACAGATGTAAACCATCTTTTAAAGGCTTTTAAATCTATTCTGTGACTGACTGGAAGCCAGAGTAAAGACTTTAAAGCTGCTGTGATGTGTTCAGATCTCTTAGTTCTGGTTAAAACTCCAGCAGCAGCGTTCTGGATGAGCTGCAGATGTTTAAAGCTCTTTTTGGGGAGTCCAGTTAAAAGATTCTTACAGTAATCTAATTCACTGGACATGAATGCACAGATGAGTTCCTCCTGGTCTTTTTGGGAGAGGAAACCATCCTAAAAAGCATCCGAATTTCAGGCTATTTCTAATGAACGTCTTTAAATATGAAAGATTCACTTATTTTCCAGGTGATTTCACACAAATGGAAACGAGGGCAACTTGACTTCTTCTTGATTCTGGCAGAGCTTTCAGCTCTTCTTCAGTCCAGTTTCCCTTATTCAAGCCCTTAGATTTACTGTCACAACTTTCAGGATTACCATAACCTGGATGACTGAAAATGTGGTTTCATGATGTGGTTTTACCCTGGAAAAGATGTGTTCTTGTTGCTGTAAAATCTCAGAGAGCTTTTCTGCATTAATGCTGCCGTCACAGAAGTGGAAATGAGCTTTGCCCCCTGATCCAACCCCATACCATCACAGAGCCTGGCTGCAGGGACTGGCTGCTGACAGCAGGCTGGATGCTGCTTTTGCTCCATTTCTTCCAACAAAGAGCTGGAATACTGATGGGTCTGACCACAGCACACGTTTCCACGGTGACGGTCCATCCCAGACGCCTCCGAGCCCAGAGAAGTGGACGAGGTTAGCATCAGGCTTCTTTTCTGCACATTTCTGAATGTAACTCTGCTTGACAAAGGTTTCCCACAGTAACTCCTTGTCCATGTGGTTCCATCAGCTGTTGATGAATGACGGTTCTTTATGCGGCGCAGTCTGAGGGGTCAGAGGTCACAGGTGACCAGCTCAGGCTTGCTCCCTTGTCCTTTACACACTGAAACTCCTCGAGAAGTCTTTTGATGATATTCTGCACAGTAGGAGGAGGAAGAGATGCAAATCTCCTCCAATCTTTCTCTGAGGATGGAATTCATGGAGATCCTCTGCCCATCTGTTCCCCAAAAACTCAGCCGAATCATGGCTATAATCACCTGTTTACGTCACCATTTTAAAACTAAATCATTTTTAACGTCGTTATTAGCCGTAAATTGTTCACATGCCAATTTTTTTGGTCTGAAATGCAAAAACAACTAGAAAAAAGATCAAATATCTTGAGATCATGTTGTCTGTAATGAAATAAAAGCCAAAGTAGATGTAAGAATCACAGCTTTCTGCTGTTTTTTTATATTCCTTACTTATCTGCATCTGATTAAAGGCTGTAAATCCTGCACATCTTGATTCTGGCTCAATAGAAACGAACCCTGATGGGAAATGTTGATGCGAGGAGCGAGGTGACTGTGATGCGACTGCACTGCTCCACTGATGGAATTAATGCTGATTAAATTGACCTAAACAGCTCAAAACCATTGAATATTGATGCACAGCGAGGGCCGGGCATCAATCAAAATGTTGAATTCCCCTTTAAAAGAACCTAAGTTAGGTACCCAGCCCTATGCACAGCTGTTAAGCTTGAAAACTCCTGCAGAAAACTGTTTAAAATATATAATATAAATGACTAAAAGCTTCACTTAGTAACTTATGACAGCTCTTGTCTGAGAGAGTAAAGTTAAGAGAGTAAAGCTGATGATGATGATGAAGAATTCTTCTGTGCTTTAGAACATGTGATGCATAAAGAAATGAAAATACCACAAAAAGATGTGAGTAATCTTCTTTTTTTATGTGTTTTTCATTCATCTGGAGTGACTGCTGCCCCTTCTGTACCGAACCTTGGCTCATATGAAATTAATCAGTTCCTAAGCCCCATTTAAATGATGTGTGGGAGAATTTCAGCATCAATAAACACACTTAAACACAATAAATCTACGTGTGCTTCTGCAAAAACACAAAGTTGGGAGACATCTCTACCTTGGTTGATCTCCTGAACATTTCGAATGTGCATGTGCCTTCGTGTCCTTTTGGCAGAGGACAGCAAATCTGGGCCGATGCCATGTTATCCCAGCGGGGAGCTGCAGCCACGTTGGAGGGGACAGATGGACTAAATTTGCTTTCCCCATGGTTTGCAATTCAGATAAACAGAAAGAGGAACAAAGATCCAAACAGACGAAGCACAACAGAGGGAAATTCAATCGCTGAAATGGAGAAGAAAACCTTCTATAAAAAGAAACCTAGCTGCTTCAAAGTTAAGAAGATACCAAAAAATTGGAAGTACCAAGAGACAAATGCTGTGCCAGCACTGTCGAGTGGATGAAAGAGACAGAAATAGATGATTTACTGGTGTGCCCAAACTGAGGATGGTGGAAACGCGCTACTTTGGAAAACTTTCTCAAGTCATACGTTGGGTTCCTGTGAAATCATGAAGCTCCTTTTCATTAAAATCCTTTTAATGAATGGAAGCTTGTGGTCAAACGTAATTTCAGATGATTCCAAACCGATGAATGTACAACACATTTAAATTCATGCAGGAAACGGAGCAGCGTCTCAGCATGGGGCGACTCTCTGAAAGCTCATACTTCAAACTCCAGAAATAATGCAACATGCCTTCAGCAAACAGCGCACAGCATGCTAATGTTTACACCTCCGCTCATCTCTGATGCTCCGAACCAAAGGAAACCAAAATGAAGAGCGGGATCTGCGAAGTCCAGCTGTCAATCGGCAGAGTGCTTCCTCACCATTGATCTAACGGCAGATTCGGCTTCATAAAATGTAATTTGTTGCTTCCCGAGGACAGCGAGCGGCTCTGATTTACGCCACAAGGCCACCGCCTGGAACAGGTAAAACACTGAAAGCTGTCAAAATCCTCCCTTCAATAAAGCTGCTGCCTGTTGTAAACAAAGGCAGCCGAGCAAAAAGAGTTTTATGCATCATGGAAATCAAAGGCTCCGAGTCGTTACCAGGGTTTAAATCTGCTAAACACAACATGAGACGGCTTTAATGAAAACTGCTTCATGGCGACAGGTATGGCTTGTTTGGAAGAAAGAACATTGCTGCTGAATGTGGTTCATGGAGTGGATTTCTCCGTTTTTGGTGAATAAATAATAACACAGTGTAATATGTCATGAATTGCTGCCCATTAGACTTCATTTTAAGACCTGATGAGGACCAGATGATTCAAAGTGTGAATACGAGGGCGTTTGTTCCTCTTTTTCACGGCCGTCTACGGCTGTATGTTTCGAGCTCTTCCAAAAACTAAAGAAACACAAACTCCTACGATATTTCAGATAATCACCAGCTCTGCCGACCACATAGCGATTTTACAAGAAAAATACTGGAGAACATATTTATTGCTTGTTACCTAATGACCTCTCGAGTTGTTTCGAGAGGATTTGTAGTCATGGAATTAGACAGATTGATCATCTCTGCTCATGGTGAGCCGGGCTAAATACTCCCCGAGAACAGTCGGTTTATCATTTGGTAAATATGATTTAAAGCAGGGATGTCAAACTCCAGTCCTTGAGGGCCGCTGTCCTGCAGGTTTAAGATGTTTCCCTGCTTCAACACACCTGATTCAGAAGATGTTTCCCTGCTTCAGAAGATGTTTCCCTGCTTCAACACACCTGATTCAGAAGATGTTTCCCTGCTTCAACACACCAGATTCAGATGTTTCCCTGCTTCAACACACCTGATTCAGAAGATGTTTCCCTGCTTCAACACACCAGATTCAGAAGATGTTTCCCTGCTTCAACACACCAGATTCAGATGTTTCCCTGCTTCAACACACCTGCTTCAGAAGATGTTTCCCTGCTTCAACACACCTGCTTCAGAAGATGTTTCCCTGCTTCAACACACCAGATTCAGATGTTTCCCTGCTTCAACACACCTGATTCAGAAGATGTTTCCCTGCTTCAGAAGATGTTTCCCTGCTTCAACACACCTGCTTCAGAAGATGTTTCCCTGCTTCAACACACCTGCTTCAGAAGATGTTTCCCTGCTTCAACACACCTGCTTCAGAAGATGTTTCCCTGCTTCAACACACCTGCTTCAGAAGATGTTTCCCTGCTTCAACACACCTGCTTCAGAAGATGTTTCCCTGCTTCAACACACCTGATTCAGAAGATGTTTCCCTGCTTCAGAAGATGTTTCCCTGCTTCAACGCACCTGATTCAGAAGATGTTTCCCTGCTTCAACGCACCTGCTTCAGAAGATGTTTCCCTGCTTCAACACACCTGATTCAGAAGATGTTTCCCTGCTTCAACACACCTGATTCAGAAGATGTTTCCCTGCTTCAGAAGATGTTTCCCTGCTTCAACGCACCTGATTCAGAAGATGTTTCCCTGCTTCAACACACCTGCTTCAGAAGATGTTTCCCTGCTTCAACACACCTGCTTCAGAAGATGTTTCCCTGCTTCAACACACCTGATTCAGAAGATGTTTCCCTGCTTCAGAAGATGTTTCCCTGCTTCAACACACCTGATTCAGAAGATGTTTCCCTGCTTCAGAAGATGTTTCCCTGCTTCAACGCACCTGCTTCAGAAGATGTTTCCCTGCTTCAACGCACCTGCTTCAGAAGATGTTTCCCTGCTTCAACACACCTGCTTCAGAAGATGTTTCCCTGCTTCAACACACCTGATTCAGAAGATGTTTCCCTGCTTCAGAAGATGTTTCCCTGCTTCAACGCACCTGATTCAGAAGATGTTTCCCTGCTTCAACGCACCTGCTTCAGAAGATGTTTCCCTGCTTCAACACACCTGATTCAGAAGATGTTTCCCTGCTTCAACACACCTGATTCAGAAGATGTTTCCCTGCTTCAGAAGATGTTTCCCTGCTTCAACGCACCTGATTCAGAAGATGTTTCCCTGCTTCAACACACCTGCTTCAGAAGATGTTTCCCTGCTTCAACACACCTGCTTCAGAAGATGTTTCCCTGCTTCAACACACCTGATTCAGAAGATGTTTCCCTGCTTCAGAAGATGTTTCCCTGCTTCAACACACCTGATTCAGAAGATGTTTCCCTGCTTCAGAAGATGTTTCCCTGCTTCAACGCACCTGCTTCAGAAGATGTTTCCCTGCTTCAACGCACCTGCTTCAGAAGATGTTTCCCTGCTTCAACACACCTGATTCAGAAGATGTTTCCCTGCTTCAACACACCTGATTCAGAAGATGTTTCCCTGCTTCAGAAGATGTTTCCCTGCTTCAACGCACCTGATTCAGAAGATGTTTCCCTGCTTCAACACACCTGCTTCAGAAGATGTTTCCCTGCTTCAACACACCTGCTTCAGAAGATGTTTCCCTGCTTCAACGCACCTGATTCAGAAGATGTTTCCCTGCTTCAACACACCTGATTCAGAAGATGTTTCCCTGCTTCAGAAGATGTTTCCCTGCTTCAACGCACCTGATTCAGAAGATGTTTCCCTGCTTCAACACACCTGCTTCAGAAGATGTTTCCCTGCTTCAACACACCTGCTTCAGAAGATGTTTCCCTGCTTCAACGCACCTGATTCAGAAGATGTTTCCCTGCTTCAACGCACCTGATTCAGAAGATGTTTCCCTGCTTCAACACACCTGCTTCAGAAGATGTTTCCCTGCTTCAACACACCTGCTTCAGAAGATGTTTCCCTGCTTCAACACACCTGATTCAGAAGATGTTTCCCTGCTTCAACACACCTGATTCAGAAGATGTTTCCCTGCTTCAACACACCTGATTCAGAAGATGTTTCCCTGCTTCAACACACCTGATTCAGAAGATGTTTCCCTGCTTCAGAAGATGTTTCCCTGCTTCAACACACCTGATTCAGAAGATGTTTCCCTGCTTCAACACCTGATTCAGAAGATGTTTCCCTGCTTCAACACACCTGATTCAGAAGATGTTTCCCTGCTTCAACACACCTGATTCAGAAGATGTTTCCCTGCTTCAACACCTGATTCAGAAGATGTTTCCCTGCTTCAACACCTGATTCAGAAGATGTTTCCCTGCTTCAACACACCTGCTTCAGAAGATGTTTCCCTGCTTCAACACACCTGATTCAGAAGATGTTTCCCTGCTTCAACACACCTGATTCAGAAGATGTTTCCCTGCTTCAACACACCTGATTCAGAAGATGTTTCCCTGCTTCAGAAGATGTTTCCCTGCTTCAACACACCTGATTCAGAAGATGTTTCCCTGCTTCAACACACCTGATTCAGAAGATGTTTCCCTGCTTCAGAAGATGTTTCCCTGCTTCAACACACCTGATTCAGAAGATGTTTCCCTGCTTCAGAAGATGTTTCCCTGCTTCAACACACCTGATTCAGAAGATGTTTCCCTGTTTCAACGCACCTGATTCAGAAGATGTTTCCCTGCTTCAACGCACCTGATTCAGAAGATGTTTCCCTGCTTCAACACACCTGATTCAGAAGATGTTTCCCTGCTTCAGAAGATGTTTCCCTGCTTCAGAAGATGTTTCCCTGCTTCAGAAGATGTTTCCCTGCTTCAACACACCTGATTCAGAAGATGTTTCCCTGCTTCAACACACCTGATTCAGAAGATGTTTCCCTGCTTCAGAAGATGTTTCCCTGCTTCAACACACCTGATTCAGAAGATGTTTCCCTGCTTCAGAAGATGTTTCCCTGCTTCAGAAGATGTTTCCCTGCTTCAGAAGATGTTTCCCTGCTTCAACACACCTGATTCAGAAGATGTTTCCCTGCTTCAGAAGATGTTTCCCTGCTTCAGAAGATGTTTCCCTGCTTCAACACACCTGATTCAGAAGATGTTTCCCTGTTTCAACACACCTGATTCAGAAGATGTTTCCCTGCTTCAACGCACCTGATTCAGAAGATGTTTCCCTGCTTCAACACACCTGATTCAGAAGATGTTTCCCTGCTTCAACACACCAGATTCAGAAGATGTTTCCCTGCTTCAGAAGATGTTTCCCTGATTCAACACACCTGATTCAGAAGATGTTTCCCTGCTTCAACACACCTGATTCAGAAGATGTTTCCCTGATTCAGAAGATGTTTCCCTGCTTCAGAAGATGTTTCCCTGCTTCAGAAGATGTTTCCCTGCTTCAACACACCTGATTCAGAAGATGTTTCCCTGTTTCAACACACCTGATTCAGAAGATGTTTCCCTGCTTCAACGCACCTGATTCAGAAGATGTTTCCCTGCTTCAACACACCTGATTCAGAAGATGTTTCCCTGCTTCAACACACCAGATTCAGAAGATGTTTCCCTGCTTCAGAAGATGTTTCCCTGATTCAACACACCTGCTTCAGAAGATGTTTCCCTGCTTCAACGCACCTGATTCAGAAGATGTTTCCCTGTTTCAACACACCTGATTCAGAAGATGTTTCCCTGCTTCAGAAGATGTTTCCCTGCTTCAACGCACCTGATTCAGAAGATGTTTCCCTGCTTCAACGCACCTGATTCAGAAGATGTTTCCCTGTTTCAACACACCTGATTCAGAAGATGTTTCCCTGCTTCAGAAGATGTTTCCCTGCTTCAGAAGATGTTTCCCTGCTTCAACACACCTGCTTCAGAAGATGTTTCCCTGCTTCAACGCACCTGATTCAGAAGATGTTTCCCTGCTTCAACGCACCTGATTCAGAAGATGTTTCCCTGCTTCAACACACCTGATTCAGATGTTTCCCTGCTTCAACACACCTGATTCAGAAGATGTTTCCCTGCTTCAACACACCAGATTCAGAAGATGTTTCCCTGCTTCAACACACCAGATTCAGAAGATGTTTCCCTGCTTCAACACACCAGATTCAGAAGATGTTTCCCTGCTTCAACACACCTGATTCAGAAGATGTTTCCCTGCTTCAACACACCAGATTCAGAAGATGTTTCCCTGCTTCAACACACCAGATTCAGAAGATGTTTCCCTGCTTCAACACACCAGATTCAGAAGATGTTTCCCTGCTTCAGAAGATGTTTCCCTGTTTCAACACACCTGATTCAGAAGATGTTTCCCTGCTTCAACACACCTGATTCAGAAGATGTTTCCCTGCTTCAGAAGATGTTTCCCTGCTTCAGAAGATGTTTCCCTGCTTCAGAAGATGTTTCCCTGCTTCAACACACCTGATTCAGAAGATGTTTCCCTGTTTCAACACACCTGATTCAGAAGATGTTTCCCTGCTTCAACGCACCTGATTCAGAAGATGTTTCCCTGCTTCAACGCACCTGATTCAGAAGATGTTTCCCTGCTTCAACACACCTGATTCAGAAGATGTTTCCCTGCTTCAACGCACCTGATTCAGAAGATGTTTCCCTGCTTCAACGCACCTGATTCAGAAGATGTTTCCCTGCTTCAACGCACCTGATTCAGAAGATGTTTCCCTGCTTCAACACACCTGATTCAGAAGATGTTTCCCTGCTTCAACACACCTGATTCAGATTAAATGGATCTCCTCAAAAGATTGTTACATTCTGCACACACAAGATAATGAGGCATCGATCTAAATCAGGTGTTTTGGAGCAGGGAAACATCTAAAACCTGCAGGACAGCGGCCCTCGAGGACCAGAGTTTGACATCCCTGCTTTAAAGGGTTGAAGTGTAGCTAAATAAAGAAACTAAAAAGCTTAGTTTGACGGGCTTCTGCCGAACAAAGAAAACCGCAGCATTTCCAGCTAATCTCTCCCCGCCTACATCGTCAGGTTTTCCTTCCCTCTTCCTTCCTACGACAGCGTGAACCGACACGGGCTGCAGATGCAGGCTGTTGTCGAACATTTCCTCACACTCGAAATGTGCCAACCACCACAAAGCTGTGCGTTTGATCAAAAGCGCGGATCCTGAACAGCAGCACCCTCCAGGCCACTTCACGGGTGTTTGAACGCACAGCAGTTTCCCTGCGTCTGTGTGCACATGTGCGCGAGTTCCGTTTCCATGGC
Source organism: Leuresthes tenuis (assembly GCF_036924035.1). Taxonomy (NCBI): domain Eukaryota; kingdom Metazoa; phylum Chordata; class Actinopteri; order Atheriniformes; family Atherinopsidae; genus Leuresthes; species Leuresthes tenuis. Next base: position 23,977,784 of record NW_027325355.1, read on the forward strand.
GACGCCGCCTCCTGGGGTGAGCTGGCCGATGCATCTAAACGGGTAGATTGTATTATGGTCTATATTTACTGTACTAACACACTCAGCGGGCCTTTTGCCTCAGCCACGAGGCACATACAGATCGCCATGGAGACGGCTGAAGGAGAGATGAAAAATGAAAACCGTCTGAATCCCAAAGTTGAGACAAAGCGTCTTGTTTCGGGGTTTCAGGGTCTGCTCGTGAAGGTGAACACCAACTGTGCTGAAAGCAAATGCAGCTTTCAGGAATCACCCAAGAAGACTTTTAAGGTTTCATGTGTCAAAAAAAGCACAAAGATTTGATTATAAAAGATGTTTTTCCAGACTTTAAAGACCTGAGGGCGGTATGACCTCTCCTGCCCCGAACATCCACCCACGTTTTTCCCTTGAACCAACCTCTCTGCAGCAGGTGGCGTCAGTGAAGAGGCAGACCTCCTCCTGGAGAAGAAGCTCTCCTTGGTGACCACTCGGACGCTGCCTCCCTCCTCGTGGGCCTTGCTCAGGGAGGCCTGGGCCACCTCGTCCCTCCCGAGGTACCTGTAAAACGGGACAAATTGGGCTGTGAGGGAAGGGAAGGTTTTCTCGCCTTACATAACCAGAGAGCTTGTTGATGAGAGCTGATTCATTTGTGGAGCGTGGGGGAGTACTTGCAAAGAGCTGGAATCATAAAGCCTCTCTCGATGGCAGCAGCATCAGGCACATATGATGGGACATTTGGGGTTGCACCATCACATCAGCAGTCTGCTGTGATCCTGGGACTTAACCGCATAAAAGTAACAAACCGCATCACCCAAAGAGCTGGCAAAATGCCACAATCTGTGTAATGTCAGTTTGATTTTGTTCTTGGCACCAAACTGTGCTTCGAGGCTCTAATTCCTCCATCTAATCCTTATCTCTTATTCTGTTTGTGTGTTTATATTCAGTTTTTCTTCTTGCCCGAATGAATCCTGTTACTGCTTCTGCAATCTGTTTCTCTCCCACAGGGATCATCAATCATCTAATCTAATCCCTCTGCCTCTCACCACTGCTTTTTATTGCCGTTGTTCTGCAGATGCTCGGTGTTAAAAGTACACATGCCAATCTGGCCAGGATTAAAATGACCCCTGGAAGGCCGAGCCGACGTAAAATATAGACGAACTCAAAGAGACGTTTGTTCTGGATGTGAAAGAATTCGAGTGGTTTGGAGAGAAAAAACGGACCAATCACCAAAAGTCCTGAGGAAATCTGGAGGGATTCTTCACAGGGATGAAACAACAGTCCAGTGGTCTCCACAGAGCAATTACTCGTCCTCTTTTCTTTACAGGGAAGTCCGGGGTCAGAGTCATCCATAAGCCCTGCAGAAACCCACCGTCTGCCATTTCCACTTCTTCACCAAGCAGGCAGAACCCAACTTACTGCACCTGTTGTGTTGATGCCAGCACACGTTTATCCCAAATACAACAGCTTAAAAAGAGCTTCATCGAGACAATTGAGGATTCAAAACCTATTCAAAACCAGGCCAACAGAGAAGTCTGTAATGATCAAAAATAACGCCACCCACAGCGCCTAAAATGACATTTTGAAGGTTTGAGGCGTTTTAAATCGTGATCTGAGTGCCGCTTAATGGCGGTAAGACAGTCTCATACATGCAGAGTTAACTCCAAGACATTGTGCAGAGGGAGAAAATGTGTAAAACATCAAGCCGCTTCCAGCTTTCCCTGAAGAAGGTACATGTTACATGTTAGCCTGACCGAATTCACTGCGCAGAAGTTGGCTTTGATGTTGTCAGAGGATGCTGTGGCTGTAAAGTCAGCTGAAAACGATGCAAACATGTTTGCTGCGGAGCACGTCTGGTGTACCCAAGCCCTTTAAAGTCCAATTAAAGGGGAACTCCAGTATTTTTAAACCTTATTTCTGCCATGAAATACGTTCATCTGCTCACTGAGAACAGTTTGGTGAAAGTCGGCGTCCTTCAGAAGATATTTAGATAACTGGAGATCCATATAACGGAGTGAACGGGGCTTAGAGGATGCAGCCTCTAAATAAGGCATTATCTGTCTTTATTTCACCAATACTTTAAGAAGAATGAATGAATGAACGTGTGCTATAGCTCTGTTAGCTCATAGCTGCTGTGTTGTTGTTATTGGCGGCTATTGGGGGGCTTATAGAGGCTTTCTACACACTCGTCTGCTGGGATGACGTCATCGACGCCCCCCTGCAGCACAGCTCATTCACTCCGGTAAGAACGTCCATCTTACTCAAAGTCGTCGTTCACGTCGTCAAAATCTGATAAATATCCTGCCATGTTGCACAAAACTATCAGCAGCAAACTCTGTGTGAAGTTAGCCGACTGTCACAGAGCACGGAGTGAATAAACTGTGCTGCAGGGGGGCGTGTGGATGAAGTGGTCCCAGTAGAGTGCCTGTGTAGAAATCCCTCCGTTAGCTCTCCTATAGCTGCAAGTAGCCACATAACAGCAGCTATGAGCTAACAGAGCTATAGCACACGTTCATTCATTCATTCTTCTTAAAGTATTGGTGAAATAAAGACAGATAATGCCTTATTTAGATATTTAGAGGCTGTATTTTCTATGCCCTGCTCTCTCCTGTTATATGGATCTCCAGTTATCTAAATATCTTCTGAAGGACGCAGACTTTCACCAAACTGTTCTCGGTGAGTAGATGAACGTATTTAATGCCAGAAATAAGGTCCAGGTTTAAAAATACCAGAGTTCCCCTTTAAGTGTGAACATGAAGCAGCAGCCACATGGTCTGGGTGTGTTCGTGTTACTTACTAATATTACAGTATTTTAATAGTTTTTTTTCTACGTAAACAAGCTAACTGACTCCTCATAAGAAACCCTGAATATTCCTGTGATGCCTCACAGATAAAAATGGGAATCTCAGACCGGTTTGACAGTTAGCTCCTCTAACTTTCTGTGATTGTTTATTGAAAAAGTCTCACTTCTACCGTGTACATAGCTAAAGAGTTACACAAACAAGACTAATTAGACGTTGCTATGCAGTGTTCCAACACATTTAACCCTTAATCTTAATTTATTATTAAGTGCCATGTTAACACAGTGCAATTAAAGCGGCTAATGTTGAAGCTTATGTGAAACTAACTCACAGGCAGGTGAAAGGCAACAATCCTGCTCCTTGTGGGGAACCATAACCTCTCTATAAAGACAATATACAGCATTAATAAGGCTGTGCTTCCAGCCATTCAGTCAAAAATCAGTAAATTCGGTTCCTCTCTCTGTGAGGTGCGACTCAAACCGATAACAAGCAGAAGATTTCAAAGACACGACGACCAGTAATTTAGATTAAAAAGGTGAAGCTTAGAGAAATGGATGCAGAGACGGGTGGAAACTACCAGGTGCTGCAGCCACTTTACACACAATCAACTCTGGTGATAAAGCTGATCCCCAATTGCTGCGCAGATCAATAATTAATGCATCTTCTGACACTTCCGTCAATTCTTGAACTTACTTTGATGAAACTTCACTGCTGGCGGACAACAGCGGCCCTGACACCTTTGAAATAAAAATCAATAACTGAAATACCTCCAAGAAGACATGTAGGAAAATTAATTCAACGCAAGTTTAACTATGAAGATACATTTTGCGACACCATAGACGACGGATACTGGTCCTTAGTTTCTGATAAAACTGCCCTGCTGCTCTGTAAATGGGAAGAAGCTGCCTGTGTAAAAACTCTGACCCAACAGGCCTGGCAGCAACATTCATATGGATTTACATCACCTCCATCTGGCCAGAATTCTCTCTTTGGGAGAGAGATGGAAGAAAGAAAAGGTGGAGGAGGGACACATCAAAGAGGAGAACTTTCTCTGGAAGACGTGGGAGGGGGGGTGAGGAAGAAGAGGAGTCTCCATCAAACACAAGAGCTTCCTTTGCTTCAAAGGGTCCCAGCACAGAGGCCGGATGAAACGAGATAGCGAACACTAAACTGGAGTCTGACTGCGCTTCAGGGAGAGTGTGGATATGTAAGTGTGTTTGCATTTTTTAATGCAGCTGGGAGCAGCGATTCTGCTGTTCCCTCCTGATGGATTATAATCCGTACGTCCTCTGCCAGCATAAAGAGGACAGTCAGGCTGCATGATTAGCTCATCATTTCTGCCAGGAAGACGGCCGGTGAGAGAAATCAAGTTCCATTTCAGACATAAATAACAATTTATTCGATTTAAAACTGGTTTGACTGCTTCGTGCTTTTGAGTTTTCAGCCACTCGTATCACCACAGAACTGCTTTAAAAGGTGTTTCCCTACTTTGTTTGAACATTACTATTTATTAATGTGCCGCCAACAGGTGGAAGAGACGTCTGTGTTTAGAAATAAAGATAAATAAGGAATAATAAGGGATGCTGTGTAAAATGCAATCTCATAAACCAATATTTAACATACTAAATTATAAAAAAGGAGACATTTGTCCATGGTGGCATCCCCTCTTCTTTTAACAACATCTGTACACATCTGGAACTGAGGAGACCAGCTGCTGGACCTCTGGGAGAACCATTCAAGATGGCTAGATGGAGGATTCCAGCTGCTCTTCTTCTGTGTTTTTGTCTCGTTCGTTGCCATGACGTAGCTGCGTTGTACTGTCGTTACGCACGCCGTCTTCGGCGTTGGTTTTCTTGCCAGCCAAGGCTGAAGAGCATCCCCCGTTGTCCTGGTTTGTTTCTCTGAGGTTTTCCTTCCCCGGGGCTCAGAGTACCCGGAGAGAACAGCTGGGAATCGAACCTGGAACCCTCTCGCTGTGAGGCGCTAACCACCACAATCCGATATGTTTTCTGTTCTGTAATTACTGCATTCTGTGTTTATTTGTATTCCAGCGTCCGACTTCTTCTGGGTTTTTTGTTAAAGGATCTTTTCTGTTTAACCCGTGGAATAAAAATCAAAGTGAAAACTGTACAGCTTCACATCCTCTGTAGTTGGATCAGTCTTCCCTCCCAAAGCTTCTCCTAAAAAAGCCAGACTTCTTCAGCTTTGACAGCTTCTGTAAACCTAAACAAGTGTCTGGTTTCAGCAGCACTGACTCACACCGGGTCTTTGGACTCTGTTGGTTCCTATTTGACGCAGAGTTGCAGGGGGGCTGCAGCCGGCTGCTTCTGCACCATCAGACCTGGCTCCAGCAGCCTGGCTCCGCCCGGGCCGGCCTGCAGCCTGGCTCCGCCCGGGCCGGCCTGCAGCTCAGCACCGAGGGCCAGACCCGGCTCAGCTGTGTGAAATCAAAGTAACGAGCCCCTGCTATGGTCTGGCCCAGCTGAAGCTGCTCTCCTCCAGCAGAAGCAGTCTTTTTTTCCCACTGGCAGATGTAAGAAGTGCCCAGCTGCTTTGCAGGAACTGGAAGAAACGTGAAGCTGCTAATTCACATTTCAAAAGCAACAGGTGAAGAGATTGACATTTATCAGCTCATTAAGTGCGATGTTCTGCTGGAGAACCTTAAGATCTGGCATTTATGTGGCTGTAACTGACACACAGCCCTCTGTAGCGATGGCTCCTCCGGACAGCAGCGACCTGCACATCTGGACATTAAAACACTGATTATGACTGTCCTGAGCAGCAGAGAAACAGCAGTTTGAGATGATTTTTCAATTAATAAATAAAACGGGGACATCTTTAACTCCAAACATTGTTCAGAAACCATCTTTCCCTCTATCGGACTGCTCTAAGTTTGATCATTGAGTTGATAAATATTACAAAAAGCGTCTTTTTCCAGATGTTGCACAATCCAGGGGGATGATATTTTATTTCCCAGCGAGTGCGTCTGGTGTTTACTCTGTTACTGCTAATCCAGGCAAACGATATGTTCATTAAGGATTCGCTGCACGCTGATGACAAATATTTACCTGCATGATGGAATATTTAAATTGTTAATTGAACCTGACAGAAGCTGCTTATTGTCCAAGAAAATATCGTATATTAGTTGAAGGGCTTAACATAGAAATAATCTGGTTCTAACAAGGTTTTAACATGTAGTTAAATTAAACAACAACACATGACTTATTACACTGTGGGATTACTTATTTAAGAACTTAAAACACAGAAGCAGTGAGTGTAAAACTAAGTGAACCCCTGATCCAGCAGCTTCAGCAGCAGTGAGCTGCAGTGATGGTTTCCTGTGGGACGTTATCAGTCTCTCTCCTGGTTCTGGAGGAATCTCGGCCCTCTTCTCTCCAGCGTTGCTTCAGCTCATTGAGGTTTGCAGCATTGGTTTCTGCACAGCTCTCTTAAGGTCCCACCACAGCATTTCAGTCAGGCTGAGGTCTGGACTCTGACTGGACCGTTGCAACACCTTGATTCTTTTCTTTTTCACACATTCTGCTGTAGATCTGCTGCTGTGTTTGGGATCTTTGTCCTGTTGATGAGCCAGTTTCAGCCCAGCTTTAGCTGGGGGACAGATGGCCTCACATCTGACTCTAGAATACTTTGGTATCCAGAGGAGTTCATGGTGGACTCAATGACTGCAAGGTGCCCAGGTCCTGTGGCTGCAGAACAAGCCCAGATCATCATCCCTCCACCACCGTGCTTGACAGCTGGTATGAGGTGTTTGTGCTGATATGCTGTGTTTGGTTTCCTCCAAACGTGCTGCTGTGCATTAGGACCAAACATCTCCACTTTGCTCTGGTCTGTCCAAAGGACATTGTTCCAGAAGTCTTGAGCTTTGTTCAGATGCAGCTTTGCAAACCTAAGCTGTGCTGCCATGTTCTTTTTAGAGAGAAGAGGCTTTCTCCTGCAGCCCTTCCAAACAAGCCATCCTTGTTCAGCCTTTTTCTAACTGTGCTGTCATGACCTTTAACCTTTAACATGCTAACTGAGGCCTGTAGAGTCTGAGATGTAGCTCTGGGCTTTTTCACCTTGGGGTGAACTCTATGGCGTAACCACGCATTCTTTGGGGGGGGTTGTGTTCCCCCCAATATACAGAAGAAAATATGTAAAATGCATGTTCTCCTTTTATGAACCCTGTCAAGGGATCGGTCTCTTGTTATGTCTTATTTATTTTCAGTGTATTTCCGCGTGTTACCGGGGTAACGGCTGCGCCGCGGTCAATGAGAGTGACCCACCGGGCGCGCCCCCGTCTCAGCAGCGGCTCTCGTCATCTTTACGTTGGACTTCTACTTTTGACGGAGCCGCTGCTCAACAGAGCAGATTGTACCAGAACAGGAAATCCAACACAGAATCAACAAAATAAACTTCCGTCCCCTTTCAAAATAAAACAACTTTTAGACTTTTCATTGTTAATGCACATTTTGAGACATTGACACAATAGAAATTAACTTAAAAGTCCTCGGCACATTTTTTTGTTAAAGGAAAAGTCTGTAATTTGTTACATCATTAGTTGTCCTTATTAAAATATTTCCATAAACATGCTTTGGGTATTTGGTCGTTTTCCATTGGAAGCTGTCCTATTTGCTCCAGTACTACTGGAAGAGCATAATTGTAATTGGTAGGTGTGTTTAAGGTCAGTAAACAGTAAGCAACTAACCAAAACAAAGTGGGGGGGCAGTCACTGTCTCGGAGAAATTACACTATTCCTTCAGATGTGAACTTACATGGTCAATGTAGTCCTCTAAACTATGTTCTAAATGTCCAATTTTTCATATATAAATAAAGAATTGTAGATAATGCACTTAACAATTTTGTTTTTCTTGGACCCCCCCAATGTCTAAACCATGGTTACGCCCTTGCGTGAACTTGCTGGGACGTCCACTCCTGGGAAGATTGACAGCTGTCCTGAATGTTTTCCACTTGTGAATAATCTTTCTCTCTGTAGAACGATGGACTCCAGATAGTTTGGAAAAGGCCTTATAACCCTTCCCAGTTTAATATGTCATCTGAGGTTACATTTGCCTAATTTTTAAACACTAAGGACCAGATGAGTTTTTAAATCATGTCCTGATACAAAATATTTGATTTACTTTCAGTTACTTCACCTGTGATTCTGTGCAACAGCAACAAAGGGATTCATTTGCACATGCGTGTAAAAAACAGTGTTTTTCTCACCACAGTGATTAAAATGGCACATCACAGGCAGGAATAAACCATTTATGTAAGTTTAAACAATGACAGCATCTTCCAGTAGGCAGGATGCAAACTGGATTAAAATCCTCTTAACTCCTCTGAAATCACCGTGAGTGGCTTATGACGAAAACATCCACAGCGTTGGAAACCCAGGAAAAACGCATTATGCTTCCAGTATTTGAAAACCGAGCGTCTCGGTGCAGGGAAGGTGAGCCGCGATCGTCCCGCTGAGCCGAAGCTGCGGCTTGATTGGTTCTGATTAGTGAATAAATCAAACAGGTATCAAATCAAGCCGGGCCAATTGCCTCCTACTCACACCTTGATTAGGTTCACGCACCCAAACGTGTTCCCCAGTTGAAAAACATTCTCCCTCAGCAGCACACACATACACCCCGAGTCTACCCTGTAATTGGCAAACTCTCCCTGCCTCCATCCAAGCCAGCTGTAATTAGTGTGCCAGCAACAATGCTTGTTTGTCAAGAAACACACGCATGCAGCGCTCATCCCATCCTCGATTATGTCTCAACTAACAGCCTTTGATACACCCACACACACACAGATAGTATTCAGCTTCCCGTGACGCCCGGGGCAGTTAGTATTTACAAATGTGCTCGTTTCTCTGGGAAATCTCACTCACTGCTTCTTGGTTTTTGACTGATTCATCTCACAGTTTCCAGCGATTCAAAAAGATGCGCCTTGTTAAATGGATGCACAGCGATGTTTTTGTTCCCTTGTTACAGATTTACTGAAGCGCCACGGGGGGGGGGGGGGGCACAACCGACCCTTAGTTAGTGCACATTAAACATCAGCTGTTTAATGTTTCTACCTGATACCTCACAGATTGAGGTTAAAGCTACATCATGTAAGGCACAACATCCGTATAATTCACTGCTTTTCTGAGTGTGTGTATTAATAAAGATGTGACTTTTGTTTGGAACAGCTAATTTAAAGGGGAACTCTGGTATTTTTAAACCTGGACCTTATTTATGGCATGAAATACGGTGAAAGTCGGCGTCCTTCAGAAGATATTTAGATTCCTGGAGATCCATATAACGGAGTGAACGGGGCTTAGAGGATGCAGCCTCTAAATAAGGCATTATCTGTCTTTATTTCACCAATACTTTAAGAAGAATGAATGAATGAACGTGTGCTATAGCTCTGTTAGCTCAGAGCTGCTGTTATGTGGCTACTTGCAGCTATAGGAGAGCTAACGGAGGGATTTCTACACAGGCACTCTACTGGGACCACTTCATACCAGAGTTCCCCTTTAAACACTTCTAACTTGAGGCACTGACTGGGGAATCCACCGCCTAAATAAGGCATTATCTGTCTTTATTTCACCAATACTTTAAGAAGAATGAATGAATGAATGAACGTGTACTACAGCTTATTATTTAGAGGCTGCATCCTCTAAGCCCCGTTCTCTCCGTTATATGGATCTCCAGTTATCTAAATATCTTCCGAAGGACACCAACTTTCACCAAACTGTTCTCAGTGAGTAGATGAACGTATTTCATGCCAGAAATAAGGTCCAGGTTTAAAAATACCGGAGTTCCCCTTTAATTAGACTTTAAAGGGCTTGGGTACACCAGACGTGCTCCACAGCAAACATGTTTGCATCGTTTTCAGCTGACTTTACAGCCACAGCGTCCTCTGACAACATCACCATTCGAGTAACTTAAAGCCAACGTCTGCGCAGTGAATTCGGTCAGGCTAACATGTGATCTTCTTCAGGGAAAGCTGGAATACTTTAAGAAGAATGAATGAATGAACGTGTGCTATAGCTCTGTTAGCTCATAGCTGCTGTTATGTGGCTACTTGCAGCTAAAGGAGAGCTAACGGAGGGATTTCTACACAGGCACTCTACTGGGACCACTTGTTTCCTGTGAATCAGCCAGGTGGAGCAGCTCATTAAGCTCCGGCTGCACCTTATTTGACTGCTTATTCATCTACATATAAAAATATGTGAGATTTACTAAGTGATCCATCATTTTTTTCTCTTTTTTATCTGAAAAAACAATGTTTTTGGTGCATTTCATGATTTTCTTCTACAAAATAAACCAGCTGAATGAACCTCCAGGAGAGGCGATTCTAGATTTTTTTGGCCTCATTTATTCAATCTTCTTGTAAGAAATGTTCCAAGCTGATACCTCTCCCTGGTGAGTGAGACTAAATTCAGTCAAAGTCAAAGCTTGTTTGCATCAAGAGCATATTTCCAGCTAGAATCTGACCTCTTGGTGCTTGAGTGAGGGCGCTGGGCGGCGACCAGCTGCTGCAGGCCGAGGGTAGGACTGTGGAAGAGGATGCCGCTGCGTCGAAGCAGCTTCTGCTTCATGGCTGCCAGGCTGCTCCACTCCTGAACAAACCTCAGCACCTGCAGGAGGGAGCGAGACGAAACAACACCTCACTTTGAGTTCAATTTCAATTCCAAACCCAGGCCGCTCGAGCCCTCATTCATCGCAAATTGATAGTTTTGACACCGGAGCGTCTCTTTTTCTTAAGATCATCAATGTTTGGAAAATACACTCGAGCTGAAAAACAAACAATTCCAAAAGGAGAGAGTTTCTCAGACGGCTGAACGAAACTTATCACAGAAAAGGAGAGCTGTGCATTCAAAGCAAATCCACTGGAAATATGGCAAATAACACGTCGGGCACCGAGGCCTATTGTGCAATTTACTCACGCACATTCCACTCAAAGTGTTCATCTTCATGCTTTCATACCCTCTGTCACAGAAAGATGACTCAACTCGGTGTTATAGTCAACTTTTAGGCTTTTGACGTATTCTCAGAGAAGCTTCTTTGTTGTCTTTCACAGCAAATATCAAACGGCAATAAGATGAGTTTCAATATCGATCCATGAGAGCTTTTCAGGTTTCTTTCCTTTTAAAAACGTGATTCTTTTCACATTTATTCTCTTCAATTAATTAAGAAATGAATAATAAGCGGTTACATTATTGTTTCTTTAAGTATATATAACACTTATATGTGTAAATAATTACATATACATGTACAATATCACAATATGTGGACTTAAAACTGACAGAATAACAACCTTTGGGGACATTTATGCAAATGTGTGGATGAAATCGAGTTGTTTGAAGTCGCTTTTGAGGATCAAGCCTTTGTTTTAGGGTCATGGTGAAGTTTTTTGGGTTAGTTATTATTGGAGTGGAGGCAAGTATCCTTTCAGGTTTTAATCTGAGTGTTGCGTTCAGGGACCACGGGTCAGATTTTACAGATTACTCAGGCTTAGAGTTCAGGTGTGATGGTTAAAATAAAGGGAACCATCAATGTGTTTGATGTGCATCAAGCTTACGCTTTGTGCACCAAAACAGCCACAAAACCGTCGTCACATTTTAAAAACAGGGAGAGCTGAAAGGAACAGAGTGTGAGCAGATGTGTGGAAACTCTTTGGTTTGGTAAATGTAAGAAAAACGCACTTCTGATACGACTTCTTCTGGTGCTACAGAGGTGTAGCCGAGTCTATTTTCAGTGAGCTTCAAGCGCTGCTATAAACGAAGCGGCGCCGTGTTGATGAAGACAATTCGCTGGTGTAATGACCAATGCATCGAGTATTATTAGACCCATAATGCTTTGGGGAAAGAACTTCTTCTGTTTGCCTGCAGCAGGGATGGAAAGTGGGAGGCTGCTAATTTCTCCCCCGACGATCTTTCTTGAAAAAAGGAGCTCAGATGGTCTGAAAACTCAATAAATGCAGCGGGGAAAAGGGTTCAGGTGGCAACAAAGAGGCGTCTTCCTGGGCATAATCAGGTGCTGGTTCTGTGCACTGAGAAGGATCCAGATGAATAATTTACATGTGTATGAGTGGAAGATACTCAGGGAAAGGATTGAATAATATAGTAATGTTTGCAGCCAGCCTGAATGTGACCATAATGTTTTTCTCTGTTCCAGCAGGTAGAAATCAGGCTGAAAAACAGTGGAGCTGCTTGGCTTCAATAATCATTGAAGAACAAGAATCCAAACAACCGAAATGTCCTTGTTGGGCGATTAGAGAATGACAGAACAGGGTCTCTGCAGGTTTTAACTTTTTAAGACCATAATGAATACAATTTAAGACCCATTTCACAACCACACTGGGGGAAAAAAGCACAAAAGGCCTGAAGGAAACTCCCGGAATTACATGCAAATTATAGGATTTATTTTCCAGCTCTTCCACACTGGAATACAAAACGCTTCACCTCACGAAAAACACCAGAAGCCTCTCTTTTGTGAAATAATATTTGTTCTGCTGTTAACTTTGGACCCCCCCCCCCCCCTCATTTTTTAATTGCAACACTTATATCTAAACCAAGTGAAGAAGAAGAAGACATTTAAATACAGTAATTACAGTAACAGGTGACGTGGTGCACAGTCGAGGCGGATGGCCACCCTTCCTGGTTCTGATGGAGGTTTCTTCCTATTAAAAGGGACTCGTTCCTTTCCACAGTCCCTCAGGCTCAGGACAGGAGATTGGACTGAAGACAAGTTCCTGTGCAATCTGTTGGTTTCCTTAGCCAGGATACTGTTTCTGAATTGGTTCTGTATGAATTAACTGGATTATTTTTAAATTAATTAACTAGATTTCATTGGATTATGATTACAATGAATTGTATTGAATATTATTTAAGTGCCTTGAGATGACATTTGTTGTAATTTGGCGCTATATAAATAAAATAAAACAGTGGACGTAACGTTAGACTCGTTTCCTGGAATCCAGAGGAAAACACACCGTTAACGGGACGTTAACAGCAGCTTGTTGCTATGACAGAACATATGTGGTCAGGTCTGAGTTTCCGTGTGGCGGTAACGGCGCACACAGACTAGGCAAAACAAGGCAGTTTTATTTGTAACTGAATGTGCTTTACATAGCAGGAAAATAACAGAATGAAAGGATGAAAAGATAAAAACGTGCAAAGACACGTAAAACAAAGCAAGACAATAAAAACTTCTGTAACAGCAGGAACCAGAAGTAGTGCAAGATAGAATTAATACAATGCTTTGGTAAGAAAAACAAAGGATAAGACAAGTAAAAAGGAGATAATAGACACTCGAGAGCATCTGTAACTCTAACCATCACATTTCAAAGGCCTGATAAAACAAGAAAGTTGAGCCTTGATTTAAAAGTAGCAACATCTGGAGCACATCTCAGTGTTTCAGGGCAATAAGCAGCACAGTGTCTGAATGATGCTTCACCAGGTTTTTGTCTTTGGACAGTAAACCGTTAGCGGTCCCTTTCCAGGTGACCGAAGGGTTCTGGATGGTTGATGGGAATAAGAAGATTTAGCAGGTATTTTGGGCCCAAACCATTTATGAGAGACACCTGCCTGGGTGTGAACACATGTGGCCGGTGACCCCCCCGCTTCATCAAAAAGAAACAGAAACAGAAAAAAGCTAGCTGGCTGTGCTGGATAAATCCTGACCGGGGCGCTCAGGTACTTTAGTTCTGTTTCGTTTTTCATGTTACAGCTTCCTCAGAAATCTGAATAATTCAAAGCAGGACTGAAGCTGATGCATTTGTTTTAAATAAAAGTAACGTTAATACATTTTTAAGACCTTTCAAAATCATATTTTAAGACATTTTAAGGTCATTTTAAGGTCATTTTAGACATTTTAAAAAGGCCTTAATCTCAAATTATTGGATTTTAGACGTCTTAAGACATTTTTAATACCCTGCAGAAGCTGGAATCAGGATGATGAACCAACACATGTGAGAAGCCGTCATTGACAGTAAAGTTTCGTTTTTCATGTTACAGCTTCCTCAGAAATCTGAATAATTCAAAGCAGGACTGAAGCTGATGCATTTGTTTTAAATAAAAGTAACGTTAATAAATTTTTAAGACCTTTCAAAATCATATTTTAAGACATTTTCTGACATTTTAAGGTCATTTTAGACATTTTAAAAGGCCTTAATCTCAAATTATTGGATTTTAGACGTCTTAAGACATTTTTAATACGCCGCAGAAGCTGGAATCAGGATGATCAACCAACACATGTGAGAAGCCGTCATTGACAGTAAAGTTTATCTTTGTATTCAGATCAGGAGTTAAAACAGCCGAGCAGCTGGACGGCATGTGCTGGGAGAATTAAGAAGGTCTGCCTGAATATTCAGGATATCCTGGAGACTCCTGACAGGAGCACAGATTACAGAAAGAAGCATTCGTGACACCCTGAAATGATGATTTCAAAAGGTTTGAGTAAAATGTCACAAGTCATGAGAACGGAGGAGGGAGGGAGGGTCTGGCAGCCTGGAGCTTCTCCTCAGAGTGGGTTAAGAGATGAGCTTTTATTTCTCGCTGTGTCTCCAAACAAAGTTTATTCTGCTTTCGTCTGCAGGGGGTTTTGTTTACTGGGACAAATCGCATGAAAAGCACAAAAAAATGCAATTAAATGTACAGAAAAATCTACCAGATGGTGCATAGAGTGTATATAAAGCGATGCAGGAGCACACTCAGCAGCTCTCTTCTAAACAGCCACTAAAAAAACAAGTTTCTGGACTCCTGATCAGTGTGCCGGGGCCTTTTAAAGAATAATATCAGGTTTAAACAGATAAATAACATGAAATCTCTACATTTTTCTCAACTCTTGTTATAAAGTGGTCACTTCTGGGTCCAAATAAGACCAAGATGACAGCCAGGTGCTGGATTTGAGGCTTCAAACAGCAGTTCACATGTGAATGGATAAAGTTCAGCTCATTGATCTGCTGCTAAATCTGCAAATATCTCCCCCAAAAAAAGGACTTATTTTCCAAATACAACCAGCGCCTAACCTGAATCCTCACAGGCAGAAGCACAGAATGAAGAAACGAGTCATTTCAAACCGTTTCAGTGGGTGAAGAACAGCTCAGCCCCCCCTGCCTGGCTCCCTCCACGCCGTGTTGCAGCCCGTATTAAACCGCTTGCTTAGTATCGATTGCGATGGACAATTGGTGGGTAACGGGGCATAAATGATGGGTCTGAGGATGGATGCAACTCACGCCTGGGTTTTACAAACCAACATAAACAACGTGACAGGTGGGGCGTCTGTCAGAAGCTCCGATGCGGCCGCGGCAGATTGCAGGATTTAATACGCGCCGGGTCGTTTGAGGCGATGATCCGTCTCCTTTAACGACCCTCATAAAGCGCTGCTTTCTCTTTTGCTCGTCTCCTAAACCTCCCCAGTCCCTCCCCTGCCTCACTCCCCCTCAGGCCCTGCAGGGCACCCATCCTCCGCCTATCTGTCAGGCTCTCAGCACCCTGCTCTTCCTGCTCCTGATCCGCACATCTCTGGTAGGTTTAATAACCCCCGCGCTGCCTCTTCTCCACTGGGTCAGTCCTCCACCGACTACAGGATGAAGCTAAATTATCTTAGCCTGAAATGAAGGCGATCCCAGAAGCGACTGATGGGAATATAGAGTTTAACTACACTCTTATGGAAACGCTGTAATCTTATCTGGTTGCATCTCGTCTTTCAACCAAAGGAAGAAGCTCCAGTTTAATTCTCCAGTTTTCTTTTTAAACACCGTGATGACAAATTACAGAGGGACATCTCCCCTGGTGAAGCAGTCCACACCCACACACATTCATTAATATCAAAGGACACACTCAGCCTGGCGGGAAGGGCAGACCTGTGTTCGATTTTCCCGGCGCCGGCTGAAGGCCTCGGGCAGGTCGTCCCAGTTGGTTAGTTTGATGTCCAGAGGGATGAAGCTCAAGTTCAGCGGAGCTCCGTCCTGAAAGATGGGGAGATGGAGAGGAAGAGGGCAGCCTGAAGCATCGGTACCACCATGGAGCAGTGGCTACAATCACTCATAAACATCTTAAGCCTGGTTTATGTGAAGAATGGAGGATAGCATGAAAACTGCTTTAACAGAAACTCATCAGGACTCTGAAGCAGGAACATTGTTGGGACCAAAGAATGCCTTCATTTCTACATGAATATTAAACATTCACATATATAACAATGCTTTACCAGTACTTTATTGGATTTTTTTGGGTCCCAACTAGGAAATCCAACTTCTAATTGGCATTATTTATTTATTTCTTCCCAGTCTAAAGTTGGACATTTGATTTCCAGTTTCTCATTCAATGCACCACCGAACAAGCTTTTGTTAAATAAGAAAAACCTTTTAACATTAGTTTAAGTCTTTAGTGACTAAACACAAAGAAACTGAGCAACAGTGAAGCCCAAAGTTCACGGAGCCAATATGTAATGCAGAATGAGTTCAGATGGGGATATAAAGTCTCTCAAAAAGTCCAGAAAATGCAGCTAAACTGCCATCTTCAGGTTCCATTCTTACCCTCTTGCTTGTGACTCTTCACCAGAAATGTGTGTTGCTACAGTTTTAAACAAATGCACTTTAAGCTCATTTATAAGCTATTTAAATACCATCTAACCGCTAATAATACAAACACCGTTTGTCTTAAAGTCGCTAAACAGGATTTCACTGCACAGTGACATTTAAAACAATAGAATTAGAAGAAATATACCCAGAACAAGCTGGTTAGGACACAGTCTTTGGTTAATAATAGTGTTTAATACCTGTGGGCCAAGAAATCTAAAGGAACAGATGGTTTATCGTTATGATATCACATTGAGTAAAGCACTGAAGTCTTGAGCCTAATTTCTATACATGTTGCCAAGAAAGCAGGAAACTGGTGCAGCTATTTGCTGAAATACACACAAACATGCGTGGAAATACAGTATTTAAGTTTTAAAGTGAATATCTGGTCTGAGCTCCTTTATTCTCCAACACAGCCTGAACCCTCTGAGACCAGCTTTCTGTCATTTCTTTAAGGAGTCTTCAGGAATAGTTCTCCAGGCTTCTTGAAGGACATCCCAAAGCTCTTCTTTGGATGTGGGCTGCCTTTTGTTCCGTTCTCTGTCAGATGATCCCACACTGCTTCAATAATGTTGAGGTCCGGGCTCTGGGGAGGATTCATCCCTCCATAAGACCTGTTGCCACTGATTTTCAGTCCACTTCTTGTGTCATTTGGCATAGCTCAGCCTTTTCTCCCTGTTTCCCTTCCTTAAGAACGGCTTCTTGACAGCCACCCTTCCATGGAGACCATTTCTGATGAGGCTTGGGCCAACAGTAGATGGATCAGCTGAAGGTCCAGATGCATCTCTCAGGTCCTGTCAGGTCACAGCTGGATTTTTTCCTCTTTCTTAAGGACATCACTTTCAGATCCTGTTCATCTGCTGTAGATAGTATTTTAGGCCTGACACTTCTTCTTTTGTCCTCCACTTGTCCAGTTTCCTCAAATGTTTTAAGGACACACTGCACACCATGCTGAGATATGCCAAGTTTTCAGCTAATAGCTCTTTGGGAATCACCTTGTTGCTGCAGAAATCCTATTTTCTGTCTGTCAAACTGTGTTTTCTTTGCTGTTTTTCATAGATGCAACTAAAGAAATGGGAACAAATGATGTGTCTTTGTGACTAAAGTGTCTAAAGATCCAATTTAAAGCGGCTTCTTTGCTAAGTTGTCTGTTCTGTGTCGACACACAGCTTGGTCCTGGTCAGAGTCACTTATTGGCTTAAACTTGCTCATTTTTTCTGCTTCTAACAAATCAACTTTAAATATAAAATGTTCAGTTCCTGCCTGATATATCTCCTGCATTGTCAGGTGCCATTTGTAACAGAACCAATGTCCTTCAGCTGTCAGAGGTAATAATGTCACGATTAATCATTTAAATCCATTATGTTATTGAGACCCGACACTTCTTCTTCAGTCTTTCACTTCTACAGTTTCTTACCTTGAGTTTTTTTTATGCTTTAATGATTAATAGGTCAGTGTTTCAGGGGCTACATTCCTCTGAAAATGTTCAGGTACAAGGACGGGACTGAAAATGACTGGAAGAAGCAGCCAATGTCCAAAGAAAAACTTTGAAAGACCTTCAGAAGCCTGCAGAACTATTGATCGAGCTTTAAAGATTACACGAGAGTCCGGCTGCTTGGAAGAAAATATAGAAATGAAGGCTGGTGTACATTCTAATCTTATCAAACGTATTGATCCCATGTTTAAGATCTGATGTTTTCTTCTTTTATGATTCAGTTTGTGTATAATTAAGAATGAAAGCTGATGGAAATGAGCCATTCAGAGTGTGCTTTATGCCCAAAGTCATGACAAGAATGTTATTTCAGAATTTGTGTGATTTAAAACTATAAGTGGCATGAGCTAATGAGTGTTTTCCAGCTTGTTAGAGCCGACACAACCTCTTAATTGACAGTTTTTTAATCTGCTCAGACTATAAATCAGTCTTTTTTTGTTGTTTTTTTTTTTTTAAATCCACATATTCGGCAGGTATGTGAAGAGGGAGAACGGTTAATGGTTTTCATTAAAACACCCACTCACCAGGAAAAGAGAAAACAATTAAATCCACTCAGTGGACTCTGCAGCAGTGAACGGTTCTCCGACTCCACACTCGTGGTCCTTTGGAGCTTCCTGACCCTCCTGCTGAAATGTGGGATTTGCTGCTGAGTCACAGGTGTAACCGAACCGAACCGAACCCTCGTACAACCACGCGTTTACTGGCTGTGTGTCCCTCAGAGTGTTTGAAAACGCAGCAGAATTATTGCTTCTCTGGCCTGATAAAAACAAAAGGTCAGGGTAAAATTGTGGTTGTGCAACTTCAAGCAACAGAGTGCAAGTAAGCCCTCCTGATGCTATCAAATAAGTGTTAATAATGTCAGAGGAAATGGGTGAACTTTTGTTTTCTTATGGCTTTCTCAGATAGCAGATGTTAATGCTTTCTGAGGCGGCCACAAGGAATCCTTTCAGGTAACCAAAAGATTCCTTAAGCTGTCAGCAGTGAAGCCAAACTGCACAAATCGGCAATGTGGCACCTTCCCACCGGGTCGGTGTGCATTTCTTTTTACTTGTACTGCTGTGAAACCGTCAGAAGATCAGGGAACCAATCGAGTGCTTCAACCCCTGCTGTGGATCTTTAAAGTATAAAGGGAATGTCTGTGAGAAATCTTCAGATGGTGCAAAAAGACTGCAAACAGAAAACCTCTCAAATCAGCAGTGTTGCGCAACACGTTACCCGCAGATTTACGGTTTTCTTTTCACAAATTTCCAAAAGATAAAGAGAAGAGAGCCGAGTCGATGGCTGGTTATACAGACAACTGGAATCCAAGATGGAAAACTCAGAAAACTTGCATCCGATATGGAGTTTTGGGTAAAAATCCTTATTGTACAACACTTTGATAAATCATAGTGTAGCTAGGCTAATTAGCATGTCCCATATATAGTCTCTGTTGAGCTTTTTGCATTTCATGTAAAAAAAAAAAAACAAAAACAAAAAAAACATGCAGCTTTCTGGTTTTTGCTAGTAACTTTAAAGCAATACTAGAGACGTTTGTGAAGCTTAAAACCGTGCTTCTGACTTATTTTGAAGTAAACTGGCCTTTCTTAGGCACATCTAAGGGCCTGAAACGGCCCACAGTGCACAGGGGGCTGAGAAATCATAGTTCAAGACCTTTGTTTTCAGCCCAGCATCACACCGTTTTGTTTTATCCGAGGTGCCTTCTTCTGCATGTGACGGCTGTGCAGGCCTCTCACACGGATTTGTTTTTAAGACACAACTGAAGGGGGGAGACCGAATAAAACCTTTGACAAACTTTAAAAAGGTGCATTCTGCAAATGAAAGTTATACAGAAAGTGATCTACTCTGCCTTTGTAATCCTGACCCCCAGTTTCAGAGGTCAAATGTCTTTCAAATGTTATAAATCAGGGACGTGAAGAAGCTCACAAAACGGCGATAAAGATGCTAAAAAGCGTTAAAAACACAGATTAAACTGTTGGTGCACAACCAGAATATCTGATGGTCACTTTAATATTTCACTCGGATGTGTGAAATACCTGGAGCTCATTCTTCAGTAGGTTCCCAGGAACTAAACTGGATAACACAACCTTGTGTTTCTCTTAAAATCACAACCAGCGGCGGCAGCCTTGTTGAATGTTTCGCCACCTGAGATGCTGCCTGACCAGATAGGACAGTAACATAGCTGCATACCCTCTACATCGATTAAAAAAAGGCCAATTTTGTGGGGGGAATCACCTCTCTCGTACTCTTTTAAGTCCCAAGTCCTTGTGATGAAAGAGTCTGCAGAAGCCCCTCGTTTCTGAGGTTAAAATGCAGCTGGAACACGGATAAAGTCGACTACGACATCCGTATCGAGCTTATTCCTGGACTGTTTACTCCTCCTACGTTTACAGAACTATTGACTTTAGCTGCTAGATGCCTGGCTAAGTTTGCCTGAATACTGCTGTGCCTCAGCTCAGCCCCTGACACGGCTGTGAACTCTCCTTTTCCAAAGAAAGACGACCTACACGGTCCAAAAGAGTCATTGATTATCATGCGTTGTGCTTTTTTAAATTAGAAAAGGGACGCAGGCAGAAAACGGTGGTCACTATTAGCAAAAATAAATAATAAATAAGCTAAAACAAATCTGTGTCGCACTAATAAAAGGCTGGAACAGTGTAGAGTTATTTGCTCTTGCAACTGCAGAACCCAAGCCGTCACTCTGTAATTATAAACCCAATATCCAGTGTTGCAGAGTTCACGTGCAATTAGTTTCATTGTGTACTGTATCTGTGTTTGCTCTAAAACTTCAGGTATCTTCAGCCAAGCAATCAGATTTCCAATTACAAACTTGCAGAACTTGAATCCAATTACATTCAACTTCTCTAATCTGGCCACACTTTATTCTTTATTGGTTGCCATGGAAATTCCTGTGGTAACCAAGGAGCTCATTAGTGATCTCTCCCGTTTCTCCTCCTTTTTCTGATACTTTTGAAGGTAGTGCTTCTCCTGTGACACTCTGCACGCATTAGCAACAAAAATGGATTGTGTTAAGACTGTAGCTTACTGTAATTATAGCTAATTATGCTGCAGCGGTTTGGAGGTAACGGCATAATCATTGAAAAAAAATAGCCACAGCAAAGAACATTTTCCCAGTCGTTACAGCTTCATTAGCACCGACTACAGTCAATCTGACGCCTGAGAGGACACTTAACCTCAGTATTAACTTCAATCAAACAGAGACTGAGCTAAACACTGAAAGGCTGACCAGTGAAATGCCACAATCTGGATTTCACCCACAGGAGCCACGTCAGGCTGGGAGACGGTGGACACAGAGGACAGGAGAAAGGATAAAGTCGAAAGGTTAATACCTGCCGACAGCCGACACACGGATTTGGAGATGCACATCAGCATTTGGAAGTCTTTCCCTGTTCTGTATCCTCAGAGCTGCGAGGCCCTCGTGTTTATTTGGATTACGGTTAAATAAATATCATGGAAAGTCAGGGGAACGCCGAGGCCGGTTGTGCTGTAACAGCATGGAGCAGGATTAGAGCCCCGCTCCATGTGATAGAAGAGACGCATCCCATCTCCACAGCTAACAAGCTCATGAGTAATGATACACAAACTCCACCTGACCAAAATTCAAATGCATAAAAGGATGTTTCACTTATATTCAGCCTGACGATAAATGAAACATCACAGCAGATCGATGTTTCTGATATTCTTTCACACATATATGGCATCTGTTTCTCCACACCAACATTTGTCCAACTGATGCTTTAACAACAAGGAAGAAAAGAGACCGCTAATATGAATTTTGTTTTTGTTGATTGAATCTATTTTTAATGTCATTCCAATTAAAGGGGAACTCGGGTATTTTTAAACCTTATTTCTGGCATGAAATGCGTTCATCTGCTCACTGAGAACAGTTTGGTGAAAGTCGGCGTCCTTCAGAAGATATTTAGATAACTGGAGATCCATATAACGGAGTGAACGGGGCTTAGAGGATGCAGCCTCTAAATAAGGCATTATCTGTCTTTATTTCACCAATACTTTAAGAAGAATGAATGAATGAACGTGTGCTATAGCTCTGTTAGCTCATAGCTGCTGTTATGTGGCTACTTGCAGCTATAGGAGAGCTAACGGAGGGATTTCTACACACTCGTCTACTGGGATGATGTCATCAACGCCCGCCCCTGCAGCACAGCTCATTCACTCCGGTAAGAACGTCCATCTTACTCAAAGTTGTCGTTCACGTCGTCAAAATCTGATAAATATCCTGCCATGTTGCACAAAACTATCAGCAGCAAACTCTGTGTGAAGTTAGCCGACTGTCACAGAGCACGGAGTGAATAAACTGTGCTGCAGGGGGGCGTGTCGATGAAGTGGTCCCAGCAGAGTGCCTGTGTAGAAATCCCTCCGTTAGCTCTCCTATAGCCGCAAGTAGCCACATAACAGCAGCTATGAGCTAACAGAGCTATAGCACACGTTCATTCATTCATTCTTCTTAAAGTCTTGGTGAAATAAAGACAGATAATGCCCCTTGAATATTACGGAAGGAAATCCTGAAAATAAAAAGGTTTGATAAAAAAAACAAAACAGGATAGAGTAAAATGAATTTATACATGATTATAAAGAAAACTTTCTGGGTATATACAACAGGGATGTTCTCAGTGTGAGGAATAAAGAAAATACTTCTTGTTGAGTTAAAAAACACAATGACCTCGCCTGACTGGCTGATTTACCATAATCCACCCACTCTCAGAGTGTCAGAGTTGGTAACTACGTAGATAACACCCTTAGTGACCCTTCTTCTTCCTTTTTTCAGAGCAGAGACTAACAAATCTATTGTCTTTTTGGGCAAACATGCCCAAAATAGTCCTTTAACAGCAGAGCAAGCTTGGTCCCCTGCGACAGGAAGGCTCCTCTGCCTCAGACTCAGGAAAGCAGCAGCATCTGTGAGCTGCTTCCACATTTCTATTGTTCCTGTGGGGCATTAGCAGCCTGTGGACTGAGGGACCATCTTACCTGTAAATATGGCTAATATGACCACACATAATCAGCTGTAACTCTCATCGATGGAAGTTTTTGTCCGAAGAGGCTGTTTTAAAACTCAGCAGTCAGGAATAGCTGAGATACTGAGTGCAGACACTAACTGGGCCGCATTTCTACCCCAATTTCAGACTCCTTTGGGTGTCTGACAACAGAAACACAAAAATATGAGAGAGAGACCTGCTTTAGGGCAACTCAGCCTTGTTCAGATAAGAAGAGAAGAAGAAAAACAAAGGAAATGTGAAAGACCGACACAAAGCAGAATAAATACGAGAATAACCAACAGGCATCTTTGAGCAACACTTAGAAACTGTTCAGACCTGGTTTTCTAGCATTTATGCTGGGTAAAGCTTTAGAAATGCAGGTGTGAACACACCCAGGACACCTCGGCCCACATGCTCCATGCTAATCTGAACGCAGTCCGACTTTGTGAACCACCTGATTGACCTGATGCGACGCCACCAGGATGTTTTCTCTCTCGAAAAGCAGCGTTAAAACTCACAGGATGAAACAAAGCAGCTGTGAGTTGAGCTCCAAAGCTCTGGATCCAGTTGCTTTTTAAGGGTCGTCGACACAAACATGTTCGTTTGCAGATGGCTCGACGAATACAAGGCAGAAGGCTGCCATGAACTTTCCTGCTGCACAGCTGGCTTTTGTGTCTCGTGGACACAACATGGAAGCTCCGAAGGTCTCAAGAGAGGCGTCGATCACAAGTTAAAGGGGAACTCTGGTATTTTTAAACCTTATTTCAGGCATGAAATACGTTCATCTACTCACCGAGAACAGTTTGGTGAAAGTCGGCGTCCTTCGGAAGATATTTAGATAACTGGAGATCCATATAACGGAGTGAACGGGGCTTAGAGGATGCAGCCTCTAAATAAGGCATTATCTGTCTTTATTTCACCAATACTTTAAGAAGAATGAATGAATGAACGTGTGCTATAGCTCTGTTAGCTCATAGCTGCTGTTATGTGGCTACTTGCAGCTAAAGGAGAGCTAACGGAGGGATTTCTACACAGGCACTCTACTGGGACCACTTCATACCAGAGTTCCCCTTTAAACTCTTCTACTAGAGGCACTGACTGGGGAATCCACCGCCTAAATAAGGCATTATCTGTCTTTATTTCACCAATACTTTAAGAAGAATGAATGAATGAACGTGTGCTATAGCTCTGTTAGCTCATAGCTGCTGTGTTGTTGTTATTGGCGGCTATCGGGGGGCTTATAGAGGGCTTTCTACACACTCGTCTACTGGGATGACGTCATCAACACCTGCCGCTGCTGAAAAAGCATTTCAGGTCACGCAGATTGTCCGATTTCCGTGGGACTTGACACAGAATCTTCAGACCAAGCCTCTCAAAAGTTATCATTTGGATTTTTTTTTAATTTCGCTTCCGTTTGCCCGTAGCAGCCAATCAAATTTGGCGCCAACACACCAACCAGGAAGTGAGGTCATATCTCTGCAATGCATTGATGTATCGATGCCAAACTTGGTGGATCTATATTTATAAATATTTGTTTTACTTTCTGCAGTACTTTGGTCAACTTGCATCGTTTTAAAGGCGATATATGAATAAAACTGACTCGAATAAGAGTTGAACTGCTGAGCAACGCACATTATTAATTCCCAATAAACCTCAGAATAAGCTAAATAAATAAGAAAATCGACTGACTGCTTCATCTCAAAGGATCTGATAAAGGACAAAGACTTTAGATATATAATGCAGACTAAGTATGTCATACAATTGGTTCAATTGAGGAAGTTATATCACAGCTCTTGGTAAGTCTAAACCTTCCAACTTCATTTACCTGACGTAATCCGTTTCATAATAGGTTCAATTAAGGTTTTAAATCTAAAACTTCTGCTTTCTTCGCACAGTGTGGACTTTTTTTTGTATTAAATAGAGAAACATTTACTTGTGCCCCCAAGTATGGGATTCAAATTCCATAATATCTGACACCCCTGATTAAAACATCTGACAGACAGGAGAAGCTAATAACACTGATTTTAACACTGATAGCACCTTTCGAAGGTTTGGATCTATTAGGCAGCAAGGAAACAGTGTTGAAGCAGAGGGAAAAAGTGACAGAAAGAAGCAAACTGATGGTTGAGCGACACAGAGGTCCCAGTCATAAACCAAACTGCGTGTTAATCGTCCAGATCACACAAAGCCGACTCAGATAAGTCAATGAAAGCCTGAAAGTTTTATCTGAAAAGCCATTTAGCATCACTTTCAGATCCTGTTCATCTGCTGTAGATAGTTTTTTAGGCCTGACACTTCTTCTCTTGTCCTCCACTTGTCCAGTTTCCTCAAATGTTTTAAGGACACACTGCACACCATGCTGAGATATGCCAAGTTTTCAGCTAATAGCTCTTTGGGAATCACCTTGTTGCTGCAGAAATCCTATTTTCTGTCTGTCAAACTGGCTTCAGTTATGTAACATGAACTGAAATCTCGGTGCAGTAGTTTCACTGTAGGAAAAACCCTGAAATCAGCTCATTTTACAGTAATATAACTTGAGTGTTGAACTAATGTGGAACTTGTTATCTGCTGCTGTCTGTATGTGCTGCAGTTTGCTGTGGGGGGGGCGTTTGTGCTACTTAGGTTGGGGTTCTCTGGCTTTGCTGGGCCTCATTGATGCCAGTGAGTGTAACCCCACATTTGGAGCAGGTGAGAGGAGTGCCGTCAACTTCATATCAGCAAAACCTCACAGCTTCTATTTGCACCTGAAAGAATATTCTGAATATTTCCAATTGTGCCTTTTGACTCTGTGCTCCGAACATCTGTGCGTGTCTCAGACTATGAAGACATCCGAGGGTTCATCAGAGGAGGATACAAGGAGCTGGACAACAATGAAGGTCCTTTATCTCTTCAGAACTTGAAGACATACTTCAGTGGAACCTGTTAATCACCTTGTTGCTGCAGAAATCCTATTTTCTGTCTGTCAAACTGTGTTTTCTTTGCTGTTTTTCATAGATGCAGCTAAAGAAATGGGAACAAATTATGTGTCTTTGTGACTAAAGTGTCTAAAGATCCAATTTAAAACGGCTTCTTTGCTAAGTTGTCTGTTATGTGTCGACACAACACTGGTTCATCCCTTGAGTTTGGAGCCTTTATG
The DNA here is from genome assembly GCF_036924035.1 of Leuresthes tenuis. Classification (NCBI taxonomy): domain Eukaryota; kingdom Metazoa; phylum Chordata; class Actinopteri; order Atheriniformes; family Atherinopsidae; genus Leuresthes; species Leuresthes tenuis. The sequence continues at coordinate 24,003,779 of NW_027325355.1, forward strand.
CTTAAATAATTCACGTGTGGCTCAACAAATCGAAGGACTGGACTGAAAATGAGTGAAAAAGCAGCCAAAAGTTTGAAAGACCTTCAGAAATCCTGGAGAACCTCATTAAAAGATGTCTCTCAGGAAACAAAACACAGAAATAAGTGGCTGTTTAAAACATTTGCACAGTCCTCTATATAAATAATGTTAATATAATTTAATTGCAACTCAACAGAACTTGAGGCAGACCACGTTCTCCGCTCTTTTGGAAACAGTCACAGTTAATGACAAAGCTCAGTCGTATAAACATCCATCTGAAGAGAAATGTAGAGGAAATCTATCAGGTGGCCTCACAACTTAAAAAGCCTCCTTCTGCAGGACACCTTCAGAGATGATGCAAAGTCCTCATCTCATCAGTATCTGCAGATGAACGAAATCCCAAATACCTGCAGCTCGCCTGTCTATTACAACTAGGACTAACAAGGTGATTCATTCTGACCTGATCTATGTGATCAAAAGCCTCGCTTATTCAAACTGATTTAAGGGGTGACTTCAACACAGGAGTCATAGCATACGAAAGGCAGCTTAGCACAGCATAATGTGTCTGAATCATCCCCATGTTGTAAAGCAGTGTTGACAGGAAACAAAGCACCCGCCCGCCTAAGAGCAGGGACAGCGAATCCTTGAATAAAACAACAGTTTGATGTGGAGAAAATAGACATAAAATTCCTAATACTCTCAATATTTCTCATCCAAGCCCCAGTGACAAATCTTCATCTGATTGTGCACTGAGCAGCACCCCGAGCGAATTCTCCCCCTGCTCCAGGATTATCCCGAAGTGACAGCTTTCCAGCCGGAATTCCTCCAGTTTATCATTTAAACGACAACGGGGGGACATTTATCTCCGTGGCTTATCGTCTGAGCCACGCGTACATGACACTCGTCTATTGCCGTCAGGGAAATATTCCATTGGTGATTCAGTTCAGCGCTTTGGTCCTCTTGATGTAAAACCCTCTTGTCTCTTATCTGCTTTCGCGGGGAAGGAATTTGATCCCTCATGAATGAAACAAAAGGGCGTTAAGTATCACAATGCGATCAATACGGAGGTCTGTTGGCAAGTGGCACTCAAGACGAGTGCCGAGAATGCACAGGAGTGTAATCAGAGTGGCATTAGGGTTAAACTACAGCTCGTATTAATCTGCTGTGTGCAGGAAGCAGCCAGAGGAACATTTGATTTGATTACAGACTGGAACATCTAAAACCTTCATAATATTACCCCCTCAGGGCGACTGTCTGCAGGTGCTTTACATGACTTGTTGCTGAAGGGAAACAGTCTCTATTTTACTCTCTGGCTGAGTCGCAGGCTCTCGGTCAGCTCTTTCAGGGGTATAGACACATTTATGACTGATCTAACAATTATCTCTGTGCTGTAATGGGAGAAACTGTTGTTTTATCGCTTATTGAACAGGAAACAGAGCCGATCACTGGTATTTTATAACCGCGCATTAGTCTGTGTCAGTCGTGGAAACAGAAAACAATATTCTTAAAAAGGGTGCTCCACCAGTCTAAGAGTTGGGAGCCTTTTTATTTTTACCGTTTCCATCCAGCAGCTGTTAGCGGCGTTAGTTGCTAATGTGTGATAGTGCTTTTAAAAAAAAAAATCTTTTGTACTGACAGCAGCATCGATTCCATTAACTTTACAAAGCTCCACCACCATCTGAACACAAGATGTTCACAAGTCTGAGCTAATAAAACCAACTTAGCATCATTTCACAGAAGCAATCTTTATCAGAGCTCCAAACTGCAGCCATTTCCTGGCATTTTGCATCCATTTTTGAAGATTTTACACTGGTGTGACTGAAAATTAGCTCAAAGTTTTGGCTCGGTTGTCCAATCTTACTCCTGCACACGAAGATAATTCACCAAACAGAGTCGGTCTCTGCTGAGTCGTGATTATTGACCGTTATTCAGCTTGTTTTGGTTGTTCAGTTTTCCTTGTTTTGGAGAAATTACGATGATAAATGAGAAGATACGGCACATGTGACATGTTAAGTTAGCCATTTGCTTTCTGTTGCCACTGCCGCCTCCCTTCTGGTGCACCATTCAACACTGACCAGCCAATCAGAGGGAGGTCAATCACCAACAGATTTAAATACAATCACGGAGTCAAACACATGCACAGTTAAGCAGAGCCGCACTTACAGCTCGACTGTCCCAGTATACAGCAGGGGAATCAATTCATTGACCAAAGTATGTCCAACTCCACTATGATGGGTAGCTTTGTGCCCCTTTCAGCTTGTTAGTATTTGGCTTTTATGACCTACAGCAGATCAAAACAACCGACAGCTTCGCTGCCTGCAAATTAGCATCATATTGAGCGTTGGTCAGCTCTATAGCTCTGTCCTGTATGCCCTATTCATCAATTTTTATGTGTAATTCTACAAATGAGATGCACTCTACCACTGGTGGTTAATATCTGTTGTTACCTGCTTTTTCTTCTTTCTGTGGGCAGACTTTTATGTACAAGCAGGCGGGAGAAAAATCGACCTCCAACAGCTGATCTAATTGTGTTCTTCCAATTTTGAAAAAGTCATTTTAGCATTATTTCCACCGCACAAACATGTTTACATGCATTTAAAAAAGGTTTAAGTTGGACAAACAGTAGACATTATATTTTTAGATGTCACGAAAGTACTGACGGTTGTCAAAACCACACCTAGCTAGTTAGCTAGCTAGTTAGCCAGCTAGCTAGATAGAGAGTTAGCTTGATAGTTAGCTAGATAGCTAGTTAGCTGGATAGCTACTTCATTGATCCAGATGTAAATTTATGAGAGACTAAAATTAACAGCGCATTCAACCAAGTTAAAAAAAGAGCTGCCACTTACTAAATTTATGGGTCACATTAATTGTTATTTATTGTTATTTGTTATTTGAAATGAGAAAATCTACCTCCAACTCCTGATCTAATTGTGTTCTTCCAATTTTGACAAACTCATTTTAGCATTATTTCCACCGCACAAACATGTTTACATGCATTTAAAAAAGGGTTAAGTTGGACAAACAGATATTATATTTTTAGATATCACTAGAGTACTGACGGTTGTCAAAACTACACCTGGTGGAACAAAACCACACCTAGCTAGCTAGTTAGCGAGATAGATAGTTAGCTAGCTAGCGAGATAGAGAGTTAGCTAGATGGCTACTTCATTGATCCAGATGGAAATTTATGAGAGACTAAAATTAACAGCGCATTCAACCAAGTTAAAAAAAGAGCTGCCACTTACTAAATTTATGGGTCACATTAATTGTTAGAAGAAAAAAAAAATCAATTTCAAGTGAAAGTGACTTTAGGAAACCACACATATGCAGCTCGCTGGAGGTGACACTTAACATGCAACTAACACATTAACATTTATTCAAGGTTGGTCTGGAGCCTGTTAATAAAAATATATTTAATAAAAATACAGGAGGACACTCAGTTTTAAGACTATGATGGGCAACACTGGAAAAAAGAGCTGACATGATATCAAAAGACCAAATATCAGAGGAAAACAGTCCCTTTAAGTCCATGAAACATTCAACCCATCATCATCCTCAAGACAAAATGTTTCTTAGCTTTCCTCTAAGAAATTCATGAACACAAGAAAAGTCAGTTACAGCATGTAAGCTTTTTTTTTTAATGCATTTCAGATCTGAACCTCATAAGATATTAAACAGCTGTTTTCAGGCAGAGTTGTACATGTAAAGGAATCTGAGACTATTAGTCTAGACTCCTGAGCTGCTCCTGTCTTTTCAGACAGTGACAGTCGACTAAAACATACTGCCTGAAATCATGACTTTGAACGTCTACATTTCTGGGTAAACGCAGGACTATTGGAAACGGGTTACTCCTTAATAAATAAGATGCATTCAAAACCCAACTTGCTCTTGTTCCTGTGAGTGAATCGAGCATCAGAGTTATTCTACTTTCTTCACACTACGCTTAAGCTAAGAAAACACATGACAGCATTTTGGTTTTCATAGTCTTAGCTCGTCAACACTTTCATGCAGCTTTTAGATGCAACAACCGCACATCTTTCAGCTCAGGCAAATCATTAAATCAGAAAGTTTGACTTTGCTAATGTTGCCTGAAGGCGTTTTCTTACATCTGCTTTGTTAGCAACGCTTGAAAGAACTGCGGGTTTCGTATTTTTATACACCTGAGAAAACAGTGTTAATCTGAATGAGAATTATGTTGAAGAACTAAAAAAAAAATACAATTAAATCCCACTTTATTTACTTTTCTAAATAATACTTTCTGCCTTTAATCCTTATTTATTCTGAACATGTTTGAAGTCACCAACTATCTTCCTTAATTTTGCAGTCAAAGTCACTCACCTAGGAAACCAGGAACTGACTCTCACCACTTTAATAACACCAACATCATCCCTACTGTAATACATCAGTGCCAGAAGGTGGTGGTGGTGTGGGGGGGGGGGTTACTGATGACTGAGAGGAAGATGTAGATGTTAAAAGATATAAATCATGAATAACATTCGATCAGGGTCTGCAAAGGAGCGGTGAAAGTCCTGGGGTGACTGAAAACTTTAGGTACTATACGCTGTGGGCCACTGCAAAATGTCCGATAATCAGACCACTTACTCACAGCCTTGAGAAAAGAATATTAGGAAAATTATTTAGAAAACATCTCAGCTCCTCTTATGAGTCTAAGATCAAATAGACACAATCAAACATTCATAACGGCGGCAGTACCTTGGAGTAGAGATATATTCTGTCTGTGTACTGGCTGGCGCAGAACTGTAGGCCCGGGTAGACGGGATGAGTGATGCTGGCATCATCCCCACCATCCCCCTCATCATCACCATTAGCTTCAGAAGCAGAAGACAAACACGGCATAGCGCTGCAATCTGCAGGGAGAAAAGAAGAGGCTGACTAATATCTCACTGAGCATATATTATTGACTCATTATTGGCTTTCCCGGCATTATTGCTACTCTGTGTTTGCTCCTTCGGTAATGCAATGAATAGCAATGATTTTAATATTTATTGCACACATTTGTGTGAATATATATGGTATATGTTTGGAAAAGCCCTGATATATCTATTCTTATTGCTTTCAAACACTTGATTAAAGGATTTGAAATTAGGTAATTATGTGACTTTTTAAAATAAAAGTTAACTTCTTGGTATCAGCAGCTGATGTCACAACAAATTAGATTGTTTTGTCAGCTACTTTTAAGAAATATCTATATAAATATCTTTAAATATCAACGTGGGCAATCAGTTTGAAAATACAGCCCACAATAAACCGACATGGAGATGATGAGCTTGAAATAAAGCCAAGAATTTTCTCCTTCCCTTAACAAGGCCTGATTGGACGCTCAGATCACATGCTCGACTGGACTTAAGTTTCCGTCTTTCTGTGGATTTACAACACCAGGTTACAGAAGCAGAAAATCCTAATCCATCACAACATAATTCTTTAAGTCAATATTTTTAGTTGGACTACTTAAAGGAATAAACCTCTCGTCAGAGGTTTTTTAGAATAACCCAATTTTTCAGCCTTTGTCTTTGAATGTAAGCGGTGTAAATCCAGCTTATAGTTTTAAATGCAGTGAAAAGTAGTTAGAGGTTTTTTGGTGTTGAGTTTTAATATTGTGGATCACTGCTGAGCTCCTACCAGGATGGCTGAGGGGGGGGGGGCAAGTGATAAAGAAAGAGACAGTTTGCTGCAAGAGACATTCTGTCACATTTCACCTAAATCAGAGCACAAATATTGTCTTTAACATCATGATTTTGTAAGAATATGCTCTAATTTTTTTTCTTTAAATCACAGTGTCAATGACAGCAGTTTTATTGGGAATTTGGCTGTATTAACAGACTATGTATGAGACCACAGAAGGAAAGAAGCAAACAGATGGGACAAAACAGAATGCAAATGTAACATCATTATGTATCGAGTATGCATATTAGAGTTTGACTTCATCCATCAACTTAGAGCCACGTTTTGCAGCAGGCTCGAAGTTCATTCCATCCGAAATAATAGGGCTTCAAATCATGGAGGTTTAGTTCAGTCTCAAGTTTTAAATGCCTTTAAGCTGGCTGAGGATAAACTGGACAAAAGTGTGAAAGCAACGCAACACAAGACAGGGATTAGTAGGAATTATTAGCATTAACTTTCAAGGCTGAATTTACTTTCATAGCTGCAAGAAAGCTATAGGTTTCTAAATCCTAGAAAAAAAAGCTTAATTTATTTTAAAAAGCGCATAGTTTTATTTAATTTATTCTATCTTACCTGCAGAAGTGTTTTCATTCCACTTTTTCACGTTCAATTAAAAAAAAAAAAACTTGTAAAACTGTGTTTTGATCTAACTTTCAAAGAGTAGTGTTGCACAACATCATGGGGAAGATGTATTTCAGGAATTAAATAGAATAAAAAAGGATTACATCATGCTTTTGGCTATGCGTAAAGCGCTAGCATCAGTATGACATTACCCTAGCCTAGCTTAGCCTAAGAAAACTGAGCTAGAAGTTTTGTACTAGCAATTTTAGGGCTAACTGGTGAAGTAGATACCAGTTTTAGGAAAATATCTTACAAATGGCCTCATAAAAGATTAACATCTTTATTATGACTACATCTTAATGAAAGAATCAAAACGCACTGGGTTGCTATAATCTATTGTCTCAAAGCTTTTCATGAGTTGGCAACTTAGCTCATAACAAGTTAGCATTTTGGAAATATGGAAAATGCTACAGATGCTAACTTTTAAAATGAGAAAATTTGGTTGAAGACTTCTGCATCTAAAAGTTAAAACGAAAAAGCTAAAGCGCTAGCATCTGTATGACATTACCCTAGCCTAGCTTAGCCTAAGAAAACTGAGCTAGAAGTTCTGTACTAGCAATTTTAGGGCTAACTGGTGAAGTAGATACCAGTTTTAGGAAAATATCTTACAAATGGCCTCATAAAAGATTAACATCTTTATTATGACTACATCTTAATGAAAGAATCAAAACGCACTGGGTTGCTATAATCCAGTGTCTCAAAGCTTTTCATGAGTTGGCAACTTAGCTCATAACAAGTTAGCATTTTGGAAATATGGAAAATGCTACAGATGCTAACCTTTAAAATGAGAAAATTTGGTTGAAGACTTCTGCATCTAAAAGTTAAAACGAAAAAGCTAAAAAGAGCTACTTTTGGTGGTAGGCTAACTGCTAATCGACTGCACCTTAAAAGTAGCACCTGGGTTAATTCCCGCTTGCTAGTTAGCTTCCCTGGAGACATATTTGTACAATCTATTGAAATGACATCCCTTTAAATTATTCTTCTGCAGTTCACACTCAGATAATAACGGCTGACATTTGTTTATCTCCCAAATTCTCTTACATTAACATAAGACTACATTTTTTTAGACATTTAGGTTTATTATCATAGCCTTGAACAAATCAGTCACAGAACAGCCAGTGTGCTAAGCACAGCTAACAATACTTTAAATCCAGTTTAAGACACAGACAAGTTTGATATCATCCCTCTCGTCTTCATCACTCAAGCGAAACTATTCCCTCAGTGTTGTGTAATATTGCTGCACAGAAAGCCAGTGTCTTTGACAGAAACTGTCCAATTTATTTTTCACAAGTTCACTGAGGAATTTTCCGAACAAAAAGGAATGAAACGGCTCTGCAGTGAAAAAGAGAGTAATAAAATGACAGTCCAAGATGGAGAGGAACAGAGAAGGAGAAGAAAGAGAGCAGGTCATTAATGTCGGCTATGTAGCTCGCTCATCCTGCCAGCATCTAGCAAGAAAAGGTCAGGCGGTGGAAATGAGACCGCCGCTGTTCGACCACGCTTCATTTAGACAATGACCTATAACACTCTGATAATACTTCCCTTAAATCACTTCGCATGGCCAGTTGTCTGCCTCGTCGGTGTGTGTGTGATCATGAAAATTTGTGTGTGCAGTCATCTCTCTTGCTAATGGGGGAAAATACTGACACAGCCTGATATGTTCGACAACCAAGTTTCCACCGGAATAAGTGCCGCTTACATCAGATCTCAAGACAAACTGAACTTATGTCATGGAAAATCCAGAGGGTTAAAGAGACAGTAAAGCTCAGTGATTTGCTTTCCAACCCAAAAAGATTCAAAATGTATCATCACAACATGTTAGAAAGCAAAATATAATGTTGTTTTGAACTTCTGACAAGATGTCAACAGGTCCTGCAAACATACTTTCTCAAAAGGGTTCTATGGCTGGTTATCAGGCAAACTTAAGGTAACAGTGATGTCATGACCTTTCCTGCACCAATCAATATTCAGTGATGTTTTTATGTTGACAATTTACAATAAAAATCACCATTTTGTTAGCATTTTTGTCATAAACACTCAAAAGCTGTTCAACATTTAGGATTCTTTCAGTCCAGCATCCATTTCCTGGAGCTAAAACTGTTTGCCTACAAACTTCTTTTTCAAAAAATTGTATTTGGCAGACATTTGGGGATTTTTGGCAGCAGGGTTTTATGTCATATCTAAACCTCAACCACAATATTTCCTCAATCTAACCGAGGAGTTTTTTTTCCCCCATAAACCCAAACCAAGTACCGTTTACTAAACTTAACCAAGTAGTTTCTCCCCATAAACCCGAACTAGGTACTGTCTCCTAAACTTAACCAAGCAGTTTTTTCCCCATAAACCCAAACTAGGTACCGTTTACTAAACTTAACCAAGTAGTTTCTCCCCATAAACCCGAACTAGGTACTGTCTCCTAAACTTAACCAAGTAGTTTCTCCCCATAAACCCGAACTAGGTACTGTCTCCTAAACTTAACCAAGCAGTTTTTTCCCCATAAACCCAAACTAGGTACCGTTTACTAAACTTAACCAAGCAGTTTTCCCCCATAAACCCAAACTAGGTACTGTCTCCTAAACTTAACCAAGCAGTTTTTTCCCCATAAACCCAAACTAGGTACCGTTTACTAAACTTAACCAAGAAGTTTCTCCCCATAAACCCGAACTACGTAATGTTTTCTAAACCCAACCAAGTAGTTTTCCCCTAAAAACTAACTAAGTACTGTTTCCTAAACCTAATCAAGTTGTTTTGTTGCCTTAACCTAACCCCAACAACGGACAACTGTAAATAATCATTAAAATGGTTTGAAAACATTGCAAGCCGAGTATCGGTGACTTACCCCCTCAGTTTGTTGGCCGATAATACAAACTACACCACCTGAGTTCCTCAAGCCTTTTAGCAAGAAGACTAAAGATAAAATAACCGCTTACGACCTGTGGAGATATTTGTGATCACAGGCGACCAATTTTTGGGTGACAGTGTAGTAAAAACCTGTTTATGCCCGTTTCTGCATAGCAAAGTAGATGAAATATGAATATTAATTTTAAGTATTATTACTTTAAATGGCATTTAAGTGCACACGAGTGCATGTATGATCTTTAACAATTGAGATTTTTTTTTTATTCTTTTTTAAAAATCAAGGTATTTAGGCCTTTATTTGGCTACTGCTCATGTTGGATAGATTTCTAATTATTTACCAATTTGATCAGTCCGGTTTAAAAGTAAACTTTTCGGAGCATAAATTGTTTCAGTATGGTCTCAGTCATGTCCACACCATGATGATCTGAGTCTTTGAAATACACCAGTTTCATTCACTAATATCTAAATCCGCATTAAATAACTGCCATTCCTATTTCCTGCAGACATTGCAATCCTCTGTGAGTTATTCCTTCCATTCCTTCACTGCTTTGGGTAACATTTGTGATGCAGTTTTATGTTAAAATTGCTTTGTGTCTTAATAAGTCACTTTCCTCTCCTTGAACTGTCCTGTACAAAGTCCACATCTTTCATTGTTATATTTGCCATCCTCCCAGGTGCAATTTTCCTAGGTCTGGCACACATTGTTCTGATCTCACCACAGCTTCAGCAGCAATGGGCCACTTTGTGTCTGAAAATACCAAGATAACAAGAGCGAGGCATTTTGCAGAGCTACAAACCTGGAACCAAAACGTTTTCAGGACACCAGCTTCTCACAAAATCCCATCTATCCTTCTGTCCTGCTGTATCTGTAATGAAACCTAACAGCTCTGCAATGTGCACCCTATATTTTTGTAAGCAGTTTTTTTTTGCTACCCCCCTTCCCCTATTTGCAGTGGCGGAATGCGCCAGCTGCATTAAGTGGGCCATTTATACGATGGGGGCAATTCATCTTACAAAGCCGTCTTATTAGACTGTCACTTACACAGTATGAACAGTGCCTTCAAAACACCTCGAGGGATTTATCTGTTATTTTACTGCGAGAGAAAGAAAACAACGGCTAATTGGACTGAGTCATCTCATCTTCTGCGGCATCGAAACAAAAGATACAGAAAAACTAAAATCTAACTGCGCTCCTCAAGTATGAGGACATATGGTAGAGCTAATGCTGCTGCGGTGTTTGAAGCAACATCAGAAGAGCACAAACAAACCACCAAAGTGATGTTTAGACAGTCGCACCATGCAGATGGATGGAGCGACAGACAGTAAGGAGAGGATGAGACGAAGAGGTGGAGGAGGAGTGATTGCCTGTCTGTGCGGCGCAGAAAGTAATCTCAGAGCAATCAAGAGGCGGGGGCGGCCGACAGCTCTGCGGTTTGCCTTCTGAAAACCGCAGGCAGGTAAAGAAAAATCATTAGGCACCGCTCCTGACCCCATAGGTCACTTTTATTGGACAGCCACTGTGTTTCATATTAGACCCACGCCGGTGGAGGCAGACTGGCAAAGGCTAACAAACTGACTAACCGACAACAGGGAGAATACAAAGGTTCAAGGTGCACTCACACAGTTTTCAGAGGTGCTTGGGGAGGGAAGCATCTACGACTTTGAGCCGTCTCCGAGCTCTCATGTGATGCCTGACTCACTCAGTGATGTTGAGCTCTGAGATGTGTGGGGAGCAACTGTTGCTGTTTCCACCGAGGATGTTTCTTAATGACTGCAGCTAAAAGTTTTTCACAGGACTGCAGACGGATATTAGCCGTCTCCAGGGGAAAGTGCGCCTCTAAAGGGCACGTGGGGGGCCGAGTTCACACCCTGCAGCGCCTCTTTAGTGCTGCCATTTCTGATCGACAGTGAAGCTTTTATCTCTCCCCCAGAGTCGGTCTGAATAGAGGTGTTTTTCTTTTTTAAAGGGAGCAGGTCTTTCACTCACCTTTAGTATTTTTTCGCCTGAGAGCAGGGGGGCGAGCACAGAGTGGAGAAAGCACTGCAGGGGAAGCTGTGATGGGATTCAAACGGGGACCATCGGGGGGCACAGGTAGCTACAGAGACGGGGAAATTAACCTCCAGACAATCGCAGCACTAATAGATGTCATGAACAGGGATTCGCCGAGGTGCTCCACACTGATCTTAGGATGTTAAAGGCTAATAGGTGCTGATCGGTTGCCTGTTAAACCTAAATGATTTGTGAAGTAGTCCCTTTTATGTTAATTATTCCACAAAGAAGTTTCTTCCTTGAGCCCCCTGACTAAATAGACCCCCGGGTCACAGGCTTTTCTTAGACTCTGCTAGTCTGGCAATTTTATTCTAAAGGTCTTCATATTGCAGACGTTGTAATTAGTTCTTTGTAATTAGTGCAATTTATTGCTTTGTGTATCCCTTTGAGACACAACTGCTCAAACACAGAGGTCTTAATTTGCAATATTACACGGTGTGTAATTGGGAATTTGTCTCCTCACATCCCTCAGAGGTTCACAGACGTCTAACCCGAGTGGACGGGAAAGCATGAGCAGGTGCAATCAGGGACCTCGTGTGCCTTTTATGTAATTAGACCTCAGTCCACTTTATTGAAAAACCGCTAATCGGAAGCTCATCAGCCTGCTGGACAGTCACAACCTGAAACATTGTGTGTGCTGGAATTTGGTGCTCAAAGCAAGTCAGTTGAGATTTGTGAGGTTTTACTCAATATTTCCTGTTGCCTCCAAACGCAGAGAGAGGAAACAGGCAATATCTCCAACCAGATACTAAGAGAAAATAAGAATAATAACGCCAAGCCCCATATGGAATGAGATATAATCCCTTATTGGTTCAAGTCGTGATATTAAATAGCATTATATATGGGCAGCTGACAGTGTGGCACCAGCCAATTTCCCTAGATATGAAAAGGAAAAGATTGCAGGTGGGATTACCCTGTGTGTGGTCAGGGGGGAGGCAGCAGCCGCCGCTGCCAGCCATGTTGTCACCTCTCTCTAAAGCCGACTGTTTGCCTTTGAGCCGCAGTTTGTCCTCTTCCTCCGCTTCCCGTAGTTTCTGTTTGTCTTTGGGTGGCTCATTCTGCTCCTCCCCCCTCTCCTGCAGCTCGCCGTGTTTGCCTTTGAGTGATCTCGGCGGCTGAGCTTTTCCCCGGCTGAGCTCCGGCTCGCTGTCGGAGAAGCCGAGGCGCTCCTGGCTCCTCTCGGTCCCGGGGGGTTGAGGAGCCCTGGGTGGCCCTGAGCCTGCAGAGCCATAGGTTGGGGGGAGAAAGATGAGGATTACTCCATAGGCTGAGTTGCACAGAATAATCAGACTTTGAACAGTTTCATTCCCGAGTGAGATATCCATCATCTGGAGAGTGTGACAAAATGACTGCTGACATGAAAGTAAAACTCAATATGGCTCATTAGTGATGTTATTACAGGAGCCATCATAAGTCTTCTGCTGACAAGTTCAGAGGATGTGATAAAATGAACAGACATCAGCAGGGGTGTGGAGGAATGCTTACCTTTTGCTTTTAAGCATTTGCAGTGAACATAAAGGCTTGTCTTACTGCATGTTTAATCTGGTGGATTGTTGCACACTGACCACTCAGCAGGGATCTGTGCTGCCAGGAACATTTTCATCTAAAGACTTCTCCTCCACAGCAGCAGACAGAACACCTGCCACCCCCCATTCACCCACACTTGGATCAAACACCCAAAAACAATAGCTGAGAAATTGAATTACGCCCGTGTCCCATTGTTTTGTTAATTGGTCGCCTGCATCATGTGCAATCAAACCTAAACAAAGTCATTGTCAGCGATTGCTGCATCTGTGCAGCATTCACACAGCTGATAATATGGCTGAATGCCAACAGCGTTTCTTGGTAATCAGCTTTTGGCTACCTTGAAGACGCTCAAACTTCAGTGTCTGATCATTAATGCGAGTTGTGTAGGATTAGAAAAAAGAAAATAAATCCAGCCTTCATTTCTTTACATTTTTCTTCCAAGCAGCAAGACTTTAATTGTAATCTTTTAAAATTGTCTCCAGCAATAGTTCTCCAGACTTTCTGAAGGTCTTTAAAAGTTTTTCTTTGGACATTTTCTCCTTTTTTCACTCGTTTTAAGTCCAGTTTTTGCACCATTTTCAGAGGAATGTGACACAACTCTAGGGATGAACAGTGTTGAGTCGACACAGAACAGACAACTTAGCAAAGAAGCCATTTTAAATTGGATCTTTAGGCACTTTGTCACAAAGACACATCATTTGTTCCCATTTCTTTAGTTGCATCTATGAAAAACAGCAAAGAAAACACAGTTTGACAGACAGAAAATAGGATTTCTGCAGCAACAAGGTGATTCCCAAAGAGCTATTAGCTGAAAACTTGGCATATCTCAGCATGGTGTGCAGTGTGTCCTTAAAACATTTGAGGAAACTGGACAAGTGGAGGACAAAAGAAGAAGTGTCAGGCCTAAAAAACTATCTACAGCAGATGAACAGGATCTGAAAGTGATGTCCTTAAGAAAGAGGAAAAAATCCAGCTGTGACCTGACAGGACCTGAGAGATGCATCTGGACCTTCAGCTGATCCATCTACTGTTGGCCCAAGCCTCATCAGAAATGGTCTCCATGGAAGGGTGGCTGTCAAGAAGCCGTTCTTAAGGAAGGGAAACAGGGAGAAAAGGCTGAGCTGTGCCAAATGACACAAGAAGTGGACTGAAAATCAGTGGCAACAGGTCTTATGGAGGGATGAATCCTCCCCAGAGCCCGGACCTCAACATTATTGAAGCAGTGTGGGATCATCTGACAGAGAACGGAACAAAAGGCAGCCCACATCCAAAGAAGAGCTTTGGGATGTCCTTCAAGAAGCCTGGAGAACTATTCCTGAAGACTCCTTAAAGAAATGACAGAAAGCTGGTCTCAGAGGGTTCAGGCTGAGTTGGAGGATAAAGGAGCTCAGACCAGATATTCACTTTAAAGCTCATTAGAAACTGTTTTCCAACATGTTAATGAATGCAGTGATGACATCACCATTCACGTCGCCTAACTTTGAAGTACATGAAAGTATACTTTTGTACTTTTTGGACTGAACTTTATTATCACGGTTGAATTAACAGGCAGATCAGCTGCTTGCACAAAAGAGCGCACTTATTTATAGCAAACTGCAAATGTCACAGTCTGAGCACAGCTTAACAAATTCCCTTTCCCTTCTCACCTGGATATATTTAAATCACATCCTTTCACAATATTTGTCGAACTTGAGGTGTGAAATCTAACAAGACAGTAAAGTTGCGAGCCTCGAGGATGCAGAGGGCTAATTAGTGATCCCGCCTCTCTGTGGCTTGTTTCTTCAAAAGGCCAGCGCTAGTCAGCTTCCTCAAATGTCATACGAGTCTCGGGGCTCCTACCCTGCTGCTGCCCCCCTTCACTAACAAGCCGAGTGAGGCCACAAGAGACGGCTCAATTTGTGTTAAGTTGTCCCCACTGAGGAAGATGTTAACGGGGGAAATCCTGCAGGGCTGTGCCTCAGCTTCACCAGGCGACCTCCTTGTTTCCCCACCCATCAGGACCCCGTTATGTCTGTAGTGGCTTGATAAGGTTCCCGAATCGACATAAAGGCATTAAAAAAAGCATGTGATCCTATATGTGAGACAACAGCAGCAGTGTGAAACAAAGAGAAGCACTGAAGAAAAGTAGGTGCTGCTCATCTACTGTGTGTTATCCAACTGTTAGAGACTCCACCGAACTTTGCAGTTAAATGCTAAAAGGGATAGAGTGCTAACTGAGTGTTGTAAAGAGCCAGCAGATAACCAAATTACCCTTTTCCTCCATCCATCTCTCACAGTAGGCGCTGAGAGACAAATTGCTGGTGAAAGAGCTGAAGAACTCAGCCATGCCCACGCTCATGGCCTAAAAAAAGAAAGAAACCCAACAGATTCAACAGGAAAACGGTTCTGCTGAAGTTTTCCTGCTCATTTAACAACAGGAAATGTTCGAGACGAATCCGACTGAGGCGTCGAACCCTGTCAGGTGAAGATGGAACGGGAATAACCTGTGACAGTTTGATTAAAAACAGTCCTGGATCGCTAATGAAATGGAATTAAAGTGATTAAATTTGCATCCAATTTACACTGCAGCCAGGCGAGTTCCTGTTTATGTCATACAGGAGATCCGTTTAGGGGCTAAATATGAGGAAAGATGGTTGAAATGCAACCTGGACGGGACAAAGTGTAATCTAAAGATAAGAAAAAGCGCTCATCTTACTGCTAACTGTCGAATAATAGAACAGCTCAGCCTGGTACGGCAGGATGATCAAGTTAGCTCACATGAAAGCTGTAAAAGATATTTTAAAAAGACAAAAAGACTGAAGCAAAGGTGTAAGAAAAGAAAATATTAGTGAGTGACCTGCTTTGATATCAACTGAAAATGTTAAATATGCCAAATACCTGATCATAAACAGTAAGAAAAGAGCAGTAAAGCACATAAAATAAACATCCTGCCAATAATTTAACTGCATGGAAGCCAATTTCTTTAGAGTTTACGCTAAAATGAGCACCTGCTTCCTTTATCCGTCAGTTAGCTCATTTACTCATGAAGCAAGCATCCCACAACAACACAAAAGAGGATTTGAACTCCATTCTTTACCTCATTTCTGCTCTAATCTCTCTTTAAGCTAGCTGCTTATTACAGAACTCTGTCTGAAATAAAGCTAATCAGTTAATGATCAGTTAACTGATCACATATCAGCTGATATGTTGGGGGGTGCTAACAGGAGGGTTTGTATCCTGAAGGCAGTTTAATTTGTGTTTAAAAGCGTAATTAAATACCTACGATTCACTCACAAATAATCATAAATGTACTTAGGTGAGTTTATCTGCTGAACCTGCTGATATGTCTTGTCCTGCCTCCACCTCTTTACTTTCATTACCCCCATCCAGAGCCAGGGTTTGTATCCCCACCCCGCTGCGACTGGTGTGCAGTTGGTGAGGGGCTGGGGCAGCTTGTGGTTGTGGAAGAAAAGATGGTTTCTGTGGTGTGAGGAGCAGTGATGGCTGACATTAGGGGAGTGACTCTGGTCACCGTCAAGCCTCCTGGAGGCACGAAACACTGGGGGTGTTTCCATCAGCCTGCGCATAGAGGAGTATCACATCGGGAAATTATGATAGAAATGCCATAATTCAAATTAAAATCCCCTGAGTCGCACAAATACGCTCGCTAGCGCCGGGTTTTGGTTGATTCGACAGGGATGGAAACAGCTGAGTTCGCATCAAGTCTGACGTTATGCACTTTCACCCCGATCTCTGCTTGGGCAATTAAAGGGGACCTCCGGTATTTTTAAACCTTATTTCTGGCATGAAATACATTCATCTACTCACTGAGAACAGTTTGGTGAAAGTCGGCGTCCTTCGGAAGATATTTAGATAACTGGAGATCCATATAACGGAGTGAACGGGGCTTAGAGGATGCAGCCTCTAAATAAGGCATTATCTGTCTTTATTTCACCAATACTTTAAGAAGAATGAATGAATGAACGTGTGCTATAGCTCTGTTAGCTCATAGCTGCTGTTATGTGGCTACTTGCAGCTATAGGAGAGCTAACGGAGGGATTTCTACACAGGCACTCTACTGGGACCACTTCATCCACACGCCCCCCTGCAGCACAGTTTATTCACTCCGTGCTCTGTGACAGTCGGCTAACTTCACACAGAGTTTGCTGCTGATAGTTTTGTGCAACATGGCAGGATATTTATCAGATTTTGACGATGTTTTGACGACTTTGAGTAAGATGGACGTTCTTACCGGAGTGAATGAGCTGTGCTGCAGTAGATAAACATATTTCATGCCATTAATAAGGTCTAGGTTTAAAAAAAATAAAAATACCGGAGTTCCCCTTTAAGGGCATTAAATAACACCCGTTGCCGCCTTCTCCTCATGGCAGCTCCTCTAATCGCCACGACTAACCGGGCTGACAGCTCCGATACCACTTAATAAAGGTTCAAATCCTCCGGGTACACTCTGGGTCGAGAAGCCGGTAAAACGTTTGCAGGCTGGTTGTCATGCCAACCTGCGGAAAACTCGCGCAAGTTAGTGGTTTTCACCAAAGTCCGTGTTTTTGATGGAAACACGACTAGTGTTGAAAGACTAATAAAATACTTCTGTGTCATGTTTATCTGCTAGAAACGCCTCGGGCTGAAACTAATTTCCTTTGGAGGACAGACTGCTCATCATGTTTTTCCCCGACACAAAAACACTCGACATCCTGACGGCGACGTGCAAGTGTCCCACCTTTCCGTTTAGTCATTCTGCAAAAGTGTTGCTCTTGAGGAGGATAACATTTCTCTTGTCAGACTGATTATTTTCTTGCATTTTCATTGAGCCGAGGATCGCAGTGGCAAGCTGAGAGATATCTCCATAAATGCAGTTGTTATTTTTCAGCACAGTCTGTCATTTACAAATTTAGCAGGTTGTTATATTCCCTGTCTAGCAAGCTGACACAGCCTGCTGCTGTGAATGCAGAGTGGCGCTTGAGATAAAGAAGAAAGTGTGATTGCTGAATAGTTATCAAGTATCTGCTGCAGCTGAGCATGAAATGGGGGGGTGAATTGTGCTGAAAAAACCTGTGGGTGTGAGTGTTTGTGCTGCTTAAAAGCTGAGGTGCTGCTTGTTCTTACTGTGCCCGTTTTTCAGTGCATCAGCCCTTCCACACATCTAATATTAGCTGTGTGTACAACTCTCAATATAGATCCTGTTGTTGAATACGGAGTCATTAGCATGGAAAATGGATGCGTTATGAACAAAATGATGTGATGGTACAATCCTACCCAATTCCACAGGTAACCTGGGCTTCATTATACAGCAAAAAAACTGTTTCAACAAGTCATTTGCAGTGTGTTCTGCAGCTTTACTGAGTGGAAGCCCACGTTTCCGGGGTCATTTCACTCCCCAGTCAGACCCAGAATGTTGTTTTCTTTAAGTTACTCGCCAACAATATTCTGGGTGGAACGTTGAAGCTTAAAGCAAATGTTAATCAGTGAGCTTTTGATGCGACTCAGCCGGTTTCCTCCCCTTCGGGCTTTATGTGAAGCCAACTGCCCCGTGGCTCTGATGCTTGCTGGAGAAGTGGCGGTTGACACGCAGCAGGCCAATTATACTCAGCTGTGGACATGCAAGCGAACAACTCTTAACTCCTCGTGTGTGGAATGACACGAATGCCTGAAAAAAAACACGAATACGCCTGAAACGGAGCAAGGAAAGGAATTAATTAAAGAATAAATGTGGAAATATAAAGGGACACGTGAGCTACACCAGCTATTATCCCATTTCTTTACCTTTTCTTCTCTTTATTGATTCTTGTGGGTTTTTTGCTGTTATTTCTTAATCACTTGAGCCATAACTTTAGCCTTTGTTATTCCCCAGTCTGTGTGCAGTTATTAGCTCAGAGTTTCGATCCACAAATGTCAAGCTTTCAACTTAGTGAAGCTGACCACCAGACTGAGCCTACCAGTTGATTGCCAATACTGGGATGAGTATTAAATGCGTGTAAACGGGAGTCCTTTAAGCTGTCTGCTGACACCTACACCCGAGTGCCGATAAAGACATTTATGTCCCACAAAGTGTAAAATCCCTGTACCATAGTTTCCTTCCTCTTAAATCTGGATAAAAGTGCCTGTTAAATGACTAAATGTACAGTTTACACAACAAAGTTCTTATGTATTTTGAGTAAAATGCTCCATTTATGTTTCTGTATTTATCAGACGCTTTTATCCAAAGCGACTTACAAATGAAGATTTAACAGCTTTATAAAAAGCTAACAATAAGCTACATAGAAGGAACCCAGGAGTCCGGCTCTGTCAGAGGGGACAGAGTAGAGATAGGGTGCAGGCAGAGAAGGAAGTGCAGAAAGATAAAGTGCAGAGATAGAGGGGGTAGGGAAGTACAAGGTAAGTGCTGGGATAGGAGATGCTCTCTGAAGAGCTGGGTTTTCAGGAGCTTCTTGAAGATAGACAGGGACGCCCCTGTTCTGGTAGCGCTCGGTAGGTCATTCCACCATCGTGGGACGACACATGAACAGAGTTTGGATTGTCTTAGGCGTGGTGTAGGAGCTGCTAGACGACAATCCTGGGACCAACGGAGGGACCCAGTTGGGACAGAAGCCTTTGCAAGAGCATTCAAGTAGATGGAGCCGTTCCATTAAGCTCTTTGTAGCTAACATCAGGGACTTGAACCTGATGCTAAGGGCAGCCAGAGGAGCTCAATGAACAGAGGGGGGACGTGTTCTTTTAGGCCATTTCCATGTTAAACCTTTTACGAACAACTTCCAAGTCTAAAACTAATTTATTCGCTTGGTTTGGACTCGTTTTCATGGATCTGGTTGCTTGTTACGGTCAGGAGAACAGCAGCAGAGTCTATGAGGAGCAGCACGGCTGCTGGTAAGGAGCCTTTCAGCAGCTCTCAGGCCGGCTGAGGCGGGCTCAGAGCAGGGAACAGCTTCAGGTCGGGCACGCTGTCCACTTGCTCTGCGCAGAAGTTAAGTCAAGGTCAACTTGGACCAGACTCTGACAGATGTTAAATCACCCACCTCTGGCAAACTGAAAGATCTTCTAAGAGTGATCAGCTGCCTGAAACTCTCCCAAACAGGCTGTCAAACTGCTCCGTCCTCTGCCTGAATCAGACCCGGAAGCGGCCACTGTGCAGCTCCTGAACGAGTCTTACCCCGAGGATATTCTGATCCCACACCTTCTTCATCCCTGAAGATGATGCCAGGGCTTCCCTCCCACAGTTTGACAGGTAAACCCTGATTCTGCAGGTGGAAAAACAAGCTTCTTCCTGGATACCGTTTGGAACACAGCTTTAGGGTGATGTTCTGTTTGCCCACAAACATCTCTGTGCTGTTGGGGGATGAAACATGGAGCTGTGTCAATGTAATGATCCTGTAAACATCCCAATGAGATTATTGCCCCATTTAGAACCCGCTAAAGAGCCGGATCACTTCTGCAGATGGAAACAGAACCACGGTCGGACAGTTTCCTGTTCCACACCGCTTCACTGAGCTGGCAGCCTGATAATATTTCAGCAGCAAGTCGTCTCGTTCTGTAACTATCCAACAGTAATTTCTGTAGGTACAGCATGTGAGCAGAAACGATCTTTCATTTAGAAGCAGCTGTGGCTGCGATGTTTCCTCAGAACACATCTTAATCTTTGAATCACCAGCTCACGATGGAGTATGGGCCTTATTCTGCATTAATAAATGCACACAAATGGTCGTGAACCACAGCCGAAATCTGGAGTTTCTCTTCTCAAATCGTCTCTCAACTGATTTGATGCATCTCAGACATTTAAAAGAGCGAGGACCTGCAGTCTGCCAGGTCATAACGACTTCCCTCCCCGACTCCTTTGTGAGATACAATCACATGCTGTCAGATTTCACCTCGAGCCGGCTCAACTTTTCCCCAACTTTGTGTGAGACGTTTGCAGCAACAGCAAGTGCCTGCTCTCTCTCTCCGCTTGACAGGTGAGAATTATACTGTGTCCTTGTCATCTGCAGAAAGAGCGAGACAGACAATATTCTCCCAGCAGTGCTATTTCAGACTCTGGCAAGCCTGCCTCCATCTTCCGCTATCTCGCGTCTCCATCTGGTGAAATCTGTAATGCTGTTCAGAAGTATTATGTCAACAGACTGCTACGATTGATATTGACAGGAAGGAAAATAAAGCAATGGACGGATTTTAGCTTCGGGCGATTCATTTCAAGCCAGAGATGGGGGCAGTTTGGGCCTTTTTAAATGAAATCCAGTTTGCAATCAGTGAAATGATGATTGTCAATTAAAGAAAAAGAAAGAGAGAGCAGGAGGTGTTCCTCGGTCTTACCGGCTCTGACAGCAGAGGACGAGCGCGGGAACTCGCACATCTCGCAGTAGGGCAGCAGGCTGCTGTTGGAGTAGGTGCAGGCCCCGCAGTTCCACGTCATCTCAGGCTGCGATAGCTTTCTCGGGGTCACGAGGGCCGACTTCCGCTGCCCCCCAAATGGAGACTTGGGGCTCTGCCTGGCCTGAGGTGTCCGCAGCCTTTTCAGCTGCGGCGAGAAGTCGTGGTCTTGGGAAAACTCCTTCCTCTCCTCGTTGTTTTCAGAGTCAGCTCTGGTCTCTGAGGAGATGGAGGGAGAAGTTTCTTCTTCATCTGTTCTCTGCCTCTTCTTCTCCTTGCTGGCGCTCGGGGAGAAGAATGAACGGATGTCGTGCTGCTTCTCTTTCTCAAACTGAGGAAAAAAAAAACAATGCAAGCTCCAGTTAGTAATTATCTGTTCCGCACAGATTTCAATCCACACGTAAAGTAACACAGCACCCATGATAAAAATCTCCCTTTGGTTTTCACTGCTTTTTCAGAGGAGGATGTAACCTGGCAACACAAAAGACTCATGAACACAACATGGATCAGACTTTCTTCTCCGCAAAGGGATCACAATAACATCGTTTAATATTCAGCAGGCCGTCATAATCGTGACCTGAATGTGTTCATTTGATCAAACAACCTCCCAAAGAACCTGCTGATAAATCTAAAAAATGACAGAATCCTCTCCAACTTGCTCAGTGATGAGTTTAAAAATAAGCTTTATGACACCACACACCTGCAGTTTCACCTGGAGCACATTAACTCTTACAGTTCAGTTGGGACGGTAATATTCAGGTCAGCCCTCCTCTTCCTCCCTGCCTTTTTAATGTTTTTAATGTGCATTATGTGGTTTTACCCTGGAAAAGATGTGTTCTTGTTGCTGTAAAATCTCAGAGAGCTTTTCTGCATTAATGCTGCCGTCACAGAAGTGGAAATGAGCTTTGGCAGGAGCCCTGATCCAACCCCATACCATCACAGAGCCTGGCTGCAGGGACTGGCTGCTGACAGCAGGCTGGATGCTGCTTTTGCTCCATTTCTTCCAACAAAGAGCTGGAATACTGATGGGTCTGACCACAGCACACGTTTCCACGGTGACGGTCCATCCCAGACGCCTCCGAGCCCAGAGAAGTGGACGAGGTTAGCATCAGGCTTCTTTCCTGCACAGTAACTTGACAAATTGTTTCTCACAGTAACTCCTCGTCCATGTGGTTCCATCAGTTACTGATGACATTCAATTTTATGAAAAAATACTTTATTAATCCCTATAAACAATAAAATGATGAATAAGGGTTCTTGATAAAGTGCTCTGAGGGTTTCTGAGATCACGGGGGTCCAACTTAGGCTCGTTTCCTTCGTCCTTTACACATTTATTGACATTATCTGGAAATCATGCAGCAAGAATCAGATATTGTGTCTGAAATTAAATTAAAATCGAAGCCAGTTTCTGATTCTAGTTGTAATTTTCTGCCCTTGTGAATCCAAAATATTACAATCAGGTTGTAATTTGCATTCTTTTTAAGCAAAGTAAAGACTTTTAATGATTATCACAGAATTACAGATGACTGTCATGCAGGTAAGTGCAACTAAAGATTTCTATTTCACTGTTCTGTTTATGCCACGTTTGGTTCAAGATGCGGTGACAAGAGCCTTTGACCGTGACCCTTTTTATTTATAAATCACCCTCCTTAATTACTGGGATCCTGTCACGAGAGGTAGAAAGGAAAATCAGTCCATCGGTTAAACGCCTTGCGATCATCAGCTGATAAAGAGGTGAAAATGGATACAAACCACAAGGAAAAGCAGATGGAAATATGACAATTCTCTTGGCTTCACCAAGCAAAATGATGCGTTAATTATATTTCCTAAAAGTGGTTCCTATTAACTCTTCTCTGCCAACTCACATAAGTGAAGAACACGTCGTCTTTCACATTTCCTGCGTTGCCCTCCAGCGGCAGCACCGTCTCCCTCGGTGTCCATGCGTCGGCAAAGTTAAGGAACTCCCACTTGTCCTTGTCACCCTCATCTGCCTTCAGGTATTCCTTCCTGCCATTCAGAGTGCTGCCAGTGACAGTTTCCTGAAGGATACAAGACATTCAGCTTCACCTTTCTCCCTTACGCCCCTCAGCAAAGACCGTCCAAATATCTAACCAGTTTTTAGCCACATATTTTCTCACTACTGTATCATTCAAATTAACTCTGACATCTTTGAATGCTCAAGCAGCTTTGCATAAATTAGTCCCAGAATGCTGCCATAATGTCATCCGCTGCACCTTCCTGTTGAGCATGGACCACATGACAGTGTCAAAGGTGCCCTTGGCAATGAGGTAGTGCACGTTGACAGAGGACGTCTGCCCGATGCGGTGGGCGCGATCTTCAGCCTGCTTGATGTGTCCGGGGTTCCAGTAGAGCTCGGCAAACACCACATGGCTGGCAGCGGTGAAGGTCAAACCCTGGAGAGGAGGCAAACTCGCACATCAACAGCCAAATCTAAGCCAAAAAATAAATAAAATAAACCACAACACGAGCCAGCATTCAGTGAAATTGTCTTTAATAACCAAATATTATCACTTAATTACATTTCAGCACGTTTCGCTCAGAAAAATAGTGAATTTCATGAAGTTTATCATGAACATCTTAATTGTGACGTGCCATTTATTTCCAATAACACCAGAAGAGTCTCACAGACCGACACCAACAGCATCCTGAAGCTGTTCTTCAACTTTATGTCAGTTTCTAATCATTCATCCGCCGTCTGTCAAGAATGTTTTTGCAGTATTCTCTCAAAATGACTCTTTTTACTTCATCAAAAACATCCATGTGCGTGTCGAGCTGCAGTGTGTCTGCAGGTACCTGTCCAGCTGCTTGGATGCTCAGGATGGCCACTCGGGTTTCTGGGTCATTCTGGAATTTATGGACCAACTGGTTTCT
Organism: Leuresthes tenuis; assembly: GCF_036924035.1. Taxonomy (NCBI): domain Eukaryota; kingdom Metazoa; phylum Chordata; class Actinopteri; order Atheriniformes; family Atherinopsidae; genus Leuresthes; species Leuresthes tenuis. The sequence continues at coordinate 24,027,783 of NW_027325355.1, forward strand.
TTCCGAAGACGGCACGCTACCGTCGATTCTGATGTAACCAGCCTGTCGGCAAAGAGGCAGGACGCCTTTTTATATGCAGTTCATAAAACAAGGCAGGTGCACCAAGCTCAAGTAACTTCAAAACAAATGCATTTTATTCAGAGCGCAGTTTTAAACATTTTGTGTATCATTTTGTGTAAATGGAATAGATTGATGGCTATAAACAATAAGTTTTACCAAAAATTACAACAGCTGTTCCAATCACTTACATTTAATTAAATACAGCCTCTCAGCAAACTGCTAAAATAATTCCCCCCAGTTTGGAACAGCCAGCTATCACAAAAACAGAAGCTTTGATAAACCGAGTGAAATCTGCCTAGCGCGAGCTAACCTGCAGCTAACCTGTTAGCTTACAGAAAAGGTGTGGCTTGCAGCCACTAAATATGCCAGATATTTCCCAAAAAGGTTGAAGGAGAACAAAAGAGTTAAAAGAAGACTCAATATTGGACTTATGTGTATTTATTTTAATGAAATGCATGCAGTCAAAATTAATTAAATTGCTTTTGAGGTTTGTTTCAGTAGCTAGCAACTGTTTGCTAAAGTTAGCTAACAGTTGCTAGCTTCAGGAGGTATGTGAGTGACTGTTCTTTCAGCAGAACTTCAAGTTCTCTCTTTTACATATTAAAACACTCTGTTGCAGTAGTATAATCAAACAGCACCCAAATCCAGTAACTCAGTTAAGCAGCAACATCTGTCAAGAGTTTGTTATCATTAGCTTGGAGAAGCTATGAGTCGTGTTAATCCAAACAAGGCTAAAACAAAACTGCTGCGTCCTGAATAAAAGTGGGACGTGTCTGGATGGCTGTGAATGAAAATTTTCATGTGTTTGAGGTTGATTGTGTTCTATTTAAACACTCCTTTATGTGCAATTACATACATAAAAACTGGATGAAATTGGGTAAATATGGCTGTCTGCACCTTCTACTCAATGGGATTAAGGTTCGTACTTTAAAAAGAGACGGTATTGTCCACCTCTAAAAAGCTGCGACAGATATGTTGTGGGACAATAAAGGAGAGTAGAATTTCATTAACCTTTATTTTATACTGAAGATATTTCAGAAAGAAACGAGTGAATGGGCGCGCCATAGAAAACAAGGCAGCAACAATGAATTAGGCACTGCAAATAAAGCGAAAACACCACTAACACAATATTCTGTGGCACTGCAAAGCCAAACAAAGACAGCAGCGGCTAGACATCCATTAAAAGTGAACTTGAACTTGACATTCACTGAGCTGCTAATGCAGTGTGACGACTGCACACCTCTGATTTTGTCCTGCAGAGCGACACAGCGGCCGCTCCTCTTGTGAATGTCGCTACGACTGCATGAAAGTGAATTAGAACACATTTCCTGACGATATAAAAACTTTTTACCGAGTTTTGGGAGGGTTAGGCTACATCATGAGACCATAAAGCATTCACAAACCATCCTCATACTTTAATAGATGTTTATCTATCGAGTCGGTGGCTATACATAGTCGTTTAACACTTTCAAAGTCTTATCAAATAACCCCGTCTGCTGATTTGACACCAGGTGAGATATAGGAAGGTGTGCAGCATAGAAACGGCGATTGGAACGCCGTCACTTCTCTCTGCCAAGCTTCTCACCGCACCGCGTTGCCTGGCGTTCCTTTTTTTAGCTCATCTCTGTTAATTGGTGATCGCGAACGCAGCAGAGAGTGAGCGTCTCAAGGAGGGATGTGTTATCACACGTCACGCCGCCACGTTACAGTCAGACGACACCTTCTCGACCCCAGCAACACACACACAAACACAGACACTGTTTCACAGGCTGCCGGCACCAAACCAAGAGAAATCATTTGCTTGCAATAAGTTGAGAGGCAGAAAAGTTTACTTTCCGAGAGAGAAAAAGGGATTTCTTGAAGAATTGGATTACATAAGATGTACATAATTATTCAAATACTGCACCTGCATTGAACTGAACACCTGACCTGGAAGCAGAGGATTCAATAATTCATGACGGCTAACATCTGCTGTAAGTACAAGCTCAACTTGTGAGACCAGACATCATTAGTCTGTCAAAGCTAATCGCGACTATGACTGGGATTTGACTTATGAACACTGCGGGACTATGGATGAAAGAATAAAACTAAAACATGGGGCCAATTAGCTCTGGAGCGCCAGCAAGAGCTGGAGTGAAATATCAAGTCAGTCTGCACATTTGGTGTTACCAGGTTACCTTTAATAGGCAACAGAAGTCTGGACCTGGAAGGAAATGTGAAAATATCGAAGGGAAATGACAAGAATGAAGATGTGAGGGAAAATTAAACATCTAATTTCAAACCACTTTGTGAAGGTTTCATAAAAATAAATCAGTTATTTATGAATGATTTCCTGCATATTATAGCAAAGAAACGCTTCCTTACAGTATTATCATGTATTTTGTTTCTTATTGATGTGGAAAAGAACAATACAATTCAAGAGCTTTTCATATCATTACACCATGTTATTATTAATTCAAGGATTTAATCAAAATTCAGAAGCAGTGTGTGAAAAGCTGAGTCCATCCTCACTGCATCCACAGGAATTAGGCAGCAGCCAGGTGTTACTGATCAAATTAACTCAATTAATTGATCAGCAGTCAGTGTGAGCAGCTCTATAAAAGCAGAGGTTCTGTCAGTTTTCAGGTGTGTGTTTAAGACACGATGCCAAGGAGGAAAGACATCAGCAATGATCTTAGAGAAGCAGCTGCTGCTGCCCATCAGTCTGGGAAGGGTTATAAGGCCATTTCCAAACTATCTGGAGTCCATCATTCTACAGAGAGAAAGATTATTCACAAGTGGAAAACATTCAGGACAGCTGTCAATCTTCCCAGGAGTGGACGTCCCAGCAAGTTCACCCCAAGGTGAAAAAGCCCAGAGCTACATCTCAGACTCTACAGGCCTCAGTTAGCATGCTAAAGGTTAAAGGTCACCCCAAGGTGAAAAAGCCCAGAGCTACATCTCAGACTCCACAGGCCTCAGTTAGCATGTTAAAGGTCAAAGGTCACCCCAAGGTGAAGAAGCCCAGAGCTACATCTCAGACTCTACAGGCCTCAGTTAGCATGTTAAAGGTTAAAGGTCATGACAGCACAGTCAGAAAAAGACTGAACAAGGATGGCTTGTTTGGAAGGGCTGCAGGAGAAAGCCTCTTCTCTCTAAAAAGAACATGGCAGCACAGCTTAGGTTTGCAAAGCTGCATCTGAACAAAGCTCAAGACTTCTGGAACAATGTCCTTTGGACAGACCAGAGCAAAGTGGAGATGTTTGGTCCTAATGCACAGCAGCACGTTTGGAGGAAACCAAACACAGCATATCAGCACAAACACCTCATACCAGCTGTCAAGCACGGTGGTGGAGGGCTGATGATCTGGGCTGGTTCTGCAGCCACAGGACCTGGGCACCTTGCAGTCATTGAGTCCACCATGAACTCCTCTGGATACCAAAGTATTCTAGAGTCAAATGTGAGGCCATCTGTCCCACAGCTAAAGCTGGGCTGAAACTGGCTCATCAACAGGACAAAGATCCCAAACACAGCAGCAGATCTACAGCAGAATGTGGGAAAAAGAACAGAATCAAGGTGTTGCAATGGTCCAGTCAGAGTCCAGACCTCAGCCTGACTGAAATGCTGTGGTGGGACCTTAAGAGAGCTGTGCAGAAACCAAAGCTGCAAACCTCAATGAGCTGAAGCAGCGCTGGAGAGAAGAGGGCCGAGATTCCTCCAGAACCATGAGAGAGACTGATAACGTCCCACAGGAAACCATCACTGCAGCTCACTGCTGCTGAAGCTGCTGGATCAGGGGTTCACTTAGTTTTACACTCACTGCTGCTGAAGCTGCTGCTATAGGCTGCTGGATCGTGGTTAAATAAATAATGACAGCGTAAATAGACCATATGTTCATCTGAGGCTTTAATTAACGTGATCATTTTAAGACATTTCATTATATCCCGATAGTTAAAGGAAACAACATCGATATGAAGACCTTTGGCGTCATTTCCAATTTAATTCAAATATAAGTTTAAGAGTTCATAAAAGAATGTTTCAATCTATTATGAATTGTTTCTACTCCGTTTTCTCCTTCAAACTCAACCCATCCTGGAGCAGGACAACTAATCTGGAAGCAGAAACTGTCGGCTGAGGCACAACGCGCCTCTTCTGGTCTCGCTGCTTGAAGCACAATACCCTCTTGATTAGAGAGGCGCGGCTATAATTTAGTTTGGGAGCCTCAAGTGGAACAAACTGCCAGAGGAGATTAAACTGTCACCAAATGTAGACATTTTTAAATCCAGGTTAAAAACATTTATTTTCTCATAAGTCTGTGCATGAAATCTGCACGATATCTTTTTAATTTATCTAAACTGTTGCTTGTTTTTAATAATTTCTTTCTCTCTATATTCTTTAAAAGGGAACTCAGGTATTTTTAAACCTGGATCTTATTTCTGGCATGAAATACCTTCATCTACTCACCGAGAACAGTTTGGTGAAAGTCGGCGTCCTTCAGAAGATATTTAGATAACTGGAGATCCATATAACGGAGAGAACGGGGCTTAGAGGATGCAGCCTCTAAATAAGGCATCATCTGTCTTTATTTCACCAATACTTTAAGAAGAATGAATGAATGAACGTGTGCTATAGCTCTGTTAGCTCAGAGCTGCTGTTATGTGGCTACTTGCAGCTATAGGAGAGCTAACGGAGGGATTTCTACACAGGCACTCTTCATCGACTCTGAATCCTTTCTAAGTTTAGTCGTGCCCCCATTTGGTAAAACTATCATCCAAATCCATAACATGTTGAGCAATCCTTCGCCTGCTTTGCAGAAGAAGGAATGGCACAATTTTCTCTCCTACGTTTATCCCGGATGTTGCCTAATGGAGGGATTTCTACACAGGCACTATACTGGGACGACTTCATCCACACGCCCCCCTGCAGCACAGCTCATTCACTCCGGTAAGAACGTCCATCTTACTCAAAGTTGTCAAAACCTGATAAATATCCTGCCATGTTGCACAAAACTATCAGCAGCAAACTCTGTGTGAAGTTAGCCGACTGTCACAGAGCACGGAGTGAATAAACTGTGCTGCAGGGGGGCGTGTGGATGAAGTGGTCCCAGTAGAGTGCCTGTGTAGAAATCCCTCCGTTAGCTCTCCTTTAGCTGCAAGTAGCCACATAACAGCAGCTATGAGCTAACAGAGCTATGAGCTAACAGAGCTATGAGCTAACAGAGCTATAGCACACGTTCATTCATTCATTCTTCTTAAAGTGTTGGTGAAATAAAGACAGATAATGCCTTATTTAGAGGCTGCATCCTCTAAGCCCCGTTCACTCCGTTATATGGATCTCCAGTTATCTAAATATCTTCCGAAGGACGCCGGCTTTCACCAAACTGTTCTTGGTGAGCAGATGAATGTTTTTCATGCCAGATTTAAGGTCCAGGTTTAAAAATACTCCTTTAATGTGTCTCGACTGTTGCTTGTTTTTAATTATTTCTTTCTTTATATTCTTTAATGCATCTTTAATGCTTTTTCTGCTCCCCGCTGCATTGCTTTTATTTTATGTAAAGCACTTTGAATGGTTTTGTACATGAAATAAACTTGACTTTACTCATGTCAGGGCGATGCAACATCACCATTTCAACCCATCAATGCATCCACGTACGTTTCCTGGTCGATACCAAGTACTTTTTCACCATTTTACGATACATTTTGGAAGCCGCAGTCGCCTGTGACCTGCCAGAGGTTACCTTGGCCTCGATGGCGGCTTCAGTGCAGGCCTGCAGCATGGTGAGGTGATGGGCGAACACCAGGAACTTCAGCTGCTCTGCCTCCAGCATCATCTTAATGTAGTCCTTCACAGCTCCTGCCTGGACGCACAGAAATAGAAACAGATGAAAGAGAGACACTGAATCCATCCCTTTGCTGCTCAACCACACGCAGAGGAGCCGGCGAGATCAGTGAAGCAGTCAATTAATCACCGCAGCATCCTTTCTGTGTGATCGATTCACTATCGAATACCACGGATCCAGACTTTAAAAGCAGACGCTGCACACAGCGACTGGGCTGCGTTTGTCAGCTCGCAGATCGTCAGAAAATCAATAACTCACCACTTGGTGATATGACCGTCCGTGACACAAGAAAAAAAACACCTCACAGACTAACTTCATCATATATAGGAAATATAAACAGCTTTAAAATTTGATGCAGCAGCACACTTAAACAATTGTTTCAGGTAAAGTAAGACGAAAGCTTAGAAATCACAGGTAAAAGGAGCAGAATATCATTAAGATAAACAAATCAATAAATACTTCTCAGTCCAAGACTACAAGGAACTTTCGTCTTTCAACATCAACAGAGCAGAATATTAGGAAAAGATTCAGATGAGTCCACAAATACAGAAATGTGACCTGAAACTGTTTCAGACAAAGAGGAAGCCATGTTTCAACACCTGAGCTCATCTCAGATGGACAGAAAGACGGTGGACTCGTGTTCTGAGGTCAGATGAGTCCATGTTTCAGCTGCTTTTAGGAAAAACTGATGAGAAAGAGCATCCAGGCTGTTCTCAGAGAAAGGTTTAAAGTGATCTGTGATGGTGTGGAGGGCTTCATCTGTGTGATGCAGAGCTGGATGTTGGAGGTTTGGAGAGACAGATGCTGCCATCAAGGTGGCGTCTTTTCTGTCTCTTCAGAGCTCATTCAGCAGCGTGGCTTCATACACTCAGAGTGTGTGTGCTGGACTGTCCTGCCTGCAGTCCACATCTGTCTCCTGCTGCAGATGTTGGAGCATCATGAAGAGGAGAACCAGACAACAGCAACCAGGGACTGCTGAGCAGCTGAAACCTGGGATTCAGCAGGAATGGACTCAGATTCCTGTGAAAAACAGCAACAACCCGTGTCCTCAGTTCCCAAAGCATTAAAGTGTCATTAAAGGAAGCTGAAGGAACAGCTTTTCAGTGTTTCTGCATCACATTTAAGTTGTTTTTCTTTTCTAAATGCAGTTAAGCTGTCGTTTAAGACGTCAGTTCAAGAAAATAAATGACATTCCAAGTTTTTGTTGCACTGAAGATAAAAATCAACTAACTTTTCTTTTATATATATGCAGGGCTGATATTTTAGGAGACATAATGTGAGCTTGGTATAAAAAAAGAAATCGGCACAAGCGCAGGAGAATGTCCTGTGCCCCTGCAGATATCTGCAGCCATCATTTCCCTGTGCGTGACCGTTCCTGGTACCTTCTGCAAAGCTGCAGAGGATGTGCTGTACGAGCGTGTCATTGAGCATCCGGACTCGGCTCATTTCAGAGCCCCAGGCGGCCAAGAATAGCACCAACTAGTGAGAAATACTGAGGTTTGATTTGAGTCAAACAGAGCCCTTACAGGGCGCTTTTGGAGACAGGCGAATCCAACCCCCTAAAATCCCCACACCCCCTGAAACCTGACAACCTCTGCAGCCGTCACACCTGCTCTGGTGGGAGAACCTCCACTTTGCCTTGCTGATAATTAGCCGAAGCGCCTGATAATGAATCTGTCCGCCAGGCCTGCCGACCCCGTTCTGATCTGAGGGGGTCCTCATTACTGACGGCCTGGCTTCGCCGGCTTCCTTCCGCCGAGTTTAATTAGTGCACAAACTTCTCGGCTGTCTGAAGCGGCCCGTTATCTTGCTTTAAAGTCCAGCATCAGAGCTGTCCTCTCTGGGTAATTGGGAGCAGATGCTTGGCGGGTAAAGCAACAAAAATACCCCAAAGGCGCTTGGCAGGTCTGTCGCCAGGCGGACTGGCAGGCAGGGCCCGAGATGCTCGTCAGAGTGACATAGATGTGCAAAACTATCACACCACTCCACCCCTCCGGATGATCCAAAAAAAAGAAGAAAGCTGGCCCTCTTTTTCTGAAGTGGTGAAAGTGTTTCTGACTCTCAGAACCGATAGGGGAGGAAATGAGACTGGGCCGGCAGCATCGGCTTTGAGCTGGGTGCAGAGGCGGGGGGGGCTTTGTAATGAAAGCAGGTCCAGTGTTAGGCTAAACTGAGCAGAAATCCAATCAGCAAACAACAGCAAGTGCGAAAAAGAAGCAAGCTTGGAGGCAGGCTGAGCGAGCAGCGAGGCAGTGATTGCATTTGGTGGTTATCTCCGGTCTTTGTTAACCTCGGGGCCACGCTCCTCATGGCTGAGGGCGTTTGGCTAATTGAGAGGAATACCAGCCCTTGAACATGGCAGATTATTGCAGGGGGCACTTTAACTAGAGGAGCTGTTTCCTTTATTCCAAATGCAAGAGACTGAGGAGCAGCCTGTTCTCAGAGCAAAGGAAGAAGATCAGACACTGAAAGAGGAACCGGGAACGGAAATTTGCACGTTAGATTCTCGTGGCTCTGACCCCAGCCTTCCTCATACTGTACGAGTCCAGCCACCTTCCCACACTGCTTATTTCGCTCTCATTAACAACAACACAAAGAAAAAAAAACATCTCTTGAAACTGAGAGCGGACTGAGTTTCCATAGCAACAGCATCACAGAGATGCTATTTTAGTGCGGAGTGTATCTTTGATCCAAGGTGTAATCACGCTACGCTGGACGCAGCTAAATAATACCTCGGTTATAACTCCCTACTTTGTCTAAGTGCTTTCTCACTGGTGACCATTAGGCTCGGTTACCGTGGCAACGCTTTCCCATGAGATCTCGCCGAGTGGCTGGCCAAGCGGTCTGAGAATGGTGCCGCACCATCGATTCACCGTTTTTTCCTGTAGCGTGAAAGTGAATAAAGACGTGACTTAACCAGTTTTTAAGCCATTTAATCAGCTGCTGGATGATTTAGGTCCGTGGACCCAAATGATTTAACTCATTTTTACCTTAAAAAAGTAAAGAAAATGCATATATATGCATGTGTAATGTGTATGAAATCAAGTGGTGATGACAGCTTCCTGAGCTCAGTTAGCAGAATTAGAGCATTCATGAGTAAATCCAAACTTTAACAGATGAAGGTGTATTTACACAGAAAGGTTCAAATCAATTACCAAATAAAAGACGTCCATTTTCACTGCATTTTACAGATATTTAAAGACAGAGAGACTGCTGTTCAATAACTGCAAACTGGGTGAAAATCTAAAGCTCTTCAGATAAAACATGCTGTATTTTACCTTTACTCACAGTGAGTCTGATCTTTTTAAACTTAAAAGCTCCGTTTTGCTAAAATAATTAGCACAAATGTATGTTTTACTCTTTAAATCCATACATTAAATATTAAAATGATCTACTGAGGGAGGCACTTTTCTGGAACAAGGGGCCCGGATGCTCCTGTCCTACTTGTGATCGCAGCTCACTGCAAACAGATCAGAGTGCAAGAAGCACAAATGCTCAAGAATAACAAGTTCCCCCTGCAGCAGCTGGAGATTTCACCACTAACGCCTCTTCACATGTGCCTTTTCAGCTGGGAATTATGCTGCTTCAGCCAGCCAGGGAGGTAGTAACTGGCTAAATGTAGCTGCCTGGTATATAAATGCTCGATGTGGGACACAGTGATGCAGCGCTGAGCCGCTTCTGCTTCGCCTCACGGAGGAACAGCGGCGGGTTAACGAAGACATAATATATCTGTTAGAAGAATAAATCCAGCTCAATGCTTCGATGATAACATACGGAACAAGCCTTTGGCCTCAACCAGGTGACTAAATGTTTCATTTTCCCATTTAATCCAACAGGAGGTCACGTCATATTTCATAAGGTCTATTTTCAGTTGTGGATTAAGTGTTTATTGAACTGGAAACCTGCAAATCTTCAAAGGCTCCATCAATCAATCAACTTTTCTCTTGATATTGTGATAATATTCTTATCTTAAATGCTCCGGACCACAATAATCATGTGAAAATGAGCTTGATGGCCAAACTTCACATGTATGTGATGTATACTGGTGAAACAAGTTGTTACACCACCTGGTCTCCCATTACCTTGGCAACAGCTGTTTGCTTGTACATCCGTGTCACCAGGCTCATGACCTCAGTGAAGGGGTTGTCTGTGGCGCTGACCCCCGACCCCAGTCCCTTCATCAGCCTCTCCCACTCCGCAAAGCTGGCCGAGGCCTCCTGAAAACAAGGAGAGCACAAAGACAGTGAGGCTGCGTCCTTTAATTCTTCTTCCACCCTTCCTGTTCTCTCCTGTTATTGAGATATAAAGGGCAAAACAATTAATGGCGCTGCTGGGTGTCCTACTTTTCCTGGAGGAGAATGAAAGAAAAAGGGAGACAAAAAAAGAAAATACAAAGAGGGAGAGATTGAGAATTCCCAAGGATGCTTCCCCCTCCGACTGGGCTGCTGTGCTAGTTGGGTCATGAGCGCCTCCCAATTATAGCCGCCTTGTGACAAGCCGGGGTCGAAGATAGAGAAGCAGCCCAGCCGGTACAATAAATCAAAAGGCACCTCGCCTGCTCTCAAGGTGATTGGCGAGAAGTATTTAAGGCGGGAGTGGGTATCGCAGTGGGAAAGGCTGCCAGTGAGGAGCAGCATATGCTGCCTCCTGCTCATAAACACGAGACGCAGAGAGACTCCAGTTCAACACCATGTAGGTTAGCCCACACTATCAAAGGAGAAACCTCAATTAGAAAAGTAGGCTTCGCCAATTTCTTCTTCTACAAGGCAGCTTATATATAAATCTGGAGAATTAGCCATGATAGCCGATTCATTTCAAGTAAAAGAAGTTCTTTGAAGGAGCGTCGAACCCACTGACTTTCTGAAACCACTCCGAGGTTTAACCGCTTTTACCACTGGAGGTTATTTTGTGCCTGTGTTTCACAAGTCTCAGTTTAATCCTGCAGGTGCGACACCCGACAACACAAAATGTGTAAAAAAGTCTGCAGAAAACACGCTTTCTTGGAGCGCTGCATATCAAATGAGGGAAACTGAAGCATATGGCCGGCTGAGGGAAGGTGGAGGTTGGTCCATGCCTGATTAAACACATTCATAAAGGGGGAGGAAAGGTGGGAAAAGCACTATATACATCATATATGTAGTCACAGCAAGCAAGTTTCCCCACTGTGTTCTCACACTATGTTTACTGAACTGGTACAACCAACCATGAAAGCTTGGCACGATTTAGTGAAAAAAAATAGCATTTCAGTGGCTTCAAACCTCGTCAAAGTCAAGGACGTCTGAATGAATAAATAGTATCATATTGCAGGAGTACAAAGCTGTGCTTCCTTCATGTTTTCCCTCAGATGTTTCACTAAGCGGCACCTTCATAAACACAATGCTGAGGCTGTCTCCCGACGCTTTTTACCCCTCATTAAAAATTGTACATTCAAGCATCCGTACATTCCTCATCATCTGCTGGTGAGAATAAAATAAAAAACAAAGCCCGAGTGGCTCAGCACTCCACCCTCGCTGGAGGATATTCACCAGACTAACACCGACAAAAGGCCAGAGCTGAAAACGTAAAGGGCAGGAGGGGCATAAAAAGCGTCTGGCGTTGGAAGATAAAAGCCATCATTAGGGAGTAAAATGAGACGGGAGGAATAAACTGCTGGAGAGTGGTCCTGGTTCTCAGGATATATCGTCAGTCAGCTAAACTGTGCTTCAACAAACAGCTCGAAAAATAATGTCCACACAGTCGTTTATGCTCTATATTGGCAATATTTCCCTGCTACCGAGGAGCTACACCCGTCATTTCACCTGGACTGCAGACAAACTGGGAAAATATCCTCCCAGCTGCAGTGAAAACATGACTCCAACTTCTCCAGCATGTAAGCTCCGGGGCCTAATTGCCGCCGCTTTGTAGAAACAACCACATTAAAGCTCCCCATTAAGGTGTAGCTTCACATTTAGGGAGAACAGGCTGGAATCCTGCATCATCACTTTTTAGAGCAACTTCCTTATTCCTGCTCAGTGCATAATAATCACTGAAAGAAGCTCCTCGATGCTGTTCTCCCACATATGAGCTTGCATACCTCAAAAACTAACAAAAAACTCTTAGAGGAAGCTACTCCGTGTGCACAGAGTGATCTGAATAAGTCATTCTGTGTCGCGTCACCAGACTGGGCGGCGACACCATTGGCTGTGATTCAGTAAAAGAAGTAGTTTGCCAACAAGGAAACGAGAGGAAATAAAACTGCTGTGGAGCTTTACTTTAACCTGGGACAACGCCATCCACAAAAATGTATTTTAAAGAAGAAATATAACTTTATATAATCTCAGTCTGTTTTTAGGGCGACTGTAACATCAGTCCAGATGAAAAAGAGCCTTTCGGCACATTTACAGTTTGTAAATGTGTATTGTTTCTGTCAAATAAATGGATAAAGATGGATAATTAAAATGTTTCCATTCCTTACAAGGTATTGGCCTTGTAAGCTCAGAAAAATCACTAAGTTGGAAATTGTTAAACAGGCCACGAAGTCTTCAGAAACCTTTTTTTTTTTTGCTTCAAACAAATCTTTATGTGCAGGATTGTAATTTCGGATACATGAAATGTATGAAACCATTTGTGCCGTTTAAAAGACTTTTAAACTGTTCTGTTATTTCATAAAACATATTTTCATCACTTCCCTGGCATTGAAAGGAGAGTAAATTAAAAGATCTATTCCACACTAATCCTTCACAAGTCTTATTTAAAGGGGAATTCTGGTATTTTTAAACCTGGACCTTATTTCTGGCATGAAATACGTTCATCTACTCACTGAGAACAGTTTGGTGAAAGTCGGCGTCCTTCAGAAGATATTTAGATAACTGGAGATCCATATAACGGAGTGAACGGGGCTTAGAGGATGCAGCCTCTAAATAAGGCATTATCTGTCTTTATTTCACCAATACTTTAAGAAGAATGAATGAATGAACATGTGCTATAGCTCTGTTAGCTCATAGCTGCTGTTATGTGGCTACTTGCAGCTATAGGAGAGCTAACGGAGGGATTTCTACACAGGCACTCTACTGGGACCACTTCATCCACACGCCCCCCTGCAGCACAGTTTATTCACTCCGTGCTCTGTGGCAGTCGGCTAACTTCACACAGAGTTTGCTGCTGATAGTTTTGTGCAACATGGCAGGATATTTATCAGATTTTGACAGCTTGAACGCCGACTTTGAGTAAGATGGACGTTCTTACCGGAGTAAATAAGCTGTGCTGCAGCCATGAGCAGCAATGAACGTTCGTTCATTCATTCTTCTCAAAATATTGGTGAAATAAAGACAGCTATTCTAAATCTAAATATCTTCCAAAGGACGCCGACTTTCACCAAACTGTTCTCAGTGAGTAGATGAACGTATTTCATGCCAGAAATAAGGTCCAGGTTTAAAAATACCGAAGTTCCCCTTTAAGACCTCTAAAGAGCAGTCAGCTGTGTGGAGGTTTTTCTTTGGTTTTTACCGTTTCTATTCACCTTCAAAACATCTTTGAAATACAACAAAAACAATGTAAACTCAGCTCCTGACAGGACTGCAGGTCGGGTCAAAAATATGGAAAGCCAGAAGCGCCAGAATCACAAGATTTAAATGCTGCTTTTAACAGAGCTCTTTGAAAGTGAGACTTTCAATACGATAAAAACATCAGTTTTTACTGCAGTTGAGACTTTCCTTCTGTTCTGATCTTAAAGTTTTGTAACCAATGAGTGAAATAACACCGATTACCAGAGAGAAAACTGTAAAAAGCAGTTCTTTTACTTGTAAAAACTGATGTTTTGGTTCTATTTAAAAAAGCAGTGTTAAAAAGCACAATTTATGAGCATTTCATGTCATAAGAAGAGTTTTAATGTGCCAAATCGCAGGTGTGAAAACAGGTAAATAATGACAATTATGGCTTTCCGTAGCGCCACATTAACTTCACGTGTACGTTCACGTGCAGCACAGCGTGGGAGGCAGAAACCACAACATTGTGGAGACTAAAAGAGACCAACACCTCCACAGAAAACACAGAACCTGAAACACCCTGATATCCTCTTTCTGATGCTTCCAAGCTTTAGCTTTTCTTCTTCTTCTAAATCTCAAAGCAGCAACAGAAACTTCCACAGTTCGGCCGAAACGGAAGCATTATTTATCACGCTCGAATGGTGGAGTAAAGTATGCGCAGCTACACAAACAAAAGGAACCAAAGAGGTGATTAACTGAGAAACGGGGAACGATTACTTCGCAGTTTCGGCTAATTTGTTCATTACTTTCTTAGAATATGCAAAGTACCCTCATTTACCTTTTGGTTTTTGCCCTGTTGGGATTTTTTTTAATGATATTTTACTTTTATGACTCACATTCTATAGAAAATGTAATAATGTGCAATGAAAGTGAGATACAGAACATCTGGAGGCATATATCTGTGGATATGCTGCATCTGAGTAAAGCTGCCACCCATGTTCAAACAAGCACCTTTGCAGCATCCTTGGGCAAGTCGAAGGGGATCCGCTGGCGAATTTTAGGGGGCAGCTGGGTGAGAACTTCAGCCTTGAGACGCCGGATCATAATCTGGCTCAGGCGCTGGTGGAGCTCCTCCAGGTTGGACGCCCCGCGACAGTCCCACTGCCTGCGAGGTCCAAAATACCTGCAAAGAACAATGAATGAGATGAAGCTGATGCAAATGTCTTTTAACCAGGACTCAGAAAACACACATTTACTTTATTTGAAGGAACAGTTCGAGGCATTAAAACATTCCCAGCTGGGATCTGCCCAGAACTACAACTTCTTTCCATCGTTTAGGGCTGAGCAGCTCTGCTGGAACCGCCGGGGAATCCGGATTTTTTCTTTGCTTAAGGGCACTTTCCAAAAAAAAAACAGGAAATTATTTCATCCAATAGTCAAGGCGGCAGGTTCATCCCAAAAGTTGTCGGCAACTTTTAGAATTTATCAGCCAAATGGATTGTTAGAATAGTACTGGCGCTCAACACAAAGGCTGGTTATCTGCCACATTGGCTGAAAGTGTGGACAAACTTCACATGGCACTGCCAAAATCTCTTGCTTCACACTTTGGTGTTTAAAGTTTGAGTTGATGAAGGATACAAAACTACTTCTAAAACGTGCCGTCTGCACCAGCAGCCTCCTTTAAACCAGGGCTACTTCTGTTTCCCAGGTTTGTGCTTAATGCAACTTCACTTCTATGAAAGGGACAAGATGGAAGGACCGTGCTCAGATGGCACCGCCTGGTGTCTCTCACTGCATAGGATATCTCTTCTGTGTGTGTGTGGCTCAAAGCGGCATCCCCCAGTCACAATAACAGCTATCATATACAAAGTGTTAGCACTGATGGCGCCAATCCCGTCCCCAACCGAGCTGCCAGCTTTGATGGACATCCAAAACAATGCATTTGATGCGTTTGTTCACACGTGTAACTGATCGTCACTGGAAAGCAGCAGCCAGCTGGCAGTCGATGCTTGGCTTCAGCTGCAGCCTGGCTCTCACATCAGACTCTTACCTTCGCACCAACACCACTCCAGTCTCAGGTACAGCCCACCTCATCCCAACAGACACATTTTAATGGTGGGTGATAGCTACTGAAACTGGGGCACTTTCACAAAATCATAAAGACTATAACAATGGGAGAATTATGCCTTCTAGATTCTCATCTTTACTGGGTGGACAAATCAGAGGTAATAACATTTATTTAGGATTAGAGAACACTTTATTGGTCATTTGATAACATGTTCAAACCAAACAGTTAAGCAGGTTAGGGCAGGATGAAAGATCAGAAGCTTTGCATATATTAAATCAAGCACAGATCTGGAGCTACATGTAGCAACATTCTCCATTAAACTTAGTGGAGCTTAAATATTTACATCCAAATGAGACAAACTGCCAAAGCAAAAGGGGTCAAACGCTTGTAGGATCTTTAAAATAAAACATCAGGCTGTCATTTCAGTTCAATGTACATTAAAAAGGGTCTGAATACTTATGTAAATGGGCATTCCAGTGATGTATTTGTGTTTAATTAACAAAAAACTATTATTGTTGATGACTATGTGGAGATTAATGAGGAAAAAAATAACTGAACACCTGCTAACATTAGTCTAATGTAACAAAATGTGGAAGATTTCCATTGGCACCGTTTTCTTAGCCATTTAAAAGGCTAAAAATCAATTTTTAAGGGTTTTATAAATGCCTGGAGGCTGGGAAAAAAAAAAAAGGCTTGTACCAGTAAACTAGAAGAATTAGAAAATGTGAAGACATTTGGAAAATGTCACCTGTAATGGGCATTGCAGTATTTCTTGGCGTAGTCTGTCCAGGTTCCAAATCTCTTGGGATGGAGAGCATCAATCTGCATGAAAAGCTGTGGAAGACACAGACGGGTAATAAAATTAAGAGCAAGTTTGTACAGAACAACTAATTAATGCGAGTGTGTGTGTGTCCACACAGCTTAGGGAGAGCGATCTGTGAAAAGCTGGAAGGATAACGCATGATAACAATTTAGCAATTAAGCCATTAATATCTTTATTGCCCAGCATCCCGCTCATCTCACATTTGAGTCGCAGCAACAACTGACAACATCAAAAGTTTAATAAATCAAAAGATAAGGTAAAGAAAAGAGCAATAAAACACTTAACACAGAGGTATCGACCTGACACTTGATAACGTTCTGTTTGTTGGCCACATCAGCCTATAGCAGTGGCTGATATTCATCTCTGACTTTGCCCTGAAACTGACAAGATTTATTCAATTTGATTTTTGGTGGGAAGAAAACATCGGTCTTGGCCTTGTAAGCTCAGAAAAAAATAAATCACTAAGTTGGTAATTGTTAAACAGGCCACGAAATCTTCAGAAACCTTTTTTTTTGCATCAAACAAATCTTTTTATGTGCAGGGTTGTAATTTCAGATACATTTGTATGAAACTATTTGTGCCGTTTAAAAGACTTTTAAACTGTTCTGTTATTTCTAAAACATATTTTCATCACTTCCCTGGCATTGAAAGGAAAGTAAATTAAAAGATCAATCAATATTGGCAATTAGCCATCTGGCTGTTTTTGAATTTTACAGTTTAACTTTGATATAGGCCCAGAATTTCTTGAAGAATAGTTGCATCCCCATAAACAAAATTATTTGCTGCTTACAGGGGCTGTGTTAGCTTAGCATGCTTAGCTAATATCCTTAGCATGCTTAGCATATGAGCTAACTTAAAGCAAAGAAATAACACTATTGCCCTCTTATATAAGAAAAGTTCAGTTCATGAATAAGTAAACACACCCCAACATTTCAGAGCCCTCTGGAGTATGTGAAGACAACTAGCTTACTGTGACTTAAGTTAGCCAACAGTAAATATAGCTGTGTCAGTGACATTAGCTTACAGCTCTTCTCTGCTAATGTGCCAATGTTACATTATGTTTTAAGCAGCTACAACTATCCTGTAATTGCCAAAAACACCAACTAAAATTCAACAAATCCAGAGTTTTTAATGCTTGGTTACTTTGGCATGGACTATATAGCCTGTAGTGGCTAATGTTAGCTAGCTTTGTTAACGAGCCTTTGACTATTGGGTGGCACTGTGTAGCTGACATGCTAAGACAAGCTAACTAGCTAGCTTACCACCTTTAACTACCTTTTGAGAGTAAAATATTTGTTTTAAAACTTACATTTCTTTGTATTACATTTTGTGTCTGAACCAGGTCCTGATTCAGCAGCAGGATGTTGTACCACTTCTTTCACAGCAAACACTTGGGGTCTGTCTAAGCGCTAACAGCACAGGTGGTGGTTAATTGGGAAATTTGATTGCACTAAACCATCATTAACAAACTTTACCTCACCTGTGTTTTTTTTTCCCTTTTGCTATGACAAGAGAAAATGTGGCCAATGAAAAAAAGATGTTGAAATCTTGTTTAAATTCACATCCTGTTCACCTTCTCGTGTTTGAAAGCTGTATGTAAATGTAAAACAGAGACTTTCACTGTGCCAACAGTGTTTGTTTGCAGTTTTTCTCCCAAGGTCCTGCTGTCCTTCGCCTAGTTTACTGTACCAGTCTGCACACGGTGTGCAACTGAGTGGTAATCTGTGTCATTTGCAAGTAACCAGGTCAAACTCTTGTGCAGTCGAACTAGTTGGGGATCTGAAAATCTGATAACACAAAGAAAACCAGTGCACTAAACAACTTAAAGATATGTCTTTCACGTAGTTTTAGTGAATAAAGAGTGCATTTACATCACAGGTTGCAGCAAAACCCTCAGACAGAGTTTGTGCCCTAGTGAAGTCGCTGCATTCATGTCAATTTTAAGTATTTGCCTCCATTTCTGAAGTAATGGCAGGTAATCATCAGCAAGGCAATTTGAATAAGCAGCCACGGTGAAGAGTGCTGTTCTAAATTCAGCACTTGTTCAACAGCAGCTTTGCATTTTCTCCCCTCACACTGTTGATATAATAGGTGGGAGGAATGAGGGCACATCATGAACAGTGCAGCGTGCCCTGAGCGGTGTGCGAGCTCCATGTCAGAGCCACGGTGAGTAATGATGGCAGCGAGGAGACTGGCACACGGGCAGGAACAGGGCTTATCAGGTTTATGCTGAGGATGATAAAATGTTATATTCGGTTCTGGATCCTCGTGGCACAGAAAGAGATGATATCTAAAAACTAACCTCCAACTGCAGGCAGTCACTGGCAAAGACAGGATGCTATTCATCACATGCACACGCACACATGCACACACTCGCAGTTCTTTTTCTTGATGACACATCTTGAGATTTCTAACAAGTGTGAACTTCACTTTGTTTTGGAATTAATTAGGTGCCTGAATTTCATCAGTTAATTATCATGATCCAGGCAATAATTAAGTTTTCCTCCTGACAGCACAATCTAAGTCCCACACAAACAGTTTGACACAGTCACCACAAAATCTACGATATCAATCCCTGATAAATGGTCAAACGGTTCAGCATCGCCTCACCATGCAAACCAAGCCCACACACGTCAGCTACCACATATCTAAAGCTATAAGCTTTGCTTACTGCACACAAATGAGCGCTGAGATCTAAACGATCTCCGTGGCAATCATCCTGGTTTCTGTGAAACATCATCCAGGGACAGAAAGCAGAGTCCAGCACCGTTTATTCAAACCGAGATGACAAGGCAGTTAAATTCATCAGTCACCAAAAAAAGAGGGATGGAAAGTGTTCAACATTCATAAGGGACCGCAGCACAGAAGAAAACCGTGTTTTCAGGCCAGGAAAAAAGCCAGCAAAGGCAGCAAAGTGCGGAGCACTTAAAACGACACAGCCAGCATAAATATATGCATCCAAGGATTAGTTTGCACGCAGATTTTCCTTTGTAAAAACACTCAATGACATTCTCAGTTGTGTGCGTGGTTGTCAGCCCCATCAGGTGCCATTTCTGTTAAATGTGGAAGGTTGAAACGCACCCATGATATGAATATTTTACTTAATGAGTGCATCACCGTGCTGCTGATGCACACATCCCGTGCTGCACAGCCAAGAGAGATCCTTCAGGAATGTCCGCATTAAAAGCCTGAGCTACGAAACGGCATTTTTATGATGAGTTACTTCATTACTGAGTCAACAAGAAATGATAAACAATGAAAATGTACCTCTTAAAGCCGTTTATTACAATCCAGTGACTGCCAACTGCATTTTTACCCCCTGAGGACGTTACGTAACGTTTGTGAGCAAGAAAACCATCTGCAGCTCCATTGTTGTCCTTCATTAAAACAAACTTTAGTTGAAACATCTCTTTTAAACACTAATAAGATAAAAAAAAATATGTATTAAGCAAAAAAATAATAATTCCTCAATCAACAGCATCATTTCCTACTATTTAACAACATACCCAAACCTTGTTTAACCTGAAAAACACACATTTACCAACAGATTTCTCTTTTAAATCTTTCAAAATCAGCTTTTCACTTGACTTTTTACAATTAAATATTCAGCCGGTTAGATCTTTGATCATGAGGATTAAAAGGGACTTGAAGCGAAGCTGGAGATCATCTTTTTTCATGCAAACACGTTTGGAAAAGCTGGAGAATGACCCTTGAAATCAGATTTAACAGGAAAAACCTCCATTTGACACTTAACTGTCTCCAAAACGACGGTCAGTGAAGTGCTCAGGGGTGAACGTGGCTGTGGAACAAAATGTACAGACTTGAATTTTATGGGAAAATTTGCTGCTTTTTGTGTAGCGGTCGTGTCTAAAATGATTTATTTTTGCAAAAACAAGCATCTAGCTTTGGTTTGTGGAGCTTAATTATGTTAAAGGCATCCACCCTTTGGAACTTCTTCACGCCCAGTTTGATTTCTACACCTTTTTACTGGGTTTGATGTTAAATCTGATGAAGCAACTGTTAGAATAAAGATCAAAGATATTAAAGTCAAACTCTGAGATTCATTTTGTTTTGTTTGTTGAGGCAAAAGCTTTAATGTGTTTCACACAGGATGTGTCGGTGCATCTTCTTATGTTTTGTATAATTATGGGACCTTGGAGGTGCACATGGTTGCGTTTGAGCTGGAGATGTTCACGAAGCTCGACTGAATTTGACGGAAAACGAGCCTCAGTTTTTCTCTTAGATGAAGAGGATCACTCTGCACGTCTTCTGCGTAATTAGGAAACACAATAAATTGATAAAAATTAACTGCCAGGCCGTCGTAACGATCCCTTCAACAAGGAAAAAACAGAGAAATTAAAGTAGCAGCATTCGTGGGGCTGTAGAAGCTGGGCCAGAGGCCATCATCGGGGTAAAGTGGTGTCTGTTATGGACTCTGTGGCGTCTTCACGTTGGATCTCTGAAAAGATTTTTTAGTCCACAGCTGCAGTTGTGGAATGTGGCTGCAGCTCACCTGCAGTATAACACGTAAAACAATGGCATAATAAATCATTATGCAGAGGGGGGACGGCTCAGCCTCTCTCCAAACACTGTTGTCCTGTGAATAGCCCTTCTTATTGTTTCTAAATTCAATAGCCCACCCCCCCCCGTGCGTTTCTTTTTATTACTTGTCTCATTTATTGCAGCGCCGGGTCTGTTGATATCAGCCTCTGTAAATGAAGTTTTTGCAACAAAGGTTATTGAAATAAGACCATGGGATCCTGGAGGATGAGTGACGCCAGAGAGAGTTAATTGGCTTTTTTGAATGTTGGATCAGAGCGTGCCTTCCTCCGGAGCAGGTTACCATGGCGATCTACCTGCTATCGCAGAGTGGAACACCTTTTCTGAGAGCCATAACCCGGCCGGCTACTGTAAAAAGGACATGAATGCAGTTTCTCTTCTTAGCCCACGCGGCTCCCTCATCCTCAGCTCCATTTTTAATCTTTCATTAAAATTGTGAAGCAGGGTCAGAAGGACTTTTGGAATCTGCAAGGTTTAAGTCATCAGGGGGGGGACACAAAACAGCCTGCTCGATCTAAACGTGTGCTCCTTCCCCACAAGAAGCCATTAAATATTCATTACCTCTTCAGGTCGACCCAGAGCAGGGGTGCCAGTGAGCAGGATGGCCCGCTTTGCGCTCTGGATCACAGGAACGAGAATCTTAGTCCGTGCTGCGTTCCTGGATTTCAGGTAATGCGACTCGTCCACCACCACGATGGCGAACCGCTGCCTGTTCAGAGCCTCCACGAGGGGGCGGGCGTCGGTAGTGAGCAGGCCGTAACCCAACACCGTCACCTTACTGCTGCCGATGCCCCTGGAAGGACATCAGCAATTAGGAAACAGCACGAAGCGAGGCCTCTGATGTGTGCCTGAGACACTGTACCCAAAGACAACCTGACATCATCCCAGTCAATAAGTCCCCCCCTAAAGATCAATGAATGAATGATTTCTTCAATAAAATGACACGGGGACATCTTCTGCTGCCTTTGCTCATCAAACCTACAGCTGTTCCATGGACATAAACACTCAGATTTCATGAGTCTTTGCTGGAAATCTGCAGGAGACAAATGTTTGCTGAATAATTTGGTTTCAGACGATGAAGATTTGAAAGATTTTAAAGCTTCATCACCAGGTTTAAACTGTTTAAACAGTAAGAAATAAAGCTTCTGCTTGTCATTGAAAATGAGTGAAGCGTAGTCTTGTTAAAACAAAGGAAATTTCCTGTATTTCAATTGTCAAAAAATGACAAAAAGCTCTTTTTAAACCACTGAAACCAAAGTGCAAATCATTAGACCATGACGTCATAAAAATAAGCAAAAACAATTCCTAAAGACTCTAAAACAGCTTGTTCAGGCTACATGAAGCTAACTGAACAACCCTTTGTTGAAAATTATCCACATCTATATATTTTAACATGAATATCGGACTTTTAATCTTAAAATCCTACAGTTCCAGCTTCCCCTGGCATATCAAAGCAAGACCTAAACCTTAGATCTCATCATAAAAAATAGTTTCTAATTTAAGATTCACCACAAAATCTGAACTAGCTCATTAATTAAAGCGTCAGAACACGTTTTATTAGTCTTTAAACGAGCTGAAAATCTCTTATTTAGCTTTTAAGAAATCAGAATGACGGGAATCACTTTAAAGTAAGTGAACAGCAGATATTTTCTCATCACATTCACACCGAGCTCCTGCTGCCTTATGGCATAAATCTTTCATTTTGGTTAACTGATGAATAATTTCTTTGTTTTTAGTGATTTGCCAACCTTTGTTGGGTACCGTCTTTCTTAAGAAACGTTACTCAGACAGAAGGAAATGTTGGATTTAGTCAATTATAGCAGCAAAGCGCTGCAAATGTGGTGCAAATGTGGTGCAGTGAGCCTTTAGCATAAGATAAAGTCAAAAATCTGCATTTATTGGTACATTTTTGTGTTGGATCAAGTCTCGTTGGTAAAAATGGAGCAATGTGGCACAAACAGGTGGATGCATTTGCCTTTTTAGCATAAATTCTTGCATAAGAAAAGGAAAGAAAAAGTCTTCACATTGAACTCTGAGAGATGAGTGTGAACAGATTACAGCTGTTCACATGCTCTGGTGTTTATTGGCTTCAAAAACGGAGCCCTGAAGGTAGAGCAAACCGAATCATTCAACTCAGTGTTAAGGCACACACACTGAGGCAAACCGCTTGGCACAAACTTGTAAAAGAATCCATTCCTGGGTTGAATCACTATTTCTACACAAACACACACGTGCACAGGTCACAAATAAACAAACACGCACGCCGGCGACTGTCAGCAGCATGAAACCGGATCTCAGGCAAAGAGAAAAACATTTCCAGCATCTGTCAGGCTTTAATTCTGCGCCTCTGCCTCACAAACACACACGTTTCCAGGCTGAAGTAAGGTGCCATTCATGTTCTACAAAGGCACGAGGGAGTCGAAATCCTGAGAGGTGGTGCTGCATAATTTCAGTCATTAACGCAGTTCAAGGGCACGTTTTTCCCAGAAGGCGTTCGCAGCCTCTCTGCACCTCACCGGTGCCGGGAGGCGGCGAGCCCTCCCTCCAACTCACCTCACAAACATGGGAAGTTCACTGGAAAAATGAACAAGAGGGAGAGCTCGGGGAAAGTTGGGATGCTAATGGAAAGGGAGCAGCTTCCAGGGCTCACGGCGCAGAAGTGAAACCCGAGCAAACAGCTGTGGAGACGAGGCGCCTTCATCAAGGACGACGTTTTCTTCTCCCCGAAATATCGCACTTCTTGTTCAATATTGCAGACGCCGTCACCTTGACATGATTCGCTGTCAAACTTCAGCGGCTGCTGACACAGGGGCCCGTGTTCGGATTAATTCGCCGGCGCCACCTTTGCCGTCTGTCACGCCGCCTCACGTTCACGAGATGAGACCAAGTGTGCGTGTTTTTATCCACTCTCTTCAGCGGAACTTACATCCCATGATAAGGGCAGCTCCTCTTTAAGATCCAGTAATGGATGCAACCTTTCACTCACACCATGATCATTACTGCAGAGACATCTGGGGCAGATGGACGCCGATGAGCCCGTGCACCGAAGGAGGCTCAGTACATGTGCAGGGGCTGCTCCAATCTGCTAAATAACACAGATCACTTTGCCTTGAGTTGCTTATTGGATTTGGAGATAATCACAAATGTCCCAAACATTTACAGTTCAAGCCTGTGAAATGTTGAAAATGACCTCAGGTTTCGTCCCTTAGATCGCTGACCACATGATATTCAATTAAACTGACTTTTTTTTCCATTAAAAGCAACAATCTGCAGATTTCCCCCCCTCGTTTTGAACTTTCAAGTATTAGTTTTGCATGAAGGAAACATTTATAAGCAATAAGCGCCCTGATTACACCTTTACTGTCCATCTGAAGCGTGTTTTTAACTCCATCTTAAATGGAATCAGGGTGATTATTTGACTTCCATTCAACTCCTAAAAATACATTTTCAGGTTCCTGCAGATTCTGCTGCCCTCAAATCAGTTAATGCAGCTTTAGTTGAGTCAAAGGGGTCAAAACCTACTTTTGATTTAGTGTTTGTCCAGATCTGGCTGTGAAGACAGCCAGGGAGGCTCTGATTGCAGCGGCTGCGTCTAACGTTCGGGGGTAATGAGCGTTAGCCTGGAGCTGTCTTTGCTGCCTTGCTCTGACCGAGGGGGAAAATCTGCAGCTGTGCAGATTTCAGGAAAAGAACCAAACACTGAGGGACAGCTTACGCCTTGAATTCACTGGTGCAGAATACTCGGAGAAGCTATGAGGTCAATATGGTTGTTCACCCCTCCAGTAGCTACCCTGCGACTCCCTCTGGCTCCAGCTGGTGTGTCTGAAACCATGGTAACCATGGGATGACACTGAGCTGTCTCGGTGTAATATAAATAACCTAACTTTATTATTTCTTAAGCTTTCCGCTCTCTGTCAGGCTCTGAGGGTGTCAGGACGGCGCCTTACATGGTCCCTGCCTGAATAAACACACAAGACAGAGCGTTGGGTTCGAGTCTCACTTCAATCTGCTCTGAAGAGGGAGACTGAACTGTGACCAGTGGGCTTCCCACAGTCCACAGGGTCCTGAATCCCTGCTGGAACCCCCCCCCCCCCCCCGACAGGGCAGAACATAAGCTTTGGAAGTCTGGTTTGATTGATACGCTTCATTGATGAGTTTGTGAAGTTGATAAAGGTTTGTGTGGCTCCTGCTGCAGTTAATTAACTATAAGAAAGACACCAGAGGAGTTTCAACCAGAGGAGGGTCACCTTTCTAAGCCTTCCTGGGATGTTTATGCCAGGGAGCTGGAAAGAGGAGCCCAGGAGATAATCCACACTCCTTTTTTCCGTCTGCTTTGCAGTTACGGTGCTTCGTGAACATCTCCAGCTCAAACACAACCACATGTACCTCCAAGGTCCCATAACTATTAAAAGCAAAAGAAGATGCACCAACACATCCTGTGTGAAACGCATTAAAGCCCCTGAGAACTTGTTTTTTAATACTTTCGCCTAAACAAACTCAAATTAATCTCAGAGTTTGACTTTAATATACTTTATTCTAACAGTTGGATTCAGGAGGATTGAGGAGGAGCAATGCCATTTTTGTCCTGGTTGTGGAACAACAAACCAGCTTTTTATCTCTAAAAGTAGACTGGAGGGTGCACAGGAGTTTGTCCAACCAGTGTTTTTGGGACTTGGAGAAGGCTTACGACTGTGTCTTATTCACCGGTGGAGTAAAACAAAGAGCTGGTGAAGAGAGAGCTGAGCTGTGGTCATGTACTGTGGGGTGTGGCCAAAAAAATTAGATTGAGAGGAGCTCAGAGGAAGGAGAAATGGTTCTGGCATCTGCTCAGGATGCCTTCTGGATGTCTCCCCGGAGTTTGGGGCATACCCCAGCAGGAGGAGGCCTCAGGTTAGATCCAGGACTCGCTGGAGAGATCGTATCTCTGACAGCTTGGGAACGCCTCGGCGTCTGTCCGGAAAACCTGCTGGAGGCGGCTGGAGAGAAGTCGGGGGATCTCTGCTCAAACGTGACCCACGGCTGGATAGACGGATGGGTGGACTGACCACAAAGAAGGGATGCAGCTACAACCAAAACTAGAGCTTCTTAAAGGGGAACTCCGGTATTTTTAAACCTTATTTCTGGCATGAAATACGTTCATCTGCTCACCGAGAACAGTTTGGTGAAAGTCGGCGTCCTTCGGAAGATATTTAGATAACTCTAAATATCTAAATAAGGCATTATCTGTCTTTATTTCACCAATACTTTAAGAAGAATGAATGAATGAACGTGTGCTATAGCTCTGTTAGCTCATAGCTGCTGTGTTGTTGTTATTGGCGACTATCGGGGGGCTTATAGAGGCTTTCTACACACTCGTCTACTGGGATGACGTCATCGACGCACCGCTGCAGCACAGTTTATTCACTCCGGTAAGAACGTCCATCTTACTCAAAGTCGTCGTCCACGTCGTCAAAATCTGATAAATATCCTGCCATGTTGCACAAAACTATCAGCAGCAAACTCTGTGTGAAGTTAGCCGACTGTCACAGAGCACGGAGTGAATAAACTGAGCTGCAGGGGGGCGTGTGGATGAAGTGGTCCCAGTAGAGTGCCTGTGTAGAAATCCCTCCGTTAGCTCTCCTTTAGCTGCAAGTAGCCACATAACAGCAGCTATGAGCTAACAGAGCTATAGCACACGTTCATTCATTCATTCTTCATAAAGTATTGGTGAAATAAAGACAGATAATGCCTTATTTAGAGGCTGCATCCTCTAAGCCCCGTTCACTCCGTTATATGGATCTCCAGTTATCTAAATATCTTCTGAAGGACGCCGACTTTCACCAAACTGTTCTCGGTGAGCAGATGAACGTATTTCATGCCAGAAATAAGGTTTAAAAATACCAGAGTTCCCCTTTAAAAAAAAGGGGAATAGCATTTTTTTTTGTTTTTTTTTCCAGGCAGGGCAGAATATGTCATGAAATGTGAGACTCACAGTGCATGAGTCTCACGTGCACTGTGCTAATTTATGGCTGCAATACTTACAAACTCAAAGATGATTGTCAGACTTGTTAACACAAAGTGAAACAACCAGCATTTACCACTCAAACAAAGAAAATGTCATGTGATCCCGAGTGGCAGATGTGGAGGCTTGTACCCTAATTGTGGCAGATGTGGAGGCTTGTACCCTAATTGTGGCAGATGTGGAGGCTTGTACCCTAATTGTGGCAGATGTGGAGACTTGTACCCTAATTGTGGCAGATGTGGAGACTTGTACCCTAATTGTGGCAGATGTGGAGGCTTGTACCCTAATTGTGGCAGATGTGGAGGCTTGTACCCTAATTGTGGCAGATGTGGAGGCTTGTACCCTAATTGTGGCAGATGTGGAGGCTTGTACCCTAATTGTGGCAGATGTGGAGGCTTGTACCCTAATTGTGGCAGATGTGGAGACTTGTACCCTAATTGTGGCAGATGTGGAGGCTTGTACCCTAATTGTGGCAGATGTGGAGGCTTGTACCCTAATTGTGGCAGATGTGGAGGCTTGTACCCTAATTGTGGCAGATGTGGAGGCTTGTACCCTAATTGTGGCAGATGTGGAGACTTGTACCCTAATTGTGGCAGATGTGGAGGCTTGTACCCTAATTGTGGCAGATGTGGAGGCTTGTACCCTAATTGTGGCAGATGTGGAGGCTTGTACCCTAATTGTGGCAGATGTGGAGACTTGTACCCTAATTGTGGCAGATGTGGAGGCTTGTACCCTAATTGTGGCAGATGTGGAGACTTGTACCCTAATTGTGGCAGATGTGGAGGCTTGTACCCTAATTGTGGCAGATGTGGAGGCTTGTACCCTAATTGTGGCAGATGTGGAGGCTTGTACCCTAATTGTGGCAGATGTGGAGGCTTGTACCCTAATTGTGGCAGATGTGGAGGCTTGTACCCTAATTGTGGCAGATGTGGAGGCTTGTACCCTAATTGTGGCAGATGTGGAGGCTTGTACCCTAATTGTGGCAGATGTGGAGGCTTGTACCCTAATTGTGGCAGATGTGGAGGCTTGTACCCTAATTGTGGCAGATGTGGAGACTTGTACCCTAATTGTGGCAGATGTGGAGGCTTGTACCCTAATTGTGGCAGATGTGGAGGCTTGTACCCTAATTGTGTTGCATTCAGGCACGAGCCCAAAAGCTCTGAAACACGAGTGGAAATGGTGGGATGACCTACATGGTGTGGCTCTTGTTTTCCACCAAATTGATGTCTCCGGGCTGCAGCTCGGGGATCCACCGCTCCAGCTCCTCGATCCAGGGATATTTGAGGGATGAGGGCACCACCACCAGGAGAGGCCACTCCTGCCTGTAGGCATACGCCACGGCGATGGCCTGCACCGTCTTCCCGAGCCCCATCTGGGTCGACCAAAATCAACACATGGCAGAGCGGGAGAAAAACAAGTCAATCGTGCAGCGACTCTGCAGCAAATTGCATATGACGGCTGAGCTGCTGTGAGGCCCAAGAGTAATAAGGTCTCAGAATGATTCTAGTGTCAAAAGCGATTAGGCACATGGGAGTGCAGCGCAGGGCTGACAAATTAATTTGGAAGGCATGCAGCAACGTCTCGGCTGGTTTTTTTTGGCGGAAATAGATTTAGTGCAGTGTGTGCTTACCTCATCAGCAATCATACATCTGTAAGACAAAGAAAACCTGCATTAGAAGGGTTCTGAAGCTCAGAGACTGTTCCACGGCAGCAGGCAGCAGACTTTATCGTTTACAGATGAAGACAACAAGCCTCTGGCAGCAGGGCTTTGGTGGACTGGCTCAGATTCAGGAACACCTCCTGTCAGATCTCACACCCTTTTGGCACACGAGCACAAAGTCAGCGTACGCTCAGCCACTCTTGGACAAATCTGTCACCAGTAATTTATTGCAGGTCTGCACCAGGATTTTGCTTTCTTTTGTTGTTTTTGCCGTTCAATAAATGTGATATTTCTGTGTCTGAGGCAGCAGACCACGATGCTTACAGCCTGGGCTGCACGATAAAAGAGAAAAGTACCAGCTGCTTAGAGTTTTAGCTAAATATCTAAATCGTAGATATTACATTTGTTGAGGAAATTGTATCTTTGAAAAGATTTTGAATTAGGACTATTTATTCATCTGAAAAGGATGAAAAGCTTTTTCTTTGTTAAGCCACTTAACTCTGACTTATGACCCATTCAGGCAGAAAAAAAAGGCTCCAAACTCAAGGGATGAACCAGTGTTGAGTCGACACAGAACAGACAACTTAGCAAAGAAGCCGTTTTAAACTGGATCTTTAGGCACTTTGTCACAAAGACACATCATTTGTTCCCATTTCTTTAGCTGCATCTATGAAAAACAGCAAAGAAAACACAGTTTGACAGACAGAAAATAGGATTTCTGCAGCAACAAGGTGATTCCCAAAGAGCTATTAGCTGAAAACTTGGCATATCTCAGCATGGTGTGCAGTGTGTCCTTAAAACATTTGAGGAAACTGGACAAGTGGAGGACAAAAGAAGAAGTGTCAGGCCTAAAAAACTATCTCCAGCAGATGAACAGGATCTGAAAGTGATGTCCTTAAGAAAGAGGAAAAAATCCAGCTGTGACCTGACAGGACCTGAGAGATGCATCTGGACCTTCAGCTGATCCATCTACTGTTGGCCCAAGCCTCATCAGAAATGGTCTCCATGGAAGGGTGGCTGTCAAGAAGCCGTTCTTAAGGAAGGGAAACAGGGAGAAAAGGCTGAGCTATGCCAAATGACACAAGAAGTGGACTGAAAATCAGTGGCAACAGGTCTTATGGAGGGATGAATCCTCCCCAGAGCCCGGACCTCAACATTATTGAAGCAGTGTGGGATCATCTGACAGAGAACGGAACAAAAGGCAGCCCACATCCAAAGAAGAGCTTTGGGATGTCCTTCAAGAAGCCTGGAGAACTATTCCTGAAGACTCCTTAAAGAAATGACAGAAAGCTGGTCTCAGAGGGTTCAGGCTGAGTTGGAGAATAAAGGAGCTCAGACCAGATATTCACTTTAAAGCTTGTTAGAACTCTGTTTTGATTTATTAAATGTATGTTCATGTTTGCACGTTTCTTGGCAATATAAAAAAAGAAAAAAAGAAATGATGTGAGGCTCAAAACTTCAAATCTCCAAACATTTTCACACATTATTGCATATTAAGGGTTTCACTGAGAGCAGAACACTGCTTACATGGAGCATAAAGCAGAGATCAATAACCAATAACATGTGGAATCATGGAAGAAAACATAAATGCACAGCTTGCTAAATTCAACTTTCCAATCTCAGGCAACTCTGCTGTTTTCAGAGAACAGGACTGAGCCTGAACCTGCTTCCATTCAGTGTGTTGAAGCAGAACCTCCACCTGGTCTCCCCTGAACACCATCAGGAGCAATGATGGTGCGACGCAGATCTCAGCCGAAGTCGTCCCTGTGGAGAATATGCAGTAGAATCAACCTCTGGCTCTCTGTCCAGCGGGCCGCGGCCCATTGTCTTGACCTTGCTTATTCATAAATGCTTCCAACATCATGTCAGAGCAAACAGAGCAGCTCTGAATACCTCAGACACAGCCTCTCATTATTCTTTCTCCTCCCCCTCCTCCTCTTCCTCCCCCCATCTCCGCCCCATTTCTCTCTTTCAGCTGAGGAACATGATTAATGTGCACCTTGCCACTGGTGGTTTTTCTAATTGCCAGCACACCGGCCCAGTCAGCGTAATCCAAACACACACACACACATCGGATCCAGGTTTGTGTGGAAAAAGAGCCCAGAAACACAAAGCAGACACATCCACACACCAACAAAAGGATGTGCACGCACAAGTGCAAACAGATGTAAAGCTAAATGCATATGTATAGGTTCTGGTGCATGTACCCACCCACACAGACGCCCACACACAACCCCAGGAGGGAGTGCAGGCTGGGGCAGGTGCTGCCATTTCTCAACACATTAATCATCCTCCTTTAAATAACCCGAGTGTCGTCTTGACGGTTTGAGACCGCGAGCGTGCTGCAGTCCTGTTGCCTGACGACGGCACGCTCCCCGTCGACGCATCTTTCCAATGTTATCTCAGAAACCCACAAGCCCCAAAGTGTCAGGAAATGGGCTCCGCTGCCTCCCGAGCTGGCTGCGATGATTTGATGGCTTTGACCTCCGCACGGCGATGTGCCGCATGGACCCGAGCCTGACCCCAATCTTCCCGCCAAGCTGAGGACCGTCCTCCGAGGACTGGACCTGCGGCGCTCGGCGTGGGACGCCGAACAAAAGGCTGACTTGAAGGGTGCTCCAGAACGGCTCGGCTCAACCCAGAAGATATCACACACATTTAGGGGTGCAGAGAGCAGTTTGCTTTATGTTGGTAATTCACTTAAAATGGAAATAAAATAACCTTTAGTGGAAAAGGTGAAAATACTTCAATAGAGTTTGACTTTCAAAAGTTAAATGGGACAATTCTCCACTTTATCTGATGGACATTTGGTTATTTCTGAGCAGCTCTGCTCTCCTTTGGTTCTTCAGACCGATTTCTCATCTGATTTTCTTCCATCTTTAAACCTATTTGCTCAAGTGAGTCATTCCGGGTTTTTGTGTATTTTTCATTTCTCTCCTCGGCTTTTTGAATTGGGTTTTTATCTACGTCCAAACAGAAATAAATAAGCATTTTACACGGTGATGATCACATTAGAACAAGGGGTGACCTGTTAAATTTGCAGCTATGCAGCAGTTGACACAGCTAATGGTTGCTGCTTTGTAGTCAGATAAAGAACTAAAAGGAGTTGTATGAAGCTATACTGTTGTATAACAGCCTGTTCCTTTCCATGTTTATGAGCATTTCTGTGTGTAATATGGTACCTAAAGGTTTTAAATGGACACCAACGCTGCCTAAGATGATGCATTCACTTAAAATTCAGGTTTCCTCGAATGGTTAAGTGAGAATATTTAATGTTTTATGCATTTAGTGTTTCTCTACAAAATAATTATTCCCTGGAACACAGAAAATAGACCCAGCAGGCTGTAACATTCATTTATGATGTGTTCCCTGCCCTCTTTGCATCTCTATAAGCTTCTTCTTTATGTGCTGGATGGATAGCGTCTGCACAACTTGCATAATAAGCCTATTTGTAACTAATTCAGGGAATGCATCTCCTGCCAGCCGAACAATCCTGTTGCAATGAGGAGAGAAAGAGAGATGATAGGCATCATATTCTGTGAGGAGGAAATGGGATTTAGTGCACCGTAGGAAGTAAATACTGAGGCACCTTGAAAAGGTCTCTCCTTAGATTACTGCTAAAGATGAACACCAGAAAGTGAGGAACGAAACAAACTGTTCAGTTGCAGGAAGCAGAGTTTCAGGAACTTTAATCCACCTTAAAGATCCAAAGTCTTTGATTGTTTAGGGCTGTAGCGATACATTATCTCACGATACGATACGATACACGGCATTCAGCGATACGATACGATTTTATACGATTCGATTCAATACACATCATTTTCTGAAAGATTTTAAAGGGACAGTGTGATTTGAACGGGAAGAACAACCATGTCACAAACGTAGTCTTCAGCGTACGCAGACTCATGTTTATGTTGTGAATATTACATCATCAACCTGCTTGTTTTACCTGCTAAATACCATAAACACAAATCCAAATTCTATAATTACAAACAATCTTTTTAATTTTTGAGAAGCAGCTAAAACAAACATTACAACAATCCTTCATTCTATAAACAGAAAAGCCATCAAAACCACTGAGCTATGCACTTTATATGACATTTTTATCAACTAATTTATCACTGTTTTGTATAATGTAAAATTACAGCAGAGTCGATTAAATACTTCTTCATCGCACTCAAAAGCGAGATATTAGCGGAGGTTTTTTGACCGGTTGTGAAAAGAAAAACGTCCCCCCTCTGTTCATTGAACTCCTCTGGCTGCCGCATCAGATCCAAGTCCCTGATGTTAGCTACAAAGAGCTTAATGGAGCGGCTCCCATCTACTTGAATGCTCTTGCAAAGGCTTCTGTCCCAACTGGGTCCCTCCGTTGGTCCCAGGATTGTCGTCTAGCAGCTCCTACACCACGCCTAAGACAATCCAAACTCTGTTCATGTGTCGTCCCACGATGGTGGAATGACCTACCGAGCGCTACCAGAACAGGGGCGTCCCTGTCTATCTTCAAGAAGCTCCTGAAAACCCAGCTCTTCAGAGAGCATCTCCTATCCCAGCACTTACCTTGTTCTTCCCTACCCCCTCTATCTCTGCACTTTATCTTTCTGCACTTCCTTCTATGCCTGCACCCTATCTCTGCTCTGTCCCCTCTGACAGAGTCGGACTCCTGGGTTCCTTCTATGTAGCTTATTGTTAGCTTTATTGTTAGCCCGCCACTGCTGGTTGTTGTCCCGCCTAAAACCGGTGTAGGTACCAGATCTGCTCGGGGCCTGTTGGCTGGACGTTGGCACGGTGACGTAAGGGAATGCGATTGGGAATGCGATTGGTCCGGACAACTTACTGAAGAGGTAAAACAACCTATTGAAGTTGTTTTCGCGGCTCTTCGTAGGAAACATGGACGGCTTTTACAAAGAAATCCAGCATTATCTTTCGAAAGGGACTTGACCCCCGAGCACATCTGGTTCTTATGAAATGGGACGCAATGTAGTTTGTAATAAAGTTGGAGTTTCTATTAAATAACCTCATATTGGCAAAAAATACTTCATTCATAAAAATGTAAATAGTGGGTAACGTAAACCCAAACAGGAGCACATCTGGTAACCCGAGCACATCTGGTACCTACACCGTCCAGCTTGATCTTGTGAATCGTCTTCATTGAGCTCCTGCATGAAGCCAACGATTTAAGTCGAATTTCTGACATCTTCTCAGTGATTTGTAGTAAGATACATCAGCTTTAATAGAGTTTTCACTGATTTATGTCAATCCTCTGCGGCTGATTGGCTCGTTTGTGTGAACAAATCTTTATATTAGGAACAACAATCGTGTTACCATGATTTTTGTCATGTAACTTCAGCAAATCCCACCCTGTTCAGTGAAAAACCAGGGCAGACTTGCACTGCATCCCTCGACTTTGCTGCAAGGTTCAGTCGACACATTTTGAGCACTTTTGAGGAGGAAACATGAGCTCCTAATGGACGATGGTTTCCCATTTCTGTGTTGGTCAGCTCAGAGGTACAAAGAGAATATTCTGTGGATCCCAGCAGCCAAACTTCTGTTCAACTTTCTAAACAATTCAATCAACCACATCTCACAGGTTTTTATTGCTGTACTGTGCCTCGACTCTCACAAATCATCCCCCATTTTACTCCATAAAACTCACTCACTCCCCCTCCCACACGGGCCGATACAGCCGGCTCCACAACTATTTGAATAGCAACAACATTTGATGTTTTGGTTCAGTACTTTCGATGCTCTGGGTGTTAGATTTAAGGAGAAAATCCTCCCACGGATCCTCCTACGCTGGCAGATATCCAACATCAGTCTGTGATGTTCAGCACATTTCAGGGCTTATTTCATAATGACAGGCTGCCATTTATTTTTCTGCCTGTCAGCCGGTCATGTCTACCGTGGCTCTATTTTCAGGTGGCCATATCCTGTATTTTCTAGAGATGCTGTACCCCTTTCCTAAAAATCCAACAACTTTACAGCTGTGTGTTCAGTATGTAGACATATTGTCAGTTTAAGCTTGTTATCAACCTTGATATCTGACTTTATTCTCATATTAAGCCTTTGGAACCCCTTATTGCTCTTTAAGCACAGTACAGCAGATATAACATGGCTGTTAATGAGTGGAAACTAAGAAAATAAACCCTGTAAATCTATGAATTTCTCCACTTATTTGAGCTGTGAGGTGGATCTGTAGTAAGTGTGAGCTGCATCATCATTAGGTTGGCTGATATCACACATCTGTCAGCTCTAAACGAGACACTCGGAGCGGATCTGGAACAACATGACCTCAATTAGGTGGACAAGTATGGAGCCTCAGGTTTGGCATTTTGGAAACATGTTGGACAAAGACGACGTCTGTGCAGTGAATCCAGCTGCACTTACAGTTATGTTGATCTCTCCCAGAGAGAGTTAGAAGCAGCAGAGTGTCTTCTTCCCCTCCTGAGCATGTATACTGGGACCTGGTCCATTTAAAAGGCCAAGTCGAGCTGTAACTGTGGCTCGGCTCAACGGTGCCGCTGAGCCTGCTGAGTGAATATAAAACGGCCCAGTTTGACAGTTAACGTCTGAAAGATGCTACAACTTTTACCGGTCAGCAGGAAAGACGTGGGTTCAGAGCCACATGATGCTGCTTTTGGTCAAAGTTTCCAAATGAAAGGCAACGAGGGAAATAAAGCAAGTCTTCACAGCTCTTCCAGATAAGGACAGCTTAAAGTTGCATGTCATGACACGTTCATTAGAGCTTTTATTAGATGCTATTAGATGCTTTCATTAGAGCTACCAGATGGGACTAATTCACCTTCCATCAAACAGACTGAAAACCTGCTCATTGCTTGTTCTCAGTCATTAAAATCCTTGAAAATCTGAATAATCAAAGTTAAAATGCGACAAAGCTGAACCACAACTGCAAAACAAATGAACGATTTTGACTTAAATTCAACATTTCCACGAGACTCTGGACAAACCAGAGGAGGCGTCCTCAGTCCTTGAACGGCAGAAGCTCCTCGCTTTGCATTGAAAGGCAGCTGCCTGCACACAAACTTCTCTAATCTTCTTCTTCGTGGTTTACATTTCCAGTAATGCATTCAGCCTTGTTTTTACCTCCGTTGCTGCGCTCGTATTCAAACTGAGAAGGTCGAATGGAAGTCACGCTCAACCCACTGTAATGTGCTGAGACTGCAGGCTTTCAGCGGAGGAACACTTCCCCATGAAGCACCGTGACGTAAAACAACACCGGAGTCTTTTAAATGCCACATCTTTATCACAAAAATCAATGTTAATCTAATAAGCCGCACAAGTCAGAGGTTCCTTTTAAACATTTATAGACAGGAATCTGGGTGAACCTCCACTCCCAAGCTGAGATTTTTTTCCACAAACACCACATTAACGTAAGCTCCCTCCACAAACAGTAATACTGCTACTCAAACAGTTCCAGAGAGGCCGTCCCCGCTCTGCTGTCACTGAAGCCAATTGACTCCTGACCCAGTGCAAGAAAGCCCTGCCTCCCAGTGTTCCTAAATCAATATGGCTGCTCCATCTCACCCCTCAGATTGGCTCCCCTTGGGCTGACCTTCCCCAGAACCAGAGCATGCCTTCGACTGGTCAGGGAGGAAGAAACAGGCGAGTCCTGGTCTGCTCCGTCAGTTCAAGCTGAACAAACTGGGACACTTCCCATGGAACCTGGACCTTTTCTAAATCACGTTCGATCCTGACTCTTCTTTCCCAGCGACCATATGGTGTCGCAAATGGCAGGAAAACACAGTTTTTTGTTTCAGTGTAGAAGTGAAGCTGAACTGCCATACTTTAAAGCTCCATTAGGCAAATTATCTGTGTAAAACAATTCTATCGAGACAAAGTAACGCACTGATGCTGCAGTGTGGAATGTGTTAGACTGCAGATTTACTCAGTTTGGCCAAATGAAGTTGAGCAGCAACATCATACATTGAAAAAAAGAAGATTTTAAGGTTTTTTTTACATCACACACTAAACAAATAGGAGCTAAATGTGCAGGATGTACCTGTATGAGTTTTACAAACAAGCAAAGGGATTATTTATGGGGCTCAGAAACCTCTCATGTGCATTTTTATGCAACTACACCAGTCAAAGCTCCACAGTTGGAAACTGTTGAGGCCATTTTAAAAACAGCCTCATTCAACTTTTAAAAGAGGAAAAACTTATTCTTATCAAGCTAAATCAGCTCAGTTAAATACTATTTTTGTATGTTCTGCCTATCAACTTAACGAAGCGTGCTGCAGCACTGCTCACCGTCCGTTCTGAGATAAAGCGAACTCCACTCCCTCCTTTTGGAAAGACATCAGGCGCTGCAGGAGCTTGTGAGGAAGCCCTGACAGTTGCTGTGACCATCTTGTATCACAGCAAGAGGTCTGTTGGGCATTAGCATCCATTTCCATTAGGAAGTCCTCATCAGGTTACTCAGCCAGATCTGATTTTAAGCTGGAAAATGAAAAATATAATGTTAAAACAAAAGATTCATGTTTGGCCTGAAATGGAATTTACTACATGTAAGGCATCACTTTTAGTCAGCTTATGTAATGTTAATATAGACTACAAGTACATATCTTACTCATATTGGACAGAAAATATAGATATTTTTGCATTATTTTGTCACTTTGCGATTAATTTGCATCATTTTATCTTTCCAAGATGGTTTCATCTTACATGTTGTGCACTTTATGTGGTGATTTGAATCTAATTAAAGTTAATTTCTCCAACATTTGGGACACATTTAGTCTCATCCAAGTCACTTTCCAGATTACTTTTCTTTTTGTGACCATTTTGTGGCACATTTTGGTTGTTTTCCATCACTCTGTGGTCATACTTTCTGTTTGTAGTCATTTTTACAGCACTTCTCAACATTTTGTGTCTCTTCTTTTACATTTAACTTTGTTTGCGTGTTAATATGCTTATTATTAAGCAAATGCTTGGTGTAATATGACATGAATTATCAACATGACATGTACTGTCTTTTACCAATCATTACTGTGATGTCCAGACCTGCAAATTAGTCATTTCTAATGGCAAAAAAACACAGGTTAAAGTAAATATTTTTAAATAACCAAAGCGTGTTGATATTCTCGTATATTCAGTGCCATTGCCTTATAGATATAAATAAAAGCAACTTTATCAACATTTTAATCTAGTGAATGTTATGTCAGAGGCCAATAAAAACCTTAAAACCAATAAAATATGTGATGCACGTTTTCCAGAGCTGACTAGAATAAACTAAAGACGCTGAAGTTGGCTTCCGATTCGTTTATGAAGGGGATATTCACAGAGGGCAAAGAGCCTGCAGAACACACCAGACTGGGTGTTCTGGACTGAATTATTCTGAAAATGATACACATTCTTTAATGCACACTTTGTGAAACTTTAATCTCTTTGTGAAAATGCATAAATGGCTATTTCGCTGCTTTTTTGGGGGGCTCGTGTTTTTGGAATTAAGAAGGGTTCACAGATCACATACTATGTTCTAAATAATCTTTTTTCAGTCCATATTTGACCAGTTTTAACTAGTGTGGTTGTCATAATTGGCCTGTACGCCAAGAAAAAGCAAAACACTGAAATATCCGTCAATGCACACCCCTTTTAACCCGAAGCCTCAAATCAGAAGCTAACGTCAGTAATTAATTAGCATGTTAGCATGGATGTAGCATACTTAGCAACAGTAAACCGGAAGTAGGCTTACTTACAGAAATAAAAGCACTTCATCGGATTATTAGCTATATTACTTTGAGAACTCAGCCCATAAGTATGGCAGCTATTTGAGGACTTTACAGTAATGTAAGTTAAAAATAAAAATAAAATGTCAATACGAACAATAAGTTCCTATTTTCTGTTGTGTTTATATGCAACACTACAGCTAGCTCTGCATTGCAAGAAGAACTAGCGTTGGTTTGCGGTTAAAACTGAGGAGCTCACTTACCAGACGTTGTGTTAGCCAAGCTAAATTAGAAAAGACTGGCATCAGTTTTGTCTACATAAGCAAGGTTTTCCTAGTCGGTGAAACATTTGTTAGAAGAGCTGCGGTCAGATGGGTACAACAGCACACATGCTTGGGGAAATAGTGCAGTTTCGCGGCAACTCCGAGGTACGCTCGGTTTATAACACCGAGCACTCGCTGGATGGTCTCAGACAACTCCGTGTCCGTCAACGGGCCACTTTAAACACAAATCGACGAAAAGTTTTACGAACTGACACCACTGTTTCGAAATATGTTAATACAAATGACGTTATTGTCACACAAACTGCGTGCGAGCGCACGTACATGCTGCTAAGCACCGAAAAAAAAATTGTGTTACGACAAGACGTGACATATTTTCAACGCCCTGCGTCTCGGGCGTAAGGAGCTGACGCACAAGCAGGCTGCTGGTCGACGTTTCTCCTTCACTCTGCCACAAACAGTAGCTACTTCACACTCGGTAGGAACAACGGCTGTCCACCGATTGTAAACCAAAGCGGTAAGGCAACATTAGATATCTGCTGTATCCTGCCCAAGAGTTACTGGTTTGCGACA
This sequence comes from Leuresthes tenuis, assembly GCF_036924035.1. Classification (NCBI taxonomy): domain Eukaryota; kingdom Metazoa; phylum Chordata; class Actinopteri; order Atheriniformes; family Atherinopsidae; genus Leuresthes; species Leuresthes tenuis. Next base: position 24,066,770 of record NW_027325355.1, read on the forward strand.
AATAATGTCAACCGGGTAGTTGTAAGGATTTACCACGAGCTAGTTAACGGAAAACATCTCTCTTTGCTGGTGTGTGACAGCTCAGGGCGCCGGTGTTTGGCCGTTTTCAGGCGTTAGCAAGCCACGGTGCCAGGTAAGAATCGTTAGCTTAGCCCCGACACGACCCAACGTCAAATGTAAGTCACCATGTTCCCTTGCGTTTCGGCAAAAGTACACACCCCACAGCAAGAAAACATCCTTAAATTCTTAATAGTCATACATTAATTCGTCGTTCGTCTTGGAAGCCGTACAGTACTTTTAAAATATTACAGTATTATTCAATAACTTTTAGGCCTGGTCCGACTGTCTTTCCCAGTCGTCCCGCAACGGATACTGTGCTAATGTTTACTGTCAGTTGAATAAATTTTTATCTTTTTTTTTTCTAAATTTTCGTTCTGCTTGGTTAAACGTTTAATCGGCCGAATTGTAGTTACATATTTTCATTTACAGACTAACATATTTCTTGTAGTGTGGCGATTGTGGGCTTGCCGATACAAACGGAATATGAATTTGTCAAGTTTGTAAGGGAGGCTGGTGTGACGGATTCGCAGTTGAATCTTCGAAGAGCAGCACTTAAGCCTGTAGAGATCCATAAAAATAGGTGTCTATTGATCCTCCAACCGTCATATGTGATATGGCAGTGGTCAGGGTTTATAATTATGTTATATATATTTATTTTTATTTACATTAGAATAAGCCACTCGTATTAATAAATGACTTTTCTTGTTGCGCAGTTAGCCTAAAACCAATCAGGAGGGTTTACCAATGGGGTCAGAGAGGGTTAATGTCGGGTTAGGACTTAAGACCTCCGTCGCTGTGGGTTTAACAGTGTCCGGAGTTCATGGATCTTTCTTAACATGACATAAAATATGAGTGATAGTCTGAAAATAGTTGTGAATACTGTCTCAAAGTGGTGCCTGACAGTGTAAAGTATTTACTTCTATCACTGACATACATTAGCAGAGCTCCATTCTGACACAGTTTTTTTTTAAAAAGTGGACAGGGAAATCTGACTTGAACTAGATTTATCCTCATCAAAGACCATAAATCAAAAATCCAATAACCCAAATTCGTGCTTGCCTAATAAGTAAGCCATAACCACTATAATACAGAAGCGTCAGCCCAGACAATAATCGCCTCATTGACTTTGTGGAAATTGACAGAGATGGCATTGGGAGCCTAGAGTTGCCACCAATGAGGCTAAGCATCATGATAATATCATTTTCATTATGGCACCAGCGAAGCCTGGTGAGTGGAGGGTGGATGCTGGTTCGGTGCCTGCGGCCGCTGGAGATGATGTGTTCATCTTTACAGAGCTGACAGTGCTTCTGAGCGGAAACATACTCCATATTAGATTTTGTATCGTGGATTTTTGCAGAATTTCGCTATAAATCTGTATAAACTGCCCGCGCTAAAGTGATCTATTTGACATGCTTACTGCTGGTTGGGCGCATCAGGAAGTGCAGGTAACATCAAAGTATGCTAAATCATAGCTCCAGTTCTGTGGCGTGACCTCCCAGAGCTTAAAATAAGTGCTAATAATTGTTTGCCCCACCAGTTTCACCTGGCGGCTGCTCAGCCCACTGTTGACCATTCATTAGACAGGTTAGGGCGTATTTAGAGCTGATGACATTATCACATATTGAGGTTGAGGTTGCTGTGTAATAGCTTTCACCACAGATGTAGCCCGATGACTAAATTATTCATCGCCTTCCAGGGAGAGAAAGTCTCTCGTTCCTCTAATATTTGGTCGGGGCCATTTAATAATTCATCCTCCTATCCATAAATTGTTTGTTCAATTGGTGACCTTTTCGTGGGATTAAGAAAGCACAAAAATAAATTCTTCAGAGACCTGGCATAACGAATGGTACAATTATGAGGCAGGATTGGATCGGATCGTTTGTCGCAGCCTGGTGTTGGTTGCTAAGTGACAGCAGGAACTTTTCCGCCCACTGTGTTTGCTGTTAAAGTCTGAGTGACTGAGAGGACAAAAACAATCACATTATGGCAGTCTAGACTCAGACTTGCTATGTCTTTGACAGCCAGTCTGTAATTTGGTGATGAAGGTGCTTCATGAAGTAGATTACTTCCAAAATGCAGTTATCAGTCCCGTCTCTTCTTCAGAGACAGAATTCTTAGACTTGATCAGGTTATGATTTTGGTTTGAATTCCCCTTAAAGTCCTGACGGGAACATTTCGGTGTGCGTGAGACGGCTCGAGGTGTGGTTTTGGGACGTTTTCTCGTCGATTGGCCTCAAACGGCGTGTATTATTGCGGTATTTCAGGTGGAGTCGGTGGGATTTGCTGTGGCCTTGTGTTCTTGTGTGAGAAGCAGGGTGCCAGCTTTAATGGGAAGGTAGCCCAGTGAACAGCTCGGCCGCACAGCAGCCAGCGCCTCCCCATCGATTCTCCACCTGCTCTTTGAGTACCTAGCTGGCCACAGACATGTCGCTGCTGTCCTCCTCCTCCCAGTTCATCGCTTCTTCTCCTCCTTTTTTTTCGCCTCCTCCGTGCCTCTTTCTTAGCGTGCCTTTCTCGCCGCTTTACCTCCCACCCTCCCATTTTCCTACTCTTCCTCACGGTCTCCTTCAATCTATCCCATGTCCCTGGCTGCCCTCTCCTCCTCCTCCACCCCCCACCTCCATCCTAAAGCAGAGTAGCTAATGAAGAGCCCCATTTAGCCAGTGACTTTGGTTCAGTCAGGGCTCCGTAGTGCTGGCCGGCCTCGGCTGCAGTGACTGGCTGCTGAGGCTCTGACATCACACAGGGGCCAGCTGTTGATTTGGCGCTGTCTCCAAGGCTGGCTGGCTTGATGGGTTGTGGCAGGTAGACTTGTGTTCGCACAGCGCTCTTCCCCTCCCTTCATCTCTCTTCCTCTCTTTGTGACACCCACTCCCCTCACCCTCTCCCTTTACACTCTCCTCTCCCCGTCTTCCACTCTCACTCAGTCGAGCAAGAGTACAGGAGGCAGCAGGCAGCTGCCGAGGAGCGAGCTGGGAGGCAACTCCAGCCTCCTCTCCAGCAAATTGTGCCTCCTGTACGATGGAAACTAAACGGTCACAGAGCAGAAGGGATGGAGGGCAGAGCTGCCGGGCATGCAGGTATGTCCCAGTCGCTCTGATAGTGAGCAGATGTTGACTCTTACATCTTGTTTATCTCATTTACTGTCCAGACTTTCTGTGGTTGTTCTTGTTTTTTGTGCTTTTTCTGCATCTTTGACTTTTTTTCCTCTCACAGCGTCAGGTTAAGTAATGTTCACCTCACTTCTGTTTTAAAACCATCTTTCTGCCTCTTTATCAGTACGTTGTATTGAGCAACTTTGACGCCGTTTTCTTTGGCTTCTTAAACCAGGTGCAACATGAAATTTAGCTGTCTGTCAGAGCTGCGTTACGCACCCAGCTGAGCCCAGGGCTTTCCAAATCTTCTTGCTATTTTGTCAGCTCTGCTTCTGCTTTTCATTACAAGGATAATTAACCAAGATCAGCCGAAAAGGCTTCACTCTGCATTGTTCTCCAACTCAGCTCGTCCACTGTTGCTTCCGTTTGTCCTGCAGGTGTTGCCTGCAAATGGACTTTTAATGACTTATTTTTATTCCTCTCTCTTAAGGCTTCATAGATTTAGAACTGCTAAACTTGCATGTCAGGTTTTTTTTTGTGCTTATTGTTTCTGCTCTAATTGCCTTGATTGAAATTCCTTGGAAACTCTCTTATGGGATAGGTAATGGATTACCTCCATGCTCTGCTGTGGATTTAATTTATTAAGACTGGCTGGCTGCACCTCGGCTGTGTCGCTCCGCCTCATGCAACCTGAAGGCAAAGAGAGGAGCACAATTAGGGGCTCATTTGTGCCTGTTTATGGGTTTTTTCTCTCTCTTTTTCTTGGCTTATTCAGTCTGAGCCGTTACAGCAGCTTCTTACACTGACACTGCCTTTGTCGGCCTGAAATTGAGGCAGGCAGTGAATGAAAGTAATATGATTTCATGGGCTTTTCCCCCTAATTGTCCTCTGGTCCAATTATATAGCTCCCCAGTCAGTGCTTTCCTTGCTTTGCAATTAGCAGAAATGGTTAGAAAATGGGAGATTAGTTACTCAGTTTAGCAAAACACTGAAATCAATTTTATTGCAGTGCAGTGAACGAGAACCAGCATGAGTGACTGTTTATTTGATGCCTGATATTATTTGTCAGGTTGCATGTCTGTAAAAAGCCTGACTCTCTCATTTGTTTGGGAAGCGGTGTTTAATTGGTTGTACAGTGTGAAAAATGAGCCAAACCCGCCGTTATACCGCTGTAACGGCGTCTCAGCTTTTGTCTCACAATGATCCTGCGAGCAGAGCGGTGTTTAAGACGTCTCTGCTCACAGTATCCCATCCGCTCCGCTCGGGCCGCCGTCCTTTTCATGTGGCGCCTGCAGAAGCTCATCAGCCACCATGAAAATCGAATTATTTTTCAGTGCATAATCTGTGAATGCCTGCAGAAAGACGCTACCCTTGCAAATGTGTTATCTCTTCTTCTTTTTTTGCACCTTTTCCTTGACTCGTGTCTTCGTTCTCTGCCGAGAATAGAACCAGGGATCGAGTAGCAGATAGAGGGAGAGGATTGAGGGTCCTTCACCTCTAGTCGAGCTGGTTATAGCCAGACAAGAGCTTTGATCCACGCATAGCTGAGCAGAACAGAGGTGTGGGAGGGAAAGGTCAGCCTTTGCGAGAGAAAGAGCCAGGTGAGTGTGATGGGGGGGTAGAAAATAAGTAGATTGAAGTGTTGGCTTTCCATCACAAGCAGGCTCTTCTACGCTTCGCAGTCATGAAGAAATCTGTCATTAGTCCGTGAGAGTAGTCTGTTGAGAGACCCGTGTTTGATTAACTCGGCTCAGTAGATGGCAACACCTCTGACCCTTCAGTGGGTTTATCAACTTTTAATCTTAATCAAGGCTGCATATGTGGGTGGTTTTAACAGCAGAGCTGCTGGTCTTCCAAAGGATCAGATTTCACAGTTAATTATTTCAAACACAGGCTGTGTTCGGATCCCTTTGATTTAGCATTTCTGCATTTTAACAGGTTTGAATTTGCATTGTGTGCTAATGTGCAGGTTTGTGTGTGTGAGAGGTGGCAGATGAATGGCTGGTGTGACACCAAGCCAAGCCTGAGAGAGCCTCTTTAAGGTTGCTGCACTCTGCGGTTATTTTAATACCAGTGAACCACTCCCTGTCAGCCTCGGCACAATGCTCGACAACGCACTGGCGGGTGGAGCATCTCTACAAGTTCAGCGCTGTGTGAGATTCTGTGTGTGTGTTTGGCAGCGCTGGAGCTTGTTAGAAGCTGTTGATCTCCTGTCAGATGGGGATGCTTCGCTGTCTGTCTGTCAAAACATTTTATTTTTTTATATTTTAAAGGGAATAGGAGGCTGCATTATTTACTACGCTCACACGTAGCTCAGTGTGAGGTCCTGCAGCCATCCGGCCCGCTCAGCAGCTTCAGTCCTGAGACCTGGAGCGTCCACGGTCACGGTGGCGTTCACACTCTGCCTGTGTGTGCGAGATGGCTGCAGGACCAGCTCTGAAATGAAATTTCAGACATTTCTCTGGCATCTGCAGCAACCTGAAATGCCATCACTTCTGCTCTCAACTAGGAGCAAGGAGGTCTAAATCTGGAGCCGCAGCAGCAAAATGATTCTCCTGTCACACATAAAGTACCATTTAACAAGTGCTGAGTGAGTTTAGAGCGAGATAAGAGCCAAAGGAAGGAAGGACGACAGAGAAAATGCAGAGAATGTGAGCCGGCTGCAGGTTGAAGGCACCCAAATTTGAACATTTAAGCAGGAGATGACATTAAACATCTTTTTTTTCCAGTTCTGTGTTGCAGTTTTGAACAAAAGCAGCACACCAAATGGCGTCTTTGCAAACCCTCATCGCTTCTGTGTGGCTCTGGCTTCAGGCTTAGGTGTCATGAGAATGAAATCTGGTGGATGGGATTGAATGAAAACCATGCTGGGACCGAGGGAGGCAGCCGGAGCGCGATAATTAATCAGCTCCCAGTCATTTTTTTGGATCGATTACGTCGTTGACAGCCGAGTACATTTGAGTTCAGTCAAAGACAGAAATTCTCAGGTTTGAAAAAATTAGAACGGCCTCTTTTAAGCATTTCTTTTAAGCATTTTATAGACCAAATGATGTAATGAGTGCAAACTGCCGTGAGATGAAATGAATCCGATGTGCAGCAGCCTCATCTGCACCACCTGGAATGGAGGAACCGCCTAATTAAAGCAGCAGCTTTTGTTGGAGTTTTTAGATTTCTACCCCGCCCAAAAGTGTCGCACTATTGTTCAGCTCGGGAGGAATTTTCTGCAAAACGCAGACCTCCTGCTACCCGATGTGAAATTCATGTGCCACCATATAAAATGGCAGCGGATTTTGAGCTGAGAAATGCTATCTTCCCCCGCTGCTCTCTGAATGCCTAATGCTTGGTTGTTCCAGGGTTGGCAGGGGTGCCGCTCTCCCAGTTCCTTCGCTCCTCATCCATTATTTATGGTGCAGCGGCACGCAGAGGTCCAGAAATAAACACTCAGCACACTTCAGATGTCTTTGCTTTGTTTCTGCCACGCAAATATGTCCGAGTCGCTGACACTCGGGCCACGTGGGGTCGGTGACAGCGGCCCCTGACCTATGACCCGCAGCTCTAACCCCACCCTCTCTCGGTTGCAGGTCGCCAGGGGTCATGATGGCGTCGGAGGCCCCGCTCGCTGTGCAGAGCAGCTGAAGCAGACATGGGCGCAGAAGTATTGGATGGCATCGGTTGGCTCAGCCTCTTTGACGTCACCAGCCACAACCACCACTGGCTACGCAACAAGTACGTGTTTGTTGTCATTTAAGGACGTCAGTTAGGGATTTAAGGTCCGTCCTTCTGCTGCTGGTGCAGAGCTTTGCAGAAGGATTGATGTGACTGAAAGAGTGAAATTTAACAATCATATTTATTTAGTTTAATCTAATCTATCAATTGATCTTGTTGCATTTTGCCATTTTTATTGTTGAAGCACCCACTGCATGAAAACACACTTTTTACGTGATTAAATGTGTGAAATTATACGATAAAAACGTTATTTGCACGAGGAATGCCCCGATGAAGGTTTGTTTTGCACCACAGAAGCACACGAAAGTCACTGAAACATTTTTAAAGATAAACAAATGAATTTAGATTCAAATGTCTTCACATAAAGCAAAGTTTAATTATTAGTTTTAAGATATTTTCACCCAATCCTGATTCCGTTGTGTAACACTGCAGAAGGAAAGCTGGGACATCTTAAACAGTAGCTGTTGTGAAGGACCCTGAACGCAGCACGGCTTTGCTAACGTTACATGCATCACCAGAGCATGCTGCTGTCTGATTATCCCTCATGGAACCAGTTCGCACTGATTCAGTAACATTAGAGGGTTGCAGCTGTTTTATTCATGGAGGGAAATGTGTTGCTGATGCATTATTATGTTCATATGATCAAATGATCCAAGTGGCTGATATAAAACACACCAGTTTGAGGCGTATTGGATCGAATTTGGGCCCCAATCTTACACTTGAGATCAGATTCCTAATTTCCACCTTTAGTTGAGGATTCTCTTCCTTCTGTTCAAATATCTTCTCCAGAAAATATATTTAACTGCTGCAGCCTTGATCATTAATCCTTGATCTCCTCGTTGCCTTTGTACACACAACCCTTCTCATCTTATTGTGATATTAGCCCACCTTATTCTCTGAAAATCACCTGCAAAAATACTAAGTTTCTGTCAGTAAAATGGTTGCCGTCACACTAAGTGCTGCGATGGATGACAAATCATTTAACCATTAGATTTAATGCAGGATAAGCTACGTTTCTTCTTATTATTATTATTTATTTATGATGATTTAAAGCTGGAATCAGTTACTCTGCAACATGATTAACTCGGATTGGAAGTCAGCAGCTTCTCCAACAGGAGCATCAAATGTTAAAGGAAATTATGTCTGTTTTCAGTCTCACTCATAAGAGACCAGTTTGTAACTGAGAGAGTTTCTTAATGTAACACCAAGGACCAGACGATGATCCATATTACTTATTCAGTCAGAACATCAGGGATTCCAAACAGGCTCACTGTGCAATTACCCCAGCCGTGAGAGACGAGACGGGGAAGTACGAATACATCAAAGTCCCCAAGCCAAATTTAGTGCAATACTCCAGACTCGTGATAAAATGTGTTTGGAAGAATGAATGATTCTGTGAGAGACAAAATGGCCATCCATCAAAGCCTGGCTCTGGAAAATATCTGTCCAATATTGCAAATCTTCAACCGAGCGACTCAGGAGACTTCACTCATCAAAATGTCAGTGACAGACACTAAATATTCAAAGACGTGCACAGCACTCTGGAGTATTAAGCTGTTTTCTTTCAGAATGTAGAAATAATGTAAAGCAGCAGCCGCGGTTGCTTTTTGTCAAACCTCTGACAGCTCATTGAAATTCAGCGTCTCGACTCTCGAGTGCCCGGGCAAATTTTAGCTAACCTCTTAGCCTCAAACGGCATCGGGTTCGCGGTACAATCACTCCGGCAGGGAAGCCGCGGCCCGCGCTGGAAGTCAATTACTCCGACGTGTTTAAGGACAGCGGCTCCCTGCTCGCTGTCTCAGCTCTTTTGGATAGAGACGAACAGTCAAGTGTTCGCCGGCTGCTTTGCTTCTCAGCGATCAGGCAGGAAAACGGGTTGAAGCCTGGAACACACGCAGTCACACCCAAGCACAGCCCAAGTGTTGTCATGTGTGGCTCCAGTTCTGATGGGCCCATTGCTAATTAACCTATTAATCATAGCTCCCGTGTACCAGATGTCTGGCCACCCTTCCCCTGCATCTGTGTGCGTATGTAAGCCCTGCGTGGGGCCGGCATAATAAGAGCAGATCAGCAGGGTGAACTCGCACCATGACACCAACAAAGGGAGGTCGTGGCATTACACAGATATGTCCTGAGACGGAGCACAAGAGCAAAGCAGCAGCTGCTCCACGGCCGCCCAAAACGCTGCAGAAGTGGGCCATAAAGCACTGGGCGAGTATGATGCTTCTGCATGAGAGAAAGGTGGAAGAAACGGCCTCAAACTGTCCCGTACGCTTCCACTGGGATGTTCTCTGTAACCATCCGGTTGTTTTGTGGATAATTAAACACCCAAAAAATAAATAAAAATATGCAATAACCTAAAATATATCAACAGAATTTGTCATTTTCATTTCCTTTTATGCTCTTCCTCATTTCTGCTGATGATAAATACTTAATTTTCCACGTAAATAACAGAAAATGAAGCTTCCAGTTGGCAGAGACTCACTTCGCAGCAGAAAGCAAAGCTTATATTTCCAGTCGGTCTTTCTCACAGGAGCGAGCTGCTCCTGCTGCGTTCTGTCCAGTCCGGTCCATTGTGTCCAGCTGAACAGCTGCAGAGCTGCAAGGCAGTGCAGAATGTAGTGACTGATGACCACAGACTGTGATGTTGACACCAACTGCCTCCTCTCCTTTTTGTCCTGCCTTTTGCTGCATAGACCTTTGTCGCCGGAGACTTTCTTGATTGTCAAACGCAGGCGTCACTAATTTAGTCTGAATCACATTCGGGCAGAAAGCCGTTAATATTCTCAGTAACACGTGTGTTTATTCTGCAATAACAGCTCGGGCCGTGATTAACAAAGCTACGGATTGCACCTTTACGCGAATCCCAATTACCACACGAGCTAAATTGTAGCTTTCCCGGTTAAGATTATATCCACGAAGGCAAAATAAACACGCGCTCCGGGAACAAAGAGCAGGCATTTTGATGTGGGCGGGATCTAATGTGAACAAGTAAGTTTGATTCATTACTTTACAGAGATTTTCTACTGCATAAAACTTCATTTTTACTTTTACTTGGATGGATTTTAATCCTTTTGGTCCATTTTGAAGTCTAATTAAGATTAAATAGAAACATGATGAATGTAATAAGGTTTCTGTAGGTTCATAAGAAGCTGCTTAGATGCCTGATTAATATCAGCTGAGGGCATTTTTGCGTAAGATTCAATATTTAAAGAGTTCTAACTTGGGTTTAAAGACAAATAAATGTCGTGGATTGTTGTTAAAAAATCAAATCAAATGATTCTTTTTGGCTGAAACGAGCTTCAGGCCAGCTTTGGTCAGTTCAGACTGCCTTTCTAATCCTGCCGTGTGTTTTTGGACACACCACCTGTTATTTTGGAGGAGCTGATGGGTTGGTTTAGTTAAGGAAGCAGCGGTTTGACAGAAAGGAGAATGAAACAACTGGTGGCTTTGGGTGCTTTTTGCCTGGTTCACCGAAGAGTTTTATGCACATTTTTGTTTTGTTTGAGTTTTACCAGACATTTTCATTCCCATTTAAGATGAATTTATTCATGAATCAGTCTCTTAAAGCTGCAGCGTAACAAAGCTCATATGTACCTGTCCAGCATCATAATTCAGTCCTTTACTGCCCAAAAGCTGTCGCCATTGAAGAGAAACACCGATATTTACCCTTGTTTTGTCTCTTTCTGTCATTCTGCATGTTTGCTGCTGAAGGCAGTTTCTCTGTGGGTGGGGAGGGGTTTAAAGGTGATATTTGCTTGCCTGGAGCCTTTTGCCTTGTTGTAATTAATATGTTTTGGCTCTGATCTGTTCTGTGTGCCTCTTCTGACGGCTCCAGGACAGACAGCGACTCGCATCACATGACCTGGTCTTACAGGAAAGTCCGGTCTGCTCCAGATAGTCTCCCGACGTGTCTTTTTTAACTACTTTTCAAAGAATTCACTCATGAGTTTAAAGCCAGCTACTTGGCAGTCTGAACCTGTGTCTGCGGCTTGGAGCAGTCGCTTGTGATGGGGATAGAAACCTCTCCAGCTGCTCACCGTGGCGACAGATGATGCCTCCACAGACCATAGATGGAGCTCTGCTCAACCTTCTGATTCGTTGGTAGAAACGAGCTCTTACTGGGTTTGTTCCTGTCTTTCAGGTTCTGTGTTTTTGCCAACATCTACCTGTAAGACTTTGCAATGAGAATGTCCGATATCGTGGACACTGACACGATGAAGGTTTCCGAGGTCGCCGACACGCTGTCATCTGCGAAAGACAACGCCACCAAGAGCGAGGTCTCTGACCAGAGCCAGAGCGGCAGAGACGAGCACGGCAGCAACAATAAGGACACGCAGGTAAAGAACAGCCTCAGCCGTTGAGCATTTTGGTCTCACAGCAGCCTGACTTGAACCTGAATAAGCTGAGGACGCTTGACAGCCTCCCCAAACATTTAGACTCTTTCACTGCACTCACCTCCATGGAAACTCAGGAGCTGTCAGCGTCAAACGCCAGCTGCCCCGGGGATCTCCTGTCACCTGCGGCGTTCCAGATGATTCTCCCGGCGGCGCCAACAAGAGAAATGATTCCTGACAATTGTAATCTGCACAGTCTGAAATAATAATGAGGGGCTTGACTCTGCCTGTCCTCAGCTCTGAGGCCAGTGGAATCAAAGCTGCACCCAGAGCGGGGAGGCGTTAAAGCGGGGGTCTGGGACAGCTGAGATCACTTTCAGACAAACTGCTAATTAATTAGCTGTTTGTCACTGGAACGGTGAAATTTGCACGAGTTCATTTGGTTTCCCAAGTAAAACCGGTTTGTGCTCACAGTGGAATTGATAATAACGATTTTTAAATAAAAAAAGGTGATCAAAGAAACAAAAACCAGAAAATAAAAATGAGTGTCTTTGGCTGCAGCCTAAAAATAGGATTCAGGCCAATCTGGCCTCGTGGTCGGAGGCAGGGAGAGAAAAGGAGTCAGGCAGGCAGATAATCGGAGCCTAGATCCTGGCTTATCCACCAACTTCCTGCACCTATGTTACCCTGAGGAACAGAATGACACCAGCGTGGGGGGAGCAGCAGGAGAGAGTGAAGAAGACGCAGGCAGAGGAGGGAGGGAGAGGTTGGAAGAAGGAGGGATTAGAGGGGAAGGAACAGAAAGGCGGAGCAATCTGCCATTTGAGTTTAAACAATTTACATTCATTAAAACCCCAAATGGAGTGGTTTCCTTTCCTGGGTCACCTGGGCTCCTCTTTGGGAGTTTTAGGTAAAGAAATGAGGGAGTTTGAACCTAATGAGTGGGCGTCGGTCACAGCAACAACGAAATATTAAGCCATCAAGAGTTAAAGCTTTGTTTGCTTCACACGTTCGGGTCTGATTCTCCTCACTCTGGCGTGATTATTTCACCTGAACCAGCCTCCCGGCTCGTTATTTTCAGCCGCCGAGGAGGCGAACCTGATTCTGTCGCTCTGTGTAACTGCGCCTGTTAAGTGCCTCAAATATTCATGACGGGTGAAATGGAGGACATGGGAAATGGGGATGAGGAACAGGGAAGGAGGTGAAAAAGCGTTCCGATGGAGGTAAAGAGAGGAGGAAAGACGGAATGACTTTGCCACCATCTGCCTCCAGCTCTCCAGCTTCGTCCTCTGCGGCAGGACAGGTGGCTGGTGGCCGCCCTACTTCTGCTGACTTCAGCCCTTTCCCTCTCCCCCCTTTCCCATTCCTTTATCTCCTGCCGGCATTGTTCATTCCCCTCCGGCCCCACACCGCTCAATTAGCTGGTGTAGCGGTGCGCTCACAGTCCCTCTCCTCCCCCGTCCTCCACCCTCCCCCACGTCCACATTACCTGATATAGAAAGCGTGGGCAGGTCACCGGCATCGGAGATGGGCGAACAGCAGCCCATTTCAATTTTTTATAGCCGTTATTTGGCCCTCAAGCTCAGCGATGGAGGGGAGGGGCTGTCCTTTTTGATTTTTAGAGGACAGGCTGGAAGGACGGATGCATGTTGGGATTAGGAAGCCGAGGACTGGGCTCCGTTACAATTTGGACTGAAACGGTTCCAGCCAGGTCTGCCTCCTCTGCTCCGCTATGCGTGCTACTGAGAGACCGTCTGTTTGCACACACATGCACACACATGCACACACATGCACACACATGCACACACATGCACACACATGCACTCGTGCATGAAGCACGGAGGCACCGAGCTGTCTCACACGCCGCTGGGTGGCCTCTCTCTGCTTTCTGCAGCTCACCTTCACATGACAGCCACACAGACCTGGGAACAGCACGCACACACCCAGCTGACCCCAATCTCTCACAGCCAAATGTCTGGCTTTTGTTTTCTGCGCTGCGTGTGTTTTGAGGGGAGTGTGCATGTGAGGAAGGGTCCCCACGGTGCAACAGCCTCAGCAGCATATGCTCTGCACAAATCCACTCTGAGATTTAATTTTGCAAAGAGAATTTGGGTTTTATTGTGGCAGATCAGACCATTAAATGTTTTTTTTGTTTTTTTATGTTTATTTGAGGCAGAGACATAAAACCGACAATAAATCAGCTTTATTTTTTGCTGCTATGAATTGATTCCAGTCCCTTATTGCACAAAATGTTGAATAATTAAAGGTTTTTTGCACTTCAATCGCTTTCCGCCTTCAAACTTTAAGTTTTCTCTATTTCCTTATAAAATGTGCGCTTTTCTCCTGCACCTCTCCGCCACCTATGGGCAGCCCGTGAAGTCCTCTAAGGTATGCTTCGCTCGACTTGCATGTTGCACACGGATGCTCCAACCTGTCTCACGTGCATTGGATGCCGTTGTTTTCTTGAATTGACTTGGAAGTCGTACACGTGTTTCTGCAGATGTCCAAAATGAATTCGCTGCAGTATATTCAGAAGCCTTTTTCATGAGTGACAGTGGAGGCTGCAGTGCACTTTCTGCCTAAAACTCCAACTAGTTTGGCCTTGCTGCATTGATGCTCCCTCAGGGAATGTATTCGAAGGCTTTTTTCCTTTTGCTTTAATTTGTTCTGGTCAAGTTGAATGGAACGGTTCTGACTCTCATGTCAGATGCACCGTTGTCTCAGGCCAGCAGTGAAAAGCTCAAAGAATGAAAAGTAAATGACTGACCCTGTGATTTGCTTGCAGCTGGATCTTGCTCCCTGGCTGTTCTCCTGTTCTAATTTGGCTTGTCACTGTGATGCGTGCTGTTGATGCATTTGTGTGTGTGCATGGGTTTTAACTGTGCCCACCTACCTGCATACCCCTCCCCACTTAGTCCAATACCAGGCTAAAGCTCGTGCGGAGCCTGGCCGTGTGTGAAGAATCCTTTCCTTGCCCTATTCCTGAGCCGTCAGCAGCACCTCAGGTAAAAATCTCCCTTAATAACCCGAGTTTATTTACATTATTTACATTTGTGTGGCGACTGCCACCAACAGAATATTTCCCCCAGTCAGAAGGGCGACTTCCTCAACAGTTAAACAGTAATCTGTGTGTAATTAGCTGGTTATTACACATGTTGGGACACATCAAGCCTCACTGGTTAGACTTACACTTGTCCTTTGGTGTTTACTCATAAAAGTGTCCTACAATGCAGGCGAATTCGATCCACAGACCTCACCCCTCCGAGCCAATCAGGTTTGAGCTTGAGTTGAAGGCTTCCACTGTACGAACTTTTACTTATTTCACCTTAAGCACTGGAGGCAAAACCTAAGTAATGCCGCTTAATTTTCATTTATATTACACCTGAAAGGTCTCGTTTACTGTAAATGAGTCCAGATGATTTAGTGTAACCTTATATATGATAACAGTTGATTTAAAGTGGCGTTACAATTATTAGACATATGGAAACCTTCCAGTATTCATCACATATTTGAATAAGTGAGTAAAAATTAAATAAAAAAGCCTTATATTACTACTTATATTACTATTGTATCAACATGTGGGTGATTTACTTTACTATAAAAGCTTTCGATTAGCTCACAGTTTTAAAGGTTTTTAAAGTATTTGTTGATCAGTAAGAAGATGGAACAAGAACCAAAACTGCAGCCTTCTGACAGTCAGGCAAAAGTTTCTAAACTGGGCTTCATAGATCTGGCCTCAAACGGCTTATTTCACTGAAGCGTGGACTCGTCCTGAGATCTGATTGGCTCAGAGTCCTGAGGGGTGGCGTCTGCAGGTGGATTCGGTCTGATGAACTCGACTGGGTCCTAAATGCTTGAATTTAACCTGCCAAATGTTTTATTCTGAGTACATTTGCTCACAGAAGAGAGGAGTCAGATGTAATGTGAATGTTATTCTTCTGGTAGTTTTTTAGTTTTTTCTCCAGAAGTCTGCATCTTTACCAGTTAAATATTAGTGCATCTGTTACTTTTCAGTTAAATCTAGCCTCAGATGCCCGATATAACTGCATTTAAAGACGAATCCAGAGCCGGGGTGAGATGGTAGCCCTCCTCAGAGCAAACCTTATGGGTGTTTAACGTTGTGTGTTGGTTCATTCATGAATAAGCAGCGTTTTTTGTTTTGTTTTGTTCGCTTCAGATCCCATAAACACTCATTTCAGTATTTATTACGTCTCAAAACTGTTAAATTCTTCTGGAACGGATGCGTCTGAGCGCTTCAACCACACCACTGATGCTTTTCGATCTGATTCACACTAATGTTTCCTCACCTCCTGCCTCTGAAACGCTTTGAAAGCAACGCTTCATTCATCTCAGCGGTTTAAACCATCGTGCTTTTGTTCACAGTTTGAGCCAAAGCTAATAGAGCTAATAGCTCTGCACGTTGAGCTTAGATCACGGTGGAAGTCTGGACCGTGATCTGGAAATTGTGATTACTGTTTTTTTGTTGCAGTCGCCCTTTTGTGAAACATTGATACTGACTCATCTCTAATTGCACCCACTCAGTTGATGTGACATGCAGTTTTCTTTTTAAAGGCCGTAACGTTCATCTCAGCCGTCTCATCGACCCTCTGTGTGATGTTGCTGTTTCCGTCAGGCTTTAGCCCAATTCGCTAAGCCCTTGTGCATTATGTCATAAGCGCTGACCTCGGATCTCTTCTTCATTTCAGCTCATTACAGCCGAGCAGATAGACCTCTGATGCTTGATTAGCGGGCTTTTGTCTGACAGCTGTGATTAAATACCTGGCTGTGGCTGCCTGATGAAAACATCGCATCATCAAAAACAGAAAGTGTGGCGCTCCAGCAGCACCTCTGCCGTTACTTTGCTAAATCAACGCTTCTTTTACACTGTATCTCCAGGCTAAAACTTTCTCCATTACATGCAACTCTGCACAACTCCTGGCACACACACACACACAGGTGAATCTGTTCCAGGCTTTTCAGCCAGTCAGCACCGGGCTCCATAGCCAGAGGGCGGTGTTATTCCCACAACAGCATCGCGCCGTCTGCACTCACACGACGTCCCGTATTACTGCCATCAATCATGTCGAGGAAATTACAATTTCCACACGTCAGCTACAGGGAGCTGTGGAGCGCTCTAATTGAATACTCCTGATATTTTCCCCACTCCTGTTATTGGCCCCAGAGTTGAAACTCCTTCTGTGGCAAACTAACCTTGAGGGGCGAGGTAATGCAATAAAAGGAGAGCGAGTGGGTGGGGGGGGGGGGGGGGGGGCATTCTGCTGTATGCGCTCCGATTCTCAATCAAACTTTCATGATCACCAGATCTGAGCACGTCCCATTGTTCAGCTTTCCACATTAGTGTCTCTGCTGTCAGACATTAAGGATTAACAAAGGGCTCCCGGTGCTGTCCAAGGCCGCACCGCTGCATGAGAAGCTGCATCTGCCCCTGCTTTGTCGGCTTGGCTGTCAACTCCAATCCATGCCCCGTCGACGCGGGCCTTTGAATGCTCGCCGTACCTTTTTTTGTTTTAGACTGACAGCATGTTCATTACATATTCACAAGACCATCATTTTCACGCTGTTTTTCCTTTATCTTGAGGTAAATGGGTGTCAGGAAACAAATGAGGCGGCGCCTAACAGCTGCACATCAACCCGGCGGTTTCCATGCGATGCCGAGGGTGGCATTAAGCAGCAAACATCAGCGCTTCTTGCCTGAAGAGTGGGGGGGGGGGTCTTTAGCTTTGACGAACACACACAGACTTGCTGTCGCTGAAACAACACACGGTCCTGGACTCGCTTTCGCTCCCTCCCCGTCTCGCTCAGGCAATTAGACGCTCACGTTTCTCATTTGCATTTTACATTTTCACATGCTTTCTGAGCGCCTTCAAATGAAGGGAAGCGCAGCATCTCATTATCTTGCTCCACAGCTGTTACGGGGATCAAACTTGTGACCTTTAACGGTTATGAGCTGCTCTCCCACCGCGAGGTCACTTCTTTTCTCTCCCACACGCTCGCGCTCGCACACACACTCGCAGATTCTCTGATGTTGGCTTCCCAGACTTCTGCTTAATCCACTTAGAGTGCAGTGCGGTCGCAAGCCCTCGCCACTGTTCAGCGTTGCTTTCAGCCCTTTGTAGAATTGCCTGAAAAGCAAATCAGATACAGCTGAGAGTGTGCAAATGTGTGTGTGAGCAACACTGTGTCAAACCAAGGCAATGTTTAATAGATTTTACCCAAAGATCCACAGTCTTCCAGCCAGACTGCAGCATGGTCGCTTTTAAGAATCTTTACAGTTGGCGGCGGATTACAGCAAACCCCTCATTGTGTTGAATTTAATGGAATGAAATGTGCTGTGTTGTTTAATTTTAGGCTCACATTCATGTTTTATTCAGGTGGTTTAATAAAAACAAGCTAATCTGGAAGATTAATTGCCATAGTGATTTGGAATTCATGGACGCAGGCGCATTATTTCTGGCAAGGAAACTGGTCTCTGTGATAAACCAGGAGAGTTTATTAAGTGTCTTGCTGCGGCCTCCATTGCAGATGCCATTGTCTAATTAACCCAGGGCCTGAGGCAAGATCATGGACCTAAATGCCTCATATTTAATGCCTCCTCTCTAAATGAAAGTCTTGTCAGTCATACAGAAGAGACGGAGGTCACATTTAGCATTCTGCACTCTTGTAAAATGACTTCTTTGCAGGAGGTATTTTGAGTCTCTCAAAGAGGTTAAACCAAGCCGGATGTAATATGGGCATCAGTGTGAACTATTTCAAATGCGTATAATCTGGATAGGTGGAGTTTTTCAGTTGTTTTTCACCCCCTGAACAGGATGGATTCCTTCCCCCACCCTTTGAAAACGAAGAACGTGGCGCAAGGGACCAAACTGAGAAAGAAGGCAGCTGCGACAAGGTGGACAAACCTGAGAAAGCGCAGAGAAAAATGCTGTCAAGAGGTGAGAAATGGGACCAAATCAAAGTGATCTGACATCAAATTTAGCTAAATTCTTTTCTGCTTCTCGTGTATTTTAACATCCATCCATCCATCCATGACCAGGACCAGGACCAGGACCTCCCCTGTGTACTTATGTTTTAGTGCCATTTCTGTGCTTGTTTTCATCACATTCTGCCAACAATGGGCTGAATTTAATTGCACTGAGTGGAGACAAAGAGCATAAATTAGGCCTAAAATCACCATGTTGGACTTTGGCCGTGGCAAAGCACTGCGTTCTGAGTTATAAACCTACATGAAAACCTGATGAGACGGATTTTAGACCATCGCTGTGACAGAAGCTGGAATATTTAAATTAACACCTCCGCTTTCTTTATGTCATGACACCTGGGGCCTCATTTATAAACATTACCAACACCCAAAAAGGGAGCTTGAACAGAATATATAATGGAGTAGAATAGTTCTTCACATACACATGTGTAATCTGTGATAATCATTGTGATGACAGTGTGTCAGTGGTGACACCGAAAGCTAAGTATTGAAATGAAGCCAAATGCTTTAATGATACTTATCAAACAATCTGTGTCACTCAGGCAAATTACAGCTTTCTAATAATTATATCCTGTGCCGTGTGGTGAGGAATATCCAGTCCTAAACATTTCTTTTTAGCTCAATGTCCTCCAGTTTGTCCAAAAGCACTTCTCTGTTTTAAATGATATCTCATTATGGGCTGATAATTGGCGTGATTCAGTTAATTGCAAAAAGCTCAAGGTGCGAAGCAATTACATGGATTCCCACAGGCGTATAAAGGTGTCTGCTTCCCTCTGTGGGCCAGCCTCCAATTATAGAAAGCAGACGCCACAGAGGGGCACGAGCTCTGGTGTCCCCTGACTGTGTCCCACTGATGCTTCCTGTCCTTTTTCTTGGTGAAGAGGAGCGTGTTTGCTTTTTGCCACCTTTGTTATCGGACCCGCGTTTCATTGCTTTAATCGTTCATCTGGCAATAATCACAATCTTTTCTCTTTCTTTCACATCAGCGGCACGATTAACCCACCCCACAGCCTTAATCCTCAGATATATAATCCCTTAAAGTGTTAAAGGGGAACTCCGGTATTTCTAAACCTATACCTTATTTCTGGCAGGAAATACGTTCATCTGCTCACAGAGAACAGTTTGGTGAAAGTCTGCGTCCTTCAGAAGATATTTAGATAACTGGAGATCCATATAACGGAGTGAACGGGGCTTAGAGGATGCAGCCTCTAAATAAGGCATTATCTGTCTTTATTTCACCAATACTTTAAGAAGAATGAATGAATGAATGTGTGCTATAGCTCTGTTAGCTCAGAGCTGCTGTTATGTGGCTACTTGCAGCTATAGGAGAGCTAACGGAGGGATTTCTACACAGGCACTCTACTGGGACCACTTCATCCACACGCCCCCCTGCTGCACAGTTTATTCACTCCGTGCTCTGTGACAGTCGGCTAACTTCACACAGAGTTTGCTGCTGATAGTTTTGTGCAACATGGCAGGATATTTATCAGATTTTGACAACATGAACAACGACTTTGAGTAAGATGGACGTTCTTACTGGAGTAAATAAACTGTGCTGCAGGGGGGCGTGTGGATGAAGTGGTCCCAGTAGAGTGCCTGTGTAGAAATCCCTCCGTTAGCTCTCCTATAGCTGCAAGTAGCCACATAACAGCAGCTATGAGCTAACAGAGCTATAGCACACGTTCATTCATTCATTCTTCTTAAAGTATTGGTGAAATAAAGACAGATAATGCCTTATTTAGAGGCTGCATCCTCTAAGCCCCGTTCACTCCTTATATGGATCTCCAGTTATCTAAATATCTTCTGAAGGAAGCCGACTTTCACCAAACTGTTCTCTGTGAGCAGATGAACGTATTTCATGCCAGAAATAAGGTCCAGGTTTAAAAATACCGCAGTTCCCCTTTAAATGGTCATACATTTTTTGAGCTAACATCCAATATGGTCAGTGGAAAACTCCAGCCATTATCCCAACAGATGGAGCTCAGCCTGTTCTAAAGTAACTGAAATGTGTTCATGTTGGTGATCAGGATGCGTTTTGTTATTTTCTCAGATTCCAGTCAAGACTACACAGATTCAACTGGCATAGACCTCCATGAATTCCTGGTCAACACACTGAAAGGCAATCCCAGGTAAGCTCAGCAGCGTAGGCGCTTAACTTTGACCTGTGCGGTGAAATATTGACCATCAGGAGCTCTACTGTCACAGTGAAATCAATTCATTTCAGTTGAAGTGCTGTGATGAGTGGGTTCACCTTTTACAGTTATACAGACAGAATTAACGATTCCAAATTGTTGTTATTGTTGCAGATGCAGCATTCAGTTTAGCTCCACAGCTGGGAAATAAAACCTAGTTTACATTATTCACATGTTCTGAAGCACAAGATCCTCACCTCAGATTTTAGCCAAAGTAAAGGAGGAAAGAATGTGAACAGGTGTTAAATTGCTTTATTGTCTGCTCCCAAACACATGAAAATAGGGAAAATACTTGCAGATGAGAAGGATTTTGCAGATAAACACACCACCACACACTTCTGCCGGGTCCTAACAGATAACCAAGAAGGATTTCAGTGGAAAAACTTACATCTTGCTTTATTCTGTGTGTCGTTTTGTTTGTATTTTTAAGAAAATTTCCTGCTTTCTGTCCTCAGTGGCCCAAATATATGTTTTAAATTAATGTTTAACAGCTTTAAGAACATTTGTGTTCAAGGCACTAGAATAAAATCTGTAATCCTGGACCGACCAGAGCAACATGGTGCTTATTTAGAATAAGTAAAGAATAAAGTTATCTTTAAAAAACTGGTAAACAAAACTTGATTTACATTTTTTAGAGATACTAGTTACTTCGGACTGACTTAAAAATGTGTTTAAAACAAGTTTTGCCTCTATTCTTTTCTCTTTTTGGATGAATAAATTGAATTTGGGTTTGAATTGCAGCCAAACTCAAGCCAAGACTCATTTTTAGCAGCTTTCTACAAACTTGAGTTTGTGTCTAAATTTTCAGGGACATAATCTTTCCTCGTTTTGAAACTGTTCCATAGAAAATGTGCAGATCTCCGATAGTGATAAAGAGCCCCTGAAAACTCAATTCAAAATGGATAATAGTGTCTTCTCTTTGGGGAAATTAATAGAAAATAAAGTTTAAGCTTAAAGGAACTCCAGTATTTTTAAACATAGACCTTATTTCTGGCATAAAATACATTAATCTACTCACCGAGAACAGTTTGGTGAAAATCTTTCGGAAGATATTTAGATAATTTAGATATTTCGATAGCTCTTTTATAGCTGCAAGTAGCCACATAACAGCAGCTATGAGCTAACAGAGCTATAGCACACGTTCATTCATTCATTCTTCTTAAAGTATTGGTGAAATAAAGACCGATAATGCCTTATTTAGAGGCTGCATCGTCTAAGCCCCGTTCACTCCGTTATATGGATCTCCAGTTATCTAAATATCTTCTGAAGGACGCCGACTTTCACCAAACTGTTCTCTGTGAGCAGATGAACGTATTTCATGCCAGAAATAAGGTTTAAAAATAAAATAGTTCCCCTTTAACTTGCCTGATTGGCTGCTACACAACAACGATCCTTCCATTTATAGACCGAAACTATGGTGAAACTTCACATTAAGGCAGATAAAAGTTGCTTCTTGTTTACAGTTAACGTATTAATACGATGTGAATAGTAATGATCTGAGATCTTTGATCATCTTTGATGAAAAATATCTTTAAAAATGTCCTTTTTTTTCTTCAGGGATCGAATCATGCTGCTGAAGCTGGAACAGGACATCTTGGATTTCATCAGCAATAATGAGTAAGACGTTCATTCAGTGCATTAAAGTGCTACATTTAACTGTTTGAGTCTGAGATGAAGAGCTTTGTGCACATTTCCAGGAAGTCAGACACATGCTTGCAGAGTTGATCATGATAAGGAGCCCAGTCCCAGTTTGGTGTCACACACTTAAGATGAACAGCTGTTGGTCAGCTGTCTGAGATGTGTCTGCCGCCCACTCTGGATGCGTGGCATCGTGTTCAGAACCCATCTCTGAGCTCACCATTTGCTCTGGTCACTTCATTTCTGTGCCGTCTCCTCAGAAGACACTTGGGAAATGTTCCATCTGGATCAGCATCGCTAATGAAGAGTCTAAAATTAACGAGCGCTTTGATTACCAGAAGCCACTTGAAACATTTCCAGAACAAACTTGAGAGCAGTTGCATGTTTTCTCAGTGGAAATTGGAACCGAACCGGCCGAGCAGATTGAGGTCGTAGCTTCTCTTGCCAGACTCCCACACGGCCAAGTTTAACCATTAACCCGACCTCCCTGTTGTCCCTGTAGAAGCCAGAAGAAGAAGTTCCCCCCCATGACGTCCTACCACAGGATGCTGTTGCACCGAGTGGCGGCCTACTTCGGCATGGACCACAATGTGGACCCCAGCGGGAAATCGGTGGTGATCAACAAAACCAGCAACACGAGAATGTGAGCCTGTTTTTCTTTTTTTAAGACGAGGATCACAGGATGCAGGCAGAGCTGCCGCTTCTTGATTGGTTGTGAGTTTTCTGCAGCTCGTTGCTTTCTGACGCCGCTGCTTGGTTAACATGTGTCGCTGTCAGCGTCTGCGTTGAATTAAGCCGCCACTAAAACTCGTGTGAATTCCCCCACCGACAGACCCGATCAGAAATTCTCGGAGCACATCAAGGATGACAGGGCGGACGACTTCCAGAAACGCTACATTCTCAAACGAGACAACTCCAGCTTTGATCGCGAAGACAGCACGGTAGATGTTTTTTTCTTTCTTCTTCTTCTTCTTTAAAATGTTCTTTTCTCCTCACCAAGCTGTCACTTTCTTTTCTGACACGTTCGTAAGAGTGGGACAATCTGGCGTCCCTGACGTAGCTGCTAAAGCAGAGTCTGTGTGTCTGTGTCTTTGCCAGATTCGAATGCGTTTGAAGGCTGACAAGAGGAGCAAATCGATGGAGGAGAGGGAGGAGGAGTACCAGCGAGCCAGAGAAAGGATTTTTGCACATGATGTGAGAGCTGTTTGTGTAGGCGGAGTGTGGGGGGGGCGCCATGTTTCACAAATCTTTGTCATGTCTATTCATTTGCAAATTCAGTAGATTTCTTTCTACCAGTTACTAATGTGTGAATCTATAGGCGAAATGCTCCCATTTGGAGTCTTATTTCTCCACAGTTTTATCCATCCAAGCACCTGATAAAACATCAACATTAATGTGGAAGCTTTCGAGATAAATGACCCTTTAACTGAGTGTAATTTTCCTTGTAACCCACAGGGAGATCACTTCATATTAGACAGAAGGTAAGCAGTAACATGAATCTCACAATCACGGTATCTACTATAGACGATGAATTGTCAGATAATTGGCGAAAGTAGAGCTGATTTCATCCTTTAAAGTGTTGCTAATAATCTCCACTTCCATAGTTTTCCTGTCGGAGCAGTAATTAGTCAGACCTGGCATGTTTGAAAATGGTAGATATCTCATTTTGTGGGCGCCTGTCTGTTCTCTAACCCCCCCCCCCCCCCTCTCTTCCTTCAGTGTGCAGGATGGAGACTCATGCATGAGCACTCAACAGAGGCGGCAAATGTTCAGGTGGGTCCGCCCCCGTCACGCATCCATCAGCTCCTCTGAGGCTGAGAAAACCTTTTGAATCGCCGTCTGTCTTAATCGGCTCGCTCAGGCGCACGAGCGCTGATCTGAGGATTTGTTTCTGCTGCTCGAGAAAGCTTCTGTCAAAGAAGATTTTCTGCCCAGACTTCCTCACGTCGGGCCAAAGCTGGAGCAGTTTTACTCCCCAAAATCTGAGAAATAATCACACAAACTACTGTTTTACAAGTGAAAATGATCAGATATTTACCGGCTGTATGTATTAAACTGTCCTTTTTAATTGTGCTTTATAGAAACGAGCCGTTATAACGGTGATTAAATGAGGAAAATTTAAAATAGCTGCTCTCTTGTCACCCAGGTTACGGGCCGGCCAATCTGGCGCCAGCAGGCAGAGCAGCTCGGAGACAGAAACGCTGCCACGACACGGCGAGCCTCGGCCGTGGAGCAGCACTGACAGTTCAGACAGCTCCAACCGCCTCGCTCCGCGGCCCGCCATCACCAAGGCCAGCAGCTTCAGCGGCATCTCCCCCGGCCTCGTCCGAGGGGACAGCACGGCGAGCAGCAAGAGCACCGGGAGACTGTCGAAAACAGGCAAGGGACTCGGTTAGACCATTAAAGCTGTATGGATACTGATTAACATGGGAGCTGCAGAATGATCCCACGCAGCATCGGTATTTGCATTCTGCTGAAGGTACAGGTGAATTCTGAATGCAGACTGAAGGATTTGTCACATTAACAGGTGTTTGTTCAATTTATTTACTCGCTCAAGTGACTTCTACCACTTGAGATGGGAAAAAAACTCAAATTAGAAGGTAAACAGGGGGCCAGGGAGAAGAGATTAGCACATTGAGCCTAAAGGAGAATCCTCTGGCATCCGAAGCAGCAGAGTTCTTGTCTGAACTAACAGTTGTTGTCCTGCAGTTGTTGACAGGTCTGTGGACCCTGTGGCTGGACAGCTGTCAGAAGTAATTACCATACAGCAGCCTGGTAACGGAAGAGGCTAAAAAAGTGTTGTAGCAGCAGAAGAATAAAAGCCAACAGTGAGGAGCCGCTGCATTATGTATGAGTGGAAGCTCAGGGAAGTGCATCCCTGAGATGAAGTTAGGGCTGCTCCTCAGCTGCAAGTGCTTACTCCACAAGATGGTATATTTGGGACTTGATTGGCTGAGATTAGATGCTCTGCATTGTTGGGCCGTTTGTTTTCTTTTTTATTACCAAAGAACGCAAAGGTAGAAGTTTTTAGGCGACTTCTGCTCACGCTGCCATCATTTCTGTTGACGTTTTCTTTTTCCTATTTTCCCCCATAACCTGTTTTTATTTGTTTCTTAATGGAAAGGGATCCGCGGGATCCCTGCCTGAGCAGTTTTTACATTGTTTTACGGAGCAGAGACATAAGAGAGACATTTGCTGCTGTGTTCCTTTGCTCTTGTCCTTCTCTGCGGCCGGAGAAGCTTCAGTTAAACACAGTCTCTGCGTCTAAAAACAGGAGCTTATTTAACACTGAGGTTATATCCAAAACTCCTGATCCACCTCTCAATTTTTTATATATTGCTGGGAAAACAGGAAATGGGTGCAGCAATTTATTTAAACATATTCAAACTTGAATGTAAAAACAGCAGAAACGGAGTTGGCACAAACCTAACGAGCTTTAAAGTGAATATCTGCTCTGAGCTCCTTTATTCTCCAACACAGCCTGAACCCTCTGAGACGAGCTTTCTGTCATTTCTTTAAGGAGTCTTCAGGAATAGTTCTCCAGGCTTCTTGAAGGACATCCCAAAGCTCTTCTTTGGATGTGGGCTGCCTTTTGTTCCGTTCTCTGTCAGATGATCCCACACTGCTTCAATAATGTTGAGGTCCGGGCTCTGGGGAGGATTCATCCCTCCATAAGAGCTGTTGCCACTGATTTTCAGTCCACTTCTTGTGTCGTTTGGCACAGCTCAGCCTTTTCTCCCTGTTTCCCTTCCTTAAGAACGGCTTCTTGACAGCCACCCTTCCATGGAGACCATTTCTGATGAGGCTTGGGCCAACAGTAGATGGATCAGCTGAAGGTCCAGATGCATCTCTCAGGTCCTGTCAGGTCACAGCTGGATTTTTTCCTCTTTCTTAAGGACATCACTTTCAGATCCTGTTCATCTGCTGTAGATAGTTTTTTAGGCCTGACACTTCTTCTTTTGTCCTCCACTTGTCCAGTTTCCTCAAATGTTTTAAGGACACACTGCACACCATGCTGAGATATGCCAAGTTTTCAGCTAATAGCTCTTTGGGAATCACCTTGTTGCTGCTTTCATCTTACTTGAATAGACAGAATTGTTTAAATATTTGTCTCCTCATCTGAAGTCCTGAATGCCAGACTGCATCCTCCCAGCAACAAAGGGAGGATGCAGTCACCATTTGTTAATTACACAGGCAGAGATCTATCAGAGAGAGCAGCGTCTTCATCAACAGTTGCCTAAAGAGGCCAGAATGTGATGCAGCCTGAAGAAAATATGCATTCTGCTTCATTATCGCCTCTGGCTCTTTCCACCCACATGAATACCTAACAAGCCAGAAGCAACACGTTAATGGTATCTTCAGTGTCTGTTTGAAAGTCTCTCTGGGAGCTTCATGGGGAGATGACACACAGATCTGCTTTGTTGTGCCTCTCCTCAGGTTCAGAGTCATGCAGCAGCGTCGGGTCCTCGTCCAGCTCGCTGTCCCGCCCCCAGCTGCCTCTCCCAGCCTCGGCCTCTTCCCGATCCAACATCCCCGGCGCTCCCTTAATGCACCCCGACACCAGAGGCCCCGGGCACCCTGAGATGACCAAGAGTGTCCCCTCGCAGCTGCCAGCATCAGCTCCCGATGCAACCAACTTTTATGTGTTGCCGCTAGAAGCCTCAGGGATTCCACCCGGCAGCGTTCTGGTCAATCCTCACACAGGTGGGTGAAACCCCAGCCCCTTCCTCCTGTGAGCTGCTTCACATCAAAGTAAATTTTACCACCTTGTAGCTTTCTGTTTCATGAAAATTCATGACTTTGGGACAGAATTCCAGCTTGGCCTGGGGCTGCACTCAGTTTGTCTGTCAAATTCTGAGTCAGACCACAGCTTGCTGATCAAGATGCAGTGAACAGATGGGGGAGATCTGTAAATATGCATCATGGACCGTGCGCACAGTTGTGCACTTTTGGTCTGCAAACTGAATCCTCAGAAGCTGCCAAGGTTGTTAGTTGCTGTTGACTCTGCCCACATGGTCCATATCTGGGTGTGTTCCTTTTGTGTTTGGCTGAGTTGTTTCCACTCGGATTATTAACACGATTTATTCAATTTAACAGGCAAGCCTTTCATACATCCCAATGGCAGCGCCGTGGTTTATAACCCGGCTGCCGGCAGGATCCCACAGCAGGGGAAAACCCAACCCCAGCCAATCCCTGCTGCGTCACAGCAGCAGCCAACCAATCACCTTCACTCCCAGGTTCGTATTTTTCATCTTTCTCCACCTGGACTCATTAAAACTGAACTCATGTGCAGATTGTAGTGCTTTTCCTAACTTTTTCTTAAACTCACTAACTAATTGGAGTGTTGCAATGGCTAAGCCCCTCCCAGAAATGGGGGCGGGGCTTAGCCGTTTTACTGCCGTCCTTTGTCCAGACTCATCTTCTTTGCCTCTGTCCATCTCTCCTTCCCTTCTCAGCCGATCTGTCCTCCTCTCCAGTCGTCCTCTGAGCCTGTCCACAACCCAACGGTTTCTTATCCTCTTCTTCCTCCTCCTTTTCCTCCTTCTCAGTTCCTGCCCATCTGTCCTAACCAACAATACACCGTGGTACAGACCTTCTTTCTTCCATTTTATTATTATTCTTCCCCCTCTGCTCCATCTCCTGTCAGACCTGAATCATTTAAAGCGTTTTTACGATCTTTAGTCATCAGATTTTATCAGGAAATGCTGTAATCTTTACGATAGGTTTAAGATTTACCTATAATTTCATTGTCCTCAGTCTACTTTTTCTGGAGAATTTGCTCAACAAGGTTTGAAACAGGCCTCATATTCCCCTCGATTGTTCAGGCTTTTTGGTGGAAAGGTGCATTTAAATCCAGATATGTAGATCATGCATCCGCTTAACCTCATTTTTGACCTGGTTTTAGTGAACGACATGCCTCTGTGGCTAATTATGCCTGCGGAAAGTTCCATTAATATTTAATTCATCACCAGATGTTAGCACTGAATAATCCATGACTAAAAGCACGACTTTTCCAACATGTCTGAAATGACCTGAACTGGTGATGCAGATGAGTCGCTGATCTGTCCCCGGTGGTTTTACTGTATCAAGCTTTGCTTTTTCACGTGAAGAATATAACACAAAACTGTGTCCGCAGCCTGAGGTCCTCAACGCCCAGTTCAGTCACATGACTCTGGCGCAGCAGCCAGCCAATGACAGCGGAGCTTCAGTTCCAGACAGCCGCCACTATCCCTCTGTGTACAACCACCATCCGTCGCAGGTGGTACTGCAGGGAGCTCCTCCGCAGCAGGTGACCAGCTACATGGTGGCAGGGCCATCAGGAGGACACCCGGGGATGCTGCAGGGTCAGCATATGCCGCTCCCAACCCCGGGCCCCAGCCACACATATCCCAGCTCCAACGCGGGCGCTGCTGCTTTTCCTGGAGCCGCACTCAACCAGCCGCTCCTGCAGCAGCACACCTACATCCAGCAGCCTGTCCAGCAGGTAGGATCCCTCACCATGACTCAGTGCTGCAGAAAACCAACTTTATGACTAACCACCAGCCCTCAGATGGCACCGCTGATGCACCCCAAAGTGATGCATTTGTTTTTCTTTTGTTCCCAGATGTCCGCATGCTACTGCTCTTCTGCTCATCACCCTCACTGCTCCAGCCAGCAGCAGCACTACCGGCCTGCTGTCAACCCGCTGTCCTATAACTGCCCCCCGAGCCAAACTCTGCCCCAGCAGCAAGGTACCAACACAGACTTCTGAGATAATTACTGAACTTGGTGTAACTTCTGACGTTACCGTTTGTTTTTTTTCAGCAGTTGAAAAGGGTTTTTGTACACAGAAACTAATTATTTCTTTTTCCCACACCACACGCTCCAAGGTGCAAACCACCCCGTGTTTAAACAGTCCCTTTGATTGAGATTAAATTCAGTTTAAAGTCGCACGCTTGGATGCCAAACAGCAGCAGGTTCCTCTTCTTTTCTCCCGTTTTCAGCACCACACCAAAGCTCCAAATTATTCACATCCAGCTTTGATTCAGTTGCACAGATCTGAAGGCAAATCAAAGGATGTTTTAATGAGTAAGATCCGCTGTCTGCCTTGGTTCGTGCTAAGAGAAAAGCTCAGCCTTGCTGCTTTATGAGTCCTACTCAGAGGACCTTAACTTTCCACTTTGAGCTCTTGGATAGCATTTGTTCGTTGCCATTGTTTCAGTTTCTCCACATGGGAGCTTCACCGGCGGCTCTGGTGAAGGACGAACACTCCTCCCTTCCTCTGCTCAGCGTTTGTTTATTTTCACGGGTTCAAATGTCTCCCCTGGAGTTTTCCACAAGATTATTCTCTTTCAGGTTCTTTCCTCCTTCTCTGCAGGAGTTGAGATTGTTGGCTCCCGCTCACTCGTGCCCGATGGTGTGTCACCACGGTGGAGACTTGTACCCGCACACTATGTCTCTCTAAGTGGCTGCGGCACTATTCTGTCATCTGTACGCTGCAAATGTGGCTTCCCTGCTGGGGAACCAGGGAATAGGCAGCGGACAAATGAAGCTGACCTACAAAGGCAAAGAACAGCAATTATTTCTCAGGGAAACAGCCAAAAAAGGCTGCAGAGCCTCATTTCCCCTGTTTTTACATTAATTAAAGACAGAGCGTGTAAAGGTGAAGATAATGCAGCGCGTGTTGCACTCCTGATAAATAGATTATCCATGGAAATTCGCCCGCAGAGCAGCTTGTTTCTGCTCACTTGCATCAGCCACCTCCTCCTCGGGGCTGTGGCTCTCGTCATGGTCACTGAGGAGCTTTTTTCGCACCTTTCAGACCACATTAAAGCTTTGTAAAATGTTAGCATGCAGTGAATAAATGAAACCAGAGCTTCTCTGATTCCTGCTGCTTCTGCTAATGGAAACAAACTATCAGTGATACAGAAGCGTAAGAAATGCTGTAGATGCTTACAGATGCCAGCAGTTTTCAAAAGATACTTGGAAGGCAGTGTAAGGTGAGGCGAAACCATTAGACACAGGCAGGGAGTTTTATCCCCACAAATGTGACTGAGATATATTGTACTGTGCTGATAAATATCTTTTAAAGTGCTCTGCAGTGATGGATCTCCAGTCTTTTTTTAAAATTATTGTTTGTTTTAGCAGCCTGTCACAAAGACACATCATTTGTTCCCATTTCTTTAGTTGCATCTATGAAAAACAGCAAAGAAAACACAGTTTGACAGACAGAAAATAGGATTTCTGCAGCAACAAGGTGATTCCAAAGAGCTATTAGCTGAAAACTTGGCATATCTCAGCATGGTGTGCAGTGTGTCCTTAAAACATTTGAGGAAACTGGACAAGTGGAGGACAAAAGAAGAAGTGTCAGGCCTAAAAAACTATCTACAGCAGATGAACAGGATCTGAAAGTGATGTCCTTAAGAAAGAGGAAAAAATCCAGCTGTGACCTGACAGGACCTGAGAGATGCATCTGGACCTTCAGCTGATCCATCTACTGTTGGCCCAAGCCTCATCAGAAATGGGCTCCATGGAAGGGTGGCTGTCAAGAAGCCATTCTGAGGTTTTTCCACCAATAAGAACGACGCGTTTGGAGCCTGAGAGGCGGGATGCGGGGCCGGGACGCTGTCTGAGAGGCCTCTATGAATCTCACAGTGAACCGGTCTCTTTTTCAGCCCCTCACTTCTCACCTGCAGGGAGACTGTCAAACTTTCACTGTGTGCAGCTGGTCGGGGATGAAAGATGGAGTTTGTATTGAAGGCAAAGACTCCGCTGCTCATTATTTGGGTCTGAAGGAAGTGAAGAAGTCGGACGCCTCCCTCCTCTGCTGCCTGCAGGAATGGAATAAAACAGACTGCGTTTGATACGGTGGTCATTTCATGCTTGGTTAGTGAGTGAAGGTGGGAGGAGAGGATGGATAAAAATAGCCCTGCCTGTCCGTTTCCTGGTGCACTTCTTTCATTGTCTAGTTGTACTTTTCTCCCAGAGCGGCGGACTGTAAAGACACCTTCACAAAAGGACGTCCTCTCCTTTTGTCACTTCCATTACCGTGTGTGTGTCACTGGGGAGAGTATTTTCAAATGTCTCTTTTTGTCACCTTGACATTTAAGTGTCTGATTTACCCCCCCGCCTCCGGTGAGGAAAGCCACCGCCATTTTAGCCCCCGCGTGTGACTTTGCATCGACTTCTGTGTGTCGCTGTCTTCGGCCGACTCCAAATGGGTTTTTAATAAGCACCTTTTTGAAATGAGACGTCTCGTTGAAGTGAAAGTTTTTCCTTTTTTTCTTTATTCCCTGCAGAGGATCGACTCGGCTGCTCAGATTGCAGGTTCAGGCTGAATCAAATATATTGACTTTCTCATTTATTCCAAACATGCTCGGCTCACTCAGCCTCTCTTCTCACCCGACTGCATCCTCGCTGTTCTTTGTTGTGTTTTATTGAGTAAATATCCATTCGGAGTCGATGACCAGGTCTCTGTAAGAATGCTGATTCTTATTACTGGAAGTGTTCTTCATTATGATAATCGTCTGTTTTCATTGGGTCACGCTGCTGTGCCTTTCTCCTTTCGCCTCAGTACACCAAGCCGTGATGCCAAACCCAGCGTCCAGCTACCAGACCGTTGTGGGCATGCAGCCAGCATCCAGCCTCGCTCTCACTGGCAACCAGCAAAGCAATATGGCCAACCAGATGCAAGGCATGATGGTCCAGTACCCTCCAATGCAGTCGTATCAGGTAGTTCCAAGATCAAATGCCTCTGTGAGCGTCAAATTAACACCAGCTTTGCCAGGAGGAGAAACTGCATCCAGTTCTCGCTCTTAATAGACTTTAGACTTTAAAGTTCTGATGCTGGTCTATA
This sequence comes from Leuresthes tenuis, assembly GCF_036924035.1. NCBI lineage: Eukaryota > Metazoa > Chordata > Actinopteri > Atheriniformes > Atherinopsidae > Leuresthes > Leuresthes tenuis. The sequence continues at coordinate 24,098,653 of NW_027325355.1, forward strand.
AAGCTCTGAATGGACCAAAATACATCAGTGACCTCCTGACCCACTATGAACCTCCCAGACCCCTCAGGTCATCTGGATCCGGTTCTTTATCAGTTCCCAGAGTCAGAACCAGACCTGGAGAAGCTGCATTCAGCTTCTATGCTCCACATGTCTGGAACAAACTCCCAGAAAGCCTCAGATCAGCTGAAACTCTCAGTATTTAAGTCCAGGTTGAAGCTGCATCTATTTTCAGCTGCATTTGAATAAGCTTGAGTTTCAAAACGGAATCATGTTTTAACTCCTGATTTTATCTTTCATATATATATAATTTTTTCTGATTTTATCTATTGTTCTTATTTCCTTCTTTTGTTTAAATTCTAAATCCTGCTTTTTATTTCTTCTGTTTTAATGTCTCTGTGAAGCACTTTGAATCACCTTGTTGTTGAATTGTTCCACTCAAACAAACTTGCCTTGCCTTGATTAAATGTGCAGCGCTCGAGATCATCGTTGTTCTCAAAGGAGGCCGTTTGTGGCTTTTCATTCAAAGTGAAGAGAGCTTCTTCAAAGGCAAAGTTTGCACTTGATACTCGTGCAGAACAGCCGTGCTGTTTGATTAGAAAAAGGCTCTTGTTTGTGCAGCAGGTTTCTGTTCCGCAGCAGACGTACCAGCAGCCAGTGCTGGTGTCCTGCCAGCCAGGACAGGGCGCAGTGGCTGTCGCTGGCGTGCAGCCCTGCTACAATCTGCTCCCCCCCAACCAGCACACCACCATGAGGTACGGCTCCACCACATGTTCTTTGATGCAGTTTTAGTACGATTCAAAACCACAACTGAGGGAAGAAGAAGGAGGAGGTCAGACCAGATGTTTATCACAGGCTGAGTGATGGTCCTCAGCCTGCCAGAGAAGAAACTCTTTGTCTTTCTGCAGGAATCCGATCATCACACTTAATTTCAGTCCTGTTTAATATTTGCGTAAAAACTGCGGCGATTATCCAGACGGTTTCCTACGTAATTATGACAATTACGGCCCAGCCCATGTTGGATTAATGAGGCTCGGTTGCAGAATAAATCAGGGAGTGTAAATCCATTTAATTCCAAGTGTTGTTTTCACCGTTTTCCTTCTCAGTTTAACTCGCTTAAACTGAGCGGCACAAGCCTGTAAATAACAGAACGAGGCCCGTTTGGGTCCATTCAGATATTTATTAAACACGAGCAATTATGACACGGAAAATAAACTTTCAGATAAATAAGCAGGGAACCAAAAACGTGTTTATGCTAATTTTCATTTTAAATACATGCATATATATTTTAAACACTGTTCCCATCTGTTCTCTGATTTAAAAATGACACCAAACAGAACACCTGGGCTGTTCTGGGCCTTCTGTTTGCACCGTTTCCAGCTTCAGCTTCGTGTTTTCAGTCATTTTAGAGCGTCAGAAAATGTTTCACATCAGCGCTTTAATACTGGAGGAACTGCTCTGACAAAACCTCTCAGCTAATGTTCCTGGTTTTTATTTTAAAGTCATTTTTCTCCCTCCTGGAAGTGCCTCTTATTCCTAGACCTCTCAGGTCTGATGAGTGGGTCCCCGGAGCTCCTGAGCGCTCGGGTCATCTTTGTTCACCGGTGGGGGAGGGAAAAACATGCAGGTATTATCAGTTTTTCTGCAGAACTGGGTCCTCAAAGCGCTCCAGCCACTTCCCGCCGTCGCTCTGCTGCTGTGGAGTGGCGTGCAGCGCCTCTCATTATAGCTGATTGATAGAACTAGTTCACAGAAAGCAAAACATGTAATTAGTTCCTACCTCCACAGACCCAATCAATCTGGATACTGGTGAGTGGAGCACTGCAGGGACTGTTGTGGGGAATCGTGACAAACATGAACGCAGTCATCACCTGCTGGAGAACAATGCAGAGACGCCCACATGAGCGGAGGTCACTTCCTCATTGTCCCAGCTGCAGAATGGGGCTGCTTTAGTAGGCCAGGCGCTGTGGAGATGATTTATGCGGCAGCATTCGAACGGCTCAGCCTTCTCCCACGAGGCCCGACTGTCCACCTGCAGCCCGATTTTTCACCAGCTGGAGACGAGTCCCTGCAGGCGGGTTCCTTACGGCGCGGGGCGCCTCGTTTCCAGATGGCCTCAGAGTTAAATTTCAGATTTAATACCAAACTACAGCGCTCAGATCTCTCCGCTCCTGAACGTTCAAAGATGAAAGCATTTGGTTTATTTTCTGTGTCTTCATTCGCAGTTCAACTGTCAGTTTCCTGCCCGCCCCGATGATGGAGCAGCTCCAGTTTTCTCAGACGCCATCCCCCTGCATCTCCCAGCAACACCCGGGCCAGCAGTACACAGGTACAGCTGCATTCTGACATTAGCCGCCCTGGAGATTCCCCATCACTGCCAGCTCTGACATTTTTTTATTTTTCCCATCTCTCAGTGTCAATAACTGGAGAATAAATTCCTCCGCAGCCACAACGCCGCACTCCATCATGAAATAACCGTCCCTGGGCTTACTTTGCCTTTGAATGTGCATCAACCTGTAATTAGATTTACACTCCAGCTTTTAAAAATGAAAAACAGAGGCAGGGCGGAGGCGGCTCTCTGGAGGGTGGATAACTTAAAATGGCGGTTACCCTGACGCCAGGTTGGTCCAAATGCAGATTGCTGCTCCAGATGAGGCTCTGATTTAGCTGCATTAACACATATTATCTCATGGTTTGATGTCAGGATATTTAGCATTGAAGATGAGAATTTTTGCTTTAATCCGAAATATTCTCCCTTATTTCAGGAAACATTAAAGATGTGCATGTAGAGTAGAATAAGTGCTTGTAGATGTGAACCACTTCACCATCTACACAAGTTAAAACAACATTTGGAAGCCAGATTTAAGCCCAACTTGGTTTTGCTGCCAGGATTGATTGTTAAAGTAGGAAAGAATTCTACTTTCAGCTGATTTTTCACCTTACGAAAAGGCTGATTAGATATAAAGTCAGACAACAAGGTTTGTCAGCAACAAGCTGAGCCCCGGGCTGCTTTCATCATCTCCGTATTGGTACCAACTTATCGACCTCGTCCCTGTAGTTTTTCAGTAAAGCAGCTCGTGTCGCCACATGTTGGACAAACTGTAGCTAAATCCGGTTTAAATGTGTCATCTGTGATTCCAAACAGCTGCATTTCCTCTGTCCAGCTGAGCTGCAGCTGGTTTCCACACATCAGCCCCCCCCCCCATCTGTAATTCAGACCAAAGAGAGGCAGCTTAGGCTCGACTGGCCTCTCACACATTTAGCCTCTGCTGCTACCTTCCCTTTAAAAGGTGATTTAATACATTTATAGAATCAGTGGCTGACGGTTAATGCCGACTTTTAATTGTTTCACTTCTCATTTCTAAATAAGCGTAAATAAGAACGGCTTCATGAGGAATTCGGTGAGGATTTCTTCCTCATTAAGGAAGCTTTGGTCCTTCGGTGTTTCATATAGTCTATAAATCATCAGCATCAAGAGACCTAAACTGAGAAAAGCTGCAGAGAAAAGCTGCTCAACACAACTCTGCAGACCCTCCACACACCATGCTAATGAATCAGTGAAGGTGTGTTCAGTCAGAGGCTTCCTCAGCACCGCTGCTATCAGGCTGATACAGACGGTACTTCCTGCCAGCGCCTCACTCACAGTCTGTTTGCTTCTAAGTGGAAAGTGCACATACTCCAGTGTTATATATGTAAAGATTTATGTGGCATGAAGTCATTTCGCCGACGCTTTTATCCAAAGCAGCTCCCAACATCCAGTCTTCTTGATGTGGAGCGGCTCCAGGACGGAGGTGTTTTCTGAGGAGATGGAAAGTGAAGCAGCTCATTCCAACACATTGTTGTGTCTCACGATGTCAGGGGATGGTTTTGTAGCTCAGGGATGGATTAATGTTCAAATTGGGGAATAGACTGACGGTGAAGACGCAGCCCGACTGCATCATTTTTCTCTAAATGTCACATCAGTTAACATGTAGGATGAGCTTTTAACCAAAAACAGTCGTGATGCAGTTCTTTTTGTGCATTTTGTGGCTTCTTGCTCACTTTTGGATACATGACTTCTCACTGCCCCCTTGTGGACAGTTTGTGCTGCAGAATAAATAATTTAATTAATTATCCGCTTCTTCTTCTTCTTCTTCTTTTTTTTTGTTCGTCAGCAGCTGATGGAGAAACTAAAGATTAAACCTGAAAAACTAGACTTTAATTCTGCATCTTTCCACCTTTATCTTGTATCTTGAGTGGCTGTCCAGAGGCCTTGGAGGGCCAGTCTCCTTACTAATGACCTTTATTATTCATGTCTGATTATTATGGGAGTGCAGCGAAGGGAGCCATCATTTCCAGCCCGTCAGTAATGAGGTCAGATGAAGGTCTCGCTACGGCCTCACCTACAGCGTGACCAGCAAACACTTTTAATTGGCAAGACTGCGACCGGGAATAATCAGCAGATTAAGTCCAAATATCCATCGTCCTTGTTACTGTTGTAAGGAATTATTTCATAAATCAACTGTGGCGCCGGCTGAGCAAAGTTTACTAAATGACTTCCTCCCCGTGTGAGCTGAGAGTAAACAACTATTAATTAAATGGAAATTCATATTATGTTTTGAGTTTGTTCGTGAGCCGCATTCATGTGTAATGAGATAATTGGATCTCCTGGATCATGGCAGAGATTTTGGAGGAAAAAGAGAGTTATTTCTGCTACCAAGGCATCATTATCAAGACACTTAAGAGCCGCAGCAAGCTGTGTTTTTACTGATGAGGTGTGGAGCTGAACAAAAGTGCTCCAGATGCATTTATTTGGGAACATTAACCAATTTAAATGGGAAAAAACAACAACATTTTGTGTCCACCTGATTGTCTCTCGTCAACAATCACACCCAGCGGTTTGTGTGCATGCAGGGTTGTTGCAGCCCAGCGGCGGCATGGTGATGCTGCAGATGACGGCGCCGCCCTGCCAGCAGCTCCGCGCCCCCTCCCCCTCCCAGAGGAAACAGCCCGGCCACAAACACTCGGGCCCGGAGCAGCGCGGCCGCAGGCCCGCCGAACTCGGCCCGCCTCCAGACACCTCCCAGGTACAAACGCTGCCCGACCGCGTCCCACAGCAGCGCGGACGCCACGTTCTGCGCATTCATCACCTCTCACGCCGCCGTCCTGGTTTTGACATTTAATTAGCTCGGCCCGTTTTGACGTGACAGCAGCAAGTTCTAAGTGATTTTTTTTAAATTGTGAACGCGAGGCCGCCGTTCGGCTCTCAAGAAAAGTTAAGGTGGTCACAAGAAAGCAATTTAAAAGCTAATTTAGTTTGGTGGCGTTAGCCTGGCGGTGATTTCAGAATTGTCGCCTTGAGCCAGACTCAAGCCTTCCTGCCGTTTCTGGCAGGTTAAACGCCGGCGTAAATAGACTCTGCAAATGAAGCCGGCGCTGGTGAAACCTACAAATGAGAAGAAAATAGTCCTTAGCGTTGGGGCGTAATGGGGCATTAGTGGCACTAATGTGGCTGCGACGCTACATTAAAGCAACGACTCGAACAGCAGAATTACTTTGTGAAGAGAGTTGTTTTGTTTTTGAATGAAATTGTTTGTGTTCCTCCCCGTTTGCTCTCTCTACCCTGTTGGCGTGTTGTGTGTAGAGCAGCCTGCCTTCGTCTCCGGCGCTCACTCCCTCGCCGTGCCTGCCGCCCAGCATCAAGGGCCTCCCGCCAGGCATCTCGCCCATGCCTGTCCTGTCCCACCACCCGCAGCTCCCTACAGCTTTCTGCCACAGTGGACAAGGTCTGAGACGAAAGTCCAGCTGGAGTCGCTCTGCAGCTCCGGGTTTCTGTGTAAATAACTGTGTTGTGGTTCTGTCCAGGTGAGGCACACTACTCTCTCCTGGGCCAGCCTCTGCAGTACAAACCCTCCATCAGACCTCCGCTGATCCACACTGCACACATGGTGACCAAACACCAGGTACGGCACGCCGCTGCTGGTGAGTCTTACTCAGAGATTATCTCTCAAATCCAGCTCGAATCCATCCATCCCGTGTCTCCACAGGGTCCTCTGGGAGTTTGGCGAGGCGGTCATGGGAGGAAGGCCAGCAGGAAGCCTTTGTCTTCAGATCTCAGTGTAGGTGAAGCAGGTGAAAGGAAGTCCAGAGGGAGGCTGGAGCCCAGTAGACCTCGTTCTGGCCACGATTTGACTGCTTTTTCAGTATAATGAAGCATTTTTCAGCTTTAAAACCACTTCTGGCTTTAAATGTCAGATGTGGAAACTCCAGCTGCTGTGTTGCCAATTTAGCAGATCAAGTGAACTAACATAACCTTTTCATCATCAGATTATTGCGGCGCTCCGTAGTTGTGGAAAAAGCGTGTGTTTGGGCCTGTAAGCAGAATAAATTACAGACGAGGCAGAACTCGCACCTGGCAGTGGAACCTGCCGCCCCGGCAGTGTTGTGCCGACAGAAATGTGCTGATTATTATTTCAAGTATCGCTCCTTATTTTTTTGCACTTGCCGAGATTATTCTCCATTATTCAGGCGCTCGTGTCAACAGTTCCACCGGGACGATCTGCTGGGAGGGGCTCAGCCTCTTTCTTAGAGAAACTCGGATGTAACAACAAAGTAAGGCTTTTCCATCCGTGGTAAGGTTCCACCGTCCTTCCAGCTCGAAGCTTTTAAAGCTGACAGCAGCGGTTTATCTCAGCCTCCCGATGGCGCGGGTCTGATTTTCCTCCTCCTCACCCGTGACAGTTGTTTTATTTACTGGCTTCAGTGCTCACAGAGCTGTCTGTGTGTGTCTGCAGTGAGCAGCAGATCCTGGACTCGACACATCCTCCGGAGGGGATCAGCTGCACTGACTCCCACCGGCTCCTGGCACAGCTCTGCAAAGGGGGCAGATTGATCCAGCGGCTGTCGGACCATCAGCCCCGGTTGTGCAACACGACCAGAGACGCTCCCGGCGGACACCTGGCCTCATCACACCCCATCTTTGCCATGCTCCCCTCCAGACACACCACCCACATGGGCCCCAGGCCCCCTTTAAACTCAGAACTAGCACCAGACACAAAGGGGGGCTCTGTGACTCGAACGAGGCCGGCTCATAGCTGCTAAGATCTCGGTTCATTTTGAACGCACTCTCCACCACCTGCCTCTGCTGCCTCGGTCTGGTCTGTCTGCCAGATTCTGTCCAAATCAAAGTATCAAACGTTTGAAGAATGAATGTTCACTTTTATTTTGTTCTGGTTCATTTTATCTCTTTTTTTTTAGTCCTGGCCAACAGGTCTGTGTAGAGTGGAAGCTGGAGAGCTCAACCCAAACCCTGTCTGTTCCAGCATTAAAAGTGTGGACGGCTTCAGGATTTATTTGAGATACTTGGGTCTCCACTGTGGTTAAAAACGATTGCAGGTGTGGGAGTGCACCGCATCGAGCAAAAAACACACAACACACTTGTTTCTGGTTCAACAAATCTTTTGCCCTCATTTGCAAATTAAAACACAGAATTGCATTTCAGTTGAGCTTTCATATCAAAGCAAGTGTTTTAGGTTCTGTTCCTCTGAAGAAGAGGTCCATCAGCTGGATCGCAGGCTCATGAAACCGTGTTAATGTCACACCACAAACAACACGCTGCAGCAGCAGCACTCCTACTATGTGAGCCTGTACAATAACAAACACTGAATGAATAATGGATATACTACCTGAATTATTTAAAGACACCGTTTAACACAGTGAATGTTGCATTTGCACTGAAATGATAATCAAGATGGAGTTTTGATTGGTATCAGACAGGGCCTGGATTTTCTTTTATTATTACCCCTCATACCTGTTTGTTGCACTCGGCCAGGCCACTTTGTTTTATATATTAAATTAAAATGTTTATATGCACAAGAAAAATGCAATTGAGTCTGTCACTCTTGTCTTCATTTGTTTGTTCGGACTTCTGTGGGGCTTTTCCTCCCTTTTTTGTTTCTTTTTGTTCTTTGTTTGAACCTAATAAATGTTTGCACCACACGTGTTGACAACTTTTTCACAAAATGAGCCGTTAGCATCGAGACATTTTACTGGAGCAACATGTTGAATTAAACATCTTTTTTTTTATAAGACCTCCGTTCAGTTGCGGGTAATTTAACAGAGACACCTAGTGGACAATTGTTTCTGGTACAATATTCTACAAGCAGAGCGAAAGTGAAACTTAAACGTAGCTGTGTTTGTAGCAACGGTGTCCTCTGCGTGGCGGGATAAAAGCGGTGACCGTTAGTAGCCGTTGGTAACCGTTAGCCGCCGTTAGCTGTGATGGAGGCCGCCTGCCTGGACAGCCGCAGGACGGTGGTTGTGTCCGGGGTGCCCAACGTGTTGTCGGTCAGCAGAATGATCGACAAGTTGACCATTCACTTCCAGAGCAGCCGGAGGAGCGGTGGAGGGGATGTGGAGGTGGTGAAATATCCGAGCAACATGGACGGTGTCGCGTTCGTCACTTTTGACAAAGCTCAAGGTAAATGGTTGCGGCTCCAGAGAGTTTTTGTGTATCAGCAGCGACACATTACAGATTATCTCATGTCAAACACCTGAGGGTAGAAGGTGGGCCTCCTGTTTCACAGCAGGCTGAGTCTATTAGTTATCAAAAAGTTTTGGTTAGATAGATGGGTCATAAAGACACCAAGAAACGGCCTGAAACCCAAAATAACCACATAGATGCATCAGATTACTTTAAAGAGTCAAAAGCAACCTCAAATATTTGCATAACTACCAACAGAAGACTCAAAGCTACTACTACGAAATATGAATATATATATATATATATATATATATATAACAGCCAATAAGACACTAAAATACCACAATTAAACACAATGTGACAAGAAAAACACCCACATGGATAACTGAGGGAACAATAAAGAGACAACAACAACCACCATGAGCTGTAAAACAGCGACTGACACTTAAAGCGATCAAAATTACCACAAAGAGACGAAAAAAGGGCTTCTGAGGTAGATATTTTTGTCCAAATTGTCTCTCATAGTCGTTCAAACAGTCAGACACCAACATCTCAACATAGTTTTATCTAGTAATCTGAAAAAATAACAAAGTCAAGCTCAATATGAACTAATCTGTCAGTTTAGAAACTGTTATTTAATCAGCTGGAGAAGTTTTTTGGTGTTATATCCTTGTGCTTCCCCTTAAGACATAAAAGAAGTGCTTTAACTAATAACCAGAGTCTAAATTAATTTAAATATACTTGGACTTCCAAACGTCAGGTCATCTTAAAAGGGATTTTAAGGCTTCTTTTCTGTATTGTTTCCCATTTAATTTTCTATAAACAGCCCCATTAATACATAAACTGAGTATTTAAGGACCTTCCCACTGTTTGTTCTCCAATTCTTTGAGATATTTTCGACCTCGTGCTTTAATTGGTCTCCATGGGAACCATTTCTACACGGTTCTGTTTATTTAAAGGAGATGTTGCTTGGCCCATCTGGTGAGTGGTTTAGTCTGTCCTGTCCTGGCAGCTGACAGCAGACGGCTGGGTGATGAGGAGAGTTGGGCTAACATGAGGCACCGTGATAGCGGGACCATAACAGGACCATTTTAACTCTTGGCAGATGCAGAGAGGGTGGTGAGGAAGGAGCAGCAGATCATGGGGGATGACGAGTTTCCTGAAGACTACAGGCTCACTGTGTTCCCCTTCAGCAGAGACGTGAGTATGGACTTGGGTTTGGTTTTAAGGTAGCCCATCAAAGAGTAAACACTGATTTATTTGGATAAAAGGTTACATTGCAGCCAACAGCCAAGCTTACAATAAACACAGAGTTTATCTCAGGGTTCCTCTCATACATTCCTGGTGTTTTGGCTTTATTCTGAAGCTTTTAACCTCTATTTACTGCACAAGTTCAGCCAGTGTCAGCTTGGCAGCTGTTTGCAATAGTATAATAGAGTATAATAACTAGGGAACCTGTCTGTGAGTAGTAACTTTAGCAGTACTAACGACAGTATAGTGCTGCTATTTAGCACAGCTAGCTTAGCTTTGCACTAGCTGTTAGCCAAAAAGTCAACACCTAATGCTTTAAAAGTGAATTAAAGTCACATACCTCTGATTTGGGCCAGTTTTTCCTCCTCCACCTTCCTTCCTTCGCTTTCTAAAAGCAGCACCTGATGGCTTGGGTGCCCTTTTCATAATAAAAGATGAAAAAAAAACTTTGCTAAAAGTAACACGACAGCATCCTTGTTTATTATCTGAAGAAGCTGGGATGCGCTGCCCCTCCCCCGCCTCACGCTCCTCCAGCGTCAGGTTCAGGGCGTTCAGCCGGTCAGCTGACAGATATTTCATATTGAGCTTTTCTGTTCTTTTTATTATTTATTTAAAAGAAAAAATTGAAGGATGGGTTGAAATTTATGATTCGAATCTTCCAGCATAATCTTTATTTTTTTTCACTTTGAGAATTCTATTTTTGCGCCCCTCCAGCAGATGGTCGCCTATTTCCAGAGCCGGCCCTGCCTGATTTAGATGTGCTTTCGTGTTGCAGGTGTTTTTTTATGTCCCCAGTGCCACTTTGGATCTCTCTGCATTCGGCACCAATCAAGCTTCTCTGATCGAGAGCCTGCAGTCAGCCCACAGATCAATACGGTTCCGATCTTTGCCCGAGCAAAAAGTTTCCATCGAGGGCCCTTTCTCTGCCGTCAAATCCCTGAGACAGGACCTCATCCAAAGAGCCAGCCGTCTTAAACTCTCAGCCCAAAGCCCTTCGATAACTCATCTCGGTTCTGTTGGTTCTGCACGCTGCAGCAGTTCTAAAGTCCAGCAGGAACCAGCGAGCTCCAGCGGCTTATCGGCATCACAGCAGAGCACAGGTGAGCCCAGAGAGGTCCAAAGCCTGCTCTGGGAAGCAAAAACTCAAAAGGATTGCTTAAGGCGACACTTTTCTGACGAGAGCTTTGCCGGAGGGAGCTTTTTGGACACGGGCAGCATTGAAGAAGAGGAGGAACCGAAAGCTCAGAGCAGGCGGGAAGTGTCCACAAAATACAGAACAGAGCGAACACAAACCAACCTCAGACACGTGGTCGGGGAGGAAGTCAGTGCAGGTATTCTCCCCTCCTTCTCAGGCCTGAAACTGCCCCCTGCAGGGGAGATTTCTGCAAAACAGCAAAGAGAAGACGGTTTTCTAGAAAAGCACAGCAGGATGTCAGCTGCCAAAGGAGAGACTCATTCGGGCACTGATGACCCGAAGAACTGGAGCAGCTTCAGCTCTGAGTTCCCTCAGACTGGACTGGGAGACGCCTCAGCTTTCTCTGAGAGCTGGACCAAAGACTCAGATTCAGAGGACACGTGGGCCGACTTGTACACATTCAGATACATTGAAAAGCTGGACAAGAACGAGTTGGACAAATGCTTGAAGGGTGTTGACATGTCCGCCGAGTGCGTTAAAGGAAGTGGACTCGTGCGGATTTCGCTGACTGAGAAGCAGCCCCGTAAAGCGGGCTCCAGGATCCTCGAGGTCGCCCTGGAAGACCTCAAGACTTTGATGGAGTTTTGGCAGTCGATTCTAAGAGTTCATGAGATCTTTTACAACAAGGCCGAGTGGCCTGATAAGCAGAAACTGAGTCAGATCTGCGACCAGGAGAACTCTCTGTTCCTCAACGTTCTTTATGTGTTGGAGGATTCCTGCATCAAAGTCATCGGCCCCTCTCTAGATAGTCATCTGTTCTATTCAAGAGTGGAAGACAAGATGATGAAACTCAAAGACTTTCGCGTGAATAGCAGAGAAAGTAGCAGGAGGTTAAAAGAAAAGTTGTTTTATCAGTGACCACAAGGTGGTGCAGTTGAGCCTTTTTATGGTTTTATAGTTGCAGAATAATAGTGTTCAGTTAACATTGTTGTTTTACTTAGTTAAAGCACAGAAATACTTGGTATTATGTCGTCATTTATCTGCCAGACAAGTCAGAATAATTAGATTTTAAAAGGAATTATGGTGCAACAGTTTGCTTTCTTTTGTTTCTGCATGGATCAATCATTAAACCTTTAAACAGCAAATGTAAATGTAATTTATTTCTACAGCCCTTTACAACAATCCATTTCGGTACCAAAGTGCTTTAGAGCAGAAAATAATAAGTACAAAACAATAAAATAACAGTAAAATTGAATAAGATAATATAAAAGTGTCACCATACTACTGGGTATTAAAAGCCATCTGAAATAAGTAGGTTTTTAGCCTAGATTTAAAGAGGCTCAGGTCAGAAATAAGACGCATCACAAACCAAATAGATTAAGATCAGATTTATTTGTCATGCGTACACCTGGAATTAATCCTCTGCTTTTAACCCATCCAGGTTGGCACCTGTTGACACACGGTTAACCCCCCCACTTCTCATTAAAAGCAACTCAGAATGACAGATGTCAGCCTGTCTCGTGTCATCAGATCACTTTTCAGCGGCTGCTTTGGGTTGAATTTGATTCAACTCGATAAACTGACTGTTTCGATGTCTTTTGGTGAGAAATAATTTTGATTTGAGGCATTTTATGGGTTTTTGGGCCTTACTTCTGAGCAAGATCGGGCTTAAAAAGTTTGATCTTGCACATTAAAGTTCATTACTGTGGGAGAAGGTAGGGGTTGTTTGACTGCTGGCTCCAACACTGAACAGCAGGGGGCAGTATTACACTTTCCTCCACATTATGAACCGTTCAAAATTAGAGACTGAAGCTGCTCTGGCTCCGCACAGTGAAGCCTTTATGGAGGCTGGGTTTGGCAAGCAGGGAGCAGATTGGAGGACAAATTATGTCGGATGGATGTCCCATTACACACACACCCAGGTTGTTGCATTTCATCTGATAGAATCGTGTTTTGGGTGCTTTTGTTATTTAGGACGGCGTTATTCAGTTAAGCTCACTCAGCAGGCACAGTAATTGATTTATTATGTTAAAAAAACCAACACAAAAACAATCGCACATCTCCCTGACTCACTAGGACTTGTTACCATAGGAACGTAACCGAGGAGGCTGGAGAGCTGCAGCAATAGGCGTCGTTAGAGGAAGCTCTCGAATACAATGAAAACATCCAGAAGGAGGGTGGTATCACAATTTGAGCAGAAGAACCCTTCACCAAAGACGAGCAGAGGAGGGGGCGCTGCCTCTTCACACCCAGGCCTCTCTGCTGTCCCTCTGATAGCTCATCTTGAACCATTAGCCATTATCTGGGAGCCGGAGTTATTGTGCGAGTAGAAACGAGGGTCAACAAGCAGAAAGCATGGATTATCTCTCCTGAGATGTCCCGACACTGGCCCTCCATCACACCCAATTTCATTCATCTCCCTCATTATGCATAAAGAATAATTAGCGAACAGCGCACTTTGAATATATTTAGCATGTATGACTTTCATGGTGGAGGTCATAAACAGCAGCAGGCCAGAAAATGAAGCTCGAGTGTCTTTCTCAAGGATGCTTTCATCAGGGACGAGGTCAGCTGAGGGATCAAACCTGTAATTGGGAGGTGGATGGATCACTGAACCCTCGGGCTCCCGAGTCTGTCTTTATTTGATGTTCGTAACAACGTTTCTTCATGAGAAGTCAATTAGGTGAGTAAATGAATGCAAAAAAGCAACAAATACATGCAAAGAACCTGATCCAGGTTCAAAATTACCATCAACAACCACAAAGAGGCACAAAGTGACTGCAAAGATGCAGGTTTAGGCATCTTTATTTGTGCCTGCAGGTGAATTTGTATTGCAGAAAGATAATAACAGCTCACAGTTACAAGATAATCAGAACGCAGTGTGAGAGTCATTAAGATTCATTATTAACAGGAAAAAACAGAATGAAACGACTCTAACCGAACAATCAGAGCAAAAGATAGAAGAAAATGACCTGTTTTGCTAAATAATTAAAAACACAGAAAGTAACAACGTGATAAGAACCAAAAATAAACGTTCAGCAGTCATCTTTTACCACAAAGATGCAGCATCCCAAAAAAAGAAAACCACTGCAAATTACCACCTTTAAACAGCATAAATACAGATGCTTTCAAAACAGCTGCTAAAAAACAAATGAGATGAACATAAAACATAAAAAAAGATGAAATTATCCCAAAAATGTAATCTTACAAGAGACAAAAGATGAGTGAGATAAAGATAAACTACAAAGAAACACAAAGCAGTTACAAATACATGCAGATTTGGTGATTATGACACTGAAATGTGACAAAATTACTACAAAGACACTAAAGAATCCCACAGATGTCAAATTAAAATGTGAGATGAACAAAACCAAAGCAGCTTTTTGCTTGTATGTTGAGTCTCTACACATCCACACACCAGTGCTGTGTGTGGCCATGTTCAGGAACACAGAGGTCAGAGGTCAAGCTGAGTAGCAGCAAGCCCCTGCATCATTCCTCCTCCACAGTGATGAATGGCAGTGCTGGTGATGGATAGCCTTCTCCAGGCAGTCTACACAAATTAAGTCTTAATGATTCTCTTTACAGATCATCACCCTGCCGGGAGACGGAAAGAGCGGAGGGATCTAAGTTTTACCCCCTGTGCAGTCCTGGGCTGCGTAAACGTTGCACCAGTATTCAGGGGGTTATGATGGAGGAGCACAGTTGGAGAAACTGGGGGCAACAGACCGAGAAAATGGTTTGTGTTTGGTAGTTGTGGAGAGAGGACAAACGGCTTTAATTGGCATTAAAACGGATGACCCACACAGTTGAGCTGAGCTGTGGGTGCAGCCCGACTTCGCCATTTAACTGGATCACAATCCTTGTTCCAGCACACATGCACAGGAGAGGAACTGAGTGATTAACTGATTTGCTGAGTGGTTCAGTAAATGTTCATTTGCATTTTGAGAGTCAGCTTTTGCTCAGACTCTCACAATAACTTGTTTTTTCTAGTGTTGTGTCTAGTGACAGCTTGCTTACTGATTACACTCATTGTGTTAATAAAATAAAGCCACTTCATTTGGTGGCTTTAGTGGCAGTTAATTACTTAGTTCAGCACTTCTGGAAAATAACATTTACTGGCTGTTTTGTGAAGAATTAGATTTAAAAACTGATTCAAACCCAGACAAGAGATGGTATTTTATCCCAACATGAACATAAACACTATTTCCCTACTTCCTGCTAGCTGCTAGCTCCTCAGGGAACGTCAGTTAGGGTTCATTTTAACACCATGTAATGTCACCAGTGTAGACAGCACTCTGTCCCCACATTGCACTTGATTGATTACTAGTGGATCAATCCCCTGAAATATCTGTAACTACCACTGTAGCTCTGTAAGCTAACGTAAACGGTGCCAGGGGTCAAGTTAGCCAAACTAGTTAGCTTAGCTTGTTAATAGCTTGTTTTCCCAACTATATGGGACTTTTTGTAGTTGTGAGCATTGTTGAAATAGCTTCAATAATCAATAATGAAAATGTTAGTAAATATGACAAAAGACATTTAAACAGATTAGGAAGCTCCCTTTTTTCTCTTTTAAGTTGGAACACCAACAACCTCGAATGACTAATGGCTAATCTCACAATTCAACTGTGATGTGAAGTGAGAAACTGTTATGTTCCTTAAACAGTTCCCTTGGAAATTAGTATTTTGGTTCTGACAGTTGAGAAGCTTCTTTGATATGGCTGAACATCAATTAGTCTCCAGAGACTAGCTTTACCTCTGATCCCACCTATGATGCTATGCTAAGCTAAGCTAATCGGCTAATAGTCTCATAATGAAATGAGCACCATACAGAATTGTATGTAGGCTATGTCTTTGCAAAAAGTTACCCATCAGTTGTAGTTTTTTAGTCATGTTTTGGTTCATGTTATTCAATATCCCCTCAGCTCATGACTGTGTGTAACAGTTAAATTCTTCAATATATTCACTCACTTGCCACACAATTAAATCATAAAAGCTACAGGCAGAAAACCCAAAACAAAAGAATCGGAGACTCTGCCAACTTGGATGATAATTCTGTCATTTTTTTTCAGCTGCTGGCAACACTTTTCATATCATAATAAGTTATTTTTTATTTCTCTACATGTATTGGTGCAGATTTTAAATGCATGAAGGCCTGTGGAATTGTACTTTCTGACTCCTTCTTGTCTGAGTGTTCCTCATTATGCAGATTTTGTTCTCTTCTGTTCTACGACCGAATCATTCCCCAGCCACCATCTTCTAGGATTTTCCAATCCTTTAAATGCACTTTGAGGAGATGAGAATGGAGGCGTGTGTATCCGATGCATAAATCTTGAATCAAGTGTTGTGACATATAAATCTTGCACTGCACAACTTGGTGAACACTATCATTCCTCATCTTTCCCAGCGAGCTTCCTGTCTTTGATAGGAAGCTGATACCGCTCCTCCCAGCACACCTGCCCCTTATTACCCCATTAGTCTCACAGCCAGACTCGTACTTTGTATTTTTGTATGCCTTCTATAAGTGTAAAAACTACCATTACCCAGCAAGTTAATAGCTTCGTTTTTGGGATATCCATTATTATCCATTATCAAGATTATAGTTTAAACAATCCCTCTGATCAGCCACATTTATGTGGAGGAGAAACCGGAGCTGAAGCTGTGGGCATGTGAAAGTGTTTTAAGTCTCTTTGGTGCCTCAGATCACTCATCCACTGGCGCCTCTGAGGCAATTGATCTTTTCATATCCAGAGAATTTCATAGTTTTGTCTAAATCAGTTTCAGCTTGTGTCATTAAGAACACTGTAATTTAATAACCTTAAGAGTGCACGGATACCAGAGTCCCTGTTGTGTCTCTTAGGCTGGTTTTAATCCCCTCGGATCGAACAGAATAAGCGTCTTCATGGTGCAGATCATCACTTATGCTTTGCTGTTATGTAACTTAAGGGCTCGTTTTGTGTTGCAACAGCTCATTTCTGTACATCACCTAAATATGTTTATATGCTAATTACTGCTGGTCTGTTTGCAATCAGTCCTCCCACGTTTGTTACAGTGATGTTGTTGTGTTCTCAGAGTTTGGCACGACTACGGTGAGCGCCAGGATCCATGTTGCATAAAAGCAAAATTATACCTCAGCTCCTGCACATTGTCTCCTCTGCTCTCCTTCCTCACCTCTCGGCTCCCTAGATGCTCAGTCTCACTTACGAGCCGTTCCAGGAAGTGTCGGTATAATTATCAGTCTCTCCTCTGACCATTTCAAAAAGCTTGCAGTTAGTGGGGTGTGAAGAAGATGCGTGATTGCCTGTTAAAGCTCGACACCACAGGCCGCGGTGCTCAACATAGAGACACCACATGAGAGCCGCTCTCTTTTTAGAACTATAATCTTACACTTGTTTAAAGACAGGGGACAGTCAGGGCTGACGCTTGTAGGTCGTTTGGCAGGTTCACATGAAGAAATCCACAGTGAAAACAAGTAGATGAAAACAATGAGGTTAACTTTGTTTTTCGCCTTTTTGTCACCCTTCCAGAGGGTTTAAGTCACCACTTCAGCTGGAACTGAAGGTCCAGCAATTTGAAGTTTAAATCAGTCCATTCCAAGCTAATTTAAGAAAGAGTAGATTTACTACTTACTTTTACAGCTAACAGACAAGCTCCCATGGTATATAAACCAGTGTGTACATACCCTTAAACATGACCATCCTTATAATGTGCAGGTGGGAAATTCCACTCATATTAGCACTTCCACATCGGAGCAAATGTGATTCTCAAATGTTTCCTCAAACAAGCCACAAAGTCCTCATAAGGGTGACGACGGGGGGGGGGGGTGGTGCTATTTAAATGCAACACTTTAAACCACAGGACACCAATTTGAAACTGAATATTATTCTTTACTGGAGCCAGATAGCTAAACTGGCGGAGCAGGCGTCCTATGTACAGAGGCCGGGACTCGAGTCCCAGCCTCCAGCCCTTTGTTGCACATCAGTCCCACTTTCCTGTCAAACTACTTTTGAATCAACAAAAACTAGAGCCCAAAAATAAAATAGAAAAGTGTGTTTTAGCTTAATGTCATGCTTACTTTAATCACTGCCTGGTTAGGCAGTTAAATCCCATAATAAGGGACAGAAATCAAAGCAACTTGGGGTTAAAAAACACGATTAGGACTCTGGTTTGTAAGTCGCTTTGGATAAAAGTGTAAATACATAAACATAGGACTAAAATCCTTTCTTTGTGGTAAACCTAATAGATGCATTTGCTCTC
Source organism: Leuresthes tenuis (assembly GCF_036924035.1). NCBI lineage: Eukaryota > Metazoa > Chordata > Actinopteri > Atheriniformes > Atherinopsidae > Leuresthes > Leuresthes tenuis. Next base: position 24,116,751 of record NW_027325355.1, read on the forward strand.
GTGAGCATTAGAAGTCATATATCCATCGAAATAATCCTGCGTTGTTTTTTCCTACATGAACAAAAGACCCATGAGGTCACTTTTAAAAGAATAGACTTTGGGATTCATGTAACCAACCACCGCTGATTATTATATTTGGCTAGCATGTTAGCATCCAGTCTCGCAGTTAGTAGTTGTCATCAAATGTAACTGGAGCTTGAAATGACTCAGGCTTGATGGCAAACAGGGTCATTATCTGTTGTTTTGATCGTCTGCAGCTGGGCCAAAATATCACGACTGGTTCTCATGCCTTGTGGGAGAGCTTCTCAATTTCATACCTCATCTCTCAGCTCCATCAACTGACAAAAGATACCAGATGCCAGAAAGAGGAACATTTCTCAGGTGGCACAGCACAGCATCATGTGATTAGTGGATCTTTGGTTTGTTCAGGACATTCGGTTTTATTTCAAGCTGAATACGGACGTGTCCGGGAGGTGAAAACACTCCCTAAAAAGGCCGGATAATTCAGATTTACGGTAAAGCACCAGCATGATTTAATAGCCTGAGCATTTTCAAAAATGGAGCCAGCGGAGGAATGGCTTCAGTAGCACCATCTCTTGTGTCTGCCATTACTCATGCTGCACCGACCATGATAGGTCCTGGGGTGATGATAAAATCTGTGACATTGTGAAGGGTCACAGCAGGTAATCATTACGGTGAGTCAAATTACACTGCATTCAGGGCTGCAATGAATTAGAGCCAAAAAGATGAGACAGACAGGTTGAAAATCCAAGAAATCCCCTTTTTATAACTGAGAAATTTACATAACTATCCAGAGAGGACGTTACATAAAATGAATCCCTGTATGATTAATTAGTGAGAGTTCCTCTGCTTCTTCCTCTGCTTCTCAGTGTTATCTAACTGTTTTAGGTTTGCCTGCATGAAACTGTAACAGGAGAAGTGACAGAAGGAAAGGAGCGAGCTGATAACATGTCAGAAATGGTTGTTAAAACACGAACAGCCAACCGAGTCAAAAGGACAAATCAGCATGTTTGCACAAGCTGGTGTTTGACAGGTGGATTTGTTCTCTGTCAGTTTCAGAGCGGTGAAGGTGGATGGTGGGAACTCTACGTACATTACATGTGTTTTCTTTTAGCTAAGACTAAGACGTTATCTTTTGGAGGTTGTGGCACAACTTTAGTTTTGTTCCAGCTTGATGACGCTTCCTGGAAATATTCACATTAGTTGTGTGCCTGGAAAACTACTTAAAGGTTAAAGTGGCTATACAAAACCACACAAAGACCCTTCATCGGTAATAACTACCTCTGTGAATGCTAATTGGGTCTATTTTCATTGTTGTGATCTGACCCTCATCCTCTTTAGTAAGTGCAGGTATTTTACCATCATTTTATCTGTGTATTTAACTGCAAAGTTCTGTCATTTCTGGCTAGCATCCTGTGAAAGAACAGCTTTGCCGCATACTTCTGGCTAATAAGGTAACAAGAGCACAACTACTCCCATTGTTACATGATTCTACATCAATGTAAAAGTATTTATGGCATTTCTCCCAATAACTGTCATTGCATAGAGGAGAGAAGGCTTATCTGGGACTCTTTGTGGTTAATTAGAGCAGCAATCGGGAGCAAGTCCATTATAAACGGCAGAGCTGTGGAGGTGAAATCAGGCCAGGACATCTTTCAGGTCCTCTGAGGCTCTTGTCCATTTATTTGGACCACCGTCCCTGTCCCAGTAGGGACGCTGTGTGAGAAAACATTCAAGGCATTCTGCAGCAGATTTCACTGCACAAACGTTATCTTTGGGTCACCTGAAAGGTGATTTCATCATACGAGGCTGCGGTTATAAAATCAGGATTTTATCAGAGCAGAGCGACAGTCTGGAAAAGTTTGAAGGCTTAATAAGTTGATTTTCTCATCCCAGTTTCTGAATAAAAAGAAAGAAAGCAGCTTTATTGAGATTTCAGCTGTGTTAATCGTAGATGTACAGAGCATCTAGGTCCATTTTAGGAGGGATTCATACAATTTTGGTCAGACTAACATGATTATATGTACTTTAAAGTCCAGTTTTGGTGAAAACTATACAGAAATGTGCAATATGTTTAATATTGCAATGTAAAAATACTCATTCCCCCTAATTCTTCCATTCACAGTGTAGAGCCAGTAAACTGCTGAGGCAGCATTATGCACAAGTATTACTACAGTGTTTTTATGTTTACATTTCCTGAGAAATCGTTAAAAAATGTGAGTTTAACAGGTGAAAACTGTCTTAATTGTTTACTTAAAGGTTCAGCGTGCAGGATGTAGCAACATCGAGCAAAAGCACCGATTTAATACCCAACTCCCACTCCCAAAATGCTAATCTGTCAGACCCCACTCTGTGCAGACAAAAGAGTTATAAATGGGGCCCCTGGCCTGCTTGCATCTGCAGAAGAAGGGCTGTTATGGCTGCAGGCAAGTCGCGAAGGGGGTGAGGTGGGACTGATTTGCATATTCACAGATCCCCAAATGTTAATGAGGCAAATATCTATGCAATTTTAAGGCATTACAGAATGATTTTCTTGGTTAAAAACCCTTATTTTGAATTAACATGAACAGAGGTGGTTTTTAAAGGGTTTTATCAGTGTTCATAGAAGGACTTTAAGTTAATTAGATAAGGTTTTATGTGATTTAATAAGGAATTTGGGTTAAAGGGTCAAATTAAATAAGTGGTAAAGAGTTTTTGTGTGAAAAATCCAAACTTCTTTTCATTCATTCAGAAAGCACTGAGACACGATGTCTCCTCATCTCCAAACTGCTATGAGTGCATTCATGCTACCTAACCTTCGACAGAGAGAAAACACACTGATTTGATTAGGCCCACTCCAGTCTTTAAAGTCTCCTGGAAATGTCAGCAAAATCATCAAAGCAGCCGCCTGCTTCATAAAGCTCAGATCAAAGGCATTCTCAACATACTGCGCCTTCTATATTATTGGCTCACGGGCAAAACGTCTACATCTGCACAACATTATTGGTTTTACGGGAGTGTTATAAGTGGAGACAGACCAAAACAGGAGAGACAAGTGACATTTCCCCCTCTTAGCTTCACCCTCAGCCCACCAACTCTCTGCCTCTTTGGCAAATATGTCACATGTGCTCTGCGTGATATCATCCCCGTTTTCAGAGGAATTCCTCTTTGTTTGTGCAGGCTGCTGTGCCCCCCCCCATGTTACAGTAAACGTTTCTTTTAATAAGAACAATAAGAACATGAATAAGGATGATAGCAGGATCAGAATCTATGGATCAGGGCCTGTTTTTCAACCTTGTTTTCCAAGGAACCATGAATTCTGAAGCTCATCGGGGTGTTCTTGAATTACAGATTATGTCACCAGTGGAGCTGGGCCAAAAATGGGTCACAGAACAAAATTATGACCCGAAGCATTTTAGCTAAGCAACCAAAGGCTGGCCGAGGAAAGAGAGGATTCACATCCTTCATTGGCCAAGTGCAGACCTGAGTGTGGCCTGCAGCTGAAACAGACAGTCAAAGCCAGATGCTTCTCCAACGTTGCTCAACCGGCCGAGTTCTGTGAACAAGAGTGGGCAAAAAGCCCCCAGAGCAGATCCAAGTGGAAAGCAAGAAGGTATAGAGGACGTTTGATTGACATAATGGCTGCTGAAGATTGAGGCACAACATGCTTTCACATGTGTGATAGCTGAGTTTCTGTGATATCTAATGGCTCTATTATGTGGAATGTTATTTATGACCAATATCTCTGAAATATGTTGACAGATACTATATGTCCGACTGACTATTTTCACCTTTTATTAGCAGAGCAACCAGGATGGATTTTGAGTCCAGGGCCAAAAAGTCCAACTTAAAGGGGAACTCCGGTATTTTTAAACCTTGACCTTATTTCTGGCATGAAATGCGTTCATCTACTCACTGAGAACAGTTTGGTGAAAGTCGGCGTCCTTCGGAAGATATTTAGATAACTGGAGATCCATATAACGGAGTGAACGGGGCTTAGAGGATGCAGCCTGTTAGCACATAGCTGCTGTTATGTGGCTACTTGCAGCTATAGGAGAGCTAACGGAGGGATTTCTACACAGGCACTCTACTGGGCCCACTTCATCCACACGCCCCCCTGCAGCACAGTTTATTCACTCCGTGCTCTGTGACAGTCGGCTAACTTCACACAGAGTTTGCTGCTGATAGTTTTGTGCAACATGGCAGGATATTTATCAGATTTTGACAACATGAACGAGGACTTTGAGTAAGATGGACGTTCTTACCGGAGTGAATAAGCTGTGCTGCAGGGGGGCGTGTGGATGAAGTGGTCCCAGTAGAGTGCCTGTGTAGAAATCCCTCCGTTAGCTCTCCTATAGCCGCAAGTAGCCACATAACAGCAGCTATGAGCTAACAGAGCTATAGCACACGTTCATTCATTCATTCTTCTTAAAGTATTGGTGAAATAAAGACAGATAATGCCTTATTTAGAGGCTGCATCCTCTAAGCCCCGTTCACTCCGTTATATGGATCTCCAGTTATCTAAATATCTTCTGAAGGACGCCGACTTTCACCAAACTGTTCTCAGTGAGCAGATGAACGTATTTCAAGCCAGAAACAAGGTTTAAAAATACCAGAGTTCCCCTTTAAGAAGCATTTTAGTCAAATTGATCATTATGGTTTTTGCATCTTAGGCAGCACAGTAGGAGTTTTCTTGTGTCTCTCAGCTAAATAATGTGGACTGTGTGCATGGTTGGATTGATAAATACATCCCCAAAAAAACAACTTCGCAGCTCTTCGCATGTTTTTTGTGTCTAATTTTGGTCGTTTTCTGTGAACTTGAGTGTTATTTTATCCTTTCCTGGTGTTTCTTTTCTTCTTTTTGTCATTTTGTGTCTTAAGATTTTTATTCTTTCTTTGTGTATTTGTATTTTTTCCCTCTTTTGATCATAATGAGTTCATCTGCATGTGTTCTGTCTCTTTTATCTGGTTTCACGCATCTCAAATTCCCCAAAAAGATGCTACGTGCTGGTAAAATTTAAAAAACAATTCACACAGAGTCTCAACTTTCTGGGGAATTTGAGTTGTGCATAGATGGATAGATACATGTAAAAACTCCCAACCAAAGGGATAATCCGATAGATGAAGTCTTGAAATGATTAAAACATTTTAAGCCCATAACATCACCACTGAAATGCTCCCTGCAGCTTACATGTTGCTAGGGGCAACATTTCAGTACAGCTTTTACAGCTTATTAGGAACTAAGATTAACATTTACGATCATAAAGACCAACACACACACACACACACGTGCACAAACCGTTACTCTTTCTTATGGACTGGTGGTGTTTCATCTTCTGTAAGCTAACTTTCACCATTTTATATCATTCTTTGACATCCACACCACTCTTCTGTCCCACAGTGTGACTGTAAATAAGACACTGAAGGTGCGTGTGATTTAAAGACTGAACCACCTCACATATTAATCTCACCTGGCACGTTCTCTCTCAGTCCATGTGATGCTGTGCAGCACTGTGTCTTCATGTGTAACCCTGGTTTTATGTCTTATACCCACCTCCACCCACCTGCTCAGCCTCACAGCAGGCTGCACAGACCTCAGGGCACTTCAGCAGATCAAAGACACGTTGGCCTGAACCCTCACCTCCTCAAAATCTCACAAGCTCCATCCCCGGTGCCTCAAACTAACCCCACAACACTCTCCTTTCAACTCTACCCCAGAGGGGCTTACCTTCGACCGGTTGCACATCAGATCAAACTGTAAGAAGTGCCGTCATTTCTCTCTGGGATGTCCAGACATCCTCGTGCTCTCAGGTCTTTGGAGAGTTCCCATAATCACACTCACCTCCACCCTTTTCACCCACCCTCCTCCCGAGTGCCCATCCCATCCATGTGGGCAGCCTAACGGTTTGAATCGGGTAGGGATTTGAATTATTAATTTCAGAAGAATTTGGTTTTGAAGTCGGTTTGACTCCGACGTCATCTTCTGAAAAACATCCCGCATAACCACACCTGATGCTGACGCCTGCGGAATCTGGAGAGGCGGTGGGAGTTGAGCTATAAACACAGCCTGCCGAGATGATTGAAATAGTTGCAGGCTTGTATGATTAGACAATGTGTGGAACATGTGGCCATTAAATTACTTCTGTGCTCAGGAAGATCTGTCTGCAGCCTTTAAGACTTCAAATTGAACTCTCATGCTTTGTATACAACTGTAGCCAAAGCTACATATGAGAGAAAACTGCGGAAACATACATTAAGCTGCAACAAACCTAACAGTTTAACAGTAAAAAGACGATGGAAAATGCTCCATATTTGTATCACTGTGACTGGCAGAGTCCTCCGGTGCTGCTGCTTATACTGTACCTTCGTAAAAGGCCTACAGCACTTTCCCACTGCTTTAAAAAGCCACATAATTGTGGATGTTCGTGTGTCTTGTAATAAGAGGAAGTATATTAAGAGATTTTGTAAAGTAAAGTCTGTTGACAGCGGCAACTTTCTCTGGCATTTTCAAATCGGTCAGCTGAAACATTAACACTTAAATGGACCAGAGAGGTGCCCCGGTTGTTCGCTATGAATAGCAGCTGTAGAGGTCTCATTTGTTTGAATTAAAAGTGTTACTCCTCTGTTATATGAACACTTCAGATCACATGTGTGGAAAACAAGCACACTGTTGACCCAGAGATTGCAGCAGGCACCATAGAGAGGATGTGAGGCTCCACCAAATAGCTCAGACAGGTCAAAGAGGAAGAGTTTCAACATATAGATTGCATTTCTCCCCTGACTGATGAGAGCTGTCACGGCATCTCAGTCAAATATAGTCATCACCACCAGGTCCTATAAAAATACCCTTTACTGTACAGTCGATAAGTCAAACTGCATAAAACTGTGTAAAAGTGAACCTTTACAGCCCAAATATTCACACAAATCTGCCAGATCAACATGAATATTCTGAATACTTGAAAGCATCCGGCCTTAAAACTATTGGATGTGTGTCAGTCTGGTCGTGCATTTAGTAAAGCAATTAACGGTTGTCTGTGATTAACAGCTGAGGACTTTCATTGCAGTACCCTGAGGGGGAATTTGTCACTAAAAGCCCCGTAAAATCACATCAGAACCTCCCTTTCATGTCAACATTAACATCTTTCAGTGCCAATTAATATTTATACCTTTTGATTGGACTGACATGGAGGTTTTATTGTCTTTCTTTTGTCTGTTGTGCATCTGAGATCTGAAGGCAAATTTGCATGCTTTTGTAAAACTCTCCGCCACACACGGAGTCTCTCATGTATCATTACTGTGATTGAGAGCTGACACCGGCGGCTGTTTCCTCGCTGTCACCCTCACCTCACACATCCAAAGACGAGCCACCTCAGCTCTGGACGGCCCCGTCGTGTCATTTGAGTCATCGAAATGGCTGTGGTGGGTCTTGCTCAATAAAAAAAGCCACATCCGTGCACAGCAGCGGCACATTTCCGAGGATCAAGAAGAATTCCAGCAGCCGCTGGTTTTGATCCCAGACTCGATGGCTGCCAGATACAGTTAGAACTTGGGTTCATTTTGTCAGTTCAAACTATTTGGAAACTCATTTGTAACCAACGTTTGCGTCCATGACTGGAAATACAACCTCAAAAAGTTGGGATGTTGTATAAAAAGTAAATAAAAAGAAAATGCAGTGTTTTTCAAACCCCATAAACTAATATTTTATTCACAATTGAACATATAAAACACGTCAAATGTTTAAAGTTTGATGTTTCAAAAAGAAAGTTGGGACAGGTCCATGTTTCCCACTGTGTAGCATCCCCTCTTCTTTTAACAACATCTGCACACATCTGGGAACTGAGGAGACCAGCTGCTGGACCTTTGGGAGATGAATGTTGTCCCGTTCCTGTCTGATGGAGGATTCTAGCTGCTCAGCAGTCCTGAGTCTAAATGTTTTCAGGTGGTGAAACATCTGGACTGCAGGCAGGTCAGTGCAGCAGCTGGACTCTTCTACCATGAAGCCCTGCAGCTGGAATAGATGCAGGATGTGGTTCAGCTTTGTCCTGCTGAAATATGCAAGGCCTTCCCTGAAGAAGGGAGCAGATGTTGCTCTGAAACCTGTTTCTACCTTTCAGCATTGATGGACTAACAGCTGATAAGAAGCTGGATGGTCCCTCTCCTCTTTATTCTGGAGGAAGCAGCCTCCATGTTTTTGATCCCTCTGACCACAGAACAGTTTTCCTCTTTGTCTCGGTCCATTTTAAACGAGCTTTGGTCCAGAGAAGACGGCAGAGTTTCTGGAGGTTCACATGTGGCTTCTTCTCTGGCTGATGGAGCTTTAACCTGCATCTGTGGATGTTACAGTGAGCTGTGCTCACAGACAGTGATTCCTGAGTGTTCCTGGGTCCATGCAGTGATTCCAGGACAGAATCAGGTCTGTTTCTAATGCAGAGCTGCCTGAGAGCCTGAAGGCCACAGAGATGTCTCCAGATCCTCTGAATCCTTTGATGATATTATTTTCTGTAGATGATGGAATATTCAAAGTCTGAGGAACTTTATTCTGCCTCTCTAAGGTGCTCTTTTTATACCAATCATGTTCCGGGCCCGTTGTTAATTCACCTAATTAGCTGCAACATGTTCCTCCAGCTGTTTCCTCTGAGTACCACTTACTTTTCCAGCCTTTTGTTGCTCCTGTCCCAACTTTTTCGAGAAGTGTTGCTGCCATTAGATTCAAGATGAGCTCATAATTTTCATCCTAAAGTGTCTCACTATCAACTTTTGATACATTTTTTATGTTCTACTGAGAATAAATCATTGACTTATGAGGTTTTCAAGTCACTGCATTTTGTTTTTATTTACATTTTAAATAAATAAAGTAAATTAAAATATAGATTTTACAGGAAGACTGTTGTTGGGATTGAAAACCGTGGCTGTGCTTCAATATAAAAGTAAGCTAACAGTTCTGCTAAAAGTAAGCTAACAGTTCTGATAAAAGTAAGCTTACAGTTCTGCTAAAAGTAAGCTAACAGTTCTACTAAAAGTAAGCTAACAGTTCTGCTAAACGTAAGCTAACAGTACTGCTAAAAGTAAGCTAACAGCTCTGATAAAAGTAAGCTAACAGTTCTACTAAAAGTAAGCTAACAGTTCTACTAAAAGTAAGCTAACAGTTCTGCTAAACGTAAGCTAACAGTACTGCTAAAAGTAAGCTAACAGTTCTGCTAAACGTAAGCTAACAGTACTGCTAAAAGTAAGCTAACAGCTCTGATAAAAGTAAGCTAACAGTTCTGCGAAAAGTAAGCTAACAGTTCTACTAAAAGTAAGCTAACAGTTCTACTAAAAGTAAGCTAACAGTTCTACTAAAAGTAAGCTAACAGTTCTGCTAAACGTAAGCTAACAGTACTGCTAAAAGTAAGCTAACAGCTCTGATAAAAGTAAGCTAACAGTTCTACTAAAAGTAAGCTAACAGTTCTACTAAAAGTAAGCTTACAGTTCTGCTTCAAATAGCTTTAAATCAGGAATAATAATAAAAAAAAACGTGTAACATGCAATAATTGCTTTTGTTCCTGTCTTCTGTCTGCCAGATACTATTATTTTCCCATGGAGTGGTTTATGTTAATGAAGACGCGATTTTATGCGCCATTAACCCACAAACACACACAATTCTCAAACTTCCCTGAAGAATCAGGTCATCCCTGAAATGATTCATCCTTCAAACTGTAAAGCACACACAGACTGAACACATCCACTGCTTCATTACATCAGTGTGTGTATCCACCCCTGAACAGACCTAATGACTGAAGGGAGGCACTCGACAGGCTTACTGTACTCTGTCTGTGTGTGCGCCCATCTGTGTGTGTGGCGTGCCCTTGCCGCCATACGGTACATTCAGCCAAGAATATTAAGCTAATTGTTTATTAAAAGAAAATGTCATGTGCTTGTCAGCCAAAAAGGGGGAAGGACAGACAGCCAAATCCTATCAGGGTTCATTAAGAAGTCCCAGTCAGTTACCTCTTAACATAAAAATGACTCTTTCAGTCATTCTGTGGATTTCACATAATACATGGAGCTTCCAGTTAGCAGTTTACCTGTAAGACGGTGAAACATTCGGACTCTTTTGCTCCACGCTTTTATTTTTTGCAGTATGATGTAACATTGAGTGAAAGCAGATGAGTCAGTGTATTTGGAAAAAATGTGAGCTCCACCAAGAGGTCAGAGCACAGCTTACTCATTCATTTTGGGAAACCAAAAGACGCTAAAACCATGTACGGAAAGGTTTGGATTTTCCACTGCAGACTTTAATCCTTCCTAACCATGTTCAGTTAAGTTCTTAGTCAAATACATGAATAAAGAGTTCCACTAAATACAGCAAAGTTAGATGTCATGAATATAAATTAATCCATGGCTATCATAATGGATTAACTGTTCAGAGACAGTTTATCAACAGGTACAGGTCGGTAATTAACCCTGCGATAGATCACAATCATACCATTACAGGGGGTCTCGAGCCACACCTTATATCTTATTATATATTGCCAGGAGAACAGGATACCAGAGCTACTTAATAGCTTATTAATAAAGGATCTGCACTTCCACAGCTTCTGTTGGCCTTACTGTTCCATTCTTTCACATGTTGTAGCTAAATATCAAGCCATCGTCATTGTACTTCTTGTGTCATTTGGCACAGCTCAGCCTTTTCTCCCTGTTTCCCTTCCTTAAGAACGGCTTCTTGACAGCCACCCTTCCATGGAGACCATTTCTGATGAGGCTTGGGCCAACAGTAGATGGATCAGCTGAAGGTCCAGATGCATCTCTCAGGTCCTGTCAGGTCACAGCTGGATTTTTTCCTCTTTCTTAAGGACATCACTTTCAGATCCTGTTCATCTGCTGTAGATAGTTTTTTAGGCCTGACACTTCTTCTTTTGTCCTCCACTTGTCCAGTTTCCTCAAATGTTTTAAGGACACACTGCACACCATGCTGAGCTCTTTGGGAATCACCTTGTTGCTGCAGAAATCCTATTTTCTGTCTGTCAAGCTGTGTTTTCTTTGCTGTTTTTCATAGATGCAACTAAAGAAATGGGTTTGGATGCTTGGAATAACACGGTAATTTTGACATAGATTATAGCTATTTCATTACTGTTGTGTTTTAAAGCAAGATGATTCCCTGACAAAGCTATATCCAGTCATATTTTTACTTTTTCTTTGACTTTTTTTGTAAATGTGTTTGATTATAATTTTATTTCATCATAAGGTCACATCGTTAATCTAAAAATGTATGTTTTGTTACCATCTCTGTGAACACTGTAACTCTTTATATGAAATCAACACCCCACTGGCCTAATCTGCCACCATACGAACAGTCTGTACCCTGCAGGGATGGAAAACTTGACTCTCATTTCAACTGTAAGCACAACGGTTATATTATACTTGTCACGTCTTTTAATCATGTTGCTAAGGTGGAGTTGTATTAACTTTTGTGATTGCAACAAATGACTTTTGCCTTTAGCATTTGTTCTTCACACAGGAAAATGAATATCTGTGTGAAAATGCAGACAATTATTCACACAAGCACACACACTAACACATTCATGTCACTGAGGGTCACTCACAGCTCAGCTGGTGTGAAATAACATCTTCTTGTCCTGAAACTGGAACACTTTCAGACTGCGGCCCCCTGCTGCTGTCAGCCTGAGATCAAGGCTGAGAGATGGGAGTCACACAGGAGAGGTCAAACACTCAGCGTCTTGTATTTAATAAAACGTAGCTTACAGACACTCTGAAGATACTCTTTGGTTGCTTTGCAGAGTTGTGAAACAGTGTGAGCTGATTTACCGATTTCCTCAGTGTTGTAAACCCCTGTAGAGAATGTGAAGGGATGAGATGGGATGACCTTCCTTTACAGTCATCCCTTCATGTTAGATTTAGTTTTTTTTGTGATTTAATGAAAGAGAAGAGATGGAGAAATAAATAAGGAGAAAGAGGATAGACCTTGCTGTCAATCTGTTAATTAACAAGCCGGTATTGTGCTTAAATCTGATCCACCACAAAATTCATCCCCTGATTTTTGTCAAATATTTTAAAGTAAACAAAATATTATACCTCCAGGTAGTTTCAGCCATATATTTATCATATAAAGTCATGTTTACTCATCATATTAGCAATAAAGACGCATTCTAATATCTAAACTTGTATTATTTCTAGTGGACAGATATATTCAGCATTTGGTTATGAGGTTTAGAAATGGACTGATTTATGATAATAGAGTCTGAGCTTATAGTTTGAGCATAGAAACATTATTCTGAAGCCAGGATTCAGGGTCTTTGCAGAAAAAAAGTCAGCCTGAGAGCAAGCAGGAGTGCAATATGGCGTCCAAACAAACCAACATGCCACAGCAACTTCGAATTCGAAATCCTTATTCTAAAAAAATTAATACACCGTATAATTACAGACAGAATTAAAAGGTTTGCAAATCTTATGAACTATTTTAACAGAACATAGAAGAGACGGGAGATATTTCCACTTTTCCATGAAAGATATCAGCTCATTTTGAACATGTCCCAAAAAAGACTCAAATCATCCAGCACTGACTTGAGACCAAGGTGCGCTTTTTATACCCAGTTATGTTACTGACCTGTGCTTAATTAACCTAATTAGTTTGAACTGTTCCTCCAGCTGTTTCTTCTCAGTTCTTTTTACTTTTCCAGCCTTTTTTCTCCCACCCCGACTTTTTTAAGACTTCTTGCTGCCATTAAATTCAAGATGAGCTCTTTTTTTTCATGAAATAGTAAAATGTCTCACGTTCATCATTTGACACATTTTCTATGTCGTTTCTGTTTTTATTTTTTATTCACACAGCGTCTCAGCCTTTACAGAATTGGGGTTAGAGGTTTTTTTCTTGCATTCAGTTGGACTTCTTGCTGCCATTAAATTCAAGATGAGTAGTAAAATGTCTCACTTTCATCATTTGACACATTTTCTATGTTCTTTAGTGGATAAAATGTTGTTTCTGTTTTTATTTTTTATTCACACAGCATCTCAGCCTTTACAGAATTGGGGTCTTTTTCTTGCATTCAGTTGGACTTCTGGCCAGTAAGATCAATATCTTTGTGAATACCCACGCCATGGTTGCCCAAAGCTCCCGTCCTTGCTTTTTTAAAAATAAATATCTAAGAAGTGTCCATCTGTATTTCTCCCTCAGCTCTCTAAATCTGACCTTAAATTCCCAGTCATGGTGACTAACCATTGAGGAAACCTCTGTTAAACTGAAACAAGCGAGCGTGTGCTGTGTTGCACCAGCAGTAAATGTCAGTGCGCCGCTGATTGAATGCACAGAGACAGAGATAAGTTTGGGGCAACATGCTGTCAGGGCAGAGGGAGGCAGACCCAGTGACCCACACTCGTCACACACCTCCAGCACTGCAGGCCTGCTGGCTAAAACCTAACCACCTCAGACCTGGGCCAAATTATTTTATTTCCAACTCACTATAAATCATTTTTATGACCTATTCTCATCGGCATCCTCAAACTGTAACAGTGATTGTAGATCATTTTTAATCTGAACTTGAAATGTTCTGGACATCACTATCTGTGATGTCCAGTGTGGTGCTTGTTTCATGGAAACTACAGTGTTGCTTCACTGAGGTATTTACAGTATGAATAAAGCAGGTGATTTATAGCAGTAAAATAATATCTTCTGCTGATTTAATGTTAGCGGCTGTTTTCTTTTATTGCAACAAGTGATATGGTTGTGCTGCACTTCTGCTGACCCACTTGTGCAATAAATAACTTATGCACTATTAATCCAGAACTCTTTGTATGTTTAAAGATGAAATTGACATGTTTGTTAATTATTTGCGATGAATTGAGGTTTGAACAATAGAAGCATATAGAATTCTCCGGTCTTGTGACAATAGCTGTCATATACATTCAGAGCTACCAGAAACCTGTCACTTTTCAGGATTTTATTGATTATATGTGACAGGGAGTGAAGCTGGTGGGTAGTTCTACTCCAGGAGCAGGTGTTCCCAAGGGTAAAGGCACAAGAGTTGAGCTTATTGATATTTCATGGAAGGACACCTCAGGATCATCCCTGCAGCACTGGAGCTACGTGTGATGTTCATCCATGTTCGTTTAGTTATTTCTCGGCTCAGTTTCACTTTCCTCTGGTGAAAAACCTCTGAATACATATTGAAAATAAAAGAATAAACATGTATAGAGCTCTGGAAAATTCACTCTTGAGTTCCCTTCATGGAAATTTACAAGATCTGCAGGATGTTGACAGCAGCATGTGACCAGAAACAGGTGGTACCCTCATTTCTATTCTGGGAATACAGTATTTAGGCAAGCATACTTGCCAGCCAACTCCATTAAAAGAGAGACCCAGTTTACAGCACTGTGTCCTTTGATTTGCAAGTGTGATATGAATCAAACACACTTACAAATGGTGGTTGCAGTGGGAGATGACACTTTTCTAAACAAAACCCCACAGAAAAAAATACAATCCACGATTTAGTTGCACTTCATGATCAGAACTTTATTGTTTCCACATCTTGTAAGTGCTCAGGCACGTTAATACTTTGTCTCCATAAAAGATTTAATAAATTACAATCTCTTTTTAATAGACAAAGTAGCTCGTAAATGCATCCATCAATACAGATGGACATTTTTCTCTTTTGTCTCTGCATGATGTCAGTGTGCACAGTCTCACTTTGGACCAAATGTTTGGCTGCAGCCAAGTGAGACCTGCAGCACACACAGGGGCATACAGGCTGAATAAAAACCAGAGAAGGGCACCAGGGCACAGTGTGTCAACAGCTCAGTTAAGCTGTTTTTGGTGATGAGTTTTTTTCCTGCAAGCTGCATGCTGGGTTTATTTATCGAGATAGAGGAAGGAAAGCAGTTGAGCTTCATTGTAACTGCTATTACAAAACGCACAGGTAAAATCTCTGTAATCTTCTCATTCTGACAGAATTTTAATGAGGTCAAATGCACATGGTACAGAGATAGCAGCCAAGTAGCAGAACTACTGTGTTAAACCCCCTCCCCAGCACCCCATCATCCCTTCTCTTTTGGCAGTGTTGTGGCCTGGAGGCAAAGCTCCCACACAACAGACGGGGCTCCCACTACACAGCCTGCAGGGTGGAGCTGTCTCAGTGTAAAAACACTGCCAGTACCTCTGAGAGTCAAATCACTGTCGCAGAACGCTGCCGTTTTTCCATTTTTGTTGAAATTAGCAATAATTTCATGTTGGGGAAAATAGCCTGAAGGCAGCACGGTAAAGCCTGGAGACCAGAAAGGTTCCTTTGTACACTCTGGAAATATGAATGAATATTCAATCCCATTTGGAAATTTAGGTTATATTTTGTCATCGTATTAATGTCTTCTTCAAAGACTTGTGTGTTCACTCTGGCTGTGTATGTCACAATAAGCACGTATTATACACAGATAATGAGGGGATTCCTCACTGGAAACCACTGTACACACTGCGCATTGGAAATTAGCAGCACCTGGGTTCACTGGGTTTACTGTTTGCTTGTTTTTCAACTAAATGAATGAAGCAAGCCCTCTATTGTGCCTGGGCCTTACAGAATCCCTAAAGCACAATCCATGTGTATGTCTGTACATGTGCAGGGCTCACACAGAGATTTATTTTTATGACAGTGGTGCTACATCCCTCCCACATCTATATGGGGAACAAAAAAAAAGCCAACTGGAGCTGTAAAGTGGATTAAAGTAAGGGGCTACATCAATTTGGGTTACCTACTTCGATAGCCATGGCAAGGCAAAGCTAGTTAAAGCTAAGTTTAGCTGTTGACTGTTTGGCTTAAAGGATAGAAAACTAAAAAATAGCTTAACTTAGTTTGCCCTACAAATCTACATGAAACCTTAGCTGGAGCTACAAGCTAATTTGAAGAATTTGCTAGATCAAGGAAGGGTTAACGGCCCAAAGTTTTTCAAAACTATAGCTTTTAATTGGTTTTGTTTTATAGATGTGATTTGTTATCTCTAAGTTGTGGGCCAAATAATTATATAATGTAAATTTTAGTTATATATAGAATATAGACTGTTCAACACCTGCATTAGTATAGTTATTATGCTGTAAATATAATAGCATTTTCAACTTTTCAATCTGATGACAGTGCTGCCAGAGGATCTAAATCTTTATTTCTACTGAACGCTGCTACTTTAGTTAATGCTCTTTGCCCTTATTGAGAAGTAAATCTACACTATAGCCAGTTAATTTAGAAACTAATGTTAACATTCATCCAGTAAATGTATTGGAAATGGATTGAAACAGATCAAACTAACAAACAAAGATAAATGCTAACGTAGTTAGCATGTGCATGCTTTAAGAAAACTGAGCAAACTTCGTGGCTTTAGTTGTGTGAAACTAGAGTCCATTTTGTCCTCGATATGAAAAATAAAAACATCTTGAAAAGTAACCAAATGAGTCGAATTATCTGAAGGTAACAGGTGAAGATTTTGTTTGATTTAGTTACACTCAACAGTGAAAATTTTAAGTGTGAAATTTACTTCATAATCGTAAATCACGCGAGATTTCGCTCAATAACTGTTAACCACGCGAGAATTCACTCAATAACCGTTAGCGACGCGAGATCAAGCAAAGTGGTGTTAAATTTAGATTTATTTCAGTTTTCAGTTTCTTACAGCATATTTAATTAAAAATGTGTGGGCTGTGTGTGTGATCCGAGTGGGGGCGCCCTCACGGTGGACAAGCCAGCGGGCTACGGTGTGGAGGCTTGTGGGGGAGGGACGTGCCTCAGCCCGACAGGAGGAGAGCCGCTGCCATTGGCTCCTGCGACGTTATAAATACAAGCAAATGGCTTTTACCGGCACAGAACAGGCGGAGACAACGGAGGAATTGGACGCACTGACACGCCGGCTGGGAGGCTCCGTGGCTGCATCTGTCGCTGTGTATTTTAACGATTCACACCCATCCAGGACTGGACCCAATTTTTTTATACTCAATCCCTGCTGAAATCAATGAAGGAGAGACGCTCGTGCCAGAAGTCCTCTCTGAAATCCAGCATGGATCCCAGTCAGAGTGTAAAGTGCAAGATCGTGGTGGTGGGGGACAGCCAGTGCGGGAAGACTGCGCTGCTTCACGTGTTCGCCAAAGACTGTTTCCCTGAGGTGAGGCTCGCAGACTGCTGGACACGATGCTAACTAACCTGCACACTTCATACTTTATATCACCATCAAACCGCCTCTTTCGTCTCCAGGACGTTCATGAAGCGCATTATGCGTTATGTTAATGTCATGCATGCCCTCATGTGAAGCTCCTATCCTGACAGCAGTGTTGTAAGATCATTGTTCTGAGGTCTAAAAGCCGCCTTCTAACACTCACTTTGCATGTCTCCCTTCAGAGCTACGTCCCCACAGTGTTTGAAAACTACACCGCTAGTTTTGAAATCGACACGCAGAGGATTGAGCTCAGCTTGTGGGACACCTCAGGTAATCATGCCCTCCATCAACCTCTGCCTGCCTCCTGCTTTGTGTGGACATGCCCCAACAAACCACAGAACTGCTCCCTGGATCCGTCTGAAACCAGTTAATTAAGTTTAGATGAGCAGAAGTCACCCCTGTTGGGTCGCATTTTAAACACTAAAGCTCTTCTGTTTTCCTCAAAGTGTCCAAATCGTTAGATCTAAAGAGTCTTAAGCCTGTATTTTATGAATAATGAAATGAATCTGCGACCCATTTCGATCAGTAAAGCTGGGTTAATCCCCTCTCATGCTCTGGAGCTGCTGTTCCTACAACACATTTCCCCTCAGATTAGTACATTAGAGAGGGCCTCACCTTTTACCTACATGGAAACGCGAGTGATTAGGAATGTAGAAATACTTCAGAGGAATGGCTTTCATTTATGAATTACTCCCAGCTGAGCAAAGCCGAAACCGGAAACGAACCACATTGATAGACTGAGTGGAGCTCATATTTTTACATCTGGTGAACACACTCTGAAATTCCTCTATTTTTTTATTTTTTTTAGGGGGGAGGTTGTGCAACCTGGGTTCTTTTGCTTTTAATGGCTTGTTGGTTGGACTTTGTGTTCAGGGTCCGAAGCAGCAGCTGCTGCCTCCCCATCTTTGTGTGTGTGCTTTAAATGCGAGTGTGTCAACAAACCGCGTTTCCATCCATCAGTGCATGGGCGCTGAATAGCACAGCAGTGAGGTGTGATTGAGGCGTATGTTGCAAGCGTGCGAGCATGTGGTGTGTGTTGCAGTGTGTGTGGGAGTGATGGGCGGGGATAATCCCACAGCCAGCTGTTGCGTGTTCCTGGCCTGAAATTCTTCAGCGAGGCCTGATTAACTTTTCTCGAATGCTAAGATCAGCCTGGAACATTTTTCCAGGCATTTTTCAGAGACGAGCCTCTGAATATCGTCTGAAAGTTGATTTTTCTTGACCTTTTTGCTGTGTTGCAAACTTAAGAGGGAATGCAAATGCAGCTGGAGAGGCTTGATAACACTGCAAGTGAGCAGGAGAAGCAGCTGAAGTTGACATTCCTTCCCTTCCCCGGTCTGTGTGTTCTGTGGAGGTGGAAAGGCGAAGAAATGAAAAGCGGCCAGAGTGAGAATTTTGTTTTATTGCGCCGTGTTGGCCGCCTGCCCCGAGCCATTTTTCTCCTTCTCTCTGCTTCATAAAACCGAAAGGGCAGAAGGGGGAGGGGTACGCTTCCTATTAGATCAGTGGATTTCAGATGGAGCCAGATACCCCCCCCCACCCAGCACACATGCACCCAGGGACCGATTGATACAGCTTTCGGCTCGACTGGGCCCTTTGTAGAGGCACCCATCGGCCACAGCCAATCCCATCGATCCCCCATCTCCTGAGGTGTGCTGGGGGGGGGGGCTTCCTTGTGAAATCCCGGCGGTCTCTCGGACAAAGACGAGCACGCAAAGCGCTCCCGAAAACACACCTACATGTGCGGAGGTGGTCTTTGTTCTGCAGGGATGAGTGGCTTAATGAGCAGCCTGGTGTGTGTCAGTGTGAGTGTTTAAAAGGGAGGCTGATGGGTGTAATTTAGGTCATTAAGGTAAATGCCTGCCAATTGTACAGCCTTCCATTTGTCCCCCACCCTGCCTGTCTGAGCTGGCTTTGCTTTCCAGGCTCTGGGTGAGGTCTGCTGGGGCCGCGGCGCAGCCTTTGATGCTTCTCTTTGCTTTCACCGGCAGAGGAAGCGGTTAAGGTTGTCTGTCTGTCTGCCTGCGAGTCTGAATGAGCAGCAAAGGTGTTTTGTTTGAGCGTCAAACAGGAAAGGAACACAGAGGGTAAACAGAGCAACCCCCGTGGCTCAGCACCTGAACGCCCGAGGCCTCCTCTCGCAGTAAAAATGAGCAAACGTGTCCCTCAGATACTTCACGTAGGAAATCTCACACAGGGCTGCAATTAGCCTTCGTTGCTGCTACTTTGATTTAAAAAATGTCAGAAAATAAGACCTACAAACACACTTTCCACTGAGAACAAAGGCCTCACAGTTCAGAACCTATGAATAACGTAAATGGCTGAAATGATCAATCGATTAACTGGATTACAAACTGTAGTGCTGACTGATTTTATTAGCGGCCCTGTGCTATAAACCGTGACACATAGTGACTGCTTTGCCGCATTTAGTTGACCCAAAAATGAGCCTGTAGGAGATCTCTTCTGTGCTAATCATCAGGGAGAAAGCATCGGTACAGAATCAGCGCCCTAAGCCTCATGCACGGACCCGGCCGAGCCGTCCAAGCAGAGGTGGGAAGGTCATGTCTTAGAAATTAAAACGGAGCTCCAGCCACCAGTGAATCTGATGCACATGATATTTTTCAGAGGGTTTATCCACGTAATCTAAGAAGAGGTTGTACATTTTGTCTTCAGATGTGCCTTTTCAAGCCGGGACTGATGCGCCTCGGTTCTGCATTGTGTCATGTGTGAAAGCACGGCTTCATGGCGCTGATCAGCTGATTTCACAACGCTGGCTTGGGGAAGGACACGGCGACGCACCGCCTCTGTTAGGCCTGTGGGAATTAGAAAGAGGAGCAGTGGCTTTTCCTTTTGGCCTGTGAGGCATCACAGATGTGAGACAGAGGTCAGGGATTGAGTTCAGAGCAGAACAAACACAAGGAAACTGAGATGGAGGCGAGTAAACCTGCATTAATTGTGGCTGGAGCGACTTCTTAATTCAAATTGATGTTTTTCAGACAATATTTGAACCTTTTCTGTTGTAATGATGCAGCCACAGGAAGTATTCTCTTTGTTTGTCAGCAACAAGCTGAGCTGGTAACACAAAGATAACTATAGATTGATTTAATAAACCTCTCGGCTCAGCAGCTCCAGGCTGCGAGCTGCATGTGAATATTCAGTTATCTTAAAAGCACATTTAGTCAGAGGTGATTTTTATCGTTGCATTTGAAAAATCAGTGACTGCCAGCTAACGTTTTGGTTCTAACTGCTGTTGCATCGGTGCCTCGTTGTGACTCACTGCAACGTCTGATCAGAAAAACAGAAAAGATGTAAACGAGAACGATTTCACGAGGAACTCAGATGTGTTAAAATGCAGTTTATGAAACAGAAATGGATGCAGCCGGGTTATTTACAGACATTTATTCTCTTTCCTGACATTCCTTCTGAAAATACAGATCTTTAATATGCAACTTAAACACCTTAAAGTCGCTTATTTTTACAGTTTCACTGTTGAATTTGTGGCATTTCCGCTTTTGAAAACGTTTCTGTAATAAAGCAGAAATATTTCTTATCTGATTAATTAACGGAACATTCAATTTGGTACCAAAATAATAATTGATGCAGCCCTATTTGTCTGTGAATTTAAGCTGATGTTGGTAAAGCAAGCTGGTAAGAAACCCTGATATTTGTCTCGTATTAATTTACTGGATTAATCATAAGTATGTACTCTGTTCACCCTTTTATTTTGCTCCCAAATGGGTGAAATGTGTGCCTTCTACTGTCTTTAATGGGCTAGTTACAAACACACACATAAACTGTGTTTATTCTGAAAACAGCTGCTTGTTACATCTGGCAACGATAGTGAGACTGAACCGACACTTCAAAGCTGCAGGATGGTAAACCAAAACAATTCTGCTTGCGTGGTCATTGGAGCCGGGGGGGGGGGTTATAAATCTTCCTCTGGGTCCGTCACTGTAAATGGTCACTTTCATATGAGAACGCGTCACTTGGCCCATTGTTTATATTAAAATATTGACGAAAGCAGCTTTAAAATGGCTGTTCTTAATATCCTGTCAATCAACAAATTGTTTTTGTGCTAATCTTGGACTCGGAGGACTGATGGAAACGGCTATTTCACGTCTCACAGTTCAGATATTCGCGCTGGAGGGAACTCCAGGAGACTGCTTAGTATTTTTCCCGCTTTAGAGATCAGTCGGAGATGTTTGTTCCAACATTTCTAGGCAGTTTTCCCAAACTACATCAAATGAATGCTCCAGTAAAATCTTATCTGAGGAATACAACAGCCACAGGAGCTCAGGCATTTTCTCTTTGAGAGCTCCCAGAGAGATGTGTTGGAGCCCCATGGATCTCATTTCACAATATTTATGCCTGGGAACCTTATGGAGGAGGTTGTTTTTGTCTTTGGAACAGCTGCTGTCTATGCATATTAGCTGGTCAGCCATTTGTCATTGAATGAGCTGTAATGAAAGAAATGCAATGATTGGTCAGAGCAGCCCAGATGATCATTTTCTTCTAAAGTTTCTAGAGTCTGTGGCATCTGCTGCCTCCCACGTAATGCTGCAAAGCTTAGCTGTGGGACTTTTTCATGCCTTCTGTAAGGTATCCGGCTACCCGCACACTCCCACTCGGCCCCCCCCCCCGTTCCTCTGTCGGCAGCCATTGTTGCATCGGATCACATTTCTGGGCTCAGTGAATTGGAGCCGCATGTCTGGCATTCCTCAGACTAAAGGTTTCTACTTCCTCCTCCACAAAGACCCCCATTGTACCCGGCAATCCCTGATCCTCAGCCTGTGTGGATCTCCAAAGCCCAACCTTGTTTCCAAGGGGGGAAATTGAATCACTGTGGAATTCGCCGACCGGTAGTGGGGTGGTGACACAGTGTATCAGCTGAAGGACGTGGGAATCCTGGGAGAGATTATTAAACTTCCTTTCTGCTAATGTCATGGAAAGATCTTCTGTGATGTTACACCTGAGCACACGCCCTTTGCCTCCTTGGCTTTGATTCATAATCCGACTTGCATCCTGCCAGTCCGTGAACAAGGAGCCGTCCGTCAAGCCTTCCTCTTGCTTTCTATTTGGGCGTCATACGTGTAAATCATTCACACGTTGGGGTTGATCTGGTTCCAGCGTCTTTATTGGCTCCTTCCTCAGATCTATTTCAGGTCCACACACAGGAAGATGTTGGATAGTTTAAGACTAATGTACGAGTTCTTGTTGTATGATCTTTATACCACTTAAAATATTCCGTGTGGCGATCTGGAAAACCTGACTGCAGCCTGCTGAGGCGTGTGATTGATTATCATAACTCTGAGTTGGTTTTTATTCTCTTTATCATAAGAGAAAAGCTGCAACAGAACGGCTACTTGTTGCCACCTCACATTACACATCGTACCTGTTCAGATTTTACACGGTGCAGCGGCGGCGTTTATGGCTGCAGATGTCTTGGTAACCACAGCAACTACAGCAGTTATTGGTTGAGGTTACTCTAGTTTAAACTGCTCCTTGTCCTTGGCTCCGTTTGTTTGAGACGAGGCCTGTTTGCGCTGGTGCTGCAGGATGGTTTTACTCGTCTGTCGCTGTCTGCTGTTTCCACAGGTGCCCCTGAAGGCTTAACGCTTCCCCGTGCACTCGCCACCCGTCAGCTCAGTTCTGCTCAGCTATGTTAGCTATGCAATAAAACAGCAGGCCTGCAGACCTGTTTCCAAACCTCCAGACTGTCAGCTGCTGCTGGCTTATTTCAGGTCTGTGTGCGTTTGAGATAAAGTGCTTTTTCTTATCGGTTATTGTGGGATTCCTTAAACATCGTGGAATATTTTAAGAACTGTTTTCCAGAAAGTAAGGACACATCTGGGGAATTTGAATAGTGAGTCACATTACATGAATTTCCCAGAGTGGTTATTTTCCAACTCGTTTCATGTCATTTCATCGCTTTAAGTGGTGTTTTTTCTTATCCCAGCTCTTCGGGGAAAGCAGCCCGTTTAGCTTTTCATCAGGACCACAGTGGAGGATTGGTCACTGGTACCGGGTCGCCTGGTGTCATTGTGCACAGCAGTATTCATTTTCTCTGGCTGGAGGGGTGTGCTGAAAAGGACGGAGGGGGAGGACAGGGTGTGCGTCTTCCTTCCAGATTTAGAGATCCTGTGGGAGAACAATGACAGGAGCTAATTAGATGACAGTCACCAGGTCTTTGTGTGCGTTAGCTCTGGGATTTCCTCGTATGTTTGCAGTTGGCAGGAAGGTGGCCTAAAAGCAGAGATCAGTCTCAGACGCAGCTGTAATGTAGTAATGACTCGTAAAATCAGCAGATAAGGTAAACGTCACCATTACCTGAGCTCTGCACAAACCTCTCCATGCTGCGGACAAACTGTGATCCTCTGGAGTTTTTCCCCTCTTTGCTTATGTTGTGCAGCTTGAAATGGTTTGGAAATATCTCCTTTACTATCTAATCTTCGGGTGAGTTCACAGGAATATGTGCAGACATACCAACGGGACCTCACACTCTGCACTAAGCTGCTTAGATGGGTGTGCGTTGATTAAAAACAGTCCATTTATTGTAAGATGTCAGCCGACTACAGCTCACCCTTCCAGTCTCGGGGTCTTTATTTTTCCACTGATTGGTTCCAGGCAGCGAGAGCTGAAAACCTTTCAAACAAAGCAATGTGGTTGTGATTGATTGTGAAACGACCATGAAAAGTGGTAAATAAATGCTGTTGGGGGTCTGGTATTCCTCCTCGCGTTGTATTTCCTATAATATCAGTGATTGTTGCTCAGGTCATGACCTCTTGTTTTGTCTGCGTCTCTCAAGCAGTGAAGTTGGATATAACGAGTGAAGAAGTTCCCATCTGAAATTACTTTTTAAACTGTAATGACCATTAAGAAACCTAGATTGGCTCTTGCCTACTGTGAGTTGGAGATTATTTTCTTATTATAAAACACATGGAACACAAAGAAAGTTTGAACCTGAACCCATCCCTAAATTATCAGACAAGTTTTCATCGGTCAGCTCCACAATTTTACATGTATGCACATATATAATGTACAAATATGGTCAGATGGGTAAATTAAAGGTGATCAAACGTTAGGATATGACATGAATGGTTGCCAGGTGCTGTAGAATGACCCAACTGATCCTCTAATTGTGTATCCAGATGTAAATTACACATTACCTCACCTTGGAAATGAGCCTCCTGGCCAAAAGTAAACAAAAGGTTGCACCTTTCAAAATTAAATGTCCGTTGCCGCCGCCCCAAGAAGTGAAATCAGTGGAGATGGGTGTATTTACCCACGTATCCTAGAAGATGTTTCAAAGACGCTGCACATCTGGAGCTTGTTTACTTTGATCACGTGTAGGATCTATTCTTAGACCAGTGATTTTTAATTGTATTGTAGACTGTCTGAAATACACTAAGGAGTAAATGTATACAGGAAATCAGTAAAAGTGACATTGCAGAATGCATAGGTTAAACAAAGCATGTTATCCTGAATTAAATTAAACATAAAATGTCACTATAATCTCTTTGCACCTAGTTTACTCGCATAAATTACACGTAAATTAGTTTCTCAGCTAGCTAAACGGCAAAGCTAAAATGATACCTGGTATAAGTAGCCTGTAAATGTACATTTAAAATTAGTTTTATGCTTAATTTATTTATTATGACAAGTTTCCAGGAGGAAAATGTCACCCTGTATTGTTTTCATAATGAGTCACAACATTTGCTGACATGGCTCAAAAAGAGTTTAAATGTTGGAAAACAAGCTAACGCTAGCTAGTTTGAAACAAGCTAACAAAAAACATTTGCTTACTGACTGATGCTAACCGATGCTAAACAACAACTGGAATATTATTTGTTACGTTTTAAAACTTCACAGTAATCTCTATTACTTTTATCTGGATTTTAAGACATCAACAAGTGCACATCTGCTTTCTTAAGTTTGTAAAATTATGTTGGCTAACATTAGCCAACTTATCGGTTAGCTGCCAAAAAGAGGCCAGAAAGTGATTATTTAGACGACTTCTGCTATCTTCTCATAATCTAATTCGGTTAGTAGAAAATCGTACCAGTTTAGAACGTAATTATTTGAATATTAATATTTTCAGCACATTATTCTAGCTGTTTTTAAAAATTCTGTATTTTATGACATCAACAAGTGCACATCTGCTTTCTTAAGTTTGTAAAATTATGTTAGCTAACTTTAGCTAACTTATTGGTTAGCTGCCAAAAAGAGGCCAGAAAGTGATTATTTAGACGACTTCTGCTATCTTCTCATAATCTAATTCGGTTAGTAGAAAATCGTACCAGTTTAGAACGTAATTATTTGAATATTAATATTTTCAGCACATTATTCTAGCTGTTTTTAAAAATTCTGGATTTTAAGACATCAACAAGTGCACATCTGCTTTCTTAAGTTTGTAAAATTATGTTAGCTAACTTTAGCTAACTTATTGGTTAGCTGCCAAAAAGAGGCCAGAAAGTGATTATTTAGATGACTTCTGCTATCTTCTCATAATCTAATTCGGTTAGTAGAAAATCGTACCAGTTTAGAAAGTAATTATTTGAATATTAATACTTTCAGCACATTATTCTAGCTGTTTTTGAAAATTGTCTAATAATAATTTACACTCTGCTTCCTGTTTTAGTTGGACCCAGCTAAAACCTAAAGTGATGTAATACAGGCAGTTTATTATGTATGGTTCAGTGTTTGGTTTATGTTGGAACTGACAGAGCTGTTTATTTTGGCTACACTGTAATTGAAGAGCCTTTTTCTCCCAAGCATTTTCAGCTGAAACAGAGGAAGTGAGATAGAGGGGAGGAATGCTTCTCAGGTGTCTGTGCACACGTTGGCCTGTTGAGGCCAAGGCCTGGAAGCGTTGTTTAAAATGGTGTCCAGTCCTATCCAGACTGTTTATAGTGGGACTCAAAGTGTTTTCTGGGGGGGTTGGTGTTGGGGTGTGTATGTCACAGTGCATTCCTGGCTTTTCTTCACACCAGTGTTTGGAGAAAACCTCCCAGGGGAACCTTCGGTACCCAAAAACGAAATTCTCCAGATTTCTGGCAGCTGGTTATGTGTGTGGTCGCCCTTCCTTGTCATGTGATCTTGACCCACCTTGATAGAACGCTATCCTCCCCTAAACTCCCCTCCTTGCCCTTCCTCTCCGGAGATGTTTCAGTCTTGCTGAGAGATGGGCGTCTCCCTCGCACATGGTTTCCATTTGAGGAAGGAGTCATTTCCTCACTCTGAAGTTCTCAATTTCTCTAGAGATTTTTTTTTTTTTTTTTTTAAACAAGTTATTTTACTTAAGTCAGCACATTTTTCTACTGATGCGGCATTATTTGTTTTTCTTGCCTGGTTGCTATGGCTTATAGCTGAAATTCAATCATGTCATTTGAGAATAACTGTCAGAAATTCTTGGAGGGGTTAAGCAATGATTTGGCCCCTTTTTATGCTCTCATTAAACCTTTTCTGGGGATTTCTTTTCTAGATTTGGTTGCTGCTCCTCACTAGAATACTGATATTTCCTTTGCTGGAAAGGAATCTTCTAAGAACTATGACTTAGACGGGAAATCTTTGGTGTTCTGGCCGAACAGCTTGTGAATGCAGGTCTAAGCTTCTTGTTTTCCTTTGTTTCAGGCTCTCCGTACTATGACAACGTAAGACCCCTCTCCTATCCAGACTCTGATGCTGTCCTCATCTGTTTTGACATCAGCCGCCCTGAAACCCTCGACAGCGTATTGAAAAAGGTTTGTTGCTGCTCACCGATGCATTTATTCAAGAAGCAAGTCTTAAAGGGGAACTCCGGGATTTTTAAACCTTATTTCTGGCATGAAATACGTTCATCTGCTCACTGAGAACAGTTTGGTGAAAGTTGGCGTCCTTCAGAAGATATTTAGATAACTGGAGATCCATATAACGGAGAGAATGGGGCTTAGAGGATGCAGCCTCTAAATAAGGCATTATCTGTCTTTATTTCACCAATACTTTAAGAAGAATGAATGAATGAACGTGTGCTATAGCTCTGTTAGCTCATAGCTGCTGTTATGTGGCTACTTGCAGCTAAAGGAGAGCTAACGGAGGGATTTCTACACAGGCACTCTGCTGGGACCACTTCATCCACACGCCCCCCTGCAGCACAGCTTATTCACTCCGTGCTCTGTGACAGTCGGCTAACTTCACACAGAGTTTGCTGCTGATAGTTTTGTGCAACATGGCAGGATATTTATCAGATTTTGACGATGTGAACGACGACTTTGAGTAAGATGGACGTTCTTACCGGAGTGAATGAGCTGTGCTGCAGCCATGCGTGTGGATGAAGTGGTCCCAGTAGAGAGCCCCGTTCACTCCGTTATATGGATCTCGAGTTATCTAAATATCTTCTGAAGGACGCCGACTTTCACCAAACTGTTCTCAGTGAGCAGATGAACGTATTTCATGCCAGAAATAATGTTTAGATTTAAAAATACTGGAGTTCCCCTTTAAATTCACACAGTCTGACACTAAAAAAATAAACCAAAAATCCTGTAAATCAGTCATTATTTGAGTTATCCTGCTAATTAAAAGACAAAAATACTAACTTCTTAAACTAAACATTCCCCCACGTTAGGCCTGACTTTAAATCTGCAGTCAGGGCTTTTTGTGATCTTTCTCACATCACATCTTGTGATGTTAAGTCGTAAAGCCATAGTGTGACTGAGAGGAGAAGTCCTGACGTGTCGCTGAACCACCAGCAGCTCGCATGGAGCTGCTGGTGGTTCACATCAGGTGACCCTGGTTGTGCTGGCTGACTCCCACATGTCCAAATGTGCACAGAACCAGTCTTCTGACTGATGGGTGGCTT
Organism: Leuresthes tenuis; assembly: GCF_036924035.1. Lineage (NCBI taxonomy): Eukaryota > Metazoa > Chordata > Actinopteri > Atheriniformes > Atherinopsidae > Leuresthes > Leuresthes tenuis. Next base: position 24,144,766 of record NW_027325355.1, read on the forward strand.
TGATGATACTAGAAAACAACACAATAGAAATATATAAAAGGTCACCGTCGCCTTGTAGTATGACATGTGGTCGTCTTTGAAAGACACTTCCTGTTTAGTTTTTTTTATCTGATACAGAGTTTAGATCCTGCCACATATAGGATCCAGCTGTTCTGGGGTGTTTTCTGACAGAAACGATCACACAGCAGCAGTTTGATGGTTCAAAGGTAGCAGTGGAGATGGGTTGCAGTGCTCTTTGACCGCCTGCCAGCCACGTCTGGAATATGCCGTCCACTTCCTCTGGCAGCAGGCTCTTTTTGGATAATTGAGGTCACACGTCAGGGTTCAGCAGCGCCCCTCGTCTTATTTATTTAGTTTAAAAAGAAGAATGTAGAGTGTAATCTCCCCCAGAGGAGTTAAACGCTGTGAAATACTAAACCTCTGTCCTGCATTGAAGCTCAGGTCGTGTCTGGCAGCTATATTGGAGCTCTGCTCGTACAGAATGAAATTTGCTCTCTGAAAATGTGACTTTACCACACAATAAATGTTATTAGTGTGCTGAACATATTTCACTATAAATGAATAAGCCTCAAAGAGTGAAATGCGTCATCCAGCTAATCAATTGGCTGCAAAACGAGCTGTAGGCTCTGGGAACATCTGGTGATCACCGTTTCATGTTGTCAGTCAAACGTTGTGCTTCAGTTGCGTCTAAATCGGACGAGTCGGGTAATTCCTGTGGAAACATTGTGCAAAACAACTTCCTCTTCACATGTCAATGAACTTGATCCCCTGACCAGTCGGCCGACCAGCCAGCCAGCCCTGAGGCACATTAGCCTCAGATTAAACCCTAGAGAAATGCCGTTGATCACAGAGCATTTATTGTTGTCAGGGAGGAAACATGAGGATTATTTGTAGTTCCTTTTCGAGGTTTAAAGCATGTGTGCCTCCAGCTTTAACCTTTGTACGTACGTAAAGGGCAGGTGACTGGGATCACGGGGGGTTCTCAGTAAGATAACCAGCTTTCAACTTAAAGCTTACTGTGGTTTGTTCACATTGAGGCTCGTGAAAAGATGATGAAGCAGCGTTTATGAGGTAGATTTCACCTGGTTTAACGTTTTTTTTTTGTTTTTTGTCCTCCTCCACAGTGGAAAGGGGAGATTCAGGAGTTTTGTCCGAACACGAAGATGCTGCTCGTTGGCTGCAAGTCGGACCTACGCACTGATCTCAGCACACTTGTGGAGCTTTCCAACCATCGACAGACGCCAGTCTCTTATGACCAGGTACTCAGACTTTACTTTAAAGTTCTTAAAAGGTTTTTGCTTTGGCTACATCAGTCAAACGTATGTTTTTACTGCCCATCGATGACCACATTTGACGTCTCCCCTTCTCAGGGTTCCAGCATGGCCAAGCAGATCTCGGCGCCCTACATCGAGTGCTCCGCTCAGCAGTCAGAAAACAGCGTCAGAGACATTTTCCACGTGGCCACGCTGGCCTGCATCAACAAAAGCAACAAGAACGTCAAACGCAGCAAGGCTGCGCGTGCCAACAAGAGGATTTCCCACATGCCCAGTAGGCCTGACCTGACGGCGGTCGCCTCAGACCTGCGGAAGGACAAAGCCAAAAGTTGCTCGGTCATGTGACGCATCAGACTGAGGAGAATGAGGACGGCGCACAGTGCAAGCAGGAAGCTGCGGGGCAAAGCTCTGTCCTGCATGCGAAAGACCTCCAGTCTGAGAAGGGGTTTTATAAGCTTCAATTAATGTACATGTTACTGGAATATTCTGCACCAATGAAAACTCAATGCATAGTAGCGTCCCAATCGATGTGCCCCCCCCCCTCCTGTCCCCTGTCCCGCATCCCACCAGACGAGGAAGCTGTCAGTCAGTGGGGTGCTTGCTCTGGGAAGTGACCTGCTTCCTGTGGGAGGACTCAGGATGCAGTCAAGGCTTTCCTTCCCAACAGGAAATGAGCAGGAGCAGTGATGTCATTTACTCGTTTGTAAAGGTTATAGAACGTGAGCCGGCGATTTATTTTCTTTTTTGGGGGGGTAGGGGTAGGAAAGAGGAGCTGCTGTCTGTGCTGGATCAAAGACTTGTTGCTCAGAGGGCTTAAACAACATCTCATCACTGTGGTTTGGAACGGATTCACTCATCCCAGTTCCTGTGACTGTCAGTCTGTGTGCAGAGGAGATCGGAAGAGGTTATCCGAGTCCTCTCTCTGAAACGTTGTTGGTAAAAATGTGAAGTCTTTGGTGTGTGGCCTGTTTTATTTTAGCTTCATTCTGACAGATCTAATGGTGAGGAGCTGAGTGAGGATGCTGCACAAAGCCACCAGCCAGCTGTCCTTCTGAAGACCGCCTGGGCAAAAACAGTCGCTTATATTTAGTTTGACCACCTTTACGGCACAAATTCACTGTGGCATCATTGCGATATCCTTAATTTTTCACTCTCCTCTCGTATTGGTGACGGTGATTTGTTGGCATCGTCATCATCGCTCTTTAACCGGGGAAATCTGGACTCATCGGAGCCCTTTTTCCATTTCTCCCCACTTTACGCTCACGAGCAAATTGAAGCCTTTTATTTTTCAATTAGCCTCACTACACAGCTGTTTAGTCCCAATAACTCCAGTTCTCGTCACACTGAGTGTGGAAAAGCTGTTAAATCGAGGTGGACTTTTTCCTCCTGGCCAGGCAGTGCATTTTAAATGCTCGATGGATCCTAAATGGGTTCAAGAGCTTAAGCTGACCACCACTCAGCAAGTGAAAAGTTGATTGTGTAGAATTAAGACGTCCCAACAGCCACTTTAGATTAGGTTTGTACTCGCTGCTTTACATTTCCTTTGCTGTCAGGTGAAATCCTCACTAAGACACGATCACATCAGGGCTTAAAGTGTTTGGACCACACAGCAAAACCAGCTCAATGGAATGGAAGCGCAGCACTTAGTGGCTCCAGCGGAAGGTTTCGCTTCAGAGAAAAAGCATCTTTAGCCAACAGCGGTCTGACATATCGGGGTTAAAAACAAACGTGTTGATTAGTTAGCTGCAACACCCAAATTGAACTTCATTCTGACTTTTTCGAGGCAATAAAATGCATTAGCCGCTTAGCTTCTGAGGTAATGAGCTAGTTAACTGAGCCTTGCACTCATTAGCTTGGAGCCCTTTGCAGCAGCTCCCATTTGGCTGTAAATGGGGGGGGGATGCAGGGTAACGGCTGTTGTCTTAAGCCCAGTTGGCCGGAGTGTTGGTGGTCTGCTCGGCAGCTTCAGTGCTTTTCCAACCAGCCCTCTCCTCAACACTTATCTCAGCCTCAAACAGTTCTCTGTGCCGTTTTCTGCCCCAACTAGACTCAGTTTGGATGATTGTATTTTTTTTTTTTCTACATTGTTCTTGATTTTTATTTAGGTCACTTCAGTGTTGGATTTTCACGACCTCGTCTGAAATATTGTGTGTTGTAACGTGAAGAAGAAATGGTTTGTTTTGCCGTTCATGATTTTGTGGTTTTGCCTCGATCAGTGGGTGCAGTTGAAATATCAAAGGCATCGATGCACTTTTAATTTAACCTGCAGCTTACCGGTGAGCCTGTTGAAGTACCAGAGCTGTCACATTTGCCCCAGTTCCTGCCTTCATTTTCTAAACTGTCCCTTTTTCGTGTGTACACATGTTTTCTTGAATGTTGACGTCACCTTCAAAATGTCTTGTTGTCGCCACAATATTTATTGAATTGTATATTTCCCTTTAGAATAAAAGCAAATGGAATCGAAGAGATGTGTTTTCTGTTTATTTTGGGGGGGTGGAAAAGGTCAAATGAGAGGCCTCGTTTCAGTTGTTGATGGACAATTCTTCCAGAGTACGTCTGCTGAAAAAACCTCTGAGAAACCACAAAGTGGAGCACATCCAGTCTGCTGGAAATCCCATGAAAAGAAGAATCTGTCAGACGTTCTTTTTGGAGGATTCAGTCCAGCCTGTGATGCCTTGATGATGAGTTTGAAATCAGAGCGAAGAACCTATTTCACTGTTGGGTATCGAACATAAACGAAACGACCGCTGATCTGCCAGGAATTTGAATGAATTATAAAATCGCTTCTGACTGAGCAATTCGGTGTTAAGTTCCTTTTATGGAATATCTATATGAACGACCTCATAAATGATCATTTCTGAGTCTCTTTAGAGTCTCTGCAGTGAGAAACTGGAGCCAAGGATAGATTTCTTTCACTATTTCCTCTGTTCAGGAGGTAATTCCTCCACCAAGAGCTGAGGTGGAGATTCTTCCCTTTTTGTTTGCAACATGACGCAGTCGCTAACCAACCACATTTCATGACACTTTGCAACAAACTCCTAACCTCCTTTCTCTATCATATATGATATATATATATATATATACATTTTTTTTTTTTTACATCAAACTAGACTTAAAGATGGGGAGAACTCGCACTCAAAAAGCGTCACGCCGCGGTGAGGTCCTTTATTTATTTTCTTTTAGCCTATCTTTGTCTCATTTCCTGTTTTATTTTGAAGGATTAACCTTCCCTCTTGTTTCAGGTCACTTGCCTCACGTGTCACCAGTCCGATTGTCTTCCCTGGTCCCAGAGTGTTTCCACCTGTTCCCTCCATGTGTATTTATAGTCTGTATGTGTGTGTTTGTTACAATCCTTGTGAGATCATCCCAGCCTTCCATGACATTCACAGCCATTGAATCCAAGTCTTTGCGAGAAACCGTTTCCCTCCATCAGTGGTTTTGTTTTGTTACCTTTTGATTCCTCGTCATAGTCTAGCTTCGTCTAATTTCAAAGCCTGTTTTGTTTCCTCCGTAAGGAGCGACTTTGTTTTGATAAAGTTTCATCTTATTGCCTCTTTAGAAGAGAGCATCAAGTTATTTAGTTAAACTTTTAAAGCTCTTTCAGTTTTCCTCCTGGAGTGGAGTGAATATTATTTTGATAAGTTTTATAGTCGCACTGCACTCATCATAGTTATTAAGGGAAATGTGTTAGCCTCCCAGAGCCTGTTGCTTTCTCTGACCTGGAGACATATAAGTGGTTAAATAAATAAACTGCTTCTTCTGAAAACCCTGCGCCTTTGTCCTGCCGGTTTCTGACAAAAAGAAGGAAGTGAACTTTTCAGACTTTCATTCAGTCGGTGACTTTAAACGTGACATGTACCAATAGGCTTTTGTATTGAATGAACACGCATATAACCTCATAAAAAAGGTTTAATGGCAGCCTTTCTTTGCACTCTCCAAGCTTTTTATAAAGCCAACACAGAAATGCCTGGAGTTAAAAGATTTGGATGCATGATCTGTTTATTTCATAAACATTACCTCCACCTCCATGAAGGGAGGTGAAATGTAATTTGTGACATTAAAAATGATTGATTGATATTTGAGTGGAGAACAAGCGACATTGACATGAGCATTGATATTGAGCTGTTGGTATTTCAGCAGGTGCAGGGGCCAAAACATGAAGATTTTCCTTTATAATTAAATCATGGCAATTCTATTTGAGCTAATAAGTCTTAAAATATGGGCAATATCACCATACACTAAACAGAATAATTTAATGAAAAATATTTTGAATATTTGAACTGATTTTCAAAGGGATTTGACACATAAAATATATTTTATAATAGAAATATGATTGATGAGTGAGGAGAGACATTTCCATTGATCTACATGAAGGGCAGCATACATCAGAATCCCATCAGAACCTTGTGTTGTGATTGATTATCAGTGGATTCATGTTGTGGATGACTGCTGCATATTTAAGATATTTCCTTATCAGGACAATTTGATGCAAGTCCAAGCCTTTCTAGAGTTGCTCCTCTTAGGACGATGAATGAATAATAAATATTCAAATGGGTTGAAATAGCTTAATATTAGCTCATAAGTCAGCATAAACCAGCTCTCAGTATGACAGTAGTTTCCTTTACAGAGAAACAAGTTGGACTTGAGTTCTTGACTGTCTTGACATCACAGTGAAAAGCAGGTTTTGTAGCAGCGAAATGGAACAAAAAGCTCTCTGTGCGTCAGACTGCATAGTTTCGTCTGCCTGTAGAGCTACAGCACCACCAGAAGCAGACAGAGCCGTACAGGCCGTGGTAAATTCCCTGGGGCCGCTGAGCATGGAAACTGCTTTTCCTCACACAGCAAGCCAATAAATCATCCAGTGACTTCATCACATGCATGAGGACTGAGATGTATTAGGTTGTCAGTGGCAGGAAAACAGGCCTGTCAGGTGAAAAATAAATGTCAGTGATGAAAGACGCACAACTGTGCTCCTTATGGCTGAATGGATGAAAGATTTTTCCAGGTAACATACATAAGTATTAGATTTAAGTCAAGTTTGAAGTTTGAAAAGTCATTGCTTTTTTTCAGAGGACTTTCTGTGTAGAGCTGACCTAAAGTCTTTGTTTAAGTTTTTACCCCAAAAATGAAAGAAATTGTTTTTCTGCTGTGGAATTACTACCTACCAGCTTGGAGCATGAAATATTGGGTAGGGAATTAGGGTTGTGGTGGTGTGTTGGACACATAATAGCTCCACAAGTGCATTAATATTTCATCATGTTTGTGTATAAATCATACACTTTCCTGCTCTTCCTATAGTGTTGCAGTGAGACTTGCTGTTTGAAAAGAAGACTGCATTATGTCTACAAGGCTTCAAGCGCTGTTTTGAACATTTAGGGCTATAAGGCTATAAGTAGATCATGGTCCAATCTGGACTGTAAGTTTAGATTCAAATAACATCACCAGGGGTGCTGTTCTTATATGATCTTGGAACATTTGTGGCTTACTCCAGTCTAGATTTTGTGTGAGAAACAAAAGTGAGTCGTGATTTTATTCCATAAAAGATGGCAGCTCCGCTAACATTGGTTGGCTAACATTGGTTGGCTAACATTGCAGTCTCAGCTCTCTCTAAAGATAATGATGCATCTTTTAATATCTGTTGAAAGGGGCCATATTGTCGTACATTTTACACTTTGTGATATGATTAAAAAACGAAAATAACTTGAAAAGACTTGAAAAAGTGAACAACACTAAGCTAGGATTAGCTAGTTTAGCCTAGCATTAGCTATCTTAGCCTAGCTGCTAAGCTAATCATTACAGTACAGATATCTGTTCAATAAGCATTTCCTATTATGTTGTTTATATGTATTTTGTAACGGTAGCATATTGCTTTATGTCAGATAGTTGTGATAAGATTAAACTCAGTTTATCAGTTTTAAACTGGAGGAACTCCTTATTCAGCTAGTTTTATGTTATATTTTCCAGACCAACAAGGAGCGAGCTTGATGTTCAAAATATAAATCTTACTCTTTACATTACCACCCAGTCGCCTCAGTACAATTAAACTTTTAGTCATATTTTTCTATCTTATATGTACACTGGTGTACACAAATGTTTGTACCGAAACATTTTTACTTCATTCAATGTTTATTACTCATACCTCATAATTCTTAACTATCAATAAATGTATTCATCTGAGAAGCATATTATATATCAAATTTCAACTGTGGCAGGTTTTCATTGTGGTTTCATGACAAGAAACCATCTTTAAAACTTTCTTGGTTTGGTGGATTTAGCAGATCAGTTTGATTTATTTTCAGTTTGGACTGGAAAAAGAGCAAAATACCAACAATGTGTCTGTTTTGAGGCAGATGTAAAACATGCATTTTGAGTAGGAGTAGGGAAACCACAAACTGCATTACAATACTTCATCATCAGGCAACTCCAACTTCATTTAACATGAATCAGTGGTGTGTTTTAAATTGAATATACAGCCGTGAGAGTCACAGCAGTCCACAAGCTAACCTGTACAGCATCCAGCTGTTCTTTTATGTATGTTTACACCTTTAAGAACCTCACACTGACACTTACATAGCACATCACATTTAACATTAAGTCTTTGGCACAGTCCTGATTTTAATGGCACTTAACCTGACCCAGATACTGTAATAAGTAAGGAATCCTGCCAAAACCCAGCGCCTGAGCACAGCTCTACTCCCTATGGGTGGACTGAGCTGACAAGCAGTTCAGCCTTTAGCAAGTCTGCAGTACACCCTGTCCTGGACTATATGTGTCCCTCAGTACTTCATTTTACACAGACTTGTTGTATATATATATATGGAGAAGTGGGGGAGGGTGAAATGAGCTAATCCACTGGCTGCAGATGTGCAGAAGGTTGTGCTCTTATGATTTGCAGCTGTTCGGTACATTTTTCAGCCATGCTCGCCACATGGCTCCTGGGACGACGATGTTGGTGGGACCACCGCTTTGGTCCAGAATTGAATATTTATCTTAAGTTACCGCCTCGCAGTTGAAGACCTCCACCCATCATTCAAGTCTCACTTTACATCCATTTCTCCTTCTTCCTCTGAGTTATGGCTTTGAATAATGTCAAGGACTGTGTTTGAGCGCTACATCTTCTGGATATGTAATGCCGTCATGTTGTGATGTTATCATATCATAATATGTGCCACAAACAATGTGTTGAATCATACCCAAAAATGTGTTTTATGAGGTCACAGTGATAATTTCTTATAAGTAATCGGTGAGTCCAAATAGACCCAAATAGATAAGTACAAGATGTAATAAAATGTCTCTGACGTGTTCCTTGTCGTGTTCATAAGAATAGGAGAGGTCACACAGACCTTCTACCCAAGAATCTGATGAGTTCATCATCAGTGAGTTTCAGAGAACAGGATAGACAGTCTGATATCTCTGGTTATGGCTTCGACAGATGAACATATTTAAATCCACATCTCTTACATGGAGCTTAAAGAAATGTGATACCTAAAGACACAGTAATCGTTTCGTCTGTAATTGTAAAAAAGTTTCCGAGCTCCTGGAGCATCTGCACATTCATGGACTAATACGACTGATGTCCTTATGTTACCATTTGTTTTTATTAAAATGCCATCTTCTACCACTTATCCAGGAATAGGTCACGGGGGCAACAGTCTGAGCAGATCTCCAGACGTCCACCTTTCATAGAAGATAAACCCACATGCCTTGGTATCTCTCAACCTTTGATTTAAACTGATCTAATTCATATCTTCAACATCCATTATCAGAAATGCTCCCCACAGGATACATTTGGTGTAGCACAAATGTTAACATGCCCTCATGCTCATCAAAGATAATTAAAGGGGAACTCTGGTATTTTTAAACCTGGACCTTATTTCTGGCATGAAATACGTTCATCTACTCACCGAGAACAGTTTGATGAAAGTCGGCGTCCTTCGGAAGATATTTAGATAACTGGAGATCCATATAACGGAGTGAACGGGGCTTAGAGGATGCAGCTTCTAAATAAGGCATTATCTGTCTTTATTTCACCAATACTTTAAGAAGAATGAATGAATGAACGTGTGCTATAGCTCTGTTAGCTCATAGCTGCTGTTATGTGGCTACTTGCAGCTATAGGAGAGCTAACGGAGGGATTTCTACACAGGCACTCTACTGGGACCACTTCATCCACACGCCCCCCTGCAGCACAGCTTATTCACTCCGTGCTCTGTGATAGTCGGCTAACTTCACACAGAGTTTGCTGCTGATAGTTTTGTGCAACATGGCAGGATATTTATCAGATTTTGACAACGTCAACGACGACTTTGAGTACGATGGACGTTCTTACCGGAGTGAATGAGCTGTGCTGCAGAGGCTTAAAGAAATTTACCCAAATGTCAAGTTTTAATCAAAGTACCTCTATTTTGTCACAAGTGTCGTTTCAAAGGCTGCTTGATTGATACGCAAAGATTATATCGTTGTGTTCAACATTTTTGTTGAACAAGCATAAACAAGCTTATATCATGGATTGATAAAGATCTGAAACTGTCTTCCAAATTAATTTCCAGGCATGATCATTTTACACAACACTCAACCATTCAGAAGTCATCAGTTAGCTCCAGGCTGTCAGAGCAGGTGGTGAATGTTTGATAGAATCTGCTTCATACTGTCTAAAATGCAGCCCTTTAATTACTTTCGCCAAGTCAGTACGGCTGTAGACTTCTTGTGTTGTTTAGTTTGAGCCGTCAGGGACAAAAACACCGACACAGTCCTAACTTGCAGTCATGCACATTGGTGGTATTTCTATGTGAGAAATGGGACCGCTCCTTTCTGGCACTTGTGAAAAGGTTCAGTTGCATTGTGCTGTGGCCTTTGGCAACTCAACCCCAAGAGCCAGAAATTGAAGAAAAGAGATAAGTGAATCCAGATGTCATATTCTTTTGTTTACATTTGCCTCCTCTCCTTTAATCTGACAGCTGACAAAATGGGTGCTTTAAAGTGTGGCTGCAAGGTTCTTCATTGGACATTTTTCTTACTTTAAAAGCATAAAAGGCTCAAGTTGTAGTAATTTTGATGGCTTATTTGATTTTGGACTGAATTATCCAAAGTGCTTTTTACGCCATTTGTCACATATATTGTTATGACAAATTGTTTTAATATGTAGCCAAAGATCCTTTTCCTTCTCTCCAGTACAAAACAGGATAAATTTCTAAATCTGTCAGCAGTAACAGGCTTAGAGAGAGAGGACGGTATCCATCACCATCTTTCTAGGACCAAAGACGCTTATTTTTTCATCATGATAAAGAAAAAAAATGATTCAGAGGAACAGTTACTGTTGAGCAACAACTTGATAGAGCAGGAATTATAATCTATCACCCACATATTGCTTTTTATATGTGCAATTCAGAGTTTTATATGAAACCGGGTGAAGTTGAGGCTGAGGTGAAAGTGAGTTGTTTGGTCCCATGCAACAGCTCAATGAATCAGAATGTTCTCACACTCTTTTAGCGTGCTGAATTTAAATCTGTTGTTGGTATATGTGTGATAAACCCCCCCTCCCTTGTCATAGTTTCCCTATTTTCCTGCAGGACCAGCTGGGACGGACACAGACAGGGAGCGTAGATCAATAGGTCTAAACTGGTGGCTCATTGTTTCCTCCTCTATCCTCCTGCCTCAAACAATCAGTCATGCACAGCTGTAATACAGAGACGGGCTGAATGTGAAACAATGGGTGTTTTTTTTCTTCTTTTTAACAGAAAAAAGCCGGTGTTGGACTCAGGCTGAAGGTCTTGAGAAAAGAGGATGAAGAGAAGAACGTGTTCCCTGTGGCTCCGAGACGTGCAGACGGCTTGGGCTTAATGACAAGCTTTTAGTTCATTATGAATGAACTGGTGCAACTGGGGCTTAATCTAAAATGCTGACAGAACTCGGCAAACGGCGTATAGGAATAAAAGAGCGGAACTTTTTAAGCTAAGTTTCATAAAGCTGCTTTAAGAGCAATTTACTCAAGCTGAGAAGAAAACCTTGAATTATAATCATACTGAAATAAGTGCTGTAGTTTGGGATAAAATTGCCCTATTGTTTAAGACTTGTGACAACTGTGTTGTTGTGAAAAGCTTTAATTATCATGGCCAGATCCTATAATGTGAAAATGTATATTTTGGCTTTATAAAGCACACATGCATGCGAGAATAGGGATTTTGTACATAAATGTCGGGCTAATTTAAAGTTCCTAAATAGCTGCTTTATTCCAAATGGAAACCTGATGAAAATTTATATATTTTTTCTATCTGGCTGTGTGGAAAAAAACTAAATCAAACTATATGAAATATTTCCATCTGGTTTGCTGTATTTTTCTTATTTAAGGATTTACTTTGTCATTTAAAACCTTAATTCAGTGGTTCAAAGGCATCCAAATGGTTCATTTGGTTAATTTTACTATTGGCTAATATTCACGCTTTAAATTTCATATTAAACTTCCTGCTAAATTTGGATATAAATGTTGACTTAGACACATGTAGTCATCAATATCATAGGTGAATTGTAATATAAACATAAAAAGTAAAAATATTAAATATGTCCAACTATTAAAACCTGTTCAACTGAATCTTATTTCTATATGTTGACTTTTACATGTTCTTACATGTAGAAAAAGTCCACTATACTGCAAACTTTAAGGGGAGATGATCTTTTTCACGTCACATTTTAAGTGTGTTTGGAGAATTTGGGAGGAATTCTGAACAAACCACGCAAACAGCCTCTCAGAATTATGACACCAGAACAGCAAATTCTGCCATTTAAAACAGCTTTATGAACAGTTGAAGCAAATTACATATATCTAGTGGCTTTGACTCAACGAGGCCCAGTCGGCTTAGCTGTCCAAAGCAAAAGTGACGTGTTGTATTCACTTGAACCGATATAAAATTCTTTAAAAAGCTGTTAGCTTAGCTCTCCTGTACGAATTATTTTCTGCTACCGACACTGACTACTGATAAGTATTTCACACAAGCCCATTAAAAAACGAGGAAAAGTGGCTGGTTAATGTTTATGTTTATGTATTTAGCAGACGCTTTTATCCAAAGCGACTTACAAATGAAGATTTAACAAGCTATATAAAGCTAACAATAAACTACATAGAAAACAGGACATCTTTATTGCACCAAAAAGCTGCAATCGATACGTGAAAATACTCCGTTGGAGAACAAAACATATGAGTGCAGTTTGCTCCCTTCATTTCCTGTTACATAAGCCTAAAACACATCCCATCCCATGTTTAACCAAAGCAAACACATAACAGCTAGCAGGAAATTGTGAAACAACTTGTTGTTAAAAGTCAGGTCACGGCTATAAGGAAGCTAGTTGTTGATGATGTAAATAAACCTGGTTAATGTTAACTATGGAAGTTACCAGCAACAGCTTTGACTCTGTTTTAGTTATTTGCTATTTCTAAAAAAAATGTTTTACAGCTAAAATATGTAAAAACACTCAGTAATTAAGTTAAAGGGGCAAATATTCATTTTGCATTTGGTCTGAATATAGGGATGCAAACTGGCCAAATTTCTTTTTCACACAAATCTCAGGTTAGACAAGAGAAGCGTTCAAAGAAAACAAGAAACCCTGCTCCCTTCTGCTTTGTGATTGGTCTACTCATATTAAAAGACAATTGTGATTGGCTACCTTTCTTGAATAAAACTTGCAGTGGTCTAACTCTGATTCCCCCAACTTTTTGCATTAAAAAAAAAGAAAGTTTGCTCTCCCGAAATCATTACGCCATCGAAGATTTATCAGTTTTCATTTTACTTGTTTCAGTATTTCACCAGTGAATGTAAAAAATAAAAATAATCACTCATTTCTGCCCCCCCCCTTCTCAGAGTTGGTTTAATCCAGTTTGAATATCAGTTTGACAGTCCACAGGTAAGAACTATGCCATTTAACATAATTTTAATCAATTATAACATAAAGAATGGACCAGTTAATGTTAAATTAACCTGTTAGTGCCGTTGTTTACACTCCAAGTAGAAATTAGCCAAACGTTTAACCGAACTCAACAGAAATGTGTCAATGCTAACTTTCCTAGCTAGCTGGACCGTGTTCAGATGAGTCTTTCGGAACAGTATTTATGAATAACAGTGGAGTCATCTATATGACAGACCGTTAATTGGACAAACTAGGCCAATGTTTTTACGTAAAATGTCGAGAAGTTAGCACCCTTCTCAGACATTAACCGTTGGCGCTGGAAATCCAGAACGCGGAGTTGACGTCACGCGTCGGTTTGTTTGGACGCCATATTGTATTTTCATTTGCCCTGAGGTTCATCGGAGGAATTTATTCTGTTTCTATTCCCAAACTGTAAGATTAGCCTGTAAAATCATTTAGGTCCATTTCTGAACCTCATAACCAAATGTTAAACATATCCGTTGGTGTCCTTAGCGAGGCAACTTTTTTTAAATGGATTTTAAGTAATTTATCTTGATTGTGATTGGCTTGAATTGGACTATATATTTAAAGTACCTGGAGATGACACTTGTTCTCTTTTCTTTTTTTATTACTATATAAATAAAACTGAATTGATTATTCTAAAGTATTATAAATTGTTTACTTTAATAAATTAGCCAAAACAACTGTTGGGATTTTGTACTGCATCAGATTTTGGCTCAGCGTTGTTTTTTTGTTTTTTTTAAATAATTGGCAGATGTTACATTATTTGTGCGATTTACTTTCTCCTGTTAAGGTCCATCTTTATTCTTATTCTTGTATCTTCTCTTCTCCACTAGATTTGACCGTTTTTAGCCAAATAAAACTAAATCTAACCAGATAACAATGGTCATAAATGGAGAGCATTCCTTACAAGATGGCACCAACGTCCCAGCATACGACACAACATGATGCATCTTCACATTCTCTATTGCCTCTCTGTCCTTATAAAACTGACAGCGTGTTAGTTCAGTAAACTGCGCTCATGCAGAATCACAAATATAAACAGTTATTGATAAAAACCGAGTGTTGCAACACAATTATAGATTTCTTTGTAGATGAGGCAGGGTTATGGACACGTCAAGTGTTTCTCCAGTCAGTCTATCGAGTCCCACAGAATAATAGGAAGCCTTAAAGCCATTTATCAAACTCTAATCATGATCTGGGGCTGCATGGTGGTGTGGTGGTTCGCACCATCGCCTCACAGCAAGACGGTTTCAGGTTTGAATCCCATCTGGGGCATTTCTGTGTGGAGTTTGCACGTTTTCTGTGTGTTTTCTGGCTTTCTCACACCATTCAAACACATTCATGTCAGGTTAACTGGTGATTCTAAATTGACTGAAGGAGTAAGTGTGAGCATACATGGTTGTTTCTGTGTGGCCCTGTGATGGACCAGAAGCCCATCCAGGTGGATGGAATGATAATCACTGTCCAGCCAAAATACTTTTAAGACCTCCTCTCTGCTCCTGTGTGGACCTTGTAGTTCATTAAATTGTTTATTTTCTGCAGGATTTCCCGTCTGTATGGTTTTCTGTCTGCTTCACTTTGGGAGAACTAACAGTAGGTACGTGGCAGAAGGAGTTTTTGCCTCCGTTATGTGATATTAAGACAATATCTTCAGCTCTAAGCATAATTTTGCTATAAAACGTCTGTAGTTGGCATTTAAGACACCTCTTCTAATCCACATTGGTTCCTTTACTTTTCAGAGGAGCAGAACAGCAGAGCGGGGGGGCGGGTCCAGTGAGCCAGGTGAGACACTGGTATAAATCTTAAAGACTTACAGAAACAGATGAAGTACCCTGTTTACAGTGTGTTCTCGCCCTAATGCGAGTGTGTTTGCACACACTGTCCTGCTGAAGACGAGATGAAAATGATTGCCTTGTACTATGCTGTCATCTCATCTGGTAATGTGCTCATCAGCTTGTCTTTCACCTCATTCAGGAGAGCAGCAGGGAGAGTAAAGAGAGGCGGGAGCAGTGAGGTGCAGGTAATGGAAACATGAGTAAATAGAGTCATATGATTTTTTGAAAGGATGGTATTTGTTCTTGTGCAGGTGAAATTTACGACTCATACATGAACAAATATCTTCTTCTGTCCAATGTTAGGTTAGCTGAGATTAAAAACAAAATGATTAAAGGGGTATTCTGTCCTTTTCTTATGTCTGAACGGGGTCAAAAGTCAAAACAAAGAGTTGTGCATTGCATAGTTATGTTTTTGTGACAGAGAAGAGCTTCTTAAACCGGTTGGGTTAGGATTTGATGTTTAAGACCGGGTGCTTTGTTCAGACTCTTGCTACCTATTTGGACTTTGGAGATGACTTTGTACGAATTTAAAACCAAGACCCTTAAAGGGGAACTCCGGTATTTTTAAACCTAGACCTTATTCCTGGCATGAAATGCGTTCATCTACTCACTGAGAACAGTTTGGTGAAAGTCGGCGTCCTTCTGAAGATATTTAGATAACTGGAGATCCATATAATGGAGTGAACGGGGCTTAGAGGATGCAGCCTCTAAATAAGGCATTATCTGTCTTTATTTCACCAATACTTTAAGAAGAATGAATGAATGAACGTGTGCTTTAGCTCTGTTAGCTCAGAGCTGCTGTGTTGTTGTTATTGGCGGCTATCAGGGGGCTTATAGAGGCTTTCTACACACTCGTCTTCTGGGATGATGTCATCGCCCCCCCCCTGCAGCACAGCTCATTAACTGATAAATTTAATGAAATAGAGCTGTTTAAGTGGTGTGGGAAGATCAGTCTCCAGCGCTGCCTGTGTGAGATGATGGATGACGAGGTCACTCATTATATGTTAATCATAATATTTTCAATGTACAAATTGAATCTTTTTCCCTGACCGTTACTCCATAGTGTGTTTTAGAAAATGTCCTAATTAAACGGCTCCTTCTGCTTCAGCATGCATGCGATCCACCAGTCGAGTCATATTTCCACCGAACTGAAAGCTTGTTGGTCCAGTGCCTCCTTCCATGGGGTGTTGCGTTTGGAGCAGAGCTGTGGGAACAACAGAAAAACCTTTTTGTGCTCCTTGCTGGAAATTTTCTGTGGAAAAAGTTCCTGACTCTGATGTTTTTATTGTGTTCAGAGTCTGCCAGCAAGATAGGCAGAGCCAGATTTATCTGTGGACTTTGTGCCAGATGTGAGCTCGGATCATAAAGTTGAACAATATTAAAACGTAAAAGCTTCTTGTTAATATTCTATGTTCCGTAAAGCAGATTGTTTTCTGTTCTGTCAACCAGGATTCCTTCAGTTTTCTCCAACATTTTCTCCTGGCTTCTCCTTTCCAATCTGGTTTGCCATATGTTCCATCCTCACTGCAGGCCACATCCAGACCACTGACCCCCTGCATCTCTCCTTTGCCATCTGCTCCCTGCCTTGGCCTTTTTGGTTTGGGGCCTCATGTTAAATCATTCAACACATGTCTGAACACGCCTGCTTATGTTCTAAATATATGTGCTTCATAGCAAACATATTGTCCGACACATGGATGATTCAGATTTTGAGCTCAATTAACACTTAATGATCACGTCTGTGATCCTTGTTTTAGTTTCAGGTTCTGATACCTTTAATGCTCTGAGCAAAAGCTAGTAATAGATATTACAAATCTGTTGTCATGGCACCCAATATTAGGTCCTCACTCACCATTTTGCATGCTGATATGTTCGTGCAATCACTGATGCAGTGTAATCTTACAGGGCTCTATCCTCAGTTAAAGGAGTGACCATTATTCAGAAAATGATATCTTGAGTTCACAAACGGGAGGAAAACATTTCTGGTAATAGATTAAGTGAGAAGTGAAGTTAGTTTCCCATGGATTTCTGTAAAATCCAGAGAATATCAACAGGTTTGACTGCATTTATTGACGCTGTTAGCCTGATTCTTTCATTGGAAGCCCAAGAACAAGCTGGAGAAATCTTTTATTAAGTTTATTAGTGGTCACATGTGAAGTATTTGGCAGCGCTGGACAGAGCTCTCGCAGGAAATCCGTCAGGCCGAGCCTCCATATCCGGAAACATTTCATATTTATATTCAGCTTTATCTCACAGGTTGTACTCACACTTCACTGAGTATAATTGACCGGTTTTTAGTGGCATGAGCAGGCCAACCTCTGCCCTCATCGTGTTCTTTGGATGTGATAAACAATGTGCTGTTTTAGGCGTGGATCTAATGTACCAGACCTAGCTAACCCAATAGAGATGCTTTGTCTGACCCAGTTGTTTATGTCATTCGGTCTTGGACCATTTAATGTCATCTGTTGTGCAGTATGAGCAGAGTGGAAAAGTACCAGCTGGGAACAAAGGTTATTTAGTAAAATACAGAATATGAATACATAAAGTCTAAGAACAAAGCCAATTATAACAACTCCTTCTACATTAGCATTAGCCTTAAGCAACTATCCAGCTAACTGGCTCGATGTCAGAGTTGGCAGAACAGGGGCTGTCTGCAGCTGGAAACATCTGGCAGCACACCAGCTCAGAGAATCACATGTACGCTCGGTGGAGTGAAGGTTCAAGTTAACCATCCTCTGATGGGTTTTATGGGAACTGTTGTTCCTTATTAGGCTCAAATGTAAAAGTTTCAGGAGTTAGAACACTCAATAAATAGTTATTTATTTCTTTGCAGAGCTGCAGTGATGAGAGTTCAGGATGACCGCAAACACCTGGGTGTTGTGCAGACTCATCCCTGGTGTTTCAAACAGAAAGCACAGCTCATTTTCCTGAGATGTGAAGCCTAATTTTAGTTGTTTATTTGCATGATGCATAAGATAATTTGCTGTCAGGAGCATTTCAAACAGCTCTTTATGGTTTGTGTATTATTTAGCATGCTAAGCTAAAGAGGTAAACATTAAACCAGTTTAACATGAGCAGGTTTGAATGTAATTTCTCTTTAAATGGACATACTTAACCTTTATATACTAACTGGAAATGATGGAATACATCCAGTGCTTGATGCTAACCTGCTACTTTCAGATGTTTTCGATGTTTTTCCTAAGATTTAACACCTGTGATGGCTGACTTACAGTCTGTTTGAGCTGTTTGTCTTTTAACAGCAGCCTCTCCTCCAGACTTTAACCTCAGCCATCGCTACTTCCTGTCGAGTGGCCCCAGACTTGGCGCTGGCCCTCGCGCTCGGGTCACAGCTAATCCGAATTCCAGCCCTTCTCCAGCTCCAACAAGCGTGTGTTTGTTTATTTGTCGGTTAATTTACAGTTGAGTGCCATCTACGGATTAGAGAAACCAGAGCAGCACAAATATTACTTATGTGTGTTTGAAAGGGACAAAGAGAGCTCAGCCCCCCCACCCCACCCCACCCCCACACCGAGTGTGTTTACTTCAACAGTAACATAAAAAAAAAGAACACCCAAGACTCCCACCTGCCCTGATTAGCATGGACCAGCTCTGGATGAGCTCCTGCTCGCCTCAACACTCACTAACACCCCCACACCCAAATCCCCAACTGTGCTATTGATGCTACAATGAGCCAAAGAGGCTTATCAGCTGCCAGCCACTCCTGGAGCTCTGCTGAAACCTTGTGGTGCGTTTGTTTTGCTTGATTTTCTTCAGAGCATGTATTTTATCCAGAGTACGTTGTTTTTCTCTGATTAGCTGTGAAGGACGGGGCGCATTCCCTTTGTCAGAGGATGACATTATTTTTTCAGCTCATTGAAAGCAGTGTGTTTTTGAACAGAAATAAACAGCAAAAGAAGGAGATCCTGTTCTTAAGGTTGATCATTTGTTGTGCTTGAGCTAAAGCACCAGCTTGTTTATCCACATTTTAAAGATGGGCTCACACTTAATGGTCACCTACTTAATCAAACTTCCATTTGATCTTCTGTATCAGGCTATTAAATCACAATTACATCCCTGCTGTGGCACTTTGCTAATGGACTGTGATGTATTCGGATGCATGAGCTCAGCAGAGAGCCTCTCAAATCGTTCTTGTGCGAGGGATAGAGGGGGAGGAGATAAAGGAGGTGAAATACAATCAGAGCTCCACACACTCAAAAATGCATGTGGAAAATAATTTCAGGGGTTGATTACGGGGAAAAAAATTCTCCACACACCCGTAGTTTGTGTGCAAGAACTCTTTAAGGGTCCTTCATGAGCTGATGGAGCACTGGGTGGGGGTGGAGCATCATTAGAAAGATGATCAACCTCCTGCCAAGGTCAGATATGTACTGCTCTGATGCATCTGTGAGCTCAGCACCACTTACTCATGAACAACAGCTTTTTAAACGTCTGTAACGATTCCAAAACATGTGAAAAGTTAACCTAATTTTGTGTGATGATATGAGGCTTTAAATTAAATCCCCACTCACATCCACCAACTTAGTTCTTAACAAAACGTGACATTTGTGATCCTCAGAAGGTGAATCCTGATGGATTCCAGCATCATCAGATCAACATTTAAACTGCTCGATCATCAAATATCATGTTTGGATTTACGATCTAATACCAGAGGTCAGGGCAAAGTTATTCGTTTTTTGCATACTTTGCAAATAAGAACAAGTCCTCCAATCAATACGACCGTATCGGTGCTTCATACACTTAAACACAACCCAAGTTGCAGGAAGGAAATGCGACTTGTTTCCATCCAGAATCCAGAAGCCACAGAGTCCTCATCAGGTGGAATGAGGGCGGTGGATGGAGCAGCGACTCGGTCCTTCAGTGGTCTGAGATCAAGGCTTCTTCAACACAGTTTTAGAATAATAAAACTGTCCTCCTAAATTTATAAAATTGACCAAACATTTGATTCGTGAAGCTGGACATCAGGATTAAAAACCAGGTCAGGAATGTGGTTTAATTTGAACATATCTGGACCAAACTTTGAACATTAAGTCAGTTTTTGTTTCCTAAATGCAGACCAAAAGAAGCGGTGCTGCTCGTTTTATCCATCAAATCTGAAACAGTATATATAGCTGTGTTAAAATATTGCACAATCAGGGTTTTTATCTCGATTGCACGACAACTATTCACCATTTTTGACTCGTTTTCTGTGTTTTTCAGCCAATCAAACGGTCCACGAACACTGAGTCGCCGTCTTTCTGCCACTCAGTGGGCGTGGCCAAAGAACAGGCGCGTCACATCACGAGCACTCTGTTGCAGATTTATTCAGAAGAAAATGATTCAGTAGCCCTCTGACCTCTGCCGGTGAAATCATACGACACTTATGCAACACTTGAACTGGTCCATTTCATAGCATGAGATGAAGTGTGTTGTGATGCTGGAGCAGATGAACTCTGATTAGGTTTAGGCATCAAAACTGAGGAAGTATGATGGTAAGAAACGGCCTTTTGTACTCATACGGAGCATCATGTGATGAGGTGAAGACAGGTTTGTCTCTGTTGTATACAGCCGATATTGGACCCGACACAGATTAGAATATTAGTCTAAAGGCTAAAAAGAGTTTATTAAACCAGTTAAATCAGCTATTTTGTGTGTTTATTTAGGAGACACAGCAGGGGGCCTCTCGTCATCGCTGGCTCACCGTTCAGGTCTGGTGCCAATGTTTGAGACTCAAAGAAACACACACAGAAACCTCTGGATTCACACTGAGAGTGGAGATTAGAGGTGAGTCCATAAGGCTGTGCAGGCTTGGCTTATCAGCTGCCTGCAGCCGACTTGCTCTTCACCTATCAGTCATCTCTGAGCAGCGCCACAGATTGAGGATGGATCACAGGCGGAAGAAGTCACAGCAACACTATTATTAGAACCATCCTCAGAAACATTGACATGCAAGCTCCAGCTCCAGAGAGCAGCCTGCTGAGCTCAGAGTGCGTCTTTTACTGTGGCCTCGGACTGCGTTTGCAGTGAATGTGCTCATGTAGCGGGGGAAATAAGAAAAGTGGAGAAAAGGAGATGCCTCTGATGATGGGAGAGCCAGAGGAAGGAAAAGCCACCGAGAGGCTGACAGAAAAAACAAAGACGTGAAGCAGCTTCTTTTAAAGCAGCAGTTCAGTTCTGGAGATATTTGCACATGTAGTAAACACGAGTTGGAAAGGTAGCGTGATTCCCTTGTTCGTTAAAAAGTGAGACGCATCAGAGACATTAGAGGCGCTTTGAGACGAGCGCATTTAGAGGCGCTCGGTTCGTAGATATTTTTTCTGCCTGATGAGTGAAATGAAGACTCTTAGCCTTGTAAAAAAGCAGTCTGAGTACCTCCTAACACAGGAATCCTGCACAGCTGCCAGTTTTCTCCCTGAAGAGCTCCACAGCCAAAAGCAATTAAAAGGCGATGAGGTTACGAATGAGTCGAGGTGGAGGCCCAAAAACAAGGGGATGACTGTGCCTCCGCTAACACTTTGCCTATTTCCAGGCAAACTCCTGAGAATGCCTCAAACATCTGGAAAGTTATACGGTTGATTAGCGAAATAAAGACACTGCTGACACTTCCAGAGTAAGCAGCACATTAAATGTGGACGTGTATCGTCTCACTTATCATCAGCAATGCTCCGTAAACACCTGGAGGACGTGAAAGTCCTCCATCCTGAGACAGCTGGAGCGGTGTTGGACTTTTCCCTGGATCCTTTCTGTGGTGCATTGGCTGAGCAGCAATTTACTGAATTCACATTGTTGCATTTCTGGCAACTAAACTCATTACATTTAAACAGTTATCTCTCTGTTCCATTTGCAGCTGCCAGCATGTGAAATTGCTTTGCGTTGCTTTAATGTTAGACATTAAAAGAAGTCCCTGAAGAGATTGCTTAATAGTTCCATTAAATGACAAATGCCTTCTGTGTGCTCCTTACTGTGGGTGAGTAGTTGTGCTATAATTTACTGTATGGCAAACAGAGCTCGTGTTTCTGTGAATTTCCAGCCTTTAGCAGCTGTTATGATGTTTAGTGCCGACTGTTTTCAGTCTTTGTCCCCATTTGAATTTTTTTCTGAGAACAAAATCTTTAATTTAACAAAACAAAGAAAGATTGGACTCGATGAGTTGAAGTCTGAGCTGCCAGTTTTGTTTCTAAACCATCGAACTTTCGCGTCTTCCAGGGTGAAAAGGTTCACAGATTGCAGATGACACCTGGGCTAGAAAAGCTCTGGCGTTTGGCTTGTGACGTCAGATTGTGCGTGAAGCTAATTGCAGTGCTAACCTCGTTCAAGGCACTTTTTACGTGTTTACATGAGTTCGCTGCAACATAATCCACCACAGAACCAGCCGCCAACATCCCTGGAGTGAAACAAGGAGTCAGACACCACCTACACATACGAAGCTGCCTCATTGGCTGCTGCTGTGCGTTGCTGGTGTGAAAATGCAGCTTTGCAGTACTGATCTAAACTAGTACAATCCCTGCAAAGAGCTTTAAAATCAGTTACAACTCCCTAAATTCAGGACTTTGTTGTAAAATGTCTGTTCTAAAGATGAGATATTGGACATAATGCTGGGTGTTAGAAGCATTCGGTTCCTGCACAGCCTCAGCTTTCTGTGCAGCGTTCCCTCGTCACATGTTTCCACATTTATCACAACAAGCATGCTAACGTGAGCATCCAGAGAAAGGAGCAAAAGCCAGCGTCTGCGATCCATGACATGGATGAAGGTACCAGTGCACATCTGCCTCCTGTTGAAAATGTCTGGAGCATCACGAGGAGGGGAATCAGACAACAGCAACCACGGACTGTGGCGCAGCTGAAATGTTGTTTTCAGGAGGAATGGAGACAGATTCCTCTGAAAAACCACAGCTATGAGTCTCCTCAGTTCCCAAACCAGTAAAAAGTGCCATTAAAGGAAGCTGGTGGAACACAATGATTAACTCTATCCTGGCAGAAGCACAAACCTTCTGCTCAAAGCTCCGTCTGATCTCATCTTAATCGGCTTTAGACCTGTCTAAAGTGTTTAATAATTGATTTTTCTTTTTAATAGTCATTCAATTGTGTCTTTAAGAGGTTCCCACCGAGCTGTTGGGAATCAAATTCTGAAAATGAACCCAGATTACAGGACTCAGCATGGCTGCTTCCTCCTTTCACATCCTCCTCCTGTATTGGATGACAGCAGATCGGCCACATCCTGCATGGATGAATGTCATATGATCAATATTTGTTCATGAAGAAGAACTAAACATGCCATTTATTTAAGGACAAGACCAACCTGTGTGTCAGTCGATGATAATAAGTCGAAAAGCATTTTTTAAAACTACATTAGTCCCCATTAAATACTGTGTTTTATAATTAAACTGTTTGACTTGAGGGGGGTGCATGAACTGAGCTCATATCCTCTCAGATCCTTAACAGCTGGACCTCTTTCAGGAAGTAGGACCCCCCCTCGGTGTTCCCTTTCCTCCCCTCGCCTTACGTCTTTCCTCCCAGCCGGTCCGATGCTGGAGGAGTTCAAAGGAAAAGCAGAGGAAAAGGAAATAAGAGAAATTCAGGGAGTGGAAGGAGCTCCTTAAATATCCTGGAAACCAACCTCCTTTTAAAATGCAATCGATGACATCTGCCTCGTAATCTCAGATCTCCTGATATGAAACCACACGGGGCAGAAATGCTTAATTTTACCCCGATGAAATACTTTCATTACTGTAGCCTCCATAAATGATCTTAGATAGCTTGACTTTACATAAAAGGATGCATTTATATAACCTGTAATTTATATTTTATATATAAGCGACCGAACGTAAAGATAATTTCTTTCCTCTACTTTTCCTGAAACTAAATGGAATCATTACGATGAATTAGCATGAAAGTAACTATTAACATGTAGTTAAAAGCTTGAACTTGTTGATTTCTATTGGATTCCTTAACTTTTGATCCAAATGTCGCAAATATTGAGCTAATTTTGAGAAAATCAGCTCTTTAAAGTGCTTATCTGTTGTATATATTAGAATTTCTGTTTCAGCTGTCTCGGGTTTGCTCGAATGGGATTGAAAAGCTTTACCCAGCTGCTCTGAGGCTGAAACATGATGCATGATGGTAAAGATGCTGTTATTCGTCCACCCAGACTTTATTTTCCTCGCACCTTTGCTGAGTATAAACCCAACTGTGACATTAAGCCCTTCGTACTCTTTCAAACTGCTTCATAAATAAGACTAATTACCTCGGATGCATCCCATCCTTCTCATTTGTCCCTGATGAAAATGCACTTGGGGTTCATTAGCAAACTGAAAAACATCAAATTGCTTCTTGAGATCTATCTGCACCTTAAAATGAAACGTATGGTATCCTGTACAGTTGGCGGACATGTTGTATGAGGGATTCTACTTTATGTTTGGCTCCCTGACTTAAAGCTTGTCGGGTTTAATGCAAGACCGACACTTTGTGCGACTGTTTGCATCCTTAATAAGACAGCTGCCGCCTTACATAACGTTTTAATTCAGCCCCTCCTCACCTACTGCTGTGGTTTTGGTAAGAAGGTTTTTCGTAGGCCCGACGGCTTTGATCTCGGTCCAGGTTTGACATGTTATGTTATTATCTTTTCTGTGTTTTCCGCTGGCTTCCTACACACTGAAAGCCAGAAGATGACAGCAGGAGTCTATCCAGAGGCTTACGGCGAGTCGGATGCTCCTTTCAAGTGATTCCCAACAGAGTGGCGACTATCAGAATTGCTGTTGAAGACGTCTGATGCAGGGAACAGAGTCTTTAAAATAATCTAAATGGTTCGCTGTAGACAGGTAGCAGGTCTGGTTGTCATTCATTAAAAAAAAACTAATCCCTCAAATGATGAGACAGCTGTTTATTTTCTACAAGGTGTCAGCAAATACCCTGAAAACCTCAAACCCAACAACACAATAGTTCATCTTTCGTTTTCTTTTACTTTTGTGTGGACAAAAATGACAATAATGCTGAAGTGCCGGGTTAAAGCTAACGGTTCAGATGATCTTTTTCTGCCCGTAGCGACGGTCCAGTCGTCCTCGCACAGCGACGTCGAATCACTCAGTTAAACACTACTTCAAAAAGAAAAGAAGAAGAAGAAACCAAATGTACAATTCCCTTCATATTACCCCTACTTTAAAGTCAAAGGACAGTGTCTGCTGTAAGGTTTTTATCCCAGTTTCCATCAAATCAAACTTTATTTATATAACACTTTTTATACAAAAAGCAGCGCAAAGTGCTTTACATAATCAATAATAATAAATTAATTAATAATAATGGTCGGTCCCCACAGCAACAACGCCACAGACCGAGCAGGCATAGTCTACTGTCGTCATTAAGAATTTGTCTCGATAAATAAAAGGGTAAATTGGAGAAAAAGACAAAAAAAAAAGGTTATCAAAGTGTTTATTAGTGACCCAGTTAAGAAGAAAAAATACTTTGCATTGCATTCTGAGTTCAGTAGATTCATCCAACTAGTTTGACTTTACATAAAAGGATGCATTTATATAAACTGCTGTAAGTAATATTTTACATATAAGCGACCGAACGTAAAGGTTAATTTCTTTCCTCTACTTTTCCTGTAACTGAATAGAATCATTACGATGAATTAGCATGAAAGTAAGTATTAACATGTAGATAAAAGCTTGCACTTGTTAGTTTCTATTGGATTCCTTAACTTTTGATCCAAATGTCGCAAATATTGAGCAAATTTTGAGAAAATCAGCTCTTTAAAGTGCTTATCTGATTTCAGACAGTCGTATATATATTAGAGTTTCTGTTCTAAGCTAATTGTTGCTGTTGCCTGCTGATGGACACCCAGCCCACTGATGCCATAGTGCATTTAAAACTGTGAATTAATATACGTAAGATTGATGAACATTATTTTAAATTAGCAATACATGTACGAGTTTACATTATATGTAAACCATTTCTCATTTTGTTGCTTGTGTTCAAAATGCTTTATGATTAGATTGGTTTAGGAAGCATGGAGCACTTTAGCGCAGCATCCAAATACATCCAGTGAATGCTTACATACAAAGATTGTATCCTGACCCTCATTATTGTGTGCAGGGAGTCAGCAGTTTGAAATGAAACTGAATAAAACATGTCGAAGTGATTTAATATGCTGGATATTGTTTGGGACCACTGACCAGTAATACCTGTGGTTCTTAGTCAGCATTTAAAATTGTATCTTTTGTTCTCATAAGCGAGAAGGAAAATCAATAACAATATTACACACGATTGTTTTTACACAGATGAATACTTCCAGCAGATAGGTTGTATCTTTAATTAAAAAAAATGTACATTTAAGGGTTCTTTAGATTCATTTTGCTCAATTTTTACTACTTTAAAACCAATTGTACACAAATTTTTGACAGAATCTTAAGCTATTTCTCAGTAAAAATCCTGTTTCTAAGTAATTTTTCGGTACACTTAAGGATTATTTTCATAAGTAGGGAAAATTATGTTCTTATTAGAGTAAATAAACCATTTTAAAAACAAAACTTTTCTGTTTTGGCTCTGTTAAGCAAAAATTAGATTTCACAGTATCGTTTAACTGAAATCGATGAAACGACAGAGCTGTGTGGGATAATGAAGTGCCCGGTCTGGACAAGTTAAGCTAACATGCTTGCATCCTGCAGGGGAAGCAGCCACACATAAATCACACCAGAAACAGAGTAAGAAGAGACTTTCAAATGAATTCAAATTTCTTTCAAGCAAACAATCGCAGAGAAGTTGAAAGAAAAGAATCGCTCAGTGAGGCAACTAAATCCCCGACTCCTGCACGCATCATTTGTCGTGTGGTAACGGGGGTTAAAATGTGCTTCTAAATCACATCTGCAGCTTTGATTTTAAGCCCAAATAAAGACCCAAATATGTCACAATTTGTGTGCTCCGTCTTTCTTTGAGCAGATAATCGCTCCACGCGTACGGGCGGGATGTGCTGCAGTGCGGACGCCGTTAAGGAGGAGTCGTGTGAAGCCACCATGTGTGTTTGGGAAAGCATCCTGCACAGCAGGAGCAGCTTGGCTACATTTTCTGAATCTGAAATCCTGAACACAAGTGACCCACTGGCATGAAGCAGGAAAATGACAGCGAGTTGTTGTGACTTCACTTTCACGAATCTGAGGCAATTTTTCCACGCTGGTTGAGACCCAGAAATGTCATATCTGTGATGCGTTTTATGGACGACTTATCTTTTTCTGAAGCTCCAGACTTCAGTGGCCGTGCTCTTTCTCTTTCTTTTGCTTCTTTTCCCTCTCTGCTATAGATTTGCTTGTCAGATTGTGTAAACATGACGTCCTCCTCCTCTCCTGCAGAGAGGAGAGTTGCACACAGTTATTTCTGCACTGTGCTCATGTGGATGCCCTTTGCCCTCTGGTTATTACAGACAAAGTCATTGGAAAGACCTGAGGTGTTGTCCTGTTCATGAACTGTATACGTTTTAGTGTGTTTACACAGAGGGAAGCAGGTTTTGGGGCTTTTTTATCAGACATTCGGTGCATTCAGACAGAGACGTTCTAAGAACTGAACGTCCACCTCTAATTTCATTATAAGACCTGCCCTTCCCCAGAGGAACTGTTTCATTTTGCATTCACATGAGTCGGGGACCTCGACAGGGACTGATGTGACGCAGCCGTCTGCGACAGACGTGTTACTTTAGCGCCACTCAGCAACAAAACAGAACCCGGGAAAAGTAAGGAGAGAAGAAAACAACAGCACCAAGAAGCTAACATGGAGAGCGAGGAGGCCACCGTGTTCACGGCCTGCATGGCGGTGATATTAATCACATCCTGATGTGTCTAAGATGGAGGCTGGAAGAGCGCACAGCGAGAGTCAGGAGACGGAGAATCCAGCAGCGGGCGATACTTCTTCGTTTCATGGAGGAAAGAAGGAGAGCAGAGCGCCGCAGACAAAGGAGACGACGTTTAACTCATTAAACAGGCGCCGGTTGGGTCCGTGTCGTATGAGTAAACGTTTCAGACAAGGGGCGGAGCTACCAGCCACCAAACACCTACGTCATATGTGTTGCTATGGAAACCAGAAAAGACCTCGGAGAAGGAGCTGAAATGGTTCCAGGAACTGAGGGCCGTGGTCCAGAGTTCCTGTGTCCGAATGAGAGAAAAAACGGCCCGATTCATGAAAAGGTTCCAGGAACTGCAAAAGGTTCCTACAGTGGGAATGAGCCTCATTACAGTGTGATTTAGATTGATGGCTCCGGTTTTACCGCCTTCAGGGGTCTGTTTGCTGTCATTGTTTGTCTACTCACAACCTGCTCAAAAATGCTCCCAACCCTTACAGATAAGAACAAATGAGGGAAATGCACCACAGCACACTCATAAAGTTAAGAGTTACGTGGGATGAAGCACATGCTTTAACTGGAGCCACACTGGGCTGCTGATATTAAAGCATCAATCGGCAGGAAAATGAGAAGAAATCAGAGCCCATGTTCCTCTTTTTTCTTGCTCTGTCTTGGATTAAGCAAACTAAATGCTGCACTGGCTCCTTTTTATTGATTAAATTGTTCAAACATGGTGGTCACAGCATTTTCAATGGTCTGGCTGCCGTCCCTAACCCTGCCCTCAGCCCTTGACATTATCCTCGTAAAGAGTTGTTTTTCTGTGCTGCAGCCAGATCTTTGGTGGTCAAAGCAGAGAGAGCTTATTTTAGGCTATGATCTGGCTCTGAACCAGGAGCGGAACCACTTTCTGGTGGAGAAAAACCCATCGGTCTCTTATGGTCTCAGCTGAGAGGAACTCAGTGAGATCACCAATCCAAAAACCTATTGGGGGACATTTTACACATCGTTAAGCACAAAATACAAAGAAGACCCAGGACTGCTGAGCAGCTAGAATCAGTCAAGAATGGTCCAGCAGCTGGTCTCCTCAGTCCCAGATGTTTACAGATGTTGTTAAAAGAAGGGAGGATGCTACACAGTGGGAAACATGGAGCTGACGTGTTGCTGCCATCAAACTCAAGATGAGCTGATATTTGTTCTCTTTAGTTCTCCTTATTTGGAATATTTTAGCTTTATCTTCTAACTTGCATCACAGGTTTCATTCAATAGATGCCCATTATATTCCGTATGATTTATTCTAGATGCTGCTTCTCCTCTCAGCTCAGAGAGAAGAACTACTGTATTTTCCGCACCATAAGGCGCACCTAAAAGCTTTAAATTTTCACAAATCTGTCACGGATACCGCCATTTTGAACTTACCGTGGGGAGCGGCGAGCATTCATTGGGGCATTAAGCCCCCTCTGCATCACTCACCGCTCTCCCTTCGCGCCGCTCACCGCCACGTTCACTTTAGCCGCGCTTCTTCGCTCTGTACATTGGAAAATAACGGCAACTGGCCACTTCTGCCGCTCGCTTTGCTTCGGTGTGAATCCAGCGTCAGGCGGATCTCAGCCATTCACTCTGAATGGGGCGAAGATTGTGTCGAGCTCGTACTCAGCGATTTAATCGTGTCATTAAAGCTTCTGCCCATATTCTCAGTGAGAGTCTGTTCTTCAGTCTGAGATGGGTGAAGCAGACCGATGTGCAGTTTATAAGTTTATAAAGTGTAAAAACCACCGACGATGTTGTCCTTGACCCTCGGACCATTTCCTGCTGACACAGGGAGGTAAAACATGCACGACGTGTGCTGGCAGCGATAAACCAATCAGAGAACATTAGGTAATACTACGCCTTATAATCAGGTGAGTCTTATAATCATGTGAGCCTTATAATCAAGTGAGTCTTATAATCAGGTGAGCCTTATAATCAGGTGAGTCTTATAATCAGGTGAGCCTTATAATCAGGTGAGTCTTATAATCAGGTGAGTCTTATAATCAGGTGAGCCTTATAATCAGGTGAGTCTTATAATCAGGTGAGCCTTATAATCAGGTGAGTCTTATAATCAGGTGAGTCTTATAGTGTGGAAAATACGGTAACCGTCTGAGCACGGTGCACGTCTCTATGCGGAGGGGCCCTTTATTTCATAATCCATTAGCACCAGATTTATTTTCAGTGAATGTCATATTTTGTTACAGTGACAGTGCAGCACCAGGGCAGCTTGAAGAGGGATTGTTAAAGCTTATCTTCTAAGCTCCCCGAGGGGGAATTAAATCTGTGATGATGTAATGCAGTTGTTTTTTTTGTTGAACTCGATCACTTGAAGACACAAACTGCAATGTGAATGAAGTCCTCTTCGTCCTGCTGTGAACCAGGCCACACTCGGTGCTTCCTTTGAACATCACTTTAAACCCACATGAATTGTACAGTTTTGTCCTTTATGATAATAAGTTTAAAGAAAAAAGAGCTGATTCCAGCTGTGCCAGCAGCCAGACCGATGCTTCAGGCTCGTTGTGGTTTTCTTTTGTTTTTGTTCGTGTTATTACTTTCAGGCAGTAAGAAAGGAAATCAGCTTCTCTGTTCCAGGCAGAGAATGGCGGTTTAACCAAAGCAAGCAGC
The DNA here is from genome assembly GCF_036924035.1 of Leuresthes tenuis. Classification (NCBI taxonomy): domain Eukaryota; kingdom Metazoa; phylum Chordata; class Actinopteri; order Atheriniformes; family Atherinopsidae; genus Leuresthes; species Leuresthes tenuis. The sequence goes on from NW_027325355.1 coordinate 24,175,269, forward strand.
ATATCTCGCATATGCAGAGCTGTCAGAGTGGCTCATTTTCCCAAAGACAAAACAAATCAGGATTAAGTCAGAGAGAGGGTTCGCCCAACTCTGCGCCAGGCTTTAATACCTTTGCGGCTGTTATTGTGGAAGGTGTTTGCCAGTGAAACTGAGCTGGCAGGTTGGCTGACAGAACAGCTTCAGTGGAGGAGTTAATCACCTTACAGATTTACAGGTTTTGGTGGCGTTCACCTCCACAGTTCTGGCAGTTTGTGGAATTCTTTATAATGACTCAACATTAAATGTGAGATGAATAAAAAGCCTAAAAGACACTTTAGTTCTGTGAAACAGCTGACCTGGTGGTTCTGAGCTGAGCAGCAGGATGCAACTGCTCTGCAGAGGTCCACTGTTCCTGCGACGGAGGAACTGACCTCCGACTTTCACATCTGAAACCGTCATCCTGTTGCTGTTTGTGGTCAGAAAACCTCTGGAAACAGCTTGTTAATTTCAGTGCTGTGACCTCATCTCACAAAAGAACGTCCAGCAGACGATATTTTTCACCATATTAGCGCTTAATCAATAGAAAACATGTTGCCGTCAGATTAATTCGGCTTTGTTTGTGCATGTGCCCTTTTTTTGGCAGTTGAACTGAACTGAAACTTTTGTGATCAAATCACGATTTTACATATAATCAAAGATATTTAACTCATCATATATGTTCAAAACTGTCGATATTTCTCCGTGGACTTCGTTACGAGTCCAATTCTGCTGAATGCTTCTTTTTTTCCCTTAATTACAAACATGTTTTAGACTTATAATTAATTAAGGTAAATTGCTTGCTGTACGAACAGATTTGTTCCTACGAGTTATTTAAGAGGATTTGCTCATTCACCAGTGTTTTTGTATTTTAAGTTTTCTTTCAGGTACGAACAGAATTTACTGCTCTATAGGAGGCATGCTGCCTTTTATGTTTATGTATTTAGCAGACGCTTTTATCCAAAGCGACTTACAGGTAGGCATGTAGGGTAAGGGGGTCTTGCCTAAGGACCCCTATGCCATTTTCATATCAAACCATTTCTTTTTTATTTCGGGGACATTACGAACTGCAGGTGACACAGAATTAGCAGCACTCTTTGTGTGCTTTCTTGGCTTTAGCAGGTCCTGTAATTCCACTGCTGACACTGATAAAAATGACAGATTTTCCTTTTTGGATCTCTGAAAGCAGAACTGTAAAGTTGTTCTTTTTGCGCCTTGATGCCATTCTCACGACTCCTGGCACAGGAAAGAGGAAGCGTGGCCTTATATGGTATTATTTTGGGTGTGGACTATGTAAATTTCCTATCCTCGTGCACTTAAACACGCACGGGTGGCATTCATCATTTACGCAGGTCGTTTACACTGTTAAATCTGGCGTGTTCATATGAGACCTTTTAATGAAAAAAGGGAGAGAAATTTAGAATGAACATATGAAAATGTTCTTGCGTGAGGCTTAATGTGAGAAACATTTGCACAGTTAGGTTCCCATCGTGTCACTTGGATGTTGCCCTGCAGAAAACAGCTGAGGGATACGTTACCGTCTCACCATTTAAAGCCACGGTTTGTGACTCTAATACACATCTGTACACTGGACAGCTGTTTGTGACAGCAGTTAACAGAGTTTGTCCTCTTTTCATCAAGATCCAGCTCTGCAGATCTGATTTATAACAAGCTCAATTAGTCATTTGTTAAAAGTTTTAATCATGTCACCAGAGAACTTGCTTCCTTGTTAACTTAGGGATGAACCGTTGGCCTCGGTTCACACTCTGTAGTCTGGATGTTTCTAACCGCAGAGCTTTTGGTCGGTGTTTGCATTCTGCAGATGGAAAAATTAAATCAACTGCTGCAATGTTTGCCTGAGGTATTGGACAGTTTATTGTCCCTCTGCTTTGTTTGCTTTATTGCTCAATCATTTTACAAAAGCAATGAAAAGGGATTAAAACTTACTTTCAGAAACTTTCAGATGGAGGAGTGTGTTGCTTAAAACTCTGAAAACGGACTAGTAAACAGTCACTTCTTGACCTTTCGTGATCTTCGTCTCTGGTTCCTTTAGATTAGCTCTGCACACTTCATAACTCCAAGTAGTTTGCCATTATTTCAGAATGAGGGGGAGCTTTCTCTTGGGTAAAACCTCCTCCTGGGAACCAGAGGATCTGGCTAAAGAGTCTTCTGACCAGTCAACTTCCCGGAGGTTTGTCAGGGGGTGGAGTCACTATACTCCAGCTGCTGATCAGGAAGCAACAACAACTCATAAAGAACAAAAAAAACCTTTGTTTATACGTGTTTTCGAGCCAGAAAACACCTCAAATCCATCCGTACATGTTTGACCCAGAATCAGATCCAGAATATCAAAGTGAGCCAAACAAACCGCCACAGCAAAGATTACAGGTCTCTGATTTAGTAAATCTGCTCATTACCTGCAACTGTGCAGCATTAATGATTATGTTTTTGCTATTTAGCTGCCTTTTCACTAAATAGCATCCATACGTTTAATGCCAACGTAACACAAGCATTTGAAACTGTTTTACTCACAGCTGGAGGCTCAGACTTTTGCCCTTTTAGTGTTGGAACAGTCTTGACTTTGGGCTTCAGTCTCTCTGCTAAACCAGGTCCTACTGGGCCCAAACATTTTCACGACTGTTACGATTCACTAGATGAAATACTCAAATGTGCAGACATCTTTTTTTAAGCTTTGGTTGATGTTTAAGGTGATAAAACAACGTTTTAACGTTGCAGATGAACCGGAAAAGCATGAACCATTTATCTGATGGAGTCCAAAACCCAACGAAAAACAAGAAAAGATGAAAAGCTTTTTCATTAATTCAGCCATTGCTCATGCAGGAACTCTACAACCAGCCGCCAGTAGTCCAATAGTCAGTGACCTTTTTGAACCCAACCATCAGAAAAATGAGTGGCCGTCATCCTGTGACCCATAAAGCAGCGACTGGGTAATAGCAAAGGTGCCAGATTTGGGCAGGTGTCACCATAGCAGTTTAATTCCCCCCTGAGCTGGTGGTTGAAGGCAGAGTAGTGACAGGCCACAGTAGGGTAACAGCGCTGCTGATGTGAGGGGACAGAGTGTCACAGCAAAGCACAGCAGGCGCCACAGTCTGCTGTCACAACCCAGGACGCTCGGGGGGTGCTGCGAAGGCTTTGAAAATACAACATATAGATATAACACACATCGGAGCCTTGCTTTCTGATATGAAGCCCAAGTCGATTGCACAAAATGAATCCACCGTTTGGAGATTTGATTGAATTTGTTATTCCTTGGGCGTGCAGAATAAAGGTGCCGACAAAGCAGAAACACTAAGGCAGCGTTTGCCTCCTAATTCCATCTTATTGCTGTTGTGGTAGTTATATTTCATCCTCCTTCCTCCCACAAACGAATTACCATGTTTTCATATTAGTTTCACCTCATTTCATAAAGAAGTCGGCAAAACTGCTTGTGTGTCATTTCCTTCTGATATCAACCACTTTCTTTCTTAAGAAAACGCAGATTGTGGTGCGTAGAAGAGGCGGCTCCTTTGCTCCGGTGTAGCTTTTTAGCAATAAAACTGAATGTGTACAAACTGATGCTGAATAATCGTGACTGTGACTGGATTTATGTGTCATGGTGGCTGCTTTCCCCAGTTCCATGTGAATAAATATGTAAAAAAAAGTGTGTTTTTATCAGAATAGAACATGGAAAACATATTAAATATGTAAAAAAAAGTGTGTATTTTATCAGAATAGAACATGGAAAACATAATAAATATGTAAAAAAAAGTGTGTTTTTTATCAGAATAGAACATGGAAAACATATTAAATATGTAAAAAAAAGTGTGTTTTTTATCAGAATAGAACATGGAAAACATATTAAATGTTGAAAAGGAGACATTTTATCATTTGATTAAAGATATTGGCTCATCTTGGATCTGATGGCAGCAACACGTCTCAGTTTCTTAGGGGCTGTGGTTTTATAAAGCTCCGTTTTCACTGCCTTCTTTCGTTTCTGTGTTTGTGGATAAAGAAAAAGGGCGAAGTCGCCTTGGGTATTGATAGATTTCTGGTTTCCCACTGATTTAATGCAATACGAGCTGCGTTTCCTCCTTTCCCAGCCTCCTTTGGGGGGGGGGCACAGATTAAATGAACAGCGGCACGTTCCCTCAGGAAGCTGTGAGCCCTTCTGCAGACTGTAAAGTGCTGATAGTGCTGATATCCGCCTTTAAATTAATTCGAGGAACTCTTCTTTATTGCAGCGTGTGAAATCATCGTAATCACATCTACATAAATGAATTTAGATGATTAAAGTGTACACATTTTGTACAGGGAGGGGGGCGCAGGCCTCAGGGTGTCAGAGCAGCACTTCCAACCAGACGGCGACTGCATGAAGCAGCATCTCCACAGTTTAGGCCCAGAATGACGAACTAGCAGCTGACGTGTAAAATACGGAGCTTCATTAGACGGCCGTGCTGCTGCTGCTCAGGTCCCTGCAGGACCGTTGGTGTGTTTTAATCAGCCGGCGACCTCTGGTCGCTGTCACCACCAATCAGGGCTTTATAGTTCAATGTCAGTGCTGCCTGCAGCTGTTTGGGCTGCAGCTATGTGAGGAGGAGGAGGATGAGGAGCATCTCGCAGCGTCTGACTGAGGAAACTCATTTGGCAAGTGATTAGAAAGCAAACTGTAATCATCTGAGTTTTATGGGCATCATTTCCATCATTTTGTTGTGGCACTGGAAGCGAATGCATGACAGAATTACCCCTTTGACTTCAAGCTATGCGACCCCCCTTCATTTTGTTTTGCACGCTTTGTCTTATAAGTTTAATCTCTAACAGTTAAAGCGTATTTTTCACAGTTAGAAAGTATTTAGACTGAACAGTTTTCTCCTGCTAATCCTTTAGATGCATCTCAAACTTGAAAATGTCTGTTTTGGTCACCCTAGAATGAGCCGTTAATGCCTACAGATGGCGTGGGCCCGACTCCAGCGAACGCCATCTTCCATCGCTTTGTTTCAACTCCTGCCTGGAACACACAAAACAAAACAAACAGTGGCTCTACAGAGGGCTTTAAGCCTTTTTAGCAGCCATCTTGGTCTCTCCTGCACAAGCAGCGGGTGAAGAGAGGTGGAATCCAGGTTAATGTACCCCTAAATCATATTTATTTTACCGGTAAAGATGGAAGAGGAGCCCTGGATGGGATAAAGCGCAAACATTTCCTCGTTCTAAGTGTAAAAGGTAGCTTAGTTATGGTTTGCTACAGATCCTGCACAAGAACTTTCGGACCAGAGACATCGACATTTAGCCAAAAACCAGGTTTCCTGATGCTTATTTGTCCCTCATTTGTATGCTGGGAATGTTCATAAAGCAGCGCCTGAAAGCATTAAAGCTCTGGATTTGTGGTCGTATTTAAAGTAGATTAATTTGCTAAATCCAGGTGGTGAAGACACTGAAAAACAAATACTTTTTATGATACAGGGCAGCATCTTGGCATCGTGTCTTTTAGATTTATGGTTGAATTACCTGTAATTTGTGAACCAGCTGATCAGGATTACAACTGCAGATTATTAGTGTGCTTTAACCGTTCGTGTTAAAGTCTAATAAACCCAATTTGAACATATTTTGAGCATATATTTGGGTGTCTGGATTCACCACCGACACAAAGCTTAAAAAAGACACAACTCTGCCATTTTGTTTTGGTCTCAGTACCTAAAAAAATCAGATTTGCAGAGTAAAATTGAATCATTCTACAGGCTTATCCAGCAAAACATTTTATTTCTACAGTTACTGTACTTCTTAGTTTTTAAGAGTTTTTCTATAGATTCTAATGTATGTTGATTGTATGTTATGTTACTTTTTTGATACTGGATGCACACTTCCTTCCTTCCTTCCTTCCTTCCTTCCTTCCTTCCTTCCTTCCTTCCTTCCTTCCTTCCTTCCTTCCTTCCTTCCTTCCTTCCTTCCTTCCTTCCTCCCTCCCTCCCTCCCTCCCTCCCTCCCTCCCTCCCTCCCTCCCTCCTTCCTTCCATCCATCCATCCATCCATCCATCCATCCATCCATCCATCCTCCCTCCCTCCCTCCCTCCCTCCCTCCCTCCCTCCATCCTTCCTTCCTCCCTCCCTCCCTCCCTCCCTCCTTCCTTCCATCCATCCATCCCTCCCTCCCTCCCTCCCTCCCTCCCTCCCTCCATCCTTCCATCCTTCCTTCCTTCCATCCCTCCCTCCCTCCCTCCCTCCCTCCATCCCTCCCTCCTTCCTTCCTTCCATCCCTCCCTCCCTCCCTCCATCCTTCCATCCTTCCTTCCTTCCATCCCTCCCTCCTTCCTTCCTTCCTTCCTTCCTCTGACGTGGGATGTTGGCTCTATTACTTTCTTCCTCCCTAAACGTCTCCGCCGCAGCCTGACGTGACCTAACTACACGCCGTGTAGACGGGGCTTTAAGGGCTGTGATTGGTCTGCTCAGAAAGTAATTTCCGGCAGTTGCTGTTTCCGGTCTTAATGGCTGAAGAAGCTCGTCAAATCGGCCCGTTGACATTCGAAAGTATCGGAAGTGCATTTGTTCATCCTGGTCCCTCAGTGGGTGAACCAGGGTTGTAAATTCACCCGTTCAGCCTCGGCCGGTCGTACAGAAAACCTCCACAAACGTCTTCTCTGTCGCCTGCGCTTCAACATTTGCAATTTAAGCATTTGTTCTTCAATACTGATGAGCTCCAGCTGCAAATACAGCTGCTGCACCATCGTTTACTGTTGTTAACTGTGACCGGAGGAGAAAGCGAGGATTCGGCTTTGACCCCTAAAAACCACACAAACACAGCGCCACACCCCCCTTAGCGGCATGGCGGGGGCTTGCAGAGCAACGCGTTCCTTCGATGCTCAATGACGGCGTCGACGTTACAGAGAAGCATAAACTAAGCGTGACCCTCTTCCAGTATGCAGACCGAAGGGAGTATTAAAACACTGCATTTACTCAGACTATTAACAGGAGATGCTAAATAACCTGCTCACATTTCTGAGGCCGACTTCTTTCTGAACAGTTCTTCCCGACGTGTTCTCCTGCTGGTCCGTGTTATTAAGTGTTTGCCACCCGGTGGGTGACTTCTTGCTACATGTTCCTACACTTCCAGTCAGGTTTGTGGACTGTCTACGCACACATTAATCCTGTATCGAGCTGAGGAGGAGCGACCTCCCCACGAGGCAGGAGCAGGTGCCGGGATCAAAGCATACATGCCCCAAATGACTGTGGACGCACACGTTCACCTTCATTAATCAATGTGCAACCATGTTCCCAGTAACTGTGTTTCCTCCCTGTATCGTACACCTACAGCAGTACGCTGTGCATGCAGGGCAGTAATATCTATCATAGTCGTTAGATATAAAGGAGGATGTGTTGACTTTGTACAGTTGTTCTCAGTTGTAGTTTCTTGGATGGATTTAGCATTTTCCATGGTTAAAAAATCCCGTCTGCAGTTTGTCTTTCTCTCGTAAGCGAACATTAAACTTAGCTTTAATCTCTGAGTTCTCATGTCATCGAGCAGTATTTCAGCTCATGTTTCCGATTACCAAGAGTCATGTTTTTCAGATTCAGGGCAATTCTGTGGTTGGGTGAAGTCGGTTTCAAGATGTGGGGAATTTTCAGAGATGCAGGACAAAAAAAACCCAACTGCTCTGTGATGAGAAGCTGGAGGTGTTGGAATGGAGACCTGAGAATGGATTTGCTGTCATCCTCGTGGTTAACAGGAGGTCGTCCACCTCAGGCATCAATCGGCCCCTGCTGTGATCGAGGCTTGTCTTACCCTTTAAAGCAATGAGGGAAAAAATAAAAAAAGAAGGAGCTCAGCAAGATAGCAGGGTCATTACTGTCTTGTTCAAGGTCACAAAATTGCCACTGGGTAATTGAGTGAAGCCTGGCTTGGCGGCGGCGAATCGGCAATGGAGCTTCACCTCCATCTGTCGAGGGGAAAGTGAATCAGAGCCGTTTAAAATCGGTGGCTGGTTTTGTTCGGCGAAGGGCAGAATTTCCTTTCATCCTGCGGTTTGAGGTGCTCAGCAGAAAAGCCGCACGGCAGCAGCGCCACACGAAAATGGAAGTTTTATCTGCTGGGAGGTTTGCTGCCACCAGATGCAGCAGCTGCTGTTCCCACCAGCCCTCGCTGCCCTGCGAGGCAACAAAGGAAAGCACTCTCACTGTCGCAGTAAGTGCAGCAGCGAGGAAATGAATTCATGTTATTTGCCCATTACCTGCAGGCACAGAACTGCTGATGGCAGCTTTCTGCATTCGGTGAGCCTTTCTCTCCCATCAGTGCCTTGTCACAGCTGCTTCTTCTGATAGCTTTCTTTCACTCCTGTCTCTGGGCATCATCGGCGCTGGTTTGTTTTTCAAAGACCATCAGCAACGTCTCTGTGGTCCCTCACGTCCTTGACCCTCGTCTTCTGCTGCCGGTGTTTACCCGTCTCTGTGTGCTTGTGAATAACTGATTGGGGGTGACACTGTGTGCTCGGAGGTGAAGGGCAGACTCTGTTTTCTTACCTCTGCAGAGGACCTGAAGAAAGCAGCTGAATGCTGGTTGGCTCGGAGCGACTCCACAGAGGACGACGGAGCCGTGCAGTGCATCGCTGCGTTTACACCAACAATCATTCAAGGTTTCTCAGATAATTACACAGATTCCACACATGCCTGAACATCCAGACGGTTCACTTAATTTATTCTCTTTAGAGGAGCCTCTTGGTGCCAACTCAATGAAGCAGCTGCCAGAATTCTGTCAAAGTTGGGCTTTTTCTATAGAAATAAATTCTGTGACAACACTTCCCCAGAATTCAGTTAAAAGTAGAGTCCCTACTTTTCGAGGTAATGCAGTGATGTCATCAGACGTGTGACTGAGGTTACGAGACGCCTGGTTTAACTGGCTGGAAAACCGTGTGATCGACTTTACCAGGATTCAGAAAGACCTTTTACACACTTCTTAAAAGCAAAGATGGGAAGGTAAAAAGCTAGTTTTTTAGGCCTGACACTTCTTCTTTTGTCCTCCACTTGTCCAGTTTCCTCAGATGTTTTAAGGACAAACTGCACACCATGCTGAGATATGCCAAGTTTTCAGCTAATAGCTCTTTGGGAATCACCTTGTTGCTGCAGAAATCCTATTTTCTGTCTGTCAAACTGTGTTTTCTTTGCTGTTTTTCATAGATGCAGCTAAAGAAATGGGAACAAATGATGTCTTTGTGACAAAGTGCCTAAAGATCCAATTTAAAGCGGCTTCTTTGCTAAGTTGTCTGTTCTGTGTCGACACAACACTGGTTCATCCCTTGAGTTTGGAGCCTTTTTTCTGCCTGAAGGAGTCATAGGTCAAAGTTGGATGGCTGAGATATGCCAAGTTTTCAGCTAATAGCTCTTTGGGAATCACCTTGTTGCTGCAGAAATCCTATTTTCTGTCTGTCAAACTGTGTTTTCTTTGCTGTTTTTCATAGATGCAGCTAAAGAAATGGGAACAAATGATGTGTCTTTCAGCTCGTAACAAATTCTATTGAGTAGCTGTAGCTTCAACACGTTGTAATGACGTTTTTTAAAAGGAAATTGTCCTTTATCTGAGGATAATAAAGCTAAACTGGATGTGTTGTGTGTCCTTCGCCCTCCTTCAACACACGGCGCCGCTGCCCAGCCCAGCCTGGAGGCTTCGTAATGTGCTGTCAGAAGCTATTCATCTCCATCATGCAGCCCTGCTGCTGCACACTGAGCGCACAGAAGGGTGATGGTCTGAGTGCTTCTATCTGTCACTGCCTCTTACTGTGTGGGAAACCACGAGTTCTTCCCCTTTAAAGAAGCAGAAATAAGTGTTCGGCCGCTCGTGTTGCTTCACACAATTGTTGCTGTTGGGTTTTTTTTTACCTCCTGGAGAGAATTTATTGAATCGAACTGATGTTTATTTTGAGTTTCTGTAGCTGGTCTTTATTTATTCCATCGGTAATGGAGGGAAGGAAAACCTCAAAGATGTTTCAGATTAAACTGTGTTTGTAGAGCTGTCAGTTATGTTTAGTCAGTGTCCTCAAAAAAGTCTTTTCAGCCTCAAATTTACTGCGTTTAAACTGCTGTGAAACTCACAGTTTAATAACAGAGCAGGTTTAATAAATCCTTTTATTATTTTAAGGACAAATAACCTGTTTCATGCCCACTTATTTCATGAATATTGACATTTTTAAAGCAAAAAGACTTAAAATGTCGGTGGTATTTCGGGTCTCGTCTGATCTAAAACTGTGAGGTTCTGTTGCTAATCCTGACCCAAACTACTGAATCGGTTTGGGTCAAAAGAACGACACCTTAGTGGAGGCAGAAGAGCATTTACCAGCTAATGAGAGAGTCTTTTTGGCTGTTGGTGGAGAGAAAACACCCTCAGTAATAAGTATTAACCTTTATCTGATCACGATAAAGTCTAAATTACTGACATATTCATCATATCAACTTAAATGTGAGAATGTCAGTATCATGTTTACAACTAGATTCTGCTGCCCCCGACTGGCCAAACGTCAGTAAATGAGGTTTAAACCAAACAAGTCTGCAAATATATATGCATATAAACATTTAAAAAGCTTTGGTTGATATTCGTGTTGTAAAGATGAGTCAACTAACTACTGATGCAGTTATTCCACATGTTAAAGGGATGTTTCCTTTGAATGTGAAGCACTTCTGAGCGTCTTCCCTGGCGTGGGCAGCTGCCAAAGCGGCTTTAGTTTGGACAATCTGAAGGTTTCCTGACAGATGAGCTGAGCTATAAAAGCTGCTCTGTAAAGGGCTGAGACAAGAGAGGATTTTACACCATCAAACCTAGAATATGTAGTTGATTACTGTCATGTGGAACACTGAAATAATCAGAGTTATTGTGCCAATAAATGCAGCTAAAACTGAATGAATGTTCTGAGAATATTTTTGCTCTTATTGAGGTTATGCGAACGTATTTAAATGTCCGGTTTGGTTGGAGCAGAGCAACAAATCAGGTAAAAAACGTGCTGATTGTAAAGCATCGGAGTGCTTTACCTCCCCCACTCTCAAAGGATTTGTGGAGACCTTGTGCTCTCATACAAGATGGTCTAACCTTGAGGTTACTGTGGCTCAATAGCCTGGCTGCCGTCTTTATTCACTTACTGCTTATCTGGTCCGGTCATCATGGCAGGCTTCAGACAAAGCCTGGTGTTTGCTTAGAATCAAGTGATTTATTTTGCAGCTGCCACATAACTTTCCCCTCCATCGTGCTCTTCTGAAATTAGAAATTCCCTTTGCGGTCGTTAGTTCTGCAGCATCTACCTGAGTTTACCTTTCTCCTGTCGCCCTCTCAGAGTATCGATCCTGTCCAGTTATGAGCTTTTTCTAGAGGATGCAGTTCTGCCTCGAGGATGAATGTAACATGTTTGAAAGAAGGTGGGGAAAGATTAAAGCAGGAAGGCCTATTGATTGGCAGATAGACAGCAGTAAGGTGGCCATTGATTAAGCAAACAGCTGGTTTTTGACCTCGAAGTGCACTGGATGAATCAATAACTTTAATCCAGTGAGAGATGTTAGGAATGAGAGGGCTGGACCCAAAACATCCTTTATTTTAGTGTTCATCACCATCTTTTTTCTGGATTTAGGGTTTCTGTGCTGAATTAAGTCTGTTTATCTTCTTTTGATCCAGGTACTGTCAGATTATCAGATTATTTTGTGTCACACAATCTTTACACACATTTGTTTTATTAGTATTAAATCAGATGCATCAATTGTGGCTCTTGTGGTCCAGATGGATTATTTTGACCTTTTGAAAAGGTCTTGTCAGTCAATACGACAAAGGATGAAGTGCATCTCCTTTCATATTCATGAGCCGAGGAGCAGTCTCATCGGTACATTAGCTCACCGACGCACATCAGATGCTAATTACTCCTCCTGCATTTGGAACAGCAGATGTGTGTCACCCTAACTGTTGCAGCACATAGTTGAGTGAATAAAACCTGATGACTGCTAACGTTCTCCCCGACGCCTTCATTTAATGTCAGAATGAAGCAAAATAATACTGCATGGAATCCATTTTATGTGTATCCGACCTATTAGCAGCAGAAAAACCACATCACAGTCCTGGATGAGCGAACACGCCGTAAATATCTCCCCACCTGTCACGCCTAACAGCTGCAGGGATTTGAAACTAAGGCGCTGGTCACTGACGGTAACGTGACCGGATCAGAGATCCCCCACCGAATTAGGTCAGCGCTGGTCGGATCGTCGCCCCTGTCTGAGTGAACGAGGGCAGCACTTTCACCTTGTCTGGCACGTGTGGCGTGCGCACACTCCTGCGCCCGTAAGCAGCCCGAAGACAAAGTCGGGTAACAGCAGAGAGGAGCGATCACGCTTCGGTGCTCCACGCTGCAGCTCCGCCTGCAGACTGGAACCCAGTGAAGTGTGGTGGAGATGTGTTTTAGAGTGTGAGTCATTAAAAAAGAGGGAATAACATGTCACAATGTTAAAGCTTCTGCAGTCGGTATGTATATCACAGCAATCAGCTCGGCTCGCCTCTATTTTAACCTTTTACAGGGACCTTTATGGCACCGTGTGGGAATAAACACAAGAGATGGTTGTTAAAGGAGAACTCCGGTGTTTTTAAACCTTATTTCTGGCATGAAATACGTTCATCTACTCACCGAGAACAGTTTGGTGAAAGTCGGCGTCCTTCGGAAGATATTTAGATAACTGGAGATCCATATAACGGAGTGAACGGGGCTTAGAGGATGCAGCCTCTAAATAAGGCATTATCTGTCTTTATTTCACCAATACTTTAAGAAGAATGAATGAATGAACGTGTCCTATAGCTCTGTTAGCTCATAGCTGCTGTGTTGTTGTTATTGGCGGCTATCGGGGGGCTTATAGAGAGCTTTCTACACTCGTCTACTAGGATGATGTCATCCACACGCCCCCCTGCAGTACAGCTCATTCACTCCGTGCTCTGTGACAGTCGGCTAACTTCACACAGTTTGCTACTGCTAGTAGTGTGTAGAAAGCCCTCTATAAGCCCCCCGATAGCTGCCAATAACAACAACACAGCAGCTATGAGCTAACAGCTAACATTTCATGCCAGAAATAAGGTCTAGGTTTAAAAATACTGGAGTTCCCCTTTAATTTTAGGAGAAGAACGAAGAAGACAAACACGAGTTTAATCCTGAAAAACACTGAGAAGGATGATGGTGAACTCAAAATAAAAGAAAAAGGTCATTTGGAGGGAACTGAAAGATCAATACGATGTAAAGGGAAGTAACACAGACAAAGGAAGAAAGAGAAAAGAGATTAAATTAACAAATAAAACTGACCTGCACAGTAAATAAATAGCGACATTGAAGTCTAAATGGATGCATTTAAAAAACAAACTAATACACAAACCATACATTTTTAATCTAGAATTAGTTGCATATTTCATCATATAACTCATTTTATTAGCCATTTATGTATATTCTGGTATTTATTTTGGTTTACGGCAGGTTTAGGCCTCCATATGTTCTGTCTGTACATCTGTATTCCTTCCTTGGATTATTCCTTGTGCTCTTAGTCATCTCTTTTGTTTGGTTCCTGTTCCAGACGATCACCAATAAGTTATTCTTGGTTCTGTGTTTTAGAGCCATGAGGCGCCCCCTTTCCAGATCAGTGTCCAGCTTTTGTGCTACCATGTAAACATGAATTTAAAGTCCAATAGAAGCCGCACCAGGTTAATGGGCACCTCACTGCTGCTGCCACAGCTGGAAGCCAAAGACACATTTTTAATAGTTTTAAAATGGTAATCAATCACAGCCTAAAGCTCCTCATATTCCCAACCTGAACAAAATGCTGTAATATAAAGCGGTCGGCAAAGTGAGCATCTTAAAGTGACGAGCGATCCCAAGGAGATCAATTAGGTGTCGACTTTACCAACACAACCTCTGGAACCTAGTTTATGAATGTGCTGCCCTGCAATAAAGTCCTGGACTCAGAAAACCAGCGTTAATAACAACACATTATTGCTGACAGTCTCACGATGCAGCACAGCTTTAGAGATAAAAGCTGTGAGAGAAGGAACAAAATGATCATTTAGGAACACAGCAGTGCATTAGATGTAGTCAAGATGACTCAGAGACGGTTTGGTTCCAGCATCCTTTGCCCTTTGAGAGGTATTTCCTTCCAAAGGTGCATTGCCCCTTGGTGCAGGATCATGTTGGTGTGTGTGATCCAACCGTGAAGTCGGCCCTGGGCTGCCTGATGTGTGAGGAAGTCACTGGAACACCTCCACATGTCTGGTGATATTATCTCCCTTCTTGTTTAATGACTCGCGTCGTCTTTTCTGAAGGGTTGTACATCCTTTGAATTGTTTTAAAAGCCTGTCCAGCTCCACTCTCTTCCACAGTCTTGCGGTTTCTGTGCCACAACTGTCTCACTCTACAAAACAGCTGGACTGTCGTGAGATTAGCTTAAGCGCCGCCTTTGGGCACTGGGTGTTAAAACCCATCAAAGCGCGTTAGAGTCGCAGGATCGTCGCCTTTTGCCACCCTCCTTGATCTGACAAGCACTGTGATCTTCTGTTGCCCTGAATGCAAGCTGAAAGCGCAGGTTAGCAGGGCATCATCGAGCCCCTCTCACACCATCTTTGTGCACCACGCAGTCATCACAATGCCGCCTCGTGTCATTCAGCCAGCGGGTGTGGATGGGTTTTATTTAGCTTCAGACTGAAACAGTAGTGCACATTCTCCTCCATACAGACAGCTTTATTTTACACCTTTTTTTATCTATATAATGCATATTTAAGGCATCAAGATCCAGTTCTATTTCTCCACTCCCGAGCTTGGGTGGCAACACCCATTCCGAAATCCCACCATTCCGACATCCCGCCATTCCGAAATCCCACCATTCCGACATCCCACCATTCCGAAATCCCACCATTCCGACATCCCACCATTCCGACATCCCACCATTCCGACATCCCGCTATTCCGACATCCCGCCATTCCGACATCCCACCATTCCGACATCCCGCCATTCCGACATCCCGCCATTCCGACATCCCGCCATTCCGACATCCCACCATTCTGACATCCCACCATTCCGACATCCCGCCATTCCGACATCCCACCATTCCGACATCCCGCCATTCCGAAATCCCACCATTCCGACATCCCACCATTCCGACATCCCGCCATTCCGACATCCCGCTATTCCGACATCCCGCTATTCCGACATCCCACCATTCCGACAAACCCCGCCATTCCGACATCCCACCATTCCGACATCCCACCATTCCGACATCCTGCTATTCCGACATCCCACCATTCCGAAATCCCACCATTCCGACATCCCACCATTCCGACATCCCACCATTCCGACATCCCACCATTCCGACATCCCGCCATTCCGAAATCCCACCATTCCGACATCCCACCATTCCGACATCCCACCATTCCGACATCCCACCATTCCGACATCCCACCATTCCGAAATCCCACCATTCCGACATCCCACCATTCCGACATCCCGCCATTCCGACATCCCGCCATTCCGAAATCCCGCCATTCCGACATCCCACCATTCCGACATCCCACCATTCCGACATCCCACCATTCCGACATCCCACCATTCCGACATTCAAATGTACCACTATTCCGACAAGGCTTTCCGTATAAGGAAATGTGCGTTACTCAACAGGCGAGTCCCTTCTTTCTGTTCATGCTATTGATATGTTTAACACATGTTTACAGACAAGCGTTATTAAAAACACAAAGTCTCGGCAACTGGAGGAGGAGAAGCAGACCACGGTGGTTTTCAGTCACACACTCCAATGCCACTTGTTTCAACTTCCGAAAATTTAATCCAGGAAAAAAAGGCTTACAAATATGGACCAAAACGGCTCCATAACACGCAGAAGAATCCAAAAGAAACGAAAGTTAACTAAAAGAAAGCAAATAAACAGCATGAAGTGGTCAAAATTGGTTTTACGCATGCCTCTGTGCGTCTGGCACATGCGTCTTCGGGTTCTCCCACGTTGGTTTGTGGATGAAAGCTATATGTTCAGCTGTAATGTCATGTAAAAACAATCTCTACATGACATTTACTCCCAGGTGTGACCAGTTAGGACCTTAAGATATCAACAGGCTGTATAAAGCCTTGCGCAATGGCTGTGTGTTTGTGCCAAATGCGCAAAGCCCATCCGAGTACTCATAGATCATGTGAATAACATGAATAAACGTTTTTACTGCATTTTGTTGTGTTTTATACGTTCTATGCTGTCATTTCTCTCCTCTCCTATTGGCAAGGCAAGGCAGAGTGCTCGCAACTGTGTCCTGTGCAGTAGCCGTGACGTGATATCTGTAATTGCAATTATTTCTTTTGCATATGATGACAGCGTGCAAAAGACGCATGGGCTCTGTGGAGAGCTCCGCTCCAGCTGGCTGCTGACAGCTCACTGACAATGTATTTCTGCTTAATCAGTTTCAGTCTCACCAGAGTTACATTAATATCTGTATTTTTATATTTGAAATTTCAGGGGATTTTGATAATAGATTATTAAAGTTAGTTTGCGAGGCTGTGGCCTCTGCATGTGCAAAGCTTGTGCGCCAAACTTTAGGGCGTATTTGCGCCGGCATATCATTAGTGCAAAATGTTTTGGGTAAAAAATAGGCTATTAAAAGGAACTGTCGGAATGGCGGTATGTTAAAAAAAAAAAAACATACCCGCCATTCCGACCATAGGAGGAAAAAAGTGTCGGAATGGCGGGACGTTTAATAAAAAATTAAGTGTCGCCATTCCGACTATTGGAGACCCACGTCGGAATGGCGGTATGTAACCCCCCGAGCATGTTATTATGCTAATGTGTGCTAATTACATCGGTCCGCTCCTTTGTATGTTTTTCAGTCTCCACACTGTCCATTTCCTGCTATCTCCTGAAGGCTCGGATCACTCACACAGCGTACCAGCTCTCTCTGCAAGATGGGATAAATTACAGTTTGCATTATGACTTTATATTAAAGATGGACATCACCCACTGGTTCTTTTTGAAAAACACGGTTTCATTTTCTTCTACCTTGGAGAATAGCATGGTGCAGATAAAGGTGGAAGAATATATCTGGAAAAAAGGAGAGAAGTGTTATTAGTTTCTCTTCAAGGTGTTTGACCTTTTAACCTTTTGTAAAACAGCTTCTTTTCTGCTTCTAATCCAGCCGAAGCTGTAGTTAGATATGCTCTCACTGTCAAACTGAGGATAATCGCATCATTAGCATTCAAGCTGTTTTCTGCACCTACAGATCATACAGCTGGCACTCGGCAGCCTCCTTTTAACACGCACCGCATCACGTTGTTTATATTCATTTTCTGTGCATCGAACTTGATATTTTTACCCGATTTCAGAGTCTTTCCTGTCGACGCAGCACATACTGTCTCTGTAATCCAAACAGACGTTGGCAAGGGATGACAGGCCTTCCCAAATGTCACCTAAACTCATCTCCGGTTTGGGAAATGATGAGCGACGTCTCCCGTAAGCACAAACTTCCACGGATGCCGTGTGCATGTAGAAAAAGACAAGTTTTAGTTCCACAAACATTCTTTCAGGTTTAGCAGCAGCACTTTCATAGGTTGAGTTAAATGTCAGCGAGTAGCACCGCGTCAGTTTTTAAATGTTATCCTGAAGCCTGGTTAAAAGGCAAAAGATCAGAGAGGATTCGCAGTAATGAATTCCAGCTCTGTGGCTTCAAAGTGCAAAAAGCGAGTTAGAAATTATCCTCCTTTTTCCCCTGGATGACCTTCAAAGTTTCATCTGACTGCCGTACCAAACTGCATCAATATTGTGCTTATTGCCTAATGAAAAATGAAGTATTTTACTGATATTTGGGAAATTTATCCTCACAATCTGTTGTTAATCCTGTTAGTCTTTGTGTCCAAACCAAAACATATTCCAAGCATATTGTTCTCATTTATCTGACAGCATTAGTTACTAAAATAAGATTCTGACATCAAGAATGAGGCTTATTGAACAGGTTAGCTTTAATAATTATTAAATATCACATGGAAGTAGATCTGAAATGCTTCCTTTCTGTTCACCTCATGATAAACCCTCTTTCATGATCATTTAAGTGATTTTTTTCTTCATTATGTTTACAGCATTACGTGCGTAATGTGATGTAAATGTAACTCAATAAGGAGAAATCGCATTAAAGGTGGACACAAAGTTTTGGAGTTGCATTAAGGTGGAATGATGGATGATGGGAAAGACTCCCGGAGTCTAGATGCTGGTGATGGGCTTCTGCTGAGGACTTGGAGTCTGGGAGGATGGAAAAGCGACTGATTGGCTGAGAGAGGAAGGAAGCAGGAAGGTGGGACAGCGTGGGAAAGAGAAGAGAATGAACTTTGGTCAAAGCTTCGCTGGTCTCAGAGTTTTCTTTACAGAACAGGTGAAGGAATCATTGTTTTAAAGCCTCTAAACGCTTCTTCCATGACTGACAAACAAAAGTTTAAAATCCCGAGCTGTCATCATGTTGGTGATGATTCAAAGGTCCTTCAGGGACATTAAACCGGCCTCTTATCGCTGTAATCTGCACAGAACGTGGATTTGTTCAGAAGGCTTTCGATGGACTGCACATGAACATGAAAACACACGAAGAATCGTTCAGATCATCTTACTTTGGAGCATAATTCCTTTCTATTTTTGCTCATATTTCACACAGTGTCCCAAATTCCTTTGGAATTAAGGTTTCAGGAGGATGATTAGAGCTCATCTACTAGCTTCTTTTTGTGGCATCAGACATGCAGCCATGTCTCATTAGCATGGCTAGAAATGATTCGTAATCACATATTTATTTGTAGCTTCTCTCCCAAGAGAAGTTTGTTTGGAATATTTTTCAAACAGAATGTTATTAAAGTAGATTGTTCGCCTGGAAGAGTTCATAGGCTCGCCCTCATGATATATGAAGATGTATAAAAAGGTATAAATAATCAGGGTGTCCTCATATGCCAGCTGTGTAGTAATTATCACTCTCATAATTACTGCTTCCATGAATTTTAATGAACTCTTTGCTGCATAAAGCAGCAATGAAACTGGTGTTCCTGAACAGGTGGAGAGAAGATGTTAGACTTCACCACCAATCACAAGCGGAGGATCAGTCGATGCTGCAGCCACATGCAGCCGGGACTCTATCCAGAGTCTAATGTATGCCGTGCAGCAGCACACACACTCACAGGCACATCAACTGCTGCCTCATTACTGAGTGCAGCCCCGAGGCTCACAACCGGGAACAGGCCTAATTGCACAGTTCAGCAGCTCTGACAGCGCTCAGAGCGTTTTGGAAGAGACGTCAACAAATGGGCATCAGGTGCAGGCGCCTACAGTGATAGCCTGTCGTTCCTGACCCTTCCTGCCGCCGCTTTTGGTGCCAAGTTGTGCTCATCGTAAGCCAGTGGAACTTTGTGAGGCACCGAGGGAGAAGCTAAAGCAGTGGAGTTCCTGAGAATTAACAAGGGCAACTTTTGACCACCACCTCTAAATTTTCCAGCAGACTGGCCCATGTCCCTCGAGCTTATGGGTAAGGCTGTTATTTTAAAGTTTGCTCCAAACTTACAGTGAAACTAAAAACTCTTTTAACACAGAGCCAGATGCACTATTGTGCCAAAAGTATTGGCTCATCTGCCTTTTCTGAATTTAAGTGACATCCCATTCTTAATCCGTAGGGTTTAATATGAAGTCGGCAGCATTAACAGCTTCGACTCTTCTGGGCAAGCTTTCCACAAGCTTTAGGAGTGTGTTTATGGGACGTTTTGACCATTCTTCCAGAGGCGCATTTGTGAGGTCAGCCTGGCTCTCAGTCTCTGCTCTGATTCATCCCAAAGGTGTTCTATCGGGTTGAGGTCAGGACTCTGCAGGCCAGTCAGGTTCTTCCACACCAAACTGGCTCATCCATGTCTTTATGGACCTTGCTTTGTGCTCTGATGCGCAGTCATGTTGGAACAGGAAGGGTCCATCCCCAAACTGTTTCCACAGAGGTGGGAGCATGAAATGGTCCAAAATCTCTTGGTATGCTGCAGCATTCAGAGTTTCTTTCACTGGAACTAAGGGGCCAAGCCCAGCTCCTGAAGAACAACCCCACACCATAATCCCCCCTCCACCAAACTTTACACTCGTGACGATGCAGTCAGATAAGTACGGTTCCCCTGGCAACCGCCAAACCCAGACTCCTCCATCAGGTTGCCAGATGGAGAAGCGTGATTCGTCCCTCCAGAGAACGTGTCTCCACTGCTCTTGAGTCCAGTGGCGGCAGCTTTACACCATTGCATCTAATGCATTGGTGATGTATGGTTTGGATGCAGTTACCATGGAAACCCATTCCATGAAGCTCTCCACTCACTGTTCTTGAGCTAATCTGAAGGCCACGTGAAGTCTGGAGCTCTGTAGCGATCGGCTCCGCAGAAAGTTGGCGGCCTCAGCCTCCGCTGACCCATTTTACCTGGCCGACCACTTCCTGGCTGAGCTGCTGTCGTTCCCAATCGTTCCCACTTTGTTATAACACCACTGACAGCTGACTGTGGAATATTTAGTAATATCTCAACTGGACTTGTTGCACAGGTGGCATCCCGTCACGGTACCACCCTGGAATCCACTGAGCTCCTGAGGGCGACCCGTTCTGTCACAGATGGTTGCAGAAGCAGTCTATGCATGCATAGGTGCTTGGATTTATTCACCTGTGGCCATGGAAGTGATTGGAACTCCTGAATTGAATTATTTGAATGGGTGAGTGAATAATATAGTGTATGTGACACAGTCTAAATCTAAAAATTATTATTTCACTCATCTCTGCACGGGTTTTATGATTTTTCGTTCGACTGCTGTCGTAAAACTATTTAATCAAAGATAACTTTCACACTTCTTGGCCCTCGGCTTCTATTTCCCTTTATAAAATTCTCTGTCCCTCATATGTGCAGCTGGTGCTTATTTTCTCCAAAACGCTCAGAGCCTTGTCCGTCACGCTGAACTGTTCGGTTATTTCCCAAATGCAAGCCTTGGGCTTCCAGTCACTAACGAGGTATTTCTGTGTTTGTATGATCGTGTGTGTTTCAGGGACGGTTCATGCATTTTGCATCAGTGCCCACTGTGCCCATGTTCACAAATTGAGGTCAAGTGGGCAAACAAGAAAATGGAAGTTGGTTTTAATATCTAGAAGATGAATCCCATCACAGCCGGTTAATTGCATTAAGACCTGATGAACTCCAGTCGTTCCAAAGGTCCCATCCTGTGGAGCAGCAGATGAGCCTTTACACTGACAGCAGTGCACATGAGGCTGCTTCAGTGTCCTGGAAGCCACAAGCACAACCCTCTGAGTCTGTTGGAATATAACAGACAGCAGGAGGCCTGCAGAGATAAGGAAACTGGAATGAAACCATTGTTTTTGTCAAGGTCAGATCTATTTGATCAGACATTATGTCATTAAACTGGTGTTGTCCACACGGCCTGATCCACCTGCTGATGTCGCTGAACATTTGCACGAGAATCGAAGTGCTGCATAAAAACTGGAATTCAACACAAAATTAGCTCTCTTGCTGAGAGTTAAATTAGAAAAACTGATGCAGCCTTGTTTCTACTTAGAGAGACGAGAAGCAGTGAGAAACAACCTGCTTGGAATTAAGATATAAAACACCCTGGATCTGCCAAAGGGAATGAAAAGATGTCTGATTCTAAACCTCCGCAATACAATGTTTTAGCTTTAGCTTTAACTTAGCTTTGTCTGCAGATTTGTCACCTTTAAACTGTAAAACTTTGTGCTTTTGAAGTACATTTGCTTTTCTTATGCTCACTCCTGTGAGCATAAGTGCTTTAAAGCGCTCAGAGGCGGAGATACCGCAGCTTTACGGTTGCTTTTTATGGCGTCTTTGAGGCCTTCTAAACACGACAACAAATTTGTCTGCGCATATGCTAAAAAATCTGCTGAATTCACGATGTTACTTTAATCCAAACGAGCAGTTTCCCTCTGGAAAGGATGTTGCTAAAGTAAGCTAACAAGCCACAGAAATCTCATCTCTCGGCTCTCCATCGTCTTAAATGAGGATGCCTCGTTTTTGCGTGATAATATTCGCTGAATCGTTGAAAACTTGTGAGTTTTGAGTGTTCAAAGGCTGAGCTGAGCTGATCAGAGACCTCATCATGCAGTCTTTCTAAGTCCTGTTACACGGTGAAGAAGACGCCCTCGGTGAAGCCACAGTTCTGAGGATGCGCTGCACTTTCTGCGTTTTACAGTGTTTTTTTTTTAGATATTATGCTTTTTTGGATAATAATTACCGTATTTTCCGCACTATAAAACTCACCTGATTATAAGGCTACGTATTACCTAATGTTCTCTGATTGGTTTATCGCTGCCAGCACACGTCGTGCATGTTTTACCTCCCTGTGTCAGCAGGAAATGGTCCGAGGGTCGAGGACAACATCATCGGTGGTTTTTACACTTTATAAACTTATAAACTGAACATCGGTCTGCTTCACCCATCTCAGACTGAAGAACAGACTCACTGGGACATGGGCAGAAGCTTTAATGACACCATTCAGTCGCTGAGTACAGCTCCGTACAATCTTCGCCCCATTCAGAGTGAATGGCTGAGATCCGCCTGACCCTGGATTCACACCGAAGCAAAGCGAGCGGCAGAAGTGGCCAGTTGCCGTTCATTTCCAATGTACAGAGCGAAGAGGCGTGGCTAAAGGGAACGTGGCGGTGAGCGGGGCGAAGGGAGAGCGGTGAGTGATGCAGAGGGGGTTTAATGCCCCGATGAATGCTCGCCGCTCCCCACGGTAAGTTCAAAATGGCGGTATCCGTGACAGATTTTGGAATCTGGCGCACCGGATTATATGGCGTACGGCCGATTTTTGTGAAAATTTAAGGCTTTTAGGTGCGCCTTATGGTACGGAAAATACAGTAGTTTCTTTTCTGTTTATGCATTTATCAGATGCTTTTATCCAAAGCGACTTACAGATAGGTATGTAGGGTAAGGGGGTCTTGCCTAAGGACCCCTACTGGAGGTAGTACCTTTCATGCAGGGGATTTGAACCCAGGTCTCCCACATGGAAGGTAGCAATCATACCACCACACTATCCAGTCCCACTTTTAGTGTTATACAGTCAGTTATAACCCATAAAACCCAGCAGGACCGGCTTCATTCAGGCTGAACGAGGCAGAAAGAGATTTGCTCAGAATTAGTGCAAAGACAAGTTGGTGGTGGATGAGATGGAGGAGGGTTGGACTGAAGAACTAAAAGGTGGATGTTCAGGATCTTCCTTTGAGGAAGAAGTGATTTGCATTGTTGTGCAGTCTGCCTGCTCTGTTGGTTCATGTAATTGATGATATATTTGCTGAAAACCTGCTTTATCGGTTCAGCTTCAATCCAGTTGTTGAAGAGGATGCTTTATGGGACAATGCAGGTCAAAACTCCAACACGGGAGGACCTTTAATTACTCTGACCAGCGCATACATGAGGTGTTGATGAGACCCGGTGTCCTCTACAAGGAACATGTGATAAAAACTGAATAAACTAGATATTAAACATCGTTTCTTCTTGGTCTGAGGAGGATAAAGAAGATTTAAAGCTGTTTAAACGCACTCCGAGCAGGAGCCGGCAGAAGTAAACTCCACACATGCCCAGTAGATGGGAAATAGTCCCTTAATGGCCTTTCATATTGTCAGTGGTGAGGGAGAGAGTGCGGTTAATAGTGTGCTGACACAGGCTTGGTGCTCACAATTTGTGAGATGTGAGTGTGTTTTTGACAGAGGATGAAATGGCAACAGAAAACTGCTGATTCCAGCCGAGATCCGGTGCTGCTCGACAGCACAGCAATAAAAAGACTCAACTGACTCATGGCTTTGTCTGGAAGTCTCAAGGCTCTGCCGCACTTAACAATTCCTCTCAAAGCCTCTCGCTGCTGTCCAGGGAAACGTGTTCGATCGTGGGCTGATACTTTACCGCCCTTTGTTGCCTTTCCTTTTGTAAGATTAATATTTTAATGTGAGTATGAATTAAATACTGTTTTTTTTTTGTCTTATACGCGGCTCTCAGTTCATTCTTTGTCTAAAATGAGCTCTATCAAGTCTCTTTAAAGGGGGATTTTGTAGCTTTTGTCTTTTAAAGTCGTCACCACAGGGGGGCAGCGTTTTACCAGGTGTTTACCACAATGTGTGAACTGACCTGGATGGTTTATTCTAAGGAGCAGCTGGACTTCTTTTTCCTGGTTCTTGATGACGTTCACCTCTCATCCAAAAAGAGTATTCAGTTCAGATGAGTTAGTGTCGAGTCTCAGCTTATAAGTAGTTCTGAAGAAGTCTGTAAAATACTTTTGAACCAGTTTATCTGGAAATTGTTGTCAAGATAGATGCAGAAAGTGCAGCAGCATAAAAAAGAGAATGATTCACACATTAGATCGTTACAGAACTCCTTCACTCCTACCAGGGATTAAACTCCAAGTTAAGCCTCTCTCTCAGACTACAAATACAACAAAAGCTTCACAATTAAGTTGTGAGATATTCCTGATCAGTAGATTTTAAAGAGTATAATCAATAACACAGACACCTTTACATGTACAGCTTTAATTATACACGTTAGCAAACATATGTGACCAGTTAGAGCCATAATCAAAAATAATTCTTCCACATGGAGAACCTTAAAGAACCTGAAACAAACACTTTCCTCTGTTTGGCTGATTTCTGTAAGGCAGCTTTCGTATGAACGCACTTCTTTCCTCAGGTGACCTGGAAAGCACCCCTGCATTTCTCTGCCATCGCGGAGAACCTTCCAGTCCCTTAAATGCACCTTGAGGCGTCAAAAATGGAGGATGGATAAAGTTTCCAGTGTAATTTAGGCGCTGAAACGCTGGCATCGTCATCCTGTTTGTAAGGTAAGGAGGTGGAATGAGGCTGGATCCACATGTATGTGCATGAGGGACACTGATGTCACTCATGATGTCACTCCTCTGTTTGGTCAGTACGAACGAGTAATGGTGGCGTTATGAGGGTAATTATAGGGACTGGATACTGGATAGTGTAAGATTGCCAACTTCTATGTGGGTGACCTGGGTTCAAATCCCCTGCATGAGAGGTACTACCTCCAGTAGGGGTCCTTAGGCAAGGCCCCCTTACCCTACCTGTAAGTCGTTTTGGATAAAAGCGTCTGCTAAATGCATAAACATAACATTTCCTTTTGTTTTAAAGTCCTTTTGTCAAATTCCCCAAAATTGACATGATGGGAACCCTGATCCCTGGATAATAAAATGTAGAACCCTTAAAGGTGTATTTTTAACTCCTAACCTGACCCATCTGTGAGTGAGAGTGAACCAGAAAAGTCAGCGGGGCTCCAATTGTGTGAGTCTCAAACACGTAGTATTACGCCTTAATTATGTGAATCTGCAGCATTTTGCACTCTGGACCAGTTTGGCGCAGTCAGGTTGGGCCGAAGCAGATGATATCCAACGAATCCATGACAAGCCTGTGCCAACTTGTTCCTAAATCGAATACGTACAATTAGTTCGACTGAAACAGTTTGAAGGAGGCTCATTAATGGTTACTCTGCAGAGGCATTGGTGACATCAGAATCTCAGCTGGGTTAAAGGGGAACTTTTTAAACCTAGACCTTACTAAGTGGTCCCAGTAGAGTGCCTGTGTAGAAATCCCTCCGTTTCTCAGTCAGGATGTCGTGATCCACTGTATCAAAAGCTGCAGTTACGTCCAAGAGCACAAGGATTACACGGGGACCAGAGTCGGAAGCTAAAAAGACGTCGTTAAAAACTCTTAAAAGCGCTGATTCTGTGCTGTGAAATGTTTTAAAACCAGATAGAGAAGTTTCAAGAACATTTTGTTCATTTAAAAGTCCATGAGCTGCGAGTAGACAATCTTCTCTAAGATTTTTAAAAGGAAGGACAGTTTAGAAATGGATAGAATCTGTTTTTTAATCAGTGGCTGCACAACTGCATGTTTGAAATGTGCAGGAACCACTCCTGAGGACAGGCTGCTGTGTGAACATGGCCCAGCAGTGGGGAAAACCTCCTTAAAAAGTTAGGAACAGGGTCATTGGGCGGGCCTGGTGGCTTTAAATGTCCCATAGTCTCCTGCACAAAAGGCAGGGTCACAGGTTCAGAAGAGTCGAAAGCAGCAGAACCGGGGACAAGCACTGAGGGGTCGTAAGCAGGAAGTGAAGTAAGTGCTCTGATAGAAGGGACTTTAGCAGTGAAGAAAGTTTTCACACACATGTTCTGTGGTGCATTCAGAGCAGAGGGAGGAGAAAGCCTGCATCAGTTGGATGATTGGACTTGTGGACTTGTTTGGAGCAGGCAGTAGTCACATCGGATCTTTATCCAGTAAGTCTACAATCTCCTTCCCTGCCCAGCAGACCTCTCCTGAGGCCTGGCTCTGCCCGAAAAGATAAAAGCATCCGAAAGAGCTGCTCAAAAGCCCCGGCAGAGGGGCGTTGTTGGTGGCACCATCACCAAGTCCTGGGGGTTATCACAGAGGCAGGCATTTCTCTCAGCTACAAACAGCGAGGTGGTTTATTCCTTTTGTCAAGGCCAGAAAAAAGTCACAGCTTCTGGCAGCAGCCTGGAACGAGCAGCTGAAGGACTTCCAGAGAGGACCATAGTCAGGCTGATGTAGATCTTATGTCAGAACCAGCAATCAGATGGTTGCACTGAAAGAGATTCTGCACTGGGAAGACTGGATTGGAGAGTCATTTGAGTAGGGCTGCAACTAACGACTATTTTGATAGTCGACTAGTCATCGATTATTGAAACGATTAATCGACTAATCGGTTAATTACTAATTAAAACAATCCAAAACTGAAAAAGGATACATTCAAGCCATATTTTATCTTGACTTTTAACATTAACTGAAAATGCTAAGAAGAGTGCTAACAGTAATGCACCGACAGTCAAATTAATACCAAAAAGTGAAAAAGATACAGCCTGGTTGTAACTGTGTGTGAAGCTGAATGATACAATTTTAATGTTGCACTTTAATGTTAAAATCCAAGACAACTCCGCTTATTTATAGCTAGCAGGCTCTATAATGTCTCTGAATTCTACACAGGCACTCTATTGGGACCACTTCATCCACACGCCCCCCTGCAGCACAGCTCATTTACTCCGGTAAGAACGTCCATCTTACTCAAAGTCGTCGTTCACGTTGTCAAAATCTGATAAATATCCTGCCATGTTGCACAAAACTATCAGCAGCAAACTCTGTGTGAAGTTAGCCGACTGCCACAGAGCACGGAGTGAATAAACTGTGCTGCAGGGGGGCGTGTGGATGAAGTGGTCCCAGTAGAGTGCCTGTGTAGAAATCCCTCCGTTAGCTCTCCTATAGCTGCAAATAGCCACATAACAGCAGCTATGAGCTAACAGAGCTATAGCACACGTTCATTCATTCATTCTTCTTAAAGTATTGGTGAAATAAAGACAGATAATGCCTTATTTAGAGGCTGCATCCTCTAAGCCCCGTTCACTCCGTTATATGGATCTCGAGTTATCTAAATATCCTCTGAAGGACGCCGACTTTCACCAAACTGTTCTCAGTGAGTAGATGAAGGTATTTCATGCCAGAAATAAGGTTTAAAAACACCGGAGTTCCCCTTTAACAGCGTCACATGCCTCACACACACAGCTGCCCACAGCGACTGAAGCGTGTTGGTCTCAGGGAAAAAGTCTCACTACATATATCCTGTCAGCTCAGAGAAAGTGTCAATCAGCTCGTCCAAGTCAGCTAAAAGGAATGTGCCGACGCTGGCAAATACTCGCTGTCCGTGTCCTGACAGCAAAGAACTGGTTTTTGTTCAGTTCTTTCCCCTTTAGTTAACTTTATCGATCAAAGGGGGGGTTTGGCAGAGTGTGTGTCCCACTTCTGAGGAGAGCCTGAACATAAATGAGCATGAGCTCAAATGCTAAAGAAAACTAGCTTCCTTTAAGATCTCCTTTAGCGTCGCAAACACCTGACCTTCCTGATGAAAAGGAGGAAATAAGTTCCTTCTAAATGTCCTCGTGGCTGTAACTTTCAGAGTGACATTCACTTATTTTCAACTGTTTTCAAGCATCGGGTGCTAATATTTATGAGCACATTATCAAACACTTCAGCCTCAGTTGAGCTAACGTGCATCATTATCCTCACTGGGAACTCTAAAAACCAACACAAGCGAGTAGTTTTAGCAGATTTGTTGACTGCTTCATTACTAATTGGATGCTGTGGCTCTTTGTTCATCTGAATTGTGCAGAACTACCTGCTGCTTAAATCTAAGGCACGGCTCTTTTAAACGGTGCGTTGCCGCCATCTTGTGGTGATTTACAGAATAATATTATGATTGAATAAAAAGTGGTGATGTTAATAGGTTTTGAACGAAGGAAGTCTGACACAAAGATAGATGAGGGAATATATTTTCTTTCATTAACAGCTTTTGTGCATGTGTGAATGATATGATGATATGATCAATAACACAGGAGCGGTGCTGATTAGGCGCTCCGGCGTGTTCATTTGACTCTTGTTGTCATCTGATGACGGGATGCTAAAGATGGAGCAACAGAAGAGAAATCTCTCCGGGGCTCAGAGCAGAAAACGGAGGAGGGAGAAGGAGAAAGAGTTGGAAGGGATGAAAGAAAAGTTAAACGTGCTGCACTCAGTTTACACGCCTGCTGGGTGCCGCTGGAACATGTAACTTGACTTATTTTTTGTTTTTGACTAAGTGGATGACCTGCTGTGCTGTTTTTGTTTTTATTTTGCAGTGTGAGACCCCCCCCCCCCCCCCCCCCCCGATATTTTTATCAATAAACAATAAATATTTTAGTCTGACAGTGAAACATTTCTTAATGCGTGACATGCAGTAATGAACCGTCAGTTCAACAGCAGAGCTCTCCCCCTCTCTCCCCTGCTCTCCCCCTCTTTTTGCCCCTCTCTCTCTGGACTTGGAAGCTATGCTGGAGATGGGTGTAATTGAAGAGTCCCACAGTGCCTGGGGGAGTCCCATCGTTCTTGACTACAAGAACTGTGTGGCCCATCCGGTTCTGTGTGGACTATCAGAAGGTGAACGATGTGTCACGATTTGATGCCTATCCTATGGCCCGGGTCGACGAGCTCCGGGATCGCCTGGGCACTGCTAGTTTTTTTACGACACTGGATTTGATTTGGGCTACTGGCAGATTCTTTTGTCTCCAGAGTCTAAGGAAAAAAACGGCCTTCTCCACTCCATATGGGTTGTACCAATTTGTCACACTTCCATTCGGGTTGTTCGGGGCCACATTTCCACGCCTCATGGATCGGGTGCTGCGCTCGGATGCTGCATATGCTGCCGCTTACCTGGACAGCTGGCCGTCCTCGGGCAAGACCTAAGTGTAAGTCTCTGTGGATAAAAGCATCTGCTAAATGCATAAACATAAACTATGACATATAGTCAGCCCATGGGGGGGTAGGAGGGAGTGGGAGCTGACCATACATCACGGGCTATCACACTAAGTTTGACCCAATATTGTCCACTTTTCAGCTTCGCTGTCAGCTGTGGTTAGTTTGGGTTGGACACATGGTCAGGGTTAAATATCACCATTGACATGCTTTGTGTTGGCGACTAAAACAGCACATATTTTGGCTGAGATATTCATAAATAGATCTACACACAGCTTCATATCACTGGAACTCTGCCTGAAAACAAAACAGTGTAAATGTGAAGTGCTCCTTTATTATGACGCTTCTTGTTTTGAGTCCGACCAAAGTACCTAAAACATGTTTTCTGGTAAGACTGCGCTGACCAAAGCGTATGAAATCTTTTTTTTTAAAAATAGCTTGAGTGTTAACCTAGCTCCTAACTAGCTACTAGAACATTTCTTCAGAAATTTTGATGAGTGCCGATGGAGCTCCTGCCCTGAGAGATAGAGGCTGTCATGATGTAATGTGTTGGGAGCAGACATAACACAGTGGCTGGCATAAACCTGTTATAACAGGTCAGCCATCTTGGCTGTGGCCTTATAAGCAGTGGCAGCTGTGTGATTAGTTGATTAATTGGAGCTGATTTTATATCATAAAATCCCATGATGCAGCAAGAGACCCCTCATCCTCTGATGCTGTGGACAAGGTGAGTTTAAAATAAACCACATAATTTAGCTGTTTATCTGCATGCTGGACCGGTGATGACCTTGGACATTATTCAGAGAACTGCCGAAGACCACGAGGAAACAGATCCTCAGCGTGACCGAGGCCAGCCTCTGCAACCTGGAGCCAGAGACCCGGTGGATACCTGGGCTGGGCCAGACTTTAGACTTTAAAACTATAAATATTGATATCCAATTAGACACCTAACGATTGATTAGGGAGAGATTTCTTTACTAAAATAAAATTAGAAACAAAAAATCTGCTGTTCTCCCCAGGTTGTATATTTTGATAAACTATTAAAATAAAGCTTCCAGTATTCAACCAAACAGGAACAACAAAAGTTTCTGACTGAAAGACAGACTGCTTCAGAAGTTAAATTGTTTATCAGGGTTAGGGTGCATCAGAATCCTGTGTGGTGCTTCAGTGGTAATAAAACCAAATGTCCGACTCTACATGATCAAAAGCTGTCGGGCTGAAAAAAGGTGTGGATGTCCGACATGCACAAGCACAAGGTTTTGGTGGGTGACTGATACTCCAGACAGTTTATGGCTGGTGTTAATCGGGTAGGCCTTTGTTTAACAATGTTTATTGCTGTTTATCCATGATTTCAAATAATTCTACAATGGTTTTTAGTGCAAACTATTGGCCCATAAGTTATTACCAAAGTAACTACTTGAGCACCAGTTAATGTCCAAATTACTCAAAAATAACGTATTGAGTTGAAATCATTTGTTGACAGTCTGGTCCACCCCCACAGTTAAAAAAAATCCCAACTGATCTGTATCTTATGTAACTCATTATAACCTCATTCATTAAGTGAAATCAGTAATTAGGTTGAAAACAAACGGCAGAGATAACGGATGTGATTCAAAAGATACAGAAGAAAAGTATATATATATAAAGCCAACATATATAAAGCAAACCCCACAGATGTGGGCGCTAAAACAAGAAAAACAAAGACACAAAGACCATATGTCTGTTGTTATGCAAACTGAACCGGAGCAAGTTGTCCCTCCTCACTTTCCGTCGTTGTTGTGCGAAAGGAGACGTGCGAGTTGATAGGTAAGAACGAGACGTACTTATGTAATACTTTCACCGTAGTTCTATCGGTATCTTTCAAACTGAACAACAAGACTTCTGCGATGGACCTTTTCCTGTTTAACATCTAAATCGTAAGCGATTTATCAGCTTCTGAAAAGAGAAAGTGTCATGACAAAGAATCCGATCAGCTGACCGAAAGTCTAACCTTCGCTAACGGTAGCTGCTGCTAATGCTAGCTGTTTGCTAGCTAGCTGCTTATTTAGTTGGTTATGTTTGAACTGTGTCATTTTGAGGTAATTTACATCTGTCAGTGGTTTATATTGTAAGAAAAGGTGAGATAATCGCGATTTATTTATTTTTAACTTTCTTTTTTGTTAGTTTAATTAAAGATCCACACAGTTGTTGCATCATGTCTGCTTCGGTAACTAGTTAGCTCTGGTTAGCTTACTGGATGTAAGGCGCTAACTTGTTCTGTTGCTTTAAATAAATGTTGTTTTGTTGATTTATCCAACAGGTTTAAAGGTGAAGAACCACAATGTCCAGCAGTGTAAGTGACATAGCATCTTATTTCCTAACTCTCTTATTAACTAACTGAAAGGCTGCTGTGCTTGTGTAATGGAAGACATTTGGAAAAGTGATGTAAAATTGAGATAATTTTAAAATGGTCCTTATCCAAACCCCATACTTACTGAAAAGAGTCCAAAGACACCCGTGTTAATAGTGAAAGTGAGTGGACTTTTAGCACCATTTAAAGATCTGTTATACAACAACATATCAATAAGAATATGACTCTAAACTCTAATTGTTCTTCTTCTTGTTGTTGTTCTAACCAGTTAGTTGATGTTTCAACAGTTTCCTAAATGTTGTTGCTCTTCCCAACTTCTTGGAACTGTCATCTGCATCAAGTTTAAGCAATGAAATGAATTTAGTTTAACGGGATCTTTTATTTTTGGACTATTGCAGATTAAATCCAGGATTGAAATGGTTGCGATTAGTTTCTATTTGCATTTTGAATTCCACTGAAATGGTTTTGCACCGGGATATTTCTGATTTTCAAGTGTCTTAAGCTCATCATTAAATATATTCCATAGTTGTCAGCTTCTATATCTCTTACTGTATTGGATGATTAGTTTCTTTTTTTTAAAAAAAAAAAAAAAAAAAAAAACTTTTTTTATCCCACTTAATTGGATTTTGTGAATATAAATCGTATAAATACCTATATTTCTATGTTTTGTTAAATGAAATGTGCATTTTTAACCGGAGTATTGAGATAAATAGCTGGGCAGATTGCAGGGCTTCTTGCAGCTGAAGCTGCAGACAGTCCAGCAGGAGGCGGGCTCCAGCTTCAGGGGTGCTATAAAGGCTATAAACGGATGGTCGTGCTCCTCTGCAGGTGCTGTGTGTTCAAAGAGGGTTGGTCCTGTCACAGACTGCTGGTCGACGAGCTTTGGCTTCTGCCAAGGTCGGCAGAACCAGGACGTTCTCTACTGCCAGCTCAGATGAGCCTTACATCAGCGTGTCTCCCACAGACTCAGGTGGGTCCCACACCTGTTAAAATGACTGTTTGCTCATTTGTCCCAACTGAAACAAACGTAAGGCTAACCGACGTCTTTATACCAGCAGTTTAGTTGGTGAATAGTGTTTAAATCAACAGTGTGTGTGTGAACACTCGCTTTAACAGCAGTTCACGGCTCCAAACTCTGCAGAGTATTTATGAATGCTGCTGCAGGACTTGCACACGCTGCTTCGGGCGTTATTAGGAGTAAAGCTGTAAAATAAGAGATCTGGAACCCCTGTCCTGTCCATCCAGGCCCAAGGACCGTGTGGCCAGATGAGAGCATGGGCCCGTTCGGACCTCAGGACCAGCGCTTCCAGTTACCGGGGAACGTTGGGTTTGACTGCCACCTGGAAGGCATGGAGAACCAGAAGAAGACTCCAGTCCACAGGACGGTGCCTGACGTCCTGACGGCTCCAGGCAGCGCAGAGAGGCACCAGTTCATCCTGGCACAGTTTGTCAACGAGTTCCACGTACGTTTTCCTCTCCTCCCTCTCAGCACCGCTGCTGAAGTCTCCGGCAGCTCTTTGGCTTGATTTCTAATGGTTAGAAATAAGACAAACGTCATGAATGACCTGCATAGGAAGTCATTTTCAGCTCATGTTTGCTTTGCTTAACAGGGAATTCTGGGCCCTTTAGCCACCAGAGTCCACA
This sequence comes from Leuresthes tenuis, assembly GCF_036924035.1. Taxonomy (NCBI): domain Eukaryota; kingdom Metazoa; phylum Chordata; class Actinopteri; order Atheriniformes; family Atherinopsidae; genus Leuresthes; species Leuresthes tenuis. Next base: position 24,208,607 of record NW_027325355.1, read on the forward strand.
AAGCTGAGCGGTACTTTAACCAGACAGACACAGACTGCGCCGTGGCTTCCTGCCCTGAGCTGTTAAGAAAAGGTAAGAGCAGGTTCCGCAGCATCTTCATAACCTGAAGCCACAGAGGAGAGCCTCTCCTGTAAGTCTGCTTCCTTTGTGTGTCAGAACTGGAGCTGTTGTTCCCCGCGGCGCCCGCCGCCTCCATCACGGTTGTGACGGTCACACAGAGGAGCGGTCTGTGGGAGGAGGAGGTGGCAGAGCCGGACAGAGACCAGCTGCTAAATAAAGTGAGACCGCTGATCATGTGTCTACACATGTGAGCAGATGTGAAGCAGCTGCTGACTGCCATTTGTCCTCCCTTCAGTTTGTGAGCGGTGCGAAGGAGATGTGTTTCGCTCTGTGGACCGCGGGGTACTGGGCAGACTTCATTGACCCAACGACAGGAACAGCTGTGAGTTATTTCTCTCTGCTTTCACACTTGTTTTAACTCCCCAAACGTGTCGTTTTAAAGTCGGAGACGAGGTGTGTGACGTTTCTCGCCGTGTTCCCCGGCAGTTCTTCGCAGCTCCACCCGGTCAAACGGCGCTGCGGACAGACGAGCAGCTCGCACATCTGGGTTTTCACATCGAGGTGTCGGGCTCCTGCACCGTCATTCGCCACATCCTCAGAGGGACGCCTTTATTTGTGGGGACTGTTTTCACCAACGCACCCACCAACAGTGCCGCTATTGCCAGACTACAAGGACTATCTAATGTACTTGAGGATGAGGAATAGGCTTTTTTTAATTTATATTTCTGGAAATCTGAGCACAATGCCTCTCGTTGTGGTTTGAAGACGCTTGACACGTGGTTAGGCTGCTTTGTGTCAGTGTTACTGAGGACTTGACTTGAAGCTCCAGGACATCCAGGGAGAAGCGCACTCGGTGTAGAAAGTGTTAATATTTTAGAGTGTGATCTATGTATTTATGAACTGGAAACCGATCCGATGTCCTTTTGCAGCCGGTTATAATGTAGAAGAAAAGAAAGTCAGACACTTTTCGTACCCACATGTACACTATTGTTTCTGCTCCTCTGTTATCTGTTGCACTGAGTGTAAAAGCTGTTTCCAGTGACGCACAACAGTGCAAATAAAATGATTTCTTATCAGGCTGCAGTGACTCTGTGCTTCCTGAAGGTGTCACTGTCTGCCCAGCCACAGAAATGTTGACCCTTTTCTTCCAGCGTGGAAGAGAGAACTGAAACAGCAGTGAGGGTTTTAATGCCACATTCCAGCCTGAGAGCTGTTTATTCAGATGAGTCGTGTTTAGTTTCATCCCAATCTTACCCGGATTTGTTTTTACTGCTAAAGCAAATCCAAAGAGATCCTCTGAAAAGCAGCAACTGAATCCTTCATGTTTCCTTTCACTGGTTTTAAACTCAGGACAGCGGCTGATGGCAGCAGAGTATTTACGTGTGCAGCTGCCAACAACATCAAACACCTGAAGTGTGACCAAGCAAAGCAGACTGCTAACATTTGTACTTTGAGTTTAATTCTGCATCTGGTTTGTCAGACGATTTGAACTCACCCAAAGTGTTGATGAGCTTCACCCGAACGTTTTGTTTTGATTGTTCTTATTCATCCAAAAACTCGCTGAATCCCAATAATCTCAGCTTTGTGTCCCATGTGGAGCTGCTTCCACACCGCAGACGTGTGGGTATGTTTGAAAGCTCCCAGGTTATTTATTTAATGCACCTTTACTTCTTTAATAACACATCTGTTCTGTAAGTGAACCTGTTGAAATGTTTGTACAGCGGATAATTCTGCAATAAAGGTGACTTGGATGAATAAAGATCTGTCTTAGACTTTAAAACCTGCTTTAATATTAAGCATTTTAGTCACAGATGTGCTCATATCACAATAAAACAGTTAATCTGGTCAAATCCACCGCCTCCTGTGGACTGCACGGGTCTTTTATTCAAATTTCATGACAAACTAACTCACTTCACGCTGAACATGTATTACATATGTGTGGATTTCACAAACAAATTCAATGTACAAAACCTGTGTAAAAGCACACAGTCGTGGCTGAACAATCGTGCACTGATACAGTTTAAACATTTAGCATAAATTAACAGAGAACAGCATCATTTGAAGGCAACATGCTGCCGAGTAAAAGAACAGAGAGACCTGAAGGAAGGCTGAACATCATGGGCTTCCCTCTCAAACACAACCAGCCGTGCAGCTGCTGCCCACAACGCTGATGATGATGATGAAGTAGGCCAGCACCGCAGGGCGAAGCCTCCTACCTGAGCTGACCAGAGGAGAGGTGGAGGAGAAAATGGCGCTGCTGTTGTTGGTCGGCACCAGCAGGTTGCAGATGTTCCCCTCGCAGCAGGACGTGCACACCTGGCGGGTGAGAGAAGAATGCTGGGAGGGAAACGTCTGCAGGGTTGTGGGCACTGAATCCTGAGATCCCCACGTACCTGGTATCCGGTGTCGGTGCCGTCGGTGCAGCCGGTGAAATGACAGCTCTCCAGGGTGGCGCAGTGCTTGGTCACAGACACACTGTCTCCGTGGTTATCCATCATGTGGAGCGTGTAGCAGTACCTGGTTTCTGGAAGGAAGGAATTCCGTGATTCATTTTGCACGTCTTTATATTTCCCACAAAGTGAGTCCAAACCACTCCACTCCACAGCCAAAGTGAGGCGAAGCCGATGTACCTTTTGGACAGTAGACGTCCGGGGCCCAGCGGTTGCACTCGTAGTTATCTGCAGCGTCTTCACAGGTGAAGCACTTGAAGCCACCAGGATGAGGCGTAGCTGTGAAAGACACAAACAGACTTTTATAAAAGACTTCTCTGTGTCCTGCTGACCCACAGCTGGTGAGAAGAAGGAAGGGAAACTGACAGAGATGATGCAAAAATCCCACCGGAAACAAAAAAAAAGCTCCTTTATCCTCCAACTCAGCCTGAACCCTCTGAGACGAGCTTTCTGTCATTTCTTTAAGGAGTCTTCAGGAATAGTTCTCCAGGCTTCTTGAAGGACATCCCAAAGCTCTTCTTTGGATGTGGGCTGCCTTTTGTTCCGTTCTCTGTCAGATGATCCCACACTGCTTCAATAATGTTGAGGTCCGGGCTCTGGGGAGGATTCATCCCTCCATAAGACCTGTTGCCACTGATTTTCAGTCCACTTCTTGTGTCATTTGGCACAGCTCAGCCTTTTCTCCCTGTTTCCCTTCCTTAAGAACGGCTTCTTGACAGCCACCCTTCCATGGAGACCATTTCTGATGAGGCTTGGGCCAACAGTAGATGGATCAGCTGAAGGTCCAGATGCATCTCTCAGGTCCTGTCAGGTCACAGCTGGATTTTTTCCTCTTTCTTAAGGACATCACTTTCAGATCCTGTTCATCTGCTGTAGATAGTTTTTTAGGCCTGACACTTCTTCTTTTGTCCTCCACTTGTCCAGTTTCCTCAAATGTTTTAAGGACACACTGCACACCATGCTGAGATATGCCAAGTTTTCAGCTAATAGCTCTTTGGGAATCACCTTGTTGCTGCAGAAATCCTATTTTCTGTCTGTCAAACTGTGTTTTCTTTGCTGTTTTTCATAGATGCAACTAAAGAAATGGGAACAAATGATGTGTCTTTGTGACTAAAGTGTCTAAAGATCCAATTTAAAACTACCAGATTTTTCCACATGTATCAGAATCTGAAAAGATAATGAGAGATAAGAGTGAGTGGAAAGTATTCATTCTGGGCAAAGGAACCTAAAAACATCCTGGCTCTCAGCTCAGGTCCACCTCTCAGTTGGAGGCCTGGATTCATGCGCTTTCTGCTGCATTCCTGCCTCTCACTTTGACCTGGGGCCCCTGGCAGGTAGAATATTAACTGTACACAGCCGGTGTATGAATACTGCAGCGTGTTTCCAAAAAAAAAAGCCCAACAAACCCTGCTTATTATGACCCACAAAACAATTCTATCATCACTCATCATCATATGATATCACACATATATCAGTGAAGGTTAAATGTTGTGTTTGGGTTTGTTTGCTATTAAGTTGTGACTGATTTTTTTTATTTTAGTGATGTTTCATGGACTTAGTACTTAGCAGACATGAAAGAACCAAGTTCAGGGTGTTTTTTGGCCAGAGATGCACAAATATTATCAAGAGATATAAAAAATCTACTGTCTTTGGGACTCCTGATATGCTGCCGCGTGATTCGTGAATAAAATTCACCCTCAGAGGCTGCAAAGATGAGTGAGACTGCTGTGGTTTTTCACCACAACAAGATGTGAGTTATTGCAGACTTGGTCTCTAAGTTCTCTGCCATTTTGACCACAGCTGACCCTGTGACCCCCCCACTGCCGCTGCAGGTGACCTGATGGTGGTGAACGCGTAATAAGTCCTGAATTCATTTGTAACAGCAGCTCTGTGAGGCTGAACCTCGACGCTGCGGTGCTCCAAACAAAGCGTGCACAACATAAGTGTTTTTAACACTTCTTAAAGGTATAGTTCTCTCTTTTTTGTTCCGTCGAGCTTCACTTCTTAAGGTTACATCATCTCATTTATATACAGTCTATCCGTTAGAGACAAAGTCCAGAAACACCTGAGAGTTTGGCCAGGAGATGGAACAGAAATCAAAGTTAGCGGAGCACCAAATTTGGACAACAACGCGCTCACTTGAGGGATGCAGCAGGATGATGTCCTTCAGGGTGAAGTCCCGTGACTGAACGGCTTTCAGCCGGTCACTGATGGCCGTCAGCAGCAGGATCCAGGCCACCGTCGGCCAGGCCTCCATCACTGGCCCGCAGTATCTTCATCCACTTACAGAGAGAGTAAAGAGAGCTTAGAGTCACAGCTTCACTCAATTCAGTCACCAAATGAAGGGCTTAAACTGTAGCACACGTCTTTACAAGGCCTGGTCAGGCTGATAATAGAAGGAATAAGTGTATAAAAGTGAGCAGCTCTGTGTGCTGCTGACGCTGTGAGCCCCGTTCATCTGTTAAATGTCAAAGGAACCCTGTGGGTCAGCGCCCAGCTGTGACTCTCAGCCTGATTATATTTACTTTACTGGAGAAATCACGGTTGTTATTAATAATATAGTCACCTTAAATACGGTGCAGCAATCTGTGGAACACCTTGAACTGTGGGATGCTCTGAGGTGATGAAGGTGGTCCAGTCCAGCTGTTGTCTTCACCTTCTTCTGTCCTTCTTTGTCGTAAAGCCCCTCAATCAGCAGTCCATCAGCGTCTATGTCGGACTGCCATCTGAAAAATAAACCTCTGTGAGGCCTGTGGTTGTTACGGTTACAGAGACTGAATGTTTAAAGGTGTTTTTCCACTTTCACAGCATTGCTTTGGGCTTCAGTGGTTTAAGTCCCTGGACTAATTATTTTAGAAATAAGAGATGATTAACTGAATGGTCACGATTGTTCTTAAATTAGACGCTGATATCAGTTCATAACTTTGTCACCAAATTAAAGAAATCTCCCAAAGACACGAACACCAGGGAGTTTTAGGATAATGTGCGGAGAAGAAGCGAATAATGGTGGCTTTACACGGCAGTAAAAACACCCCTGGTTCGTTTACAGCATGTCAGGAATGGTGGATGAGACCCCTGAGCTGCTTGTGTTGATATCACACACATAATATCATCTACTGTGGAAATCTACACACAAATCAAGAGAAATGCGAAATGATTCGATTCCTACCGAGACGCGTGGGATATGCTATGATTCAGGGACAATCCACTGTCTAACAGAAGGATTCGGGCCGATTTGATGCAGTTTAATCAGGTAGATACACATTAAAACAAGACATTTCTGTAAATGTGCTGCATTCAAACGGGAATATTAGATAAAACAGACATTTTGAGGAACAGACAAACACGGCTGCTGGTTCCTCACCGTGAGACACAGGTCTGCTACAGTATTTGATTGTGAATTATTGATCGAATTTGCACATTTTACAGCACCGTGGCTTTAATGTATGTTCAGCCTCTCAACCACAACGTGAGCTTCGAAATCTTCAGCAGTGATTTTAAACATAGATGCTTTAAGTACCTCTTTGGTTGGAAAATGTCTGTTTTTGCCTGTGCTGGGTGTATTAATTAATTAGCTATAATGATTAATTATGTCTTTTTACAGCTGGTTCTTGTTTAGATAGTGTGCAGATTATATATCTGCATATACCTCTGTTTTACATTGATGTTGGTGTGAAAATCTCACACTGTGACCTTTAAATGTAGAATCAGCCCATTTTGTTCAATGCAGGACTGTGTAATTCCATATATTTAAAGTTGGGCTCAGATTTGTGTCACTGAATCGTTACGCCCCAACAGAATGGAGAATGAAGCATGGGAAGTTGATTTCCGGAGTTATTTCTGTGTATTTCTGGCTGATAATCTCCTCAAGAAGAGAAACTTGTGGAGATTCTCATATTCAGAAGCAGCTCATCCGGTGCAGGTCAAGGAAACATGAGGGCTGAGGTGCGTAAAATGTCTGAAAGCGGGTTATTTTTGTGGAATAATGCAATCTGAAACACTTCTGATGCCATTAAGTTTCTTCTCAAGTCCTAAAATGTTAATTTGAGAGTTTAGTTTAGTTCCACTTCCATCATGTTAGAGTTACCTGGTCCCAGTTATTACTCATTCTTCACCACGATGACATCAACAAGCGTTTGTCCGGGCTTTTTCCAGAGCTCTCTCTGGAAAATGCTCTGCTCGGATCCACTGAGATGTCAATCAATGAATTAAACACCAGATGACCTGGTTTTTCCTTTTTGTTCAGATTAGCAGATTTGCGTGAGATCAGCACTGAGTTCAGATGTCTCTGACACTACTTAGACACTACTTCTATCCCCGGGCACTGTGCCAGGCGGTGTGGCTGTAAATGCCTTGTTTTCTTTGCATTATGCATGCCCCAGTAAAACTGATCCATGCAGACCAAATACCCATAAAGTAACACACTGTAAGTGGAGCAAAAACACAGAAGTGTACATTTTTAAAAGCAAAAGAAATCAATTTAGTTCAATGTTTCTATAGATGCAGATACTACATGTTAAATCTGTGAAGTTATTAAATAGAAAATGTGTTTTTCAAGCTTAAATTCAAAGGTTTTCGTGTTTTTTTCAGCAAATAAATGCTGTGGTCGCAGCCTTTTTGGCTCCTAATAAACCCAGTCTGTGATATCTACAAATAGGCTGCTGTCCTCCCAAAAAACAGTCGTTTTTTTAATAATTTCACAGGAAATGACAGCTCCTCAGCACTGTTAGGATAAGACTAAAGCCTCCTGTCTGTTGTCGCGTCTTTTTAGCATTAAAAAAAATGTCTGAAACCAAAACTTGTAGCATTACAATGCTAGTTTACTGTTAGCCTCTGCGATAAAAGGTTTGGTCCTGAAAGCAAGGATTAGTGAGATGATTCAAAAGGCTTCAGGGGTCTCCCAGTCCAAGTGCTTGAACTTATTCATCCATCAAGCCCCTCGGAGCACTGTGCTACTGTATAGCTCATAATGATATGCTGTATTGCTGAAAAGGAAACTTGATTAGGTCTCCAGCTGTCTGATGGATGTTTAGCCTCGCTTGCAGTGAAATTCGGTTTGAATCTTCGAGGACCGGGCAGAAGAGCAGGGATTAGGTACAATAGCTCCCTGTTACGACTGGAGGGGATGAAGGTGAAGAGGTTTTATATCACCTCAGGGTTCAGTCAGCACCGACAAACTACTTCAGGCTGCAGATAAAAGACCACAAGGAGCTGAATGAAGCTGGAGTGAGTCTCCCATGACAACAAAGGCTAAAGTTTGCCGACGGAGTAAACCCTGAAATCTGCTGAACTGTGCAGCTTCTCACTCTGAATATTATAAACCTTTCTGTAGCTTTAAAACACAGAAGCCACTCAGTCATAGAAGTACATCGAATGAACAGCTGTTGATGAAAGCAAAGAGCTCACACACGTGGATGGAGATTCGAGAGATGAGCTGTTCATCAGCCAACAGGAGTTCAGAGGTTAAGTGGTGTGTCCAGCAAACTGTCACATTTCATACGATATTTATGACCAAAAACACATGACCTAAAGCTTTGTCGTCTCCTTCAAATAAGTGTGCATATAGCAGAGCCTTAAATATGTGGGGAGTACATTAAATAAGGCATCAGTTACAAGTCACATGTGCGTTTGTGACACTTATTGCTCATAGTTTTCAGCAGAAAACATGTGCAGAGGAATGTGTTTACAGTAGAATTTATGGAGGGGAAAACATGGAAGTGGGATTACTGATGAAGCAGAGAGACAGACTGACAGAGGGGTTAAATACCGGCGCCCCTGCAAAAGTTCTAATCTATCACCTGAAACTAGAAGGCATCATCTAATGTTTGACACTTTTCCAGAAGTTTTCTAAAATCAAGCTAAAGCTCTGGTTTGTCCATTTGTTTAACCCCTTTTTCCTCTACTGGGACCACTTCATCCACACGCCCCCCTGCAGCACAGTTTATTCACTCCGTGCTCTGTGACAGTCGGCTAACTTCACACAGAGTTTGCTGCTGATAGTTTGGTGCAACATGGCAGGATATTTATCAGATTTTGACGACTTTGAGTAAGATGGACGTTCTTACCGGAGTAAATGAGCTGTGCTGCAGGGGGGCGTGTGGATGAAGGGGTCCCAGTAGAGTTTCTGTGTAGAAATCCCTCTGTTAGCTCTCCTATAGCTGCAAGTAGCCACATAACAGCAGCTATGAGCTAACAGAGCTATAGCACACGTTCATTCATTCATTCTTCTTAAAGTATTGGTGAAATAAAGACAGATAATGCCTTATTTAGAGGCTGCATCCTCTAAGCCCCGTTCACTCCGTTATATGGATCTCCAGTTATCTAAATATCTTCTGAAGGACGCCGACTTTCACCAAACTGTTCTCGGTGAGTAGATGAACGTATTTCATGCCAGAAATAAGGTTTAAAAATACCGGAGTTCCCCTTTAACTTTTTGAGTAAAGTGTCGGAGTTGTGCTCTGAGACAGGTGGAGGTATACGTCCTGGTGGCTCACAGCCCCCGCATACAGGGAATTTTTCAAATCGCTAACATCGCACAGGATACGCTTTGACTGAATGTCGATTGGCTCACAGCTGGATTGAGCCAGAAGGAGCCCAAATCAAGAGATTTTTTAACAAAACGATCAAAATTACAAAGCTAATCTTTGTCTTTTTAACAGCAAAGTAAAGCTAAAGGACCAACAACAGCACCAACACAACAAAGAGCATCCCACAGCTCAGGCTGTACCACATATTTAAGTGGCAACAACATCGAAATGTGTGTTCGTGAGGCACGAATGCAGAGAGCCAGCAGAAGTATGGTCAGATGCGAGCGTAGAGAGTTGTACACGACCATGATATAAAGACAGTAAAACAAATCTGCTGCATGTCATCACTCTGCTGCTTATCGATGTCAAGCAAATAGCAAAGAGTTGTGTAGACGTGGCAGTGTATGGTTGATATTTAGAGTAGCTTAATAAAGTGTGGAAGTACCCTCCATCTGTGAGCCAATCAATGTCTGAGCCTCAGGAAAACTAGCTGCAAGTTGCTTAAAATACATGACAGCCTGCATGCTGAGACATGCACAAAGCCACCAGACCCTACAATGATTTCTGCACGAATGGATGGAGAAATAAATGTGAACGAAGTCCTTTTTGGAGCTGTGAGCTTAGCTAAGAGTTTCAAATGGTAAACTTTGAACATGAGCTGGTTCGATTTGTCTCTGTGAGATTTAAAGACTCGTCTTTACACGCTGAGATTTCTCCAGACTCCCTGAATCCGTTTCCTCGGGTGAAACTTTATGGTAAAAGTATGAAATTCTGAAAACTTTATGTCACAACATGTCATTTCCTTTAGCTTTACACACCAAAACCATGTTTTACAGATGGTTTATTTAATTTTTCTGCTTCTTTTGTCCATTAAGACTACGTGTCAGCTTACATTTCCAGACTGTCGCTCTGCTCTAATAAAATCCTGATTTCATAACCACAGCCTCATCTGATGAAATCACCATTCAAGTTACCTGAAGACGGCTTCTGTGCAGTGAACTTTATTTGAGAATCCAGTAGATTAAGTGCTAAACATGAGTAAGTGCCACATACTTTGCATTCATTGTGACTGAGTGTATTTAAAAGGGTCTGACCCAACACACCCCCTGGTTCACTGATCAAAACACAGCCAACGAGGTGAATTGTTGAAGCTGACATGGAACGAAATATCAAAAGTGCATGAACAAATTCCTCAGATGAAGGCTAACTGCTCCACACTGGTCATGTGTGTCAGAAGTAAAGTAAATCAAAACTTCGACCACCAGGATTGCCTTTGAAGCTCAGCAGCTCAGATCTGCAGACCAGACACATATGGCAGCAGCTTAACTCTGTTCGTACGGCTGCTTTAGTCTTCCTCTCTGTCCTCAGGTTAGAGGGACAGTAAATGGCACTTTTCCTCCTGAGCATCTCCATCTGAGTCACTTCATGACTGTTAGACTTTTACGAGGTTCTTGCTGAGCTGTGCATCTTGTAAATTGTTTCACATCCTCACAAAAATGTTCAAATCCTGAAAAAGGTCACAGCAGACCGCATCTGACAGCGTGGCTGCCTTCGGTGATGTCGGCTGATGTGTAATTACAATGAAAAAAAAGAGTCAACAGAGAGCTTGAGCTCTTAAACAATGAATGCTGAGAAGCCTGAGTTAACCCTGGTTCTTAACTTAATTTAATTTAAGAAGTTGACTGAACTATGAGGCTAAATCAATTTAAGTCCTTCAGGGTCATTATTTCTAAAGAACTATTACTTTCAGATGGTGCTCTGAAAAGTCCAAACTATAAATCTTAACTTGAAATAACTTAAAGCAAACACACACCACATATTTGAGATACATTTGTGAGGAAAGATGAGTTTATTCCACTAAAGAGCAATGTTTATATAACTATATATACAGTAAAAGTGTTGGTGTTTTCATGTTAAAAGCCGAATCTGAGAGGAAAAACCTTCCATTGTTGAGTAAAAATCTGTCCAAAATGCAGTCAGATGCACGACCAGTTTATGCCCACATATATAATAGAGTAGTTACTCTACATTTAAGTATTTTACACCATAGTAGGTCTCACAGTTGTCGCGATTCGTTTAATAATCTTAACTCTTGAATCGTTACCGTTTGTTTTCACTTAAACGTGATGTTTGGCCGACAAACGCGACATGAAACGGATTAAAGCGTTTAATCATGAGCCCAGCCGGTAAAAACTTACCTGCGGTGTTTCCTCCGTGAAGCCGCAGCAGACTCTGGAAACTGCGCTGCTGCTCCGCGAGGCTGAGGCGCGCTGCGTCACACATACGTCATCAAAACGGCCGTCACTCACGATAAATGTCAAGTTTTCATTCATATTTACTGGAACTGGAAATAACAGACATATTTCTGTGGGTAAGTTTATCAACTTAACATTTATGCGAGAGTCATCTGGAAGAAATAAAGTTCCCTCTTTGAATTGTAATGTTTTACACATCAGTCATAAGGTCCTTAATGTCCGAAGATTAGGTTAATATAACCACACACAAACAACAGGATGTGCACTGTTACAGCTGTTAAACAAAAACTAAAACAAAATGCAGAAGGAGTGTGTGAAAAACTAAGTTCAGCCTCATTGCTTCCACTGGTGCTGCTGATCAATGCACCTGATTAACTGATCATCAGTCAGTGTGAGCAGCTCTATAAAAGAAGAAGTTCTGTCAGTTTTCAGGTGCGTGTTAACATGATGCCAAGGAGGAAAGACACCAGCAATGATCTCAGAGAAGCAGCTGCTGCTGCCCATCAGTCTGGGAAGGGTTATAAGGCCATTTCCAGACTATCTGGAGTCCATCGTTCTACAGAGAGAAAGATTATTCACAAGTGGAAAACATTCAGGACAGCTGTCAGTCTTCCCAGGAGTGGACGTCCCAGCAAGTTCACCCCAAGGTGAAGAAGCCCAGAGCTACATCTCAGACTCTGCAGGCCTCAGTTAGCATGTTAAAGGTTAAAGGTCATGACAGCACAGTTAGAAAAAGACTGAACAAGGATGGCTTGTTTGGAAGGGCTGCAGGAGAAAGCCTCTTCTCTCTAAAAAGAACATGGCAGCACAGCTTAGGTTTGCAAAGCTGCATCTGAACAAAGCTCAAGACTTCTGGAACAATGTCCTTTGGACAGACCAGAGCAAAGTGGAGATGTTTGGTCCTAATGCACAGCAGCACGTTTGGAGGAAACCAAACACAGCATATCAGCACAAACACCTCATACCAGCTGTCAAGCACGGTGGTGGAGGGCTGATGATCTGGGCTGGTTCTGCAGCCACAGGACCTGGGCACCTTGCAGTCATTGAGTCCACCATGAACTCCTCTGGATACCAAAGTATTCTAGAGTCAAATGTGAGGCCATCTGTCCCACAGCTAAAGCTGGGCTGAAACTGGCTCATCAACAGGACAAAGATCCCAAACACAGCAGCAGATCTACAGCAGAATGTGGGAAAAAGAACATAATCAAGGTGTTGCAATGGTCCAGTCAGAGTCCAGACCTCAGCCTGACTGAAATGCTGTGGTGGGACCTTAAGAGAGCTGTGCAGAAACCAATGCTGCAAACCTCAATGAGCTGAAGCAGCGCTGGAGAGAAGAGGGCCGAGATTCCTGCAGAACAAACTGCTTCTGTGTTTTTGTTTAGTTTTTCTCAGATAAATGACGAGATAAAATACTTTTTACTCCTCCACATTCCTCAGAAAGATGTTACAAAGCATGTGATCATCGTCTGAAATGTGAAGCGTGCATTAAAAACATTAAAATTATTTTTTTAAAGATTAGGATCAGGATCAGAGAAATGTCTCTCAACAGAAATGAGGATTCATATGATCTCTGCAGGCAAATTAGAGAAAGACACACCCTCAACTGCTCCTCATCCACATTCCTTGAGTCAAAGACGAGGCGCACTGGTGCAGACTTCAGTCAGACATGAAGCCATCACATTCAGTCACCATCAGATAAATGCTAAGGAGTGCACGTCTGAAAGGGGCTATACATGAACTCATCAGTGACAGGCAGCGGCCCTCTGACCCGACTGGATATGTGATCTCTTGCAGGGAAGGCAAAGAAGAAGAGAGCAGCTCCTCAGAGAGGAATTTCAGCAGCATGTGCACACAGATGTGCTATAATAGCCGAACAGATGGCCCATGCAGGATGGAAAAGGTTCTCAGCAGCAGCTAAAACATGCACACTGCTCAAATGACAAAAGCTAACAGTGGTCCATGCTTTAAATATTACATCCCAGTGTTAAATGAGTGTGTGGTGGACAGTAAAGGGGAGCTGCAGCTTGTAAGCCTCGTCAGCACAATGACAAACCGCTGGATTTAGGCTGAAATGTGACTTTATGAATCCACTTCTTTGATGAAAGGAGAGAATTCATCATGATAATAATAAGTTTGGATCTCACAGCAATAAGGTTTTGGATTTGAACCTTTTCTGTTCAGGGTTTACATTTCCTTCCTGTGCTCGCCTCGTGTTTCCATGTGATGGACTGGAAACCTGCCCTGGGTGCTGCCCCCTGTCAGTTCTAATAGACTTCAGCCCCCGGCCCCCCTGGCTGGAGTCTGAATGTGTCCAATGGTATTCATGGAAGCTATATTTAAATTTAGGGATCAAGATTATCTCAGGTTTTATTTAAACTTTTTTTAAACTGATATTTTATTTACAAAAGAGCCTTAAAAGACATTTGAATATTTAATGAATAATATGAGCTCATTTTGAATCTGATGGCAGCGACATGTCTGACAAAAGTTGGGAAAGGAGCAACAAAAGGCTGGAAAAGTAAGTGAAACTAAGAGGAAACGGCTGGAGGAACATGTTGCAGATAATTAGGTTAATTAACAACAGGTCAGTGACATGATCGGGTATAAAAAGCACCTTAGAGAGGAAGAGTCTCTCAGAAGTAAAGATGAACAGAGCATTCTGCAAAAAACTGTGTCAACAAACTGTGGATCAATTTCAGAATAATGTTCCTCAGACTTTGAACTTTCCATCATCTACAGAAGATAATACCAAAGGATTCAGAGGATCTGGAGACATCTCTGAGACCTTCAGGCTCTCAGGCAGCTCTGCATTAAAATCAGACCTGATTCTGTCCTGGAAATCACTGCATGGACCCAGGAACACTTCCAGGAATCACTGTCTGTGAGCACAGCTCACTGTAACACCCACAGATGCAGGTTAAAGCTCCATCAGCCAGAGAAGAAGCCACATGTGAACCTGTTGAACCACATCCTAAATATATTCCAACAGCACAGCTTCATGGTAAAAGACCTGCCTGAAATCCAGATGTTTCACCACCTGAAAACATTTAGACTCAGGACTGCTGAGCAGCTAGAATCCTCTTTCATAGCAGCTGGTCTCCTCAGTTCCAGATGTTTACAGATGTTGTTAAAAGAAGAGGGGAATCATGGACCTGTCCTGACTTTTATGAGACGTGTTGCTGCCCTCAGATTGAAGATGAGCTGATATTTATCATGAAATAGAAAAATGTTTCACATGCAATGTTTTATATTTATTTGCCAAACATGGATTTTTGTTTTAATTTCTGCATTTTAAACAGTGTCCCAACTTTTTAGAGGATTGGATTTATAATAAAAGAAGCATCTAACATGTAAAGATGTCCGAAAATAGCAACAATTTAATCTCTATCACGCTTTACCACGTTTGTTTTTGTCCTAGAAGATGAATAAGTGGCCTCTGGAGGGCAGTAAAACACATTATTTGCCACAATGTGCCATAAATCTCATGACAAACAATCAACTTGCCCTGGCAGACTCTTTAATTTATTGCAGGTGCAATTAAAATACCCCGACTGCAGGATTTCAATTTAAGGTGGAAGAAATACTTACTTTAGAAATGAGTAAATCAAACTATCTAAAAATTACTGATTTAATTTACAGGAAAACAGGCAGAGACACCCTAAACCAAGTAGATTGAAACCATGAAATGGAAGTGAAAAGGAGAGAATGAAGGAGCGGTGCTACAGAGAGCAACCAGAATATAAAAAGATCATTTAAACGATTTATCCAGCTGGTGTATGCGAGGGAGGTCATGTCAGAAGGTGAATGACTTTCTGATGGATTTTGGGGGAAATTTGGTGTAATTAAGAACTAATTTGGACTGTACATCTCTGAAGAAAACGCTGAATGTTCAGTTGGAAAAGACAGATGCGCTTTGAAAGCCATGTACACAGGTCTACATTTGACTGATTGTGCAGTGTGTGATTCAGCTGCTGATACATCATTTAAAAAAATTGGATGATTTTCAGAACCAGGCTTTACCATCGATTACAGGTGCAATTAAAACAACTCCTACAGCAGCATTACAAGCTGAGGCAGGATAAATACCCTTAGAAATTAGAAGAATTCTGTTTTCTCTAAATTACTGGATCAAGATCATTCCACAGAGTGCATTAAAATCATGTTTGGAAGTGGAAAGGTGGGAGAATAAGAGTTTTTGATGGACAGTACAGCAGAGAGCAGCCAAATAAGAAAACAAGGACAAAAGCTTTGTTTATAACTGTAATACTGTTCAGGGTTAAATCAAGTAATTCAAAGTGGGGAAATAATAAATCAAGAGAGATCTTTAAAGTTTGTAAACTTTATTTAATGGTCACTGACAGAAAAACAGAGTTAAAAATCATTATCAGGAATAAAATGAAGAAAAGATGGCAAAAACAATGGGAAGAAGAAAGGAGATGATGATGTTTTTTACAGAATTCAAAGGAAAGTGGGCAAAGAGAGTTGTGCAGAAGGAAAAAGAGGATATGAAATGATAATATCAGGACTTAGACTTAGAACATGTAAGGGTTCACTGTGGGAAAAATTAGATAGAAAGAACACAAAATTCTCAGGGAGGTCGTAGTGCAGGTTGACCAGCTGGTGGCGGTAAAGCGCCAGAACGTTGTTTACCAACCGCCGGAAGCACCGAAAGAAGAAGAACAAAAGACGCCATCTTTGAAATTCTGAGGAGGTGTGCGGCGGTTGAGCCTATGTGCAAACAATTTGAGCAAAGTCTGGGATATAAACATAATAGTACGAAAAACGGCATGGCTAACCGAAATATGCAACAAGCGAGGATGCCGAGCAATAATTCTCCTCAACCGGCGAAACGCGGGACTGACTCCCCGGCCTCGGAGCAGACGACGGCGAACAAAGACAGCCCAGCGCCGCCGCCTCAGCAGTCTCCCTCGGCCGAGCAAACGGAAGGAGCCGGGGAGGGAAGCGGGGAAGGCCCGTCAGAAATGACTCTCGATATTGCGAGTTTTCGAAAGCCCGGTGAGAAAACGTTCACCCAGCGCTCTCGCCTCTTCGTGGGCAGTCTGCCGCTGGATCTCTCGGAGGAGGAATTCAAAAACATGTTTGCTAAATATGGGAACATTAGCGAAGTGTTCATCAACAGAGACCGCGGGTTTGGCTTCATCCGCCTGGTACGTCCCGATAAATCACTCTAATAAGTAGTTTTAACCGGCGCTTTTGCGACAGAAATACTGCCAATGTCTTTTGTGTGTCGTCTGAAATGTTAAAAATGAGCTGGTTGGCATTAAATAGCATTATAACGCCACACTTTAAGCGTGTTTAATTCGGCTTTTTAATTGGAAATAAATGATCAAATCACATATATGATACAACTGAAAAACAAACGTTTCATTTAATATCTGAATATTCCGGTTTTGTAAAAAAAACATACCTAAAAACGTTAATGAAATTGTTGAAATATTTTTGTAATTTGAGTTTTCAAATGATGAAAATATGTTATGATGGACAGTCTTTTCTGATATTACAGTTAAAAAAATAATAGTTATTTATCAGTCAGGTTCCAACTTCCTGGTTCTGATCAGCTGTGCAGGAAGGAGCCTCATCATGGACCTGATGTTTCAGCTTCCACCATAAACTTTAACTCAGATGGAGATCCAGACTGTTTTCTGTTCATGTCGTTGAGTTGATTCGTCTTCCTGAAGGAAAGTCTGAACTCTCTTTGTTCTGTGATGTATTATCATCCTGGAAATGAGCTCAGCATCATCAAACCTCCTTCTGATTGATGACATTTAAAGAAAAAGTGTCTCAGAGTCCACCTGAACACTCACAGCAGAGGTGATGGCTGCCATCTCCTCTGGTCCTCTCCCTGACATCAGCCCATATCCTCAGTGATGCTGGAAATCAGCTGCTTTTCTTCAGTCACTCATCTTTCTATGTTTCATTGGACCAAACTAGAGCTCCAGCATCGTCTCCTTGGTGATTCATCTCTGAACATCACTTCCATCCAACCATCCACAGACCGTGGCTGCTTCTCTTCAGCCGCTGGGAGCTGCTTTTCTTCTCTTTAGGTGTTACTGATGCTTCATATTTGGCTTTTCTGGATGGAAATCCCATTTCATTCCACTCGTTTCTTACAGTTCACTCACAAACCTCCTGTTTTTCATCTCTTTTCTGACTCTTTGACAAAACTTTCAATCTTCCAGTTTTGTTTACTCTTGCTCCAAATGTTAAACTCGGCTGACTGAGAACAACCAACATCTTTTGTCAGACTCTGAGCTGAATTATGAATCCTTTCTATTGTTTCCACTGACAGCTCTCTTCTTGGGGCCACGTTTCCTGTTAATCAGGCTGCAACAGCTCGTTAAGCTCTGCCTGCACATTCTTAATTAATTTACATATAAAAATATGTGGGATTTACTCAATGATCCATCATTTCTGTCCTCTTTTGATTTTAATAAAGTTTTTTGAAGTGGTTCTTTTTACCAAGAAAGAATGTAAACAAAATTAAGGAATCAAAGTAAACGCCCTCAAAGTGTGGTGATGTCATCGTTGTTGTAGGTTCCTCGTGAGTTTCCTCCTTCTGACGGTTGCAGTGTCACACTGCAAAAATAATGCAGCCTTTTCATGCATTTTGTGTCAGAGTTGATCATTTACTGAGTCCGAATCATTTCCTCCTGCCGTTCCCTGATGTGCGTCGGCATCCCTTGTGTTTCAGGAAACGCGGACACTGGCAGAGATTGCCAAAGCTGAGCTGGACGGCACCGTTTTGAATAATCGGCAGATCAGGATCCGCTTTGCTACACACGGCGCTGCCCTCACAGTCCGCAATCTGCTGCCAGCAGTGACGAATGAGCTGCTGGAACAGGTAGAGCCAACAAGTGCACGTCTCTCCGTTTCACTTTACTGCTGATTTCTACTTTCTGAAAATCTCCTTGGATCCGCAGGCGTTTTCTCAGTTTGGGCCGGTGGAGCGGGCGATTGTGGTGACGGATGACCGCGGCCGACCCACCGGAAGAGGAATTGTGGAGTTTGCAAACAAAGTAGCTGCTCGTAAAGCTTTGGAGCGCTGCACAGAGGGAGCGCTGCTGCTGACCACGTAAGAGCCCTGAGATGAAGGAGTTTAATAGATTCAAAACACTGATGCTGATGAGTTTTATTTATTTTATCTGTCTCCAGAGTCTCATCTGAAAAGCCTTCGTTGGGATTTGAATATAAAATCTGGGTTTTTCATGATGATGAACCACTTTATATCCAATAACAGTAGTGATACCACAGAGTGAGTAAGAAAGAGCGCTCCACACTGACTTTAAAGCAGTAAAAATGGCAGCTTCCTCACAAAGAGAAGCAGCGCTTACAGAATATTTAATGAATTTGTGCTTTTTCATCTCGGCCGCATTAATGATGAATTATTCAGCCATGAACAAGTTTCTGTTTCATTTTAAAAGGAAAATGTCAGAATATAATGTTGCTTTATAAGGAAAAAATCACCATGTTAAACTGTTTAAACGCAGAGACCGAATATTTCCCCCCTGCTTTAAAATAAAGCATCAGTTTGTCATTTCTTTTGGCCGAACTGTCGGATCATCGCTGCATTCATCAGGAATGACCTTCAGGTGAAATAATTGTTGATGTGTTGAGCTGCATGTTGGCAGAGTCACTTCCACTGAGTCAGATGTGTGTTTCCTCTGCAGCGTGGTTGGATGTTCTGAGTTTCAGTCTCTTCTGCAGACCGATGGCTTGATTCCTGCTGCAGAAACAGTTCTGCAGAGTTTAGCAGTTTGTGGTTTGTTGGACCACAGCGCTCCTTTCTTTTCAGTATCTGTACCTGGTTGTGATCTATTCACGTTGGAATGAGAATCTTCTTCTCATGGATTCAGGATCACAGGTCTGAATGCTGAGTCACATTATCTTGGCATGCATACACCTTTACTGTTATGTAACATCCGACTGGAGGATATCAGGAGCCTTGTCTCCAGAAGTCGGCTCATTATGATCAACCTTGAGCTTGTGCTGTTTTTGTGTGTTTTTGCTCCAGCTCAGATAAACGTATAAAAGCAGAACCGCTGTTGTTGACTGGCATCGCAGGAGAGCTTCAGAGCTCTTTGTGAATGGGTTGGGATGCTGTTTAAGCAGCTTTATTATTAAAAAGCACTGCAGTCCCTCACTGTTACCTCTGAGCACCTCGTTCCAGCTGTCTGTCTGATACAAACAATACCGTCTTCCTGATATTTTCTCTGCCAGCTCGTCTCTCACGCTTCCCGTGACGATCAAGGAAAGTAGTTTAAACTCCAGCCACCTTTCTGTGTTTTAGTCCTGCTCTGCATCCTGCACGTCTCTTTAACTCATCTGGACTCGTGGTCTTATCCCAGGCATTGCTTGGGCTTTGGGAAGCATCAGCCGCTGCTTCCACATGCTTAGAACTCTTCCGTTGGCATGGTTACGCATGGCAACAAGTAGCCAGAGTTGCCAGCAGAAATGATCCCAGCAACGCAGCTTTTTAAGGCATCAGTGGCTTCACCGAATCTAAAGCTACAGAGATGCAATATGTCCAGAGCTGCTGGAATAATGTAGATATACATCAAACTATCCGTCAGTATATTCTTCTTGTTTTCATCCGATGTAAACGCATTATGTGGCTATTCTCAGATATTAGTTAGTAAGGTCACACGGTTTCGGGCTTCTTCTCTTACAGCCCTTGTTTTGGGCTTATTTTCAGGTGGTTGAGGAACCTGAGTAATGCTCTGTGTTTTGAGAGAAGATGGATTAATTAAAGGGGAACTCTGGTATTTTTAAAGCTAGACCTTATTTCTGGCATGAAATACCTTCATCTACTCACTGAGAACAGTTTGGTGAAAGTCGGCGTCCTTCAGAAGATATTTAGATAACTGGAGATCCATATAACGGAGTGAACGGGGCTTAGAGGATGCAGCCTCTAAATAAGGCATTATCTGTCTTTATTTCACCAATACTTTAAGAAGAATGAATGGATGAACGTGTGCTATAGCTCTGTTAGCTCATAGCTGCTGTGTTGTTGTTATTGGCGGCTATCGGGGGGGATTATAGAGGGCTTTCTACACACTTAAACAATAAATGGGAATAAGAAAAGGATATCTATCTTCAACTAATCTAAATACCATAGTGGAAATATAATCTTATGTACAATAAGGTCAGAAGGTGGAATATTGGTGTGCCTGTTGAAACATTCACTGATGTGGCATCAGCTGATGTGAGCGGCGCTTTTATCACAGTTTTATCCCGTCTCTCTTCAGCACACCCTGTCCAGCCATCGTGGAGCCTTTGGAGCACATGGATGACGAAGATGGCCTGCCTGAAAAGCTGCTGCAGAAAACTCCAAAGTGCTACAAGTGAGTGAAATTCTGCTTTTTGAGTCCCGCTGAAACACAAAGACTCAGACTCTCCTGTGGTTTTTGACGCTGTTGTAGACAACGGCACCTGTAGATTTCCACCTTTGTGTTTCAGGGAGCGAGAGCAGCCGCCACGCTTCGCCCAGCCAGGGACGTTCGAGTTCGAATACTCGTCTCGCTGGAAAGCTCTTGACGAGATGGAGAAACAGCAACGAGAGCAAGTGGACAGAAACATTAAAGAGGCCAAAGAGAAACTGGAAGCTGAGCTGGAATCAGCCAAACATGAACATCAGCTCATGTTGATGAGACAAGGTGTGGAGCTGCTTTCACTCTGATTTCAGCTGCCTTCTCCTGTCCTTCTGCCATTCCTCCATCCCTTATGTGGTCTTCCCTGTTCTCCTCAGATCTGATGAGACGTCAGGAGGAGCTGAGGAGGTTAGAGGAGCTTCGAAACCAGGAGCTGCAGAGACGAAAGCAGATAGAGATGAGGTGCGTCTCCTTTTCCTGGGCCTGGACAGAATAAGAGGGCTCGTAATCATCATTCGGTTTAAATCACCGCCCTTTAAAGCTAATTGTATTGAACGGTCTTGTCATTTTTGCTAAATTGCTGTCATTTACTGAGTAACTTTGAGTTTTGTGTCCAGTTAGTGACACGGATCTAAATAAAGTGACGACCACTTATCTTTAGTCTGCTTTGAAGTTGCTTATCCAGCTAATCAGGCTCGTGTTGTCTTTGATTGGTGCAATTTCTCTCTTAATTGTCTGTCTTTAGACACGAGGAGGAGAGGAGGAGGAGAGAGGAGGAGATGATGAGACACAGAGAGCAGGATGACCCGAGACGCCAGCCCGATGGCTTCAAGCCGAACTACCTGGAAAACGTGAGTACGGCCGACGCATGCATGTTCAGACACACTTTTTCAGTTACTTTATGTGAATATCTTAATAAATACTTACAAAAACACACAATTAGGAGTCAAACAGAACAGAAACGAGCCGGTTGTCTAATTTCAACATCACATTAGCTCAAGTTTTTAAAAGAAATGTTCTTAAAATAAAATCTAAATTCACAAAAACAAAGTGACTTTAAGCTTTAGTTTGCAGCTGACTGTTATCCTTCAACAGTCCTGCCGTGTTCTGCTCTTTAAATGGTCTTTATGTTGCCTCAATCCACCTTTTTAATATTTAATTTAACCGCTCAAAAACTGCTGCTGTGAATCTGATGTATTTCTTCGACTTATTGGGTAAAAATGTGCCATCATGTGCAGGATTTCCATTCACCGGTGAAGGAAATCTGAAGTGATCACTCAAAACGTTACGACACGAGTGTAATTTGTTCCATTAATGATGCAAACAGGCTGTTTCCTGAGCACCAACAGAGACCGCAGCAGCCGATGTGTCCACAGCTTTGACCATCAGGGTAAAATGCTCATTTATTAGCACAAAACATCATTTGAACTGTGAGTTGAGAGGAAGACTGAGTGGAAATGTGTTAGCTTTGGTGCTTCTTTTAATGCCTAAACACATGTTCTGCTCAGTGGACACGAACAGCGGTTACTGTCACACAATCAGAAGGAAAAGTGTCTAAAGTTTGGGACCATTTCAAACAAAAGAGAAGGTACTGTCCCATTAGCTTCCCATGATAGCACAACATCAACGCTACATCATCTCAGCACAAAGCAGCCGGTTCACATTCGTATTTTAATGGGAATCAGTCGGCTTGTTCGCAGAGTATCTTTCTTAAAAAAAACAACAACTTGTGTTTCTTGAGTTGGACCGAAAGTGGCTCATTTCTGTTGAAATGTCTCCAGAGCTACCAAATAGCTAGCACCAGAGCTAGCCATTCGAGCTACGCTAATATGGCACTTTTTGTTCTTTTGACGAGCATTTTAATAGTTACATTTGTTGCGTTTTCTGTTAAATAAACCAATGAATGGTTGTCTTTTTTCTCCTATTTCCTACCCGATTACTGGATTAATAGATAGAATACTGGATTACTTCGACCTTGCTTTCCATCCTGCTTTACCGTGGACGTGTGTGTAGCACATCTTCGCAGCCTCTCTTTCTGTCGTAGACTTGTGTTACATCAGAAACACTGGGCTTGTTGCGTCTGCCACATGCAACATTTCATCTTTTCCAGACTCTTTAAGCAGCTTGTTTTTCTTCAAACTTCCTGCTCATGCAGCCAATTTTACCAAGTAGAAGAAACAACGTACATAACAGCAGTTTCTATGCTAAAGGCAGCAGCCCTGCAGCTGAATGTGGTGATGTGTTCATAGGAAAGTAGCTGAAGAGTAGGTCAGCGTAACTGAATTTATTGAATCCCCCTCCCCAGCTCTAAAATAATCGTTGCGGTGGGCTTTTATAAGATTTCTTCTGGAGTTTTATATCTGGAAGGATATTTGTCAGACACCAGAGTTTGTTTGCCTTCTCAGTCATTTTGACCTTTGCCTGCTCAGAGTCGATTTAAGTCGTTTCCATTTGCCCTGATGTGCAGGTTAAAGAAAAAAGGAAAAAAAAACCACCTCAGCCAGAGTTTAATTACATTTTTGTGCATTTGTTGAAGTTTCTTTGATTTATTTGGTTCCCATTCACCTTTTCTTAGTCACATTTTCTGGATGCAGATCAGAAACAGCAATGCGGACGATGGGCTTCCTGTGTCATTTTCAGTATATTAGCTTTTCCATTAGCTTAGCATCACAACGAGCGTTTTCATCTTAACCAAAGTACGGGCGTGTATATAAGGAAATACCTTCATCCATATCATGTTTTAAAGAGGTGATTGGTGTGACCTGCATAACAGATTTTGACTGTAAACAGCAGCTGCACTCAATTCAGATTTATTTATAAAGCACCAAATCTCAACAAAAGGCCAGAGATACGGTCCAATTCAAGCCACTGTGCAGTAAATCCCAGGAAGCCTGTCCGAGTTGTTCGATAAGCCCAAACATGCTGAAAGCTTCGGCTACAGTATATTTTGATTTGTTTTATATGTTTGACACTGTAAAAAAAGATGTCTAATTCAGCCATTATTGGTACACATTGCACTGATGAAAAGGGTTTAAATTGAGCCATCTGAGAGAAGTTCTGACTCTCATTTGATTGTCTTAAAAGCAAATCAAGGTTTCTGAGGCTTCATTGCTCTGCTGTAGATTTAAAGGGATTTTACATCTTGATGGCTCCAGTTAAGGTGCTCATAGTCGGCACATTATTACTCTACTGATGTGCATTGTTTCTGATTTGCTGCTGCTGGATGTGTAAGTGTGTAATTTAGATTTTGAACTTGTCATAAGAACATCATCTGGGCCTGTGTCCACAAGGGATGCAACGGTACTCGGTAAAATATTGAACCGTTGGGTAGGGGTGGGCGATATGACGATATTAGATGGATTATCAGAGATCGTGGGATCAATTCTATAAATTGCAGCTCTATGCTGATGCACCTGACCAACCAATCACAGCGAATTACAGGCAGTGACGCTCTTTCTTACCCGCCTCCTTGTTTGTGTGTGTAGCCACATGGAGAGTCACTGCTGAAAGCCTCCATTATCTGGAATTGGTTTGGACTTTCAGCAACTGATCAAGTGCAAGCAAATGTAAAAAAAATTGTCTTTATGCATAAAACGCTTCCCGAAACTGAACTGAAACCGTGGCCCAAAAGCCAAGGTGCATACCGTGGGTTTCCTGTACCGTTGCACCTCTAGTGTCCACGCAGCGTTTTCCTCTGTTAGAAAGGTGCTGACAGGGCACTTATTTGGTGGCCGTCATCAGAACAACTCTATGATGCAGCTTCATCCTTCTGCTTTGCATTTATTATCTGTTTAGCACCGCTTGTCGTCGTGTTTCCAAGGGATGAGCTTGTCACGTCTGAGTCTGACAGCTGTACTGCAGGGAGAGGTGGATGTGTGACACAATGGAGTTTGGTTACAGGCCTTTTTGGATTTTTGTTTTAGTACGACTCCTTTCAAAGGCTTGGCACAACAGTGTTGTTGTTATTGGCGGCTATCAGGGGCTTATAGAGGGCTTTCTACACACTCGTCTACTGGGATTACTCCGGTAAGAACGTCCATCGTACTCAAAGTTGTCGTCCACGTCGTCAAAATCTGATAAATATCCTGCCATGTTGCACAAAACTATGAGCAGCAAACTCTGTGTGAAGTTAGCCGACTGTCACAGAGCACGCAGTGAATAAACTGTGCTGCAGGGGGGCGTGTCGATGATGTCATCCCAGTAGCTGAGTGTGTAGAAAGCCTGTAGAAACGACCTAGAAATAAGGTCTAGGTTTAAAAATACTGGAGTTCCCCTTTAAGAAAGCCGTGTGGCTGCGTGCTACTCTCTGTTATATATTATATATCTTTCTCCTTCCAGGCTGTAAAACTCTCAGCCTCTCTCAGCTGGTGGTTTTCACACTGTACTGAAAATCGGAGCCTTTTTTAATGTTATGCCACTAATTACAGGATCATTGTGACAGTGTGCTTGGTCTTGTGTGAGCTTTGAAAAAATACCTTTTTATATGCATTTCCAGCCAAGTTTTCATTGCTTTGGTCTGAGAAGGTTCATCAGTTTGTAACGAGACTTCAGGAACCTGTTCATACTACTGGAGGACATCCTCCCTTCTTCTTCTTCTTGTTTTTTGGAGCGACTTATGTTAGACTTTTAGTCTTCTTCTTTAACATCTAGATTCTAGAGCATCTAGAACTCAAATACACCGTGGGACAAAATTAAAAACTTGGTCAGTCGCTGGCCAGCCTTGATATTTATTTTCAAAAATGTCTTCAATTGAGGAAGTTTTTCCTTCTCTTCAGATATAACAATTAACTTTTTCATGTGGAAACAAACTCGAGCTTTGCTTAAACATTGATTCTGGAACAAGCAAAGCTTAATTATTTAAACACATGAAATCAAATAAAAGACATCTGTGGTATTCATTTCTGAAATTGAATGTTGAATAAAACTTATGTCCTTTTCTCTACTTGTAGCATTCTGAGTTCAATTTCAATGGTAACCTTTTTCACAGGCCACCAATAATAATAATAACAACAACAATAACTTTTTGTGAACAGATATTCTGCTTCCAACGTGTCCAGAAAGTGCCTGTTTTCCATCTTTTGTTTGTTAGGGCTGGGTATTGTTAAGAATCTCACGATTCGATTCGATTTCAATTCTTTAGGTCACGATTCGATTTCAATTCTTTAGGTCACGATTCGATTCTATATCAATTCTTTAGGTCACGATTCGATTCTATATCAATTCTTTAGGTCACTATTCGATTCGATATCAATTCCTTAGGTCACTATTCGATTCGATATCAATTCCTTAGGTCACTATTCGATTCGATATCAATTCCTTAGGTCACTATTCGATTCGATATCAATTCTTTAGGTCACTATTCGATTCTATGTCAATTCTTTAGGTCACTATTCGATTCGCTATCAATTCCTTAGGTCACTATTCGATTCGATATCAATTCTTTAGGTCACGATTCGATTCTATATCAATCCTTTAGGTCACGATTCGATTCTATATCAATTCCTTAGGCCACGATTCGTTTCGATTTCAATTCTTTAGGTCACTATTCGATTCAATTTCAATTCTTTAGATCACTATTTGATTCGATATCAATTTAGATCACGATTCGATTCTATATCAATTCCTTAGGTCACGATTTGATTCGCTTTCAATTCTTTAGATCACGATTCGATTCTATATCAATTCCTTAGGTCACGATTCGATTTCAATTCTTTAGGTCACTATTCGATTCGATTTCAATTCTTTAGGTCGCGATTCGATTCGATTTCAATTCTTTAGGTCACGATTCGATTCGATATCAATCGATACAATGCACGGACAGAACCTGGCTGTTGTGTTGCGTTTGTTTTGAATCGGCGGATTTAGCGATGGGTTGCTGCAGAACATCTTCATGGTGGTTTCGCAGGTTTGTCGTGTTGCTACAGTATTTCAGAACCGCCTGGCAAAGTTTGCACAACACCTCACTTTTATCTCTTTCCTGTGTTACACGTGAATACAAACTTAATCCGTCTGCTTTCAGGTTTGAAGGCGCTGGCTTAACGCTGCTGCTACTCACTCCGGTCGCCATATTGTTATGGTTTGGTCTAGTGCAGCCCCTGTCCGTACAGGGTGAATCACTCGAGGGTGTTGCTCACAGCGCCCCCCACTGGCCAGGGACTTGAATTGACTCAGAAGATTGCTGAATTGATATTGAATTGCAGGGAAAAGAATCGCGATACGTTGCTGAATCAATATTTTTACCCACACCTAGTACTTGTGGGTACTGAGTGATGCAGCATTAGCGGTGCTAATACCGGAGCTAATACCGGCATGCCAGCTCTAGTTGACATTTGGTATCATCTCTCGGGACAAATATAATTACACTGCGGGCCTGAGTTTGACATCTATGACTTAGAGGGATGATTGTCCCAGACTGTGTGTGTGGTGATTGGCTAATATCCACTCAAACTAGATATTTATCTTTCTTTTAAGGAATACTGTTTTTCTCTTTAACTTTATGTTGGAGGAAACTTTGACCTGGGAAGTTTGGTCGTAGTTATGTTTTCAAAGTGTTATCAAAACCCCATTTTTTTCCCATCAGTTTCTGGGGAATAAGTCAGATTTTGTGAAGGTCGTGGTATATGGAGCAGATATTTAACAGAGGGATTCTAACATGATTTTGACTCGTCTGCCTGGAGGATCCAGTCAGAGATAAAAACACCTTAAAGGGGAACTCTGGTATTTTTAAACCGTATATAATGGAGCTTAGAGGATGCAGCCTCTAAATAAGGCATTATCTGTCTTTATTTCACCAATACTTTAAGAAGAATGAATGAATGAACGTGTGCTATAGCTCTGTTAGCTCATAGCTGCTGTTATGTGGCTACTTGCAGCTATAGGAGAGCTAACGGAGGGATTTCTATAGAGGCTGCATCGTCTAAGCCCCGTTAACTCCGTTATATGGATCTCAAGTTATCTAAATATCTTCTGAAGGACGCCGACTTTCACCAAACTGCTCTCGTGAGTAGATGAACGTATTTCATGCCAGAAATAAGGTCCAGGTTTAAAAATACCGGAGTTCCCCTTTAAGTTCCCCTTTAAGTTACTCTATGTTGTCCTTCACAGCTCCTTTTCTCATCCTGACAACCATACATGGGACTTCTCTTTAAACAACTCACCTGTTTAAACTGTGTCAAGGTTGGAAGTTATGCATAATTAAAGAGCTGACCTATTTTAGTGACAGATGAGTCCCTCCGCTGTTCCCCGTTGTGTCCTTCGAGTCTTTGTCAGATCTATCCCCAACACGCCACTTCTGGCTGCAAAAACCAGCGATGGTGGAGGCCAAATGACAAACCAAAGCTTTACTTTTGATGCTTTTAATCGATTTGTTTTTCTTCATATTCTTGATGTTTAGACCTCTTCTCGGACTCTACATTTTTAATTTCACATCACAAATGCACGTGGAAATGGCTGCCAACTGTCCTCATAATCAAAAGTACAGAAGAAGTAGTTATTTGATGGTCAGTCTTATCGATATTTATGGATAGTTTCAAACATTTCTGTTTTATATTTTAAATGAAAATGGTTCCTTGTGGTGTTGTGTGTCTGTAAAGTTTGTGTTACTCTTTAATTTAACCTCACAAACAGCGATTTTACTGCCTACAGCACTTAAAACTCATTATAACCCCAAATGTAGACTTTAAAAAAGGGTCCATTGTGATAAGATTTGTTGTTACTCTTACTTTGTTTCATACATTTGTTTATCTTGATGCTTCTCACAACTGTTTGTCCATGTAATTGCTTAACTTTCTCATACCAATGTGTTTCTAGTTTGCCTATTTAGGATGGATTGTTGTTAAACTGACTCCCAGAGTGTAAGTTATGGTATTTGCTGCCATCTAGTGCTGCACCCCAGCGATCACTGTTAGTTATTTGTTAGATTAAGTGCCTCATCACATTTTAAGCACATCTGCTTTGTTGTCCCACCATTGGTTGTCTTTTTTCCTGTAAGATGGCAGCACTTTATGCTTTTAGAAGGTAAGTATAAAATGAATGCACTTATTCAGCTGCTGCAGTGACATGCAACTCATTCCCCGCTTCTTTTGTCCTCACTTATATCGTATATATTTGCTGGATGAGTGAGCAGTTACACACTTCTGTGCTGTGATATTTCATGAAGTGCAACTTGATTTATGGTGATAATGTTTTAAAAATAATGTGATCATCGAATCTCCTTCTGCCTTAGAGTGAGAGGACTGTGGTAGCGAAGCTATAACTCATGTTTGTGTGTGAATGAAATGCACGAGAGCTTGTGTTGGAGGACGATGATGCAGCTTCTCTGTATTTGTGTGTGGACACGGACACACAAGTTATCTGCCAGGACAGCATCTATGAGCAGATTAAACACGTAGAACCTGTGACATGCACTCACTTTATCCTCCTCCTACTATTTATCTCTCTTATCTTTTTGTCTTGCTGTGTTTTGATAGTAAACTCAGAGCCATGATGCAGGGACTTTTTATTTTCCGTATGTTAACTTCAGTTCATTCTTAGCATTTCAGGCATCTGTTTGGCCGGTGATTTAAGTTTATTTGAGCCATGTCACATGAATAATCTTCCTATTCTTGCTTTCTTTGCTGTGGATGGATGAATGGATGGATGGATGCTTTGTCACCAACAACCTGATTATTCTGGGTTTAGACTCAAAGTTTTGAACCACAGCTCCAGCGCTCATGTGGGGAATCTGTCTCCACCACCTATTCTAATGTATACAAGTGCACTGATGTGTTTTGAAATTTTGCATTCATCTTCCTGTCCGTGAAGTTGAACAAATCTTACGGGCTCTCATACACCAAACTGAAGAGGCTCTGACAGACCCGCTTCTTTTCTGCTCAATGTCTGGACCGAAAGAGGAGCTTCTGAAGGCCACATCCAGCTGACTCAAAAAGATGAACCGTGTAGATTTAAGAAAGAAAGTGCTGGACTTCCTTCAGTTTCTTCTGCACATGTCCTTGTTTTTGTGAAAAGTTGCTTGTTTTGGTGAGATGAAGATGGACCCGAATGTGAATGAAAAACTTGCTTCCGCCCCGCTCCTCGTGCTGTCATTTCATAGCAGCCAATCAGAGTGATCTCTTGTGATGGACCCGACTTCTGAGGTTGAAGTTGGACACCTAACAAAAAAAAAATGGTGTAAGGCAGACTTTTTTTGCACGCTCTGCCTCTCTTTGCTCTGACATAACAAGGAAACACAGCAGAGAATATAGGGTAGAGAGGTTGACCCCATACAGATCTGCATTAAACACACAACTGATGGCGACCTTACTGTATTCATGCAGCATGAAGTGAGCCAGGAACTAGCTGGACTCAAGTTTTATACCATTACAATTGGTCAATAAAAGTGAGCCAACCAGAGAGAACTGGGAGTCTGCTTTAAAGTTATCAGTCAGTTTCCTGGGGAAGACTCTAGTTTATTTCTCTCTCTGAAGTAAACTCTCCTGCACTGAAACCCTGATCAGTCGGTGTGGTTATTTGCTGCTCTTTAGAAGCTTTTTACCTTTTAGGACTGCAGTTATTGCTTTAAAGAAGCCTTTCTGCAGAATCTTCTTGTTTTACACAACACCGAAACACGGCTGCTCAGTCAGAGACGAGGGCAGCAGACGCTCACAGGCATCCCGATGTTCCTGACGGCCGAGCCGATCGTCAGCTTTGGTGTATAAGAGTCCTAAGACTTGACATGCCGAGTTATTACTCAGCTTTGGACATATTTCGACTCTGTGAGGGGAAAAGGGATTTGACCTTGTAAGACCTTCATTACGTCTGTATGCAAATTAGTTTTAGCATCTTCTACCCGTGAATTGAGACCACCAGCATGACATAAAAAGGTTTTGCCAGGTTGCAAGATGTGAGGAAGTGTTAAAGCTAAACCTGAAGTCCACCTTTTCTAATCCAGATGAGTAAAACTATGATGTGTAAGGTAATATTGCCCTCAGCTGTCCGCTGAAGGATTGTATTTTAGCAGTTTTGTTCTGAAGGATCTTCTCCACTTCTTTCAGAGAGAACAGGAAATGAGAGTGGGTGAACTGGGCCCTCGTGGAGCCGTTAATATAGGAGGTATGGGCATGTTTGTGTAGGTGAAATATGTTCATGTATCACTTTTGTCTTGCATCCCCAGTGCCTCATGTTGAACATGTAGTTCTTGTGTTTTAACATCTTTTTTTTTCTTCTTTCACTTGGGATGCAATGCAAAAGACAAGTAAACCATATACCCACTGCAGTTTACAGTATACTAACCAAATATAAAATGTATTGATTGAGGTTTGCTTGTTGGGGTGGGGATTTATAGATGGAGAACCATTGGGCCCCTGAGCTCTCATCCTCAGCTGTGTGCAGATTCAACGGTTCAGTCAGTTCAGTCGATCCTAAAGATGGTCAACAGGGATTCAACATCTAAGTTATATAGAAGGAAATTATTAGGGTTTAAATACTGTGAACAATGTCGTCTGCTAAGTGCAGGATGAGAGGCCGGGGACTTCGTCTGTGATGTTATAAACCGAACAAATTCTGACTCTTCATAAAACGACTATGACCCAGGATTGCACATCACCTTTACAGTGAAATGTCTCGTCTGTGTTGACTTCTTGGCAAACATCGGTAGAGTTCTGTGTCAACAGTGTTTGTAATGTGATATTTGTCTTATCTGTCATTTTTTCAACCACTTTGTTTAACTTTTTATGCTTTTTCTGTGCCTTAAACTTCCAGTTATCAGTGTAGGTTAATGAAGTCATAAATGTTTGGGATATCGTGAAATTTCAGAGTCAAAACGTGTGATGCGGCGAGCTTGAAAGAAAACTTATAACTTATAAATCTGGGCAAATAATCTCATTTGCTCGAGCAGTGACTGGTTGCTTTGGTGCCATCTCGGCCAGTCATGCATGTCCTAATCTTGTGAGTATTACGACTCAGCAGAACCCAAAAAAGGGCCGCTTTAGCATTGCTAAAGATCAAAAAACGCTTAAAAGTGAGACGGTGCCGTCGCATTTGTTGATGCAACTTCTTCTAAAACTATTCCTGCTGTGTTGCTGGGACATTTTCTCAGTTTAGGAAGCACGGCGAGTACTGTGCGCCTAAAAGACGAGTATAAATGATTATGGCGCCCAATAGAAGTCCCGATTTGCTCCCAAAATGAAAAATGTGGTGATAACTGCAACATCGGGCCGTACTTGATACAGGTGCAAGAGTAGCACAAAGAGCCTCTTCTGCTGGGAGTGAGATCATTTTTAAAAGCAAAGGCGATAGTTTTTGTGACAAACGAAGGAATAAATCCAAGACAACGGAAGGAAGCACATTTCAGATTTAACCGACCATCATCAGGCTAAAAGTTCTTATAAATCAGAGGCCATTGTGAATAAGAAGAAGCTGTCCAGCCAATCATAGTCCTCCAAATATCACAGAATCACATAAATACGACACATAATTACAGCATTTTTACTATATTCCAATTACTTTAAATAATATCTATAAAAGATCCCTGTATCTCATTAGGGATACATCCGTTGTAAGTGGGAGCAACAGCTCAAAGAAAGTCCACACTGGTAAATAATGACCAGAACTGACATTTTTACCTATCTACAAAATTAAGAAATTCTTTAAAGCAACTCTAGAAAAGTTTGTGACCCTTAAAACTATGTGCGTTTGACTTATTTAGACTTTTTAATGCACATTTCCAGGCCTGAAACTGCAGAGATACAAATTTGGTATCAACATGGTTTTTCTTTACAATCTTTAGACCTTTTTTTTGGGCTTCTGATGGCGTAAACGTTGCCTCTTCAACATGACAACAAATTCATGTGTATGGCTGTGCGTGCGCAGTGCTCACACAGAGATTTGTTTAATAACAGCGGTATTCTACCCCACAACTGTAGGGGGAGCCAAAGAGCAAAAAAATAGCTAAATTCTCCAGTGGGACATTAAGGAACGAGCATTAACCTTGATGATTGTGTTGCGTTGAACAAAAAGGCAGTTTAGCATCTAGTCCACCGAAACCAATGGAGAACAATCAAAAACTGAACTGTAATGCAAGTGTGGAGCTTAAGCTCCAATAACTCTGATTTTGAGTCAGAACACTATTAAATAAGTTTTGTATTTGGTTAAATTTCTACATGTTATTGCTTTATAGTTGTCCCTCACCATTGGTTGCCTAGCTACTTCAGTCTGATGACTCCAGGAAGTGATTTTGCGTTACTCGGCCAAGGCGTGAGTTGCTTCTTTGGTGGGATGGGTCCTTCCAAGTCACGTCCTTCTTGGCCAGGAACGAGTCATTTCTTACATTTACTGGAACAGGTTTAACAAGTGGGCAGAATTATATCGATGTTCTCATCATCGGTTAAACCCAAAACAACTGACAAATGGCCATTAAATGGCCACCTAAATCTATCCTGGTATTCTAAATGAACACGTTACAATGTTATGAACTTTATGGTCACAATAAATACAGAGAAGACAAACTTGGTGACATTTAATTTCGAATTGCGTTGATCCATCTTTTGTCTTTGGCATCTTGGACGTGTGCATAGGATTTCGGGTGTTTTGACTATACAGGGGACACACAGAAGCATCCGTAGATGGACTTAAATCTTTGAAGGCAGCTTGACTTTGGAACAGTCCTTTGGTGAGATCTGAATGCAAAGTTTACCAGAAACAGCAGCTTCTAAGGATTCTTCCTTGATTTTTGATACATATACCGTATTTTTTGGACCATACGGTTCACTTAAAATCCTTTTAATTTTGTCAAAAATCGACAGTGTGCCTTAAAATGCGGTGTGCCTAATGTATGGATTAATTCTGGTTGTGCTTTCTGACCTAAAACCGATTTTATGTGGTGTACAGCGCTCAAACATATGTCAAAATGTTTTAGTACGACCTTGCTAAGCTACGAAGCTGCACTGCTTGATGCATTGAGCATTACAGGCCACCGTAGTCACGAGCCACGCAGAGTAATACGATCTGTGCTTCAACATTAAGGTGTGTGCATTCATTCATTTTCTATATCTGCTGCCCTAAAAATGGCTCCTGTTAAAGGGGAACTCCGGTATTTTTAAACCTTGACCTTATTTCTGGCATGAAATACGTTCATCTACTCACAGAGAACAGTTTGGTGAAAGTCGGCGTCCTTTGGAAGATATTTAGATAACTGGAGATCCATATAACGGAGTGAACGGGGCTTAGAGGAACGAACGTGTACTATTGCTCTGTTAAATGAGCTGTGCTGCAGCTGCGGGCGTCGATGACATCATCCCAGTAGACGAGTGTGTAGAAAGCCCTCTATAAGCCCCCCGATAGCCGCCAATAACAACAACACAGCAGCTATGAGCTAACAGAGCTATAGCACACGTTCATTCATTCATTCTTCTTAAAGTATTGGTGAAATAAAGACAGATAATGCCTTATTTAGAGGCTGCATCCTCTAAGCCCCGTTCACTCCGTTATATGGATCTCCAGTTATCTAAATATCTTCTGAAGGACGCCGACTTTCACCAAACTGTTCTCGGTGAGCAGATGAACGTATTTCATGCCAGAAATAAGGTCCGGGTTTAAAAATACCGGAGTTCCCCTTTAAGAGACATGCTTACGAAGCAGATTTCAAACTCAATGCTATCAGTCACACAGTACAACAAGTGAGTTGAATAAAGTTTGACTTTTAACCCGAAAAATACGGTAACCTTATTAGACTTCTGCATATATTCTACACTATTGTTTTTAGCTTAGCAGTCCTTAGGAGTCTGGAGCTCAAACGGAAAAGAGTGAAAAGTGTTCGACCCAGAACCGATCAGGACTCATCTATAATTTAAAGCCAGTTGTGATAATATTTCCACTTCTGAACTCAGTTTAAAAGTTTGCCGTCCTGTTAAAAATCATCTGTTGGTTGCATCTGGGTTACCTTTTAAAATCAAATGAAGGATTACTGTCCTGTTGCTCTCTGCACATATGACGCCACCCTGTGACCACAGAGGCTTTCTACGCTGTAGGAGCTTAATAAGGAGTCTGGGACGACCCACCTAACCATTTAAAACATGTTCCCAAGCCTGTTGGGTTTGGGTTTGAATGGACCTGTGGACCTTTTTATTACTATTACGTCTAATTTAAAACACTTGACAGTCTTTGTTCTAAACTTATGGGAATATGTGTTGACATTACTGCAATATGATTGTAAAGTTGTACATGTGGCTATAATATATCTACCTAAAATATTTAGTTTGAAATATTTTTATTCATTCGTTTTTATTCATAAGTCGGTTGTAGTCTACAGGTGTAGATGATGGAGATTGACTGATGCGGACATATGGAATTACACTGAATGTTGCACGTTATCTAGTGTTCAGTCCTGAGGGTGTTTCCTGACACTATAGTATGGAGGACCAAAGCTGCCATAATCCTAAATAAATAGAAAAATATATAAATGGCTCAGCAAGTTTATAGGATGATAAATGTGACTAAAATTGAATTAAAAAATGATTTGTGCTAAAATAGGTTAATAGAATGTGATATAAAAAAATGCTGCTTTAATTTTACACTATATCCATTTCAGCTTGATATTGTAATTTTTTTTACTTTACAACTCAGTTTTCAGCTTTATTTATTTTTTTGATTGGAATATATTTTATTTCTTTCGTTATTAATTTGTTGGTGTTGTATTTTCCTTTGCATTGTATTGATCTATTAATTCCCTACATATTATTTATTTCTTTATTTTGATTTCACCATACATTAAATTAAATTTTTATACTCATTTTATACCCATTTATTTCCATGGTTTATTTTTACATTCCGCTGGAGTCTTTACACTCTTGTATGCATTTCTGCTTCATCATGTAAATGAGGGGGCGGTCCTTCAGTTTGTGTCATGGATTCAGCTTTTCACCCATTGGTTGACTGCTCAGATAGTTTGAAAGTGGTAAAAATTGTGCTTCCGGTACAGGTGGTTGATTAATTCAACAGGCAGTTTGGTTAATTAGGATCAATAACTGGTCGGCTTAAAATATGCCAGTTGTCTAAAAAGGTTGAGCGAAAATATAAGCTGTGTAACTAACTACATTTAGGCCGTTATTCTGCATGAAACTCCTCCCCCTCATTTGCATAATGAAGCAGTAATGCATTCAGGAATCTTACATCGGAGACAGGAAAATAAAAAGGAGATAAATGGGCTTTGGGTACTGAAAATATACATACATATAAAAGAAACTAAATACACAAATTAATAAAGAATATATGGTGAATTAAAAATAAAATAAGGAATCTTGGGGAATAAATAGATCATTATGATGTAAGAAAATAGTACAGAAATAAATACAGGAAGTTGAATAAAACTGAAAACTGTGTTAACTTAAATGAATAGCGATGTTACTAACATTCTGTACGATTAGTTTCGCATAAGTTAATTCATCACTTATTTTAGGAGCATTGGTCATCATGTGAACTTGATTATATAGCCATTTATGAGTTTTTGTATTTATTTCAGGTCATGGTCGATTCAGTCCTCAGTATTTCCTGAAACCAGAGGATGAGCTTCTTTTTGTTACACCCAATAACATGTGATAAAGTGTTCTAACGATTTAAATCCATTTTACTTTCTCTCCATTAAGCTCTAATTGGATTAAAGATGTGCAGCTCAAGTTGATTTGTGCGCTGACTTGACTTTTGTTGAACCTTCCCCTCACGGTTTCATACAGCTTTCTAACTTCTACTCTACATTCCCTGCAGTTAAGGTGATGTGCAATCCAGTCGTTGGGTATAAAAGGGATGTGGACATTGTCACATGGCCTCAAATATTAGTTTCTATTATTAATCTGTTATTCTGCTCTGCGTCATACATCTATTCATTCTTTCTGTTAAAGCTTTCTATTCTACTTCTTCTGTATCATTCTGAAACAACTGTGAACAGTTTTGAAGTAACGTTGGTTTTTGGTTGTCAGAGTCACTTATAAAAACTAAAGTTTGGTCATGGAATGGAATTTAACCACAAACTGGGGAGTTGGGCGTTTCGTGTAGCTGTATTTAAAAGAATAAACGTGATAAATGTCTCATCTTGTCACTTCACAAACTGTACGTGACATTTTCAGGGATGCATGGATTATTTATTTTTTTTTATACAAAATGAAATGCACAAACTTAAGTTCTCTTTTATCTGATATCCACATTATTTAGCAAAATAACCCAACAGAAAAACGTCTTAGAATGTCCAAATCTAACGTGGGAACTCATGACAACATTGATATACCATCATTCTGTTCGCTCTCCTTTTAGTTGTACTCGACAGTTTATCAGAATATGTCAATAAAGTTGTTTTCCTCTCGAGTTTACCCTCCAACTATTGAAATTTTGATCTTATTAACCTTATAAACATTCATTTTTGGATCTTTGGTGACCCCTAAGTTTACCCCTTATTGTCACCATAAAATCAGGTTAAAATGAAACGTCTCAACAACCGTTGAAATTCTTGGAAGATAGAATTGTAATTTTGGGTCAGTTAAAGGGGAACTCCGGTATTTCTAAACCTCGACCTTATTTCTGGCATGAAATACGTTCATCTACTCACCGAGAACAGTTTGAAGAAAGAAAATATTTAGATTCCCCGAGATCCATATAACGGAGAGAACGGGGCTTAGAGGATGCAGCCTCTAAATAAGGCATTATCTGTCTTTATTTCACCAATACTTTAAGAAGAATGAATGAATGAACGTGTGCTATAGCTCTGTTAGCTCATAGCTGCTGTGTTGTTGTTATTGGCGGCTATCGGGGGGCTTATAGAGGGCTTTCTACACACTCGTCTGCTGGGATGACGTCATCGACGCGCGCTCAAAGTTACTCAAAGTTGTCGTCCATGTTGCACAAAACTATCAGCAGCAAACTCTGTGTGAAGTTAGCCGACTGTCACAGAGCACGGAGTGAATAAACTGTGCTGCAGGGGGGCGTCGATGACGTCATCCCAGTAGACAAAGTGTGTAGAAAGCCCTCTATAAGCCCCCCGATAGCCGCCAATAACAACAACACAGCAGCTATGAGCTAACGGAGCTATGAGCTAACAGAGCTATGAGCTACCAGAGCTATAGCACACATTCATTCATTCATTCTTCTTAAAGTATTGGTGAAATAAAGACAGATAATGCCTTATTTAGAGGCTGCATCCTCTAAGCCCCGTTCACTCCGTTATATGGATCTCCAGTTATCTAAATATCTTCCGAAGGACGCCGACTTTCACCAAACTGTTCTCGGTGAGTAGATGAACGTATTTCATGCCAGATATAAGGTCCAGGTTTAAAAATACCGGAGCTCCCCTTCCAATCCCGTTGCATCCCTGATCATTGTAGCTTCCGACTAAAAGCCAACGTTAACTTTTAAGTCAGTTAGAATAGCTCTACCGTTAAACTACCGTTGAGTCCGCGATGATTGCATTAATGACACTGAGCTGCTGTGTGATCAAACGATGCTCCGTTGTTTTGCGATGTAGATGGCTATAACCAGGCCTCTGCGGGGCCCAGTGCTAACCAGGGTCAAATGATGGGCATGAGTGGAAGGGGAGGAGCCATTGGCCCCGAGGGAACAGCAAATATTGGGACACCATTGATGTCAGAGAATGGAGCCATGGTAATGTATTTGGAGTCTGTCAATGAGTACAGTCGAGTACCATAAACCTCAAACGCTTTTCTCATAGCACTTACTGGCAGAACTTCGCCTCAAATGGTACACTGCCTGAAACTCTGTTAAACATTTGGCTTTTCAAGAGTTTCTATGCAAATCTGTTTATGCATAAACGTAAGCCAAAAGAAAGAAAAAGCCTTAAAACTCATGAGGTTAAGAAGTTTATTAAGAAGTTCAAGTACTTGATGTTAAAAGGCGTTAACTAACAGTCATATTCCTTTCTCTGTCTTTCTCTGCGTGGTTCAACCCTCCCTTTTACTGTTGGATGGTGACTCTTGGATCAAACTAAACCCTGACTGAACCTTGAAAACCCTTTCTTGAACATCCTGTGATCCATCTTCCATCGCTTTCCCCGGATAAACTTTATTCATGGACGACTCTTAAACATTTCTCACATGCCTGCAAACCAATTGTGAATTCAATCTCATTCTCATCTTTTTTGCAACACCGATTTCCCCGATTCCCCAGCGAAATGATAGATACCCACAGGGTGGATCAGTTGGGGGTCGACCAGAGGTTGAGTCCCCAAAGCAGCATCAGCAGCCATTGGGACCCCAGGTTGGACCACCCCAAGGATTTGGCAGGGGCAGTCCAGTGGCGGGTGTCTTTGATGGGCCAAATAGCAAGCGCCGCAGATACTAACTTCTCACGGTTCTCACGGATCTTTGTTACTGTCCCGATGCGGTACTTTACTTGCTGACTCTATTCCTGTGACTTGGAATAAGGTGGATGAAAAAAATATGATGTTTTGGTCTTTTTGGAGCAGTTATTTTGTGAAAGATTAGAATGACAGGACAATGGTTTGTATCTAATATCTGCAATGTTTATACAGGTTTTTTTGCAGACTCTCTCTCCTCTCTGTGGTCTAAATAAAACAGTGCTTTTTTTGTGTGCCGAATATGAAGTGTGCAATGTTTTATAGTATTTCCTGGGAGGCTTTTGTGGGTAGCAGACCTCATAGTCGCTATGGTTGCTGCTGGTTTGGATACGCTGCTCTAAGGTGGTGGTTAATTTAAAGTCTGAGTAAAGCAGAAATAAGTCTATGTTATTAGTTTGTCACTCAGCCAAGCATGAGCGATTAAACGGTCACCAGTGTTATAAAATTAGACTTCAAAACCACAAAAAAGAGCAGTGTTTTTTGCTCTTGGATGTTGGGGTTGGGTCCAGACAAATAGGTCAGCTCAGATGAACCATACTCAAAGGGGCAAACGGATCGGAGTTGGTTATCCAACTTTACATTCTTATCTAAGCTTGACATGTCTGAGCAACATGACCACAGCAGTGTAGGAGCAGGAGGTTGAGCGTTACAGTTGTAGCAGTTTATCAGTGCATTCGTTCATCCCATCTGTCTCCAAAGAAAATTTGTAAAATGATGAGGTGAAAAATGAGGCGGGTGTTGGTGGTGATCCTGAACTTCTATCGCTGCAGCTCTGCTCTAAATCAATCTACCGAGTGTATTTACTCCTGAATCTTTGGTCCTCTGAGCAGGAGAACAGCCCTGGAACCTCTGTAGTGCAGCGTTGGCTCTTTGAAAAATGAATCCACAGTTTGTAGCAACAGTATGAATCCATAACACCTTCTGTACAAGATGGTTAACTTGATCGTTTACTCCACTCGGCATTAATCTGATTATCTCAGCTGCTGTATTGCCAGATCTGCTGCATTTTGGCTTTATTAGTCCCATGATGGTTCTTCTCGTTCTAATTTAAGTGGTATAAGCAGACAGTCCATGTTCTGCAGATTCTAGCATCCAGGGAACGCTAATTTCCACAGAACAGTATGCTAACTAGTTGTTGGTCTCTTGGTTGGGTTTGGAATGTCTGAAATATTTACCCCCCCAAAAGAAACCCCAGAAAATCAACAAAATAATGTGTATCAGCCCAACTCTACATGTCAGTAAAACATTTAGACCTTTTAACATGTTAACACGCATATTTTTCAATGCAAATCACTGAATTTGCTTTGCTCAGACTTTAAAAATTAAACGTTGCTCAGACGTTGATTACATTTCAGCACGAAGACTGTGGCTGTCTGTACCATTACCATTGGAATACCACAGTAAATCCTGAGTAAATTGACGTTTGTAAAGATAAAACAAGCCACCGATAGAGACACGATGCTGTAATGATGGTACCCGCTCAGCGTGAGCATCACCATGTTAACAAGCTAACCGTAGCCTACATGAACGCTGTGTTTGGACCATTGTTTTCACCAGTTGGAGAAGCTTCTGTATGCGAACAGTAACACTCACATTTCAGGATTTAAAACCTTTGACTTGTGTATATGAAATAAGCAGCAAAGACTCACACTTTATATTCTGTGTCTGTATTTGAGTTTCCTCGAGACGTTTGAATTCTTTCCTGGGATTTTCCCTCTGAAACATGTTTGTGCACAACTCTGCGTGGCTTTGTTTTTCTTCTTCTCTTCTTCATAAGCCGGTTGAGATGTCGCTGCACCTGCCTGGCATTAGCTCCATAGCTACATGATACTGAAGGATTGGCTCTTAGTGTCGAAAATATTCAAATTATTTTGAAAAAAAAAGAAGAATTCCTATAAATGTGATCGCCCTTCCTCTTTTCTTTGACCCTTACTGTATTTAACTGTGATTTTTCCCTTTACACATTCTCTAAATCTTTGCTAATTAGATGTCAACACTAATGGATTAAAAGTGAATGTTTCTGGTTTCAATGCATCTTGTAATTAATGGTTAAGACAAATAAAATATTTGTAGGAACTTGTTGTGTTTCTGATTTGGAATAACTGCTGTTTCTCTATAAATCTCAGAGCAGATAAGCCAAACTCTGTTGCCTTTACATGATGTAATGATGTATGGAGGTTTGATCCATGCACAAGACGGTTAATACCAACAGTGGCCGAAGTGGCACTGATTTTATAAATGACTTCACCTAGAACTGTGAAGCCACAGGACAGTGTGGTTTAATTAAATCTAAATTTAAAGTATCAAGTCATTACTTACATTAGTCAGTGTCTCTCTGCAGCTTAAACTGCCACTTGGTCATTTAAGATTATACGTACAATAATCAACACAAAGCAGTTGATGTAAAATCCATTATATTGTGTTAGTCCAACCAAATTCTGACTTTTTAAACATGGTAGTCGGAGCGAATCTGTAAAAACTGTAACTGTTAAATCATCATCCATGTGTACGCTCAACTGGACCCGGGTGTGCCGCACGGTCTTTTTGTTAAACAGCATTGTGTAAGTTATATTTATCCAGCTGAATTCATATTAAAGCTGCTCCCAGTCACATATTTCTGTTTCTTTTTGCTGAATCAGCTCATTAAGACTGTTAAGACGTGTTGACTCATGTTCACTTAAAGCATTTTCAGGCTGTCGCTCTGCTCTAATAAAATCCTGATTTTTAAAAAAAATATTTTTAAAAATTTTTTTTTATAACCTCATCTGATAAAAATCATCATTTAAAGGGGAACTCTGGTGTTTTTAAACCTAGACCTTATTTCTGGCATGAAATACGTTCATCTACTCACCGAGAACAGTTTGGTGAAAGTCGGCGTCCTTCTGAAGATATTTAGATAACTGGAGATCCATATAACGGAGTGAACGGGGCTTAGAGGATGCAGCCTCTAAATAAGGCATTATCTGTCTTTATTTCACCAATACTTTAAGAAGAATGAATGAATGAACGTGTGCTATAGCTCTGTTAGCTCATAGCTGCTGTGTTGTTGTTATTGGCGGCTATCGGGGGGCTTATAGAGGCTTTCTACACACTCGTCTGCTGGGATGACATCATCCACACGCCCCCCTGCAGCACAGCTTATTCACTCCGTGCTCTGTGACAGTCGGCTAACTTCACACAGAGTTTGCTGCTGATAGTTTTGTGCAACATGGCAGGATATTTATCAGATTTTAATGATGCGGACGACAACTTTGAGTACGATGGACGTTCTTACCGGAGTGAATGAGCTGTGCTGCAGCGATGGGCGTCAATGATGTCATCCCAGTAGACAAGTGTTACATTAGCCAATAACAACAACACAGCAGTGAAGGGGGGATTTAAATCAAGCGTTTGTCTATTAAGGGTTTTTTAACAGAAGTGGATACAGCCATTTTGACTACAAACTGAGATAAGCACCTTACCAGGTTCCATCTTTTGGTATTTAAGGGTTTTTATCAGGCGCTTTTCATGAGATTAACAGGTTGATGGGCTCTGGGTGAATTCTACCGGCTGCAACCGAAGTTGTTGAAGGAAATGTAGAGCAGAGGGTGGGGAGCATGTGACAAAGTTGGGTCTAAAATCAGGCCAGCATTCAGGAATTTTCGCTCTGATGGTAGTTTGGAGGTTAATCTAGCTTCAGACAGTAAAATCACGTCACTTTCATCATGCTTTTTCATACTTTTTTTATGCCAAACTGCCAAATGTAATGGTGCCAATGCAGCTCCTCGGTTTAAAATAAGCTCCTTTTTGTCCCAAATTTCACTGAGAAATGAAGAGTCACCTGTTGCTGTGGTGACAAACAGCACATGGATCTGGTTTTATCTACTGTTTTTATACCTGACTGCTTCAGAGCTCAAATAAAGATGGTAACTTATGGGACTCTGGGGCGATTTAAGGTTAAACTCTGAGGCTTATCGCGATGTCTGGTTAAATCGCACCGATGGAGCAGAAATTGTGCATGAAAGAAGACGTTTATAACTCGTATTTTTCAGAAAACACACACCAACTGTGATTTTGATCAAACAAAAAAAGGATCATCTCTTCTGTGGCCTGTTAAAACTTAAATGAGTTATATTCTTAAACATGTGCCTGAGGTAAAGGCCTGTCAAAGAGGACGGGATTTTCAATCATTTTGGCAAAATCGGAGCAATTACACCAGGATAAAAGTCAAAGCACATCGTTCCCGATCAAACTGAAGCTTTTGGGTAGAAGGAGAAATGAGCTTGAGGAGTAGTAAGTGTGCCTTAATGTTGAGGCTTTAAAAGCCAGCCAGCTGAGATGTGTTCAAGCTGTGCCAAACAGAAAGAAACTGTGATCACAGGAAGCATTTTCACCTTTTTCTTTGCACAGATATTCCACAACATACATAAAATCACAATTAGTGTGATTGTTGAATGCTGCCTTGAGCTGTTTGTCTTGTACTGAGGAGCATTTTCTGTAAACTGTCATCTTATGTGTTTCAGGTCCTGTTTGTGCTCTGCCTTCAATAATGCAGCCAAGGAGCAGGTAAATCTTACATATAAAGACACGTCTTTGCTCTTTAGAGTCGGACCTCCTGTTTGGTCGACATTTTTTACCTTCACAAGTCTCAGGATATGCCTTAAAAACCAGTTTTACTCACTCATAAGGATCCTCTGCGGGGAACGCTTTGGATTTTAAAGACATTAAGATGGAAACATAAGTACAGTTAGAATCTACTCAGCATTATTTAGCATGGTTTTCACTACTTTCTGTGTTTACTGGTGAAGAAATGAAATGGTTATGATTATTCTGTGCAACATTTCTTGGAGTGACTGGATCACAGGTAGGTTGTCGACATGAAATAAAGATGATTTATAAAACCGCCGGGCTGTCGTGGTTCTGATTTATTTATTTATTTTCTCCCACCTCCAGTTATACAACCCTAATAAAGTTTGTGTTTAGATGCTGTTTAACGTGTGAAAATGAAACAAAATGTTTTGCAAATCTCGTAAACGAACGTTTTATTCACAAAAGAACATTAAAAACACGTCAAATGTTTAAAGTTTTAACTTTTTCATTAAAAACATCAGCTCATCTTGACTTTGAGGGCAGCAACACGTCTCATAAAAGTCAGGACATGTGTCCCACTGTGTAGCATCCCCTCTTCTTTTAACAACATCTGGAACTGAGGAGACCAGCTGCTGGACCTTTGGGAGACGAATGTTGTCCCACTCCTGTCTGATGGAGGATTCTAGCTGCTCAGC
Source organism: Leuresthes tenuis (assembly GCF_036924035.1). Lineage (NCBI taxonomy): Eukaryota > Metazoa > Chordata > Actinopteri > Atheriniformes > Atherinopsidae > Leuresthes > Leuresthes tenuis. The sequence goes on from NW_027325355.1 coordinate 24,252,883, forward strand.
AGTCCTGAGTCTAAATGTTTTCAGGTGGTGAAACATCTGGACTGCAGGCAGATTTATACACAGTATAAATCCATAGATAAATGTACAAACCCTAGATATTTGGTGCCAAGCTGAAAACGGTAGATAAATACATGGATAAACTGTTCAAACTGGTGGGTCATTTACAAATGCATGGTTTTATTGGCATATGCATTTATTCATAACCCGTTTTAAATGGGGACAGAATTTGTGAACAAAAGTTTGTGGCTAAATTTACAAATTATGAGTTGGGATCGGGATAAATTTACGTATTTCCACCGGGGACGTGATCAGCAGTGGCTCAGCAGCGTTGCTGAACCGCGTCAAGCTCAACAGAGCAGATTGTACCAGCACATGACACAGAATTAACAAAATAAACTTCCGCCCCCTTTCAAAATAAAACCTCAATTGCACACATATAGAAACTGACTAGCACACTTATGATAGAAGCCGAAAAGTAGAAGCTAGATCGTCAAATCAACGGGTAATTCCACGCCGGAAAAGCAAATGAAGCTGTTTATTGGTGTTTCCTTTATACGCACAGTTTATCGCGCGGTCTCGCTTACGTTCCGGATTATCGCGGGATCTGGTGATCTCGCGGGAATACGGTTTGCTCACAAATCAGCGCTCCGATGCTGTTACGCGCCCGATGGGGATTGACACCGGGCAGAGGACGGAGCAAAATCGTGGCGCAGCCGTTACGTCCCCGGTGGAAATCCCCAGTAAAGCCTTTGCTGAAACCACTTATTTCATTGTTTGAATGACACCAGATCATGGATGAGCTTAAACTTCCTGAAGTTTAATCAAAATAAGACGGAGGTAATACTCTGTATTGTATGATAAGGTAGTCCAAGGCCATTTGCTTGTAATATTTACTCTTCTATGAATGATCTTGTTGTATATTTTGACAGCTGCTTTTAAATAAGATCTCAGTCATCTGCTCCAGTTTCTTCCAGTTAAAACTTATAGAGAGTCTGATCCAACCTTCCTTTATGTCTCCAGAACCAACCAGAACCAGATGAAAAACAAACGCTTTAAGTCGCTGCCCCTGCATTGTAGAACAGCTTCATTCCAGAACATTTTTTATGTATTATTTGTTGTTGTTTTTCACTCATTAAAGCCAAAGACGGGCTTGTTTGGTTAAGGGTCCGAAAATGCAGAGTGTAAACGAAGGGTTCACTTTGGCACACTTCCGCTATTGGAAAAGTGTCCCAAATTGGACTGATTTTGGCGGATGGTCCAATTATAGACAGGATTGGAACTCGAGCTCCAGCGGGTGCTGACCAGAGTGTGTGCTCGAGGTAAGGTGACCAGATGTCACCGATTTCTGGAGACAGTACTCATTTTATACGGTCTGAAAACGGTCCAAAGCTGGTTTATTTAAACAGTATATAAACGAGAAGCGTCCAGTTCAGCTTCTGACACCAGCAGTCTTGAGTTTTGAAATGTTCTTTCCGTGATAAAAACAAGACATTATTACCAAGTGGTAATCTTTATAATCAGGGATTGCTTCCCTGAATTTGTCATGAACCAGGAGGGAAGTAAGCAGTGAAGAACAGCTGGTGGGCGGAGCTTTGACTGGTTCCAGGCAGAGTCGGCTTCTCTCAACACTGTTTAGATAAAGTGTAAGTTTGTGCTTTTCTCTAAAGAGTGATTAAGAGTAAGTGAATTCAAATGGGATTAAATGGTATTACCGTTGTGTTTTTCCATGAAAACCCTGGTTTTCAGCATCCTAAATAGTTATTTTAATGGTGAATAATTTAACACTTTAACACATTTGTTCTTTCCATTCTGATTATTATTTTCAGAGTACCTCTTTTTTACCGGGTTCACCTTTGACCACATCTCTTACAGCGTAATTCTGGTGTTTGGTTGTAGTGACTCAGCGTGGCCACCAGAGGGCAGTGAGCACCTCAGGATCAATGAGATGGTGTTGGTTTACCTAGAGGTAAATACATAAACGATTATTGATGAATGTTGGAGTTAAAAACGAGCTTCACTTGGAGGAATTGTTGTAACTTTGAGGACAAATTCTCATCTGTAATGAACCCACTGAAGCAACAGGTACAAAAGCAGAGAGGTTTCTTACTTAAACTGGTCACTGATGAGATATAAGGCTCAGTGGAAAACAAGCTGCAGAGATGCTCGGGGGAGTTGGTTAAACTCCATCTTTACCCAGCAGATATTTACTAAAGTCTGCGCAGCAAACAGAGTTACACGTGCATGTGCTGACCGAACGCTATAGCTCCATCACAGCTGTTAAAACGGTAACAAAGTTGTGTGTTAACATGTTTCTGAGACTCTGAAGCTCATTTCCTCATGATATTATGTGATCTTGAGAAAGAAAAAGGCTCTTTTATCCCAACAAAAACTAGACAAATTAAGTTATTTTGCAAAAACTGGCTTTGTAGTCTCGGTATATGTTCAGATTTTGACTTCAGAATAAATGATAAGTCAGGTCCAACAACAGGTCGCTACACTGGTGAAAGATAAACATAGTTTGCTGTATTTGAAATATATTCACAAGCTTCAACAGTGACAAAAAAGTGAGCTGTCTGGAAATAAATGAGAAGTAGGCTGAGGTCACGCTGTGAGCTATTTCTCATAATAACACTCACTTTAAATTAGCTGTGCATAATTGTAATATTTTAAAAGAAAGACCTTCACATATTAAAAAAAACTTCATATTCGTTGTATTAAGTAGATGTTATTCTGTTAGAAATACATGTTGGTCAAGCTCCCAAACCTTTTATAAATAAAATGCAAGCAAACAAAGTACATGAAAACATTGAAATATGTCCACCCTGTCATGGACACATTCAAAGCAAAATGAAGACATTTTGATTACATCGTGATTATAAAATGTACATTTTTATAAAGCTTTTTAGTTCCTTTTTTAGCAATATATTTAATGGGAAAAGTATTTGAATATTAATTAAATTATGGCAAACTCTTTGTTTCTCTATAAAATCTGTGAAATTTTGCACTTTCTTTTCCAAATAAAATCTACCAACAAAGATATCTGGTCAAACTTTCAAACAATTCTATTTGGCCCTCATTTATTTATAAAGGAATCACACAAAAGGTTTTAATAATCTGAAATGAACTTGTTTATTTTCATAAAACATGAATATGACAGGCTGTGAAATGTTGTTGAATGGCCTCCAAAATGCAATAAAACTAAAGAAAATGATGTTTAAAAAGTGTCACTGAATAAAGATGCTCAGGCTGATGTTCAGGAGTTTCAGCAGCTGCAGGGGAGTTGGTGTCTGACTGTAGCAAAGCACTGGCCCTGTTTCTGGTTCTGGCTTTTCTTTTTGCCTCTCTCCATTTCTTTCTTACTGAGCTCATTGACACCTTCTTTCCATCTTGTCTTGTCTCCATTTCCCTCTCTTTCTCGTGGTACTTTCTTCTTCAGCCCGGCTCTCCTTGCTATCTCAGCTCCTTTTGACCTCATTTCTAGGAAAACCCAATTCTCGCAGATGAAGCCGCTGTTCGTGCGCCGGTTTGCAGGATGAGTGTGTGGCCGGTTACATGGTGACAACAGCAGTTCTCCAGTGGCTGGGCGTGCATGAGTGTGCATGAGCGTGCGCTTGTGAGGGGCACAAAAAGAATATTTGCCCCATGATGTTGCGCCCTAAGCGAGTTCTAAAGCTCTGCTATATATGCTTCACACAGTGCGGTTGGCTCAGAGCTCCAGTATGGCTGTTAGACGGATGTTTCTTTGCCCTCTCTGGCAAGAATCTGAAACTCTGCCTACGACCAAAACCTCAGGAGTGTTTCCAACACTGTGTTGAATCTACGCCACGAAGAATTAAAGCAGTTCTGAAGGCAAAGAAATGGTCCAACTCAGTAATATTAAGCCCAATGAAGCGGCCGGTGAGCGTGTTTATGCACAAGTTTGATTGGTGCTGATCAGTGATTGGACTGAAGGCTTCAGCTCTGTTTAAACTGTTTGCTCTGCAGGTTAATTATTGATGAATTAAAGTCATATAAAGCTGCAGCAGCTGACCTCTGATCGCTTTAAGACTCTTTTATGCTTTCAGAGCTTCAGAGTGACGGCAGCCTGCAGACACAGAGGACTGATGTCAGAGAAGAAGCCGAGGATTTCCTCTTCTTCCACACAGACCCGGTCCGGACAGCAGAGAGCTGCAGAGGGAAGAAGTTCGTGGAAGAAGCAGAGTAAGTGACACTTTGATTAATTTAACAAAGTCTCCGAGCAGAGAGAGATTTCCTCAGCTGATGAGACACAAGTCATGTGAGGTGAGAGTAAACGGCAACAATCAGTGTGTTGATGAGGAGCTGCAGCTTGTTACCAACATGAAATGTTTCCCACTCAGCCTGCTGCTGTTTTCTCCTCCAACAGACCAGCTCTGACTGGAATGTGCTGTTCACTCACACTCTGTTCATCTCTGCTCTCTGAACACAATAAAACTCTGAGTCCTGATATGAGATCCAGATTAATCCTGGACTCTGATCCTGTTGGACTCTGATCCTCCACCTGTTTTATGGAGGATCAGAACTCAGGTGTGTCTGGAGCCTCTGTGTGGGCTCATCAGTGGGTGAATAATATTTAACAGAGAGCAGTGAGCGCCCCCTGGTGGTTCCTGACAGTCTGCAGTGTTCCTGCAGGATGCATTTCTAACCAAATTTACCCCAATTTTTGGAATACCTTGACGTTCAACCTTTTATATCATGAACATGTTTACATTAACACTCTGGTCCCATTGGCCCACTTGGTTTGGGTGTGTGGTGTCAGGAAGAAACACTTTGTGGGAAATCTTCCACACAGATATACAGGTATACAGCTGTATGATATCCCCTTATCAACAAAACCGTCTCTTCAAAATGTGCAAATGACAGGAAGCTCAAAGTAGACACTTTCAAAAGAATGTCAACAAGAACCATCCATTAGTTCTGATGCCAAATTCTGGACCTCGATCTGTAAAGAACATAAAAGTTGTGATTTACTTGGACAAATTATTGAAGAGATTTTTTACTCTTTGACTGTTTCCTCTGCAGCTGAAGGCAGAAAGTGTGTGAGCTGATGTGAATCCAGCAGCATGGATCAGTGTGAGGACACTAAAACCACTAGCTTGTGCTAAATAGGAGCCCAAAGTATCTGAACCAGCAGCAGCAATCACATCCAGACTTCAACCTGAATATGAACCACCGGTCGTGCCAAAACTAGAGTCTGTACTGCATACATACTGGTACATTCAGCTGTTGAAAGACAGCCTCTGAAGTAAACTGAAGCTGAAATTTACTCAGATTAGATTCACGGTGATGTTTGAACTCTTGTTACGTACTTTGTGATTTACTTTTGCATCAGTTTTATTAGTTTTTGCTGCATTACAGAGAACTTTCCAACTTCTTTTTATTTTTTAGAGCAAAGATGGAGACACCTGTGGAGCACGTGGACGACCCTCCACCCCAGGCAGCTCCACCACCTTCAGCAGGTAGGAGTCTAACAGTTTCTGCATGGAAACATCAGTGAGGCAGACACACATGATGCTCAAACTGACCAATCCCAGCTCTGGCTGTTTCTGCGTGGGTCCTTCAGTTAGCAGTGACTGTTCGACTTTAACTACGTTATAAACCCTTAATACAACTGCAGCAGTGGGGAAGAGGTGCAGGGTTCAACACCCCACGGGTCACCTGTCAGTCACAGCTCTGACATTAAAGGAAAAACGGCAGTTACCATGGTGATAAGCACCTCACAACAGTCTTACGTCATTTAGATTCCTTTAATTTAAAGATCTCTGCAGGCTGCCATCGGTGTGATGCCATCATTGAACAGATTGTAGATGAGTTTTTGGGCGATGTCTGGTCCAGAATAACAAGAAACAAGTAAAGGAGCCTGTTCTATCCTGCTGATGTCTGATTGAACACATCAGCCTTTATATCAGAGAGGATATGTCAGAACTCATTAGGTTCAGAGCTTTGTGTGCAGCTGTCAGGATATTAATGGCACATAGATATGAACTCTGCACAACTTATACAAGATTTTAGTTGGGTTTTGGAAACAAAAATCTGAAAAAGTTTTATTTCTAATTGTGTTTATTTTGAAAATGCTTCAGATCTCCATCACTGCCTTTTAGCTTTAATTTATCTTCAAACGGATCCATCCATCAAAAACCATCTGGTTGAACATAGAACAAACCATTTCTGATCAAGAAATCTTTGTTCTGAAACACGGACAACAGCAATGACTCTGACAGCCTGGAAGGTTCATAAAATCACAAGAACCACATTTACCCCAATTTTTGGAATACCTTGACGTTCAACCTTTTATATCATGAACATGTTTACATTAACACTCTGGTCCCATTGGCCCACTTGGTTTGGGTGTGTGGTGTCAGGAAGAAACACTTTGTGGGAAATCTTCCACACAGATATACAGGTATACAGCTGTATGATATCCCCTTATCAACAAAACCGTCTCTTCAAAATGAGCAAATGACAGAAAACTCAAAGTAGACACTTTCAAAAGAATGTCAACAAGAACCATCCATTAGTTCTGATGCAAAATTCTGGACCTCGATCTGTAAAGAACATACATTTCATTACATTTAAAATGTTTTCTGTCAAAAAATCTGTTCTCATTGCACACAGAAGCACAATGAAAGCTAGCTGATGACATCATCCATCACTGACCGTCAGCTTTCAAAATGTACATGAACCCCTGAAGCAGTCATGATTCAGACGCATTATTTCTACATTTCAACAACATTTACTGAGAAGTGAGATTCGTGTTTATGTCTGTGACATCTTGCAGAGAGCGAACTCAACAGAATACGTCTGGAGTTTGTGGATAGGCTGCCAGCAGAAATCCTCAAGCAGCTGCTCGATGCCCTCTTAGCAGATGGTGTCTTCAATGATTTGGAGAAAGAAGCAATAATCGAGGAGAACCCGAGCAGAGCAGATAAGGCACGAAGACTCATTGATGATGTAAGAAGAAAAGGCGAGGAAGCCTGCAGGAAGATGATGGAACATCTCCAAAAATTAGATAGTACACTTTCCTCTCAGCTGTGTTTGTTGTCTGGCTCATCGGCACAAAAAGGTAAGGCCACAAATTTCTGTAATAAGGGCTTATAGTTTTATTTTCAGTTGTATTGACAAGATTATTAATTATTGAAACTTCTCTCAAAGAGCTGTCATCCTTTAGGGCCCTTTAACACCACGTGTGACATGTGCTTAGCCTTAGTTCAGCACACTGTTCGCAAAGTAAAGAGCAAAATGATGTTGTTGGCAGGCAGGAAGCTGTTGGTTGTTATGTGTTGTAGGCTATATGTGGTCAATAAGGAGGGTTAATCTGTCCTGTTCCCGTTTCCGTTGCAATGCACCCCTGCACTGACAGTGATTCTGTGGGTGCAGGACGGATCATCGCGAATGGTTCAGCCACACAACCAGCTGGTCCATTTTTGCCTTGACGTGCACTTTTTTGGATTCCCTCTTTAACCTCTGTAGCGTTCTCACTATTGAATTAATTTAATATTCATGACCTTCGTTGCAGTACCAGCTCCCGGTCAGTCGGGAGGAAACAGAATTAGGATTCTTTATCTTTATCAAAGTGTTGCTTCAGGAGTTCTCGCTTGAATTAACCGAAATTACCTCGAGAAGCAGTCAACCACTACTAGTTACTAATATGGGTTATTTATTGAACATTAACAGAAACATGAACCTTAAAATTGCACTCAGAACATGGTGTAATAACAACTTAACGGTAGATTACATACATGGTTATAGGAGATGACTTGATGTAAAGGCAAGAGAATAGAGAAATATGGGGGAACTCTAATTCTTCTCACGGTCTATGGCTAAGTACGGATAGGAGTTAATTACGGTGGATAAATGAATGGTTATTTTAATTCGACATCTATCTGAACACCAAGCAAAGGCACATCACTTCCGAGGCCGGCAGAGATTGGATCTTACTTTGAGTTGCGGAGCTTCTCGGACGCGCTCGTCGAACAGCTTTTCCTTTTTCTTTCACCATCCGTTTTGAAGAGCGATGCCCCAAGCGGTTACTCTCGGTCCTTAGGGCGATGGTGTTGGTTCTTTGGCTCAGCTGCCGGGCTCTTAGTGCGTCAAGGTGATGTCTCGCGTCTCTCGTGTCTCTCGGCCAAAGATGCCAGGAATTATGCGAAGTGGTGTCGGACAAGATGTCGATCAGAAGGACTTTGGAAGAAGGATTAATTTGGGAGAAAAGTTGCGTGGTCTACAAAAAGTTTGTTTTGTCTATTTGGTGATAGCGATTGACCCTTCGCTAAGCCCCGCCCCCTTGGTTACTTTTGCTACGCCAGTCAAGTTTTCCCAAAAAGGAAAGTAAGGAAAGCAAAAAGGTTTCCAATATGCGTTCTCTAGATTAAATGTTGGCGAAGTTTAAACGAAAAGGAACTCAAAATGGAGAGAGACGTACTCCGCTCTCACTGTAAGCGCCAAGCACCACATGTTGACACTTTGAATAAAAAACATATATTCTTCAAATTTAAATTAAATGTTATATTAGCTTTTACTATCGTTCTGTTTGCCAATTTAAAAAAGAAAAAAAGCCACAAGATTTGGGAAGTCAGTTGTAGGGCGTCCCTTCACAAAATGCTAAAATATATCAGTATGTCAGAACTTGTCTCTATCGGTTAGTTTTTATTTTGCTTAAATATCACACAGTGGCTCAAGGTTTAACAGAGACGTCTTTGTTAACGTTATCACAAAAAGCTATGGTTAGCTAACGTTAGCAACACTGTCGGACTTGCAAATCCCGTATGCACACCGCTTCTGCATGTCGCTTTCTGCCGAAAGCTTGACTGGCCTCTTGTGCATAGTTACGGTTGCTAACGTAGGATTGGACAGAAGCTGATTCTGGGAGGGGCTTAGCGATGGGCCAATTGCAGCGCCTGGACAGATACGAAGCGAAAAACATAGAACACGAGAAACAAAAGACGGCGTCAGAACAAGACGAAAAACAAAGCTTCGACCCTTTTCTTCTGATCTTTCATTCAGCCTGTCATGTCGAATTTCAAGGTATGGTAAGGTAAAGGTAAATGTAAGCATAAGCCCACTTCTGGCGTTGTTCCCGAGTTTTCATGAGCGAAGGCGGAGTTTTGCTCGTAACTCTCAGCCGATGATATGTCCGCAAACTTTATGCTTAAGATTCTAGGCATAGTGAATGGGGCTTTTAATCTAAAGTTAAAAGTTTAATAAGATAAAAACTCATTTCTCCATTATTTTATCCCAACACACATTCAAACAGTTCTGAAACCAGCACATGGTACGATGATATAACACAGACATGAAATAAGGTATAAAGAAAACATGAGGAAACAGATTATTCATATGATAAAATAACGTTGGTTACTGTGAGTTTCAAATACGTACCAACTCGAGGTCGGAGTCTGTAATGTCCTACACATGTAAACTTAAACAGAATGTTATCAGTATATATATATATATATATATATATATATGTATGTATAAAATAACTACATTCTTTCTTTCCCCAAACTGATAATACGTTGTGAGATTGATCTGAAATGATGAAACGGCAGCTTCATTTGCAGTAATAAAAAAGACAAACATTTGAAAAAAGCACATTACAATCACAAAACACACAATTTAACTCCTTTCATGGAGTTTGGTTACTTTTTATTGATACTATAAACTGCTTAATGACACAAAAATAATTGTATCTCTTATTCTGTCTTTCAGAGGCTCTTCACAGGTGTCAGCCTAAACTTAAATCTGCTCTGAAGAAGAAGTTCCAGTGTGTGTTTGAGGGGATTCCTAAAGCAGGAAACCCAACCCTTCTGAATCAGATCTACACAGAGCTCTACATCACAGAGGGGGGAACTGGAGAGGTCAATGATGAACATGAGGTCAGACAGATTGAAGCAGCATCCAGGAAAGCAGGCAGAGCAGAAACATCCATCAGACAAGAAGACATCTTTAAACTCCCACCTGGAAGAGATGAACCAATCAGAGCAGTGATGACAAAGGGAGTGGCTGGCATTGGGAAAACAGTCTTAACTCAGAAGTTCACTCTGGACTGGGCTGAAGGCAAAGCCAACCAGGACATCCAGCTCCTGTTTCCATTCACTTTCAGAGAGCTGAATGTGCTGAAAGAGAAAAAGTTCAGCTTGGTGGAACTTGTTCATAAATTCTTTAATGAAGCCAAAGCAGCAGGAATCTGCAGCTTTGAACAGTTCCAGGTTGTGTTCATCTTTGACGGTCTGGATGAGTGTCGACTTCCTCTGGACTTCCACAGCAAGGAGCCCCTGACTGATGCTACAGAGTCCACCTCAGTGGATGTGCTGCTGACAAACCTCATCAGGGGGAACCTGCTTCCCTCTGCTCGCCTCTGGATAACCACACGGCCTGCAGCAGCCAATCAGATCCCTCCTGGCTGTGTTGGCATGGTGACAGAGGTCAGAGGGTTCACTGACCCACAGAAGGAGGAGTACTTCAGGAAGAGATTCAGAGATAAGAAGCAGGCCAGCAGCATCATCTCCCACATCCAGACATCCCGAAGCCTCCACATCATGTGCCACATCCCAGTCTTCTGCTGGATCACTGCTACAGTTCTGGAGGATGTGTTGAAAACCAGAGAGGGAGGAGAGCTGCCCAAGACCCTGACTGAGATGTACATCCACTTCCTGGTGGTTCAGGCCAAAGTGAAGAAGGTCAAGTATGATGGAGGAGCTGAGACAGATCCACACTGGAGTCCAGAGAGCAGGAAGATGATTGAGTCTCTGGGAAAACTGGCTTTTGAGCAGCTGCAGAAAGGAAACCTGATCTTCTATGAATCAGACCTGACAGAGTGTGGAATCGATATCTCAGCAGCCTCAGTGTACTCAGGAGTGTTCACACAGATCTTTAAAGAGGAGAGAGGGCTGTACCAGGAGAAGGTGTTCTGCTTCATCCATCTGAGTGTTCAGGAGTTTCTGGCTGCTCTTCATGTCCATCTGACCTTCATCAGCTCTGGAGTCAACCTGATGGGAGAACAATCGACGTCTCAGAGGTCTAAAACACTGAAAGAGACTCTCTTCTACCAGAGTTCTGTGAACAAGGCCTTACTGAGTCCAAATGGACACCTGGACCTGTTCCTCCGCTTCCTCCTGGGTCTTTCCCTGCAGACCAATCAGAGGCTCCTACGAGGCCTGCTGACACTGCAAGGAAGTAGCTCACAGACAGGAAGTAGCTCACAGACCAATCAGGAGACAGTCGATTACATCAAGAAGATGATCAGTGAGCATGTGTCTGCAGAGAGAAGCATCAATCTGTTCCACTGTCTGAATGAACTGAATGATCGTTCTCTGGTGGAGGAGATCCAACAGGCCCTGAGTTCAGGAAGTCTCTCCACAGATAAACTGTCTCCTGCTCAGTGGTCAGCTCTGGGCTTCATCTTACTGTCATCAGGAGAACATCTGGATGTGTTTGACCTGAATAAATACTCTGCTTCAGAGGAGGCTCTTCTGAGGCTGCTGCCAGTGGTCAAAGCCTCCAACAAAGCTGTGTAAGTGCAGAGATAGAGGGATGTGTATGAATATACTGCTGCTGGTTTTATAGGAGAGAAAGTCACAGATTTATCTCATTATTCCCTCCTCAGACTGAGCAGCTGTGTCCTCTCAGATAAAGGATGTGCAGCTCTGTCCTCAGCTCTCAGCTCCCCGTCCTCCAGCCTGACAGAACTGAACCTGAGGATCTACGACTCAGGAGTGAAGCAGCTGTCTGATGGACTGCAGAGTCCACACTGTAACCTGGAAGCTCTCAGGTCAGGTTTCTCTGCTGTTTCAGCTTCATACAGTCTCTGTGATGCAAGAACCTGAAAACATCTTCAGATCTGTTTTAAAAGCCACAAAGTAAAATGCCCCCAGATCTGTGTCACTTTCCTCTGATCGAGTGTGCACAGCACACACATGAACTGTGGCTGGAACATTTATTTATAGTCTGGTAGAGTTACAGGAAATGATTCAGAATATTTGTTGTAGTGTTCTTAAAGCGTGTCATTTCCATCCTCAAACACATGTTGTTTAACTTGTGAAATCTGGAGAAAAGCCCTTGTTTTCATCAGATAACAGGATAAACATGAGAAAGTTGAACATTCCAGCTGATTTCAGCTTTGACTGTTGGGAGGATCCAAACTGAACTGTGAGTCGGGCTGTTCATGTGTCGTCTGTTTTACTGCAGTTATCAGAACAGACACAATCACTTTGGAGGCAAAGATGAGAGGCTGAACAGCTCCTGCTCCTCTGCTGCATCCAGCAGCTGATCGGTCATGTGATCAGTCATGTGACATTTTAATTTACTCTCTGCATGTGTTTTTCTTCCATTTTAAAGCATGAAACTACAGATTAATCTCTATATTTGTGGATCAGCCTTTATGAATCACAGATAGTGTTTCTGTGTACAGTGAGATATTTGTGGCTGATGGGAGACCTTTTCATCATCTCTGCTGTGGATTAGTAATTAAAGTCCATTAAAACATCCATATAAAATACCAAGAATGAAAGCAGAATGTATATCACCAGATTCAGAGACTCCTAACTAGAAGTTACAGAGATGTTGTGGCTGCAGAGCAGCTTCATGTCATTATCGTCCCTTATTTGACTGTTTTCATTAAATAGGACTAAATTTAGGACTATTTAACATCTTCTCCTCAGGCTGAGCGTCTCAAACCTCTCAGATGAAGGATTTGCAGCTCTGTCCTCAGCTCTCAGCTCCCTGTCCTACAGGCTGACAGAACTGGGCCTGAGTAACAACAACCTGCAGGATTCAGGAGTGAAGCTGCTGTCTGGGCTGCAGAGTCCAAACTGTGAACTGGAAACTCTCAGGTGAGGCTGTGTTCAAGCTGCAGCAGAGTGGGATGAGTTCATGTCGTCACAGTTGATGTTACAAAAGAAGAAGTTAAAATGTGTCAGTGAATGAAATGAAAAATACTTTATTTATCCCAAAAGGAAACGATATCAGAGGGTGAAATCTTCAGCACAGAGTGAGAATAATTCTCCAAACAGATGAAAGTGTTAACAGCACTGATAGAAAGTCTGTGATTTGTATTTGTTACTGCTTTCCATCTTCTTCTTGTTTAGGGACACCAAAGTATTTAAATTCAGTTCCAGAAGCTCAGGATTTACTGATGGATCCTGGAACTGAAGTCAGTCTGCAGAACATATCTGATCAGTTCCACATCTGCAGTTTCCACAGAGAGGACACTCTACAGTCTGGAGTGCAGTGATGAAGCTGAACCTGTCACAGGTCTGACTGCAGAGTGATATGGCATCCAGAGTGTCAGAGTAGAGACTGAAGGAGGAAATGTTGATCTATCTGCATCCACTCTGTGTCCACACAGTGCAGAAAAACTGCCTCGTTTCTGTCCAAAAACTCCGTGTTACACACGTCACTTAAATCTGATTCATGAGTTTAACAGTGAGTCTGTCATCTGTCCAAATATTAGAAAAAGCTTCATTTATAAAGTCAGTAAAAGTTCCATCCAGTCACAGCTGCAGAAATCAGGATTATCTCTTTAGCTCAGTTTAGAGGCAGCCAACACTTCCCACTGAGATCTATCAGAGAGACATCACTGAGATGACTGCATTATCCCAGAGGGAACGATGTGCTGAGAAATGTTAGACTTTGTTCCTGGTGGCAGCTCTGAAGTCGGCATCGATCTGATGGGATCAGCTCCTCAGGTTTGTTCCCCATGAAACCCTCTGCTGTTTGAATCAGATTCTGAGACTGTCTCTGATCAGCTGCAGCTCCAAGGTGGAAAGGCTCAGCCACATGTGGCCTCCTTGTTCCACTCATGATGTCTTTGAGCATTAAAAACCACCGCACGGGGGTGGTCACGTGACCCGGACCAAGATGGGGGCTTGAGACTTTTCTCCACTCCAGGCTTCAGATAAATGAGGAACTTTCTCCATGTAAACTCGGTACCATCGGTCGAACTGTACCTCACAGATGCCTCGAGCGCAACACCATGAAGAGTTTCCTGTTTTTTCCTCGTCGGCTTCCGCCGCTAAGAAGAAAACTGCTCGACCAGCGGCCCCATGTGTCCCGGTGAGGCTAACCAAGGTGATGCTAACTTCTCAGAGTTAAGCTAACCAACCAATGCTCTGAAGGAAATCAAAGTATTTGTCACTTCGGTGGAGAGCTCTCTGTCGGCTCCGACCGAGGGACGGACCTGGAAAAGCGCATGGAAGAGGTCGAGCATCGGGTCTCCGCCCCAGAGGACAGCCGCAGGGGCCATGACACCTGCACAGCCGCCGTGGAAAAAACAGGGAAGCAGCTGAAAACTGACGACCTGGAAACTGTCGTAAAAAGCTGAAAAATGCTGAAAAATGCTGAACCTTCCAGAGAAAGCGGAGGGCAACATCCCTCTGGCGGACTGTCTCCAGACAACATTGGCGGCTTTACTCGGCCTGCCTGCAGATTATCCCCCGCTGGAGACTGAACGCACCCATCGAGCCCTGGCTCCCGCTCCGGCCCCAGACAAGCCCCCGAGAAGCGTCTTGGTCCGGTTTCTGCGATATTCACAAAGAGAGGCTGTGCTCAGAGCAGCGTTAAAGAAACTCCATAAGAAATCCTCATAAGAAATCCCGTGGATTTGCCGACCCAGCCCGCCTCCGGTGTCTCCACGAAGGGCAAATTCGCCTTTTTGACAGCCCTGAGTCTGCGGCCGCATTCTTGGATGCCCTTAAATGAGGTAATTTCTTCTGCATCTCTGTCGTTAGCAGCTCTGATGGAAAAGGACGGACTCTACATGCACACTGAGCCCCCCTGAACACTGTGGGACCCCCACATGGACTCTGAGAGAATAGTTGAATCATTCTGGGGCGTCTCTCAGCGTTTTTTTGCTCAGCCTGGGCTGTGGACACTGTTCCGGGCTCTCAGTTGTTCCTGTGATCTACCTGCTGAACTAGGATTCGGACTATGTTAAGTCTGCCCAGTGACTTCTTCTGGGGTAGTTTGCTCCTGTGTACGGGGACAGGATGGGGGAGGGGGGATGCTGCTGTTTCCATTCTTTGTTTCATTTTCCTTTTGTTGGATGACTGGAGTCGAGGTTTATTCTCTCATACAGCTGCTTGCATTGTGTTTAATTCCCCCGCAGTCAGCACAGTTATTTAATCATTTCCCAGCTCTGTGGCTCTCATGTCTAGTTCACTGAAACTTACTCCTTGGAATGTCCAGGGACTGGGCCGCGTAATTAAAAGGAAGAAACAAGAAAAGTCTGCTTTAGCATCACTTCAGGAAACTAGACTCTCTGATGCAGAACATTTTTTTTAGTTTAATTGTGAATTTTAATCTATTTAAGTTTATGATCCCTGGAGTATTATTTGGAGTAAGTATTTGTATGATTCATATACATGGAAAATGTGTGTGAGATGCTGAATGGAATCAATTACAAAGTTTATTACAAAAACTGAAAAAGCAATAAAAAGAGCATTAAAAGCTGATCACAGGCTTATAAAGCTGCTGTTCCCTATAAGCTGTCTTTCAGTCCACATTCAGCATTAGAGGTGATTAATTCTGATGGCAGCTGTTCTTTTTCTCTGTAATTGTCTCTTCAGGCTGAGCGTCTGTAACCTCTCAGATGAAGGATGTGCAGCTCTGTCCTCAGCTCTCAGCTCCCCGTCCTCCAGGCTGACAGAACTGGACCTGAGTAACAACAACCTGCAGGATTCAGGAGTGAAGCAGGTGTCTGCTGGACTGAAGAATCCAAACTGCAGACTGGAAGCACTCAGGTCAGGATTGATTCCCGTCTTTCGTAAGGTTTCCAACCGGCTGTAAGTCAACGGAAAACCTGTCAAGAGGATCTTTTTGTTGTCTTTTGTCAAATCATACTCATGACCTGTTGGAGCTGAAAGCCAACAGACACATTCAGAGCAGCCAGTTGAAGGGGTTTTCTGTGGGTTTTATGGATTAGGGAGCTCCCTCGTGGGATTTTTCTTTGGTTTCATTTTCACCACAGCTAGGATGCTGTAATAATCTAACAGCCAGCCAAAGTTTGTAGATGAGTCAAAATCCGTAATTCACACCCAGCTTGACTCTCGCTCCATTCCTCAGTGTCATTGTTTCAGTCTTTAGAGGCTGATCTGCAGAACTGTCACTTATAATGGCAACATATACCCATGCTGAGCATGGACTGCATAGTGTGTACCATCTGCCATGAGTGTTGTTCTGTGTGCCTGCAGCCTGTCAGGATGTCTGATCACAGAGAAAGGCTGTGCTTCTCTGGCTAAAGCTGTGACCTCCAACCCCTCCCATCTGAGAGAGCTGGACCTGAGCTACAACCATCCAGGAGCCTCAGGAGTGAAGCTGCTGAGGGCCGCACTGAAGGATCCACACAATCTCAGGTAAAACTCCCTAAAATCTGCCTTACTGTGGGTGCTTCTCTCATTAAGTAGAATCTGCCGCTTCTTGGTGACCTTGAAGATGTTGCATGTTCCCATCAGCAGCCACGAAGCCCGGATGTTCGTATCTATTGAGCCTCTTCTGGACAAACTAACTGGGGAGTCTGTTATTCTCAGTGTCCTGATTTAGCTCGAGACTCCCCGACACAGCTGCTCGTTCTCAGACTTCTTATCACTTCCCAAAACAACTTTGCACACGTGGTAAATATCAGACACGTCAAAACAATCAAATCACTTCTAGCGCCGATCAGTTCCACCCATCTACTTCCTGTCCTGGGTTAGAACCTCTTCCTGCGGAGCTGTGCGTTTATACATCACCAGAGATAAAGGTTCGCTCTTGAATAAAATAACGTCAGAAAGCTCCTGCTTGAGCTCTGGATAGAGTCAGCCGTAAATACTCTTACTGCTGCTGAGCGGTGGCCGGTTAAAAGCTACCGAAGTGAGTTTAATCCGCTTCAAAGCGTTACGGTTAGCCTCCGTGTGCTAATGCTAGCTGAAGCGTCACGTGGCTGCGGCATTGGCTTTGGCTGCGGCGTGGTTGCGGCTGCGTTGTGGCTGTGGCTGCGGCTTCGGCGTGGTTGCGGCTGCGTTGTGGCTGTGGCTGCGGCGTTGCTGCGGCGTTGCTGCGGCTGGGATCCAAAGCGTAGAGTTTTGCTCTGCTCTCGCTCAGAGAAGCAGCAATCTTGTGGTTATCCTGGGTGCCATCACGCTGTGTGCCTGAGCTCAATCCATCCAGAGATCGGTGAGCATGATGATTATGCGCCACCAAGAGTTTTTTTCTGTATTTTTGCACTTTTATTGTCGGGTAATATGTACAGTTCTGAGACATTTCATGCATTGCTGCTTTGAACATAGTTTCAGGAAGTTTTTCAAGGGGTTAAATATGTTAAATAGCTTGTGAAGGGATTTCATATCCAAGCTGCCCTGAGATAAATGAGATTCATACAAGTCTCTGAACCGGTCTATCAACAGGTCAGTGGCCGTATTCACAAAGGATCTTCAGCCTATCGTAGCCTCGGCTGGTTCCTCCTTTTCCTTCATTTAGGGCTTGTTTCCTCCGTAAAATGTTAAAATGTAAAATGCTGCTCCATCCAGCCTTCCTCTGTTTCACCAGGACAGTTCTGGGGCTTACAAATGTGCTCCATCTGATAGAGGTCCCAAACCTTCTGGATCCATCTGTTATATGAAGGGGGGGCTGGTTTCAACCATCTAACAGTTGCACACTTCAGTGCTGCTGTAAGTAATATATTTAAAAGCTGTTTCTCTGCCCCCCCCATTCAATCCTTTAGTCATCACTTCTAATAGAGCCACAGCAGGATCCCGAGGTATATCCTGCTGGAAAAGCTCTTTAAGAGCATCAAAGACCTCTCCCCAGAGTGTCTTTAGTTTGGGACAGAACCAGAATATATGGCTCTGATTGGCAGGATGTGCTCCACAACTCCCCCAGCATAAGCTGGAATGTGACTGGCTCATTCTAGATACTAGTTGTGGAGTCCTGAAAAATCTAGCAGTTCTTTTCCTCCTTTCAGGGTGGAGCCTGCTGGAGAACGATGGCTGACACCAGGTCTGAGGAAGTGTAAGTGTGTTCTTCATCTGATTCATGACATCCAGCCATCTTCACTGTCACATCACTCACTGATCAAAGTGAACAGATGATAGATCAATAACTGCAGCTGGATTGTGTTTGTTCTCTCCATCAGATTCCTGTCGACTCACCATCGACACAAACACAGTGAGCAGGAGACTGAAACTGTCTGACAACAACAGGAAGGTGACATGTGTGAAGGAGGTTCAGTCATATCCTGATCATCCAGACAGATTTGATGACTGCCCTCAGCTGCTGTGCAGAAATGTTCTGACTGGTCGCTGTTTCTGGGAGGTCGAGTGGAGCGGAAGAGTTTATATATCAGTGAGTTACAGAAGAATCAGCAGGAAAGGAGGAGGCAGTGACTGTGTGTTTGGATACAATGATCAGTCCTGGAGTCTGATCTGCTGTGATGGACATTACTCTGTCTGGCACAATAACAGAGGAACAGACATCATACCTACCTCCTCCTCCTCCTCCTCCTCTGTCTCTCACAGAGCTGCAGTGTATGTGGACCGTCCTGCTGGCACTCTGTCCTTCTACAGAGTCTCCTCTGACACACTGATCCACCTCCACACCTTCAACACCTCATTCACTGAAGAAGAACCTCTGCTTCCTGGGTTTACAGTCTGGTTCAGTTTATCTGGTTCCTGTGTCTCTGTGTTGAGCACAAAGAGTTTCCTCCTGTCAGAGAATCACTGTTGAACAGATAGTTCAGTCTGTCTCTTTCACTCAGAAACACCTTTTCAGATTCATGGATTCAGTCAGTTTCTGGTTGAAACTCTTCTGAATGATTCCTTGGAAACTTCTTCCTCTTCCAGTCCTTTAAAGATGGACGCTGCCATTCTTCCAGGATGTTGTTTTTCTGTGTTTTCAGTCAAAGCTTCACACTGAATATCAGTATGTTGTGTTTCTCTGCAGCTGAGACCATTCAGCTGCTGTCAGCTGCAGTTAGTCTGCTGCACATGTGACAAACTGTGACATCGGAGAGGAATCACTGAGCTGCAGTCAGCCCAGATGAATTTCCAACCTGCTGACAGATCTTCTCTGGTTCTGCTCCAATGAGCAGAAGTTTGCTGAGCAGCCAGGGTTCATCCTGATGTTGATGTTGAACGCTCACAAAGAGGCCTGAAATGATCCTTTACAAACAACATTTAGACTTTAACAACATCTGCTTTGGACTGAAAGGTCCTGAACGTCTCGGCCGGTTTTCCTGGCTGCTGCTGTTTGGATCCAGATGTTGCAGAGACTCTTCTTCCTTCTCTCAGTCCATGCATGTGTTTGTGAAGGCTGGTGTGAAAATGAGCTTTTTCTGCAGTAGAAGCTGAATGTGGTGATGTCCTGCAGGCAGATGGACAACATCTGACATAAAGGCTTTAAAGTGAGCAGCTGGCTCAGTTTTCCATCTTATTTTCTCCTGTGATTGTTTCATGTTCAGAGGGAAGAGTTGGAAAACATTTACTGTTGTGTGAAATATAGAGTTTGCTGTGATCACATGATTTAAAGTGAACTGATGTGGACATCACAGGGTTTTCATGCATTTACATGCTTAATTTGTCTGTTTGTGTGCATGTGCAGACGGTAATAATACAGAAAGCAAATGTAACGCAGAACTAAATGAGCACGAATGTTTCTTCATTTCTATTGATGGTCATTTGTGAATAAAATGTGTTTAACTGTGTAGCTGGATATCCCAGCAGCTGTAATGTTGGAGTAAAGAAAGATCCAACAAGGACCAGAATGTGAACTAAAGAGGCAGATAAATCTGAGTGTGACACAGTCGACATGTTGCTGCGATCTGCATGTTTCCGACCCACAGAGGAGTCGCAGTCCAGCCGGCTGCTGGAAACACTGAAATCCTCTCTGCAGCTGCCATCAGGAGGGAAAGTCACCGCTTCGGGCTGCTTTGTAACGGGAGCTTTTAAAGCCTCCGGGTCGGCGTTCAGGCTTGGTCTTTGTAGAGCTAGAAGTGACTGTAACGGGACCAGCTGCTGACACCACCATGAGTGAGGGGAAAGGTTTGGAGGTAGAATTTAATCAGTCTGTTTCTGAAGGGAAGTGTTTAAGAAATCCAGCATCCAAAGAAATGTTTCTAAAGCTGAGCTTTCAGTGAACTCCCAGGATTACTGTGTGTGAGCTGTTAGCTCCAGGTGTTAGACTGCTTCTGAGCTGCTTGGAGGCTTTGGGCTCCATCCCCAGGCAGTAAAACCCTATTTACAGCTCAGTAGCACACAGGTGGGAAAGAAAAAAAGTGAAATGGATGTTTATCGCTGTGGTGAGATGGCTCAGAGGGACAGAGAGAGTTTCAGTTCTCACAAGTTGCTTTCAGTTTAGAGGATTTGATGAAACACATTTTAGTGTAAAACCCAAAGAGAAGAATCAGATGTGCTGACAGTTTGCAGCAGAATAAGCAGTAAAAAAAGAACTGGGCCAATATGAAACGCTTCAATATGTTTGGCACCTCGTGTCTTTGTCTGCTGTTTGTTTCTGAAATACATCTGAGTTCATCAAATATTAACACGATTTAGCTCAAATTTAAACTCTGAACAGGTTTAAGTATGTGACAAGTCATTAAAAAGTCTTGTTTTATACTTATATATATTTACATTCCCACTTTTCTTCATATATTTCTGCATATATTTCCACATTTCCTTCATCTCTGACAGATCTGTCCTTTCTGTGGCAGCTCAGTAAAAATATGGAGTTTAAACTGACATCATGCAGTTTATCTTTACACCACAAGAGGGCGACACATCACCATCAATGAAGAGTCCCCTTCCTTCACAGTTCCAGCAGATATTAGTTACATTAGAGCTGAACTGAACATGGATCAATAACATTTATTAGGTCCTGATCACTGGAGTCGGCCTAATTACAACAAGGGTAGTGAGACAATCTGGCAAAGACTGGTTGCTCCTGCAGCTCCTATAAAGGTGACCTGATGAGGGCAGATGAGAAGCAGGTGTGACAGCAGCAGCGATCCAGACTCCGCCCCCAGGAAACCTGCTCAGCCCCACCTGAGACTCAGAAACCAAAGCAGCAACACAGCCAAGCATGATCGGGACAATTAAGGGTCTCTGGTTAAAATGTTCAGACGGGTTCAGAGAACAGTTAGCGACTCAAATCCCTTTAACCCAACAAACTCCAGAGCAGCGAAAAAGGTTCAAAGTACCAACTCCGAACTCCTCAGTTCTCTTTGAAGGTAAGAAATAAGAAGAAGTTCCTGACAGAAGTGGACCAAGTTGGAGCCTGGCTCCTGGATGTGGGGAGAAGCATTGGAAAGGAACTAGAGCTCCAGCGGGTGCCAACGGGAGTGTGTAGTAGGAAAGTGAAGCAAGTAAATATGGCACACTTTTCACCAGTTAAAAGTGTCCCAAACTGAAGTCTGTAAGAATTGGCCACTTTTGAACAGTTTAAGGGTCCGAAAATGCAGTGTAAACGAAGGGTTCACTTTGGCACACTTCCGCTATTGGAAAAGAGTCCCAAATTGGACTAATTTTGGCGGATGGTCCAATTATAGACAGGATGGGAACTAGAGCTCCAGCGGGTGCCAACAGGACTGTATGCCCGAGGAGGAGTGCTTAAGTGTGGCTTAGTGTTCCAGGCCAGGGACCTTAGCCCCCAAAGTGAGGCAAGTAAGACTGGGGAATTTGTAGGATTTAAAAGTTCCCCAATGTGAAGCAAGTAAATATGGCACACTTTTCACCAGTTAAAAGTGTCCCAAACTGAAGTCGGTAAGAATGGGCCACTTTTGAACAGTTTAAGGGTCCGAAAATGCAGAGTGTAAATGAAGGGTTCACTTTGGCACACTTCCGCTATTAGAAAAGTATCCCAAATTGAACTCATTGTGGCGGATGGTCCAATTATAGACAGGATGGGAACTCGAGCGCCAGCGGGTGCTGACCAGAGTGTGTGCTCGAGGTAAGGTGACCAAATGACACCGATTTCTGGAGACATTACTCATTTTATACGGTCTGAAAACGGTCCAAAGCTGGTTTATTTAAACAGTATATAAACGAGAAGCGTCCAGTTCAGCTTCTGACACCAGCAGTCTTGAGTTTTGAAATGTTCCTTCCGTGATAAAAACAGTTTCCCAACTAATTGTTTGGAGTGATGCTCAAACGACAAAGACATTATTACCAAGTTTGAATCTTTATAATCAGGGATTGCTTCCCTGAATTTGTCGGTGAGAATGAACCAGGAGGGAAGTAAGTAGTGAAGAACAGCTGGTGGGCGGAGCTTTGACTGGTTCCAGGCAGAGTCGGCTTCTCTCAACACTGTTTAGATAAAGTGTAAGTTTGTGCTTTTCTCTAAAGAGTAATTAAGAGTAAGTGAATTCAAATGGGATTAAATGGTATTCCCGTTGTGTTTTTCCATGTAAGCCCTGGTTTTCAGCATCCTAAACAGTTATTTCAATGGTGAATAATTTAACACTTTAACACATTTGTTCTTTCCATTCTGATATATTATATTATATATATATACATATTGCTCGCTCCCACCCGCTCCCTCCCGTTCCCGCCCGCTCCTGCTGTGAATGGTTTACCTGCTTGAACATCTTCTGAAAAAAAGAAAAAGAAAGAAATTAGATAATAAAATTAAATTAAAATTATTAAAACAAGCAACAGTCTGGATAAGTTAAAGATATCGTGCAGATTTCATGCACAAACAAATGAGAAAAGAAATGTTTTTAACCTGGATTTAAAAATGTCTAAATTTGGTGACAGTTTAACTCCCGCTCCCGCTCGCTCCCTCCCGCTCCTGCCCGCTCCCGCTCGCTTCCGCCCGCTCCCTCCCGCTTCTGCCCGCGGCAAAGTTCATACTGCTCAATCCCTCCCATTCCCGCTCCCGCTCGCGCCCGCCCGCTCCCTCCCACTTCTGCCCGCGGCAAAGTTCATATCGCTCGCTCCCTCCCGCTCCTGCTCCCGCTCGCTCCCGCCCGCTCCCTCCCGGTCCCGCTCCATCCCGCTCCCTCCCGCTCCTGCCCGGTCCCGTTGATTCCCTCCCGCTCCCTCCCGGTCCCGCTCCATCCCGCTCCCTCCCGCTTCTGCCAGGTCCCGCTCGCTCCAGCTCGCTCCAGCTCGCTCCCGCCCGCTCCCTCCCGCTCCTGCCCGGTCCCGTTCACTCCCTCCCGCTCCCGCCCGCTCCCTCCCGCTTCTGCCAGGTCCCGCTCGCTCCCGCCCGCTCCCTCCCGCTTCTGCCCGCGGCAAAGTTCATATTGCTCACTCCCACCCGCTCCCGGTTTCACGGTAATGTTCGGTCTCTGGTCCACGATAATGTTCGGTTTCACGGTAATGTTCTGGTCCACGGTAATGTTCCGTCTCTGGTCCACAGTAATGTTCCGTATCTGGTCCATGGTAATGTTCGGTTTCACGGTAATGTTCCATTTCTGGTCCACGGTAATGTTCTGTCTCTGGTCCACGATAATGTTCGATTTCTGGTCGACGATAATGTTCGGTTTCACGGTAATGTTCCGTCTCTGGTCCACGATAATGTTCGGTTTCACGGTAATGTTCCATTTCTGGTCCACGGTAATGTTCTGTCTCTGGTCCACGATAATGTTCGATCTCTGGTCCACGATAATGTTCGGTTTCACGGTAATGTTCTGTCTCTGGTCCACGATAATGTTGTGTTTCTGTTTCACGGTAATGTTCCGTTTCATGTCCACGATAATGTTCTGTTTCGGTTTCACGGTAATGTTCTGTTTCGGTTTCACGGTAATGTTCTGTCTCTGGTCCACGGTAATGTTCTGTCTCTGGTCCACGGTAATGTTCGGTTTCACGGTAATGTTCCGTCTCTGGTCCACGATATAGTTGTGTTTCTGTTTCACGGTAATGTTCCGTTTCTGGTCCACGATAATGTTCGGTTTCACGGTAATGTTCCATTTCTGGTCCACGGTAATGTTCTGTCTCTGGTCCACGATAATGTTTGATCTCTGATCCACGATAATGTTCGGTTTCACGGTAATGTTCTGTCTCTGGTCCACGATAATGTTCCGTCTCTGGTCCACGATAATGTTCTCTCTCTGATCCACGATAATGTTCTGTCTCTGGTCCACGATAATGTTCTGTTTCGGTTTCACGGTAATGTTCTGTCTCTGTTCCACGATAATGTTCCGTTTCTGGTCCACGATAATGTTCTGTTTTGGTTTCAAGGTAATGTTCTGTCTCTGGTCCACGGTAATGTTCCGTTTCAGGTCAACGATAATGTTCTGTTTCGGTTTCACGGTAATGTTCCATTTCTGGTCCACGATAATGTTCTGTTTCTGTTTCACGGTAATGTTCCGTTTCTGGTCCATGATAATGTTCTGTTTCACGGTAAAGTTCGGTCTCTGGTCCACAGTAATGTTCTGTCTCTGGTCCACGGTAATGTTCTGTCTCTGGTCCACGGTAATGTTCGATCTCTGGTCCACGATAATGTTCGGTTTCACGGTAATGTTCCGTTTCTGGTCCACGGTAAAGTTCGGTTTCAAGGTAAAGTTCGGTCTCTGGTCAACAATAATGTTCTGTCTCTGGTCCACGGTAATGTTCTGTCTCTGGTCCACGGTAATGTTCTGTCTAAGGTCCACGGTAATGTTCTGTCTCTGGTCCACGGTAATGTTCTGTCTCTGGTCCACGGTAATGTTCTGTCTCTGGTCCACGATAATGTTCGATCTCTGGTCCACGATAATGTTCGGTTTCACGGTAATGTTCTGTCTCTGGTCCACGATAATGTTGTGTTTCTGTTTCACGGTAATGTTCCGTTTCATGTCCACGATAATGTTCTGTTTCGGTTTCACGGTAATGTTCTGTTTCGGTTTCACGGTAATGTTCTGTCTCTGGTCCACGGTAATGTTCTGTCTCTGGTCCACGGTAATGTTCGGTTTCACGGTAATGTTCCGTCTCTGGTCCACGATATAGTTGTGTTTCTGTTTCACGGTAATGTTCCGTTTCTGGTCCACGATAATGTTCGGTTTCACGGTAATGTTCCATTTCTGGTCCACGGTAATGTTCTGTCTCTGGTCCACGATAATGTTTGATCTCTGATCCACGATAATGTTCGGTTTCACGGTAATGTTCTGTCTCTGGTCCACGATAATGTTCCGTCTCTGGTCCACGATAATGTTCTCTCTCTGATCCACGATAATGTTCTGTCTCTGGTCCACGATAATGTTCTGTTTCGGTTTCACGGTAATGTTCTGTCTCTGTTCCACGATAATGTTCCGTTTCTGGTCCACGATAATGTTCTGTTTTGGTTTCAAGGTAATGTTCTGTCTCTGGTCCACGGTAATGTTCCGTTTCAGGTCAACGATAATGTTCTGTTTCGGTTTCACGGTAATGTTCCATTTCTGGTCCACGATAATGTTCTGTTTCTGTTTCACGGTAATGTTCCGTTTCTGGTCCATGATAATGTTCTGTTTCACGGTAAAGTTCGGTCTCTGGTCCACAGTAATGTTCTGTCTCTGGTCCACGGTAATGTTCTGTCTCTGGTCCACGGTAATGTTCGATCTCTGGTCCACGATAATGTTCGGTTTCACGGTAATGTTCCGTTTCTGGTCCACGGTAAAGTTCGGTTTCAAGGTAAAGTTCGGTCTCTGGTCAACAATAATGTTCTGTCTCTGGTCCACGGTAATGTTCTGTCTCTGGTCCACGGTAATGTTCTGTCTAAGGTCCACGGTAATGTTCTGTCTCTGGTCCACGATAATGTTGTATTTCTGTTTCACGGTAATGTTCCGTTTCATGTCCACGATAATGTTCTGTTTCGGTTTCACGGTAATGTTCTGTTTCGGTTTCACGGTAATGTTCTGTCTCTGGTCCACGGTAATGTTCTGTCTCTGGTCCACGGTAATGTTCGGTTTCACGGTAATGTTCCGTCTCTGGTCCACGATATAGTTGTGTTTCTGTTTCACGGTAATGTTCCGTTTCTGGTCCACGATAATGTTCGGTTTCACGGTAATGTTCCATTTCTGGTCCACGGTAATGTTCTGTCTCTGGTCCACGATAATGTTTGATCTCTGATCCACGATAATGTTCGGTTTCACGGTAATGTTCTGTCTCTGGTCCACGATAATGTTCCGTCTCTGGTCCACGATAATGTTCTCTCTCTGATCCACGATAATGTTCTGTCTCTGGTCCACGATAATGTTCTGTTTCGGTTTCACGGTAATGTTCTGTCTCTGTTCCACGATAATGTTCCGTTTCTGGTCCACGATAATGTTCTGTTTTGGTTTCAAGGTAATGTTCTGTCTCTGGTCCACGGTAATGTTCCGTTTCAGGTCAACGATAATGTTCTGTTTCGGTTTCACGGTAATGTTCCATTTCTGGTCCACGATAATGTTCTGTTTCTGTTTCACGGTAATGTTCCGTTTCTGGTCCATGATAATGTTCTGTTTCACGGTAAAGTTCGGTCTCTGGTCCACAGTAATGTTCTGTCTCTGGTCCACGGTAATGTTCGATCTCTGGTCCACGATAATGTTCGGTTTCACGGTAATGTTCCGTTTCTGGTCCACGGTAAAGTTCGGTTTCAAGGTAAAGTTCGGTCTCTGGTCAACAATAATGTTCTGTCTCTGGTCCACGGTAATGTTCTGTCTCTGGTCCACGGTAATGTTCTGTCTAAGGTCCACGGTAATGTTCTGTCTCTGGTCCACGGTAATGTTCGATCTCTGGTCCACGATAATGTTCGGTTTCACGGTAATGTTCCGTCTCTGGTCCACGATAATGTTCTGTTTCGGTTTCACGGTAATGTTCCGTTTCTGGTCCACGATAATGTTCTGTTTCGGTTTCACGGTAATGTTCCGTCTCTGGTCCACGGTAATGTTCCGTCTCTGGTCCACGATAATTTTGTTTCTGTTTCACGGTAATGTTCCGTTTCTGGTCCACGATAATGTTCGGTTTCAAGGTAAAGTTCGGTCTCTGGTCCACGGTGATGTTCTGTTTCTGTATCACGGTAATGTTCCGTTTCTGGTCCACGATAATTTTGTGTTTCTGTTTCACGGTAATGTTCCGTTTCTGGTCCACGATAATGTTCGGTTTCACGGTAATGTTCTGTCTCTGGTCCACGGTAATGTTCTGTGTCTGGTCCATGATAATGTTCGGTTTCACGGTAATGTTCCGTCTCTGGTCCACGATAATGTTCCGTCTTTGGTCCACGATAATGTTCTGTTTCTGTTTCACGGTAATGTTCCGTTTCTGGTCCACGATAATGTTCTGTTTCGGTTACACGGTAATGTTCCGTTTCTGGTCCACGATAATGTTCCGTTTCTGGTCCACGATAATGTTCTGTCTCTGGTCCACGATAATGTTTGATCTCTGATCCACGATAATGTTCGGTTTCACGGTAATGTTCTGTCTCTGGTCCACGATAATGTTCCGTCTCTGGTCCACGATAATGTTCTCTCTCTGATCCACGATAATGTTCTGTCTCTGGTCCACGATAATGTTCTGTTTCGGTTTCACGGTAATGTTCTGTCTCTGTTCCACGATAATGTTCCGTTTCTGGTCCACGATAATGTTCTGTTTTGGTTTCAAGGTAATGTTCTGTCTCTGGTCCACGGTAATGTTCCGTTTCAGGTCAACGATAATGTTCTGTTTCGGTTTCACGGTAATGTTCCATTTCTGGTCCACGATAATGTTCTGTTTCTGTTTCACGGTAATGTTCCGTTTCTGGTCCATGATAATGTTCCGTTTCACGGTAAAGTTCGGTCTCTGGTCCACAGTAATGTTCTGTCTCTGGTCCACGGTAATGTTCTGTCTCTGGTCCACGGTAATGTTCGATCTCTGGTCCACGATAATGTTCGGTTTCACGGTAATGTTCCGTTTCTGGTCCACGGTAAAGTTCGGTTTCAAGGTAAAGTTCGGTCTCTGGTCAACAATAATGTTCTGTCTCTGGTCCACGGTAATGTTCTGTCTCTGGTCCACGGTAATGTTCTGTCTAAGGTCCACGGTAATGTTCTGTCTCTGGTCCACGGTAATGTTCGATCTCTGGTCCACGATAATGTTCGGTTTCACGGTAATGTTCCGTCTCTGGTCCACGATAATGTTCTGTTTCGGTTTCACGGTAATGTTCCGTTTCTGGTCCACGATAATGTTCTGTTTCGGTTTCACGGTAATGTTCCGTCTCTGGTCCACGGTAATGTTCCGTCTCTGGTCCACGATAATTTTGTTTCTGTTTCACGGTAATGTTCCGTTTCTGGTCCACGATAATGTTCGGTTTCAAGGTAAAGTTCGGTCTCTGGTCCACGGTGATGTTCTGTTTCTGTATCACGGTAATGTTCCGTTTCTGGTCCACGATAATTTTGTGTTTCTGTTTCACGGTAATGTTCCGTTTCTGGTCCACGATAATGTTCGGTTTCACGGTAATGTTCTGTCTCTGGTCCACGGTAATGTTCTGTGTCTGGTCCATGATAATGTTCGGTTTCACGGTAATGTTCCGTCTCTGGTCCACGATAATGTTCCGTCTTTGGTCCACGATAATGTTCTGTTTCTGTTTCACGGTAATGTTCCGTTTCTGGTCCACGATAATGTTCTGTTTCGGTTACACGGTAATGTTCCGTTTCTGGTCCACGATAATGTTCCGTTTCTGGTCCACGATAATGTTCCGTTTCTGGTCCACGATAATGTTCCGTTTCTGGTCCACGATAATGTTCCGTTTCTGGTCCACGATAATGTTCCGTTTCTGGTCCACGATAATGTTCCGTTTCTGGTCCACGATAATGTTCCGTTTCTGGTCCACGATAATGTTCTGTTTCACAGTAATGTTCTGTCTCTGGTCCATGGTAATGTTCTGTCTCTGGTCCACGGTAATGTTCTGTTTCATGGTAATGTTCTGTCTCTGGTCCATGGTAATGTTCTGTCTCTGGTCCACGGTAACGTTCGGTTTCAAGGTAAAGTTCGGTCTCTGGTCCACAGTAATGTTCTGTCTCTTGTCCACGGTAATGTTCTGTCTCTGGTCCACGGTAATGTTCTGTCTCTGGTCCACGGTAATGTTCGATCTCTGGTCCACGATAATGTTTGGTTTCACGGTAATGTTCCGTCTCTGGTCCACGATAATGTTGTGTTTCTAGTTCACGGTAATGTTCCGTTTCTGGTCCACGATAATTATGTGTTTCTGTTTCACGGTAATGTTCCGTTTCTGGTCCACGATAATGTTCCGTCTTTGGTCCACGATAATGTTCTGTCTCTGGTCCATGATAATGTTCCGTTTCTGGTCCACGATAATGTTCTGTTTCGGTTTCACGGTAATGTTCTGTCTCTGGTCCACGGTAATGTTCTGTGTCTGGTCCACGATAATGTTCGGTTTCACAGTAATGTTCTGTCTCTGGTCCATGGTAATGTTCTGTCTCTGGTCCACGGTAATGTTCTGTTTCATGGTAATGTTCTGTCTCTGGTCCATGGTAATGTTCTGTCTCTGGTCCACGGTAACGTTCGGTTTCAAGGTAAAGTTCGGTCTCTGGTCCACAGTAATGTTCTGTCTCTTGTCCACGGTAATGTTCTGTCTCTGGTCCACGGTAATGTTCTGTCTCTGGTCCACGGTAATGTTCGATCTCTGGTCCACGATAATGTTTGGTTTCACGGTAATGTTCCGTCTCTGGTCCACGATAATGTTGTGTTTCTAGTTCACGGTAATGTTCCGTTTCTGGTCCACGATAATTATGTGTTTCTGTTTCACGGTAATGTTCCGTTTCTGGTCCACGATAATGTTCCGTCTTTGGTCCACGATAATGTTCTGTCTCTGGTCCATGATAATGTTCCGTTTCTGGTCCACGATAATGTTCTGTTTCGGTTTCACGGTAATGTTCTGTCTCTGGTCCACGGTAATGTTCTGTGTCTGGTCCACGATAATGTTCGGTTTCACGGTAATGTTCCGTCTCTGGTCCACGATAATGTTCCGTCTTTGGTCCACGATAATGTTCCGTTTCTGGTCCACGATAATGTTCTGTTTCGGTTTCACGATAATGTTCGGTTTCACGGTAATGTTCCATTTCTGGTCCACGGTAATGTTCTGTCTCTGGTCCACGATAATGTTCGATTTCTGGTCGACGATAATGTTCGGTTTCACGGTAATGTTCCGTCTCTGGTCCATGATAATGTTCGGTTTCACGGTAATGTTCCGTTTCTGGTCCACGATAATGTTCGGTTTCACGGTAATGTTCCGTCTCTGGTCCACGATAATGTTGTGTTTCTGTTTCACGGTAATGTTCTGTTTCTGTTCCACGATAATGTTCTGTTTCGGTTTCACGGTAATGTTCTGTCTCTGGTCCACGGTAATGTTCGGTTTCACGGTAATGTTCCGTTTCTGGTCAACGATAATGTTCTGTTTAGGTTTCACGGTAATGTTGTGTCTCTGGTCCATGATAATGTTCCGTTTCTGGTCCACGATAATGTTCTGTCTCTGATCCACGATAATGTTCTGTCTCTGGTCCACGATAATGTTCCGTTTCTGGTCCACGATAATGTTCTGTTTCGGTTTCACGGTAATGTTCTGTCTCTGGTCCACGATAATGTTCCTTTTCTGGTCCACGATAATGTTCTGTTTCGGTTTCACGGTAATGTTCTGTCTCTGGTCCACGGTAATGTTCTGTCTCTGGTCCACAATAATGTTCGGTTTCACGGTAATGTTCCGTGTCTGGTCCACGATAATGTTCTGTTTCGGTTTCACGGTAATGTTCCGTTTCTGGTCCACGATAATGTTCTGTTTCGGTTTAACGGTAATGTTCCCTCTCTGGTCCACGGTAATGTTCCGTCTCTGGTCCACGATAATGTTGTGTTTCTGTTTCACGTTAATGTTCCGTTTCTGGTCCATGATAATGTTCTGTTTCACGGTAATGTTCTGTCTCTGGTCCATGGTAATTTTCTGTTTCTGGTCCACGGTAATTTTCGGTTTCAAGGTAATGTTCGGTCTCTGGTCCACGGTAATGTTCTGTCTCTGGTCCACGGTAATGTTCGATCTCTGGTCCACGATAATGTTCGGTTTCACGGTAATGTTCCGTCTCTGGTCCACGATAATGTTCTGTTTCTGTATCACGGTAATGTTCCGTTTCTGGTCCACGATAATTTTTTGTTTCTGTTTCACGGTAATGTTCCGTTCCTGGTCCACGATAATGTTCGGTTTCAAAGTAATGTTCTGTCTCTGGTCCACGGTAATGTTCTGTGTCTGGTCCACGATAATGTTCGGTTTCACGGTAATATTCCGTCTCTGGTCCACGATAATGTTCCGTCTTTGGTCCACGATAATGTTCTGTCTCTGTTTCACGGTAATGTTCCGTTTCTGGTCCACGATAATGTTCTGTTTCGGTTTCACGGTAATGTTCTGTTTCCGTTTCACGGTAATGTTCTGTCTCTGGTCCACGGTAATGTTGTGTTTCTGTTTCACGGTAATGTTCGGTCTCTGGTCCACGATAATGTTCGGTTTCACGATAATGTTCCGTTTCTGGTCCACGATAATGTTGTTTTTCTGTTTCACGGTAATGTTCCGTTTCTGGTCCATGATAATATTCTGTCTCTGGTCCACGGTAATGTTCGGTTTCAAGGTAAAGTTCGGTCTCTGGTCCACAGTAATGTTCTGTCTCTGGTCCACGGTAATGTTCTGTCTCTGGTCCACGGAAATGTTCTGTCTCTGGTCCACGGAAATGTTCTGTCCCTGGTCCACAGTAATGTTCTGTCTCTGGTCCACGGTAATGTTCGATCTCTGGTCACCGATAATGTTCGGTTTCACGGTAATGTTCCGTCTCTGGTCCACGATAATTTTGTGTTTCTGTTTCACGGTAATGTTCCGTTTCTGGTCCACGATAATGTTCTGTTTCGGTTTCACGGTAATGTTCTGTCTCTGGTCCACGGTAATGTTCTGTGTCTGGTCCACGATAATGTTCGGTTTCACGGTAATGTTCCGTTTCTGGTCCACGATAATGTTGTGTTTCTGGTCCACGATAATGTTGTGTTACTGTTTCACGTTACTGTTCCGTTTCTGGTCCATGATAATGTTCTGTTTCACGGTAATGTTCTGTCTCTGGTCCATGGTAATTTTCTGTTTCTGGTCCACGGTAATTTTCGGTTTCAAGGTAATGTTCGGTCTCTGGTCCACGGTAATGTTCTGTCTCTGGTCCACGGTAATGTTCTGTCTCTGGTCCACGATAATGTTCGATCTCTGGTCCACGATAATGTTCGGTTTCACGGTAATGTTCCGTCTCTGGTCCACGATAATGTTCGATTTCTGGTCGACGATAATGTTCGGTTTCGCTGGAATGTTCCGTCTCTGGTCCACGATAATGTTCGGTTTCACGGTAATGTTCCATTTCTGGTCCACGGTAATGTTCTGTCTCTGGTCCACGATAATGTTCGATCTCTGGTCCACGATAATGTTCGGTTTCACGGTAATGTTCCGTCTCTGGTCCACGATAATGTTGTTTCTGTTTCACGGTAATGTTCCGTTTCTGGTCCACGATAATGTTCTGTTTCGGTTTCACGGTAATGTTCTGTCTCTGGTCCACGATAATGTTCGATCTCTGGTCCACGATAATGTTCGGTTTCACGGTAATGTTCCGTCTCTGGTCCACGATAATGTTGTTTCTGTTTCACGGTAATGTTCCGTTTCTGGTCCACGATAATGTTCTGTTTCCGTTTCACGGTAATGTTCTGTCTCTGGTCCACGGTAATGTTGCGTTTCTGTTTCACGGTAATGTTCTGTCTCTGGTTCACGGTAATGTTCTGTCTCTGGTCCACGCTAATGTTCTGTTTCTGTTTCACGGTAATGTTCCGTTTCTGGTCCACTATAATGTTGTGTTTCTGTTTCACGGTAATGTTCCGTTTCTGGTCCACGATAATGTTCTGTTTCGGTTTCATGGTAATGTTTGGTCTCTGGTCCACGGTAATGTTCGGTTTCACGGTAATGTTCGGTCTCTGGTCCACGATAATGCTCGGTTTCACGGTAATGTTCTGGTCCACGGTAATGTTCTGGTCCACGGTAATGTTCTGGTCCACGGTAATGTTCCGTCTCTGGTCCACAGTAATGTTCTTGTCCACGGTAATGTTCTGGTCCACGGTAATGTTCCGTCTCTGGTCCACAGTAATGTTCCGTCTCTGGTCCACGATAATGTTGTGTTTCTGTTTCACGGTAATGTTCCGTTTCTGGTCCATGATAATGTTCTGTTTCACGGTAATGTTCTGTCTCTGGTCCATGGTAATTTTCTGTTTCTGGTCCACGGTAATGTTCCGTATCTGGTCCATGGTAATGTTTGGTTTCACGGTAATGTTCCATTTCTGGTCCACGGTAATGTTCTGTCTCTGGTCCACGATAATGTTCGATTTCTGGTCGACGATAATGTTCGGTTTCACGGTAATGTTCCGTCTCTGGTCCACGATAATGCTCGGTTTCACGGTAATGTTCCATTTCTGGTCCACGGTAATGTTCTGTCTCTGGTCCACGATAATGTTCGATCTCTGGTCCACGATAATGTTGGGTTTCACGGTAATGTTCCGTCTCTGGTCCACGATAATGTTGTGTTTCTGTTTCACGGTAATGTTCCGTTTCTGGTCCACGATAATGTTCTGTTTCGGTTTCACGGTAATGTTCTGTCTCTGTTCCACGGTAATGTTCTGTCTCTGGTCCACGGTAATGTTCGGTTTCACGGTAATGTTCCGTCTCTGTTCCACGATAATGTTGTGTTTCTGTTTCACGGTATCGTTCAATTTCTGGTCCACGATAATTTTGTGTTTCTGGTCCACGATAATGTTCGGTTTCACGATAATGTTCCGTTTCTGGTCAATGATAATGTTCTGTTTAGGTTTCACGGTAATGTTCTGTCTCTGGTCCATGATAATATTCCGTCTCTGGTCCACGATAATGTTCTGTCTCTGGTCCACGATAATGTTCTGTCTCTGATCCACGATAATGTTCTGTCTCTGGTCCACGATAATGTTCCGTTTCTGGTCCACGATAATGTTCTGTTTCGGTTTCACGGTAATGTTCTGTCTCTGGTCCACGATAATGTTCCGTTTCTGGTCCACGATAATGTTCTGTTTTGGTTTAGACGTAATGTTCTGTCTCTGGTCCACGGTAATGTTGTGTTTCTGTTTCACGGTAATGTTCCGTTTCTGGTCCATGATAATGTTCTGTTTCACGGTAATGTTCTGTCTCTGGTCCATGGTAATTTTCTGTTTCTGGTCCACGGTAATTTTCGGTTTCAAGGTAATGTTCGGTCTCTGGTCCACGGTAATGTTCTGTCTCTGGTCCACGGTAATGTTCTGTCTCTGGTCCACGGTAATGTTCTGTCTATGGTCCACGATAATGGTCGATCTCTGGTCCACGATAATGTTCGGTTTCACGGTAATGTTCCGTTCCTGGTCCACGATAATGTTCGGTTTCATGGTAATGTTCTGTCTCTGGTCCACGGTAATGTTCTGTGTCTGGTCCACGATAATGTTTGGTTTCACGGTAATGTTCCGTCTCTGGTCCACGATAATGTTCCGTCTTTGGTCCACGATAATGTTCTGTTTCTGTTTCATGGTAATGTTCCGTTTCTGGTCCACGATAATTTTGTGTTTCTGTTTCACGGTAATATTCCGTTTCTGGTCCACGATAATGTTCTGTTTCGGTTTCACGGTAATGTTCTGTTTCCGTTTCACGGTAATGTTCTGTCTCTGGTCCACGGTAATGTTGTGTTTCTGTTTCACGGTAATGTTCGGTCTCTGGTCCACGATAATATTCGGTTTCACGATAATGTTCCGTTTCTGGTCCACGATAATGTTCCGTCTCTGGTCCACGATAATGTTGTTTTTCTGTTTCACGGTAATGTTCCGTTTCTGGTCCATGATAATGTTCTGTTTCATGGTAATGTTCTGTCTCTGGTCCATGGTAATATTCTGTCTCTGGTCCACGGTAATGTTCGGTTTCAAGGTAAAGTTCGGTCTCTGGTCCACAGTAATGTTCTGTCTCTGGTCCACGGTAATGTTCTGTCTCTGGTCCACGGTAATGTTCTGTCTCTGGTCCACGGAAATGTTCTGTCTCTGGTCCACGGAAATGTTCTGTCCCTGGTCCACAGTAATGTTCTGTCTCTGGTCCACGGTAATGTTCGATCTCTGGTCACCGATAATGTTCGGTTTCACGGTAATGTTCCGTCTCTGGTCCACGATAATTTTGTGTTTCTGTTTCACGGTAATGTTCCGTTTCTGGTCCACGATAATGTTCTGTTTCGGTTTCACGGTAATGTTCTGTCTCTGGTCCACGGTAATGTTCTGTGTCTGGTCCAAGATAATGTTCGGTTTCACGGTAATGTTCCGTTTCTGGTCCACGATAATGTTGTGTTTCTGGTCCACGATAATGTTGTGTTACTGTTTCACGTTACTGTTCCGTTTCTGGTCCATGATAATGTTCTGTTTCACGGTAATGTTCTGTCTCTGGTCCATGGTAATTTTCTGTTTCTGGTCCACGGTAATTTTCGGTTTCAAGGTAATGTTCGGTCTCTGGTCCACGGTAATGTTCTGTCTCTGGTCCACGGTAATGTTCTGTCTCTGGTCCACGGTAATGTTCTGTCTCTGGTCCACGATAATGTTCGATCTCTGGTCCACGATAATGTTCGGTTTCACGGGAATGTTCCGTCTCTGGTCCACGATAATGTTCGGTTTCACGGTAATGTTCCATTTCTGGTCCACGGTAATGTTCTGTCTCTGGTCCACGATAATGTTCGATCTCTGGTCCACGATAATGTTCGGTTTCACGGTAATGTTCCGTCTCTGGTCCACGATAATGTTGTGTCTGTTTCACGGTAATGTTCCGTTTCTGGTCCACGATAATGTTCTGTTTCGGTTTCACGGTAATGTTGTGTCTCTGGTCCACGGTAATGTTCTGTCTCTGGTCCACGGTAATGTTCGGTTTCACGGTAATGTTCCGTCTCTGTTCCACAATAATGTTCTGTTTCCGTTTCACGGTAATGTTCTGTCTCTGGTCCACGGTAATGTTGCGTTTCTGTTTCACGGTAATGTTCTGTCTCTGGTTCACGGTAATGTTCTGTCTCTGGTCCACGCTAATGTTCTGTTTCTGTTTCACGGTAATGTTCCGTTTCTGGTCCACTATAATGTTGTGTTTCTGTTTCACGGTAATGTTCCGTTTCTGGTCCACGATAATGTTCTGTTTCGGTTTCATGGTAATGTTTGGTCTCTGGTCCACGGTAATGTTCGGTTTCACGGTAATGTTCGGTCTCTGGTCCACGATAATGCTCGGTTTCACGATAATGTTCGGTTTCACGGTAATGTTCTGGTCCACGGTAATGTTCTGGTCCACGGTAATGTTCTGGTCCACGGTAATGTTCCGTCTCTGGTCCACAGTAATGTTCTGGTCCACGGTAATGTTCTGGTCCACGGTAATGTTCCGTCTCTGGTCCACGATAATGTTGTGTTTCTGTTTCACGGTAATGTTCCGTTTCTGGTCCATGATAATGTTCTGTTTCACGGTAATGTTCTGTCTCTGGTCCATGGTAATTTTCTGTTTCTGGTCCACGGTAATGTTCCGTATCTGGTCCATGGTAATGTTTGGTTTCACGGTAATGTTCCATTTCTGGTCCACGGTAATGTTCTGTCTCTGGTCCACGATAATGTTCGATTTCTGGTCGACGATAATGTTCGGTTTCACGGTAATGTTCCGTCTCTGGTCCACGATAATGCTCGGTTTCACGGTAATGTTCCATTTCTGGTCCACGGTAATGTTCTGTCTCTGGTCCACGATAATGTTCGATCTCTGGTCCACGATAATGTTCGGTTTCACGGTAATGTTCCGTCTCTGGTCCACGATAATGTTGTGTTTCTGTTTCACGGTAATGTTCCGTTTCTGGTCCACGATAATGTTCTGTTTCGGTTTCACGGTAATGTTCTGTCTCTGGTCCACGGTAATGTTCTGTCTCTGGTCCACGGTAATGTTCGGTTTCACGGTAATGTTCCGTCTCTGTTCCACGATAATGTTGTGTTTCTGTTTCACGGTATCGTTCAATTTCTGGTCCACGATAATTTTGTGTTTCTGGTCCACGATAATGTTCGGTTTCACGATAATGTTCCGTTTCTGGTCAATGATAATGTTCTGTTTAGGTTTCACGGTAATGTTCTGTCTCTGGTCCATGATAATATTCCGTCTCTGGTCCACGATAATGTTCTGTCTCTGATCCACGATAATGTTCTGTCTCTGGTCCACGATAATGTTCCGTTTCTGGTCCACGATAATGTTCTGTTTCGGTTTCACGGTAATGTTCTGTCTCTGGTCCACGATAATGTTCCGTTTCTGGTCCACGATAATGTTCTGTTTTGGTTTAGACGTAATGTTCTGTCTCTGGTCCACGGTAATG
This sequence comes from Leuresthes tenuis, assembly GCF_036924035.1. Classification (NCBI taxonomy): domain Eukaryota; kingdom Metazoa; phylum Chordata; class Actinopteri; order Atheriniformes; family Atherinopsidae; genus Leuresthes; species Leuresthes tenuis. The sequence continues at coordinate 24,290,195 of NW_027325355.1, forward strand.
TTGTGTTTCTGTTTCACGGTAATGTTCCGTTTCTGGTCCATGATAATGTTCTGTTTCACGGTAATGTTCTGTCTCTGGTCCATGGTAATTTTCTGTTTCTGGTCCACGGTAATTTTCGGTTTCAAGGTAATGTTCGGTCTCTGGTCCACGGTAATGTTCTGTCTCTGGTCCACGGTAATGTTCTGTCTCTGGTCCACGGTAATGTTCTGTCTCTGGTCCACGATAATGGTCGATCTCTGGTCCACGATAATGTTCGGTTTCACGGTAATGTTCCGTCTCTGGTCCACGATAATGTTCTGTTTCTGTATCACGGTAATGTTCCGTTTCTGGTCCACGATAATTTTTTGTTTCTGTTTCACGGTAATGTTCCGTTCCTGGTCCACGATAATGTTCGGTTTCATGGTAATGTTCTGTCTCTGGTCCACGGTAATGTTCTGTGTCTGGTCCACGATAATGTTCGGTTTCACGGTAATGTTCCGTCTCTGGTCCACGATAATGTTCCGTCTTTGGTCCACGATAATGTTCTGTTTCTGTTTCATGGTAATGTTCCGTTTCTGGTCCACGATAATTTTGTGTTTCTGTTTCACGGTAATATTCCGTTTCTGGTCCACGATAATGTTCTGTTTCGGTTTCACGGTAATGTTCTGTTTCCGTTTCACGGTAATGTTCTGTCTCTGGTCCACGGTAATGTTGTGTTTCTGTTTCACGGTAATGTTCGGTCTCTGGTCCACGATAATGTTCGGTTTCACGATAATGTTCCGTTTCTGGTCCACGATAATGTTCCGTCTCTGGTCCACGATAATGTTGTTTTTCTGTTTCACGGTAATGTTCCGTTTCTGGTCCATGATAATGTTCTGTTTCATGGTAATGTTCTGTCTCTGGTCCATGGTAATATTCTGTCTCTGGTCCACGGTAATGTTCGGTTTCAAGGTAAAGTTCGGTCTCTGGTCCACAGTAATGTTCTGTCTCTGGTCCACGGTAATGTTCTGTCTCTGGTCCACGGAAATGTTCTGTCTCTGGTCCACGGAAATGTTCTGTCCCTGGTCCACAGTAATGTTCTGTCTCTGGTCCACGGTAATGTTCTGTCTCTGGTCCATGGTAATTTTCTGTTTCTGGTCCAGGGTAATGTTCCGTATCTGGTCCATGGTAATGTTTGGTTTCACGGTAATGTTCCATTTCTGGTCCACGGTAATGTTCTGTCTCTGGTCCACGGTAATGTTCTGTCTCTGGTCCACGATAATGTTCGATCTCTGGTCCACGATAATGTTCGGTTTCACGGGAATGTTCCGTCTCTGGTCCACGATAATGTTCGGTTTCACGGTAATGTTCCATTTCTGGTCCACGGTAATGTTCTGTCTCTGGTCCACGATAATGTTCGATCTCTGGTCCACGATAATGTTCGGTTTCACGGTAATGTTCCGTCTCTGGTCCACGATAATGTTGTGTCTGTTTCACGGTAATGTTCCGTTTCTGGTCCACGATAATGTTCTGTTTCGGTTTCACGGTAATGTTGTGTCTCTGGTCCACGGTAATGTTCTGTCTCTGGTCCACGGTAATGTTCGGTTTCACGGTAATGTTCCGTCTCTGTTCCACAATAATGTTCTGTTTCCGTTTCACGGTAATGTTCTGTCTCTGGTCCACGGTAATGTTGCGTTTCTGTTTCACGGTAATGTTCTGTCTCTGGTTCACGGTAATGTTCTGTCTCTGGTCCACGCTAATGTTCTGTTTCTGTTTCACGGTAATGTTCCGTTTCTGGTCCACTATAATGTTGTGTTTCTGTTTCACGGTAATGTTCCGTTTCTGGTCCACGATAATGTTCTGTTTCGGTTTCATGGTAATGTTTGGTCTCTGGTCCACGGTAATGTTCGGTTTCACGGTAATGTTCGGTCTCTGGTCCACGATAATGCTCGGTTTCACGATAATGTTCGGTTTCACGGTAATGTTCTGGTCCACGGTAATGTTCTGGTCCACGGTAATGTTCCGTCTCTGGTCCACAGTAATGTTCTGGTCCACGGTAATGTTCTGGTCCACGGTAATGTTCCGTCTCTGGTCCACGATAATGTTGTGTTTCTGTTTCACGGTAATGTTCCGTTTCTGGTCCATGATAATGTTCTGTTTCACGGTAATGTTCTGTCTCTGGTCCATGGTAATTTTCTGTTTCTGGTCCACGGTAATGTTCCGTATCTGGTCCATGGTAATGTTTGGTTTCACGGTAATGTTCCATTTCTGGTCCACGGTAATGTTCTGTCTCTGGTCCACGATAATGTTCGATTTCTGGTCGACGATAATGTTCGGTTTCACGGTAATGTTCCGTCTCTGGTCCACGATAATGCTCGGTTTCACGGTAATGTTCCATTTCTGGTCCACGGTAATGTTCTGTCTCTGGTCCACGATAATGTTCGATCTCTGGTCCACGATAATGTTCGGTTTCACGGTAATGTTCCGTCTCTGGTCCACGATAATGTTGTGTTTCTGTTTCACGGTAATGTTCCGTTTCTGGTCCACGATAATGTTCTGTTTCGGTTTCACGGTAATGTTCTGTCTCTGGTCCACGGTAATGTTCTGTCTCTGGTCCACGGTAATGTTCGGTTTCACGGTAATGTTCCGTCTCTGTTCCACGATAATGTTGTGTTTCTGTTTCACGGTATCGTTCAATTTCTGGTCCACGATAATTTTGTGTTTCTGGTCCACGATAATGTTCGGTTTCACGATAATGTTCCGTTTCTGGTCAATGATAATGTTCTGTTTAGGTTTCACGGTAATGTTCTGTCTCTGGTCCATGATAATATTCCGTCTCTGGTCCACGATAATGTTCTGTCTCTGATCCACGATAATGTTCTGTCTCTGGTCCACGATAATGTTCCGTTTCTGGTCCACGATAATGTTCTGTTTCGGTTTCACGGTAATGTTCTGTCTCTGGTCCACGATAATGTTCCGTTTCTGGTCCACGATAATGTTCTGTTTTGGTTTAGACGTAATGTTCTGTCTCTGGTCCACGGTAATGTTGTGTTTCTGTTTCACGGTAATGTTCCGTTTCTGGTCCATGATAATGTTCTGTTTCACGGTAATGTTCTGTCTCTGGTCCATGGTAATTTTCTGTTTCTGGTCCACGGTAATTTTCGGTTTCAAGGTAATGTTCGGTCTCTGGTCCACGGTAATGTTCTGTCTCTGGTCCACGGTAATGTTCTGTCTCTGGTCCACGGTAATGTTCTGTCTCTGGTCCACGATAATGGTCGATCTCTGGTCCACGATAATGTTCGGTTTCACGGTAATGTTCCGTCTCTGGTCCACGATAATGTTCTGTTTCTGTATCACGGTAATGTTCCGTTTCTGGTCCACGATAATTTTTTGTTTCTGTTTCACGGTAATGTTCCGTTCCTGGTCCACGATAATGTTCGGTTTCATGGTAATGTTCTGTCTCTGGTCCACGGTAATGTTCTGTGTCTGGTCCACGATAATGTTCGGTTTCACGGTAATGTTCCGTCTCTGGTCCACGATAATGTTCCGTCTTTGGTCCACGATAATGTTCTGTTTCTGTTTCATGGTAATGTTCCGTTTCTGGTCCACGATAATTTTGTGTTTCTGTTTCACGGTAATATTCCGTTTCTGGTCCACGATAATGTTCTGTTTCGGTTTCACGGTAATGTTCTGTTTCCGTTTCACGGTAATGTTCTGTCTCTGGTCCACGGTAATGTTGTGTTTCTGTTTCACGGTAATGTTCGGTCTCTGGTCCACGATAATGTTCGGTTTCACGATAATGTTCCGTTTCTGGTCCACGATAATGTTCCGTCTCTGGTCCACGATAATGTTGTTTTTCTGTTTCACGGTAATGTTCCGTTTCTGGTCCATGATAATGTTCTGTTTCATGGTAATGTTCTGTCTCTGGTCCATGGTAATATTCTGTCTCTGGTCCACGGTAATGTTCGGTTTCAAGGTAAAGTTCGGTCTCTGGTCCACAGTAATGTTCTGTCTCTGGTCCACGGTAATGTTCTGTCTCTGGTCCACGGAAATGTTCTGTCTCTGGTCCACGGAAATGTTCTGTCCCTGGTCCACAGTAATGTTCTGTCTCTGGTCCACGGTAATGTTCTGTCTCTGGTCCATGGTAATTTTCTGTTTCTGGTCCAGGGTAATGTTCCGTATCTGGTCCATGGTAATGTTTGGTTTCACGGTAATGTTCCATTTCTGGTCCACGGTAATGTTCTGTCTCTGGTCCACGATAATGTTCGATTTCTGGTCGACGATAATGTTCGGTTTCACGGTAATGTTCCGTCTCTGGTCCACGATAATGTTCGGTTTCACGGTAATGTTCCATTTCTGGTCCACGGTAATGTTCTGTCTCTGGTCCACGATAATGTTCGATCTCTGGTCCACGATAATGTTCGGTTTCACGGTAATGTTCCGTCTCTGGTCCACGATAATGTTGTGTTTCTGTTTCACGGTAATGTTCCGTTTCTGGTCCACGATAATGTTCTGTTTCGGTTTCACGGTAATGTTCTGTCTCTGGTCCACGGTAATGTTCTGTCTCTGGTCCACGGTAATGTTCGGTTTCACGGTAATGTTCCGTCTCTGTTCCACGATAATGTTGTGTTTCTGTTTCACGGTAATGTTCCATTTCTGGTCCACGATAATTTTGTGTTTCTGGTCCACGATAATGTTCGGTTTCACGATAATGTTCCGTTTCTGGTCAATGATAATGTTCTGTTTAGGTTTCACGATAATGTTCTGTCTCTGTCCATGATAATATTCCGTCTCTGGTCCACGATAATGTTCTGTCTCTGATCCACGATAATGTTCTGTCTCTGGTCCACGATAATGTTCCGTTTCTGGTCAACGATAATGTTCTGTTTCGGTTTCACGGTAATGTTCTGTCTCTGGTCCACGATAATGTTCCGTTTCTGGTCCACGATAATGTTCTGTTTTGGTTTCAAGGTAATGTTCTGTCTCTGGTCCACGGTAATGTTGTGTTTCTGTTTCACGGTAATGTTCCGTTTCTGGTCCACGATAATCTTCTGTTTCGGTTTCACGGTAATGTTCCGTTTCTGGTCCACGATAATGTTCTGTTTCTGTTTCACGGTAATGTTCCGTTTCTGGTCCATGATAATGTTCTGTTTCACGGTAATGTTCTGTCTCTGGTCCATGGTAATGTTCTGTCTCTGGTCCAGGGTAATGTTCGGTTTCAAGGTAAAGTTCTGTCTCTGGTCCACGGTAATGTTCTGTCTCTGGTCCACGGTAATGTTCTGTCTCTGGTCCACGGTAATGTTCTGTTTCGGTTTAACGGTAATGTTCCGTCTCTGGTCCACGGTAATGTTCCGTCTCTGGTCCACGGTAATGTTCCGTCTCTGGTCCACGATAATGTTGTGTTTCTGTTTCACGTTAATGTTCCGTTTCTGGTCCTGATAATGTTCTGTTTCACGGTAATGTTCTGTCTCTGGTCCATGGTAATTTTCTGTTTCTGGTCCACGGTAATTTTCGGTTTCAAGGTAATGTTCGGTCTCTGGTCCACGGTAATGTTCTGTCTCTGGTCCACGGTAATGTTCTGTCTCTGGTCCACGGTAATGTTCTGTCTCTGGTCCACGGTAATGTTCTGTCTCTGGTCCACGGTAATGTTCCGTCTCTGGTCCACGATAATGTTCGATTTCGGTTTCACGGTAATGTTCCGTTTCTGGTCCACGATAATGTTCTGTTTCGGTTTAACGGTAATGTTCGGTCTCTGGTCCACGATAATGCTCGGTTTCACGATAATGTTCGGTTTGACGGTAATGTTCTGGTCCACGGTAATGTTCTGGTCCACGTAATGTTCCGTCTCTGGTCCACAGTAATGTTCTGGTCCACGGTAATGTTCTGGTCCACGGTAATGTTCCGTCTCTGGTCCACAGTAATGTTCCGTCTCTGGTCCACGATAATGTTGTGTTTCTGTTTCACGGTAATGTTCCGTTTCTGGTCCATGATAATATTCTGTTTCACGGTAATGTTCTGTCTCTGGTCATGGTAATTTTCTGTTTCTGGTCCACGGTAATGTTCCGTATCTGGTCCATGGTAATGTTTGGTTTCACGGTAATGTTCCATTTCTGGTCCACGGTAATGTTCTGTCTCTGGTCCACGATAATGTTCCATTTCTGGTCGACGATAATGTTCGGTTTCACGGTAATGTTCCGTCTCTGGTCCACGATAATGTTCGGTTTCACGGTAATGTTCCATTTCTGGTCCACGATAATGTTCTGTTTCGGTTTCACGGTAATGTTCTGTCTCTGGTCCACGGTAATGTTCTGTCTCTGGTCCACGGTAATGTTCGGTTTCACGGTAATGTTCCGTCTCTGTTCCACGATAATGTTGTGTTTCTGTTTCACGGTATCGTTCCATTTCTGGTCCACGATAATTTTGTGTTTCTGGTCCACGATAATGTTCGGTTTCACGATAATGTTCCGTTTCTGGTCAATGATAATGTTCTGTTTAGGTTTCACGGTAATGTTCTGTCTCTGGTCCATGATAATATTCCGTCTCTGGTCCACGATAATGTTCTGTCTCTGATCCACGATAATGTTCTGTCTCTGGTCCACGATAATGTTCCGTTTCTGGTCCACGATAATGTTCTGTTTCGGTTTCACGGTAATGTTCTGTCTCTGGTCCACGATAATGTTCCGTTTCTGGTCCACGATAATGTTCTGTTTTGGTTTAGACGTAATGTTCTGTCTCTGGTCCACGGTAATGTTGTGTTTCTGTTTCACGGTAATGTTCCGTTTCTGGTCCATGATAATGTTCTGTTTCACGGTAATGTTCTGTCTCTGGTCCATGGTAATTTTCTGTTTCTGGTCCACGGTAATTTTCGGTTTCAAGGTAATGTTCGGTCTCTGGTCCACGGTAATGTTCTGTCTTTGGTCCACGGTAATGTTCTGTCTCTGGTCCACGGTAATGTTCTGTCTCTGGTCCACGATAATGGTCGATCTCTGGTCCACGATAATGTTCGGTTTCACGGTAATGTTCCGTCTCTGGTCCACGATAATGTTCTGTTTCTGTATCACGGTAATGTTCCGTTTCTGGTCCACGATAATTTTTTGTTTCTGTTTCACGGTAATGTTCCGTTCCTGGTCCATGATAATGTTCGGTTTCATGGTAATGTTCTGTCTCTGGTCCACGGTAATGTTCTGTGTCTGGTCCACGATAATGTTCGGTTTCACGGTAATGTTCCGTCTCTGGTCCACGATAATGTTCCGTCTTTGGTCCACGATAATGTTCTGTTTCTGTTTCATGGTAATGTTCCGTTTCTGGTCCACGATAATTTTGTGTTTCTGTTTCACGGTAATGTTCCGTTTCTGGTCCACGATAATGTTCTGTTTCGGTTTCACGGTAATGTTCTGTTTCCGTTTCACGGTAATGTTCTGTCTCTGGTCCACGGTAATGTTGTGTTTCTGTTTCACGGTAATGTTCGGTCTTTGGTCCACGATAATGTTCGGTTTCACGATAATGTTCCGTTTCTGGTCCACGATAATGTTCCGTCTCTGGTCCACGATAATGTTGTTTTTCTGTTTCACGGTAATGTTCCGTTTCTGGTCCATGATAATGTTCTGTTTCATGGTAATGTTCTGTCTCTGGTCCATGGTAATATTCTGTCTCTGGTCCACGGTAATGTTCGGTTTCAAGGTAAAGTTCGGTCTCTGGTCCACAGTAATGTTCTGTCTCTGGTCCACGGTAATGTTCTGTCTCTGGTCCACGGAAATGTTCTCTCTCTGGTCCACGGAAATGTTCTGTCCCTGGTCCACAGTAATGTTCTGTCTCTGGTCCACGGTAATGTTCGATCTCTGGTCACCGATAATGTTCGGTTTCACGGTAATGTTCCGTCTCTGGTCCACGATAATTTTGTGTTTCTGTTTCACGGTAATGTTCCGTTTCTGGTCCACGATAATGTTCTGTTTCGGTTTCACGGTAATGTTCTGTCTCTGGTCCACGGTAATGTTCTGTGTCTGGTCCACGATAATGTTCGGTTTCACGGTAATGTTCCGTTTCTGGTCCACGATAATGTTGTGTTTCTGGTCCACGATAATGTTGTGTTACTGTTTCACGTTACTGTTCCGTTTCTGGTCCATGATAATGTTCTGTTTCACGGTAATGTTCTGTCTCTGGTCCATGGTAATTTTCTGTTTCTGGTCCACGGTAATTTTCGGTTTCAAGGTAATGTTCTGTCTCTGGTCCACGGTAATGTTCTGTCTCTGGTCCACGGTAATGTTCTGTCTCTGGTCCACGATAATGTTCGATCTCTGGTCCACGATAATGTTCGGTTTCACGGTAATGTTCCGTCTCTGGTCCACGATAATGTTCGATTTCTGGTCGACGATAATGTTCGGTTTCACGGGAATGTTCCGTTTCTGGTCCACGATAATGTTCGGTTTCACGGTAATGTTCCATTTCTGGTCCACGGTAATGTTCTATCTCTGGTCCACGATAATGTGCGATCTCTGGTCCACGATAATGTTCGGTTTCACGGTAATGTTCCGTCTCTGGTCCACGATAATGTTGTTTCTGTTTCACGGTAATGTTCCGTTTCTGGTCCACGATAATGTTCTGTTTCGGTTTCACGGTAATGTTCTGTCTCTGGTCCACGGTAATGTTCTGTCTCTGGTCCACGGTAATGTTCGGTTTCACGGTAATGTTCCGTCTCTGTTCCACAATAATGTTCTGTTTCCGTTTCACGGTAATGTTCTGTCTCTGGTCCACGGTAATGTTGCGTTTCTGTTTCACGGTAATGTTCTGTCTCTGGTTCACGGTAATGTTCTGTCTCTGGTCCACGCTAATGTTCTGTTTCTGTTTCACGGTAATGTTCCGTTTCTGGTCCACTATAATGTTGTGTTTCTGTTTCACGGTAATGTTCCGTTTCTGGTCCACGATAATGTTCTGTTTCGGTTTCATGGTAATGTTTGGTCTCTGGTCCACGATAATGCTCGGTTTCACGATAATGTTCGGTTTCACGGTAATGTTCTGGTCCACGGTAATGTTCTGGTCCACGGTAATGTTCCGTCTCTGGTCCACAGTAATGTTCTGGTCCACGGTAATGTTCTGGTCCACGGTAATGTTCCGTCTCTGGTCCACAGTAATGTTCCGTCTCTGGTCCACGATAATGTTGTGTTTCTGTTTCACGGTAATGTTCCGTTTCTGGTCCATGATAATGTTCTGTTTCACGGTAATGTTCTGTCTCTGGTCCATGGTAATTTTCTGTTTCTGGTCCACGGTAATGTTCCGTATCTGGTCCATGGTAATGTTTGGTTTCACGGTAATGTTCCATTTCTGGTCCACGGTAATGTTCTGTCTCTGGTCCACGATAATGTTCGATTTCTGGTCGACGATAATGTTCGGTTTCACGGTAATGTTCCGTCTCTGGTCCACGATAATGTTCGGTTTCACGGTAATGTTCCATTTCTGGTCCACGGTAATGTTCTGTCTCTGGTCCACGATAATGTTCGATCTCTGGTCCACGATAATGTTCGGTTTCACGGTAATGTTCCGTCTCTGGTCCACGATAATGTTGTGTTTCTGTTTCACGGTAATGTTCCGTTTCTGGTCCACGATAATGTTCTGTTTCGGTTTCACGGTAATGTTCTGTCTCTGGTCCACGGTAATGTTCTGTCTCTTGTCCACGGTAATGTTCGGTTTCACGGTAATGTTCCGTCTCTGTTCCACGATAATGTTGTGTTTCTGTTTCACGGTATCGTTCCATTTCTGGTCCACGATAATTTTGTGTTTCTGGTCCACGATAATGTTCGGTTTCACGATAATGTTCCGTTTCTGGTCAATGATAATGTTCTGTTTAGGTTTCACGGTAATGTTCTGTCTCTGGTCCATGATAATATTCCGTCTCTGGTCCACGATAATGTTCTGTCTCTGATCCACGATAATGTTCTGTCTCTGGTCCACGATAATGTTCCGTTTCTGGTCCACGATAATGTTCCGTTTCTGGTCCACGATAATGTTCTGTTTTGGTTTAGACGTAATGTTCTGTCTCTGGTCCACGGTAATGTTGTGTTTCTGTTTCACGGTAATGTTCCGTTTCTGGTCCACGATAATCTTCTGTTTCGGTTTCACGGTAATGTTCCGTTTCTGGTCCACGATAATGTTCTGTTTCTGTTTCACGGTAATGTTCTGTTTCTGGTCCATGATAATGTTCTGTTTCACGGTAATGTTCTGTCTCTGGTCCATGGTAATGTTCTGTCTCTGGTCCAGGGTAATGTTCGGTTTCAAGGTAAAGTTCGGTCTCTGGTCCACGGTAATGTTCTGTCTCTGGTCCACGGTAATGTTCTGTTTCGGTTTAACGGTAATGTTCGGTCTCTGGTCCACGGTAATGTTCCGTCTCTGGTCCACGATAATGTTGTGTTTCTGTTTCACGTTAATGTTCCGTTTCTGGTCCATGATAATGTTCTGTTTCACGGTAATGTTCTGTCTCTGGTCCATGGTAATTTTCTGTTTCTGGTCCACGGTAATTTTCGGTTTCAAGGTAATGTTCGGTCTCTGGTCCACGGTAATGTTCTGTCTCTGGTCCACGGTAATGTTCTGTCTCTGGTCCACGGTAATGTTCTGTCTCTGGTCCACGGTAATGTTCTGTCTCTGGTCCACGATAATGTTCGATCTCTGGTCCACGATAATGTTCGGTTTCACGGTAATGTTCCGTCTCTGGTCCACGATAATGTTCGATTTCTGGTCGACGATAATGTTTGGTTTCACGGGAATGTTCCGTCTCTGGTCCACGATAATGTTCGGTTTCACGGTAATGTTCCATTTCTGGTCCACGGTAATGTTCTGTCTCTGGTCCACGATAATGTTCGGTTTCACGGTAATGTTCCGTCTCTGGTCCACGATAATGTTCTGTTTCGGTTTCACGGTAATGTTCTGTCTCTGGTCCACGGTAATGTTCTGTCTCTGGTCCACGGTAATGTTCGGTTTCACGGTAATGTTCCGTCTCTGTTCCACGATAATGTTGTGTTTCTGTTTCATGGTAATGTTCCATTTCTGGTCCACGATAATGTTGTGTTTCTGTTTCACGGTAATGTTCCATTTCTGGTCCACGATAATTTTTGTGTTTCTGGTCCACGATAATGTTCGGTTTCACGATAATGTTCCGTTTCTGGTCAACGATAATGTTCGATCTCTGGTCCACGATAATGTTCGGTTTCACGGTAATGTTCCGTCTCTGGTCCACGGTAATGTTCTGTTTCGGTTTCACGGTAATGTTCTGTCTCTGGTCCACGGTAATGTTCTGTCTCTGGTCCACGGTAATGTTCGGTTTCACGGTAATGTTCCGTCTCTGTTCCACGATAATGTTGTGTTTCTGTTTCACGGTAATGTTCCATTTCTGGTCCACGATAATTTTTGTGTTTCTGGTCCACGATAATGTTCGGTTTCACGATAATGTTCCGTTTCTGGTCAACGATAATGTTCTGTTTAGGTTTCACGGTAATGTTCTGTCTCTGGTCCATGATAATATTCCGTCTCTGGTCCACGAAAATGTTCTGTCTCTGATCCACGATAATGTTCTGTCTCTGGTCCGAGATAATGTTCTGTTTCGGTTTCACGGTAATGTTCTGTCTCTGGTCCACGATAATGTTCCGTTTCTGGTCCACGATAATGTTCTGTTTTGGTTTCAAGGTAATGTTCTGTCTGTGGTCCACGGTAATGTTGTGTTTCTGTTTCACGGTAATGTTCCGTTTCTGGTCCACGATAATCTTCTGTTTCGGTTTGACGGTAATGTTCCGTTTCTGGTCCAAGATAATGTTCTGTTTCTGTTTCACGGTAATGTTCAGTTTCTGGTCCATGATAATGTTCTGTTTCACTGTAATGTTCTGTCTCTGGTCCATGGTAATGTTCTGTCTCTGGTCCAGGGTAATGTTCGGTTTCAAGGTAAAGTTCGGTCTCTGGTCCACGGTAATGTTCTTTCTCTGGTCCACGGTAATGTTCTGTCTCTGGTCCACGGTAATGTTCGATCTCTGGTCCACGATAATGTTCGGTTTCACGGTAATGTTCCGTGTCTGGTCCACGATAATGTTCTGTTTCGGTTTCACGGTAATGTTCCGTTTCTGGTCCACGATAATGTTCTGTTTCGGTTTAACGGTAATGTTCCGTCTCTGGTCCACGGTAATGTTCCGTCTCTGGTCCACGATAATGTTGTGTTTCTGTTTCACGTTAATGTTCCGTTTCTGGTCCATGATAATGTTCTGTTTCACGGTAATGTTCTGTCTCTGGTCCATGGTAATTTTCTGTTTCTGGTCCACGGTAATTTTCGGTTTCAAGGTAATGTTCGGTCTCTGGTCCACGGTAATGTTCTGTCTCTGGTCCACGGTAATGTTCTGTCTCTGGTCCACGGTAATGTTCTGTCTCTGGTCCACGATAATGTTCGATCTCTGGTCCACGATAATGTTCGGTTTCACGGTAATGTTCCGTCTCTGGTCCACGATAATGTTCTGTTTCTGTATCACGGTAATGTTCCGTTTCTGGTCCACGATAAAAATTTTTTTCTGTTTCACGGTAATGTTCCGTTCCTGGTCCACGATAATGTTCGGTTTCATGGTAATGTTCCGTCTCTGGTCCACGATAATGTTCCGTCTCTGGTCCACGATAATGTTCCGTCTCTGGTCCGCGATAATGTTCCGTCTTTGGTCCACGATAATGTTCTGTTTCTGTTTCATGGTAATGTTCCGTTTCTGGTCCACGATAATTTTGTGTTTCTGTTTCACGGTAATGTTCCGTTTCTGGTCCACGATAATGTTCTGTTTCGGTTTCACGGTAATGTTCTGTTTCCGTTTCACGGTAATGTTCTGTCTCTGGTCCACGGTAATGTTGTGTTTCTGTTTCACGGTAATGTTCGGTCTCTGGTCCACGATAATGTTCGGTTTCACGATAATGTTCCGTTTCTGGTCCACGATAATGTTCCGTCTCTGGTCCACGATAATGTTGTTTTTCTGTTTCACGGTAATGTTCCGTTTCTGGTCCATGATAATGTTCTGTTTCATGGTAATGTTCTGTCTCTGGTCCATGGTAATATTCTGTGTCTGGTCCACGGTAATGTTCGGTTTCAAGGTAAAGTTCGGTCTCTGGTCCACAGTAATGTTCTTTCTCTGGTCCACGGTAATGTTCTGTCTCTGGTCCACGGAAATGTTCTGTCTCTGGTCCACGGAAATGTTCTGTCTCTGGTCCACGGTAATGTTCTGTCTCTGGTCCACGGTAATGTTCGATCTCTGGTCCACGATAATGTTCGGTTTCACGGTAATGTTCCGTCTCTGGTCCACGATAATTTTGTGTTTCTGTTTCACGGTAATGTTCCGTTTCTGGTCCACGATAATGTTCTGTTTCGGTTTCACGGTAATGTTCTGTCTCTGGTCCACGGTAATGTTCTGTGTCTGGTCCACGATAATGTTCGGTTTCACGGTAATGTTCCGTTTCTGGTCCACGATAATGTTGTGTTTCTGGTCCACGATAATGTTGTGTTACTGTTTCACGTTAATGTTCCGTTTCTGGTCCATGATAATGTTCTGTTTCACGGTAATGTTCTGTCTCTGGTCCATGGTAATTTTCTGTTTCTGGTCCACGGTAATTTTCGGTTTCAAGGTAATGTTCGGTCTCTGGTCCACTGTAATGTTCTGTCTCTGGTCCACGGTAATGTTCTGTCTCTGGTCCACGGTAATGTTCTGTCTCTGGTCCACGATAATGTTCGATCTCTGGTCCACGATAATGTTCGGTTTCACGGTAATGTTCCGTCTCTGGTCCACGATAATGTTCGATTTCTGGTCGACGATAATGTTCGGTTTCACGGGAATGTTCCGTCTCTGGTCCACGATAATGTTCGGTTTCACGGTAATGTTCCATTTCTGGTCCACGGTAATGTTCTGTCTCTGGTCCACGATAATGTTCGGTTTCACGGTAATGTTCTGTCTCTGGTCCACAGTAATGTTCTGTCTCTGGTCCACGGTAATGTTCTGTCTCTGGTACACGGTAATGTTCTGTCTCTGGTCCACGATAATGTTCGATCTCTGGTCCACGATAATGTTCGGTTTCACGGTAATGTTCCGTCTCTGGTCCACAATAATGTTCGATTTCTGGTCGACGATAATGTTTGGTTTCACGGGAATGTTCCGTCTCTGGTCCACGATAATGTTCGGTTTCACGGTAATGTTCCATTTCTGGTCCACGGTAATGTTCTGTCTCTGGTCCACGATAATGTTCGGTTTCACGGTAATGTTCCGTCTCTGGTCCACGATAATGTTGTTTCTGTTTCACGGTAATGTTCCGTTTCTGGTCCACGATAATGTTCTGTTTCGGTTTCACGGTAATGTTCTGTCTCTGGTCCACGGTAATGTTCTGTCTCTGGTCCACGGTAATGTTCGGTTTCACGGTAATGTTCCGTCTCTGTTCCACGATAATGTTGTGTTTCTGTTTCACGGTAATGTTCCATTTCTGGTCCACGATAATTTTTGTGTTTCTGGTCCACGATAATGTTCGGTTTCACGATAATGTTCCGTTTCTGGTCAACGATAATGTTCTGTTTAGGTTTCACGGTAATGTTCTGTCTCTGGTCCATGATAATATTCCGTCTCTGTTCCACGATAATGTTCTGTCTCTGATCCACGATAATGTTCTGTCTCTGGTCCACGATAATGTTCCGTTTCTGGTCCACGATAATGTTCTGTTTCGGTTTCAAGGTAATGTTCTGTCTCTGGTCCACGATAATGTTCCGTTTCTGGTCCACGATAATGTTCTGTTTTGGTTTCAAGGTAATGTTCTGTCTGTGGTCCACGGTAATGTTGTGTTTCTGTTTCACGGTAATGTTCCGTTTCTGGTCCACTTTAATCTTCTGTTTCGGTTTGACGGTAATGTTCCGTTTCTGATCCACGATAATGTTCTGTTTCTGTTTCACGGTAATGTTCAGTTTCTGGTCCATGATAATGTTTTGTTTCACGGTAATGTTCTGTCTCTGGTCCATGGTAATGTTCTGTCTCTGGTCCAGGGTAATGTTCGGTTTCAAGGTAAAGTTCGGTCTCTGGTCCACGGTAATGTTCTGTCTCTGGTCCACGGTAATGTTCTGTCTCTGGTCCACGGTAATGTTCGATCTCTCGTCCACGATAATGTTCGGTTTCACGGTAATGTTCCGTGTCTGGTCCACGATAATGTTCTGTTTCGGTTTCACGGTAATGTTCCGTTTCTGGTCCACGATAATGTTCTGTTTCGGTTTAACGGTAATGTTCCGTCTCTGGTCCACGGTAATGTTCCGTCTCTGGTCCACGATAATGTTGTGTTTCTGTTTCACGTTAATGTTCCGTTTCTGGTCCATGATAATGTTCTGTTTCACGGTAATGTTCTGTCTCTGGTCCATGGTAATTTTCTGTTTCTGGTCCACGGTAATTTTCGGTTTCAAGGTAATGTTCGGTCTCTGGTCCACGGTAATGTTCTGTCTCTGGTCCACGGTAATGTTCTGTCTCTGGTCCACGATAATGTTCGATCTCTGGTCCACGATAATGTTCGGTTTCACGGTAATGTTCCGTCTCTGGTCCACGATAATGTTCTGTTTCTGTATCACGGTAATGTTCCGTTTCTGGTCCACGATAATTTTTTGTTTCTGTTTCATGGTAATGTTCCGTTCCTGGTCCACGATAATGTTCGGTTTCATGGTAATGTTCTGTCTCTGGTCCACGGTAATGTTCTGTGTCTGGTCCACGATAATGTTCGGTTTCACGGTAATGTTCCGTCTCTTGTCCACGATAATGTTCCGTCTTTGGTCCACGATAATGTTCTGTTTCTGTTTCATGGTAATGTTCCGTTTCTGGTCCACGATAATTTTGTGTTTCTGTTTCACGGTAATGTTCCGTTTCTGGTCCACGATAATGTTCTGTTTCGGTTTCACGGTAATGTTCTGTTTCCGTTTCACGGTAATGTTCTGTCTCTGGTCCACGGTAATGTTGTGTTTCTGTTTCACGGTAATGTTCGGTCTCTGGTCCACGATAATGTTCGGTTTCACGATAATGTTCCGTTTCTGGTCCACGATAATGTTCCGTCTCTGGTCCACGATAATGTTGTTTTTCTGTTTCACGGTAATGTTCCGTTTCTGGTCCATGATAATGTTCTGTTTCATGGTAATGTTCTGTCTCTGGTCCATGGTAATATTCTGTCTCTGGTCCACGGTAATGTTCGGTTTCAAGGTAAAGTTCGGTCTCTGGTCCACAGTAATGTTCTGTCTCTGGTCCACGGTAATGTTCTGTCTCTGGTCCACGGAAATGTTCTGTCTCTGGTCCACGGAAATGTTCTGTCTCTGGTCCACGGTAATGTTCTGTCTCTGGTCCACGGTAATGTTCGATCTCTGGTCCACGATAATGTTCGGTTTCACGGTAATGTTCCGTTTCTGGTCCACGATAATCTTCTGTTTCGGTTTCACGGTAATGTTCTGTCTCTGGTCCACGGTAATGTTCTGTGTCTGGTCCACGATAATGTTCGGTTTCACGGTAATGTTCCGTTTCTGGTCCACGATAATGTTGTGTTTCTGGTCCACGATAATGTTGTGTTACTGTTTCACGTTAATGTTCCGTTTCTGGTCCATGATAATGTTCTGTTTCACGGTAATGTTCTGTCTCTGGTCCATGGTAATTTTCTGTTTCTGGTCCACGGTAATTTTCGGTTTCAAGGTAATGTTCGGTCTCTGGTCCACGGTAATGTTCTGTCTCTGGTCCACGGTAATGTTCTGTCTCTGGTCCACGGTAATGTTCTGTCTCTGGTCCACGATAATGTTCTGTTTCGGTTTCACGGTAATGTTCTGTCTCTGGTCCACGGTAATGTTCTGTGTCTGGTCCACGATAATGTTCGGTTTCACGGTAATGTTCCGTTTCTGGTCCACGATAATGTTGTGTTTCTGGTCCACGATAATGTTGTGTTACTGTTTCACGTTAATGTTCCGTTTCTGGTCCATGATAATGTTCTGTTTCACGGTAATGTTCTGTCTCTGGTCCATGGTAATTTTCTGTTTCTGGTCCACGGTAATTTTCGGTTTCAAGGTAATGTTCGGTCTCTGGTCCACTGTAATGTTCTGTCTCTGGTCCACGGTAATGTTCTGTCTCTGGTCCACGGTAATGTTCTGTCTCTGGTCCACGATAATGTTCGATCTCTGGTCCACGATAATGTTCGGTTTCACGGTAATGTTCCGTCTCTGGTCCACGATAATGTTCGATTTCTGGTCGACGATAATGTTCGGTTTCACGGGAATGTTCCGTCTCTGGTCCACGATAATGTTCGGTTTCACGGTAATGTTCCATTTCTGGTCCACGGTAATGTTCTGTCTCTGGTCCACGATAATGTTCGGTTTCACGGTAATGTTCTGTCTCTGGTCCACAGTAATGTTCTGTCTCTGGTCCACGGTAATGTTCTGTCTCTGGTACACGGTAATGTTCTGTCTCTGGTCCACGATAATGTTCGATCTCTGGTCCACGATAATGTTCGGTTTCACGGTAATGTTCCGTCTCTGGTCCACAATAATGTTCGATTTCTGGTCGACGATAATGTTTGGTTTCACGGGAATGTTCCGTCTCTGGTCCACGATAATGTTCGGTTTCACGGTAATGTTCCATTTCTGGTCCACGGTAATGTTCTGTCTCTGGTCCACGATAATGTTCGGTTTCACGGTAATGTTCCGTCTCTGGTCCACGATAATGTTGTTTCTGTTTCACGGTAATGTTCCGTTTCTGGTCCACGATAATGTTCTGTTTCGGTTTCACGGTAATGTTCTGTCTCTGGTCCACGGTAATGTTCTGTCTCTGGTCCACGGTAATGTTCGGTTTCACGGTAATGTTCCGTCTCTGTTCCACGATAATGTTGTGTTTCTGTTTCACGGTAATGTTCCATTTCTGGTCCACGATAATTTTTGTGTTTCTGGTCCACGATAATGTTCGGTTTCACGATAATGTTCCGTTTCTGGTCAACGATAATGTTCTGTTTAGGTTTCACGGTAATGTTCTGTCTCTGGTCCATGATAATATTCCGTCTCTGTTCCACGATAATGTTCTGTCTCTGATCCACGATAATGTTCTGTCTCTGGTCCACGATAATGTTCCGTTTCTGGTCCACGATAATGTTCTGTTTCGGTTTCAAGGTAATGTTCTGTCTCTGGTCCACGATAATGTTCCGTTTCTGGTCCACGATAATGTTCTGTTTTGGTTTCAAGGTAATGTTCTGTCTGTGGTCCACGGTAATGTTGTGTTTCTGTTTCACGGTAATGTTCCGTTTCTGGTCCACTTTAATCTTCTGTTTCGGTTTGACGGTAATGTTCCGTTTCTGATCCACGATAATGTTCTGTTTCTGTTTCACGGTAATGTTCAGTTTCTGGTCCATGATAATGTTTTGTTTCACGGTAATGTTCTGTCTCTGGTCCATGGTAATGTTCTGTCTCTGGTCCAGGGTAATGTTCGGTTTCAAGGTAAAGTTCGGTCTCTGGTCCACGGTAATGTTCTGTCTCTGGTCCACGGTAATGTTCTGTCTCTGGTCCACGGTAATGTTCGATCTCTCGTCCACGATAATGTTCGGTTTCACGGTAATGTTCCGTGTCTGGTCCACGATAATGTTCTGTTTCGGTTTCACGGTAATGTTCCGTTTCTGGTCCACGATAATGTTCTGTTTCGGTTTAACGGTAATGTTCCGTCTCTGGTCCACGGTAATGTTCCGTCTCTGGTCCACGATAATGTTGTGTTTCTGTTTCACGTTAATGTTCCGTTTCTGGTCCATGATAATGTTCTGTTTCACGGTAATGTTCTGTCTCTGGTCCATGGTAATTTTCTGTTTCTGGTCCACGGTAATTTTCGGTTTCAAGGTAATGTTCGGTCTCTGGTCCACGGTAATGTTCTGTCTCTGGTCCACGGTAATGTTCTGTCTCTGGTCCACGATAATGTTCGATCTCTGGTCCACGATAATGTTCGGTTTCACGGTAATGTTCCGTCTCTGGTCCACGATAATGTTCTGTTTCTGTATCACGGTAATGTTCCGTTTCTGGTCCACGATAATTTTTTGTTTCTGTTTCATGGTAATGTTCCGTTCCTGGTCCACGATAATGTTCGGTTTCATGGTAATGTTCTGTCTCTGGTCCACGGTAATGTTCTGTGTCTGGTCCACGATAATGTTCGGTTTCACGGTAATGTTCCGTCTCTTGTCCACGATAATGTTCCGTCTTTGGTCCACGATAATGTTCTGTTTCTGTTTCATGGTAATGTTCCGTTTCTGGTCCACGATAATTTTGTGTTTCTGTTTCACGGTAATGTTCCGTTTCTGGTCCACGATAATGTTCTGTTTCGGTTTCACGGTAATGTTCTGTTTCCGTTTCACGGTAATGTTCTGTCTCTGGTCCACGGTAATGTTGTGTTTCTGTTTCACGGTAATGTTCGGTCTCTGGTCCACGATAATGTTCGGTTTCACGATAATGTTCCGTTTCTGGTCCACGATAATGTTCCGTCTCTGGTCCACGATAATGTTGTTTTTCTGTTTCACGGTAATGTTCCGTTTCTGGTCCATGATAATGTTCTGTTTCATGGTAATGTTCTGTCTCTGGTCCATGGTAATATTCTGTCTCTGGTCCACGGTAATGTTCGGTTTCAAGGTAAAGTTCGGTCTCTGGTCCACAGTAATGTTCTGTCTCTGGTCCACGGTAATGTTCTGTCTCTGGTCCACGGAAATGTTCTGTCTCTGGTCCACGGAAATGTTCTGTCTCTGGTCCACGGTAATGTTCTGTCTCTGGTCCACGGTAATGTTCGATCTCTGGTCCACGATAATGTTCGGTTTCACGGTAATGTTCCGTTTCTGGTCCACGATAATCTTCTGTTTCGGTTTCACGGTAATGTTCTGTCTCTGGTCCACGGTAATGTTCTGTGTCTGGTCCACGATAATGTTCGGTTTCACGGTAATGTTCCGTTTCTGGTCCACGATAATGTTGTGTTTCTGGTCCACGATAATGTTGTGTTACTGTTTCACGTTAATGTTCCGTTTCTGGTCCATGATAATGTTCTGTTTCACGGTAATGTTCTGTCTCTGGTCCATGGTAATTTTCTGTTTCTGGTCCACGGTAATTTTCGGTTTCAAGGTAATGTTCGGTCTCTGGTCCACGGTAATGTTCTGTCTCTGGTCCACGGTAATGTTCTGTCTCTGGTCCACGGTAATGTTCTGTCTCTGGTCCACGATAATGTTCGATCTCTGGTCCACGATAATGTTCGGTTTCACGGTAATGTTCCGTCTCTGGTCCACGATAATGTTCGATTTCTGGTCGACGATAATGTTCGGTTTCACGGGAATGTTCCGTCTCTGGTCCACGATAATGTTAGGTTTCACGGTAATGTTCCATTTCTGGTCCACGGTAATGTTCTGTCTCTGGTCCACGATAATGTTCGATCTCTGGTCCACGATAATGTTCGGTTTCACGGTAATGTTCCGTCTCTGGTCCACGATAATGTTGTTTCTGTTTCACGGTAATGTTCCGTTTCTGGTCCACGATAATGTTCTGTTTCGGTTTCACGGTAATGTTCTGTCTCTGGTCCACGGTAATGTTCGATCTCTGGTCCACGATAATGTTCGGTTTCACGGTAATGTTCCGTCTCTGGTCCACGATAATGTTGTTTCTGTTTCACGGTAATGTTCCGTTTCTGGTCCACGATAATGTTCTGTTTCGGTTTCACGGTAATGTTCTGTCTCTGGTCCACGGTAATGTTCTGTCTCTGGTCCACGGTAATGTTCGGTTTCACGGTAATGTTCCGTCTCTGTTCCACAATAATGTTGTGTTTCTGTTTCACGGTAATGTTCCATTTCTGTTCCACGATAATTTTGTGTTTCTGGTCCACGATAATGTTCGGTTTCACGATAATGTTCCGTTTCTGGTCAACGATAATGTTCTGCTTAGGTTTCACGGTAATGTTCCGTTTCTGGTCCACGATAATGTTCGGTTTCACGGTAATGTTCTGTCTCTGGTCCACGGTAATGTTCTGTGTCTGGTCCACGATAATGTTCGGTTTCACGGTAATGTTCCGTCTCTGGTCCACGATAATGTTCCGTCTTTGGTCCACGATAATGTTCTGTTTCTGTTTCACGGTAATGTTCCGTTTCTGGTCCACGATAATTTTGTGTTTCTGTTTCACGGTAATGTTCCGTTTCTGGTCCACGATAATGTTCTGTTTCGGTTACACGGTAATGTTCCGTTTCTGGTCCACGGTAATTTTCCGTTTCTGGTACACGATAATGTTCCGTTTCTTGTCCACGATAATGTTCCGTTTCTGGTCCACGATAATGTTCCGTTTCTGGTCCACGATAATGTTCCGTTTCTGGTCCACGATAATGTTCCGTTTCTGGTCCACGATAATGTTCTGTTTCTGTTTCAGGGTAATGTTCCGTTTCTGGTCCATGATAATGTTCTGTTTCACAGTAATGTTCTGTCTCTGGTCCATGGTAGAGTTCTGTCTCTGGTCCACGGTAATGTTCTGTTTCATGGTAATGTTCTGTCTCTGGTCCATGGTAATGTTCTGTCTCTGGTCCACGGTAACGTTCGGTTTCAAGGTAAAGTTCGGTCTCTGGTCCACGGTAATGTTCTGTCTCTGGTCCACGGTAATGTTCTGTCTCTGGTCCACGGTAATGTTCGATCTCTGGTCCACGATAATGTTTGGTTTCACGGTAATGTTCCGTCTCTGGTCCACGATAATGTTGTGTTTCTAGTTCACGGTAATGTTCCGTTTCTGGTCCACGATAATTTTGTGTTTCTGTTTCACGGTAATGTTCCGTTTCTGGTCCACGATAATGTTCCGTCTTTGGTCCACGATAATGTTCTGTCTCTGGTCCATGATAATGTTCCGTTTCTGGTCCACGATAATGTTCTGTTTCGGTTTCACAGTAATGTTCTGTCTCTGGTCCACGGTAATGTTCTGTGTCTGGTCCACGATAATGTTCGGTTTCACGGTAATGTTCCGTCTCTGGTCCACGATAATGTTCCGTCTTTGGTCCACGATAATGTTCCGTTTCTGGTCCACGATAATGTTCTGTTTCGGTTTCACGATAATGTTTGGTTTCACGGTAATGTTCTGGTCCACGGTAATGTTCTGGTCCACAGTAATGTTCCGTCTCTGGTCCACGATAATGTTGTGTTTCTGTTTCACGTTAATGTTCCGTTTCTGGTCCATGATAATGTTCTGTTTCACGGTAATGTTCTGTCTCTGGTCCATGGTAATTTTCTGTTTCTGGTCCACGGTAATTTTCGGTTTCAAGGTAATGTTCGGTCTCTGGTCCACGGTAATGTTCTGTCTCTGGTCCACGGTAATGTTCTGTCTCTGGTCCACGGTAATGTTCTGTCTCTGGTCCACGGTAATGTTCTGTCTCTGGTCCACGATAATGTTGGATCTCTGGTCCACGATAATGTTCGGTTTCACGGTAATGTTCCGTCTCTGGTCCACGATAATGTTCGATTTCTGGTCGACGATAATGTTTGGTTTCACGGGAATGTTCCGTCTCTGGTCCACGATAATGTTCGGTTTCACGGTAATGTTCCATTTCTGGTCCACGGTAATGTTCTGTCTCTGGTCCACGATAATGTTCGGTTTCACGGTAATGTTCCGTCTCTGGTCCACGATAATGTTGTTTCTGTTTCACGGTAATGTTCCGTTTCTGGTCCACGATAATGTTCTGTTTCGGTTTCACGGTAATGTTCTGTCTCTGGTCCACGGTAATGTTCTGTCTCTGGTCCACGGTAATGTTGTGTTTCTGTTTCACGGTAATGTTCGGTCTTTGGTCCACGATAATGTTCGGTTTCACGATAATGTTCCGTTTCTGGTCCACGATAATGTTCCGTCTCTGGTCCACGATAATGTTGTTTTTCTGTTTCACGGTAATGTTCCGTTTCTGGTCCATGATAATGTTCTGTTTCATGGTAATGTTCTGTCTCTGGTCCATGGTAATATTCTGTCTCTGGTCCACGGTAATGTTCGGTTTCAAGGTAAAGTTCGGTCTCTGGTCCACAGTAATGTTCTGTCTCTGGTCCACGGTAATGTTCTGTCTCTGGTCCACGGAAATGTTCTCTCTCTGGTCCACGGAAATGTTCTGTCCCTGGTCCACAGTAATGTTCTGTCTCTGGTCCACGGTAATGTTCGATCTCTGGTCACCGATAATGTTCGGTTTCACGGTAATGTTCCGTCTCTGGTCCACGATAATTTTGTGTTTCTGTTTCACGGTAATGTTCCGTTTCTGGTCCACGATAATGTTCTGTTTCGGTTTCACGGTAATGTTCTGTCTCTGGTCCACGGTAATGTTCTGTGTCTGGTCCACGATAATGTTCGGTTTCACGGTAATGTTCCGTTTCTGGTCCACGATAATGTTGTGTTTCTGGTCCACGATAATGTTGTGTTACTGTTTCACGTTACTGTTCCGTTTCTGGTCCATGATAATGTTCTGTTTCACGGTAATGTTCTGTCTCTGGTCCATGGTAATTTTCTGTTTCTGGTCCACGGTAATTTTCGGTTTCAAGGTAATGTTCGGTCTCTGGTCCACGGTAATGTTCTGTCTCTGGTCCACGGTAATGTTCTGTCTCTGGTCCACGGTAATGTTCTGTCTCTGGTCCACGATAATGTTCGATCTCTGGTCCACGATAATGTTCGGTTTCACGGTAATGTTCCGTCTCTGGTCCACGATAATGTTCGATTTCTGGTCGACGATAATGTTCGGTTTCACGGGAATGTTCCGTTTCTGGTCCACGATAATGTTCGGTTTCACGGTAATGTTCCATTTCTGGTCCACGGTAATGTTCTGTCTCTGGTCCACGATAATGTGCGATCTCTGGTCCACGATAATGTTCGGTTTCACGGTAATGTTCCGTCTCTGGTCCACGATAATGTTGTTTCTGTTTCACGGTAATGTTCCGTTTCTGGTCCACGATAATGTTCTGTTTCGGTTTCACGGTAATGTTCTGTCTCTGGTCCACGGTAATGTTCTGTCTCTGGTCCACGGTAATGTTCGGTTTCACGGTAATGTTCCGTCTCTGTTCCACAATAATGTTCTGTTTCCGTTTCACGGTAATGTTCTGTCTCTGGTCCACGGTAATGTTGCGTTTCTGTTTCACGGTAATGTTCTGTCTCTGGTTCACGGTAATGTTCTGTCTCTGGTCCACGCTAATGTTCTGTTTCTGTTTCACGGTAATGTTCCGTTTCTGGTCCACTATAATGTTGTGTTTCTGTTTCACGGTAATGTTCCGTTTCTGGTCCACGATAATGTTCTGTTTCGGTTTCATGGTAATGTTTGGTCTCTGGTCCACGGTAATGTTCGGTTTCACGGTAATGTTCGGTCTCTGGTCCACGATAATGCTCGGTTTCACGATAATGTTCGGTTTCACGGTAATGTTCTGGTCCACGGTAATGTTCTGGTCCACGGTAATGTTCCGTCTCTGGTCCACAGTAATGTTCTGGTCCACGGTAATGTTCTGGTCCACGGTAATGTTCCGTCTCTGGTCCACAGTAATGTTCCGTCTCTGGTCCACGATAATGTTGTGTTTCTGTTTCACGGTAATGTTCCGTTTCTGGTCCATGATAATGTTCTGTTTCACGGTAATGTTCTGTCTCTGGTCCATGGTAATTTTCTGTTTCTGGTCCACGGTAATGTTCCGTATCTGGTCCATGGTAATGTTTGGTTTCACGGTAATGTTCCATTTCTGGTCCACGGTAATGTTCTGTCTCTGGTCCACGATAATGTTCGATTTCTGGTCGACGATAATGTTCGGTTTCACGGTAATGTTCCGTCTCTGGTCCACGATAATGTTCGGTTTCACGGTAATGTTCCATTTCTGGTCCACGGTAATGTTCTGTCTCTGGTCCACGATAATGTTCGATCTCTGGTCCACGATAATGTTCGGTTTCACGGTAATGTTCCGTCTCTGGTCCACGATAATGTTGTGTTTCTGTTTCACGGTAATGTTCCGTTTCTGGTCCACGATAATGTTCTGTTTCGGTTTCACGGTAATGTTCTGTCTCTGGTCCACGGTAATGTTCTGTCTCTGGTCCACGGTAATGTTCGGTTTCACGGTAATGTTCCGTCTCTGTTCCACGATAATGTTGTGTTTCTGTTTCACGGTATCGTTCCATTTCTGGTCCACGATAATTTTGTGTTTCTGGTCCACGATAATGTTCGGTTTCACGATAATGTTCCGTTTCTGGTCAATGATAATGTTCTGTTTAGGTTTCACGGTAATGTTCTGTCTCTGGTCCATGATAATATTCCGTCTCTGGTCCACGATAATGTTCTGTCTCTGATCCACGATAATGTTCTGTCTCTGGTCCACGATAATGTTCCGTTTCTGGTCCAAGATAATGTTCCGTTTCTGGTCCACGATAATGTTCTGTTTTGGTTTAGACGTAATGTTCTGTCTCTGGTCCACGATAATCTTCTGTTTCGGTTTCACGGTAATGTTCCGTTTCTGGTCCACGATAATGTTCTGTTTCTGTTTCACGGTAATGTTCTGTTTCTGGTCCATGATAATGTTCTGTTTCACGGTAATGTTCTGTCTCTGGTCCATGGTAATGTTCTGTCTCTGGTCCAGGGTAATGTTCGGTTTCAAGGTAAAGTTCGGTCTCTGGTCCACGGTAATGTTCTGTCTCTGGTCCACGGTAATGTTCTGTTTCGGTTTAACGGTAATGTTCCGTCTCTGGTCCACGGTAATGTTCCGTCTCTGGTCCACGATAATGTTGTGTTTCTGTTTCACGTTAATGTTCCGTTTCTGGTCCATGATAATGTTCTGTTTCACGGTAATGTTCTGTCTCTGGTCCATGGTAATTTTCTGTTTCTGGTCCACGGTAATTTTCGGTTTCAAGGTAATGTTCGGTCTCTGGTCCACGGTAATGTTCTGTCTCTGGTCCACGGTAATGTTCTGTCTCTGGTCCACGGTAATGTTCTGTCTCTGGTCCACGGTAATGTTCTGTCTCTGGTCCACGATAATGTTCGATCTCTGGTCCACGATAATGTTCGGTTTCACGATAATGTTCCGTCTCTGGTCCACGATAATGTTCGATTTCTGGTCGACGATAATGTTTGGTTTCACGGGAATGTTCCGTCTCTGGTCCACGATAATGTTCGGTTTCACGGTAATGTTCCATTTCTGGTCCACGGTAATGTTCTGTCTCTGGTCCACGATAATGTTCGGTTTCACGGTAATGTTCCGTCTCTGGTCCACGATAATGTTGTTTCTGTTTCACGGTAATGTTCCGTTTCTGGTCCACGATAATGTTCTGTTTCGGTTTCACGGTAATGTTCTGTCTCTGGTCCACGGTAATGTTCTGTCTCTGGTCCACGGTAATGTTCGGTTTCACGGTAATGTTCCGTCTCTGTTCCACGATAATGTTGTGTTTCTGTTTCACGGTAATGTTCCATTTCTGGTCCACGATAATGTTGTGTTTCTGTTTCACGGTAATGTTCCATTTCTGGTCCACGATAATTTTTGTGTTTCTGGTCCACGATAATGTTCGGTTTCACGATAATGTTCCGTTTCTGGTCAACGATAATGTTCGATCTCTGGTCCACGATAATGTTCGGTTTCACGGTAATGTTCCGTCTCTGGTCCACGGTAATGTTCTGTTTCGGTTTCACGGTAATGTTCTGTCTCTGGTCCACGGTAATGTTCTGTCTCTGGTCCACGGTAATGTTCGGTTTCACGGTAATGTTCCGTCTCTGTTCCACGATAATGTTGTGTTTCTGTTTCACGGTAATGTTCCATTTCTGGTCCACGATAATTTTTGTGTTTCTGGTCCACGATAATGTTCGGTTTCACGATAATGTTCCGTTTCTGGTCAACGATAATGTTCTGTTTAGGTTTCACGGTAATGTTCTGTCTCTGGTCCATGATAATATTCCGTCTCTGGTCCACGAAAATGTTCTGTCTCTGATCCACGATAATGTTCTGTCTCTGGTCCGAGATAATGTTCTGTTTCGGTTTCACGGTAATGTTCTGTCTCTGGTCCACGATAATGTTCCGTTTCTGGTCCACGATAATGTTCTGTTTTGGTTTCAAGGTAATGTTCTGTCTGTGGTCCACGGTAATGTTGTGTTTCTGTTTCACGGTAATGTTCCGTCTCTGGTCCACGATAATCTTCTGTTTCGGTTTGACGGTAATGTTCCGTTTCTGGTCCAAGATAATGTTCTGTTTCTGTTTCACGGTAATGTTCAGTTTCTGGTCCATGATAATGTTCTGTTTCACGGTAATGTTCTGTCTCTGGTCCATGGTAATGTTCTGTCTCTGGTCCAGGGTAATGTTCGGTTTCAAGGTAAAGTTCGGTCTCTGGTCCACGGTAATGTTCTTTCTCTGGTCCACGGTAATGTTCTGTCTCTGGTCCACGGTAATGTTCGATCTCTGGTCCACGATAATGTTCGGTTTCACGGTAATGTTCCGTGTCTGGTCCACGATAATGTTCTGTTTCGGTTTCACAGTAATGTTCCGTTTCTGGTCCACGATAATGTTCTGTTTCGGTTTAACGGTAATGTTCCGTCTCTGGTCCACGGTAATGTTCCGTCTCTGGTCCACGATAATGTTGTGTTTCTGTTTCACGTTAATGTTCCGTTTCTGGTCCATGATAATGTTCTGTTTCACGGTAATGTTCTGTCTCTGGTCCATGGTAATTTTCTGTTTCTGGTCCACGGTAATTTTCGGTTTCAAGGTAATGTTCGGTCTCTGGTCCACGGTAATGTTCTGTCTCTGGTCCACGGTAATGTTCTGTCTCTGGTCCACGGTAATGTTCTGTCTCTGGTCCACGATAATGTTCGATCTCTGGTCCACGATAATGTTCGGTTTCACGGTAATGTTCCGTCTCTGGTCCACGATAATGTTCTGTTTCTGTATCACGGTAATGTTCCGTTTCTGGTCCACGATAAATTTTTTTTTCTGTTTCACGGTAATGTTCCGTTCCTGGTCCACGATAATGTTCGGTTTCATGGTAATGTTCCGTCTCTGGTCCACGATAATGTTCCGTCTCTGGTCCACGATAATGTTCCGTCTCTGGTCCGCGATAATGTTCCGTCTTTGGTCCACGATAATGTTCTGTTTCTGTTTCATGGTAATGTTCCGTTTCTGGTCCACGATAATTTTGTGTTTCTGTTTCACGGTAATGTTCCGTTTCTGGTCCACGATAATGTTCTGTTTCGGTTTCACGGTAATGTTCTGTTTCCGTTTCACGGTAATGTTCTGTCTCTGGTCCACGGTAATGTTGTGTTTCTGTTTCACGGTAATGTTCGGTCTCTGGTCCACGATAATATTCGGTTTCACGATAATGTTCCGTTTCTGGTCCACGATAATGTTCCGTCTCTGGTCCACGATAATGTTGTTTTTCTGTTTCACGGTAATGTTCCGTTTCTGGTCCATGATAATGTTCTGTTTCATGGTAATGTTCTGTCTCTGGTCCATGGTAATATTCTGTGTCTGGTCCACGGTAATGTTCGGTTTCAAGGTAAAGTTCGGTCTCTGGTCCACAGTAATGTTCTGTCTCTGGTCCACGGTAATGTTCTGTCTCTGGTCCACGGAAATGTTCTGTCTCTGGTCCACGGAAATGTTCTGTCTCTGGTCCACGGTAATGTTCTGTCTCTGGTCCACGGTAATGTTCGATCTCTGGTCCACGATAATGTTCGGTTTCACGGTAATGTTCCGTCTCTGGTCCACGATATTTTTGTGTTTCTGTTTCACGGTAATGTTCCGTTTCTGGTCCACGATAATGTTCTGTTTCGGTTTCACGGTAATGTTCTGTCTCTGGTCCACGGTAATGTTCTGTGTCTGGTCCACGATAATGTTCGGTTTCACGGTAATGTTCCGTTTCTGGTCCACGATAATGTTGTGTTTCTGGTCCACGATAATGTTGTGTTACTGTTTCACGTTAATGTTCCGTTTCTGGTCCATGATAATGTTCTGTTTCACGGTAATGTTCTGTCTCTGGTCCATGGTAATTTTCTGTTTCTGGTCCACGGTAATTTTCGGTTTCAAGGTAATGTTCGGTCTCTGGTCCACTGTAATGTTCTGTCTCTGGTCCACGGTAATGTTCTGTCTCTGGTCCACGGTAATGTTCTGTCTCTGGTCCACGATAATGTTCGATCTCTGGTCCACGATAATGTTCGGTTTCACGGTAATGTTCCGTCTCTGGTCCACGATAATGTTCGATTTCTGGTCGACGATAATGTTCGGTTTCACGGGAATGTTCCGTCTCTGGTCCACGATAATGTTCGGTTTCACGGTAATGTTCCATTTCTGGTCCACGGTAATGTTCTGTCTCTGGTCCACGATAATGTTCGGTTTCACGGTAATGTTCTGTCTCTGGTCCACAGTAATGTTCTGTCTCTGGTCCACGGTAATGTTCTGTCTCTGGTACACGGTAATGTTCTGTCTCTGGTCCACGATAATGTTCGATCTCTGGTCCACGATAATGTTCGGTTTCACGGTAATGTTCCGTCTCTGGTCCACAATAATGTTCGATTTCTGGTCGACGATAATGTTTGGTTTCACGGGAATGTTCCGTCTCTGGTCCACGATAATGTTCGGTTTCACGGTAATGTTCCATTTCTGGTCCACGGTAATGTTCTGTCTCTGGTCCACGATAATGTTCGGTTTCACGGTAATGTTCCGTCTCTGGTCCACGATAATGTTGTTTCTGTTTCACGGTAATGTTCCGTTTCTGGTCCACGATAATGTTCTGTTTCGGTTTCACGGTAATGTTCTGTCTCTGGTCCACGGTAATGTTCTGTCTCTGGTCCACGGTAATGTTCGGTTTCACGGTAATGTTCCGTCTCTGTTCCACGATAATGTTGTGTTTCTGTTTCACGGTAATGTTCCATTTCTGGTCCACGATAATTTTTGTGTTTCTGGTCCACGATAATGTTCGGTTTCACGATAATGTTCCGTTTCTGGTCAACGATAATGTTCTGTTTAGGTTTCACGGTAATGTTCTGTCTCTGGTCCATGATAATATTCCGTCTCTGTTCCACGATAATGTTCTGTCTCTGATCCACGATAATGTTCTGTCTCTGGTCCACGATAATGTTCCGTTTCTGGTCCACGATAATGTTCTGTTTCGGTTTCAAGGTAATGTTCTGTCTCTGGTCCACGATAATGTTCCGTTTCTGGTCCACGATAATGTTCTGTTTTGGTTTCAAGGTAATGTTCTGTCTGTGGTCCACGGTAATGTTGTGTTTCTGTTTCACGGTAATGTTCCGTTTCTGGTCCACTTTAATCTTCTGTTTCGGTTTGACGGTAATGTTCCGTTTCTGATCCACGATAATGTTCTGTTTCTGTTTCACGGTAATGTTCAGTTTCTGGTCCATGATAATGTTCTGTTTCACGGTAATGTTCTGTCTCTGGTCCATGGTAATGTTCTGTCTCTGGTCCAGGGTAATGTTCGGTTTCAAGGTAAAGTTCGGTCTCTGGTCCACGGTAATGTTCTGTCTCTGGTCCACGGTAATGTTCTGTCTCTGGTCCACGGTAATGTTCGATCTCTCGTCCACGATAATGTTCGGTTTCACGGTAATGTTCCGTGTCTGGTCCACGATAATGTTCTGTTTCGGTTTCACGGTAATGTTCCGTTTCTGGTCCACGATAATGTTCTGTTTCGGTTTAACGGTAATGTTCCGTCTCTGGTCCACGGTAATGTTCCGTCTCTGGTCCACGATAATGTTGTGTTTCTGTTTCACGTTAATGTTCCGTTTCTGGTCCATGATAATGTTCTGTTTCACGGTAATGTTCTGTCTCTGGTCCATGGTAATTTTCTGTTTCTGGTCCACGGTAATTTTCGGTTTCAAGGTAATGTTCGGTCTCTGGTCCACGGTAATATTCTGTCTCTGGTCCACGGTAATGTTCTGTCTCTGGTCCACGATAATGTTCGATCTCTGGTCCACGATAATGTTCGGTTTCACGGTAATGTTCCGTCTCTGGTCCACGATAATGTTCTGTTTCTGTATCACGGTAATGTTCCGTTTCTGGTCCACGATAATTTTTTGTTTCTGTTTCATGGTAATGTTCCGTTCCTGGTCCACGATAATGTTCGGTTTCATGGTAATGTTCTGTCTCTGGTCCACGGTAATGTTCTGTGTCTGGTCCACGATAATGTTCGGTTTCACGGTAATGTTCCGTCTCTTGTCCACGATAATGTTCCGTCTTTGGTCCACGATAATGTTCTGTTTCTGTTTCATGGTAATGTTCCGTTTCTGGTCCACGATAATGTTCTGTTTCGGTTTCACGGTAATGTTCTGTTTCCGTTTCACGGTAATGTTCTGTCTCTGGTCCACGGTAATGTTGTGTTTCTGTTTCACGGTAATGTTCGGTCTCTGGTCCACGATAATGTTCGGTTTCACGATAATGTTCCGTTTCTGGTCCACGATAATGTTCCGTCTCTGGTCCACGATAATGTTGTTTTTCTGTTTCACGGTAATGTTCCGTTTCTGGTCCATGATAATGTTCTGTTTCATGGTAATGTTCTGTCTCTGGTCCATGGTAATATTCTGTCTCTGGTCCACGGTAATGTTCGGTTTCAAGGTAAAGTTCGGTCTCTGGTCCACAGTAATGTTCTGTCTCTGGTCCACGGTAATGTTCTGTCTCTGGTCCACGGAAATGTTCTGTCTCTGGTCCACGGAAATGTTCTGTCTCTGGTCCACGGTAATGTTCTGTCTCTGGTCCACGGTAATGTTCGATCTCTGGTCCACGATAATGTTCGGTTTCACGGTAATGTTCCGTTTCTGGTCCACGATAATGTTCTGTTTCGGTTTCACGGTAATGTTCTGTCTCTGGTCCACGGTAATGTTCTGTGTCTGGTCCACGATAATGTTCGGTTTCACGGTAATGTTCGGTTTCTGGTCCACGATAATGTTGTGTTTCTGGTCCACGATAATGTTGTGTTACTGTTTCACGTTAATGTTCCGTTTCTGGTCCATGATAATGTTCTGTTTCACGGTAATGTTCTGTCTCTGGTCCATGGTAATTTTCTGTTTCTGGTCCACGGTAATTTTCGGTTTCAAGGTAATGTTCGGTCTCTGGTCCACGGTAATGTTCTGTCTCTGGTCCACGGTAATGTTCTGTCTCTGGTCCACGGTAATGTTCTGTCTCTGGTCCACGATAATGTTCGATCTCTGGTCCACGATAATGTTCGGTTTCACGGTAATGTTCCGTCTCTGGTCCACGATAATGTTCGATTTCTGGTCGACGATAATGTTCGGTTTCACGGGAATGTTCCGTCTCTGGTCCACGATAATGTTAGGTTTCACGGTAATGTTCCATTTCTGGTCCACGGTAATGTTCTGTCTCTGGTCCACGATAATGTTCGATCTCTGGTCCACGATAATGTTCGGTTTCACGGTAATGTTCCGTCTCTGGTCCACGATAATGTTGTTTCTGTTTCACGGTAATGTTCCGTTTCTGGTCCACGATAATGTTCTGTTTCGGTTTCACGGTAATGTTCTGTCTGTGGTCCACGGTAATGTTCCGTCTCTGTTCCACAATAATGTTGTGTTTCTGTTTCACGGTAATGTTCCATTTCTGTTCCACGATAATTTTGTGTTTCTGGTCCACGATAATGTTCGGTTTCACGATAATGTTCCGTTTCTGGTCAACGATAATGTTCTGCTTAGGTTTCACGGTAATGTTCCGTTTCTGGTCCACGATAATGTTCGGTTTCACGGTAATGTTCTGTCTCTGGTCCACGGTAATGTTCTGTGTCTGGTCCACGATAATGTTCGGTTTCACGGTAATGTTCCGTCTCTGGTCCACGATAATGTTCCGTCTTTGGTCCACGATAATGTTCTGTTTCTGTTTCACGGTAATGTTCCGTTTCTGGTCCACGATAATTTTGTGTTTCTGTTTCACGGTAATGTTCCGTTTCTGGTCCACGATAATGTTCTGTTTCGGTTACACGGTAATGTTCCGTTTCTGGTCCACGGTAATTTTCCGTTTCTGGTACACGATAATGTTCCGTTTCTTGTCCACGATAATGTTCCGTTTCTGGTCCACGATAATGTTCCGTTTCTGGTCCACGATAATGTTCCGTTTCTGGTCCACGATAATGTTCCGTTTCTGGTCCACGATAATGTTCTGTTTCTGTTTCAGGGTAATGTTCCGTTTCTGGTCCATGATAATGTTCTGTTTCACAGTAATGTTCTGTCTCTGGTCCATGGTAGAGTTCTGTCTCTGGTCCACGGTAATGTTCTGTTTCATGGTAATGTTCTGTCTCTGGTCCATGGTAATGTTCTGTCTCTGGTCCACGGTAACGTTCGGTTTCAAGGTAAAGTTCGGTCTCTGGTCCACGGTAATGTTCTGTCTCTGGTCCACGGTAATGTTCTGTCTCTGGTCCACGGTAATGTTCGATCTCTGGTCCACGATAATGTTTGGTTTCACGGTAATGTTCCGTCTCTGGTCCACGATAATGTTGTGTTTCTAGTTCACGGTAATGTTCCGTTTCTGGTCCACGATAATTTTGTGTTTCTGTTTCACGGTAATGTTCCGTTTCTGGTCCACGATAATGTTCCGTCTTTGGTCCACGATAATGTTCTGTCTCTGGTCCATGATAATGTTCCGTTTCTGGTCCACGATAATGTTCTGTTTCGGTTTCACAGTAATGTTCTGTCTCTGGTCCACGGTAATGTTCTGTGTCTGGTCCACGATAATGTTCGGTTTCACGGTAATGTTCCGTCTCTGGTCCACGATAATGTTCCGTCTTTGGTCCACGATAATGTTCCGTTTCTGGTCCACGATAATGTTCTGTTTCGGTTTCACGATAATGTTTGGTTTCACGGTAATGTTCTGGTCCACGGTAATGTTCTGGTCCACAGTAATGTTCCGTCTCTGGTCCACGATAATGTTGTGTTTCTGTTTCACGTTAATGTTCCGTTTCTGGTCCATGATAATGTTCTGTTTCACGGTAATGTTCTGTCTCTGGTCCATGGTAATTTTCTGTTTCTGGTCCACGGTAATTTTCGGTTTCAAGGTAATGTTCGGTCTCTGGTCCACGGTAATGTTCTGTCTCTGGTCCACGGTAATGTTCTGTCTCTGGTCCACGGTAATGTTCTGTCTCTGGTCCACGGTAATGTTCTGTCTCTGGTCCACGATAATGTTGGATCTCTGGTCCACGATAATGTTCGGTTTCACGGTAATGTTCCGTCTCTGGTCCACGATAATGTTCGATTTCTGGTCGACGATAATGTTTGGTTTCACGGGAATGTTCCGTCTCTGGTCCACGATAATGTTCGGTTTCACGGTAATGTTCCATTTCTGGTCCACGGTAATGTTCTGTCTCTGGTCCACGATAATGTTCGGTTTCACGGTAATGTTCCGTCTCTGGTCCACGATAATGTTGTTTCTGTTTCACGGTAATGTTCCGTTTCTGGTCCACGATAATGTTCTGTTTCGGTTTCACGGTAATGTTCTGTCTCTGGTCCACGGTAATGTTCTGTCTCTGGTCCACGGTAATGTTGTGTTTCTGTTTCACGGTAATGTTCGGTCTTTGGTCCACGATAATGTTCGGTTTCACGATAATGTTCCGTTTCTGGTCCACGATAATGTTCCGTCTCTGGTCCACGATAATGTTGTGTTTCTGTTTCACGGTAATGTTCCATTTCTGGTCCACGATAATTTTTGTGTTTCTGGTCCACGATAATGTTCGGTTTCACGATAATGTTCCGTTTCTGGTCAACGATAATGTTCGATCTCTGGTCCACGATAATGTTCGGTTTCACGGTAATGTTCCGTCTCTGGTCCACGATAATGTTGTGTTTCTGTTTCACGGTAATGTTCCGTTTCTGGTCCACGATAATGTTCTGTTTCGGTTTCACGGTAATGTTCTGTCTCTGGTCCACGGTAATGTTCTGTCTCTGGTCCACGGTAATGTTCGGTTTCACGGTAATGTTCCGTCTCTGTTCCACGATAATGTTGTGTTTCTGTTTCACGGTATCGTTCCATTTCTGGTCCACGATAATTTTGTGTTTCTGGTCCACGATAATGTTCGGTTTCACGATAATGTTCCGTTTCTGGTCAATGATAATGTTCTGTTTAGGTTTCACGGTAATGTTCTGTCTCTGGTCCATGATAATATTCCGTCTCTGGTCCACGATAATGTTCTGTCTCTGATCCACGATAATGTTCTGTCTCTGGTCCACGATAATGTTCCGTTTCTGGTCCACGATAATGTTCTGTTTCGGTTTCACGGTAATGTTCTGTCTCTGGTCCACGATAATGTTCCGTTTCTGGTCCACGATAATGTTCTGTTTTGGTTTAGACGTAATGTTCTGTCTCTGGTCCACGGTAATGTTGTGTTTCTGTTTCACGGTAATGTTCCGTTTCTGGTCCACGATAATCTTCTGTTTCGGTTTCACGGTAATGTTCCGTTTCTGGTCCACGATAATGTTCTGTTTCTGTTTCACGGTAATGTTCTGTTTCTGGTCCATGATAATGTTCTGTTTCACGGTAATGTTCTGTCTCTGGTCCATGGTAATGTTCTGTCTCTGGTCCAGGGTAATGTTCGGTTTCAAGGTAAAGTTCGGTCTCTGGTCCACGGTAATGTTCTGTCTCTGGTCCACGGTAATGTTCTGTTTCGGTTTAACGGTAATGTTCCGTCTCTGGTCCACGGTAATGTTCCGTCTCTGGTCCACGATAATGTTGTGTTTCTGTTTCACGTTAATGTTCCGTTTCTGGTCCATGATAATGTTCTGTTTCACGGTAATGTTCTGTCTCTGGTCCATGGTAATTTTCTGTTTCTGGTCCACGGTAATTTTCGGTTTCAAGGTAATGTTCGGTCTCTGGTCCACGGTAATGTTCTGTCTCTGGTCCACGGTAATGTTCTGTCTCTGGTCCACGGTAATGTTCTGTCTCTGGTCCACGGTAATGTTCTGTCTCTGGTCCACGATAATGTTCGATCTCTGGTCCACGATAATGTTCGGTTTCACGGTAATGTTCCGTCTCTGGTCCACGATAATGTTCGATTTCTGGTCGACGATAATGTTTGGTTTCACGGGAATGTTCCGTCTCTGGTCCACGATAATGTTCGGTTTCACGGTAATGTTCCATTTCTGGTCCACGGTAATGTTCTGTCTCTGGTCCACGATAATGTTCGGTTTCACGGTAATGTTCCGTCTCTGGTCCACGATAATGTTGTTTCTGTTTCACGGTAATGTTCCGTTTCTGGTCCACGATAATGTTCTGTTTCGGTTTCACGGTAATGTTCTGTCTCTTGTCCACGGTAATGTTCTGTCTCTGGTCCACGGTAATGTTCGGTTTCACGGTAATGTTCCGTCTCTGTTCCACGATAATGTTGTGTTTCTGTTTCACGGTAATGTTCCATTTCTGGTCCACGATAATTTTTGTGTTTCTGGTCCACGATAATGTTCGGTTTCACGATAATGTTCCGTTTCTGGTCAACGATAATGTTCTGTTTAGGTTTCACGGTAATGTTCTGTCTCTGGTCCATGATAATATTCCGTCTCTGGTCCACGAAAATGTTCTGTCTCTGATCCACGATAATGTTCTGTCTCTGGTCCGAGATAATGTTCTGTTTCGGTTTCACGGTAATGTTCTGTCTCTGGTCCACGATAATGTTCCGTTTCTGGTCCACGATAATGTTCTGTTTTGGTTTCAAGGTAATGTTCTGTCTGTGGTCCACGGTAATGTTGTGTTTCTGTTTCACGGTAATGTTCCGTTTCTGGTCCACGATAATCTTCTGTTTCGGTTTGACGGTAATGTTCCGTTTCTGGTCCAAGATAATGTTCTGTTTCTGTTTCACGGTAATGTTCAGTTTCTGGTCCATGATAATGTTCTGTTTCACGGTAATGTTCTGTCTCTGGTCCATGGTAATGTTCTGTCTCTGGTCCAGGGTAATGTTCGGTTTCAAGGTAAAGTTCGGTCTCTGGTCCACGGTAATGTTCTTTCTCTGGTCCACGGTAATGTTCTGTCTCTGGTCCACGGTAATGTTCGATCTCTGGTCCACGATAATGTTCGGTTTCACGGTAATGTTCCGTGTCTGGTCCACGATAATGTTCTGTTTCGGTTTCACGGTAATGTTCCGTTTCTGGTCCACGATAATGTTCTGTTTCGGTTTAACGGTAATGTTCCGTCTCTGGTCCACGGTAATGTTCCGTCTCTGGTCCACGATAATGTTGTGTTTCTGTTTCACGTTAATGTTCCGTTTCTGGTCCATGATAATGTTCTGTTTCACGGTAATGTTCTGTCTCTGGTCCATGGTAATTTTCTGTTTCTGGTCCACGGTAATTTTCGGTTTCAAGGTAATGTTCGGTCTCTGGTCCACGGTAATGTTCTGTCTCTGGTCCACGGTAATGTTCTGTCTCTGGTCCACGGTAATGTTCTGTCTCTGGTCCACGATAATGTTCGATCTCTGGTCCACGATAATGTTCGGTTTCACGGTAATGTTCCGTCTCTGGTCCACGATAATGTTCTGTTTCTGTATCACGGTAATGTTCCGTTTCTGGTCCACGATAATTTTTTGTTTCTGTTTCACGGTAATGTTCCGTTCCTGGTCCACGATAATGTTCGGTTTCATGGTAATGTTCTTTCTCTGGTCCACGGTAATGTTCTGTGTCTGGTCCACGATAATTTTCGGTTTCACGGTAATGTTCCGTCTCTGGTCCACGATAATGTTCCGTCTTTGGTCCACGATAATGTTCTGTTTCTGTTTCATGGTAATGTTCCGTTTCTGGTCCACGATAATTTTGTGTTTCTGTTTCACGGTAATGTTCCGTTTCTGGTCCACGATAATGTTCTGTTTCGGTTTCACGGTAATGTTCTGTTTCCGTTTCACGGTAATGTTCTGTCTCTGGTCCACGGTAATGTTGTGTTTCTGTTTCACGGTAATGTTCGGTCTCTGGTCCACGATAATGTTCGGTTTCACGATAATGTTCCGTTTCTGGTCCACGATAATGTTCCGTCTCTGGTCCACGATAATGTTGTTTTTCTGTTTCACGGTAATGTTCCGTTTCTGGTCCATGATAATGTTCTGTTTCATGGTAATGTTCTGTCTCTGGTCCATGGTAATATTCTGTGTCTGGTCCACGGTAATGTTCGGTTTCAAGGTAAAGTTCGGTCTCTGGTCCACAGTAATGTTCTGTCTCTGGTCCACGGTAATGTTCTGTCTCTGGTCCACGGAAATGTTCTGTCTCTGGTCCACGGAAATGTTCTGTCTCTGGTCCACGGTAATGTTCTGTCTCTGGTCCACGGTAATGTTCGATCTCTGGTCCACGATAATGTTCGGTTTCACGGTAATGTTCCGTCTCTGGTCCACGATAATTTTGTGTTTCTGTTTCACGGTAATGTTCCGTTTCTGGTCCACGATAATGTTCTGTTTCGGTTTCACGGTAATGTTCTGTCTCTGGTCCACGGTAATGTTCTGTGTCTGGTCCACGATAATATTCGGTTTCACGGTAATGTTCCGTTTCTGGTCCACGATAATGTTGTGTTTCTGGTCCACGATAATGTTGTGTTACTGTTTCACGTTAATGTTCCGTTTCTGGTCCATGATAATGTTCTGTTTCACGGTAATGTTCTGTCTCTGGTCCATGGTAATTTTCTGTTTCTGGTCCACGGTAATTTTCGGTTTCAAGGTAATGTTCGGTCTCTGGTCCACGGTAATGTTCTGTCTCTGGTCCACGGTAATGTTCTGTCTCTGGTCCACGGTAATGTTCTGTCTCTGGTCCACGATAATGTTCGATCTCTGGTCCACGATAATGTTCGGTTTCACGGTAATGTTCCGTCTCTGGTCCACGATAATGTTCGATTTCTGGTCGACGATAATGTTCGGTTTCACGGGAATGTTCAGTCTCTGGTCCACGATAATGTTCGGTTTCACGGTAATGTTCCATTTCTGGTCCACGGTAATGTTCTGTCTCTGGTCCACGATAATGTTCGGTTTCACGGTAATGTTCCATTTCTGGTCCACGGTAATGTTCTGTCTCTGGTCCACGATAATGTTCGATCTCTGGTCCACGATAATGTTCGGTTTCACGGTAATGTTCCGTCTCTGGTCCACGATAATGTTGTTTCTGTTTCACGGTAATGTTCCGTTTCTGGTCCACGATAATGTTCTGTTTCGGTTTCACGGTAATGTTCTGTCTCTGGTCCACGGTAATGTTCTGTCTCTGGTCCACGGTAATGTTCGGTTTCACGGTAATGTTCCGTCTCTGTTCCACAATAATGTTGTGTTTCTGTTTCACGGTAATGTTCCATTTCTGTTCCACGATAATTTTGTGTTTCTGGTCCACGATAATGTTCGGTTTCACGATAATGTTCCGTTTCTGGTCAACGATAATGTTCTGTTTAGGTTTCACGGTAATGTTCCGTTTCTGGTCCACGATAATGTTCGGTTTCACGGTAATGTTCTGTCTCTGGTCCACGGTAATGTTCTGTGTCTGGTCCACGATAATTTTCGGTTTCACGGTAATGTTCCGTCTCTGGTCCACGATAATGTTCCGTCTTTTGTCCACGATAATGTTCTGTTTCTGTTTCATGGTAATGTTCCGTTTCTGGTCCACGATAATTTTGTGTTTCTGTTTCACGGTAATGTTCCGTTTCTGGTCCACGATAATGTTCTGTTTCGGTTTCACGGTAATGTTCTGTTTCCGTTTCACGGTAATGTTCTGTGTCTGGTCCACGGTAATGTTGTGTTTCTGTTTCACGGTAATGTTCGGTCTCTGGTCCACGATAATGTTCGGTTTCACGATAATGTTCCGTTTCTGGTCCACGATAATGTTCCGTCTCAGGTCCACGATAATGTTGTTTTTCTGTTTCACGGTAATGTTCCGTTTCTGGTCCATGATAATGTTCTGTTTCATGGTAATGTTCTGTCTCTGGTCCATGGTAATATTCTGTGTCTGGTCCACGGTAATGTTCGGTTTCAAGGTAAAGTTCGGTCTCTGGTCCACAGTAATGTTCTGTCTCTGGTCCACGGTAATGTTCTGTCTCTGGTCCACGGAAATGTTCTGTCTCTGGTCCACGGAAATGTTCTGTCTCTGGTCCACGGTAATGTTCTGTCTCTGGTCCACGGTAATGTTCGATCTCTGGTCCACGATAATGTTCGGTTTCACGGTAATGTTCCGTCTCTGGTCCACGATAATTTTGTGTTTCTGTTTCACGGTAATGTTCCGTTTCTGGTCCACGATAATGTTCCGTTTCGGTTTCACGGTAATGTTCTGTCTCTGGTCCACGGTAATGTTCTGTGTCTGGTCCACGATAATGTTCGGTTTCACGGTAATGTTCCATTACTGGTCCACGGTAATGTTCGATTTCTGGTCGACGATAATGTTCGGTTTCACGGTAATGTTCCGTCTCTGGTCCACGATAATGTTCGATTTCTGGTCGACGATAATGTTCGGTTTCACGGGAATGTTCAGTCTCTGGTCCACGATAATGTTCGGTTTCACGGTAATGTTCCATTTCTGGTCCACGGTAATGTTCTGTCTCTGGTCCACGATAATGTTCGGTTTCACGGTAATGTTCCATTACTGGTCCACGGTAATGTTCTGTCTCTGGTCCACGATAATGTTCGATCTCTGGTCCACGATAAGTTTCGGTTTCACGGTAATGTTCTGTCTCTGGTCCACGGTAATGTTCTGTGTCTGGTCCACGATAATGTTCGGTTTCACGGTAATGTTCCATTACTGGTCCACGGTAATGTTCGATTTCTGGTCGACGATAATGTTCGGTTTCACGGTAATGTTCCGTCTCTGGTCCACGATAATGTTCGATTTCTGGTCGACGATAATGTTCGGTTTCACGGGAATGTTCAGTCTCTGGTCCACGATAATGTTCGGTTTCACGGTAATGTTCCATTTCTGGTCCACGGTAATGTTCTGTCTCTGGTCCACGATAATGTTCGGTTTCACGGTAATGTTCCATTACTGGTCCACGGTAATGTTCTGTCTCTGGTCCACGATAATGTTCGATCTCTGGTCCACGATAATGTTCGGTTTCACGGTAATGTTCCGTCTCTGGTCCACGATAATGTTGTTTCTGTTTCACGGTAATGTTCCGTTTCTGGTCCACGATAATGTTCTGTTTCGGTTTCACGGTAATGTTCTGTCTCTGGTCCACGGTAATGTTCTGTCTCTGGTCCACGGTAATGTTCGGTTTCACGGTAATGTTCCGTCTCTGTTCCACAATAATGTTGTGTTTCTGTTTCAAGGTAATGTTCCATTTCTGTTCCACGATAATTTTGTGTTTCTGGTCCACGATAATGTTCGGTTTCACGATAATGTTCCGTTTCTGGTCAACGATAATGTTCTGTTTAGGTTTCACGGTAATGTTCCGTTTCTGGTCCACGATAATGTTCGGTTTCACGGTAATGTTCTGTCTCTGGTCCACGGTAATGTTCTGTGTCTGGTCCACGATAATGTTCGGTTTCACGGTAATGTTCCGTCTCTGGTCCACGATAATGTTCCGTCTTTGGTCCACGATAATGTTCTGTTTCTGTTTCACGGTAATGTTCCGTTTCTGGTCCACGATAATTTTGTGTTTCTGTTTCACGGTAATGTTCCGTTTCTGGTCCACGATAATGTTCTGTTTCGGTTACACGGTAATGTTCCGTTTCTGGTCCACGGTAATGTTCCGTTTCTGGTCCACGATAATGTTCCGTTTCTGGTCCACGATAATGTTCCGTTTCTGGTCCACGATAATGTTCCGTTTCTGGTCCACGATAATGTTCCGTTTCTGGTCCACGATAATGTTCCGTTTCTGGTCCACGATAATGTTCTGTTTCTGTTTCAGGGTAATGTTCCGTTTCTGGTCCATGATAATGTTCTGTTTCACAGTAATGTTCTGTCTCTGGTCCATGGTAATGTTCTGTCTCTGGTCCACGGTAATGTTCTGTTTCATGGTAATGTTCTGTCTCTGGTCCACGGTAACGTTCGGTTTCAAGGTAAAGTTCGGTCTCTGGTCCACAGTAATGTTCTGTCTCTGGTCCACGGTAATGTTCTGTCTCTGGTCCACGGTAATGTTCTGTCTCTGGTCCACGATAATGTTCGATCTCTGGTCCACGATAATGTTCGGTTTCACGGTAATGTTCCATTTCTGGTCCACGGTAATGTTCTGTCTCTGGTCCACGATAATGTTCGGTTTCACGGTAATGTTCCGTCTCTGGTCCACGATAATGTTGTTTCTGTTTCACGGTAATGTTCCGTTTCTGGTCCACGGTAATGTTCTGTCTCTGGTCCACGGTAATGTTCGGTTTCACGGTAATGTTCTGTCTCTGTTCCACGATAATGTTGTGTTTCTGTTTCACGGTAATGTTCCATTTCTGGTCCACGATAATTTTTGTGTTTCTGGTCCACGATAATGTTCGGTTTCACGATAATGTTCCGTTTCTGGTCAACGATAATGTTCTGTTTAGGTTTCACGGTAATGTTCTGTCTCTGGTCCATGATAATATTCCGTCTCTGGTCCACGATAATGTTCTGTCTCTGAT
Source organism: Leuresthes tenuis (assembly GCF_036924035.1). Classification (NCBI taxonomy): domain Eukaryota; kingdom Metazoa; phylum Chordata; class Actinopteri; order Atheriniformes; family Atherinopsidae; genus Leuresthes; species Leuresthes tenuis. The sequence goes on from NW_027325355.1 coordinate 24,332,620, forward strand.
CCACGATAATGTTCTGTCTCTGGTCCACGATAATGTTCCGTTTCTGGTCCACGATAATGTTCTGTTTCGGTTTCAAGGTAATGTTCTGTCTCTGGTCCACGATAATGTTCCGTTTCTGGTCCACGATAATGTTCTGTTTTGGTTTCAAGGTAATGTTCTGTCTGTGGTCCACGGTAATGTTGTGTTTCTGTTTCACGGTAATGTTCCGTTTCTGGTCCACGATAATCTTCTGTTTCGGTTTGACGGTAATGTTCCGTTTCTGATCCACGATAATGTTCTGTTTCTGTTTCACGGTAATGTTCAGTTTCTGGTCCATGATAATGTTCTGTTTCACGGTAATGTTCTGTCTCTGGTCCATGGTAATGTTCTGTCTCTGGTCCAGGGTAATGTTCGGTTTCAAGGTAAAGTTCGGTCTCTGGTCCACGGTAATGTTCTGTCTCTGGTCCACGGTAATGTTCTGTCTCTGGTCCACGGTAATGTTCTGTCTCTGGTCCACGGTAATGTTCGATCTCTCGTCCACGATAATGTTCGGTTTCACGGTAATGTTCCGTGTCTGGTCCACGATAATGTTCTGTTTCGGTTTCACGGTAATGTTCCGTTTCTGGTCCACGATAATGTTCTGTTTCGGTTTAACGGTAATGTTCCGTCTCTGGTCCACGGTAATGTTCCGTCTCTGGTCCACGATAATGTTGTGTTTCTGTTTCACGTTAATGTTCCGTTTCTGGTCCATGATAATGTTCTGTTTCACGGTAATGTTCTGTCTCTGGTCCATGGTAATTTTCTGTTTCTGGTCCACGGTAATTTTCGGTTTCAAGGTAATGTTCGGTCTCTGGTCCACGATAATGTTCGATCTCTGGTCCACGATAATGTTCGGTTTCACGGTAATGTTCCGTCTCTGGTCCACGATAATGTTCTGTTTCTGTATCACGGTAATGTTCCGTTTCTGGTCCACGATAATTTTTTTTTTCTGTTTCACGGTAATGTTCCGTTCCTGGTCCACGATAATGTTCGGTTTCATGGTAATGTTCTGTCTCTGGTCCACGGTAATGTTCTGTGTCTGGTCCACGATAATTTTCGGTTTCACGGTAATGTTCCGTCTCTGGTCCACGATAATGTTCCGTCTTTGGTCCACGATAATGTTCTGTTTCTGTTTCATGGTAATGTTCCGTTTCTGGTCCACGATAATTTTGTGTTTCTGTTTCACGGTAATGTTCCGTTTCTGGTCCACGATAATGTTCTGTTTCGGTTTCACGGTAATGTTCTGTTTCCGTTTCACGGTAATGTTCTGTCTCTGGTCCATGGTAATGTTGTGTTTCTGTTTCACGGTAATGTTCGGTCTCTGGTCCACGATAATGTTCGGTTTCACGATAATGTTCCGTTTCTGGTCCACGATAATGTTCCGTCTCTGGTCCACGATAATGTTGTTTTTCTGTTTCACGGTAATGTTCCGTTTCTGGTCCATGATAATGTTCTGTTTCATGGTAATGTTCTGTCTCTGGTCCATGGTAATATTCTGTGTCTGGTCCACGGTAATGTTCGGTTTCAAGGTAAAGTTCGGTCTCTGGTCCACAGTAATGTTCTGTCTCTGGTCCACGGTAATGTTCTGTCTCTGGTCCACGGAAATGTTCTGTCTCTGGTCCACGGAAATGTTCTGTCTCTGGTCCACGGTAATGTTCGATCTCTGGTCCACGATAATGTTCGGTTTCACGGTAATGTTCCGTCTCTGGTCCACGATAATTTTGTGTTTCTGTTTCACGGTAATGTTCCGTTTCTGGTCCACGATAATGTTCTGTTTCGGTTTCACGGTAATGTTCTGTCTCTGGTCCACGGTAATGTTCTGTGTCTGGTCCACGATAATGTTCGGTTTCACGGTAATGTTCCGTTTCTGGTCCACGATAATGTTGTGTTTCTGGTCCACGATAATGTTGTGTTACTGTTTCACGTTAATGTTCCGTTTCTGGTCCATGATAATGTTCTGTTTCACGGTAATGTTCTGTCTCTGGTCCATGGTAATTTTCTGTTTCTGGTCCACGGTAATTTTCGGTTTCAAGGTAATGTTCGGTCTCTGGTCCACTGTAATGTTCTGTCTCTGGTCCACGGTAATGTTCTGTCTCTGGTCCACGGTAATGTTCTGTCTCTGGTCCACGATAATGTTCGATCTCTGGTCCACGATAATGTTCGGTTTCACGGTAATGTTCCGTCTCTGGTCCACAATAATGTTCGATTTCTGGTCGACGATAATGTTTGGTTTCACGGGAATGTTCCGTCTCTGGTCCACGATAATGTTCGGTTTCACGGTAATGTTCCATTTCTGGTCCACGGTAATGTTCTGTCTCTGGTCCACGATAATGTTCGGTTTCACGGTAATGTTCCGTTTCTGGTCCACGATAATGTTCTGTTTCGGTTTCACGGTAATGTTCTGTCTCTGGTCCACGGTAATGTTCTGTCTCTGGTCCACGGTAATGTTCGGTTTCACGGTAATGTTCCGTCTCTGTTCCACGATAATGTTGTGTTTCTGTTTCACGGTAATGTTCCATTTCTGGTCCACGATAATTTTTGTGTTTCTGGTCCACGATAATGTTCGGTTTCACGATAATGTTCCGTTTCTGGTCAACGATAATGTTCTGTTTAGGTTTCACGGTAATGTTCTGTCTCTGGTCCATGATAATATTCCGTCTCTGTTCCACGATAATGTTCTGTCTCTGATCCACGATAATGTTCTGTCTCTGGTCCACGATAATGTTCCGTTTCTGGTCCACGATAATGTTCTGTTTCGGTTTCAAGGTAATGTTCTGTCTCTGGTCCACGATAATGTTCCGTTTCTGGTCCACGATAATGTTCTGTTTTGGTTTCAAGGTAATGTTCTGTCTGTGGTCCACGGTAATGTTGTGTTTCTGTTTCACGGTAATGTTCCGTTTCTGGTCCACTTTAATCTTCTGTTTCGGTTTGACGGTAATGTTCCGTTTCTGATCCACGATAATGTTCTGTTTCTGTTTCACGGTAATGTTCAGTTTCTGGTCCATGATAATGTTCTGTTTCACGGTAATGTTCTGTCTCTGGTCCATGGTAATGTTCTGTCTCTGGTCCAGGGTAATGTTCGGTTTCAAGGTAAAGTTCGGTCTCTGGTCCACGGTAATGTTCTGTCTCTGGTCCACGGTAATGTTCTGTCTCTGGTCCACGGTAATGTTCGATCTCTCGTCCACGATAATGTTCGGTTTCACGGTAATGTTCCGTGTCTGGTCCACGATAATGTTCTGTTTCGGTTTCACGGTAATGTTCCGTTTCTGGTCCACGATAATGTTCTGTTTCGGTTTAACGGTAATGTTCCGTCTCTGGTCCACGGTAATGTTCCGTCTCTGGTCCACGATAATGTTGTGTTTCTGTTTCACGTTAATGTTCCGTTTCTGGTCCATGATAATGTTCTGTTTCACGGTAATGTTCTGTCTCTGGTCCATGGTAATTTTCTGTTTCTGGTCCACGGTAATTTTCGGTTTCAAGGTAATGTTCGGTCTCTGGTCCACGGTAATGTTCTGTCTCTGGTCCACGGTAATGTTCTGTCTCTGGTCCACGATAATGTTCGATCTCTGGTCCACGATAATGTTCGGTTTCACGGTAATGTTCCGTCTCTGGTCCACGATAATGTTCTGTTTCTGTATCACGGTAATGTTCCGTTTCTGGTCCACGATAATTTTTTGTTTCTGTTTCATGGTAATGTTCCGTTCCTGGTCCACGATAATGTTCGGTTTCATGGTAATGTTCTGTCTCTGGTCCACGGTAATGTTCTGTGTCTGGTCCACGATAATGTTCGGTTTCACGGTAATGTTCCGTCTCTTGTCCACGATAATGTTCCGTCTTTGGTCCACGATAATGTTCTGTTTCTGTTTCATGGTAATGTTCCGTTTCTGGTCCACGATAATTTTGTGTTTCTGTTTCACGGTAATGTTCCGTTTCTGGTCCACGATAATGTTCTGTTTCGGTTTCACGGTAATGTTCTGTTTCCGTTTCACGGTAATGTTCTGTCTCTGGTCCACGGTAATGTTGTGTTTCTGTTTCACGGTAATGTTCGGTCTCTGGTCCACGATAATGTTCGGTTTCACGATAATGTTCCGTTTCTGGTCCACGATAATGTTCCGTCTCTGGTCCACGATAATGTTGTTTTTCTGTTTCACGGTAATGTTCCGTTTCTGGTCCATGATAATGTTCTGTTTCATGGTAATGTTCTGTCTCTGGTCCATGGTAATATTCTGTCTCTGGTCCACGGTAATGTTCGGTTTCAAGGTAAAGTTCGGTCTCTGGTCCACAGTAATGTTCTGTCTCTGGTCCACGGTAATGTTCTGTCTCTGGTCCACGGAAATGTTCTGTCTCTGGTCCACGGAAATGTTCTGTCTCTGGTCCACGGAAATGTTCTGTCTCTGGTCCACGGTAATGTTCTGTCTCTGGTCCACGGTAATGTTCGATCTCTGGTCCACGATAATGTTCGGTTTCACGGTAATGTTCCGTCTCTGGTCCACGATAATTTTGTGTTTCTGTTTCACGGTAATGTTCCGTTTCTGGTCCACGATAATGTTCTGTTTCGGTTTCACGGTAATGTTCTGTCTCTGGTCCACGGTAATGTTCTGTGTCTGGTCCACGATAATGTTCGGTTTCACGGTAATGTTCCGTTTCTGGTCCACGATAATGTTGTGTTTCTGGTCCACGATAATGTTGTGTTACTGTTTCACGTTAATGTTCCGTTTCTGGTCCATGATAATGTTCTGTTTCACGGTAATGTTCTGTCTCTGGTCCATGGTAATTTTCTGTTTCTGGTCCACGGTAATTTTCGGTTTCAAGGTAATGTTCGGTCTCTGGTCCACGGTAATGTTCTGTCTCTGGTCCACGGTAATGTTCTGTCTCTGGTCCACGGTAATGTTCTGTCTCTGGTCCACGATAATGTTCGATCTCTGGTCCACGATAATGTTCGGTTTCACGGTAATGTTCCGTCTCTGGTCCACGATAATGTTCGATTTCTGGTCGACGATAATGTTCGGTTTCACGGGAATGTTCCGTCTCTGGTCCACGATAATGTTAGGTTTCACGGTAATGTTCCATTTCTGGTCCACGGTAATGTTCTGTCTCTGGTCCACGATAATGTTCTGTGTCTGGTCCACGATAATGTTCGGTTTCACGGTAATGTTCCGTCTCTGGTCCACGATAATGTTGTTTCTGTTTCACGGTAATGTTCCGTTTCTGGTCCACGATAATGTTCTGTTTCGGTTTCACGGTAATGTTCTGTCTCTGGTCCACGGTAATGTTCTGTCTCTGGTCCACGGTAATGTTCGGTTTCACGGTAATGTTCCGTCTCTGTTCCACAATAATGTTGTGTTTCTGTTTCACGGTAATGTTCCATTTCTGTTCCACGATAATTTTGTGTTTCTGGTCCACGATAATGTTCGGTTTCACGATAATGTTCCGTTTCTGGTCAACGATAATGTTCTGTTTAGGTTTCACGGTAATGTTCCGTTTCTGGTCCACGATAATGTTCGGTTTCACGGTAATGTTCTGTCTCTGGTCCACGGTAATGTTCTGTGTCTGGTCCACGATAATGTTCCGTCTTTGGTCCACGATAATGTTCTGTTTCTGTTTCACGGTAATGTTCCGTTTCTGGTCCACGATAATTTTGTGTTTCTGTTTCACGGTAATGTTCCGTTTCTGGTCCACGATAATGTTCTGTTTCGGTTACACGGTAATGTTCCGTTTCTGGTCCACGGTAATGTTCCGTTTCTGGTCCACGATAATGTTCCGTTTCTGGTCCACGATAATGTTCCGTTTCTGGTCCACGATAATGTTCCGTCTCTGGTCCACGATAATGTTGTTTTTCTGTTTCACGGTAATGTTCCGTTTCTGGTCCATGATAATGTTCTGTTTCATGGTAATGTTCTGTCTCTGGTCCATGGTAATATTCTGTCTCTGGTCCACGGTAATGTTCGGTTTCAAGGTAAAGTTCGGTCTCTGGTCCACAGTAATGTTCTGTCTCTGGTCCACGGTAATGTTCTGTCTCTGGTCCACGGAAATGTTCTGTCTCTGGTCCACGGAAATGTTCTGTCTCTGGTCCACGGTAATGTTCTGTCTCTGGTCCACGGTAATGTTCCATCTCTGGTCCACGATAATGTTCGGTTTCACGGTAATGTTCCGTCTCTGGTCCACGATAATTTTGTGTTTCTGTTTCACGGTAATGTTCCGTTTCTGGTCCACGATAATGTTCTGTTTCGGTTTCACGGTAATGTTCTGTCTCTGGTCCACGGTAATGTTCTGTGTCTGGTCCACGATAATGTTCGGTTTCACGGTAATGTTCCGTTTCTGGTCCACGATAATGTTGTGTTTCTGGTCCACGATAATGTTGTGTTACTGTTTCACGTTAATGTTCCGTTTCTGGTCCATGATAATGTTCTGTTTCACGGTAATGTTCTGTCTCTGGTCCATGGTAATTTTCTGTTTCTGGTCCACGGTAATTTTCGGTTTCAAGGTAATGTTCGGTCTCTGGTCCACGGTAATGTTCTGTCTCTGGTCCACGGTAATGTTCTGTCTCTGGTCCACGGTAATGTTCTGTCTCTGGTCCACGATAATGTTCGATCTCTGGTCCACGATAATGTTCGGTTTCACGGTAATGTTCCGTCTCTGGTCCACGATAATGTTCGATTTCTGGTCGACGATAATGTTCGGTTTCACGGGAATGTTCCGTCTCTGGTCCACGATAATGTTAGGTTTCACGGTAATGTTCCATTTCTGGTCCACGGTAATGTTCTGTCTCTGGTCCACGATAATGTTCTGTGTCTGGTCCACGATAATGTTCGGTTTCACGGTAATGTTCCGTCTCTGGTCCACGATAATGTTGTTTCTGTTTCACGGTAATGTTCCGTTTCTGGTCCACGATAATGTTCTGTTTCGGTTTCACGGTAATGTTCTGTCTCTGGTCTACGGTAATGTTCTGTCTCTGGTCCACGGTAATGTTCGGTTTCACGGTAATGTTCCGTCTCTGTTCCACAATAATGTTGTGTTTCTGTTTCACGGTAATGTTCCATTTCTGTTCCACGATAATTTTGTGTTTCTGGTCCACGATAATGTTCGGTTTCACGATAATGTTCCGTTTCTGGTCAACGATAATGTTCTGTTTCTGGTCAACGATAATGTTCTGTTTAGGTTTCACGGTAATGTTCCGTTTCTGGTCCACGATAATGTTCGGTTTCACGGTAATGTTCTGTCTCTGGTCCACGGTAATGTTCTGTGTCTGGTCCACGATAATGTTCCGTCTTTGGTCCACGATAATGTTCTGTTTCTGTTTCACGGTAATGTTCCGTTTCTGGTCCACGATAATTTTGTGTTTCTGTTTCACGGTAATGTTCCGTTTCTGGTCCACGATAATGTTCTGTTTCGGTTACACGGTAATGTTCCGTTTCTGGTCCACGGTAATGTTCCGTTTCTGGTCCACGATAATGTTCCGTTTCTGGTCCACGATAATGTTCCGTTTCTGGTCCACGATAATGTTCCGTTTCTGGTCCACGATAATGTTCCGTTTCTGGTCCACGATAATGTTCCGTTTCTGGTCCACGATAATGTTCCGTTTCTGGTCCACGATAATGTTCCGTTTCTGGTCCACGATAATGTTCTGTTTCTGTTTCAGGGTAATGTTCCGTTTCTGGTCCATGATAATGTTCTGTTTCACAGTAATGTTCTGTCTCTGGTCCATGGTAATGTTCTGTCTCTGGTCCACGGTAATGTTCTGTTTCATGGTAATGTTTTGTCTCTGGTCCATGGTAATGTTCTGTCTCTGGTCCACGATAATGTTCGATCTCTGGTCCACGATAATGTTCGGTTTCACGGTAATGTTCCGTCTCTGGTCCACGATAATGTTCGATTTCTGGTCGACAATAATGTTCGGTTTCACGGGAATGTTCAGTCTCTGGTCCACGATAATGTTCGGTTTCACGGTAATGTTCCATTTCTGGTCCACGGTAATGTTCTGTCTCTGGTCCACGATAATGTTCGGTTTCACGGTAATGTTCCATTTCTGGTCCACGGTAATGTTCTGTCTCTGGTCCACGATAATGTTCGATCTCTGGTCCACGATAATGTTCGGTTTCACGGTAATGTTCCGTCTCTGGTCCACGATAATGTTGTTTCTGTTTCACGGTAATGTTCCGTTTCTGGTCCACGATAATGTTCTGTTTCGGTTTCACGGTAATGTTCTGTCTCTGGTCCACGGTAATGTTCTGTCTCTGGTCCACGGTAATGTTCGGTTTCACGGTAATGTTCCGTCTCTGTTCCACAATAATGTTGTGTTTCTGTTTCACGGTAATGTTCCATTTCTGTTCCACGATAATTTTGTGTTTCTGGTCCACGATAATGTTCGGTTTCACGATAATGTTCCGTTTCTGGTCAACGATAATGTTCTGTTTAGGTTTCACGGTAATGTTCCGTTTCTGGTCCACGATAATGTTCGGTTTCACGGTAATGTTCTGTCTCTGGTCCACGGTAATGTTCTGTGTCTGGTCCACGATAATGTTCGGTTTCACGGTAATGTTCCGTTTCTGGTCCACGATAATGTTCTGTTTCGGTTTCACGGTAATGTTCTGTCTCTGGTCCACGGTAATGTTCGGTTTCACGGTAATGTTCCGTCTCTGTTCCACAATAATGTTGTGTTTCTGTTTCACGGTAATGTTCCATTTCTGTTCCACGATAATTTTGTGTTTCTGGTCCACGATAATGTTCGGTTTCACGATAATGTTCCGTTTCTGGTCAACGATAATGTTCTGTTTAGGTTTCACGGTAATGTTCCGTTTCTGGTCCACGATAATGTTCGGTTTCACGGTAATGTTCTGTCTCTGGTCCACGGTAATGTTCTGTGTCTGGTCCACGATAATATTCGGTTTCACGGTAATGTTCCGTCTCTGGTCCACGATAATGTTCCGTCTTTGGTCCACGATAATGTTCTGTTTCTGTTTCACGGTAATGTTCCGTTTCTGGTCCACGATAATTTTGTGTTTCTGTTTCACGGTAATGTTCCGTTTCTTGTCCACGATAATGTTCTGTTTCGGTTACACGGTAATGTTCCGTTTCTGGTCCACGGTAATGTTCCGTTTCTGGTCCACGATAATGTTCCGTTTCTGGTCCACGATAATGTTCCGTTTCTGGTCCACGATAATGTTCCGTTTCTGGTCCACGATAATGTTCCGTTTCTGGTCCACGATAATGTTCCGTTTCTGGTCCACGATAATGATCCGTTTCTGGTCCACGATAATGTTCTGTTTCTGTTTCAGGGTAATGTTCCGTTTCTGGTCCATGATAATGTTCTGTTTCACAGTAATGTTCTGTCTCTGGTCCATGGTAATGTTCTGTCTCTGGTCCACGGTAATGTTCTGTTTCATGGTAATGTTCTGTCTCTGGTCCATGGTAATGTTCTGTCTCTGGTCCACGGTAACGTTCGGTTTCAAGGTAAAGTTCGGTCTCTGGTCCACAGTAATGTTCTGTCTCTGGTCCACGGTAATGTTCTGTCTCTGGTCCACGGTAATGTTCTGTCTCTGGTCCACGATAATGTTCGATCTCTGGTCCACGATAATGTTCGGTTTCACGGTAATGTTCCGTCTCTGGTCCACAATAATGTTCGATTTCTGGTCGACGATAATGTTTGGTTTCACGGGAATGTTCCGTCTCTGGTCCACGATAATGTTCGGTTTCACGGTAATGTTCCATTTCTGGTCCACGGTAATGTTCTGTCTCTGGTCCACGATAATGTTCGGTTTCACGGTAATGTTCCGTCTCTGGTCCACGATAATGTTGTTTCTGTTTCACGGTAATGTTCCGTTTCTGGTCCACGATAATGTTCTGTTTCGGTTTCACGGTAATGTTCTGTCTCTGGTCCACGGTAATGTTCTGTCTCTGGTCCACGGTAATGTTCGGTTTCACGGTAATGTTCTGTCTCTGTTCCACGATAATGTTGTGTTTCTGTTTCACGGTAATGTTCCATTTCTGGTCCACGATAATTTTTGTGTTTCTGGTCCACGATAATGTTCGGTTTCACGATAATGTTCCGTTTCTGGTCAACGATAATTTTCTGTTTAGGTTTCACGGTAATGTTCTGTCTCTGGTCCATGATAATATTCCGTCTCTGGTCCACGATAATGTTCTGTCTCTGATCCACAATAATGTTCTGTCTCTGGTCCACGATAATGTTCCGTTTCTGGTCCACGATAATGTTCTGTTTCGGTTTCAAGGTAATGTTCTGTCTCTGGTCCACGATAATGTTCCGTTTCTGGTCCACGATAATGTTCTGTTTTGGTTTCAAGGTAATGTTCTGTCTGTGGTCCACGGTAATGTTGTGTTTCTGTTTCACGGTAATGTTCCGTTTCTGGTCCACGATAATCTTCTGTTTCGGTTTGACGGTAATGTTCCGTTTCTGATCCACGATAATGTTCTGTTTCACGGTAATGTTCAGTTTCTGGTCCATGATAATGTTCTGTTTCACGGTAATGTTCTGTCTCTGGTCCATGGTAATGTTCTGTCTCTGGTCCAGGGTAATGTTCGGTTTCAAGGTAAAGTTCGGTCTCTGGTCCACGGTAATGTTCTGTCTCTGGTCCACGGTAATGTTCTGTCTCTGGTCCACGGTAATGTTCGATCTCTCGTCCACGATAATGTTCGGTTTCACGGTAATGTTCCGTGTCTGGTCCACGATAATGTTCTGTTTCGGTTTCACGGTAATGTTCCGTTTCTGGTCCACGATAATGTTCTGTTTCGGTTTAACGGTAATGTTCCGTCTCTGGTCCACGGTAATGTTCCGTCTCTGGTCCACGATAATGTTGTGTTTCTGTTTCACGTTAATGTTCCGTTTCTGGTCCATGATAATGTTTTGTTTCACGGTAATGTTCTGTCTCTGGTCCATGGTAATTTTCTGTTTCTGGTCCACGGTAATTTTCGGTTTCAAGGTAATGTTCGGTCTCTGGTCCACGGTAATGTTCTGTCTCTGGTCCACGGTAATGTTCTGTCTCTGGTCCACGATAATGTTCGATCTCTGGTCCACGATAATGTTCGGTTTCACGGTAATGTTCCGTCTCTGGTCCACGATAATGTTCCGTCTTTGGTCCACGATAATGTTCTGTTTCTGTTTCATGGTAATGTTCCGTTTCTGGTCCACGATAATTTTGTGTTTCTGTTTCACGGTAATGTTCCGTTTCTGGTCCACGATAATGTTCTGTTTCGGTTTCACGGTAATGTTCTGTTTCCGTTTCACGGTAATGTTCGGTCTCTGGTCCACGATAATGTTCGGTTTCACGATAATGTTCCGTTTCTGGTCCACGATAATGTTCCGTCTCTGGTCCACGATAATGTTGTTTTTCTGTTTCACGGTAATGTTCCGTTTCTGGTCCATGATAATGTTCTGTTTCATGGTAATGTTCTGTCTCTGGTCCATGGTAATATTCTGTCTCTGGTCCACGGTAATGTTCGGTTTCAAGGTAAAGTTCGGTCTCTGGTCCACAGTAATGTTCGGTCTCTGGTCCACGGTAATGTTCTGTCTCTGGTCCACGGAAATGTTCTGTCTCTGGTCCACGGAAATGTTCTGTCTCTGGTCCACGGTAATGTTCTGTCTCTGGTCCACGGTAATGTTCGATCTCTGGTCCACGATAATGTTCGGTTTCACGGTAATGTTCCGTCTCTGGTCCACGATAATTTTGTGTTTCTGTTTCACGGTAATGTTCCGTTTCTGGTCCACGATAATGTTCTGTTTCGGTTTCACGGTAATGTTCTGTCTCTGGTCCACGGTAATGTTCTGTGTCTGGTCCACGATAATGTTCGGTTTCACGGTAATGTTCCGTTTCTGGTCCACGATAATGTTGTGTTTCTGGTCCACGATAATGTTGTGTTACTGTTTCACGTTAATGTTCCGTTTCTGGTCCATGATAATATTCTGTTTCACGGTAATGTTCTGTCTCTGGTCCATGGTAATTTTCTGTTTCTGGTCCACGGTAATTTTCGGTTTCAAGGTAATGTTCGGTCTCTGGTCCACGGTAATGTTCTGTCTCTGGTCCACGGTAATGTTCTGTCTCTGGTCCACGGTAATGTTCTGTCTCTGGTCCACGATAATGTTCGATCTCTGGTCCACGATAATGTTCGGTTTCACGGTAATGTTCCGTCTCTGGTCCACGATAATGTTCGATTTCTGGTCGACGATAATGTTGGGTTTCACGGGAATGTTCCGTCTCTGGTCCACAATAATGTTCGGTTTCACGGTAATGTTCCATTTCTGGTCCACGGTAATGTTCTGTCTCTGGTCCACGATAATGTTCGATCTCTGGTCCACGATAATGTTCGGTTTCACGGTAATGTTCCGTCTCTGGTCCACGATAATGTTGTTTCTGTTTCACGGTAATGTTCCGTTTCTGGTCCACGATAATGTTCTGTTTCGGTTTCACGGTAATGTTCTGTCTCTGGTCCACGGTAATGTTCTGTCTCTGGTCCACGGTAATGTTCGGTTTCACGGTAATGTTCCGTCTCTGTTCCACAATAATGTTGTGTTTCTGTTTCACGGTAATGTTCCATTTCTGTTCCACGATAATTTTGTGTTTCTGGTCCACGATAATGTTCGGTTTCACGATAATGTTCCGTTTCTGGTCAACGATAATGTTCTGCTTAGGTTTCACGGTAATGTTCCGTTTCTGGTCCACGATAATGTTCGGTTTCACGGTAATGTTCTGTCTCTGGTCCACGGTAATGTTCTGTGTCTGGTCCACGATAATGTTCGGTTTCACGGTAATGTTCCGTCTCTGGTCCACGATAATGTTCCGTCTTTGGTCCACGATAATGTTCTGTTTCTGTTTCACGGTAATGTTCCGTTTCTGGTCCACGATAATTTTGTGTTTCTGTTTCACGGTAATGTTCCGTTTCTGGTCCACGATAATGTTCTGTTTCGGTTACACGGTAATGTTCCGTTTCTGGTCCACGGTAATTTTCCGTTTCTGGTCCACGATAATGTTCCGTTTCTGGTCCACGATAATGTTCCGTTTCTGGTCCACGATAATGTTCCGTTTCTGGTCCACGATAATGTTCCGTTTCTGGTCCACGATAATGTTCCGTTTCTGGTCCACGATAATGTTCCGTTTCTGGTCCACGATAATGTTCTGTTTCTGTTTCAGGGTAATGTTCCGTTTCTGGTCCATGATAATGTTCTGTTTCACAGTAATGTTCTGTCTCTGGTCCATGGTAATGTTCTGTCTCTGGTCCACGGTAATGTTCTGTTTCATGGTAATGTTCTGTCTCTGGTCCATGGTTATGTTCTGTCTCTGGTCCACGGTAACGTTCGGTTTCAAGGTAAAGTTCGGTCTCTGGTCCACAGTAATGTTCTGTCTCTGGTCCACGGTAATGTTCTGTCTCTGGTCCACGGTAATGTTCTGTCTCTGGTCCACGGTAATGTTCGGTCTCTGGTCCACGATAATGTTTGGTTTCACGGTAATGTTCCGTCTCTGGTCCACGATAATGTTTGGTTTCACGGTAATGTTCTGTCTCTGGTCCACGGTAATGTTCTGTCTCTGGTCCACGGTAATGTTCGATCTCTGGTCCACGATAATGTTTGGTTTCACGGTAATGTTCCGTCTCTGGTCCACGATAATGTTGTGTTTCTAGTTCACGGTAATGTTCCGTTTCTGGTCCACGATAATTTTGTGTTTCTGTTTCACGGTAATGTTCCGTTTCTGGTCCACGATAATGTTCCGTCTTTGGTCCACGATAATGTTCTGTCTCTGGTCCATGATAATGTTCCGTTTCTGGTCCACGATAATGTTCTGTTTCGGTTTCACGGTAATGTTCTGTCTCTGGTCCACAGTAATGTTCTGTGTCTGGTCCACGATAATGTTCGGTTTCACGGTAATGTTCCGTCTCTGGTCCACGATAATGTTCCGTCTTTGGTCCACGATAATGTTCCGTTTCTGGTCCACGATAATGTTCCGTTTCTGGTCCACGATAATGTTCTGTTTCGGTTTCACGATAATGTTTGGTTTCACGGTAATGTTCTGGTCCACGGTAATGTTCTGGTCCACAGTAATGTTCCGTCTCTGGTCCGCAGTAATGTTCCGTATCTGGTCCATGGTAATGTTCGGTTTCACGGTAATGTTCCATTTCTGGTCCACGGTAATGTTCTGTCTCTGGTCCACGATGATGTTCGATTTCTGGTCGACGATAATGTTCGGTTTCACGGTAATGTTCTGTGTCTGGTCCACTATAATGTTCGGTTTCACGGTAATGTTCCGTCTCTGGTCCACGATAATGTTCCGTCTTTGGTCCACGATAATGTTCTGTTTCTGTTTCACGGTAATGTTCCGTCTCTGGTCCACGATAATGTTGTGTTTCTGTTTCACGGTAATGTTCTGTTTCTGTTCCACGATAATGTTCTATTTCGGTTTCACGGTAATGTTCTGTCTCTGGTCCACGGTAATGTTCTGTCTCTGGTCCACGGTAATGTTCGGTTTCACGGTAATGTTTTGTCTCTGGTCCACGGTAATGTTCTGTTTCTGGTCCACGATAATGTTCGGTTTCACGGTAATGTTCCGTCTCTGGTCCACGATAATGTTGTTTCTGTTTCACGGTAATGTTCCGTTTCTGGTCCACGATAATGTTCTGTTTCGGTTTCACGGTAATGTTCTGTCTCTGGTCCACGGTAATGTTCTGTCTCTGGTCCACGGTAATGTTCGGTTTCACGGTAATGTTCCGTCTCTGTTCCACAATAATGTTGTGTTTCTGTTTCACGGTAATGTTCCATTTCTGTTCCACGATAATTTTGTGTTTCTGGTCCACGATAATGTTCGGTTTCACGATAATGTTCCGTTTCTGGTCAACGATAATGTTCTGTTTAGGTTTCACGGTAATGTTCCGTTTCTGGTCCACGATAATGTTCGGTTTCACGGTAATGTTCTGTCTCTGGTCCACGGTAATGTTCTGTGTCTGGTCCACGATAATGTTCGGTTTCACGGTAATGTTCCGTCTCTGGTCCACGATAATGTTCCGTCTTTGGTCCACGATAATGTTCTGTTTCTGTTTCACGGTAATGTTCTGTTTCTGGTCCACGATAATTTTGTGTTTCTGTTTCACGGTAATGTTCCGTTTCTGGTCCACGATAATGTTCTGTTTCGGTTACACGGTAATGTTCCGTTTCTGGTCCACGGTAATGTTCCGTTTCTGGTCCACGATAATGTTCCGTTTCTGGTCCACGATAATGTTCCGTTTCTGGTCCACGATAATGTTCCGTTTCTGGTCCACGATAATGTTCCGTTTCTGGTCCACGATAATGTTCCGTTTCTGGTCCACGATAATGTTCTGTTTCTGTTTCAGGGTAATGTTCCGTTTCTGGTCCATGATAATGTTCTGTTTCACAGTAATGTTCTGTCTCTGGTCCATGGTAATGTTCTGTCTCTGGTCCACGGTAATGTTCTGTTTCATGGTAATGTTCTGTCTCTGGTCCATGGTAATGTTCTGTCTCTGGTCCACGGTAACGTTCGGTTTCAAGGTAAAGTTCGGTCTCTGGTCCACAGTAATGTTCTGTCTCTGGTCCACGGTAATGTTCTGTCTCTGGTCCACGGTAATGTTCTGTCTCTGGTCCACGGTAATGTTCTGTCTCTGGTCCACGGTAATGTTCTGTCTCTGGTCCACGATAATGTTCGGTTTCACGGTAATGTTCCATTTCTGGTCCACGGTAATGTTCTGTCTCTGGTCCACGATAATGTTTGATCTCTGGTCCACGATAATGTTCGGTTTCACGGTAATGTTCCATCTCTGGTCCACGATAATGTTGTTTCTGTTTCACGGTAATGTTCCGTTTCTGGTCCACGATAATGTTCTGTTTCGGTTTCACGGTAATGTTCTGTCTCTGGTCCACGGTAATGTTCTGTCTCTGGTCCACGGTAATGTTCGGTTTCACGGTAATGTTCCGTCTCTGTTCCACAATAATGTTGTGTTTCTGTTTCACGGTAATGTTCCATTTCTGTTCCACGATAATTTTTTGTTTCTGGTCCACGATAATGTTCGGTTTCACGATAATGTTCCGTTTCTGGTCAACGATAATGTTCTATTTAGGTTTCACGGTAATGTTCCGTTTCTGGTCCACGATAATGTTAGGTTTCACGGTAATGTTCTGTCTCTGGTCCACGGTAATGTTCTGTGTCTGGTCCACGATAATGTTCGGTTTCACGGTAATGTTCCGTCTCTGGTCCACGATAATGTTCCGTCTTTGGTCCACGATAATGTTCTGTTTCTGTTTCACGGTAATGTTCCGTTTCTGGTCCACGATAATTTTGTGTTTCTGTTTCACGGTAATGTTCCGTTTCTGGTCCACGATAATGTTCTGTTTCGGTTACACGGTAATGTTCCGTTTCTGGTCCACGGTAATGTTCCGTTTCTGGTCCACGATAATGTTCCGTTTCTGGTCCACGATAATGTTCCGTTTCTGGTCCACGATAATGTTCCGTTTCTGGTCCACGATAATGTTCCGTTTCTGGTCCACGATAATGTTCCGTTTCTGGTCCACGATAATGTTCCGTTTCTGGTCCACGATAATGTTCTGTTTCTGTTTCAGGGTAATGTTCCGTTTCTGGTCCATGATAATGTTCTGTTTCACAGTAATGTTCTGTCTCTGGTCCATGGTAATGTTCTGTCTCTGGTCCACGGTAATGTTCTGTTTCATGGTAATGTTCTGTCTCTGGTCCATGGTAATGTTCTGTCTCTGGTCCACGGTAACGTTCGGTTTCAAGGTAAAGTTCGGTCTCTGGTCCAAAGTAATGTTCTGTCTCTGGTCCACGGTAATGTTCTGTCTCTGGTCCACGGTAATGTTCTGTCTCTGGTCCACGATAATGTTCGATCTCTGGTCCACGATAATGTTCGGTTTCACAGTAATGTTCCGTCTCTGGTCCACAATAATGTTCGATTTCTGGTCGACGATAATGTTTGGTTTCACGGGAATGTTCCGTCTCTGGTCCATGATAATGTTCTGTTTCACGGTAATGTTCTGTCTCTGGTCCATGGTAATGTTCTGTCTCTGGTCCAGGGTAATGTTCGGTTTCAAGGTAAAGTTCGGTCTCTGGTCCACGGTAATGTTCTGTCTCTGGTCCACGGTAATGTTCTGTTTCGGTTTAACGGTAATGTTCCGTCTCTGGTCCACGGTAATGTTCCGTCTCTGGTCCACGATAATGTTGTGTTTCTGTTTCACGTTAATGTTCCGTTTCTGGTCCATGATAATGTTCTGTTTCACGGTAATGTTCTGTCTCTGGTCCATGGTAATTTTCTGTTTCTGGTCCACGGTAATTTTCGGTTTCAAGGTAATGTTCGGTCTCTGGTCCACGGTAATGTTCTGTCTCCTGTCCACGGTAATGTTCTGTCTCTGGTCCACGGTAATGTTCTGTCTCTGGTCCACGGTAATGTTCTGTCTCTGGTCCACGATAATGTTCGATCTCTGGTCCACGATAATGTTCGGTTTCACGGTAATGTTCCGTCTCTGGTCCACGATAATGTTCGATTTTTGGTCGACGATAATGTTTGGTTTCACGGGAATGTTCCGTCTCTGGTCCATGATAATGTTCGGTTTCACGGTAATGTTCCATTTCTGGTCCACGGTAATGTTCTGTCTCTGGTCCACGATAATGTTCGGTTTCACGGTAATGTTCCGTCTCTGGTCCACGATAATGTTGTTTCTGTTTCACGGTAATGTTCCGTTTCTGGTCCATGATAATGTTCTGTTTCGGTTTCACGGTAATGTTCTGTCTCTGGTCCACGGTAATGTTCTGTCTCTGGTCCACGGTAATGTTCGGTTTCACGGTAATGTTCCGTCTCTGTTCCACGATAATGTTGTGTTTCTGTTTCACGGTAATGTTCCATTTCTGGTCCACGATAATTTTTGTGTTTCTGGTCCACGATAATGTTCGGTTTCACGATAATGTTCCGTTTCTGGTCAACGATAATGTTCTGTTTTGGTTTAGACGTAATGTTCTGTCTGTGGTCCACGGTAATGTTGTGTTTCTGTTTCACGGTAATGTTCCGTTTCTGGTCCACGATAATCTTCTGTTTCGGTTTCACGGTAATGTTCCGTTTCTGGTCCACCATAATGTTCTGTTTCTGTTTCACGGTAATGTTCTGTTTCTGGTCCATGATAATGTTCTGTTTCACGGTAATGTTCTGTCTCTGGTCCATGGTAATGTTCTGTCTCTGGTCCAGGGTAATGTTCGGTTTCAAGGTAAAGTTCGGTCTCTGGTCCACGGTAATGTTCTGTCTCTGGTCCACGGTAATGTTCTGTTTCGGTTTAACGGTAATGTTCCGTCTCTGGTCCACGGTAATGTTCCGTCTCTGGTCCACGATAATGTTGTGTTTCTGTTTCACGTTAATGTTCCGTTTCTGGTCCATGATAATGTTCTGTTTCACGGTAATGTTCTGTCTCTGGTCCATGGTAATTTTCTGTTTCTGGTCCACGGTAATTTTCGGTTTCAAGGTAATGTTCGGTCTCTGGTCCACGGTAATGTTCTGTCTCTGGTCCACGGTAATGTTCTGTCTCTGGTCCACGGTAATGTTCTGTCTCTGGTCCACGGTAATGTTCTGTCTCTGGTCCACGGTAATGTTCTGTCTCTGGTCCACGATAATGTTCGGTTTCACGGTAATGTTCCGTCTCTGGTCCACGATAATGTTGTTTCTGTTTCACGGTAATGTTCCGTTTCTGGTCCACGATAATGTTCTGTTTCGGTTTCACGGTAATGTTCTGTCTCTGGTCCACGGTAATGTTCTGTCTCTGGTCCACGGTAATGTTCGGTTTCACGGTAATGTTCCGTCTCTGTTCCACGATAATGTTGTGTTTCTGTTTCACGGTAATGTTCCATTTCTGGTCCACGATAATTTTTGTGTTTCTGGTCCACGATAATGTTCGGTTTCACGATAATGTTCCGTTTCTGGTCAACGATAATGTTCTGTTTAGGTTTCACGGTAATG
Organism: Leuresthes tenuis; assembly: GCF_036924035.1. Classification (NCBI taxonomy): domain Eukaryota; kingdom Metazoa; phylum Chordata; class Actinopteri; order Atheriniformes; family Atherinopsidae; genus Leuresthes; species Leuresthes tenuis. The sequence goes on from NW_027325355.1 coordinate 24,351,601, forward strand.
TTCTGTCTCTGGTCCATGATAATATTCCGTCTCTGGTCCACGAAAATGTTCTGTCTCTGATCCACGATAATGTTCTGTCTCTGGTCCGAGATAATGTTCTGTTTCGGTTTCACGGTAATGTTCTGTCTCTGGTCCACGATAATGTTCCGTTTCTGGTCCACGATAATGTTCTGTTTTGGTTTCAAGGTAATGTTCTGTCTGTGGTCCACGGTAATGTTGTGTTTCTGTTTCACGGTAATGTTCCGTTTCTGGTCCACGATAATCTTCTGTTTCGGTTTGACGGTAATGTTCCGTTTCTGGTCCAAGATAATGTTCTGTTTCTGTTTCACGGTAATGTTCAGTTTCTGGTCCATGATAATGTTCTGTTTCACGGTAATGTTCTGTCTCTGGTCCATGGTAGTGTTCTGTCTCTGGTCCAGGGTAATGTTCGGTTTCAAGGTAAAGTTCGGTCTCTGGTCCACGGTAATGTTCTTTCTCTGGTCCACGGTAATGTTCTGTCTCTGGTCCACGGTAATGTTCGATCTCTGGTCCACGATAATGTTCGGTTTCACGGTAATGTTCCGTGTCTGGTCCACGATAATGTTCTGTTTCGGTTTCACGGTAATGTTCCGTTTCTGGTCCACGATAATGTTCTGTTTCGGTTTAACGGTAATGTTCCGTCTCTGGTCCACGGTAATGTTCCGTCTCTGGTCCACGATAATGTTGTGTTTCTGTTTCACGTTAATGTTCCGTTTCTGGTCCATGATAATGTTCTGTTTCACGGTAATGTTCTGTCTCTGGTCCATGGTAATTTTCTGTTTCTGGTCCACGGTAATTTTCGGTTTCAAGGTAATGTTCGGTCTCTGGTCCACGGTAATGTTCTGTCTCTGGTCCACGGTAATGTTCTGTCTCTGGTCCACGGTAATGTTCTGTCTCTGGTCCACGATAATGTTCGATCTCTGGTCCACGATAATGTTCGGTTTCACGGTAATGTTCCGTCTCTGGTCCACGATAATGTTCTGTTTGTGTATCACGGTAATGTTCCGTTTCTGGTCCACGATAATTTTTTGTTTCTGTTTCACGGTAACGTTCCGTTCCTGGTCCACGATAATGTTCGGTTTCATGGTAATGTTCTGTCTCTGGTCCACGGTAATGTTCTGTGTCTGGTCCACGATAATTTTCGGTTTCACGGTAATGTTCCGTCTCTGGTCCACGATAATGTTCCGTCTTTGGTCCACGATAATGTTCTGTTTCTGTTTCATGGTAATGTTCCGTTTCTGGTCCACGATAATTTTGTGTTTCTGTTTCACGGTAATGTTCCGTTTCTGGTCCACGATAATGTTCTGTTTCGGTTTCACGGTAATGTTCTGTTTCCGTTTCACGGTAATGTTCTGTCTCTGGTCCACGGTAATGTTGTGTTTCTGTTTCACGGTAATGTTCGGTCTCTGGTCCACGATAATGTTCGGTTTCACGATAATGTTCCGTTTCTGGTCCACGATAATGTTCCGTCTCTGGTCCACGATAATGTTGTTTTTCTGTTTCACGGTAATGTTCCGTTTCTGGTCCATGATAATGTTCTGTTTCATGGTAATGTTCTGTCTCTGGTCCATGGTAATATTCTGTGTCTGGTCCACGGTAATGTTCGGTTTCAAGGTAAAGTTCGGTCTCTGGTCCACAGTAATGTTCTGTCTCTGGTCCACGGTAATGTTCTGTCTCTGGTCCACGGAAATGTTCTGTCTCTGGTCCACGGAAATGTTCTGTCTCTGGTCCACGGTAATGTTCTGTCTCTGGTCCACGGTAATGTTCGATCTCTGGTCCACGATAATGTTCGGTTTCACGGTAATGTTCCGTCTCTGGTCAACGATAATTTTGTGTTTCTGTTTCACGGTAATGTTCCGTTTCTGGTCCACGATAATGTTCTGTTTCGGTTTCACGGTAATGTTCTGTCTCTGGTCCACGGTAATGTTCTGTGTCTGGTCCACGATAATGTTCGGTTTCACGGTAATGTTCCGTTTCTGGTCCACGATAATGTTGTGTTTCTGGTCCACGATAATGTTGTGTTACTGTTTCACGTTAATGTTCCGTTTCTGGTCCATGATAATGTTCTGTTTCACGGTAATGTTCTGTCTCTGGTCCATGGTAATTTTCTGTTTCTGGTCCACTGTAATTTTCGGTTTCAAGGTAATGTTCGGTCTCTGGTCCACGGTAATGTTCTGTCTCTGGTCCACGGTAATGTTCTGTCTCTGGTCCACGGTAATGTTCTGTCTCTGGTCCACGGTAATGTTCTGTCTCTGGTCCACGATAATGTTCGATCTCTGGTCCACGATAATGTTCGGTTTCACGGTAATGTTCCGTCTCTGGTCCACGATAATGTTGTTTCTGTTTCACGGTAATGTTCCGTTTCTGGTCCACGATAATGTTCTGTTTCGGTTTCACGGTAATGTTCTGTCTCTGGTCCACGGTAATGTTCTGTCTCTGGTCCACGGTAATGTTCGGTTTCACGGTAATGTTCCGTCTCTGTTCCACAATAATGTTGTGTTTCTGTTTCACGGTAATGTTCCATTTCTGTTCCACGATAATTTTGTGTTTCTGGTCCACGATAATGTTCGGTTTCACGATAATGTTCCGTTTCTGGTCAACGATAATGTTCTGTTTAGGTTTCACGGTAATGTTCCGTTTCTGGTCCACGATAATGTTCGGTTTCACGGTAATGTTCTGTCTCTGGTCCACGGTAATGTTCTGTGTCTGGTCCACGATAATGTTCGGTTTCACGGTAATGTTCCGTTTCTGGTCCACGATAATGTTCTGTTTCGGTTTCACGGTAATGTTCTGTCTCTGGTCCACGGTAATGTTCGGTTTCACGGTAATGTTCCGTCTCTGTTCCACAATAATGTTGTGTTTCTGTTTCACGGTAATGTTCCATTTCTGTTCCACGATAATTTTGTGTTTCTGGTCCACGATAATGTTCGGTTTCACGATAATGTTCCGTTTCTGGTCAACGATAATGTTCTGTTTAGGTTTCACGGTAATGTTCCGTTTCTGGTCCACGATAATGTTCGGTTTCACGGTAATGTTCTGTCTCTGGTCCACGGTAATGTTCTGTGTCTGGTCCACGATAATATTCGGTTTCACGGTAATGTTCCGTCTCTGGTCCACGATAATGTTCCGTCTTTGGTCCACGATAATGTTCTGTTTCTGTTTCACGGTAATGTTCCGTTTCTGGTCCACGATAATTTTGTGTTTCTGTTTCACGGTAATGTTCCGTTTCTTGTCCACGATAATGTTCTGTTTCGGTTACACGGTAATGTTCCATTTCTGGTCCACGGTAATGTTCCGTTTCTGGTCCACGATAATGTTCCGTTTCTGGTCCACGATAATGTTCCGTTTCTGGTCCACGATAATGTTCCGTTTCTGGTCCACGATAATGTTCCGTTTCTGGTCCACGATAATGTTCCGTTTCTGGTCCACGATAATGTTCCGTTTCTGGTCCACGATAATGTTCTGTTTCTGTTTCAGGGTAATGTTCCGTTTCTGGTCCATGATAATGTTCTGTTTCACAGTAATGTTCTGTCTCTGGTCCATGGTAATGTTCTGTCTCTGGTCCACGGTAATGTTCTGTTTCATGGTAATGTTCTGTCTCTGGTCCATGGTAATGTTCTGTCTCTGGTCCACGGTAACGTTCGGTTTCAAGGTAAAGTTCGGTCTCTGGTCCACAGTAATGTTCTGTCTCTGGTCCACGGTAATGTTCTGTCTCTGGTCCACGGTAATGTTCTGTCTCTGGTCCACGATAATGTTCGATCTCTGGTCCACGATAATGTTCGGTTTCACGGTAATGTTCCGTCTCTGGTCCACAATAATGTTCGATTTCTGGTCGACGATAATGTTTGGTTTCACGGGAATGTTCCGTCTCTGGTCCACGATAATGTTCGGTTTCACGGTAATGTTCCATTTCTGGTCCACGGTAATGTTCTGTCTCTGGTCCACGATAATGTTCGGTTTCACGGTAATGTTCCGTCTCTGGTCCACGATAATGTTGTTTCTGTTTCACGGTAATGTTCCGTTTCTGGTCCACGATAATGTTCTGTTTCGGTTTCACGGTAATGTTCTGTCTCTGGTCCACGGTAATGTTCTGTCTCTGGTCCACGGTAATGTTCGGTTTCACGGTAATGTTCTGTCTCTGTTCCACGATAATGTTGTGTTTCTGTTTCACGGTAATGTTCCATTTCTGGTCCACGATAATTTTTGTGTTTCTGGTCCACGATAATGTTCGGTTTCACGATAATGTTCCGTTTCTGGTCAACGATAATGTTCTGTTTAGGTTTCACGGTAATGTTCTGTCTCTGGTCCATGATAATATTCCGTCTCTGGTCCACGATAATGTTCTGTCTCTGATCCACAATAATGTTCTGTCTCTGGTCCACGATAATGTTCCGTTTCTGGTCCACGATAATGTTCTGTTTCGGTTTCAAGGTAATGTTCTGTCTCTGGTCCACGATAATGTTCCGTTTCTGGTCCACGATAATGTTCTGTTTTGGTTTCAAGGTAATGTTCTGTCTGTGGTCCACGGTAATGTTGTGTTTCTGTTTCACGGTAATGTTCCGTTTCTGGTCCACGATAATCTTCTGTTTCGGTTTGACGGTAATGTTCCGTTTCTGATCCACGATAATGTTCTGTTTCACGGTAATGTTCAGTTTCTGGTCCATGATAATGTTCTGTTTCACGGTAATGTTCTGTCTCTGGTCCATGGTAATGTTCTGTCTCTGGTCCAGGGTAATGTTCGGTTTCAAGGTAAAGTTCGGTCTCTGGTCCACGGTAATGTTCTGTCTCTGGTCCACGGTAATGTTCTGTCTCTGGTCCACGGTAATGTTCGATCTCTCGTCCACGATAATGTTCGGTTTCACGGTAATGTTCCGTGTCTGGTCCACGATAATGTTCTGTTTCGGTTTCACGGTAATGTTCCGTTTCTGGTCCACGATAATGTTCTGTTTCGGTTTAACGGTAATGTTCCGTCTCTGGTCCACGGTAATGTTCCGTCTCTGGTCCACGATAATGTTGTGTTTCTGTTTCACGTTAATGTTCCGTTTCTGGTCCATGATAATGTTTTGTTTCACGGTAATGTTCTGTCTCTGGTCCATGGTAATTTTCTGTTTCTGGTCCACGGTAATTTTCGGTTTCAAGGTAATGTTCGGTCTCTGGTCCACGGTAATGTTCTGTCTCTGGTCCACGGTAATGTTCTGTCTCTGGTCCACGATAATGTTCGATCTCTGGTCCACGATAATGTTCGGTTTCACGGTAATGTTCCGTCTCTGGTCCACGATAATGTTCCGTCTTTGGTCCACGATAATGTTCTGTTTCTGTTTCATGGTAATGTTCCGTTTCTGGTCCACGATAATTTTGTGTTTCTGTTTCACGGTAATGTTCCGTTTCTGGTCCACGATAATGTTCTGTTTCGGTTTCACGGTAATGTTCTGTTTCCGTTTCACGGTAATGTTCGGTCTCTGGTCCACGATAATGTTCGGTTTCACGATAATGTTCCGTTTCTGGTCCACGATAATGTTCCGTCTCTGGTCCACGATAATGTTGTTTTTCTGTTTCACGGTAATGTTCCGTTTCTGGTCCATGATAATGTTCTGTTTCATGGTAATGTTCTGTCTCTGGTCCATGGTAATATTCTGTCTCTGGTCCACGGTAATGTTCGGTTTCAAGGTAAAGTTCGGTCTCTGGTCCACAGTAATGTTCGGTCTCTGGTCCACGGTAATGTTCTGTCTCTGGTCCACGGAAATGTTCTGTCTCTGGTCCACGGAAATGTTCTGTCTCTGGTCCACGGTAATGTTCTGTCTCTGGTCCACGGTAATGTTCGATCTCTGGTCCACGATAATGTTCGGTTTCACGGTAATGTTCCGTCTCTGGTCCACGATAATTTTGTGTTTCTGTTTCACGGTAATGTTCCGTTTCTGGTCCACGATAATGTTCTGTTTCGGTTTCACGGTAATGTTCTGTCTCTGGTCCACGGTAATGTTCTGTGTCTGGTCCACGATAATGTTCGGTTTCACGGTAATGTTCCGTTTCTGGTCCACGATAATGTTGTGTTTCTGGTCCACGATAATGTTGTGTTACTGTTTCACGTTAATGTTCCGTTTCTGGTCCATGATAATATTCTGTTTCACGGTAATGTTCTGTCTCTGGTCCATGGTAATTTTCTGTTTCTGGTCCACGGTAATTTTCGGTTTCAAGGTAATGTTCGGTCTCTGGTCCACGGTAATGTTCTGTCTCTGGTCCACGGTAATGTTCTGTCTCTGGTCCACGGTAATGTTCTGTCTCTGGTCCACGATAATGTTCGATCTCTGGTCCACGATAATGTTCGGTTTCACGGTAATGTTCCGTCTCTGGTCCACGATAATGTTCGATTTCTGGTCGACGATAATGTTGGGTTTCACGGGAATGTTCCGTCTCTGGTCCACAATAATGTTCGGTTTCACGGTAATGTTCCATTTCTGGTCCACGGTAATGTTCTGTCTCTGGTCCACGATAATGTTCGATCTCTGGTCCACGATAATGTTCGGTTTCACGGTAATGTTCCGTCTCTGGTCCACGATAATGTTGTTTCTGTTTCACGGTAATGTTCCGTTTCTGGTCCACGATAATGTTCTGTTTCGGTTTCACGGTAATGTTCTGTCTCTGGTCCACGGTAATGTTCTGTCTCTGGTCCACGGTAATGTTCGGTTTCACGGTAATGTTCCGTCTCTGTTCCACAATAATGTTGTGTTTCTGTTTCACGGTAATGTTCCATTTCTGTTCCACGATAATTTTGTGTTTCTGGTCCACGATAATGTTCGGTTTCACGATAATGTTCCGTTTCTGGTCAACGATAATGTTCTGCTTAGGTTTCACGGTAATGTTCCGTTTCTGGTCCACGATAATGTTCGGTTTCACGGTAATGTTCTGTCTCTGGTCCACGGTAATGTTCTGTGTCTGGTCCACGATAATGTTCGGTTTCACGGTAATGTTCCGTCTCTGGTCCACGATAATGTTCCGTCTTTGGTCCACGATAATGTTCTGTTTCTGTTTCACGGTAATGTTCCGTTTCTGGTCCACGATAATTTTGTGTTTCTGTTTCACGGTAATGTTCCGTTTCTGGTCCACGATAATGTTCTGTTTCGGTTACACGGTAATGTTCCGTTTCTGGTCCACGGTAATTTTCCGTTTCTGGTCCACGATAATGTTCCGTTTCTGGTCCACGATAATGTTCCGTTTCTGGTCCACGATAATGTTCCGTGTCTGGTCCACGATAATGTTCCGTTTTTGGTCCACGATAATGTTCCGTTTCTGGTCCACGATAATGTTCCGTTTCTGGTCCACGATAATGTTCCGTTTCTGGTCCACGATAATGTTCTGTTTCTGTTTCAGGGTAATGTTCCGTTTCTGGTCCATGATAATGTTCTGTTTCACAGTAATGTTCTGTCTCTGGTCCATGGTAATGTTCTGTCTCTGGTCCACGGTAATGTTCTGTTTCATGGTAATGTTCTGTCTCTGGTCCATGGTTATGTTCTGTCTCTGGTCCACGGTAACGTTCGGTTTCAAGGTAAAGTTCGGTCTCTGGTCCACAGTAATGTTCTGTCTCTGGTCCACGGTAATGTTCTGTCTCTGGTCCACGGTAATGTTCTGTCTCTGGTCCACGGTAATGTTCGGTCTCTGGTCCACGATAATGTTTGGTTTCACGGTAATGTTCCGTCTCTGGTCCACGATAATGTTTGGTTTCACGGTAATGTTCTGTCTCTGGTCCACGGTAATGTTCTGTCTCTGGTCCACGGTAATGTTCGATCTCTGGTCCACGATAATGTTTGGTTTCACGGTAATGTTCCGTCTCTGGTCCACGATAATGTTGTGTTTCTAGTTCACGGTAATGTTCCGTTTCTGGTCCACGATAATTTTGTGTTTCTGTTTCACGGTAATGTTCCGTTTCTGGTCCACGATAATGTTCCGTCTTTGGTCCACGATAATGTTCTGTCTCTGGTCCATGATAATGTTCCGTTTCTGGTCCACGATAATGTTCTGTTTCGGTTTCACGGTAATGTTCTGTCTCTGGTCCACGGTAATGTTCTGTGTCTGGTCCACGATAATGTTCGGTTTCACGGTAATGTTCCGTCTCTGGTCCACGATAATGTTCCGTCTTTGGTCCACGATAATGTTCCGTTTCTGGTCCACGATAATGTTCCGTTTCTGGTCCACGATAATGTTCTGTTTCGGTTTCACGATAATGTTTGGTTTCACGGTAATGTTCTGGTCCACGGTAATGTTCTGGTCCACAGTAATGTTCCGTCTCTGGTCCACAGTAATGTTCCGTCTCTGGTCCGCAGTAATGTTCCGTATCTGGTCCATGGTAATGTTCGGTTTCACGGTAATGTTTTGTCTCTGGTCCACGGTAATGTTCTGTTTCTGGTCCACGATAATGTTCGGTTTCACGGTAATGTTCCGTCTCTGGTCCACGATAATGTTGTTTCTGTTTCACGGTAATGTTCCGTTTCTGGTCCACGATAATGTTCTGTTTCGGTTTCACGGTAATGTTCTGTCTCTGGTCCACGGTAATGTTCTGTCTCTGGTCCACGGTAATGTTCGGTTTCACGGTAATGTTCCGTCTCTGTTCCACAATAATGTTGTGTTTCTGTTTCACGGTAATGTTCCATTTCTGTTCCACGATAATTTTGTGTTTCTGGTCCACGATAATGTTCGGTTTCACGATAATGTTCCGTTTCTGGTCAACGATAATGTTCTGTTTAGGTTTCACGGTAATGTTCCGTTTCTGGTCCACGATAATGTTCGGTTTCACGGTAATGTTCTGTCTCTGGTCCACGGTAATGTTCTGTGTCTGGTCCACGATAATGTTCGGTTTCACGGTAATGTTCCGTCTCTGGTCCACGATAATGTTCCGTCTTTGGTCCACGATAATGTTCTGTTTCTGTTTCACGGTAATGTTCTGTTTCTGGTCCACGATAATTTTGTGTTTCTGTTTCACGGTAATGTTCCGTTTCTGGTCCACGATAATGTTCTGTTTCGGTTACACGGTAATGTTCCGTTTCTGGTCCACGGTAATGTTCCGTTTCTGGTCCACGATAATGTTCCGTTTCTGGTCCACGATAATGTTCCGTTTCTGGTCCACGATAATGTTCCGTTTCTGGTCCACGATAATGTTCCGTTTCTGGTCCACGATAATGTTCCGTTTCTGGTCCACGATAATGTTCTGTTTCTGTTTCAGGGTAATGTTCCGTTTCTGGTCCATGATAATGTTCTGTTTCACAGTAATGTTCTGTCTCTGGTCCATGGTAATGTTCTGTCTCTGGTCCACGGTAATGTTCTGTTTCATGGTAATGTTCTGTCTCTGGTCCATGGTAATGTTCTGTCTCTGGTCCACGGTAACGTTCGGTTTCAAGGTAAAGTTCGGTCTCTGGTCCACAGTAATGTTCTGTCTCTGGTCCACGGTAATGTTCTGTCTCTGGTCCACGGTAATGTTCTGTCTCTGGTCCACGGTAATGTTCTGTCTCTGGTCCACGGTAATGTTCTGTCTCTGGTCCACGGTAATGTTCTGTCTCTGGTCCACGATAATGTTCGGTTTCACGGTAATGTTCCATTTCTGGTCCACGGTAATGTTCTGTCTCTGGTCCACGATAATGTTTGATCTCTGGTCCACGATAATGTTCGGTTTCACGGTAATGTTCCATCTCTGGTCCACGATAATGTTGTTTCTGTTTCACGGTAATGTTCCGTTTCTGGTCCACGATAATGTTCTGTTTCGGTTTCACGGTAATGTTCTGTCTCTGGTCCACGGTAATGTTCTGTCTCTGGTCCACGGTAATGTTCGGTTTCACGGTAAAGTTCGGTCTCTGGTCCAAAGTAATGTTCTGTCTCTGGTCCACGGTAATGTTCTGTCTCTGGTCCACGGTAATGTTCTGTCTCTGGTCCACGATAATGTTCGATCTCTGGTCCACGATAATGTTCGGTTTCACAGTAATGTTCCGTCTCTGGTCCACAATAATGTTCGATTTCTGGTCGACGATAATGTTTGGTTTCACGGGAATGTTCCGTCTCTGGTCCACGATAATGTTCGGTTTCACGGTAATGTTCCATTTCTGGTCCACGGTAATGTTCTGTCTCTGGTCCACGATAATGTTCGGTTTCACGGTAATGTTCCGTCTCTGGTCCACGATAATGTTGTTTCTGTTTCACGGTAATGTTCCGTTTCTGGTCCACGATAATGTTCTGTTTCGGTTTCACGGTAATGTTCTGTCTCTGGTCCACGGTAATGTTCTGTCTCTGGTCCACGGTAATGTTCGGTTTCACGGTAATGTTCCGTCTCTGTTCAACGATAATGTTGTGTTTCTGTTTCACGGTAATGTTCCGTCTCTGTTCCACGATAATGTTGTGTTTCTGTTTCACGGTAATGTTCCATTTCTGGTCCACGATAATTTTTGTGTTTCTGGTCCACGATAATGTTCGGTTTCACGATAATGTTCCGTTTCTGGTCAACGATAATGTTCTGTTTAGGTTTCACGGTAATGTTCTGTCTCTGGTCCATGATAATATTCCGTCTCTGGTCCACGATAATGTTCTGTCTCTGATCCACGATAATGTTCTGTCTCTGGTCCACGATAATGTTCCGTTTCTGGTCCACGATAATGTTCTGTTTCGGTTTCAAGGTAATGTTCTGTCTCTGGTCCACGATAATGTTCCGTTTCTGGTCCACGATAATGTTCTGTTTTGGTTTCAAGGTAATGTTCTGTCTGTGGTCCACGGTAATGTTGTGTTTCTGTTTCACGGTAATGTTCCGTTTCTGGTCCACGATAATCTTCTGTTTCGGTTTGACGGTAATGTTCCGTTTCTGATCCACGATAATGTTCTGTTTCTGTTTCACGGTAATGTTCAGTTTCTGGTCCATGATAATGTTCTGTTTCACGGTAATGTTCTGTCTCTGGTCCATGGTAATGTTCTGTCTCTGGTCCAGGGTAATGTTCGGTTTCAAGGTAAAGTTCGGTCTCTGGTCCACGGTAATGTTCTGTCTCTGGTCCACGGTAATGTTCTGTCTCTGGTCCACGGTAATGTTCGATCTCTCGTCCACGATAATGTTCGGTTTCACGGTAATGTTCCGTGTCTGGTCCACGATAATGTTCTGTTTCGGTTTCACGGTAATGTTCCGTTTCTGGTCCACGATAATGTTCTGTTTCGGTTTAACGGTAATGTTCCGTCTCTGGTCCACGGTAATGTTCCGTCTCTGGTCCACGATAATGTTGTATTTCTGTTTCACGTTAATGTTCCGTTTCTGGTCCATGATAATGTTCTGTTTCACGGTAATGTTCTGTCTCTGGTCCATGGTAATTTTCTGTTTCTGGTCCACGGTAATTTTCGGTTTCAAGGTAATGTTCGGTCTCTGGTCCACGGTAATGTTCTGTCTCTGGTCCACGGTAATGTTCTGTCTCTGGTCCACGATAATGTTCGATCTCTGGTCCACGATAATGTTCGGTTTCACGTTAATGTTCCGTCTCTGGTCCACGATAATGTTCTGTTTCTGTATCACGGTAATGTTCCGTTTCTGGTCCACGATAATTTTTTGTTTCTGTTTCATGGTAATGTTCCGTTCCTGGTCCACGATAATGTTCGGTTTCATGGTAATGTTCTGTCTCTGGTCCACGGTAATGTTCTGTCTCTGGTCCACGGTAATGTTCTGTCTCTGGTCCACGGTAATGTTCTGTCTCTGGTCCACGATAATGTTCGGTTTCACGGTAATGTTCCATTTCTGGTCCACGGTAATGTTCTGTCTCTGGTCCACGATAATGTTTGATCTCTGGTCCACGATAATGTTCGGTTTCACGGTAATGTTCCATCTCTGGTCCACGATAATGTTGTTTCTGTTTCACGGTAATGTTCCGTTTCTGGTCCACGATAATGTTCTGTTTCGGTTTCACGGTAATGTTCTGTCTCTGGTCCACGGTAATGTTCTGTCTCTGGTCCACGGTAATGTTCGGTTTCACGGTAATGTTCCGTCTCTGTTCCACAATAATGTTGTGTTTCTGTTTCACGGTAATGTTCCATTTCTGTTCCACGATAATTTTTTGTTTCTGGTCCACGATAATGTTCGGTTTCACGATAATGTTCTATTTTGGTTTCACGGTAATGTTCTATTTTGGTTTCACGGTAATGTTCCGTTTCTGGTCCACGATAATGTTAGGTTTCACGGTAATGTTCTGTCTCTGGTCCACGGTAATGTTCTGTGTCTGGTCCACGATAATGTTCGGTTTCACGGTAATGTTCCGTCTCTGGTCCACGATAATGTTCCGTCTTTGGTCCACGATAATGTTCTGTTTCTGTTTCACGGTAATGTTCCGTTTCTGGTCCACGATAATTTTGTGTTTCTGTTTCACGGTAATGTTCCGTTTCTGGTCCACGATAATGTTCTGTTTCGGTTACACGGTAATGTTCCGTTTCTGGTCCACGGTAATGTTCCGTTTCTGGTCCACGATAATGTTCCGTTTCTGGTCCACGATAATGTTCCGTTTCTGGTCCACGATAATGTTCCGTTTCTGGTCCACGATAATGTTCCGTTTCTGGTCCACGATAATGTTCCGTTTCTGGTCCACGATAATGTTCCGTTTCTGGTCCACGATAATGTTCTGTTTCTGTTTCAGGGTAATGTTCCGTTTCTGGTCCATGATAATGTTCTGTTTCACAGTAATGTTCTGTCTCTGGTCCATGGTAATGTTCTGTCTCTGGTCCACGGTAATGTTCTGTTTCATGGTAATGTTCTGTCTCTGGTCCATGGTAATGTTCTGTCTCTGGTCCACGGTAACGTTCGGTTTCAAGGTAAAGTTCGGTCTCTGGTCCAAAGTAATGTTCTGTCTCTGGTCCACGGTAATGTTCTGTCTCTGGTCCACGGTAATGTTCTGTCTCTGGTCCACGATAATGTTCGATCTCTGGTCCACGATAATGTTCGGTTTCACAGTAATGTTCCGTCTCTGGTCCACAATAATGTTCGATTTCTGGTCGACGATAATGTTTGGTTTCACGGGAATGTTCCGTCTCTGGTCCACGATAATGTTCGGTTTCACGGTAATGTTCCATTTCTGGTCCACGGTAATGTTCTGTCTCTGGTCCACGATAATGTTCGGTTTCACGGTAATGTTCCGTCTCTGGTCCACGATAATGTTGTTTCTGTTTCACGGTAATGTTCCGTTTCTGGTCCACGATAATGTTCTGTTTCGGTTTCACGGTAATGTTCTGTCTCTGGTCCACGGTAATGTTCTGTCTCTGGTCCACGGTAATGTTCGGTTTCACGGTAATGTTCCGTCTCTGTTCCACGATAATGTTGTGTTTCTGTTTCACGGTAATGTTCCATTTCTGGTCCACGATAATTTTTGTGTTTCTGGTCCACGATAATGTTCGGTTTCACGATAATGTTCCGTTTCTGGTCAACGATAATGTTCTGTTTAGGTTTCACGGTAATGTTCTGTCTCTGGTCCATGATAATATTCCGTCTCTGGTCCACGATAATGTTCTGTCTCTGATCCACGATAATGTTCTGTCTCTGGTCCACGATAATGTTCCGTTTCTGGTCCACGATAATGTTCTGTTTCGGTTTCAAGGTAATGTTCTGTCTCTGGTCCACGATAATGTTCCGTTTCTGGTCCACGATAATGTTCTGTTTTGGTTTCAAGGTAATGTTCTGTCTGTGGTCCACGGTAATGTTGTGTTTCTGTTTCACGGTAATGTTCCGTTTCTGGTCCACGATAATCTTCTGTTTCGGTTTGACGGTAATGTTCCGTTTCTGATCCACGATAATGTTCTGTTTCTGTTTCACGGTAATGTTCAGTTTCTGGTCCATGATAATGTTCTGTTTCACGGTAATGTTCTGTCTCTGGTCCATGGTAATGTTCTGTCTCTGGTCCAGGGTAATGTTCGGTTTCAAGGTAAAGTTCGGTCTCTGGTCCACGGTAATGTTCTGTCTCTGGTCCACGGTAATGTTCTGTCTCTGGTCCACGGTAATGTTCGATCTCTCGTCCACGATAATGTTCGGTTTCACGGTAATGTTCCGTGTCTGGTCCACGATAATGTTCTGTTTCGGTTTCACGGTAATGTTCCGTTTCTGGTCCACGATAATGTTCTGTTTCGGTTTAACGGTAATGTTCCGTCTCTGGTCCACGGTAATGTTCCGTCTCTGGTCCACGATAATGTTGTGTTTCTGTTTCACGTTAATGTTCCGTTTCTGGTCCATGATAATGTTCTGTTTCACGGTAATGTTCTGTCTCTGGTCCATGGTAATTTTCTGTTTCTGGTCCACGGTAATTTTCGGTTTCAAGGTAATGTTCGGTCTCTGGTCCACGGTAATGTTCTGTCTCTGGTCCACGGTAATGTTCTGTCTCTGGTCCACGATAATGTTCGATCTCTGGTCCACGATAATGTTCGGTTTCACGTTAATGTTCCGTCTCTGGTCCACGATAATGTTCTGTTTCTGTATCACGGTAATGTTCCGTTTCTGGTCCACGATAATTTTTTGTTTCTGTTTCATGGTAATGTTCCGTTCCTGGTCCACGATAATGTTCGGTTTCATGGTAATGTTCTGTCTCTGGTCCACGGTAATGTTCTGTCTCTGGTCCACGGTAATGTTCTGTCTCTGGTCCACGGTAATGTTCTGTCTCTGGTCCACGATAATGTTCGGTTTCACGGTAATGTTCCATTTCTGGTCCACGGTAATGTTCTGTCTCTGGTCCACGATAATGTTTGATCTCTGGTCCACGATAATGTTCGGTTTCACGGTAATGTTCCATCTCTGGTCCACGATAATGTTGTTTCTGTTTCACGGTAATGTTCCGTTTCTGGTCCACGATAATGTTCTGTTTCGGTTTCACGGTAATGTTCTGTCTCTGGTCCACGGTAATGTTCTGTCTCTGGTCCACGGTAATGTTCGGTTTCACGGTAATGTTCCGTCTCTGTTCCACAATAATGTTGTGTTTCTGTTTCACGGTAATGTTCCATTTCTGTTCCACGATAATTTTTTGTTTCTGGTCCACGATAATGTTCGGTTTCACGATAATGTTCCGTTTCTGGTCAACGATAATGTTCTATTTAGGTTTCACGGTAATGTTCCGTTTCTGGTCCACGATAATGTTAGGTTTCACGGTAATGTTCTGTCTCTGGTCCACGGTAATGTTCTGTGTCTGGTCCACGATAATGTTCGGTTTCACGGTAATGTTCCGTCTCTGGTCCACGATAATGTTCCGTCTTTGGTCCACGATAATGTTCTGTTTCTGTTTCACGGTAATGTTCCGTTTCTGGTCCACGATAATTTTGTGTTTCTGTTTCACGGTAATGTTCCGTTTCTGGTCCACGATAATGTTCTGTTTCGGTTACACGGTAATGTTCCGTTTCTGGTCCACGGTAATGTTCCGTTTCTGGTCCACGATAATGTTCCGTTTCTGGTCCACGATAATGTTCCGTTTCTGGTCCACGATAATGTTCCGTTTCTGGTCCACGATAATGTTCCGTTTCTGGTCCACGATAATGTTCCGTTTCTGGTCCACGATAATGTTCCGTTTCTGGTCCACGATAATGTTCTGTTTCTGTTTCAGGGTAATGTTCCGTTTCTGGTCCATGATAATGTTCTGTTTCACAGTAATGTTCTGTCTCTGGTCCATGGTAATGTTCTGTCTCTGGTCCACGGTAATGTTCTGTTTCATGGTAATGTTCTGTCTCTGGTCCATGGTAATGTTCTGTCTCTGGTCCACGGTAACGTTCGGTTTCAAGGTAAAGTTCGGTCTCTGGTCCAAAGTAATGTTCTGTCTCTGGTCCACGGTAATGTTCTGTCTCTGGTCCACGGTAATGTTCTGTCTCTGGTCCACGATAATGTTCGATCTCTGGTCCACGATAATGTTCGGTTTCACAGTAATGTTCCGTCTCTGGTCCACAATAATGTTCGATTTCTGGTCGACGATAATGTTTGGTTTCACGGGAATGTTCCGTCTCTGGTCCACGATAATGTTCGGTTTCACGGTAATGTTCCATTTCTGGTCCACGGTAATGTTCTGTCTCTGGTCCACGATAATGTTCGGTTTCACGGTAATGTTCCGTCTCTGGTCCACGATAATGTTGTTTCTGTTTCACGGTAATGTTCCGTTTCTGGTCCACGATAATGTTCTGTTTCGGTTTCACGGTAATGTTCTGTCTCTGGTCCACGGTAATGTTCTGTCTCTGGTCCACGGTAATGTTCGGTTTCACGGTAATGTTCCGTCTCTGTTCCACGATAATGTTGTGTTTCTGTTTCACGGTAATGTTCCATTTCTGGTCCACGATAATTTTTGTGTTTCTGGTCCACGATAATGTTCGGTTTCACGATAATGTTCCGTTTCTGGTCAACGATAATGTTCTGTTTAGGTTTCACGGTAATGTTCTGTCTCTGGTCCATGATAATATTCCGTCTCTGGTCCACGATAATGTTCTGTCTCTGATCCACGATAATGTTCTGTCTCTGGTCCACGATAATGTTCCGTTTCTGGTCCACGATAATGTTCTGTTTCGGTTTCAAGGTAATGTTCTGTCTCTGGTCCACGATAATGTTCCGTTTCTGGTCCACGATAATGTTCTGTTTTGGTTTCAAGGTAATGTTCTGTCTGTGGTCCACGGTAATGTTGTGTTTCTGTTTCACGGTAATGTTCCGTTTCTGGTCCACGATAATCTTCTGTTTCGGTTTGACGGTAATGTTCCGTTTCTGATCCACGATAATGTTCTGTTTCTGTTTCACGGTAATGTTCAGTTTCTGGTCCATGATAATGTTCTGTTTCACGGTAATGTTCTGTCTCTGGTCCATGGTAATGTTCTGTCTCTGGTCCAGGGTAATGTTCGGTTTCAAGGTAAAGTTCGGTCTCTGGTCCACGGTAATGTTCTGTCTCTGGTCCACGGTAATGTTCTGTCTCTGGTCCACGGTAATGTTCGATCTCTCGTCCACGATAATGTTCGGTTTCACGGTAATGTTCCGTGTCTGGTCCACGATAATGTTCTGTTTCGGTTTCACGGTAATGTTCCGTTTCTGGTCCACGATAATGTTCTGTTTCGGTTTAACGGTAATGTTCCGTCTCTGGTCCACGGTAATGTTCCGTCTCTGGTCCACGATAATGTTGTGTTTCTGTTTCACGTTAATGTTCCGTTTCTGGTCCATGATAATGTTCTGTTTCACGGTAATGTTCTGTCTCTGGTCCATGGTAATTTTCTGTTTCTGGTCCACGGTAATTTTCGGTTTCAAGGTAATGTTCGGTCTCTGGTCCACGGTAATGTTCTGTCTCTGGTCCACGGTAATGTTCTGTCTCTGGTCCACGATAATGTTCGATCTCTGGTCCACGATAATGTTCGGTTTCACGTTAATGTTCCGTCTCTGGTCCACGATAATGTTCTGTTTCTGTATCACGGTAATGTTCCGTTTCTGGTCCACGATAATTTTTTGTTTCTGTTTCATGGTAATGTTCCGTTCCTGGTCCACGATAATGTTCGGTTTCATGGTAATGTTCTGTCTCTGGTCCACGGTAATGTTCTGTGTCTGGTCCACGATAATGTTCGGTTTCACTGTAATGTTCCGTCTCTGGTCCACGATAATGTTCTGTTTCGGTTTCACGGTAATGTTCTGTTTCCGTTTCACGGTAATGTTCTGTCTCTGGTCCACGGTAATGTTGTGTTTCTGTTTCACGGTAATGTTCGGTCTCTGGTCCACGATAATGTTCGGTTTCACGATAATGTTCCGTTTCTGGTCCACGATAATGTTCCGTCTCTGGTCCACGATAATGTTGTTTTTCTGTTTCCCGGTAATGTTCCGTTTCTGGTCCATGATAATGTTCTGTTTCATGGTAATGTTCTGTCTCTGGTCCATGGTAATATTCTGTCTCTGGTCCACGGTAATGTTCGGTTTCAAGGTAAAGTTCGGTCTCTGGTCCACAGTAATGTTCGGTCTCTGGTCCACGGTAATGATCTGTCTCTGGTCCACGGAAATGTTCTGTCTCTGGTCCACGATAATGTTCTGTCTCTGGTCCACGGTAATGTTCTGTCTCTGGTCCACGGTAATGTTCGATCTCTGGTCCACGATAATGTTCGGTTTCACGGTAATGTTCCGTCTCTGGTCCACGATAATTTTGTGTTTCTGTTTCACGGTAATGTTCCGTTTCTGGTCCACGATAATGTTCTGTTTCGGTTTCACGGTAATGTTCTGTCTCTGGTCCACGGTAATGTTCTGTGTCTGGTCCACGATAATGTTCGGTTTCACGGTAATGTTCCGTTTCTGGTCCACGATAATGTTGTGTTTCTGGTCCACGATAATGTTGTGTTACTGTTTCACGTTAATGTTCCGTTTCTGGTCCATGATAATGTTCTGTTTCACGGTAATGTTCCGTTTCTGGTCCACGGTAATGTTCCGTTTCTGGTCCACGATAATGTTCCGTTTCTGGTCCACGATAATGTTCCGTTTCTGGTCCACGATAATGTTCCGTTTCTGGTCCACGATAATGTTCCGTTTCTGGTCCACGATAATGTTCCGTTTCTGGTCCACGATAATGTTCCGTTTCTGGTCCACGATAATGTTCTGTTTCTGTTTCAGGGTAATGTTCCGTTTCTGGTCCATGATAATGTTCTGTTTCACAGTAATGTTCTGTCTCTGGTCCATGGTAATGTTCTGTCTCTGGTCCACGGTAATGTTCTGTTTCATGGTAATGTTCTGTCTCTGGTCCATGGTAATGTTCTGTCTCTGGTCCACGGTAACGTTCGGTTTCAAGGTAAAGTTCGGTCTCTGGTCCAAAGTAATGTTCTGTCTCTGGTCCACGGTAATGTTCTGTCTCTGGTCCACGGTAATGTTCTGTCTCTGGTCCACGATAATGTTCGATCTCTGGTCCACGATAATGTTCGGTTTCACAGTAATGTTCCGTCTCTGGTCCACAATAATGTTCGATTTCTGGTCGACGATAATGTTTGGTTTCACGGGAATGTTCCGTCTCTGGTCCACGATAATGTTCGGTTTCACGGTAATGTTCCATTTCTGGTCCACGGTAATGTTCTGTCTCTGGTCCACGATAATGTTCGGTTTCACGGTAATGTTCCGTCTCTGGTCCACGATAATGTTGTTTCTGTTTCACGGTAATGTTCCGTTTCTGGTCCACGATAATGTTCTGTTTCGGTTTCACGGTAATGTTCTGTCTCTGGTCCACGGTAATGTTCTGTCTCTGGTCCACGGTAATGTTCGGTTTCACGGTAATGTTCCGTCTCTGTTCCACGATAATGTTGTGTTTCTGTTTCACGGTAATGTTCCATTTCTGGTCCACGATAATTTTTGTGTTTCTGGTCCACGATAATGTTCGGTTTCACGATAATGTTCCGTTTCTGGTCAACGATAATGTTCTGTTTAGGTTTCACGGTAATGTTCTGTCTCTGGTCCATGATAATATTCCGTCTCTGGTCCACGATAATGTTCTGTCTCTGATCCACGATAATGTTCTGTCTCTGGTCCACGATAATGTTCCGTTTCTGGTCCACGATAATGTTCTGTTTCGGTTTCAAGGTAATGTTCTGTCTCTGGTCCACGATAATGTTCCGTTTCTGGTCCACGATAATGTTCTGTTTTGGTTTCAAGGTAATGTTCTGTCTGTGGTCCACGGTAATGTTGTGTTTCTGTTTCACGGTAATGTTCCGTTTCTGGTCCACGATAATCTTCTGTTTCGGTTTGACGGTAATGTTCCGTTTCTGATCCACGATAATGTTCTGTTTCTGTTTCACGGTAATGTTCAGTTTCTGGTCCATGATAATGTTCTGTTTCACGGTAATGTTCTGTCTCTGGTCCATGGTAATGTTCTGTCTCTGGTCCAGGGTAATGTTCGGTTTCAAGGTAAAGTTCGGTCTCTGGTCCACGGTAATGTTCTGTCTCTGGTCCACGGTAATGTTCTGTCTCTGGTCCACGGTAATGTTCGATCTCTCGTCCACGATAATGTTCGGTTTCACGGTAATGTTCCGTGTCTGGTCCACGATAATGTTCTGTTTCGGTTTCACGGTAATGTTCCGTTTCTGGTCCACGATAATGTTCTGTTTCGGTTTAACGGTAATGTTCCGTCTCTGGTCCACGGTAATGTTCCGTCTCTGGTCCACGATAATGTTGTGTTTCTGTTTCACGTTAATGTTCCGTTTCTGGTCCATGATAATGTTCTGTTTCACGGTAATGTTCTGTCTCTGGTCCATGGTAATTTTCTGTTTCTGGTCCACGGTAATTTTCGGTTTCAAGGTAATGTTCGGTCTCTGGTCCACGGTAATGTTCTGTCTCTGGTCCACGGTAATGTTCTGTCTCTGGTCCACGATAATGTTCGATCTCTGGTCCACGATAATGTTCGGTTTCACGTTAATGTTCCGTCTCTGGTCCACGATAATGTTCTGTTTCTGTATCACGGTAATGTTCCGTTTCTGGTCCACGATAATTTTTTGTTTCTGTTTCATGGTAATGTTCCGTTCCTGGTCCACGATAATGTTCGGTTTCATGGTAATGTTCTGTCTCTGGTCCACGGTAATGTTCTGTGTCTGGTCCACGATAATGTTCGGTTTCACTGTAATGTTCCGTCTCTGGTCCACGATAATGTTCTGTTTCGGTTTCACGGTAATGTTCTGTTTCCGTTTCACGGTAATGTTCTGTCTCTGGTCCACGGTAATGTTGTGTTTCTGTTTCACGGTAATGTTCGGTCACTGGTCCACGATAATGTTCGGTTTCACGATAATGTTCCGTTTCTGGTCCACGATAATGTTCCGTCTCTGGTCCACGATAATGTTGTTTTTCTGTTTCCCGGTAATGTTCCGTTTCTGGTCCATGATAATGTTCTGTTTCATGGTAATGTTCTGTCTCTGGTCCATGGTAATATTCTGTCTCTGGTCCACGGTAATGTTCGGGTTCAAGGTAAAGTTCGGTCTCTGGTCCACAGTAATGTTCGGTCTCTGGTCCACGGTAATGATCTGTCTCTGGTCCACGGAAATGTTCTGTCTCTGGTCCACGGAAATGTTCTGTCTCTGGTCCACGGTAATGTTCTGTCTCTGGTCCACGGTAATGTTCGATCTCTGGTCCACGATAATGTTCGGTTTCACGGTAATGTTCCGTCTCTGGTCCACGATAATTTTGTGTTTCTGTTTCACGGTAATGTTCCGTTTCTGGTCCACGATAATGTTCTGTTTCGGTTTCACGGTAATGTTCTGTCTCTGGTCCACGGTAATGTTCTGTGTCTGGTCCACGATAATGTTCGGTTTCACGGTAATGTTCCGTTTCTGGTCCACGATAATGTTGTGTTTCTGGTCCACGATAATGTTGTGTTACTGTTTCACGTTAATGTTCCGTTTCTGGTCCATGATAATGTTCTGTTTCACGGTAATGTTCTGTCTCTGGTCCATGGTAATTTTCTGTTTCTGGTCCACGGTAATTTTCGGTTTCAAGGTAATGTTCGGTCTCTGGTCCACGGTAATGTTCTGTCTCTGGTCCACGGTAATGTTCTGTCTCTGGTCCACGGTAATGTTCTGTCTCTGGTCCACGATAATGTTCGATCTCTGGTCCACGATAATGTTCGGTTTCACGGTAATGTTCCGTCTCTGGTCCACGATAATGTTCGATTTCTGGTCGACGATAATGTTGGGTTTCACGGGAATGTTCCGTCTCTGGTCCACGATAATGTTCGGTTTCATGTAATGTTCCATTTCTGGTCCACGGTAATGTTCTGTCTCTGGTCCACGATAATGTTCGATCTCTGGTCCACGATAATGTTCGGTTTCACGGTAATGTTCCGTCTCTGGTCCACGATAATGTTGTTTCTGTTTCACGGTAATGTTCCGTTTCTGGTCCACGATAATGTTCTGTTTCGGTTTCACGGTAATGTTCTGTCTCTGGTCCACGGTAATGTTCTGTCTCTGGTCCACGGTAATGTTCGGTTTCACGGTAATGTTCCGTCTCTGTTCCACAATAATGTTGTGTTTCTGTTTCACGGTAATGTTCCATTTCTGTTCCACGATAATTTTGTGTTTCTGGTCCACGATAATGTTCGGTTTCACGATAATGTTCCGTTTCTGGTCAACGATAATGTTCTGCTTAGGTTTCACGGTAATGTTCCGTTTCTGGTCCACGATAATGTTCGGTTTAACGGTAATGTTCTGTCTCTGGTCCACGGTAATGTTCTGTGTCTGGTCCACGATAATGTTCGGTTTCACGGTAATGTTCCGTCTCTGGTCCACGATAATGTTCCGTCTTTGGTCCACGATAATGTTCTGTTTCTGTTTCACGGTAATGTTCCGTTTCTGGTCCACGATAATTTTGTGTTTCTGTTTCACGGTAATGTTCCGTTTCTGGTCCACGATAATGTTCTGTTTCGGTTACACGGTAATGTTCCGTTTCTGGTCCACGGTAATTTTCCGTTTCTGGTCCACGATAATGTTCCGTTTCTGGTCCACGATAATGTTCCGTTTCTGGTCCACGATAATGTTCCGTTTCTGGTCCACGATAATGTTCCGTTTCTGGTCCACGATAATGTTCCGTTTCTGGTCCACGATAATGTTCCGTTTCTGGTCCACGATAATGTTCTGTTTCTGTTTCAGGGTAATGTTCCGTTTCTGGTCCATGATAATGTTCTGTTTCACAGTAATGTTCTGTCTCTGGTCCATGGTAATGTTCTGTCTCTGGTCCACGGTAATGTTCTGTTTCATGGTAATGTTCTGTCTCTGGTCCATGGTAATGTTCTGTCTCTGGTCCACGGTAACGTTCGGTTTCAAGGTAAAGTTCGGTCTCTGGTCCACAGTAATGTTCTGTCTCTGGTCCACGGTAATGTTCTGTCTCTGGTCCACGGTAATGTTCTGTCTCTGGTCCACGGTAATGTTCGATCTCTGGTCCACGATAATGTTTGGTTTCACGGTAATGTTCCGTCTCTGGTCCACGATAATGTTGTGTTTCTAGTTCACGGTAATGTTCCGTTTCTGGTCCACGATAATTTTGTGTTTCTGTTTCACGGTAATGTTCCGTTTCTGGTCCACGATAATGTTCCGTCTTTGGTCCACGATAATGTTCTGTCTCTGGTCCATGATAATGTTCCGTTTCTGGTCCACGATAATGTTCTGTTTCGGTTTCACGGTAATGTTCTGTCTCTGGTCCACGGTAATGTTCTGTGTCTGGTCCACGATAATGTTCGGTTTCACGGTAATGTTCCGTCTCTGGTCCACGATAATGTTCCGTCTTTGGTCCACGATAATGTTCCGTTTCTGGTCCACGATAATTTTGTGTTTCTGTTTCACGGTAATGTTCCGTTTCTGGTCCACGATAATGTTCCGTCTTTGGTCCACGATAATGTTCTGTCTCTGGTCCATGATAATGTTCCGTTTCTGGTCCACGATAATGTTCTGTTTCGGTTTCACGGTAATGTTCCGTCTCTGGTCCGCAGTAATGTTCCGTATCTGGTCCATGGTAATGTTCGGTTTCACGGTAATGTTCCATTTCTGGTCCACGGTAATGTTCTGTCTCTGGTCCACGATAATGTTCGATTTCTGGTCGACGATAATGTTCGGTTTCACGGTAATGTTCCGTCTCTGGTCCACGATAATGTTCGGTTTCACGGTAATGTTCCGTTTCTGGTCCACGATAATGTTCGATCTCTGGTCCACGATAATGTTCGGTTTCACGGTAATGTTCCGTCTCTGGTCCACGATAATGTTGTGTTTCTGTTTCACGGTAATGTTCCGTTTCTGGTCCACGATAATGTTCCGTCTTTGGTCCACGATAATGTTCTGTCTCTGGTCCATGATAATGTTCCGTTTCTGGTCCACGATAATGTTCTGTTTCGGTTTCACGGTAATGTTCCGTCTCTGGTCCGCAGTAATGTTCCGTATCTGGTCCATGGTAATGTTCGGTTTCACGGTAATGTTCCATTTCTGGTCCACGGTAATGTTCTGTCTCTGGTCCACGATAATGTTCGATTTCTGGTCGACGATAATGTTCGGTTTCACGGTAATGTTCCGTCTCTGGTCCACGATAATGTTCGGTTTCACGGTAATGTTCCGTTTCTGGTCCACGATAATGTTCGATCTCTGGTCCACGATAATGTTCGGTTTCACGGTAATGTTCCGTCTCTGGTCCACGATAATGTTGTGTTTCTGTTTCACGGTAATGTTCTGTTTCTGTTCCACGATAATGTTCTATTTCGGTTTCACGGTAATGTTCTGTCTCTGGTCCACGGTACTGTTCTGTCTCTGGTCCACGGTAATGTTCGGTTTCACGGTAATGTTTTGTCTCTGGTCCACGGTAATGTTCTGTGTCTGGTCCACGATAATGTTCGGTTTCACGGTAATGTTCCGTCTCTGGTCCACGATAATGTTGTTTCTGTTTCACGGTAATGTTCCGTTTCTGGTCCACGATAATGTTCTGTTTCGGTTTCACGATAATGTTCTGTCTCTGGTCCACGGTAATGTTCTGTCTCTGGTCCACGGTAATGTTCGGTTTCACGGTAATGTTCCGTCTCTGTTCCACAATAATGTTGTGTTTCTGTTTCACGGTAATGTTCCATTTCTGTTCCACGATAATTTTTTGTTTCTGGTCCACGATAATGTTCGGTTTCACGATAATGTTCCGTTTCTGGTCAACGATAATGTTCTGCTTAGGTTTCACGGTAATGTTCCGTTTCTGGTCCACGATAATGTTCGGTTTCACGGTAATGTTCTGTCTCTGGTCCACAGTAATGTTCTGTGTCTGGTCCACGATAATGTTCGGTTTCACGGTAATGTTCCGTCTCTGGTCCACGATAATGTTCCGTCTTTGGTCCACGATAATGTTCTGTTTCTGTTTCACGGTAATGTTCCGTTTCTGGTCCACGATAATTTTGTGTTTCTGTTTCACGGTAATGTTCCGTTTCTGGTCCACGATAATGTTCTGTTTCGGTTACACGGTAATGTTCCGTTTCTGGTCCACGGTAATTTTCCGTTTCTGGTCCACGATAATGTTCCGTTTCTGGTCCACGATAATGTTCCGTTTCTGGTCCACGATAATGTTCCGTTTCTGGTCCACGATAATTTTGTGTTTCTGTTTCACGGTAATGTTCCGTTTCTGGTCCACGATAATGTTCCGTCTTTGGTCCACGATAATGTTCTGTCTCTGGTCCATGATAATGTTCCGTTTCTGGTCCACGATAATGTTCTGTTTCGGTTTCACGGTAATGTTCCGTCTCTGGTCCGCAGTAATGTTCCGTATCTGGTCCATGGTAATGTTCGGTTTCACGGTAATGTTCCATTTCTGGTCCACGGTAATGTTCTGTCTCTGGTCCACGATAATGTTCGATTTCTGGTCGACGATAATGTTCGGTTTCACGGTAATGTTCCGTCTCTGGTCCACGATAATGTTCGGTTTCACGGTAATGTTCCGTTTCTGGTCCACGATAATGTTCGATCTCTGGTCCACGATAATGTTCGGTTTCACGGTAATGTTCCGTCTCTGGTCCACGATAATGTTGTGTTTCTGTTTCACGGTAATGTTCTGTTTCTGTTCCACGATAATGTTCTATTTCGGTTTCACGGTAATGTTCTGTCTCTGGTCCACGGTACTGTTCTGTCTCTGGTCCACGGTAATGTTCGGTTTCACGGTAATGTTTTGTCTCTGGTCCACGGTAATGTTCTGTGTCTGGTCCACGATAATGTTCGGTTTCACGGTAATGTTCCGTCTCTGGTCCACGATAATGTTGTTTCTGTTTCACGGTAATGTTCCGTTTCTGGTCCACGATAATGTTCTGTTTCGGTTTCACGATAATGTTCTGTCTCTGGTCCACGGTAATGTTCTGTCTCTGGTCCACGGTAATGTTCGGTTTCACGGTAATGTTCCGTCTCTGTTCCACAATAATGTTGTGTTTCTGTTTCACGGTAATGTTCCATTTCTGTTCCACGATAATTTTTTGTTTCTGGTCCACGATAATGTTCGGTTTCACGATAATGTTCCGTTTCTGGTCAACGATAATGTTCTGCTTAGGTTTCACGGTAATGTTCCGTTTCTGGTCCACGATAATGTTCGGTTTCACGGTAATGTTCTGTCTCTGGTCCACAGTAATGTTCTGTGTCTGGTCCACGATAATGTTCGGTTTCACGGTAATGTTCCGTCTCTGGTCCACGATAATGTTCCGTCTTTGGTCCACGATAATGTTCTGTTTCTGTTTCACGGTAATGTTCCGTTTCTGGTCCACGATAATTTTGTGTTTCTGTTTCACGGTAATGTTCCGTTTCTGGTCCACGATAATGTTCTGTTTCGGTTACACGGTAATGTTCCGTTTCTGGTCCACGGTAATTTTCCGTTTCTGGTCCACGATAATGTTCCGTTTCTGGTCCACGATAATGTTCCGTTTCTGGTCCACGATAATGTTCCGTTTCTGGTCCACGATAATGTTCCGTTTCTGGTCCACGATAATGTTCCGTTTCTGGTCCACGATAATGTTCCGTTTCTGGTCCACGATAATGTTCTGTTTCTGTTTCAGGGTAATGTTCCGTTTCTGGTCCATGATAATGTTCTGTTTCACAGTAATGTTCTGTCTCTGGTCCATGGTAATGTTCTGTCTCTGGTCCACGGTAATGTTCTGTTTCATGGTAATGTTCTGTCTCTGGTCCATGGTAATGTTCTGTCTCTGGTCCACGGTAACGTTCGGTTTCAAGGTAAAGTTCGGTCTCTGGTCCACAGTAATGTTCTGTCTCTGGTCCACGGTAATGTTCTGTCTCTGGTCCACGGTAATGTTCTGTCTCTGGTCCACGGTAATGTTCGATCTCTGGTCCACGATAATGTTTGGTTTCACGGTAATGTTCCGTCTCTGGTCCACGATAATGTTGTGTTTCTAGTTCACGGTAATGTTCCGTTTCTGGTCCACGATAATTTTGTGTTTCTGTTTCACGGTAATGTTCCGTTTCTGGTCCACGATAATGTTCCGTCTTTGGTCCACGATAATGTTCTGTCTCTGGTCCATGATAATGTTCCGTTTCTGGTCCACGATAATGTTCTGTTTCGGTTTCACGGTAATGTTCTGTCTCTGGTCCACGGTAATGTTCTGTGTCTGGTCCACGATAATGTTCGGTTTCACGGTAATGTTCCGTCTCTGGTCCACGATAATGTTCCGTCTTTGGTCCACGATAATGTTCCGTTTCTGGTCCACGATAATTTTGTGTTTCTGTTTCACGGTAATGTTCCGTTTCTGGTCCACGATAATGTTCCGTCTTTGGTCCACGATAATGTTCTGTCTCTGGTCCATGATAATGTTCCGTTTCTGGTCCACGATAATGTTCTGTTTCGGTTTCACGGTAATGTTCCGTCTCTGGTCCGCAGTAATGTTCCGTATCTGGTCCATGGTAATGTTCGGTTTCACGGTAATGTTCCATTTCTGGTCCACGGTAATGTTCTGTCTCTGGTCCACGATAATGTTCGATTTCTGGTCGACGATAATGTTCGGTTTCACGGTAATGTTCCGTCTCTGGTCCACGATAATGTTCGGTTTCACGGTAATGTTCCGTTTCTGGTCCACGATAATGTTCGATCTCTGGTCCACGATAATGTTCGGTTTCACGGTAATGTTCCGTTTCTGGTCCACGATAATGTTCGATCTCTGGTCCACGATAATGTTGTGTTTCTGTTTCACGGTAATGTTCTGTTTCTGTTCCACGATAATGTTCTATTTCGGTTTCACGGTAATGTTCTGTCTCTGGTCCACGGTACTGTTCTGTCTCTGGTCCACGGTAATGTTCGGTTTCACGGTAATGTTTTGTCTCTGGTCCACGGTAATGTTCTGTGTCTGGTCCACGATAATGTTCGGTTTCACGGTAATGTTCCGTCTCTGGTCCACGATAATGTTGTTTCTGTTTCACGGTAATGTTCCGTCTCTGGTCCACGATAATGTTCTGTTTCGGTTTCACGATAATGTTCTGTCTCTGGTCCACGGTAATGTTCTGTCTCTGGTCCACGGTAATGTTCGGTTTCACGGTAATGTTCCGTCTCTGTTCCACAATAATGTTGTGTTTCTGTTTCACGGTAATGTTCCATTTCTGTTCCACGATAATTTTGTGTTTCTGGTCCACGATAATGTTCGGTTTCACGATAATGTTCCGTTTCTGGTCAACGATAATGTTCTGTTTAGGTTTCACGGTAATGTTCCGTTTCTGGTCCACGATAATGTTCGGTTTCACGGTAATGTTCTGTCTCTGGTCCACGGTAATGTTCTGTGTCTGGTCCACGATAATGTTCGGTTTCACGGTAATGTTCCGTCTCTGGTCCACGATAATGTTCCGTCTTTGGTCCACGATAATGTTCTGTTTCTGTTTCACGGTAATGTTCTGTTTCTGGTCCACGATAATTTTGTGTTTCTGTTTCACGGTAATGTTCCGTTTCTGGTCCACGATAATGTTCTGTTTCGGTTACACGGTAATGTTCCGTTTCTGGTCCACGGTAATGTTCCGTTTCTGGTCCACGATAATGTTCTGTTTCGGTTTCACGGTAATGTTCTGTTTCCGTTTCACGGTAATGTTCTGTCTCTGGTCCACGGTAATGTTGTGTTTCTGTTTCACGGTAATGTTCGGTCTCTGGTCCACGATAATGTTCGGTTTCACGATAATGTTCCGTTTCTGGTCCACGATAATGTTCCGTCTCTGGTCCACGATAATGTTGTTTTTCTGTTTCACGGTAATGTTCCGTTTCTGGTCCATGATAATGTTCTGTTTCATGGTAATGTTCTGTCTCTGGTCCATGGTAATATTCTGTCTCTGGTCCACGGTAATGTTCGGTTTCAAGGTAAAGTTCGGTCTCTGGTCCACAGTAATGTTCGGTCTCTGGTCCACGGTAATGTTCTGTCTCTGGTCCACGGAAATGTTCTGTCTCTGGTCCACGGAAATGTTCTGTCTCTGGTCCACGGTAATGTTCTGTCTCTGGTCCACGGTAATGTTCGATCTCTGGTCCACGATAATGTTCGGTTTCACGGTAATGTTCCGTCTCTGGTCCACGATAATTTTGTGTTTCTGTTTCACGGTAATGTTCCGTTTCTGGTCCACGATAATGTTCTGTTTCGGTTTCACGGTAATGTTCTGTCTCTGGTCCACGGTAATGTTCTGTGTCTGGTCCACGATAATGTTCGGTTTCACGGTAATGTTCCGTTTCTGGACCACGATAATGTTGTGTTTCTGGTCCACGATAATGTTGTGTTACTGTTTCACGTTAATGTTCCGTTTCTGGTCCATGATAATGTTCTGTTTCACGGTAATGTTCTGTCTCTGGTCCATGGTAATTTTCTGTTTCTGGTCCACGGTAATTTTCGGTTTCAAGGTAATGTTCGGTCTCTGGTCCACGGTAATGTTCTGTCTCTGGTCCACGGTAATGTTCTGTCTCTGGTCCACGGTAATGTTCTGTCTCTGGTCCACGATAATGTTCGATCTCTGGTCCACGATAATGTTCGGTTTCACGGTAATGTTCCGTCTCTGGTCCACGATAATGTTCGATTTCTGGTCGACGATAATGTTGGGTTTCACGGGAATGTTCCGTCTCTGGTCCACGATAATGTTCGGTTTCACGGTAATGTTCCATTTCTGGTCCACGGTAATGTTCTGTCTCTGGTCCACGATAATGTTCGATCTCTGGTCCACGATAATGTTCGGTTTCACGGTAATGTTCCGTCTCTGGTCCACGATAATGTTGTTTCTGTTTCACGGTAATGTTCCGTTTCTGGTCCACGATAATGTTCTGTTTCGGTTTCACGGTAATGTTCTGTCTCTGGTCCACGGTAATGTTCTGTCTCTGGTCCACGGTAATGTTCGGTTTCACGGTAATGTTCCGTCTCTGTTCCACAATAATGTTGTGTTTCTGTTTCACGGTAATGTTCCATTTCTGTTCCACGATAATTTTGTGTTTCTGGTCCACGATAATGTTCGGTTTCACGATAATGTTCCGTTTCTGGTCAACGATAATGTTCTGCTTAGGTGTCACGGTAATGTTCCGTTTCTGGTCCATGATAATGTTCGGTTTCACGGTAATGTTCTGTCTCTGGTCCACGGTAATGTTCTGTGTCTGGTCCACGATAATGTTCGGTTTCACGGTAATGTTCCGTTTCTGGTCCACGATAATGTTCCGTCTTTGGTCCACGATAATGTTCTGTTTCTGTTTCACGGTAATGTTCCGTTTCTGGTCCACGATAATTTTGTGTTTCTGTTTCACGGTAATGTTCCGTTTCTGGTCCACGATAATGTTCTGTTTCGGTTACACGGTAATGTTCCGTTTCTGGTCCACGGTAATTTTCCGTTTCTGGTCCACGATAATGTTCCGTTTCTGGTCCACGATAATGTTCCGTTTCTGGTCCACGATAATGTTCCGTTTCTGGTCCACGATAATGTTCCGTTTCTGGTCCACGATAATGTTCCGTTTCTGGTCCACGATAATGTTCCGTTTCTGGTCCACGATAATGTTCTGTTTCTGTTTCAGGGTAATGTTCCGTTTCTGGTCCATGATAATGTTCTGTTTCACAGTAATGTTCTGTCTCTGGTCCATGGTAATGTTCTGTCTCTGGTCCACGGTAATGTTCTGTTTCATGGTAATGTTCTGTCTCTGGTCCATGGTAATGTTCTGTCTCTGGTCCACGGTAACGTTCGGTTTCAAGGTAAAGTTCGGTCTCTGGTCCACAGTAATGTTCTGTCTCTGGTCCACGGTAATGTTCTGTCTCTGGTCCACGGTAATGTTCTGTCTCTGGTCCACGGTAATGTTCGATCTCTGGTCCACGATAATGTTTGGTTTCACGGTAATGTTCCGTCTCTGGTCCACGATAATGTTGTGTTTCTAGTTCACGGTAATGTTCCGTTTCTGGTCCACGATAATTTTGTGTTTCTGTTTCACGGTAATGTTCCGTTTCTGGTCCATGATAATGTTCCGTCTTTGGTCCACGATAATGTTCTGTCTCTGGTCCATGATAATGTTCCGTTTCTGGTCCACGATAATGTTCTGTTTCGGTTTCACGGTAATGTTCTGTCTCTGGTCCACGGTAATGTTCTGTGTCTGGTCCACGATAATGTTCGATTTCACGGTAATGTTCCGTCTCTGGTCCACGATAATGTTCCGTCTTTGGTCCACGATAATGTTCCGTTTCTGGTCCACGATAATTTTGTGTTTCTGTTTCACGGTAATGTTCCGTTTCTGGTCCACGATAATGTTCCGTCTTTGGTCCACGATAATGTTCTGTCTCTGGTCCATGATAATGTTCCGTTTCTGGTCCACGATAATGTTCTGTTTCGGTTTCACGGTAATGTTCCGTCTCTGGTCCGCAGTAATGTTCCGTATCTGGTCCATGGTAATGTTCGGTTTCACGGTAATGTTCCATTTCTGGTCCACGGTAATGTTCTGTCTCTGGTCCACGATAATGTTCGATTTCTGGTCGACGATAATGTTCGGTTTCACGGTAATGTTCCGTCTCTGGTCCACGATAATGTTCGGTTTCACGGTAATGTTCCCTTTCTGGTCCACGATAATGTTCGATCTCTGGTCCACGATAATGTTCGGTTTCACGGTAATGTTCCGTCTCTGGTCCACGATAATGTTGTGTTTCTGTTTCACGGTAATGTTGTGTTTCTGTTCCACGATAATGTTCTATTTCGGTTTCACGGTAGTGTTCTGTCTCTGGTCCACGGTACTGTTCTGTCTCTGGTCCACGGTAATGTTCGGTTTCACGGTAATGTTTTGTCTCTGGTCCACGGTAATGTTCTGTGTCTGGTCCACGATAATGTTCGGTTTCACGGTAATGTTCCGTCTCTGGTCCACGATAATGTTGTTTCTGTTTCACGGTAATGTTCCGTTTCTGGTCCACGATAATGTTCTGTTTCGGTTTCACGATAATGTTCTGTCTCTGGTCCACGGTAATGTTCTGTCTCTGGTCCACGGTAATGTTCGATCTCTGGTCCACGATAATGTTCGGTTTCACGGTAATGTTCCGTCTCTGGTCCAGGATAATTTTGTGTTTCTTTTTCACGGTAATGTTCCGTTTCTGGTCCACGATAATGTTCTGTTTCGGTTTCACGGTAATGTTCTGTCTCTGGTCCACGGTAATGTTCTGTGTCTGGTCCACGATAATGTTCGGTTTCACGGTAATGTTCCGTTTCTGGTCCACGATAATGTTGTGTTTCTGGTCCACGATAATGTTGTGTTACTGTTTCACGTTAATGTTCCGTTTCTGGTCCATGATAATGTTCTGTTTCACGGTAATGTTCTGTCTCTGGTCCATGGTAATTTTCTGTTTCTGGTCCACGGTAATTTTCGGTTTCAAGGTAATGTTCGGTCTCTGGTCCACGGTAATGTTCTGTCTCTGGTCCACGGTAATGTTCTGTCTCTGGTCCACGGTAATGTTCTGTCTCTGGTCCACGATAATGTTCGATCTCTGGTCCACGATAATGTTCGGTTTCACGGTAATGTTCCGTCTCTGGTCCACGATAATGTTCGATTTCTGGTCGACGATAATGTTGGGTTTCACGGGAATGTTCCGTCTCTGGTCCACGATAATGTTCGGTTTCACGGTAATGTTCCATTTCTGGTCCACGGTAATGTTCTGTCTCTGGTCCACGATAATGTTCGATCTCTGGTCCACGATAATGTTCGGTTTCACGGTAATTTTCCGTCTCTGGTCCACGATAATGTTGTTTCTGTTTCACGGTAATGTTCCATTTCTGTTCCACGATAATTTTGTGTTTCTGGTCCACGATAATGTTCGGTTTCACGATAATGTTCCGTTTCTGGTCAACGATAATGTTCTGCTTAGGTTTCACGGTAATGTTCCGTTTCTGGTCCACGATAATGTTCGGTTTCACGGTAATGTTCTGTCTCTGGTCCACGGTAATGTTCTGTGTCTGGTCCACGATAATGTTCGGTTTCACGGTAATGTTCCGTCTCTGGTCCACGATAATGTTCCGTCTTTGGTCCACGATAATGTTCTGTTTCTGTTTCACGGTAATGTTCCGTTTCTGGTCCACGATAATTTTGTGTTTCTGTTTCACGGTAATGTTCCGTTTCTGGTCCACGATAATGTTCTGTTTCGGTTACACGGTAATGTTCCGTTTCTGGTCCACGGTAATTTTCCGTTTCTGGTCCACGATAATGTTCCGTTTCTGGTCCACGATAATGTTCCGTTTCTGGTCCACGATAATGTTCGGTTTCTGGTCCACGATAATGTTCCGTTTCTGGTCCACGATAATGTTCCGTTTCTGGTCCACGATAATGTTCCGTTTCTGGTCCACGATAATGTTCTGTTTCTGTTTCAGGGTAATGTTCCGTTTCTGGTCCATGATAATGTTCTGTTTCACAGTAATGTTCTGTCTCTGGTCCATGGTAATGTTCTGTCTCTGGTCCACGGTAATGTTCTGTTTCATGGTAATGTTCTGTCTCTGGTCCATGGTAATGTTCTGTCTCTGGTCCACGGTAACGTTCGGTTTCAAGGTAAAGTTCGGTCTCTGGTCCACAGTAATGTTCTGTCTCTGGTCCACGGTAATGTTCTGTCTCTGGTCCACGGTAATGTTCTGTCTCTGGTCCACGGTAATGTTCGATCTCTGGTCCACGATAATGTTTGGTTTCACGGTAATGTTCCGTCTCTGGTCCACGATAATGTTGTGTTTCTAGTTCACGGTAATGTTCCGTTTCTGGTCCACGATAATTTTGTGTTTCTGTTTCACGGTAATGTTCCGTTTCTGGTCCACGATAATGTTCCGTCTTTGGTCCACGATAATGTTCTGTCTCTGGTCCATGATAATGTTCCGTTTCTGGTCCACGATAATGTTCTGTTCGGTTTCACGGTAATGTTCTGTCTCTGGTCCACGGTAATGTTCTGTGTCTGGTCCACGATAATGTTCGGTTTCACGGTAATGTTCCGTCTCTGGTCCACGATAATGTTCCGTCTTTGGTCCACGATAATGTTCCGTTTCTGGTCCACGATAATTTTGTGTTTCTGTTTCACGGTAATGTTCCGTTTCTGGTCCACGATAATGTTCCGTCTTTGGTCCACGATAATGTTCTGTCTCTGGTCCATGATAATGTTCCGTTTCTGGTCCACGATAATGTTCTGTTTCGGTTTCACGGTAATGTTCCGTCTCTGGTCCGCAGTAATGTTCCGTATCTGGTCCATGGTAATGTTCGGTTTCACGGTAATGTTCCATTTCTGGTCCACGGTAATGTTCTGTCTCTGGTCCACGATAATGTTCGATTTCTGATCGACGATAATGTTCGGTTTCACGGTAATGTTCCGTCTCTGGTCCACGATAATGTTCGGTTTCACGGTAATGTTCCGTTTCTGGTCCACGATAATGTTCGATCTCTGGTCCACGATAATGTTCGGTTTCACGGTAATGTTCCGTCTCTGGTCCACGATAATGTTGTGTTTCTGTTTCACGGTAATGTTCTGTTTCTGTTCCACGATAATGTTCTATTTCGGTTTCACGGTAATGTTCTGTCTCTGGTCCACGGTACTGTTCTGTCTCTGGTCCACGGTAATGTTCGGTTTCACGGTAATGTTTTGTCTCTGGTCCACGGTAATGTTCTGTGTCTGGTCCACGATAATGTTCGGTTTCACGGTAATGTTCCGTCTCTGGTCCACGATAATGTTGTTTCTGTTTCACGGTAATGTTCCGTTTCTGGTCCACGATAATGTTCTGTTTCGGTTTCACGATAATGTTCTGTCTCTGGTCCACGGTAATGTTCTGTCTCTGGTCCACGGTAATGTTCTGTCTCTGGTCCACGGTAATGTTCGGTTTCACGGTAATGTTCCGTCTCTGTTCCACAATAATGTTGTGTTTCTGTTTCACGGTAATGTTCCATTTCTGTTCCACGATAATTTTGTGTTTCTGGTCCACGATAATGTTCGGTTTCACGATAATGTTCCGTTTCTGGTCAACGATAATGTTCTGTTTAGGTTTCACGGTAATGTTCCGTTTCTGGTCCACGATAATGTTCGGTTTCACGGTAATGTTCTGTCTCTGGTCCACGGTAATGTTCTGTGTCTGGTCCACGATAATGTTCGGTTTCACGGTAATGTTCCGTCTCTGGTCCACGATAATGTTCCGTCTTTGGTCCACGATAATGTTCTGTTTCTGTTTCACGGTAATGTTCTGTTTCTGGTCCACGATAATTTTGTGTTTCTGTTTCACGGTAATGTTCCGTTTCTGGTCTACGATAATGTTCTGTTTCGGTTACACGGTAATGTTCCGTTTCTGGTCCACGGTAATGTTCCGTTTCTGGTCCACGATAATGTTCCGTTTCTGGTCCACGATAATGTTCCGTTTCTGGTCCAAGATAATGTTCCGTTTCTGGTCCACGATAATGTTCCGTTTCTGGTCCACGATAATGTTCCGTTTCTGGTCCACGATAATGTTCCGTTTCTGGTCCACGATAATGTTCTGTTTCTGTTTCAGGGTAATGTTCCGTTTCTGGTCCATGATAATGTTCTGTTTCACAGTAATGTTCTGTCTCTGGTCCATGGTAATGTTCTGTCTCTGGTCCACGGTAACGTTCGGTTTCAAGGTAAAGTTCGGTCTCTGGTCCACAGTAATGTTCTGTCTCTGGTCCACGGTAATGTTCTGTCTCTGGTCCACGGTAATGTTCTGTCTCTGGTCCACGGTAATGTTCGGTTTCACGGTAATGTTCTGTCTCTGGTCCACGGTAATGTTCTGTGTCTGGTCCACGATAATGTTCGGTTTCACGGTAATGTTCCGTCTCTGGTCCACGATAATGTTGTTTCTGTTTCACGGTAATGTTCCGTTTCTGGTCCACGATAATGTTCTGTTTCGGTTTCACGGTAATGTTCTGTCTCTGGTCCACGGTAATGTTCTGTCTCTGGTCCACGGTAATGTTCGGTTTCACGGTAATGTTCCGTCTCTGTTCCACAATAATATTGTGTTTCTGTTTCACGGTAATGTTCCATTTCTGTTCCACGATAATTTTGTGTTTCTGGTCCACGATAATGTTCGGTTTCACGATAATGTTCCGTTTCTGGTCAACGATAATGTTCTGTTTAGGTTTCACGGTAATGTTCCGTTTCTGGTCCACGATAATGTTCGGTTTCACGGTAATGTTCTGTCTCTGGTCCACGGTAATGTTCTGTGTCTGGTCCACGATAATGTTCGGTTTCACGGTAATGTTCCGTCTCTGGTCCACGATAATGTTGTGTTTCTAGTTCACGGTAATGTTCCGTTTCTGGTCCACGATAATTTTGTGTTTCTGTTTCACGGTAATGTTCCGTTTCTGGTCCACGATAATGTTCCGTCTTTGGTCCACGATAATGTTCTGTTTCTGTTTCACGGTAATGTTCCGTCTCTGGTCCACGATAATGTTCCGTCTTTGGTCCACGATAATGTTCCGTTTCTGGTCCACGATAATTTTGTGTTTCTGTTTCACGGTAATGTTCCGTTTCTGGTCCACGATAATGTTCCGTCTTTGGTCCACGATAATGTTCTGTCTCTGGTCCATGATAATGTTCCGTTTCTGGTCCACGATAATGTTCTGTTTCGGTTTCACGGTAATGTTCCGTCTCTGGTCCGCAGTAATGTTCCGTATCTGGTCCATGGTAATGTTCGGTTTCACGGTAATGTTCCATTTCTGGTCCACGGTAATGTTCTGTCTCTGGTCCACGATAATGTTCGATTTCTGGTCGACGATAATGTTCGGTTTCACGGTAATGTTCCGTCTCTGGTCCACGATAATGTTCGGTTTCACGGTAATGTTCCCTTTCTGGTCCACGATAATGTTCGATCTCTGGTCCACGATAATGTTCGGTTTCACGGTAATGTTCCGTCTCTGGTCCACGATAATGTTGTGTTTCTGTTTCACGGTAATGTTGTGTTTCTGTTCCACGATAATGTTCTATTTCGGTTTCACGGTAGTGTTCTGTCTCTGGTCCACGGTACTGTTCTGTCTCTGGTCCACGGTAATGTTCGGTTTCACGGTAATGTTTTGTCTCTGGTCCACGGTAATGTTCTGTGTCTGGTCCACGATAATGTTCGGTTTCACGGTAATGTTCCGTCTCTGGTCCACGATAATGTTGTTTCTGTTTCACGGTAATGTTCCGTTTCTGGTCCACGATAATGTTCTGTTTCGGTTTCACGATAATGTTCTGTCTCTGGTCCACGGTAATGTTCTGTCTCTGGTCCACGGTAATGTTCGATCTCTGGTCCACGATAATGTTCGGTTTCACGGTAATGTTCCGTCTCTGGTCCAGGATAATTTTGTGTTTCTTTTTCACGGTAATGTTCCGTTTCTGGTCCACGATAATGTTCTGTTTCGGTTTCACGGTAATGTTCTGTCTCTGGTCCACGGTAATGTTCTGTGTCTGGTCCACGATAATGTTCGGTTTCACGGTAATGTTCCGTTTCTGGTCCACGATAATGTTGTGTTTCTGGTCCACGATAATGTTGTGTTACTGTTTCACGTTAATGTTCCGTTTCTGGTCCATGATAATGTTCTGTTTCACGGTAATGTTCTGTCTCTGGTCCATGGTAATTTTCTGTTTCTGGTCCACGGTAATTTTCGGTTTCAAGGTAATGTTCGGTCTCTGGTCCACGGTAATGTTCTGTCTCTGGTCCACGGTAATGTTCTGTCTCTGGTCCACGGTAATGTTCTGTCTCTGGTCCACGATAATGTTCGATCTCTGGTCCACGATAATGTTCGGTTTCACGGTAATGTTCCGTCTCTGGTCCACGATAATGTTCGATTTCTGGTCGACGATAATGTTGGGTTTCACGGGAATGTTCCGTCTCTGGTCCACGATAATGTTCGGTTTCACGGTAATGTTCCATTTCTGGTCCACGGTAATGTTCTGTCTCTGGTCCACGATAATGTTCGATCTCTGGTCCACGATAATGTTCGGTTTCACGGTAATTTTCCGTCTCTGGTCCACGATAATGTTGTTTCTGTTTCACGGTAATGTTCCATTTCTGTTCCACGATAATTTTGTGTTTCTGGTCCACGATAATGTTCGGTTTCACGATAATGTTCCGTTTCTGGTCAACGATAATGTTCTGCTTAGGTTTCACGGTAATGTTCCGTTTCTGGTCCACGATAATGTTCGGTTTCACGGTAATGTTCTGTCTCTGGTCCACGGTAATGTTCTGTGTCTGGTCCACGATAATGTTCGGTTTCACGGTAATGTTCCGTCTCTGGTCCACGATAATGTTCCGTCTTTGGTCCACGATAATGTTCTGTTTCTGTTTCACGGTAATGTTCCGTTTCTGGTCCACGATAATTTTGTGTTTCTGTTTCACGGTAATGTTCCGTTTCTGGTCCACGATAATGTTCTGTTTCGGTTACACGGTAATGTTCCGTTTCTGGTCCACGGTAATTTTCCGTTTCTGGTCCACGATAATGTTCCGTTTCTGGTCCACGATAATGTTCCGTTTCTGGTCCACGATAATGTTCGGTTTCTGGTCCACGATAATGTTCCGTTTCTGGTCCACGATAATGTTCCGTTTCTGGTCCACGATAATGTTCCGTTTCTGGTCCACGATAATGTTCTGTTTCTGTTTCAGGGTAATGTTCCGTTTCTGGTCCATGATAATGTTCTGTTTCACAGTAATGTTCTGTCTCTGGTCCATGGTAATGTTCTGTCTCTGGTCCACGGTAATGTTCTGTTTCATGGTAATGTTCTGTCTCTGGTCCATGGTAATGTTCTGTCTCTGGTCCACGGTAACGTTCGGTTTCAAGGTAAAGTTCGGTCTCTGGTCCACAGTAATGTTCTGTCTCTGGTCCACGGTAATGTTCTGTCTCTGGTCCACGGTAATGTTCTGTCTCTGGTCCACGGTAATGTTCGATCTCTGGTCCACGATAATGTTTGGTTTCACGGTAATGTTCCGTCTCTGGTCCACGATAATGTTGTGTTTCTAGTTCACGGTAATGTTCCGTTTCTGGTCCACGATAATTTTGTGTTTCTGTTTCACGGTAATGTTCCGTTTCTGGTCCACGATAATGTTCCGTCTTTGGTCCACGATAATGTTCTGTCTCTGGTCCATGATAATGTTCCGTTTCTGGTCCACGATAATGTTCTGTTCGGTTTCACGGTAATGTTCTGTCTCTGGTCCACGGTAATGTTCTGTGTCTGGTCCACGATAATGTTCGGTTTCACGGTAATGTTCCGTCTCTGGTCCACGATAATGTTCCGTCTTTGGTCCACGATAATGTTCCGTTTCTGGTCCACGATAATTTTGTGTTTCTGTTTCACGGTAATGTTCCGTTTCTGGTCCACGATAATGTTCCGTCTTTGGTCCACGATAATGTTCTGTCTCTGGTCCATGATAATGTTCCGTTTCTGGTCCACGATAATGTTCTGTTTCGGTTTCACGGTAATGTTCCGTCTCTGGTCCGCAGTAATGTTCCGTATCTGGTCCATGGTAATGTTCGGTTTCACGGTAATGTTCCATTTCTGGTCCACGGTAATGTTCTGTCTCTGGTCCACGATAATGTTCGATTTCTGGTCGACGATAATGTTCGGTTTCACGGTAATGTTCCGTCTCTGGTCCACGATAATGTTCGGTTTCACGGTAATGTTCCGTTTCTGGTCCACGATAATGTTCGATCTCTGGTCCACGATAATGTTCGGTTTCACGGTAATGTTCCGTCTCTGGTCCACGATAATGTTGTGTTTCTGTTTCACGGTAATGTTCTGTTTCTGTTCCACGATAATGTTCTATTTCGGTTTCACGGTAATGTTCTGTCTCTGGTCCACGGTACTGTTCTGTCTCTGGTCCACGGTAATGTTCGGTTTCACGGTAATGTTTTGTCTCTGGTCCACGGTAATGTTCTGTGTCTGGTCCACGATAATGTTCGGTTTCACGGTAATGTTCCGTCTCTGGTCCACGATAATGTTGTTTCTGTTTCACGGTAATGTTCCGTTTCTGGTCCACGATAATGTTCTGTTTCGGTTTCACGATAATGTTCTGTCTCTGGTCCACGGTAATGTTCTGTCTCTGGTCCACGGTAATGTTCTGTCTCTGGTCCACGGTAATGTTCGGTTTCACGGTAATGTTCCGTCTCTGTTCCACAATAATGTTGTGTTTCTGTTTCACGGTAATGTTCCATTTCTGTTCCACGATAATTTTGTGTTTCTGGTCCACGATAATGTTCGGTTTCACGATAATGTTCCGTTTCTGGTCAACGATAATGTTCTGTTTAGGTTTCACGGTAATGTTCCGTTTCTGGTCCACGATAATGTTCGGTTTCACGGTAATGTTCTGTCTCTGGTCCACGGTAATGTTCTGTGTCTGGTCCACGATAATGTTCGGTTTCACGGTAATGTTCCGTCTCTGGTCCACGATAATGTTCCGTCTTTGGTCCACGATAATGTTCTGTTTCTGTTTCACGGTAATGTTCTGTTTCTGGTCCACGATAATTTTGTGTTTCTGTTTCACGGTAATGTTCCGTTTCTGGTCTACGATAATGTTCTGTTTCGGTTACACGGTAATGTTCCGTTTCTGGTCCACGGTAATGTTCCGTTTCTGGTCCACGATAATGTTCCGTTTCTGGTCCACGATAATGTTCCGTTTCTGGTCCAAGATAATGTTCCGTTTCTGGTCCACGATAATGTTCCGTTTCTGGTCCACGATAATGTTCCGTTTCTGGTCCACGATAATGTTCTGTTTCTGTTTCAGGGTAATGTTCCGTTTCTGGTCCATGATAATGTTCTGTTTCACAGTAATGTTCTGTCTCTGGTCCATGGTAATGTTCTGTCTCTGGTCCACGGTAACGTTCGGTTTCAAGGTAAAGTTCGGTCTCTGGTCCACAGTAATGTTCTGTCTCTGGTCCACGGTAATGTTCTGTCTCTGGTCCACGGTAATGTTCTGTCTCTGGTCCACGGTAATGTTCGGTTTCACGGTAATGTTCTGTCTCTGGTCCACGGTAATGTTCTGTGTCTGGTCCACGATAATGTTCGGTTTCACGGTAATGTTCCGTCTCTGGTCCACGATAATGTTGTTTCTGTTTCACGGTAATGTTCCGTTTCTGGTCCACGATAATGTTCTGTTTCGGTTTCACGGTAATGTTCTGTCTCTGGTCCACGGTAATGTTCTGTCTCTGGTCCACGGTAATGTTCGGTTTCACGGTAATGTTCCGTCTCTGTTCCACAATAATATTGTGTTTCTGTTTCACGGTAATGTTCCATTTCTGTTCCACGATAATTTTGTGTTTCTGGTCCACGATAATGTTCGGTTTCACGATAATGTTCCGTTTCTGGTCAACGATAATGTTCTGTTTAGGTTTCACGGTAATGTTCCGTTTCTGGTCCACGATAATGTTCGGTTTCACGGTAATGTTCTGTCTCTGGTCCACGGTAATGTTCTGTGTCTGGTCCACGATAATGTTCGGTTTCACGGTAATGTTCCGTCTCTGGTCCACGATAATGTTGTGTTTCTAGTTCACGGTAATGTTCCGTTTCTGGTCCACGATAATTTTGTGTTTCTGTTTCACGGTAATGTTCCGTTTCTGGTCCACGATAATGTTCCGTCTTTGGTCCACGATAATGTTCTGTTTCTGTTTCACGGTAATGTTCCGTTTCTGGTCCACGATAATTTTGTGTTTCTGTTTCACGGTAATGTTCCGTTTCTGGTCCACGATAATGTTCTGTTTCGGTTACACGGTAATGTTCCGTTTCTGGTCCACGGTAATTTTCCGTTTCTGGTCCACGATAATGTTCCGTTTCTGGTCCACGATAATGTTCCGTTTCTGGTCCACGATAATGTTCCGTTTCTGGTCCACGATAATGTTCCGTTTCTGGTCCACGATAATGTTCCGTTTCTGGTCCACGATAATGTTCTGTTTCTGTTTCAGGGTAATGTTCCGTTTCTGGTCCATGATAATGTTCTGTTTCACAGTAATGTTCTGTCTCTGGTCCATGGTAATGTTCTGTCTCTGGTCCACGGTAATGTTCTGT
Source organism: Leuresthes tenuis (assembly GCF_036924035.1). Lineage (NCBI taxonomy): Eukaryota > Metazoa > Chordata > Actinopteri > Atheriniformes > Atherinopsidae > Leuresthes > Leuresthes tenuis. Next base: position 24,393,525 of record NW_027325355.1, read on the forward strand.
TTCATGGTAATGTTCTGTCTCTGGTCCATGGTAATGTTCTGTCTCTGGTCCACGGTAACGTTCGGTTTCAAGGTAAAGTTCGGTCTCTGGTCCACAGTAATGTTCTGTCTCTGGTCCACGGTAATGTTCTGTCTCTGGTCCACGGTAATGTTCTGTCTCTGGTCCACGGTAATGTTCGATCTCTGGTCCACGATAATGTTTGGTTTCACGGTAATGTTCCGTCTCTGGTCCACGATAATGTTGTGTTTCTAGTTCACGGTAATGTTCTGTTTCTGGTCCACGATAATTTTGTGTTTCTGTTTCACGGTAATGTTCCGTTTCTGGTCCACGATAATGTTCCGTCTTTGGTCCACGATAATGTTCTGTCTCTGGTCCATGATAATGTTCCGTTTCTGGTCCACGATAATGTTCTGTTTCGGTTTCACGGTAATGTTCTGTCTCTGGTCCACGGTAATGTTCTGTGTCTGGTCCACGATAATGTTCGGTTTCACGGTAATGTTCCGTCTCTGGTCCACGATAATGTTCCGTCTTTGGTCCACGATAATGTTCCGTTTCTGGTCCACGATAATTTTGTGTTTCTGTTTCACGGTAATGTTCCGTTTCTGGTCCACGATAATGTTCCGTCTTTGGTCCACGATAATGTTCTGTCTCTGGTCCATGATAATGTTCCGTTTCTGGTCCACGATAATGTTCTGTTTCGGTTTCACGGTAATGTTCCGTCTCTGGTCCGCAGTAATGTTCCGTATCTGGTCCATGGTAATGTTCGGTTTCACGGTAATGTTCCATTTCTGGTCCACGGTAATGTTCTGTCTCTGGTCCACGATAATGTTCGATTTCTGGTCGACGATAATGTTCGGTTTCACGGTAATGTTCCGTCTCTGGTCCACGATAATGTTCGGTTTCACGGTAATGTTCCGTTTCTGGTCCACGATAATGTTCGATCTCTGGTCCACGATAATGTTCGGTTTCACGGTAATGTTCCGTCTCTGGTCCACGATAATGTTGTGTTTCTGTTTCACGGTAATGTTCTGTTTCTGTTCCACGATAATGTTCTATTTCGGTTTCACGGTAATGTTCTGTCTCTGGTCCACGGTACTGTTCTGTCTCTGGTCCACGGTAATGTTCGGTTTCACGGTAATGTTTTGTCTCTGGTCCACGGTAATGTTCTGTGTCTGGTCCACGATAATGTTCGGTTTCACGGTAATGTTCCGTCTCTGGTCCACGATAATGTTGTTTCTGTTTCACGGTAATGTTCCGTTTCTGGTCCACGATAATGTTCTGTTTCGGTTTCACGATAATGTTCTGTCTCTGGTCCACGGTAATGTTCTGTCTCTGGTCCACGGTAATGTTCGGTTTCACGGTAATGTTCCGTCTCTGTTCCACAATAATGTTGTGTTTCTGTTTCACGGTAATGTTCCATTTCTGTTCCACGATAATTTTGTGTTTCTGGTCCACGATAATGTTCGGTTTCACGATAATGTTCCGTTTCTGGTCAACGATAATGTTCTGTTTAGGTTTCACGGTAATGTTCCGTTTCTGGTCCACGATAATGTTCGGTTTCACGGTAATGTTCTGTCTCTGGTCCACGGTAATGTTCTGTGTCTGGTCCACGATAATGTTCGGTTTCACGGTAATGTTCCGTCTCTGGTCCACGATAATGTTCCGTCTTTGGTCCACGATAATGTTCTGTTTCTGTTTCACGGTAATGTTCCGTTTCTGGTCCACGATAATTTTGTGTTTCTGTTTCACGGTAATGTTCCGTTTCTGGTCCACGATAATGTTCTGTTTCGGTTACACGGTAATGTTCCGTTTCTGGTCCACGGTAATTTTCCGTTTCTGGTCCACGATAATGTTCCGTTTCTGGTCCACGATAATGTTCCGTTTCTGGTCCACGATAATGTTCCGTTTCTGGTCCACGATAATGTTCCGTTTCTGGTCCACGATAATGTTCCGTTTCTGGTCCACGATAATGTTCCGTTTCTGGTCCACGATAATGTTCTGTTTCTGTTTCAGGGTAATGTTCCGTTTCTGGTCCATGATAATGTTCTGTTTCACAGTAATGTTCTGTCTCTGGTCCATGGTAATGTTCTGTCTCTGGTCCACGGTAATGTTCTGTTTCATGGTAATGTTCTGTCTCTGGTCCATGGTAATGTTCTGTCTCTGGTCCACGGTAACGTTCGGTTTCAAGGTAAAGTTCGGTCTCTGGTCCACAGTAATGTTCTGTCTCTGGTCCACGGTAATGTTCTGTCTCTGGTCCACGGTAATGTTCTGTCTCTGGTCCACGGTAATGTTCGATCTCTGGTCCACGATAATGTTTGGTTTCACGGTAATGTTCCGTCTCTGGTCCACGATAATGTTGTGTTTCTAGTTCACGGTAATGTTCCGTTTCTGGTCCACGATAATTTTGTGTTTCTGTTTCACGGTAATGTTCCGTTTCTGGTCCACGATAATGTTCCGTCTTTGGTCCACGATAATGTTCTGTCTCTGGTCCATGATAATGTTCCGTTTCTGGTCCACGATAATGTTCTGTTTCGGTTTCACGGTAATGTTCTGTCTCTGGTCCACGGTAATGTTCTGTGTCTGGTCCACGATAATGTTCGGTTTCACGGTAATGTTCCGTCTCTGGTCCACGATAATGTTCCGTCTTTGGTCCACGATAATGTTCCGTTTCTGGTCCACGATAATTTTGTGTTTCTGTTTCACGGTAATGTTCCGTTTCTGGTCCACGATAATGTTCCGTCTTTGGTCCACGATAATGTTCTGTCTCTGGTCCATGATAATGTTCCGTTTCTGGTCCACGATAATGTTCTGTTTCGGTTTCACGGTAATGTTCCGTCTCTGGTCCGCAGTAATGTTCCGTATCTGGTCCATGGTAATGTTCGGTTTCACGGTAATGTTCCATTTCTGGTCCACGGTAATGTTCTGTCTCTGGTCCACGATAATGTTCGATTTCTGGTCGACGATAATGTTCGGTTTCACGGTAATGTTCCGTCTCTGGTCCACGATAATGTTCGGTTTCACGGTAATGTTCCGTTTCTGGTCCACGATAATGTTCGATCTCTGGTCCACGATAATGTTTGGTTTCACGGTAATGTTCCGTCTCTGGTCCACGATAATGTTGTGTTTCTGTTTCACGGTAATGTTCTGTTTCTGTTCCACGATAATGTTCTATTTCGGTTTCACGGTAATGTTCTGTCTCTGGTCCACGGTACTGTTCTGTCTCTGGTCCACGGTAATGTTCGGTTTCACGGTAATGTTTTGTCTCTGGTCCACGGTAATGTTCTGTGTCTGGTCCACGATAATGTTCGGTTTCACGGTAATGTTCCGTCTCTGGTCCACGATAATGTTGTTTCTGTTTCACGGTAATGTTCCGTTTCTGGTCCACGATAATGTTCTGTTTCGGTTTCACGATAATGTTCTGTCTCTGGTCCACGGTAATGTTCTGTCTCTGGTCCACGGTAATGTTCGGTTTCACGGTAATGTTCCGTCTCTGTTCCACAATAATGTTGTGTTTCTGTTTCACGGTAATGTTCCATTTCTGTTCCACGATAATTTTGTGTTTCTGGTCCACGATAATGTTCGGTTTCACGATAATGTTCCGTTTCTGGTCAACGATAATGTTCTGTTTAGGTTTCACGGTAATGTTCCGTTTCTGGTCCACGATAATGTTCGGTTTCACGGTAATGTTCCGTCTCTGGTCCACGATAATGTTCCGTCTTTGGTCCACGATAATGTTCTGTTTCTGTTTCACGGTAATGTTCTGTTTCTGGTCCACGATAATTTTGTGTTTCTGTTTCACGGTAATGTTCCGTTTCTGGTCCACGATAATGTTCTGTTTCGGTTACACGGTAATGTTCCGTTTCTGGTCCACGGTAATGTTCCGTTTCTGGTCCACGATAATGTTCCGTTTCTGGTCCACGATAATGTTCCGTTTCTGGTCCAAGATAATGTTCCGTTTCTGGTCCACGATAATGTTCCGTTTCTGGTCCACGATAATGTTCCGTTTCTGGTCCACGATAATGTTCCGTTTCTGGTCCACGATAATGTTCTGTTTCTGTTTCAGGGTAATGTTCCGTTTCTGGTCCATGATAATGTTCTGTTTCACAGTAATGTTCTGTCTCTGGTCCATGGTAATGTTCTGTCTCTGGTCCACGGTAATGTTCTGTTTCATGGTAATGTTCTGTCTCTGGTCCATGGTAATGTTCTGTCTCTGGTCCACGGTAACGTTCGGTTTCAAGGTAAAGTTCGGTCTCTGGTCCACAGTAATGTTCTGTCTCTGGTCCACGGTAATGTTCTGTCTCTGGTCCACGGTAATGTTCTGTCTCTGGTCCACGGTAATGTTCGGTTTCACGGTAATGTTCTGTGTCTGGTCCACGATAATGTTCGGTTTCACGGTAATGTTCCGTCTCTGGTCCACGATAATGTTGTTTCTGTTTCACGGTAATGTTCCGTTTCTGGTCCACGATAATGTTCTGTTTCGGTTTCACGGTAATGTTCTGTCTCTGGTCCACGGTAATGTTCTGTCTCTGGTCCACGGTAATGTTCGGTTTCACGGTAATGTTCCGTCTCTGTTCCACAATAATATTGTGTTTCTGTTTCACGGTAATGTTCCATTTCTGTTCCACGATAATTTTGTGTTTCTGGTCCACGATAATGTTCGGTTTCACGATAATGTTCCGTTTCTGGTCAACGATAATGTTCTGTTTAGGTTTCACGGTAATGTTCCGTTTCTGGTCCACGATAATGTTCGGTTTCACGGTAATGTTCTGTCTCTGGTCCACGGTAATGTTCTGTGTCTGGTCCACGATAATGTTCGGTTTCACGGTAATGTTCCGTCTCTGGTCCACGATAATGTTGTGTTTCTAGTTCACGGTAATGTTCCGTTTCTGGTCCACGATAATTTTGTGTTTCTGTTTCACGGTAATGTTCCGTTTCTGGTCCACGATAATGTTCCGTCTTTGGTCCACGATAATGTTCTGTTTCTGTTTCACGGTAATGTTCCGTTTCTGGTCCACGATAATTTTGTGTTTCTGTTTCACGGTAATGTTCCGTTTCTGGTCCACGATAATGTTCTGTTTCGGTTACACGGTAATGTTCCGTTTCTGGTCCACGGTAATTTTCCGTTTCTGGTCCACGATAATGTTCCGTTTCTGGTCCACGATAATGTTCCGTTTCTGGTCCACGATAATGTTCCGTTTCTGGTCCACGATAATGTTCCGTTTCTGGTCCACGATAATGTTCCGTTTCTGGTCCACGATAATGTTCCGTTTCTGGTCCACGATAATGTTCTGTTTCTGTTTCAGGGTAATGTTCCGTTTCTGGTCCATGATAATGTTCTGTTTCACAGTAATGTTCTGTCTCTGGTCCATGGTAATGTTCTGTCTCTGGTCCACGGTAATGTTCTGTTTCATGGTAATGTTCTGTCTCTGGTCCATGGTAATGTTCTGTCTCTGGTCCACGGTAACGTTCGGTTTCAAGGTAAAGTTCGGTCTCTGGTCCACAGTAATGTTCTGTCTCTGGTCCACGGTAATGTTCTGTCTCTGGTCCACGGTAATGTTCTGTCTCTGGTCCACGGTAATGTTCGATCTCTGGTCCACGATAATGTTTGGTTTCACGGTAATGTTCCGTCTCTGGTCCACGATAATGTTGTGTTTCTAGTTCACGGTAATGTTCCGTTTCTGGTCCACGATAATTTTGTGTTTCTGTTTCACGGTAATGTTCCGTTTCTGGTCCACGATAATGTTCCGTCTTTGGTCCACGATAATGTTCTGTCTCTGGTCCATGATAATGTTCCGTTTCTGGTCCACGATAATGTTCTGTTTCGGTTTCACGGTAATGTTCTGTCTCTGGTCCACGGTAATGTTCTGTGTCTGGTCCACGATAATGTTCGGTTTCACGGTAATGTTCCGTCTCTGGTCCACGATAATGTTCCGTCTTTGGTCCACGATAATGTTCCGTTTCTGGTCCACGATAATTTTGTGTTTCTGTTTCACGGTAATGTTCCGTTTCTGGTCCACGATAATGTTCCGTCTTTGGTCCACGATAATGTTCTGTCTCTGGTCCATGATAATGTTCCGTTTCTGGTCCACGATAATGTTCTGTTTCGGTTTCACGGTAATGTTCCGTCTCTGGTCCGCAGTAATGTTCCGTATCTGGTCCATGGTAATGTTCGGTTTCACGGTAATGTTCCATTTCTGGTCCACGGTAATGTTCTGTCTCTGGTCCACGATAATGTTCGATTTCTGGTCGACGATAATGTTCGGTTTCACGGTAATGTTCCGTCTCTGGTCCACGATAATGTTCGGTTTCACGGTAATGTTCCGTTTCTGGTCCACGATAATGTTCGATCTCTGGTCCACGATAATGTTCGGTTTCACGGTAATGTTCCGTCTCTGGTCCACGATAATGTTGTGTTTCTGTTTCACGGTAATGTTCTGTTTCTGTTCCACGATAATGTTCTATTTCGGTTTCACGGTAATGTTCTGTCTCTGGTCCACGGTACTGTTCTGTCTCTGGTCCACGGTAATGTTCGGTTTCACGGTAATGTTTTGTCTCTGGTCCACGGTAATGTTCTGTGTCTGGTCCACGATAATGTTCGGTTTCACGGTAATGTTCCGTCTCTGGTCCACGATAATGTTGTTTCTGTTTCACGGTAATGTTCCGTTTCTGGTCCACGATAATGTTCTGTTTCGGTTTCACGATAATGTTCTGTCTCTGGTCCACGGTAATGTTCTGTCTTTGGTCCACGGTAATGTTCGGTTTCACGGTAATGTTCCGTCTCTGTTCCACAATAATGTTGTGTTTCTGTTTCACGGTAATGTTCCATTTCTGTTCCACGATAATTTTGTGTTTCTGGTCCACGATAATGTTCGGTTTCACGATAATGTTCCGTTTCTGGTCAACGATAATGTTCTGTTTAGGTTTCACGGTAATGTTCCGTTTCTGGTCCACGATAATGTTCGGTTTCACGGTAATGTTCTGTCTCTGGTCCACGGTAATGTTCTGTGTCTGGTCCACGATAATGTTCGGTTTCACGGTAATGTTCCGTCTCTGGTCCACGATAATGTTCCGTCTTTGGTCCACGATAATGTTCTGTTTCTGTTTCACGGTAATGTTCTGTTTCTGGTCCACGATAATTTTGTGTTTCTGTTTCACGGTAATGTTCCGTTTCTGGTCCACGATAATGTTCTGTTTCGGTTACACGGTAATGTTCCGTTTCTGGTCCACGGTAATGTTCCGTTTCTGGTCCACGATAATGTTCCGTTTCTGGTCCACGATAATGTTCCGTTTCTGGTCCACGATAATGTTCCGTTTCTGGTCCACGATAATGTTCCGTTTCTGGTCCACGATAATGTTCCGTTTCTGGTCCACGATAATGTTCCGTTTCTGGTCCACGATAATGTTCCGTTTCTGGTCCACGATAATGTTCTGTTTCTGTTTCAGGGTAATGTTCCGTTTCTGGTCCATGATAATGTTCTGTTTCACAGTAATGTTCTGTCTCTGGTCCATGGTAATGTTCTGTCTCTGGTCCACGGTAATGTTCTGTTTCATGGTAATGTTCTGTCTCTGGTCCATGGTAATGTTCTGTCTCTGGTCCACGGTAACGTTCGGTTTCAAGGTAAAGTTCGGTCTCTGGTCCACAGTAATGTTCTGTCTCTGGTCCACGGTAATGTTCTGTCTCTGGTCCACGGTAATGTTCTGTCTCTGGTCCACGGTAATGTTCGGTTTCACGGTAATGTTCTGTCTCTGGTCCACGGTAATGTTCTGTGTCTGGTCCACGATAATGTTCGGTTTCACGGTAATGTTCCGTCTCTGGTCCACGATAATGTTGTTTCTGTTTCACGGTAATGTTCCGTTTCTGGTCCACGATAATGTTCTGTTTCGGTTTCACGGTAATGTTCTGTCTCTGGTCCACGGTAATGTTCTGTCTCTGGTCCACGGTAATGTTCGGTTTCACGGTAATGTTCCGTCTCTGTTCCACAATAATATTGTGTTTCTGTTTCACGGTAATGTTCCATTTCTGTTCCACGATAATTTTGTGTTTCTGGTCCACGATAATGTTCGGTTTCACGATAATGTTCCGTTTCTGGTCAACGATAATGTTCTGTTTAGGTTTCACGGTAATGTTCCGTTTCTGGTAGACGATAATGTTCGGTTTCACGGTAATGTTCTGTCTCTGGTCCACGGTAATGTTCTGTGTCTGGTCCACGATAATGTTCGGTTTCACGGTAATGTTCCGTCTCTGGTCCACGATAATGTTGTGTTTCTAGTTCACGGTAATGTTCCGTTTCTGGTCCACGATAATTTTGTGTTTCTGTTTCACGGTAATGTTCCGTTTCTGGTCCACGATAATGTTCCGTCTTTGTTCCACGATAATGTTCTGTCTCTGGTCCATGATAATGTTCCGTTTCTGGTCCACGATAATGTTCTGTTTCGGTTTCACGGTAATGTTCTGTCTCTGGTCCACGGTAATGTTCTGTGTCTGGTCCACGATAATGTTCGGTTTCACGGTAATGTTCCGTCTCTGGTCCACGATAATGTTCCGTCTTTGGTCCACGATAATGTTCCGTTTCTGGTCCACGATAATGTTCTGTTTCGGTTTCACGATAATGTTCGGTTTCACGGTAATGTTCTGGTCCACGGTAATGTTCTGGTCCACAGTAATGTTCCGTCTCTGGTCCGCAGTAATGTTCCGTATCTGGTCCATGGTAATGTTCGGTTTCACGGTAATGTTCCATTTCTGGTCCACGGTAATGTTCTGTCTCTGGTCCACGATAATGTTCGATTTCTGGTCGACGATAATGTTCGGTTTCACGGTAATGTTCCGTCTCTGGTCCACGATAATGTTCGGTTTCACGGTAATGTTCCGTTTCTGGTCCACGATAATGTTCGATCTCTGGTCCACGATAATGTTCGGTTTCACGGTAATGTTCCGTCTCTGGTCCACGATAATGTTGTGTTTCTGTTTCACGGTAATGTTCTGTTTCTGTTCCACGATAATGTTCTATTTCGGTTTCACGGTAATGTTCTGTCTCTGGTCCACGGTAATGTTCTGTCTCTGGTCCACGGTAATGTTCGGTTTCACGGTAATGTTCTGTCTCTGGTCCACGGTAATGTTCTGTGTCTGGTCCACGATAATGTTCGGTTTCACGGTAATGTTCCGTCTCTGGTCCACGATAATGTTGTTTCTGTTTCACATTAATGTTCCGTTTCTGGTCCACGATAATGTTCTGTTTCGGTTTCACGGTAATGTTCTGTCTCTGGTCCACGGTAATGTTCTGTCTCTGGTCCACGGTAATGTTCGGTTTCACGGTAATGTTCCGTCTCTGTTCCACAATAATGTTGTGTTTCTGTTTCACGGTAATGTTCCATTTCTGTTCCACGATAATTTTGTGTTTCTGGTCCACGATAATGTTCTGTTTAGGTTTCACGGTAATGTTCCGTTTCTGGTCAACGATAATGTTCTGTTTAGGTTTCACGGTAATGTTCCGTTTCTGGTCCACGATAATGTTCTGTTTCGGTTTCACGGTAATGTTCTGTCTCTGGTCCACGGTAATGTTCTGTGTCTGGTCCACGATAATGTTCGGTTTCACGGTAATGTTCCGTCTCTGGTCCACGATAATGTTCCGTCTTTGGTCCACGATAATGTTCCGTTTCTGGTCCACGATAATGTTCTGTTTCGGTTTCACGATAATGTTCGGTTTCACGGTAATGTTCTGGTCCACGGTAATGTTCTGGTCCACAGTAATGTTCCGTCTCTGGTCCGCAGTAATGTTCCGTATCTGGTCCATGGTAATGTTCGGTTTCACGGTAATGTTCCATTTCTGGTCCACGGTAATGTTCTGTCTCTGGTCCACGATAATGTTCGATTTCTGGTCGACGATAATGTTCGGTTTCACGGTAATGTTCCGTCTCTGGTCCACGATAATGTTCGGTTTCACGGTAATGTTCCGTTTCTGGTCCACGATAATGTTCGATCTCTGGTCCACGATAATGTTCGGTTTCACGGTAATGTTCCGTCTCTGGTCCACGATAATGTTGTGTTTCTGTTTCACGGTAATGTTATGTTTCTGTTCCACGATAATGTTCTATTTCGGTTTCACGGTAATGTTCCGTTTCTGGTCCACGATAATGTTCGATCTCTGGTCCACGATAATGTTCGGTTTCACGGTAATGTTCCGTCTCTGGTCCACGATAATGTTGTGTTTCTGTTTCACGGTAATGTTATGTTTCTGTTCCACGATAATGTTCTATTTCGGTTTCACGGTAATGTTCTGTCTCTGGTCCACGGTAATGTTCTGTCTCTGGTCCACGGTAATGTTCGGTTTCACGGTAATGTTCCGTTTCTGGTCAACGATAATGTTCTGTTTAGGTTTCACGGTAATGTTGTGTGTCTGTTCCACGATAATGTTCTGTTTCGGTTTCACGGTAATGTTCTGTCTCTGGTCCACGGTAATGTTCTGTCTCTGGTCCACGGTAATTTTCGGTTTCACGGTAATGTTCCGTTTCTGGTCAACGATAATGTTCTGTTTAGGTTTCACGGTAATGTTGTGTCTCTGGTCCATGATAATGTTCCGTTTCTGGTCCACGATAATGTTCTGTCTCTGATCCACGATAATGTTCTGTTTCTGGTCCACGATAATGTTCCGTTTCTGGTCCACGATAATGTTCTGTTTCGGTTTCACGGTAATGTTCTGTCTCTGGTCCACGATAATGTTCCTTTTCTGGTCCACGATAATGTTCTGTTTCTGTTTCACGGTAATGTTCCGTTTCTGGTCCACGATAATGTTCTGTTTCAGTTTCATGGTAATGTTCTGTGTCTGGTCCACGATAATGTTCGGTTTCACGGTAATGTTCCGTCTCTGGTCCACGGTAATGTTCCTTCTCTGGTCCACGATAATGTTGTGTTTCTGTTTCACGGTAATGTTCCGTTTCTGGTCCATGATAATGTTCTGTTTGATGGTAATGTTCTGTCTCTGGTCCATGGTAATGTTCTGTCTCTGGTCCACGGTAACGTTCGGTTTCAAGGTAAAGTTCGGTCTCTGGTCCACAGTAATGTTCGGTTTCACGGTAATGTTCTGTCTCTGGTCCACGGTAATGTTCTGTGTCTGGTCTACGATAATGTTCGGTTTCACGGTAATGTTCCGTCTCTGGTCCACGATAATGTTCCGTCTTTGGTCCACGATAATGTTACGTTTCTGGTCCACGATAATGTTCTGTTTCGGTTTCACGATAATGTTCGGTTTCACGGTAATGTTCTGGTCCACGGTAATGTTCTGGTCCACAGTAACGTTCCGTCTCTGGTCCGCAGTAATGTTCCGTATCTGGTCCATGGTAATGTTCGGTTTCACGGTAATGTTCCATTTCTGGTCCACGGTAATGTTCTGTCTCTGGTCCACGATAATGTTCGATTTCTGGTCGACGATAATGTTCGGTTTCACGGTAATGTTCCGTCTCTGGTCCACGATAATGTTCGGTTTCACGGTAATGTTCCGTTTCTGGTCCACGATAATGTTCGATCTCTGGTCCACGATAATGTTCGGTTTCACGGTAATGTTCCGTCTCTGGTCCACGATAATGTTGTGTTTCTGTTTCACGGTAATGTTATGTTTCTGTTCCACGATAATGTTCTATTTCGGTTTCACGGTAATGTTCTGTCTCTGGTCCACGGTAATGTTCTGTCTCTGGTCCACGGTAATGTTCGGTTTCACGGTAATGTTCTGTCTCTGGTCCACGGTAATGTTCGATCTCTGGTCCACGATAATGTTTGGTTTCACGGTAATGTTCCGTCTCTGGTCCACGATAATGTTGTGTTTCTAGTTCACGGTAATGTTCCGTTTCTGGTCCACGATAATTTTGTGTTTCTGTTTCACGGTAATGTTCCGTTTCTGGTCCACGATAATGTTCTGTCTTTGGTCCACGATAATGTTCTGTCTCTGGTCCATGATAATGTTCCGTTTCTGGTCCACGATAATGTTCTGTTTCGGTTTCACGGTAATGTTCTGTCTCTGGTCCACGGTAATGTTCTGTGTCTGGTCCACGGTAATTTTCGGTTTCACGGTAATGTTCCGTTTCTGGTCAACGATAATGTTCTGTTTAGGTTTCACGGTAATGTTGTGTCTCTGGTCCATGATAATGTTCCGTTTCTGGTCCACGATAATGTTCTGTCTCTGATCCACGATAATGTTCTGTCTCTGGTCCACGATAATGTTCCGTTTCTGGTCCACGATAATGTTCTGTTTCGGTTTCACGGTAATGTTCTGTCTCTGGTCCACGATAATGTTCCTTTTCTGGTCCACGATAATGTTCTGTTTCTGTTTCACGGTAATGTTCCGTTTCTGGTCCACGATAATGTTCTGTTTCGGTTTCATGGTAATGTTCTGTCTCTGGTCCACGGTAATGTTCGGTTTCACGGTAATGTTCCGTCTCTGGTCCACGGTAATGTTCCTTCTCTGGTCCACGATAATGTTGTGTTTCTGTTTCACGGTAATGTTCCGTTTCTGGTCCATGATAATGTTCTGTTTGATGGTAATGTTCTGTCTCTGGTCCATGGTAATGTTCTGTCTCTGGTCCACGGTAACGTTCGGTTTCAAGGTAAAGTTCGGTCTCTGGTCCACAGTAATGTTCTGTCTCTGGTCCACGGTAATGTTCCGTCTCTGGTCCACGGTAATGTTCTGTCTCTGGTCCACGGTAATGTTCGATCTCTGGTCCACGATAATGTTGTGTTTCTAGTTCACGGTAATGTTCCGTTTCTGGTCCACGATAATTTTGTGTTTCTGTTTCACGGTAATGTTCCGTTTCTGGTCCACGATAATGTTCCGTCTTTGGTCCACGATAATGTTCTGTCTCTGGTCCATGATAATGTTCCGTTTCTGGTCCACGATAATGTTCTGTTTCGGTTTCACGGTAATGTTCTGTCTCTGGTCCACGGTAATGTTCTGTGTCTGGTCCACGATAATGTTCGGTTTCACGGTAATGTTCCGTCTCTGGTCCACGATAATGTTCCGTCTTTGGTCCACGATAATGTTCCGTTTCTGGTCCACGATAATTTTGTGTTTCTGTTTCACGGTAATGTTCCGTTTCTGGTCCACGATAATGTTCCGTCTTTGGTCCACGATAATGTTCTGTCTCTGGTCCATGATAATGTTCCGTTTCTGGTCCACGATAATGTTCTGTTTCGGTTTCACGGTAATGTTCCGTCTCTGGTCCGCAGTAATGTTCCGTATCTGGTCCATGGTAATGTTCGGTTTCACGGTAATGTTCCATTTCTGGTCCACGGTAATGTTCTGTCTCTGGTCCACGATAATGTTCGATTTCTGGTCGACGATAATGTTCGGTTTCACGGTAATGTTCCGTCTCTGGTCCACGATAATGTTCGGTTTCACGGTAATGTTCCGTTTCTGGTCCACGATAATGTTCGATCTCTGGTCCACGATAATGTTCGGTTTCACGGTAATGTTCCGTCTCTGGTCCACGATAATGTTGTGTTTCTGTTTCACGGTAATGTTCTGTTTCTGTTCCACGATAATGTTCTATTTCGGTTTCACGGTAATGTTCTGTCTCTGGTCCACGGTACTGTTCTGTCTCTGGTCCACGGTAATGTTCGGTTTCACGGTAATGTTTTGTCTCTGGTCCACGGTAATGTTCTGTGTCTGGTCCACGATAATGTTCGGTTTCACGGTAATGTTCCGTCTCTGGTCCACGATAATGTTGTTTCTGTTTCACGGTAATGTTCCGTTTCTGGTCCACGATAATGTTCTGTTTCGGTTTCACGATAATGTTCTGTCTCTGGTCCACGGTAATGTTCTGTCTCTGGTCCACGGTAATGTTCGGTTTCACGGTAATGTTCCGTCTCTGTTCCACAATAATGTTGTGTTTCTGTTTCACGGTAATGTTCCATTTCTGTTCCACGATAATTTTGTGTTTCTGGTCCACGATAATGTTCGGTTTCACGATAATGTTCCGTTTCTGGTCAACGATAATGTTCTGTTTAGGTTTCACGGTAATGTTCCGTTTCTGGTCCACGATAATGTTCGGTTTCACGGTAATGTTCTGTCTCTGGTCCACGGTAATGTTCTGTGTCTGGTCCACGATAATGTTCGGTTTCACGGTAATGTTCCGTCTCTGGTCCACGATAATGTTCCGTCTTTGGTCCACGATAATGTTCTGTTTCTGTTTCACGGTAATGTTCTGTTTCTGGTCCACGATAATTTTGTGTTTCTGTTTCACGGTAATGTTCCGTTTCTGGTCCACGATAATGTTCTGTTTCGGTTACACGGTAATGTTCCGTTTCTGGTCCACGGTAATGTTCCGTTTCTGGTCCACGATAATGTTCCGTTTCTGGTCCACGATAATGTTCCGTTTCTGGTCCAAGATAATGTTCCGTTTCTGGTCCACGATAATGTTCCGTTTCTGGTCCACGATAATGTTCCGTTTCTGGTCCACGATAATGTTCCGTTTCTGGTCCACGATAATGTTCTGTTTCTGTTTCAGGGTAATGTTCCGTTTCTGGTCCATGATAATGTTCTGTTTCACAGTAATGTTCTGTCTCTGGTCCATGGTAATGTTCTGTCTCTGGTCCACGGTAATGTTCTGTTTCATGGTAATGTTCTGTCTCTGGTCCATGGTAATGTTCTGTCTCTGGTCCACGGTAACGTTCGGTTTCAAGGTAAAGTTCGGTCTCTGGTCCACAGTAATGTTCGGTCTCTGGTCCACGGTAATGTTCTGTCTCTGGTCCACGGTAATGTTCTGTCTCTGGTCCACGGTAATGTTCTGTCTCTGGTCCACGGTAATGTTCTGTGTCTGGTCCATGATAATGTTCGGTTTCACGGTAATGTTCCGTCTCTGGTCCACGATAATGTTGTTTCTGTTTCACGGTAATGTTCCGTTTCTGGTCCACGATAATGTTCTGTTTCGGTTTCACGGTAATGTTCTGTCTCTGGTCCACGGTAATGTTCTGTCTCTGGTCCACGGTAATGTTCGGTTTCACGGTAATGTTCCGTCTCTGTTCCACAATAATATTGTGTTTCTGTTTCACGGTAATGTTCCATTTCTGTTCCACGATAATTTTGTGTTTCTGGTCCACGATAATGTTCGGTTTCACGATAATGTTCCGTTTCTGGTCAACGATAATGTTCTGTTTAGGTTTCACGGTAATGTTCCGTTTCTGGTCCACGATAATGTTCGGTTTCACGGTAATGTTCTGTCTCTGGTCCACGGTAATGTTCTGTGTCTGGTCCACGATAATGTTCGGTTTCACGGTAATGTTCCGTCTCTGGTCCACGATAATGTTGTGTTTCTAGTTCACGGTAATGTTCCGTTTCTGGTCCACGATAATTTTGTGTTTCTGTTTCACGGTAATGTTCCGTTTCTGGTCCACGATAATGTTCCGTCTTTGGTCCACGATAATGTTCTGTTTCTGTTTCACGGTAATGTTCCGTTTCTGGTCCACGATAATTTTGTGTTTCTGTTTCACGGTAATGTTCCGTTTCTGGTCCACGATAATGTTCTGTTTCGGTTACACGGTAATGTTCCGTTTCTGGTCCACGGTAATTTTCCGTTTCTGGTCCACGATAATGTTCCGTTTCTGGTCCACGATAATGTTCCGTTTCTGGTCCACGATAATGTTCCGTTTCTGGTCCACGATAATGTTCCGTTTCTGGTCCACGATAATGTTCCGTTTCTGGTCCACGATAATGTTCCGTTTCTGGTCCACGATAATGTTCTGTTTCTGTTTCAGGGTAATGTTCCGTTTCTGGTCCATGATAATGTTCTGTTTCACAGTAATGTTCTGTCTCTGGTCCATGGTAATGTTCTGTCTCTGGTCCACGGTAATGTTCTGTTTCATGGTAATGTTCTGTCTCTGGTCCATGGTAATGTTCTGTCTCTGGTCCACGGTAACGTTCGGTTTCAAGGTAAAGTTCGGTCTCTGGTCCACAGTAATGTTCTGTCTCTGGTCCACGGTAATGTTCTGTCTCTGGTCCACGGTAATGTTCTGTCTCTGGTCCACGGTAATGTTCGATCTCTGGTCCACGATAATGTTTGGTTTCACGGTAATGTTCCGTCTCTGGTCCACGATAATGTTGTGTTTCTAGTTCACGGTAATGTTCCGTTTCTGGTCCACGATAATTTTGTGTTTCTGTTTCACGGTAATGTTCCGTTTCTGGTCCACGATAATGTTCCGTCTTTGGTCCACGATAATGTTCTGTCTCTGGTCCATGATAATGTTCCGTTTCTGGTCCACGATAATGTTCTGTTTCGGTTTCACGGTAATGTTCTGTCTCTGGTCCACGGTAATGTTCTGTGTCTGGTCCACGATAATGTTCGGTTTCACGGTAATGTTCCGTCTCTGGTCCACGATAATGTTCCGTCTTTGGTCCACGATAATGTTCCGTTTCTGGTCCACGATAATTTTGTGTTTCTGTTTCACGGTAATGTTCCGTTTCTGGTCCACGATAATGTTCCGTCTTTGGTCCACGATAATGTTCTGTCTCTGGTCCATGATAATGTTCCGTTTCTGGTCCACGATAATGTTCTGTTTCGGTTTCACGGTAATGTTCCGTCTCTGGTCCGCAGTAATGTTCCGTATCTGGTCCATGGTAATGTTCGGTTTCACGGTAATGTTCCATTTCTGGTCCACGGTAATGTTCTGTCTCTGGTCCACGATAATGTTCGATTTCTGGTCGACGATAATGTTCGGTTTCACGGTAATGTTCCGTCTCTGGTCCACGATAATGTTCGGTTTCACGGTAATGTTCCGTTTCTGGTCCACGATAATGTTCGATCTCTGGTCCACGATAATGTTCGGTTTCACGGTAATGTTCCGTCTCTGGTCCACGATAATGTTGTGTTTCTGTTTCACGGTAATGTTCTGTTTCTGTTCCACGATAATGTTCTATTTCGGTTTCACGGTAATGTTCTGTCTCTGGTCCACGGTACTGTTCTGTCTCTGGTCCACGGTAATGTTCGGTTTCACGGTAATGTTTTGTCTCTGGTCCACGGTAATGTTCTGTGTCTGGTCCACGATAATGTTCGGTTTCACGGTAATGTTCCGTCTCTGGTCCACGATAATGTTGTTTCTGTTTCACGGTAATGTTCCGTTTCTGGTCCACGATAATGTTCTGTTTCGGTTTCACGATAATGTTCTGTCTCTGGTCCACGGTAATGTTCTGTCTCTGGTCCACGGTAAAGTTCGGTTTCACGGTAATGTTCCGTCTCTGTTCCACAATAATGTTGTGTTTCTGTTTCACGGTAATGTTCCATTTCTGTTCCACGATAATTTTGTGTTTCTGGTCCACGATAATGTTCGGTTTCACGATAATGTTCCGTTTCTGGTCAACGATAATGTTCTGTTTAGGTTTCACGGTAATGTTCCGTTTCTGGTCCACGATAATGTTCGGTTTCACGGTAATGTTCTGTCTCTGGTCCACGGTAATGTTCTGTGTCTGGTCCACGATAATGTTCGGTTTCACGGTAATGTTCCGTCTCTGGTCCACGATAATGTTCCGTCTTTGGTCCACGATAATGTTCTGTTTCTGTTTCACGGTAATGTTCTGTTTCTGGTCCACGATAATTTTGTGTTTCTGTTTCACGGTAATGTTCCGTTTCTGGTCCACGATAATGTTCTGTTTCGGTTACACGGTAATGTTCCGTTTCTGGTCCACGGTAATGTTCCGTTTCTGGTCCACGATAATGTTCCGTTTCTGGTCCACGATAATGTTCCGTTTCTGGTCCACGATAATGTTCCGTTTCTGGTCCACGATAATGTTCCGTTTCTGGTCCACGATAATGTTCCGTTTCTGGTCCACGATAATGTTCCGTTTCTGGTCCACGATAATGTTCCGTTTCTGGTCCACGGTAATGTTCCGTCTCTGTTCCACAATAATGTTGTGTTTCTGTTTCACGGTAATGTTCCATTTCTGTTCCACGATAATTTTGTGTTTCTGGTCCACGATAATGTTCTGTTTAGGTTTCACGGTAATGTTCCGTTTCTGGTCAACGATAATGTTCTGTTTAGGTTTCACGGTAATGTTCCGTTTCTGGTCCACGATAATGTTCTGTTTCGGTTTCACGGTAATGTTCTGTCTCTGGTCCACGGTAATGTTCTGTGTCTGGTCCACGATAATGTTCGGTTTCACGGTAATGTTCCGTCTCTGGTCCACGATAATGTTCCGTCTTTGGTCCACGATAATGTTCCGTTTCTGGTCCACGATAATGTTCTGTTTCGGTTTCACGATAATGTTCGGTTTCACGGTAATGTTCTGGTCCACGGTAATGTTCTGGTCCACAGTAATGTTCCGTCTCTGGTCCGCAGTAATGTTCCGTATCTGGTCCATGGTAATGTTCGGTTTCACGGTAATGTTCCATTTCTGGTCCACGGTAATGTTCTGTCTCTGGTCCACGATAATGTTCGATTTCTGGTCGACGATAATGTTCGGTTTCACGGTAATGTTCCGTCTCTGGTCCACGATAATGTTCGGTTTCACGGTAATGTTCCGTTTCTGGTCCACGATAATGTTCGATCTCTGGTCCACGATAATGTTCGGTTTCACGGTAATGTTCCGTCTCTGGTCCACGATAATGTTGTGTTTCTGTTTCACGGTAATGTTATGTTTCTGTTCCACGATAATGTTCTATTTCGGTTTCACGGTAATGTTCCGTTTCTGGTCCACGATAATGTTCGATCTCTGGTCCACGATAATGTTCGGTTTCACGGTAATGTTCCGTCTCTGGTCCACGATAATGTTGTGTTTCTGTTTCACGGTAATGTTATGTTTCTGTTCCACGATAATGTTCTATTTCGGTTTCACGGTAATGTTCTGTCTCTGGTCCACGGTAATGTTCTGTCTCTGGTCCACGGTAATGTTCGGTTTCACGGTAATGTTCCGTTTCTGGTCAACGATAATGTTCTGTTTAGGTTTCACGGTAATGTTGTGTGTCTGTTCCACGATAATGTTCTGTTTCGGTTTCACGGTAATGTTCTGTCTCTGGTCCACGGTAATGTTCTGTCTCTGGTCCACGGTAATTTTCGGTTTCACGGTAATGTTCCGTTTCTGGTCCACGATAATGTTCTGTTTAGGTTTCACGGTAATGTTGTGTCTCTGGTCCATGATAATGTTCCGTTTCTGGTCCACGATAATGTTCTGTCTCTGATCCACGATAATGTTCTGTTTCTGTTCCACGATAATGTTCCGTTTCTGGTCCACGATAATGTTCTGTTTCGGTTTCACGGTAATGTTCTGTCTCTGGTCCACGATAATGTTCCTTTTCTGGTCCACGATAATGTTCTGTTTCTGTTTCACGGTAATGTTCCGTTTCTGGTCCACGATAATGTTCTGTTTCAGTTTCATGGTAATGTTCTGTGTCTGGTCCACGATAATGTTCGGTTTCACGGTAATGTTCCGTCTCTGGTCCACGGTAATGTTCCTTCTCTGGTCCACGATAATGTTGTGTTTCTGTTTCACGGTAATGTTCCGTTTCTGGTCCATGATAATGTTCTGTTTGATGGTAATGTTCTGTCTCTGGTCCATGGTAATGTTCTGTCTCTGGTCCACGGTAACGTTCGGTTTCAAGGTAAAGTTCGGTCTCTGGTCCACAGTAATGTTCGGTTTCACGGTAATGTTCTGTCTCTGGTCCACGGTAATGTTCTGTGTCTGGTCCACGATAATGTTCGGTTTCACGGTAATGTTCCGTCTCTGGTCCACGATAATGTTCCGTCTTTGGTCCACGATAATGTTCTGTTTCTGTTTCACGGTAATGTTCCGTTTCTGGTCCACGATAATTTTGTGTTTCTGTTTCACGGTAATGTTCCGTTTCTGGTCCACGATAATGTTCTGTTTCGGTTACACGGTAATGTTCCGTTTCTGGTCCACGGTAATGTTCCGTTTCTGGTCCACGATAATGTTCCGTTTCTGGTCCACGATAATGTTCCGTTTCTGGTCCACGATAATGTTCCGTTTCTGGTCCACGATAATGTTCCGTTTCTGGTCCACGATAATGTTCCGTTTCTGGTCCACGATAATGTTCCGTTTCTGGTCCACGATAATGTTCTGTTTCTGTTTCAGGGTAATGTTCTGTTTCTGGTCCATGATAATGTTCTGTTTCACAGTAATGTTCTGTCTCTGGTCCATGGTAATGTTCTGTCTCTGGTCCACGGTAATGTTCTGTTTCATGGTAATGTTCTGTCTCTGGTCCATGGTAATGTTCTGTCTCTGGTCCACGGTAACGTTCGGTTTCAAGGTAAAGTTCGGTCTCTGGTCCACAGTAATGTTCTGTCTCTGGTCCACGGTAATGTTCTGTCTCTGGTCCACGGTAATGTTCTGTCTCTGGTCCACGGTAATGTTCGATCTCTGGTCCACGATAATGTTTGGTTTCACGGTAATGTTCCGTCTCTGGTCCACGATAATGTTGTGTTTCTAGTTCACGGTAATGTTCCGTTTCTGGTCCACGATAATTTTGTGTTTCTGTTTCACGGTAATGTTCCGTTTCTGGTCCACGATAATGTTCTGTCTTTGGTCCACGATAATGTTCTGTCTCTGGTCCATGATAATGTTCCGTTCCTGGTCCACGATAATGTTCTGTTTCGGTTTCACGGTAATGTTCTGTCTCTGGTCCACGGTAATGTTCTGTGTCTGGTCCACGATAATGTTCGGTTTCACGGTAATGTTCCGTCTCTGGTCCACGATAATGTTCCGTCTTTGGTCCACGATAATGTTACGTTTCTGGTCCACGATAATGTTCTGTTTCGGTTTCACGATAATGTTCGGTTTCACGGTAATGTTCTGGTCCACGGTAATGTTCTGGTCCACAGTAATGTTCCGTCTCTGGTCCGCAGTAATGTTCCGTATCTGGTCCATGGTAATGTTCGGTTTCACGGTAATGTTCCATTTCTGGTCCACGGTAATGTTCTGTCTCTGGTCCACGATAATGTTCGATTTCTGGTCGACGATAATGTTCGGTTTCACGGTAATGTTCCGTCTCTGGTCCACGATAATGTTCGGTTTCACGGTAATGTTCCGTCTCTGGTCCACGATAATGTTGTGTTTCTGTTTCACGGTAATGTTATGTTTCTGTTCCACGATAATGTTCTATTTCGGTTACACGGTAATGTTCCGTTTCTGGTCCACGGTAATGTTCCGTTTCTGGTCCACGATAATGTTCCGTTTCTGGTCCACGATAATGTTCCGTTTCTGGTCCACGATAATGTTCCGTTTCTGGTCCACGATAATGTTCCGTTTCTGGTCCACGATAATGTTCCGTTTCTGGTCCACGATAATGTTCCGTTTCTGGTCCACGATAATGTTCCGTTTCTGGTCCACGATAATGTTCTGTTTCTGTTTCAGGGTAATGTTCCGTTTCTGGTCCATGATAATGTTCTGTTTCACAGTAATGTTCTGTCTCTGGTCCATGGTAATGTTCTGTCTCTGGTCCACGGTAATGTTCTGTTTCATGGTAATGTTCTGTCTCTGGTCCATGGTAATGTTCTGTCTCTGGTCCACGGTAACGTTCGGTTTCAAGGTAAAGTTCGGTCTCTGGTCCACAGTAATGTTCTGTCTCTGGTCCACGGTAATGTTCTGTCTCTGGTCCACGGTAATGTTCTGTCTCTGGTCCACGGTAATGTTCGGTTTCACGGTAATGTTCTGTCTCTGGTCCACGGTAATGTTCTGTGTCTGGTCCACGATAATGTTCGGTTTCACGGTAATGTTCCGTCTCTGGTCCACGATAATGTTGTTTCTGTTTCACGGTAATGTTCCGTTTCTGGTCCACGATAATGTTCTGTTTCGGTTTCACGGTAATGTTCTGTCTCTGGTCCACGGTAATGTTCTGTCTCTGGTCCACGGTAATGTTCGGTTTCACGGTAATGTTCCGTCTCTGTTCCACAATAATATTGTGTTTCTGTTTCACGGTAATGTTCCATTTCTGTTCCACGATAATTTTGTGTTTCTGGTCCACGATAATGTTCGGTTTCACGATAATGTTCCGTTTCTGGTCAACGATAATGTTCTGTTTAGGTTTCACGGTAATGTTCCGTTTCTGGTCCACGATAATGTTCGGTTTCACGGTAATGTTCTGTCTCTGGTCCACGGTAATGTTCTGTGTCTGGTCCACGATAATGTTCGGTTTCACGGTAATGTTCCGTCTCTGGTCCACGATAATGTTGTGTTTCTAGTTCACGGTAATGTTCCGTTTCTGGTCCACGATAATTTTGTGTTTCTGTTTCACGGTAATGTTCCGTTTCTGGTCCACGATAATGTTCCGTCTTTGTTCCACGATAATGTTCTGTCTCTGGTCCATGATAATGTTCCGTTTCTGGTCCACGATAATGTTCTGTTTCGGTTTCACGGTAATGTTCTGTCTCTGGTCCACGGTAATGTTCTGTGTCTGGTCCACGATAATGTTCGGTTTCACGGTAATGTTCCGTCTCTGGTCCACGATAATGTTCCGTCTTTGGTCCACGATAATGTTCCGTTTCTGGTCCACGATAATGTTCTGTTTCGGTTTCACGATAATGTTCGGTTTCACGGTAATGTTCTGGTCCACGGTAATGTTCTGGTCCACAGTAATGTTCCGTCTCTGGTCCGCAGTAATGTTCCGTATCTGGTCCATGGTAATGTTCGGTTTCACGGTAATGTTCCATTTCTGGTCCACGGTAATGTTCTGTCTCTGGTCCATGGTAATGTTCGGTTTCACGGTAATGTTCCATTTCTGGTCCACGGTAATGTTCTGTCTCTGGTCCACGATAATGTTCGATTTCTGGTCCACGATAATGTTTGGTTTCACGGTAATGTTCCGTCTCTGGTCCACGATAATGTTGTGTTTCTAGTTCACGGTAATGTTCCGTTTCTGGTCCACGATAATTTTGTGTTTCTGTTTCACGGTAATGTTCCGTTTCTGGTCCACGATAATGTTCTGTCTTTGGTCCACGATAATGTTCTGTCTCTGGTCCATGATAATGTTCCGTTCCTGGTCCACGATAATGTTCTGTTTCGGTTTCACGGTAATGTTCTGTCTCTGGTCCACTGTAATGTTCTGTGTCTGGTCCACGATAATGTTCGGTTTCACGGTAATGTTCCGTCTCTGGTCCACGATAATGTTCCGTCTTTGGTCCACGATAATGTTACGTTTCTGGTCCACGATAATGTTCTGTTTCGGTTTCACGATAATGTTCGGTTTCACGGTAATGTTCTGGTCCACGGTAATGTTCTGGTCCACAGTAATGTTCCGTCTCTGGTCCGCAGTAATGTTCCGTATCTGGTCCATGGTAATGTTCGGTTTCACGGTAATGTTCCATTTCTGGTCCACGGTAATGTTCTGTCTCTGGTCCACGATAATGTTCGATTTCTGGTCGACGATAATGTTCGGTTTCACGGTAATGTTCCGTCTCTGGTCCACGATAATGTTCGGTTTCACGGTAATGTTCCGTTTCTGGTCCACGATAATGTTCGATCTCTGGTCCATGATAATGTTCGGTTTCACGGTAATGTTCCGTCTCTGGTCCACGATAATGTTGTGTTTCTGTTTCACGGTAATGTTATGTTTCTGTTCCACGATAATGTTCTATTTCGGTTACACGGTAATGTTCCGTTTCTGGTCCACGGTAATGTTCCGTTTCTGGTCCACGATAATGTTCCGTTTCTGGTCCACGATAATGTTCCGTTTCTGGTCCACGATAATGTTCCGTTTCTGGTCCACGATAATGTTCCGTTTCTGGTCCACGATAATGTTCCGTTTCTGGTCCACGATAATGTTCCGTTTCTGGTCCACGATAATGTTCCGTTTCTGGTCCACGATAATGTTCTGTTTCTGTTTCAGGGTAATGTTCCGTTTCTGGTCCATGATAATGTTCTGTTTCACAGTAATGTTCTGTCTCTGGTCCATGGTAATGTTCTGTCTCTGGTCCACGGTAACGTTCGGTTTCAAGGTAAAGTTCGGTCTCTGGTCCACAGTAATGTTCTGTCTCTGGTCCACGGTAATGTTCTGTCTCTGGTCCACGGTAATGTTCTGTCTCTGGTCCACGGTAATGTTCGGTTTCACGGTAATGTTCTGTCTCTGGTCCACGGTAATGTTCTGTGTCTGGTCCACGATAATGTTCGGTTTCACGGTAATGTTCCGTCTCTGGTCCACGATAATGTTGTTTCTGTTTCACGGTAATGTTCCGTTTCTGGTCCACGATAATGTTCTGTTTCGGTTTCACGGTAATGTTCTGTCTCTGGTCCACGGTAATGTTCTGTCTCTGGTCCACGGTAATGTTCGGTTTCACGGTAATGTTCCGTCTCTGTTCCACAATAATATTGTGTTTCTGTTTCACGGTAATGTTCCATTTCTGTTCCACGATAATTTTGTGTTTCTGGTCCACGATAATGTTCGGTTTCACGATAATGTTCCGTTTCTGGTCAACGATAATGTTCTGTTTAGGTTTCACGGTAATGTTCCGTTTCTGGTCCACGATAATGTTCGGTTTCACGGTAATGTTCTGTCTCTGGTCCACGGTAATGTTCTGTGTCTGGTCCACGATAATGTTCGGTTTCACGGTAATGTTCCGTCTCTGGTCCACGATAATGTTGTGTTTCTAGTTCACGGTAATGTTCCGTTTCTGGTCCACGATAATTTTGTGTTTCTGTTTCACGGTAATGTTCCGTTTCTGGTCCACGATAATGTTCCGTCTTTGTTCCACGATAATGTTCTGTCTCTGGTCCATGATAATGTTCCGTTTCTGGTCCACGATAATGTTCTGTTTCGGTTTCACGGTAATGTTCTGTCTCTGGTCCACGGTAATGTTCTGTGTCTGGTCCACGATAATGTTCGGTTTCACGGTAATGTTCCGTCTCTGGTCCACGATAATGTTCCGTCTTTGGTCCACGATAATGTTCCGTTTCTGGTCCACGATAATGTTCTGTTTCGGTTTCACGATAATGTTCGGTTTCACGGTAATGTTCTGGTCCACGGTAATGTTCTGGTCCACAGTAATGTTCCGTCTCTGGTCCGCAGTAATGTTCCGTATCTGGTCCATGGTAATGTTCGGTTTCACGGTAATGTTCCATTTCTGGTCCACGGTAATGTTCTGTCTCTGGTCCACGATAATGTTCGATTTCTGGTCGACGATAATGTTCGGTTTCACGGTAATGTTCCGTCTCTGGTCCACGATAATGTTCGGTTTCACGGTAATGTTCCGTTTCTGGTCCACGATAATGTTCGATCTCTGGTCCACGATAATGTTCGGTTTCACGGTAATGTTCCGTCTCTGGTCCACGATAATGTTGTGTTTCTGTTTCACGGTAATGTTCTGTTTCTGTTCCACGATAATGTTCTATTTCGGTTTCACGGTAATGTTCTGTCTCTGGTCCACGGTAATGTTCTGTCTCTGGTCCACGGTAATGTTCGGTTTCACGGTAATGTTCTGTCTCTGGTCCACGGTAATGTTCTGTGTCTGGTCCACGATAATGTTCGGTTTCACGGTAATGTTCCGTCTCTGGTCCACGATAATGTTGTTTCTGTTTCACATTAATGTTCCGTTTCTGGTCCACGATAATGTTCTGTTTCGGTTTCACGGTAATGTTCTGTCTCTGGTCCACGGTAATGTTCTGTCTCTGGTCCACGGTAATGTTCGGTTTCACGGTAATGTTCCGTCTCTGTTCCACAATAATGTTGTGTTTCTGTTTCACGGTAATGTTCCATTTCTGTTCCACGATAATTTTGTGTTTCTGGTCCACGATAATGTTCTGTTTAGGTTTCACGGTAATGTTCCGTTTCTGGTCAACGATAATGTTCTGTTTAGGTTTCACGGTAATGTTCCGTTTCTGGTCCACGATAATGTTCTGTTTCGGTTTCACGGTAATGTTCTGTCTCTGGTCCACGGTAATGTTCTGTGTCTGGTCCACGATAATGTTCGGTTTCACGGTAATGTTCCGTCTCTGGTCCACGATAATGTTCCGTCTTTGGTCCACGATAATGTTCCGTTTCTGGTCCACGATAATGTTCTGTTTCGGTTTCACGATAATGTTCGGTTTCACGGTAATGTTCTGGTCCACGGTAATGTTCTGGTCCACAGTAATGTTCCGTCTCTGGTCCGCAGTAATGTTCCGTATCTGGTCCATGGTAATGTTCGGTTTCACGGTAATTTTCCATTTCTGGTCCACGGTAATGTTCTGTCTCTGGTCCACGATAATGTTCGATTTCTGGTCGACGATAATGTTCGGTTTCACGGTAATGTTCCGTCTCTGGTCCACGATAATGTTCGGTTTCACGGTAATGTTCCGTTTCTGGTCCACGATAATGTTCGATCTCTGGTCCACGATAATGTTCGGTTTCACGGTAATGTTCCGTCTCTGGTCCACGATAATGTTGTGTTTCTGTTTCACGGTAATGTTATGTTTCTGTTCCACGATAATGTTCTATTTCGGTTTCACGGTAATGTTCCGTTTCTGGTCCACGATAATGTTCGATCTCTGGTCCACGATAATGTTCGGTTTCACGGTAATGTTCCGTCTCTGGTCCACGATAATGTTGTGTTTCTGTTTCACGGTAATGTTATGTTTCTGTTCCACGATAATGTTCTATTTCGGTTTCACGGTAATGTTCTGTCTCTGGTCCACGGTAATGTTCTGTCTCTGGTCCACGGTAATGTTCGGTTTCACGGTAATGTTCCGTTTCTGGTCAACGATAATGTTCTGTTTAGGTTTCACGGTAATGTTGTGTGTCTGTTCCACGATAATGTTCTGTTTCGGTTTCACGGTAATGTTCTGTCTCTGGTCCACGGTAATGTTCTGTCTCTGGTCCACGGTAATTTTCGGTTTCACGGTAATGTTCCGTTTCTGGTCAACGATAATGTTCTGTTTAGGTTTCACGGTAATGTTGTGTCTCTGGTCCATGATAATGTTCCGTTTCTGGTCCACGATAATGTTCTGTCTCTGATCCACGATAATGTTCTGTTTCTGGTCCACGATAATGTTCCGTTTCTGGTCCACGATAATGTTCTGTTTCGGTTTCACGGTAATGTTCTGTCTCTGGTCCACGATAATGTTCCTTTTCTGGTCCACGATAATGTTCTGTTTCTGTTTCACGGTAATGTTCCGTTTCTGGTCCACGATAATGTTCTGTTTCAGTTTCATGGTAATGTTCTGTGTCTGGTCCACGATAATGTTCGGTTTCACGGTAATGTTCCGTCTCTGGTCCACGGTAATGTTCCTTCTCTGGTCCACGATAATGTTGTGTTTCTGTTTCACGGTAATGTTCCGTTTCTGGTCCATGATAATGTTCTGTTTGATGGTAATGTTCTGTCTCTGGTCCATGGTAATGTTCTGTCTCTGGTCCACGGTAACGTTCGGTTTCAAGGTAAAGTTCGGTCTCTGGTCCACAGTAATGTTCGGTTTCACGGTAATGTTCTGTCTCTGGTCCACGGTAATGTTCTGTGTCTGGTCCACGATAATGTTCGGTTTCACGGTAATGTTCCGTCTCTGGTCCACGATAATGTTCCGTCTTTGGTCCACGATAATGTTCTGTTTCTGTTTCACGGTAATGTTCCGTTTCTGGTCCACGATAATTTTGTGTTTATGTTTCACGGTAATGTTCCGTTTCTGGTCCACGATAATGTTCTGTTTCGGTTACACGGTAATGTTCCGTTTCTGGTCCACGGTAATGTTCCGTTTCTGGTCCACGATAATGTTCCGTTTCTGGTCCACGATAATGTTCCGTTTCTGGTCCACGATAATGTTCCGTATCTGGTCCACGATAATGTTCCGTTTCTGGTCCACGATAATGTTCCGTTTCTGGTCCACGATAATGTTCCGTTTCTGGTCCACGATAATGTTCTGTTTCTGTTTCAGGGTAATGTTCTGTTTCTGGTCCATGATAATGTTCTGTTTCACAGTAATGTTCTGTCTCTGGTCCATGGTAATGTTCTGTCTCTGGTCCACGGTAATGTTCTGTTTCATGGTAATGTTCTGTCTCTGGTCCATGGTAATGTTCTGTCTCTGGTCCACGGTAACGTTCGGTTTCAAGGTAAAGTTCGGTCTCTGGTCCACAGTAATGTTCTGTCTCTGGTCCACGGTAATGTTCTGTCTCTGGTCCACGGTAATGTTCTGTCTCTGGTCCACGGTAATGTTCGATCTCTGGTCCACGATAATGTTTGGTTTCACGGTAATGTTCCGTCTCTGGTCCACGATAATGTTCTGTTTCTAGTTCACGGTAATGTTCCGTTTCTGGTCCACGATAATTTTGTGTTTCTGTTTCACGGTAATGTTCCGTTTCTGGTCCACGATAATGTTCTGTCTTTGGTCCACGATAATGTTCTGTCTCTGGTCCATGATAATGTTCCGTTCCTGGTCCACGATAATGTTCTGTTTCGGTTTCACGGTAATGTTCTGTCTCTGGTCCACGGTAATGTTCTGTGTCTGGTCCACGATAATGTTCGGTTTCACGGTAATGTTCCGTCTCTGGTCCACGATAATGTTCCGTCTTTGGTCCACGATAATGTTACGTTTCTGGTCCACGATAATGTTCTGTTTCGGTTTCACGATAATGTTCGGTTTCACGGTAATGTTCTGGTCCACGGTAATGTTCTGGTCCACAGTAATGTTCCGTCTCTGGTCCGCAGTAATGTTCCGTATCTGGTCCATGGTAATGTTCGGTTTCACGGTAATGTTCCATTTCTGGTCCACGGTAATGTTCTGTCTCTGGTCCACGATAATGTTCGATTTCTGGTCGACGATAATGTTCGGTTTCACGGTAATGTTCCGTCTCTGGTCCACGATAATGTTCGGTTTCACGGTAATGTTCCGTTTCTGGTCCACGATAATGTTCGATCTCTGGTCCACGATAATGTTCGGTTTCACGGTAATGTTCCGTCTCTGGTCCACGATAATGTTGTGTTTCTGTTTCACGGTAATGTTATGTTTCTGTTCCACGATAATGTTCTATTTCGGTTTCACGGTAATGTTCTGTCTCTGGTCCACGGTAATGTTCTGTCTCTGGTCCACGGTAATGTTCGGTTTCACGGTAATGTTCTGTCTCTGGTCCACGGTAATGTTCGATCTCTGGTCCACGATAATGTTTGGTTTCACGGTAATGTTCCGTCTCTGGTCCACGATAATGTTGTGTTTCTAGTTCACGGTAATGTTCCGTTTCTGGTCCACGATAATTTTGTGTTTCTGTTTCACGGTAATGTTCCGTTTCTGGTCCACGATAATGTTCTGTCTTTGGTCCACGATAATGTTCTGTCTCTGGTCCATGATAATGTTCCGTTTCTGGTCCACGATAATGTTCTGTTTCGGTTTCACGGTAATGTTCTGTCTCTGGTCCACGGTAATGTTCTGTGTCTGGTCCACGGTAATTTTCGGTTTCACGGTAATGTTCCGTTTCTGGTCAACGATAATGTTCTGTTTAGGTTTCACGGTAATGTTGTGTCTCTGGTCCATGATAATGTTCCGTTTCTGGTCCACGATAATGTTCTGTCTCTGATCCACGATAATGTTCTGTCTCTGGTCCACGATAATGTTCCGTTTCTGGTCCACGATAATGTTCTGTTTCGGTTTCACGGTAATGTTCTGTCTCTGGTCCACGATAATGTTCCTTTTCTGGTCCACGATAATGTTCTGTTTCTGTTTCACGGTAATGTTCCGTTTCTGGTCCACGATAATGTTCTGTTTCGGTTTCATGGTAATGTTCTGTCTCTGGTCCACGGTAATGTTCGGTTTCACGGTAATGTTCCGTCTCTGGTCCACGGTAATGTTCCTTCTCTGGTCCACGATAATGTTGTGTTTCTGTTTCACGGTAATGTTCCGTTTCTGGTCCATGATAATGTTCTGTTTGATGGTAATGTTCTGTCTCTGGTCCATGGTAATGTTCTGTCTCTGGTCCACGGTAACGTTCGGTTTCAAGGTAAAGTTCGGTCTCTGGTCCACAGTAATGTTCTGTCTCTGGTCCACGGTAATGTTCCGTCTCTGGTCCACGGTAATGTTCTGTCTCTGGTCCACGGTAATGTTCGATCTCTGGTCCACGATAATGTTTGGTTTCACGGTAATGTTCCGTCTCTGGTCCATGATAATGTTGTGTTTCTAGTTCACGGTAATGTTCCGTTTCTGGTCCACGATAATTTTGTGTTTCTGTTTCACGGTAATGTTCCGTTTCTGGTCCACGGTAATGTTCTGTGTCTGGTCCACGATAATGTTCGGTTTCACGGTAATGTTCCGTCTCTGGTCCACGATAATGTTCCGTCTTTGGTCCACGATAATGTTCCGTTTCTGGTCCACGATAATGTTCTGTCTCTGGTCCACGGTAATGTTCTGTCTCTGGTCCACGGTAATGTTCGGTTTCACGGTAATGTTCCGTCTCTGTTCCACAATAATGTTGTGTTTCTGTTTCAAGGTAATGTTCCATTTCTGGTCCACGATAATTTTGTGTTTCTGGTCCACGATAATGTTCGGTTTCACGATAATGTTCCGTTTCTGGTCAACGATAATGTTCTGTTTAGGTTTCAAGGTAATGTTCCGTTTCTGGTCCACGATAATGTTCGGTTTCACGGTAATGTTCTGTCTCTGGTCCACGGTAATGTTCTGTGTCTGGTCCACGATAATGTTCGGTTTCACGGTAATGTTCCGTCTCTGGTCCACGATAATGTTCCGTCTTTGGTCCACGATAATGTTCTGTTTCTGTTTCACGGTAATGTTTCGTTTCTGGTCCACGATAATTTTGTGTTTTTGTTTCACGGTAATGTTCCGTTTCTGGTCCACGATAATGTTCTGTTTCGGTTACACGGTAATGTTCCGTTTCTGGTCCACGGTAATGTTCTGTTTCTGGTCCACGATAATGTTCCGTTTCTGGTCCACGATAATGTTCCGTTTCTGGTCCACGATAATGTTCGGTTTCACGGTAATGTTCTGTCTCTGGTCCACGGTAATGTTCTGTGTCTGGTCCACGATAATGTTCGGTTTCACGGTAATGTTCCGTCTCTGGTCCACGATAATGTTCCGTCTTTGGTCCACGATAATGTTCTGTTTCTGTTTCACGGTAATGTTTCGTTTCTGGTCCACGATAATTTTGTGTTTTTGTTTCACGGTAATGTTCCGTTTCTGGTCCACGATAATGTTCTGTTTCGGTTACACGGTAATGTTCCGTTTCTGGTCCACGAAAATGTTGTGTTTCTGTTTCAGGGTAATGTTCCGTTTCTGGTCCATGATAATGTTCTGTTTCACAGTAATGTTCTGTCTCTGGTCCATGGTAATGTTCTGTCTCTGGTCCACGGTAATGTTCTGTTTCATGGTAATGTTCTGTTTCATGGTAATGTTCTGTCTCTGGTCCATGGTAATGTTCTTTCTCTGGTCCACGGTAACGTTCGGTTTCAAGGTAAAGTTCGGTCTCTGGTCCACAGTAATGTTCTGTCTCTGGTCCACGGTAATGTTCTGTCTCTGGTCCACGGTAATGTTCTGTCTCTGGTCCACGGTAATGTTCTGTCTCTGGTCCACGGTAATGTTCGATCTCTGGTCCACGATAATGTTGTGTTTCTAGTTCACGGTAATGTTCCGTTTCTGGTCCACGATAATTTTGTGTTTCTGTTTCACGGTAATGTTCCGTTTCTGGTCCACGATAATGTTCCGTCTTTGGTCCACGATAATGTTCTGTCTCTGGTCCATGATAATGTTCCGTTTCTGGTCCACGATAATGTTCTGTTTCGGTTTCACGGTAATGTTCTGTCTCTGGTCCACGGTAATGTTCTGTGTCTGGTCCACGATAATGTTCGGTTTCACGGTAATGTTCCGTCTCTGGTCCACGATAATATTCCGTCTTTGGTCCACGATAATGTTCCGTTTCTGGTCCACGATAATGTTCTGTTTCGGTTTCACGATAATGTTCGGTTTCACGGTAATGTTCTGGTCCACGGTAATGTTCCGTCTCTGGTCCGCAGTAATGTTCCGTATCTGGTCCATGGTAATGTTCGGTTTCACGGTAATGTTCGATTTCTGGTCGACGATAATGTTCGGTTTCACGGTAATGTTCTGTCTCTGGTCCACGATAATGTTCGGTTTCACGGTAATGTTCTGTCTCTGGTCCATGGTAATGTTCTGTCTCTGGTCCACGGTAATGTTCTGTTTCATGGTAATGTTCTGTCTCTGGTCCATGGTAATGTTCTGTCTCTGGTCCACGGTAACTTTCGGTTTCAAGGTAAAGTTCGGTCTCTGGTCCACAGTAATGTTCTGTCTCTGGTCCACGGTAATGTTATGTCTCTGGTCCACGGTAATGTTCTGTCTCTGGTCCACGGTAATGTTCGATCTCTGGTCCACGATAATGTTTGGTTTCACGGTAATGTTCCGTCTCTGGTCAACGATAATGTTGTGTTTCTAGTTCACGGTAATGTTCCGTTTCTGGTCCACGATAATTTTGTGTTTCTGTTTCACGGTAATGTTCCGTTTCTGGTCCACGATAATGTTCCGTCTTTGGTCCACAATAATGTTCTGTCTCTGGTCCATGATAATGTTCCGTTTCTGGTCCACGATAATGTTCTGTTTCGGTTTCACGGTAATGTTCTGTCTCTGGTCCACAGTAATGTTCTGTGTCTGGTCCACGATAATGTTCGGTTTCACGGTAATGTTCCGTCTCTGGTCCACGATAATGTTCCGTCTTTGGTCCACGATAATGTTCCGTTTCTGGTCCACGATAATGTTCTGTTTCGGTTTCACGATAATGTTCGGTTTCACGGTAATGTTCTGGTCCACGGTAATGTTCTGGTCCACAGTAATGTTCCGTCTCTGGTCCGCAGTAATGTTCCGTATCTGGTCCATGGTAATGTTTGGTTTCACGGTAATGTTCCATTTCTGGTCCACGGTAATGTTCTGTCTCTGGTCCACGATAATGTTCGATTTCTGGTCGACGATAATGTTCGGTTTCACGGTAATGTTCCGTCTCTGGTCCACGATAATGTTCGGTTTCACGGTAATGTTCCGTTTCTGGTCCACGATAATGTTCGATCTCTGGTCCACGATAATGTTCGGTTTCACGGTAATGTTCCGTTTCTGGTCCACGATAATGTTCGGTTTCACGGTAATGTTCCGTTTCTGGTCCACGATAATGTTCGATCTCTGGTCCACGATAATGTTCGGTTTCACGGTAATGTTCCGTCTCTGATCCACGATAATGTTGTGTTTCTGTTTCACGGTAATGTTCTGTTTCTGTTCCACGATAATGTTCTGTTTCGGTTTCACGGTAATGTTCTGTCTCTGGTCCACGGTAATGTTCTGTCTCTGGTCCACGGTAATGTTCGGTTTCACGGTAATGTTCCGTTTCTGGTCAACGATAATGTTCTGTTTAGGTTTCACGGTAATGTTGTGTCTCTGTTCCACGATAATATTCTGTTTCGGTTTCACGGTAATGTTCTGTCTCTGGTCCACGGTAATGTTCTGTCTCTGGTCCACGGTAATTTTCGGTTTCACGGTAATGTTCCGTTTCTGGTCAACGATAATGTTCTGTTTAGGTTTCACGGTAATGTTGTGTCTCTGGTCCATGATAATGTTCCGTTTCTGGTCCACGATAATGTTCTGTCTCTGATACACGATAATGTTCTGTCTCTGG
The DNA here is from genome assembly GCF_036924035.1 of Leuresthes tenuis. Taxonomy (NCBI): domain Eukaryota; kingdom Metazoa; phylum Chordata; class Actinopteri; order Atheriniformes; family Atherinopsidae; genus Leuresthes; species Leuresthes tenuis. The sequence goes on from NW_027325355.1 coordinate 24,427,083, forward strand.
TCCACGATAATGTTCCCTTTCTGGTCCACGATAATGTTCTTTTTCGGTTTCACGGTAATGTTCTGTCTCTGGTCCACGATAATGTTCCTTTTCTGGTCCACGATAATGTTCTGTTTCTGTTTCACGGTAATGTTCCGTTTCTGGTCCACGATAATGTTCTGTTTCGGTTTCATGGTAATGTTCTGTGTCTGGTCCACGATAATGTTCGGTTTCACGGTAATGTTCCGTCTCTGGTCCACGGTAATGTTCCTTCTCTGGTCCACGATAATGTTGTGTTTCTGTTTCACGGTAATGTTCCGTTTCTGGTCCATGATAATGTTCTGTTTCATGGTAATGTTCTGTCTCTGGTCCATGGTAATGTTCTGTCTCTGGTCCACGGTAACGTTCGGTTTCAAGGTAAAGTTCGGTCTCTGGTCCACAGTAATGTTCTGTCTCTGGTCCACGGTAATGTTCCGTCTCTGGTCCACGGTAATGTTCTGTCTCTGGTCCACGGTAATGTTCGATCTCTGGTCCACGATAATGTTTGGTTTCACGGTAATGTTCCGTCTCTGGTCCATGATAATGTTGTGTTTCTAGTTCACGGTAATGTTCCGTTTCTGGTCCACGATAATTTTGTGTTTCTGTTTCACGGTAATGTTCCGTTTCTGGTCCACGATAATGTTCCGTCTTTGGTCCACGATAATGTTCTGTCTCTGGTCCATGATAATGTTCCGTTTCTGGTCCACGATAATGTTCTGTTTCGGTTTCACGGTAATGTTCTGTCTCTGGTCCACGGTAATGTTCTGTGTCTGGTCCACGATAATGTTCGGTTTCACGGTAATGTTCCGTCTCTGGTCCACGATAATGTTCCGTCTTTGGTCCACGATAATGTTCCGTTTCTGGTCCACGATAATGTTCTGTCTCTGGTCCACGGTAATGTTCTGTCTCTGGTCCACGGTAATGTTCGGTTTCACGGTAATGTTCCGTCTCTGTTCCACAATAATGTTGTGTTTCTGTTTCACGGTAATGTTCCATTTCTGGTCCACGATAATTTTGTGTTTCTGGTCCACGATAATGTTCGGTTTCACGATAATGTTCCGTTTCTGGTCAATGATAATGTTCTGTTTAGGTTTCACGGTAATGGTCCGTTTCACGGTAATGTTCTGGTCCACGGTAATGTTCTGGTCCACAGTAATGTTCCGTCTCTGGTCCGCAGTAATGTTCCGTATCTGGTCCATGGTAATGTTTGGTTTCACGGTAATGTTCCATTTCTGGTCCACGGTAATGTTCTGTCTCTGGTCCACGATAATGTTCGATTTCTGGTCGACGATAATGTTCGGTTTCACGGTAATGTTCCGTCTCTGGTCCACGATAATGTTCGGTTTCACGGTAATGTTCCGTTTCTGGTCCACGATAATGTTCGATCTCTGGTCCACGATAATGTTCGGTTTCACGGTAATGTTCCGTTTCTGGTCCACGATAATGTTCGGTTTCACGGTAATGTTCCGTTTCTGGTCCACGATAATGTTCGATCTCTGGTCCATGATAATGTTCGGTTTCACGGTAATGTTCCGTCTCTGATCCACGATAATGTTGTGTTTCTGTTTCACGGTAATGTTCTGTTTCTGTTCCACGATAATGTTCTGTTTCGGTTTCACGGTAATGTTCTGTCTCTGGTCCACGGTAATGTTCTGTCTCTGGTCCACGGTAATGTTCGGTTTCACGGTAATGTTCCGTTTCTGGTCAACGATAATGTTCTGTTTAGGTTTCACGGTAATGTTGTGTCTCTGTTCCACGATAATATTCTGTTTCGGTTTCACGGTAATGTTCTGTCTCTGGTCCACGGTAATGTTCTGTCTCTGGTCCACGGTAATTTTCGGTTTCACGGTAATGTTCCGTTTCTGGTCAACGATAATGTTCTGTTTAGGTTTCACGGTAATGTTGTGTCTCTGGTCCATGATAATGTTCCGTTTCTGGTCCACGATAATGTTCTGTCTCTGATCCACGATAATGTTCTGTCTCTGGTCCACGATAATGTTCCCTTTCTGGTCCACGATAATGTTCTTTTTCGGTTTCACGGTAATGTTCTGTCTCTGGTCCACGATAATGTTCCTTTTCTGGTCCACGATAATGTTCTGTTTCTGTTTCACGGTAATGTTCCGTTTCTGGTCCACGATAATGTTCTGTTTCGGTTTCATGGTAATGTTCTGTGTCTGGTCCACGATAATGTTCGGTTTCACGGTAATGTTCCGTCTCTGGTCCACGGTAATGTTCCTTCTCTGGTCCACGATAATGTTGTGTTTCTGTTTCACGGTAATGTTCCGTTTCTGGTCCATGATAATGTTCTGTTTCATGGTAATGTTCTGTCTCTGGTCCATGGTAATGTTCTGTCTCTGGTCCACGGTAACGTTCGGTTTCAAGGTAAAGTTCGGTCTCTGGTCCACAGTAATGTTCTGTCTCTGGTCCACGGTAATGTTCCGTCTCTGGTCCACGGTAATGTTCTGTCTCTGGTCCACGGTAATGTTCGATCTCTGGTCCACGATAATGTTTGGTTTCACGGTAATGTTCCGTCTCTGGTCCATGATAATGTTGTGTTTCTAGTTCACGGTAATGTTCCGTTTCTGGTCCACGATAATTTTGTGTTTCTGTTTCACGGTAATGTTCCGTTTCTGGTCCACGATAATGTTCCGTCTTTGGTCCACGATAATGTTCTGTCTCTGGTCCATGATAATGTTCCGTTTCTGGTCCACGATAATGTTCTGTTTCGGTTTCACGGTAATGTTCTGTCTCTGGTCCACGGTAATGTTCTGTGTCTGGTCCACGATAATGTTCGGTTTCACGGTAATGTTCCGTCTCTGGTCCACGATAATGTTCCGTCTTTGGTCCACGATAATGTTCCGTTTCTGGTCCACGATAATGTTCTGTCTCTGGTCCACGGTAATGTTCTGTCTCTGGTCCACGGTAATGTTCGGTTTCACGGTAATGTTCCGTCTCTGTTCCACAATAATGTTGTGTTTCTGTTTCACGGTAATGTTCCATTTCTGGTCCACGATAATTTTGTGTTTCTGGTCCACGATAATGTTCGGTTTCACGATAATGTTCCGTTTCTGGTCAACGATAATGTTCTGTTTAGGTTTCACGGTAATGGTCCGTTTCTGGTCCACGATAATGTTCGGTTTCACGGTAATGTTCTGTCTCTGGTCCACGGTAATGTTCTGTGTCTGGTCCACGATAATGTTCGGTTTCACGGTAATGTTCCGTCTCTGGTCCACGATAATGTTCCGTCTTTGGTCCACGATAATGTTCTGTTTCTGTTTCACGGTAATGTTCCGTTTCTGGTCCACGATAATTTTGTGTTTTTGTTTCACGGTAATGTTCCGTTTCTGGTCCACGATAATGTTCTGTTTCGGTTACACGGTAATGTTCCGTTTCTGGTCCACGGTAATGTTCCGTTTCTGGTCCACGGTAATGTTCCGTTTCTGGTCCACGGTAATGTTCCGTTTCTGGTCCACGATAATGTTCCGTTTCTGGTCCACGATAATGTTCCGTTTCTGGTCCACGATAATGTTCCGTTTCTGGTCCACGATAATGTTCCGTTTCTGGTCCACGATAATGTTCCGTTTCTGGTCCACGATAATGTTCTGTTTCTGTTTCAGGGTAATGTTCCGTTTCTGGTCCATGATAATGTTCTGTTTCACAGTAATGTTCTGTCTCTGGTCCATGGTAATGTTCTGTCTCTGGTCCACGGTAATGTTCTGTTTCATGGTAATGTTCTGTCTCTGGTCCATGGTAATGTTCTGTCTCTGGTCCACGGTAACGTTCGGTTTCAAGGTAAAGTTCGGTCTCTGGTCCACAGTAATGTTCTGTCTCTGGTCCACGGTAATGTTCTGTCTCTGGTCCACGGTAATGTTCTGTCTCTGGTCCACGGTAATGTTCGATCTCTGGTCCACGATAATGTTTGGTTTCACGGTAATGTTCCGTCTCTGGTCCACGATAATGTTGTGTTTCTAGTTCACGGTAATGTTCCGTTTCTGGTCCACGATAATATAGTGTTTCTGTTTCCCGGTAATGTTCCGTTTCTGGTCCACGATAATGTTCCGTCTTTGGTCCACGATAATGTTCTGTCTTTGGTCCATGATAATGTTCCGTTTCTGGTCCACGATAATGTTCTGTTTCGGTTTCACGGTAATGTTCTGTCTCTGGTCCACGGTAATGTTCTGTGTCTGGTCCACGATAATGTTCGGTTTCACGGTAATGTTCCGTCTCTGGTCCACGATAATATTCCGTCTTTGGTCCACGATAATGTTCCGTTTCTGGTCCACGATAATGTTCTGTTTCGGTTTCACGATAATGTTCGGTTTCACGGTAATATTCTGGTCCACGGTAATGTTCTGGTCCACGGTAATGTTCCGTCTCTGGTCCGCAGTAATGTTCCGTATCTGGTCCATGGTAATGTTCGGTTTCACGGTAATGTTCCATTTCTGGTCCACGGTAATGTTCTGTCTCTGGTCCACGATAATGTTCGATTTCTGGTCCACGATAATGTTCGGTTTCACGGTAATGTTCCGTCTCTGGTCCACGATAATGTTCGGTTTCACGGTAATGTTCTGTCTCTGGTCCACGATAATGTTCGATCTCTGGTCCACGATAATGTTCGGTTTCACGGTAATGTTCCGTCTCTGGTCCACGATAATGTTGTGTTTCTGTTTCACGGTAATGTTCTGTTTCTGTTCCACGATAATGTTCTGTTTCGGTTTCACGGTAATGTTCCGTCTCTGGTCCACGGTAATGTTCCTTGTCTGGTCCACGATAATGTTGTGTTTCTGTTTCACGGTAATGTTCCGTTTCTGGTCCATGATAATGTTCTGTTTCATGGTAATGTTCTGTCTCTGGTCCATGGTAATGTTCTGTCTCTGGTCTACGGTAACGTTCGGTTTCAAGGTAAAGTTCGGTCTCTGGTCCACAGTAATGTTCTGTCTCTGGTCCACGGTAATGTTCCGTCTCTGGTCCATGGTAATGTTCTGTCTCTGGTCCACGGTAATGTTCGATCTCTGGTCCACGATAATGTTCTGTGTCTGGTCCATGATAATGTTGTGTTTCTAGTTCACGGTAATGTTCCGTTTCTGGTCCACGATAATGTTCCGTCTTTGGTCCACGATAATGTTCTGTCTCTGGTCCATGATAATGTTCCGTTTCTGGTCCACGATAATGTTCTGTTTCGGTTTCACGGTAATTTTCTGTCTCTGGTCCACGGTAATGTTCTGTGTCTGGTCCACGATAATGTTCGGTTTCACGGTAATGTTCTGTCTCTGGTCCACGGTAATGTTCTGTGTCTGGTCCACGATAATGTTCGGTTTCACGATAATGTTCCGTTTCTGGTCCACGATAATGTTCTGTTTCGGTTTCACGGTAATGTTCTGTTTCGGTTTCACGGTAATGTTCTGTCTCTGGTCCACGGTAATGTTGCGTTTCTGTTTCACGGTAATGTTCTGTCTCTGGTTCACGGTAATGTTCTGTCTCTGGTCCACGCTAATGTTCTGATTCTGTTTCACGGTAATGTTCCGTTTCTGGTCCACTATAATGTTGTGTTTCTGTTTCACGGTAATGTTCCGTTTCTGTTTCACGGTAATGTTCCGTTTCTGGTCCACGATAATGTTGTGTTTCTGTTTCACGGTAATGTTCCGTTTCTGGTCCACGATAATGTTCTGTTTCGGTTTCATGGTAATGTTTGGTCTCTGGTCCACGGTAATGTTCGGTTTCACGGTAATGTTCGGTCTCTGGTCCACGATAATGCTCGGTTTCACGATAATGTTCGGTTTCACGGTAATGTTCTGGTCCACGGTAATGTTCTGGTCCACGGTAATGTTCTGGTCCACGGTAATGTTCTGTCTCTGGTCCGCAGTAATGTTCCGTATCTGGTCCATGGTAATGTTCGGTTTCACGGTAATGTTCCATTTCTGGTCCACGGTAATGTTCTGTCTCTGGTCCACGATAATGTTCGATTTCTGGTCGACGATAATGTTCGGTTTCACGGTAATGTTCCGTCTCTGGTCCACGATAATGTTGTGTTTCTGTTTCACGGTAATGTTCTGTTTCTGTTCCACGATAATGTTCTGTTTCGGTTTCACGGTAATGTTCTGTCTCTGGTCCACGGTAATGTTCTGTCTCTGGTACACGGTAATGTTCGGTTTCACGATAATGTTCCGTTTCTGGTCAATGATAATGTTCTGTTTAGGTTTCACGGTAATGTTCTGTCTCTGGTCCATGATAATATTCCGTCTCTGGTCCACGATAATGTTCTGTCTCTGATCCACGATAATGTTCTGTCTCTGGTCCACGATAATGTTCCGTTTCTGGTCCACGATAATGTTCTGTTTCGGTTTCACGGTAATGTTCTGTCTCTGGTCCACGATAATGTTCCGTTTCTGGTCCACGATAATGTTCTGTTTTGGTTTCAAGGTAATGTTCTGTCTCTGGTCCACGGTAATGTTGTGTTTCTGTTTCACGGTAATGTTCCGTTTCTGGTCCATGATAATCTTCTGTTTCGGTTTCACGGTAATGTTCCGTTTCCGGTCCACGATAATGTTCTGTTTCTGTTTCATGTTAATGTTCCGTTTCTGGTCCATGATAATGTTCTGTTTCACGGTAATGTTCTGTCTCTGGTCCATGGTAATTTTCTGTTTCTGGTCCACGGTAATTTTCGGTTTCAAGGTAATGTTCGGTCTCTGGTCCACGGTAATGTTCTGTCTCTGGTCCACGGTAATGTTCTGTCTCTGGTCCACGGTAATGTTCTGTCTCTGGTCCACGATAATGTTCGATCTCTGGTCCACGATAATGTTCGGTTTCACGGTAATGTTCCGTCTCTGGTCCACGATAATGTCCGATTTCTGGTCGACGATAATGTTTGGTTTCACGGGAATGTTCCGTCTCTGGTCCACGATAATGTTCGGTTTCACGGTAATGTTCCATTTCTGGTCCACGGTAATGTTCTGTCTCTGGTCCACGATAATGTTCGGTTTCACGATAATGTTGTTTCTGTTTCACGGTAATGTTCCGTTTCTGGTCCACGATAATGTTCTGTTTCGGTTTCACGGTAATGTTCTGTCTCTGGTCCACGGTAATGTTCTGTCTCTGGTCCACGGTAATGTTCGGTTTCACGGTAATGTTCCATTTCTGGTCCACGATAATTTTTGTGTTTCTGGTCCACGATAATGTTCGGTTTCACGATAATGTTCCGTTTCTGGTCAACGATAATGTTCTGTTTAGGTTTCACGGTAATGTTCTGTCTCTGGTCCACGATAATATTCCGTCTCTGGTCCACAATAATGTTCTGTCTCTGATCCACGATAATGTTCTGTCTCTGGTCCACGATAATGTTCCGTTTCTGGTCCACGATAATGTTCTGTTTCGGTTTCACGGTAATGTTCTGTCTCTGGTCCACGATAATGTTCCGTTTCTGGTCCACGATAATGTTCTGTTTTGGTTTCAAGGTAATGTTCTGTCTGTGGTCCACGGTAATGTTGTGTTTCTGTTTCACGGTAATGTTCCGTTTCTGGTCCACGATAATGTTCTGTTTCTGTTTCACGGTAATGTTCCGTTTCTGGTCCATGATAATGTTCTGTTTCACGGTAATGTTCTGTCTCTGGTCCATGGTAATGTTCTGTCTCTGGTCCAGGGTAATTTTCGGTTTCAAGGTAAAGTTCGGTCTCTGGTCCACGGTAATGTTCTGTCTCTGGTCCACGGTAATGTTCTGTCTCTGGTCCACGGTAATGTTCGATCTCTGGTCCACGATAATGTTCGGTTTCACGGTAATGTTCCGTGTCTGGTCCACGATAATGTTCTGTTTCAAGGTAAAGTTCGGTCTCTGGTCCACGGTAATGTTCTGTCTCTGGTCCACGGTAATTTTCGGTTTCAAGGTAATGTTCGGTCTCTGGTCCACGGTAATGTTCTGTGTCTGGTCCACGATAATGTTCGGTTTCAAGGTAAAGTTCGGTCTCTGGTCCACGGTAATGTTCTGTCTCTGGTCCACGGTAATTTTCGGTTTCAAGGTAATGTTCGGTCTCTGGTCCACGGTAATGTTCTGTCTCTGGTCCACGGTAATGTTCTGTCTCTGGTCCACGATAATGTTCGATCTCTGGTCCACGATAATGTTCGGTTTCACGGTAATGTTCCGTCTCTGGTCCACGATAATGTTCTGTTTCTGTATCACGGTAATGTTCCGTTTCTGGTCCACGATAATTTTTTGTTTCTGTTTCACGGTAATGTTCCGTTCCTGGTCCACGACAATGTTCGGTTTCATGGTAATGTTCTGTGTCTGGTCCACGGTAATGTTCTGTGTCTGGTCCACGATAATGTTCGGTTTCACGGTAATGTTCCGTCTCTGGTCCACGATAATGTTCTGTCTTTGGTCCACGATAATGTTCTTTTTCTGTTTCATGGTAATGTTCCGTTTCTGGTCCACGATAATTTTGTGTTTCTGTTTCACGGTAATGTTCCGTTTCTGGTCCACGATAATGTTCTGTTTTGGTTTCACGGTAATGTTCTGTTTCCGTTTCACGGTAATGTTCTGTCTCTGGTCCACGGTAATGTTGTGTTTCTGTTTCACGGTAATGTTCCGTCTCTGGTCCACGATAATGTTCGGTTTCACGATAATGTTCCGTTTCTGGTCCACGATAATGTTCCGTCTCTGGTCCACGATAATGTTGTTTTTCTGTTTCACGGTAATGTTCCGTTTCTGGTCCATGATAATGTTCTGTTTCATGGTAATGTTCTGTCTCTGGTCCATGGTAATATTCTGTCTCTGGTCCACGGTAATGTTCTGTCTCTGGTCCACGGTAATGTTCTGTCTCTGGTCCACGGAAATGTTCTGTCTCTGGTCCACGGAAATGTTCGGTTTCAAGGTAAAGTTCGGTCTCTGGTCCACAGTAATGTTCTGTCTCTGGTCCACGGTAATGTTCTGTCTCTGGTCCACGGAAATGTTCTGTCTCTGGTCCACGGAAATGTTCGGTTTCAAGGTAAAGTTCGGTCTCTGGTCCACAGTAATGTTCTGTCTCTGGTCCACGGTAATGTTCTGTCTCTGGTCCACGGAAATGTTCTGTCTCTGGTCCACGGAAATGTTCTGTCTCTGGTCCACGGTAATGTTCTGTCTCTGGTCCACGGTAATGTTCGATCTCTGGTCCACGATAATGTTCGGTTTCACGGTAATGTTCCGTCTCTGGTCCACGATAATTTTTGTGTTTCTGTTTCACGGTAATGTTCCGTTTCTGGTCCACGATAATGTTCTGTTTCGGTTTCACGGTAATGTTCTGTCTCTGGTCCACGGTAATGTTCTGTGTCTGGTCCACGATAATGTTCGGTTTCACGGTAATGTTCCGTTTCTGGTCCACGATAATGTTCTGTTTCGGTTTCACGGTAATGTTCTTTCTCTGGTCCACGATAATGTTCCGTATCTGGTCCACGGTAATGTTCTGTTTCTTTTTCACGGTAATGTTCTGTCTCTGGTCCACGGTAATGTTCTGTCTCTGGTCCACGGTAATGTTCGATCTCTGGTCCACGATAATGTTCGGTTTCACGGTAATGTTCCGGCTCTGGTCCACGATAATGTTGTGTTTCTGTTTCACGGTAATGTTCCGTTTCTGGTCCACGATAATTTTGTGTTTCTGTTTCACGGTAATGTTCCGTTTCTGGTCCACGATAATTTTGTGTTTCTGTTTCACGGTAATGTTCCGTTTCTGGTCCACGATAATGTTCTGTTTCGGTTTCATGGTAATGTTCTGTCTCTGGTCCACGATAATGTTCGGTTTCAAGGTAATATTCGGTCTCTGGTCCACGGTAATGTTCTGTCTCTGGTCCACGGTAATGTTCTGTCTCTGGTCCACGGTAATATTCTGTCTCTGGTCCAAGATAATGTTCGATCTCTGGTCCACGATAATGTTCGGTTTCACGGTAATGTTCCGTCTCTGGTCCACGATAATGTTGTGTTTCTGTTTCACGTTAATGTTCCGTTTCTGGTCCATGATAATGTTCTGTTTCACGGTAATTTTCTGTCTCTGGTCCATGGTAATTTTCTGTTTCTGGTCCACGGTAATGTTCGGTTTCAAGGTAATGTTCTGTCTCTGGTCCACGGTAATGTTCTGTCTCTGGTCCACGGTAATGTTTGATCTCTGGTCCACGATAATGTTCGGTTTCACGGTAATGTTCCGTCTCTGGTCCACGATAATGTTCTGTTTCGGTTTCACGGTAATGTTCTGTTTCTGGTCCACGATAATATTCTGTTTCGGTTTCACGGTAATGTTCCGTCTCTGGTCCACGGTAATGTTCCTTCTCTGGTCCACGATAATGTTCTGTCTCTGGTCCACGGTAATGTTCTGTCTCTGGTCCACGGTAATGTTCGGTTTCACGGTAATGTTCCGTCTCTGTTCCACGATAATGTTGTGTTTCTGTTTCACGGTAATGTTCCATTTCTGGTTCACGATAATTTTGTGTTTCTGGTCCACGATAATGTTCGGTTTCACGATAATGTTCCGTTTCTGGTCAATGATAATGTTCTGTTTAGGTTTCACGGTAATGTTCTGTCTCTGGTCCATGATAATATTCCGTCTCTGGTCCACGATAATGTTCTGTCTCTGATCCACGATAATGTTCTGTCTCTGGTCCACGATAATGTTCCGTTTCTGGTCCACGATAATGTTCTGTTTCGGTTTCACGGTAATGTTCTGTCTCTGGTCCACGATAATGTTCCGTTTCTGGTCCACGATAATTTTGTGTTTCTGTTTCACGGTAATGTTCCGTTTCTGGTCCACGATAATGTTCTGTTTCGGTTACACGGTAATGTTCCGTTTCTGGTCCACGGTAATGTTCCGTTTCTGGTCCACGGTAATGTTCCGTTTCTGGTACACGATAATGTTCCGTTTCTGGTCCACGATAATGTTCCGTTTCTGGTCCACGATAATGTTCCGTTTCTGGTCCACGATAATGTTCCGTTTCTGGTCCACGATAATGTTCCGTTTCTGGTCCACGATAATGTTCCGTTTCTGGTCCACGATAATGTTCTGTTTCTGTTTCAGGGTAATGTTCTGTTTCTGGTCCATGATAATGTTCTGTTTCACAGTAATGTTCTGTCTCTGGTCCATGGTAATGTTCTGTCTCTGGTCCACGGTAATGTTCTGTTTCATGGTAATGTTCTGTCTCTGGTCCATGGTAATGTTCTGTCTCTGGTCCACGGTAACGTTCGGTTTCAAGGTAAAGTTCGGTCTCTGGTCCACAGTAATGTTCTGTCTCTGGTCCACGGTAATGTTCTGTCTCTGGTCCACGGTAATGTTCTGTCTCTGGTCCACGGTAATGTTCGATCTCTGGTCCACGATAATGTTTGGTTTCACGGTAATGTTCCGTCTCTGGTCCACGATAATGTTGTGTTTCTAGTTCACGGTAATGTTCCGTTTCTGGTCCACGATAATTTTGTGTTTCTGTTTCACGGTAATGTTCCGTTTCTGGTCCACGATAATGTTCTGTCTTTGGTCCACGATAATGTTCTCTCTCTGGTCCATGATAATGTTCCGTTCCTGGTCCACGATAATGTTCTGTTTCGGTTTCACGGTAATGTTCTGTCTCTGGTCCACGGTAATGTTCTGTGTCTGGTCCACGATAATGTTCGGTTTCACGGTAATGTTCCGTCTCTGGTCCACGATAATGTTCCGTCTTTGGTCCACGATAATGTTACGTTTCTGGTCCACGATAATGTTCTGTTTCGGTTTCACGATAATGTTCGGTTTCACGGTAATGTTCTGGTCCACGGTAATGTTCTGGTCCACAGTAATGTTCCGTCTCTGGTCCGCAGTAATGTTCCGTATCTGGTCCATGGTAATGTTCGGTTTCACGGTAATGTTCCATTTCTGGTCCACGGTAATGTTCTGTCTCTGGTCCACGATAATGTTCGATTTCTGGTCGACGATAATGTTCGGTTTCACGGTAATGTTCCGTCTCTGGTCCACGATAATGTTCGGTTTCACGGTAATGTTCCGTTTCTGGTCCACGATAATGTTCGATCTCTGGTCCACGATAATGTTCGGTTTCACGGTAATGTTCCGTCTCTGGTCCACGATAATGTTGTGTTTCTGTTTCACGGTAATGTTATGTTTCTGTTCCACGATAATGTTCTATTTCGGTTTCACGGTAATGTTCTGTCTCTGGTCCACGGTAATGTTCTGTCTCTGGTCCACGGTAATGTTCGGTTTCACGGTAATGTTCTGTCTCTGGTCCACGGTAATGTTCGATCTCTGGTCCACGATAATGTTTGGTTTCACGGTAATGTTCCGTCTCTGGTCCACGATAATGTTGTGTTTCTAGTTCACGGTAATGTTCCGTTTCTGGTCCACGATAATTTTGTGTTTCTGTTTCACGGTAATGTTCCGTTTCTGGTCCACGATAATGTTCTGTCTTTGGTCCACGATAATGTTCTGTCTCTGGTCCATGATAATGTTCCGTTTCTGGTCCACGATAATGTTCTGTTTCGGTTTCACGGTAATGTTCTGTCTCTGGTCCACGGTAATGTTCTGTGTCTGGTCCACGGTAATTTTCGGTTTCACGGTAATGTTCCGTTTCTGGTCAACGATAATGTTCTGTTTAGGTTTCACGGTAATGTTGTGTCTCTGGTCCATGATAATGTTCCGTTTCTGGTCCACGATAATGTTCTGTCTCTGATCCACGATAATGTTCTGTCTCTGGTCCACGATAATGTTCCGTTTCTGGTCCACGATAATGTTCTGTTTCGGTTTCACGGTAATGTTCTGTCTCTGGTCCACGATAATGTTCCTTTTCTGGTCCACGATAATGTTCTGTTTCTGTTTCACGGTAATGTTCCGTTTCTGGTCCACGATAATGTTCTGTTTCGGTTTCATGGTAATGTTCTGTCTCTGGTCCATGGTAATGTTCGGTTTCACGGTAATGTTCCGTCTCTGGTCCACGGTAATGTTCCTTCTCTGGTCCACGATAATGTTGTGTTTCTGTTTCACGGTAATGTTCCGTTTCTGGTCCATGATAATGTTCTGTTTGATGGTAATGTTCTGTCTCTGGTCCATGGTAATGTTCTGTCTCTGGTCCACGGTAACGTTCGGTTTCAAGGTAAAGTTCGGTCTCTGGTCCACAGTAATGTTCTGTCTCTGGTCCACGGTAATGTTCCGTCTCTGGTCCACGGTAATGTTCTGTCTCTGGTCCACGGTAATGTTCGATCTCTGGTCCACGATAATGTTTGGTTTCACGGTAATGTTCCGTCTCTGGTCCATGATAATGTTGTGTTTCTAGTTCACGGTAATGTTCCGTTTCTGATCCACGATAATTTTGTGTTTCTGTTTCACGGTAATGTTCCGTTTCTGGTCCACGGTAATGTTCTGTGTCTGGTCCACGATAATGTTCGGTTTCACGGTAATGTTCCGTCTCTGGTCCACGATAATGTTCCGTCTTTGGTCCACGATAATGTTCCGTTTCTGGTCCACGATAATGTTCTGTCTCTGGTCCACGGTAATGTTCTGTCTCTGGTCCACGGTAATGTTCGGTTTCACGGTAATGTTCCGTCTCTGTTCCACAATAATGTTGTGTTTCTGTTTCACGGTAATGTTCCATTTCTGGTCCACGATAATTTTGTGTTTCTGGTCCACGATAATGTTCGGTTTCACGATAATGTTCCGTTTCTGGTCAACGATAATGTTCTGTTTAGGTTTCACGGTAATGTTCCGTTTCTGGTCTACGATAATGTTCGGTTTCACGGTAATGTTCTGTCTCTGGTCCACGGTAATGTTCTGTGTCTGGTCCACGATAATGTTCGGTTTCACGGTAATGTTCCGTCTCTGGTCCACGATAATGTTCCGTCTTTGGTCCACGATAATGTTCTGTTTCTGTTTCACGGTAATGTTTCGTTTCTGGTCCACGATAATTTTGTGTTTTTGTTTCACGGTAATGTTCCGTTTCTGGTCCACGATAATGTTCTGTTTCGGTTACACGGTAATGTTCCGTTTCTGGTCCACGGTAATGTTCTGTTTCTGGTCCACGATAATGTTCCGTTTCTGGTCCACGATAATGTTCCGTTTCTGGTCCACGATAATGTTCTGTTTCTGTTTCAGGGTAATGTTCCGTTTCTGGTCCATGATAATGTTCTGTTTCACAGTAATGTTCTGTCTCTGGTCCATGGTAATGTTCTGTCTCTGGTCCACGGTAATGTTCTGTTTCATGGTAATGTTCTGTTTCATGGTAATGTTCTGTCTCTGGTCCATGGTAATGTTCTTTCTCTGGTCCACGGTAACGTTCGGTTTCAAGGTAAAGTTCGGTCTCTGGTCCACAGTAATGTTCTGTCTCTGGTCCACGGTAATGTTCTGTCTCTGGTCCACGGTAATGTTCTGTCTCTGGTCCACGGTAATGTTCTGTCTCTGGTCCACGGTAATGTTCTGTCTCTGGTCCACGGTAATGTTCGATCTCTGGTCCACGATAATGTTGTGTTTCTAGTTCACGGTAATGTTCCGTTTCTGGTCCACGATAATTTTGTGTTTCTGTTTCACGGTAATGTTCCGTTTCTGGTCCACGATAATGTTCCGTCTTTGGTCCACGATAATGTTCTGTCTCTGGTCCATGATAATGTTCCGTTTCTGGTCCACGATAATGTTCTGTTTCGGTTTCACGGTAATGTTCTGTCTCTGGTCCACGGTAATGTTCTGTGTCTGGTCCACGATAATGTTCGGTTTCACGGTAATGTTCCGTCTCTGGTCCACGATAATATTCCGTCTTTGGTCCACGATAATGTTCCGTTTCTGGTCCACGATAATGTTCTGTTTCGGTTTCACGATAATGTTCGGTTTCACGGTAATGTTCTGGTCCACGGTAATGTTCCGTCTCTGGTCCGCAGTAATGTTCCGTATCTGGTCCATGGTAATGTTCGGTTTCACGGTAATGTTCGATTTCTGGTCGACGATAATGTTCGGTTTCACGGTAATGTTCTGTCTCTGGTCCACGATAATGTTCGGTTTCACGGTAATGTTCTGTCTCTGGTCCATGGTAATGTTCTGTCTCTGGTCCACGGTAATGTTCTGTTTCATGGTAATGTTCTGTCTCTGGTCCATGGTAATGTTCTGTCTCTGGTCCACGGTAACGTTCGGTTTCAAGGTAAAGTTCGGTCTCTGGTCCACAGTAATGTTCTGTCTCTGGTCCACGGTAATGTTCTGTCTCTGGTCCACGGTAATGTTCTGTCTCTGGTCCACGGTAATGTTCGATCTCTGGTCCACGATAATGTTTGGTTTCACGGTAATGTTCCGTCTCTGGTCCACGATAATGTTGTGTTTCTAGTTCACGGTAATGTTCCGTTTCTGGTCCACGATAATTTTGTGTTTCTGTTTCACGGTAATGTTCCGTTTCTGGTCCACGATAATGTTCCGTCTTTGGTCCACAATAATGTTCTGTCTCTGGTCCATGATAATGTTCCGTTTCTGGTCCACGATAATGTTCTGTTTCGGTTTCACGGTAATGTTCTGTCTCTGGTCCACAGTAATGTTCTGTGTCTGGTCCACGATAATGTTCGGTTTCACGGTAATGTTCCGTCTCTGGTCCACGATAATGTTCCGTCTTTGGTCCACGATAATGTTCCGTTTCTGGTCCACGATAATGTTCTGTTTCGGTTTCACGATAATGTTCGGTTTCACGGTAATGTTCTGGTCCACGGTAATGTTCTGGTCCACAGTAATGTTCCGTCTCTGGTCCGCAGTAATGTTCCGTATCTGGTCCATGGTAATGTTTGGTTTCACGGTAATGTTCCATTTCTGGTCCACGGTAATGTTCTGTCTCTGGTCCACGATAATGTTCGATTTCTGGTCGACGATAATGTTCGGTTTCACGGTAATGTTCCGTCTCTGGTCCACGATAATGTTCGGTTTCACGGTAATGTTCCGTTTCTGGTCCACGATAATGTTCGATCTCTGGTCCACGATAATGTTCGGTTTCACGGTAATGTTCCGTCTCTGGTCCACGATAATGTTCGGTTTCACGGTAATGTTCCGTTTCTGGTCCACGATAATGTTCGATCTCTGGTCCACGATAATATTGTGTTTCTGTTTCACGGTAATGTTCTGTTTCTGTTCCACGATAATGTTCTGTTTCGGTTTCACGGTAATGTTCTGTCTCTGGTCCACGGTAATGTTCTGTCTCTGGTCCACGGTAATGTTCGGTTTCACGGTAATGTTCCGTTTCTGGTCAACGATAATGTTCTGTTTAGGTTTCACGGTAATGTTGTGTCTCTGTTCCACGATAATGTTCTGTTTCGGTTTCACGGTAATGTTCTGTCTCTGGTCCACGGTAATGTTCTGTCTCTGGTCCACGGTAATTTTCGGTTTCACGGTAATGTTCCGTTTCTGGTCAACGATAATGTTCTGTTTAGGTTTCACGGTAATGTTGTGTCTCTGGTCCATGATAATGTTCCGTTTCTGGTCCACGATAATGTTCTGTCTCTGATCCACGATAATGTTCTGTCTCTGGTCCACGATAATGTTCCCTTTCTGGTCCACGATAATGTTCTTTTTCGGTTTCACGGTAATGTTGTGTCTCTGGTCCACGATAATGTTCCTTTTCTGGTCCACGATAATGTTCTGTTTCTGTTTCACGGTAATGTTCCGTTTCTGGTCCACGATAATGTTCTGTTTCAGTTTCATGGTAATGTTCTGTGTCTGGTCCACGATAATGTTCGGTTTCACGGTAATGTTCCGTCTCTGGTCCACGGTAATGTTCCTTCTCTGGTCCACGATAATGTTGTGTTTCTGTTTCACGGTAATGTTCCGTTTCTGGTCCATGATAATGTTCTGTTTCATGGAAATGTTCTGTCTCTGGTCCATGGTAATGTTCTGTCTCTGGTCCACGGTAACGTTCGGTTTCAAGGTAAAGTTCGGTCTCTGGTCCACAGTAATGTTCTGTCTCTGGTCCACGGTAATGTTCCGTCTCTGGTCCACGGTAATGTTCTGTCTCTGGTCCACGGTAATGTTCGATCTCTGGTCCACGATAATGTTTGGTTTCACGGTAATGTTCCGTCTCTGGTCCATGATAATGTTGTGTTTCTAGTTCACGGTAATGTTCCGTTTCTGGTCCACGATAATTTTGTGTTTCTGTTTCACGGTAATGTTCCGTTTCTGGTCCACGTTAATGTTCCGTCTTTGGTCCACGATAATGTTCTGTCTCTGGTCCATGATAATGTTCCGTTTCTGGTCCACGATAATGTTCTGTTTCGGTTTCACGGTAATGTTCTGTCTCTGGTCCACGGTAATGTTCTGTGTCTGGTCCACGATAATGTTCGGTTTCACGGTAATGTTCCGTCTCTGGTCCACGATAATGTTCCGTCTTTGGTCCACGATAATGTTCCGTTTCTGGTCCACGATAATGTTCTGTCTCTGGTCCACGGTAATGTTCTGTCTCTGGTCCACGGTAATGTTCGGTTTCACGGTAATGTTCCGTCTCTGTTCCACAATAATGTTGTGTTTCTGTTTCACGGTAATGTTCCATTTCTGGTCCACGATAATTTTGTGTTTCTGGTCCACGATAATGTTCGGTTTCTGGTCCACGTTAATGTTCCGTCTTTGGTCCACGATAATGTTCTGTCTCTGGTCCATGATAATGTTCCGTTTCTGGTCCACGATAATGTTCTGTTTCGGTTTCACGGTAATGTTCTGTCTCTGGTCCACGGTAATGTTCTGTGTCTGGTCCACGATAATGTTCGGTTTCACGGTAATGTTCCGTCTCTGGTCCACGATAATGTTCCGTCTTTGGTCCACGATAATGTTCCGTTTCTGGTCCACGATAATGTTCTGTCTCTGGTCCACGGTAATGTTCTGTCTCTGGTCCACGGTAATGTTCGGTTTCACGGTAATGTTCCGTCTCTGTTCCACAATAATGTTGTGTTTCTGTTTCACGGTAATGTTCCATTTCTGGTCCACGATAATTTTGTGTTTCTGGTCCACGATAATGTTCGGTTTCACGATAATGTTCCGTTTCTGGTCAACGATAATGTTCTGTTTAGGTTTCACGGTAATGTTCCGTTTCTGGTCCAAGATAATGTTCGGTTTCACGGTAATGTTCTGTCTCTGGTCCACGGTAATGTTCTGTGTCTGGTCCACGATAATGTTCGGTTTCACGGTAATGTTCCGTCTCTGGTCCACGATAATGTTCCGTCTTTGGTCCACGATAATGTTCTGTTTCTGTTTCACGGTAATGTTCCGTTTCTGGTCCACGATAATTTTGTGTTTTTGTTTCATGGTAATGTTCCGTTTCTGGTCCACGATAATGTTCTGTTTCGGTTACACGGTAATGTTCCGTTTCTGGTCCACGGTAATGTTCCGTTTCTGGTCCACGGTAATGTTCCGTTTCTGGTCCACGGTAATGTTCCGTTTCTGGTCCACGATAATGTTCCGTTTCTGGTCCACGATAATGTTCCGTTTCTGGTCCACGATAATGTTCCGTTTCTGGTCCACGATAATGTTCCGTTTCTGGTCCACGATAATGTTCTGTTTCTGTTTCAGGGTAATGTTCCGTTTCTGGTCCATGATAATGTTCTGTTTCACAGTAATGTTCTGTCTCTGGTCCATGGTAATGTTCTGTCTCTGGTCCACGGTAATGTTTTGTTTCATGGTAATGTTCTGTCTCTGGTCCATGGTAATGTTCTGTCTCTGGTCCACGGTAACGTTCGGTTTCAAGGTAAAGTTCGGTCTCTGGTCCACAGTAATGTTCTGTCTCTGGTCCACGGTAATGTTCTGTCTCTGGTCCACGGTAATGTTCTGTCTCTGGTCCACGGTAATGTTCGATCTCTGGTCCACGATAATGTTTGGTTTCACGGTAATGTTCCGTCTCTGGTCCACGATAATGTTGTGTTTCTAGTTCACGGTAATGTTCCGTTTCTGGTCCACGATAATATAGTGTTTCTGTTTCACGGTAATGTTCCGTTTCTGGTCCACGATAATGTTCCGTCTTTGGTCCACGATAATGTTCTGTCTTTGGTCCATGATAATGTTCCGTTTCTGGTCCACGATAATGTTCTGTTTCGGTTTCACGGTAATGTTCTGTCTCTGGTCCACGGTAATGTTCTGTGTCTGGTCCACGATAATGTTCGGTTTCACCGTAATGTTCCGTCTCTGGTCCACGATAATATTCCGTCTTTGGTCCACGATAATGTTCCGTTTCTGGTCCACGATAATGTTCTGTTTCGGTTTCAAGATAATGTTCGGTTTCACGGTAATGTTCTGGTCCACGGTAATGTTCTGGTCCACGGTAATGTTCCGTCTCTGGTCCGCAGTAATGTTCCGTATCTGGTCCATGGTAATGTTCGGTTTCACGGTAATGTTCCATTTCTGGTCCACGGTAATGTTCTGTCTCTGGTCCACGATAATGTTCGATTTCTGGTCGACGATAATGTTCGGTTTCACGGTAATGTTCCGTCTCTGGTCCACGATAATGTTCGGTTTCACGGTAATGTTCTGTCTCTGGTCCACGATAATGTTCGATCTCTGGTCCACGATAATGTTCGGTTTCACGGTAATGTTCCGTCTCTGGTCCACGATAATGTTGTGTTTCTGTTTCACGGTAATGTTCTGTTTCTGTTCCACGATAATGTTCTGTTTCGGTTTCACGGTAATGTTCCGTCTCTGGTCCACGGTAATGTTCCTTCTCTGGTCCACGATAATGTTGTGTTTCTGTTTCACGGTAATGTTCCGTTTCTGGTCCATGATAATGTTCTGTTTCATGGTAATGTTCTGTCTCTGGTCCATGGTAATGTTCTGTCTCTGGTCTACGGTAACGTTCGGTTTCAAGGTAAAGTTCGGTCTCTGGTCCACAGTAATGTTCTGTCTCTGGTCCACGGTAATGTTCCGTCTCTGGTCCATGGTAATGTTCTGTCTCTGGTCCACGGTAATGTTCGATCTCTGGTCCACGATAATGTTCTGTGTCTGGTCCATGATAATGTTGTGTTTCTAGTTCACGGTAATGTTCCGTTTCTGGTCCACGATAATGTTCCGTCTTTGGTCCACGATAATGTTCTGTCTCTGGTCCATGATAATGTTCCGTTTCTGGTCCACGATAATGTTCTGTTTCGGTTTCACGGTAATGTTCTGTCTCTGGTCCACGGTAATGTTCTGTGTCTGGTCCACGATAATGTTCGGTTTCACGGTAATGTTCTGTCTCTGGTCCACGGTAATGTTCTGTGTCTGGTCCACGATAATGTTCGGTTTCACGATAATGTTCCGTTTCTGGTCCACGATAATGTTCTGTTTCGGTTTCACGGTAATGTTCTGTTTCGGTTTCACGGTAATGTTCTGTCTCTGGTCCACGGTAATGTTGCGTTTCTGTTTCACGGTAATGTTCTGTCTCTGGTTCACGGTAATGTTCTGTCTCTGGTCCACGCTAATGTTCTGATTCTGTTTCACGGTAATGTTCCGTTTCTGGTCCACTATAATGTTGTGTTTCTGTTTCACGGTAATGTTCCGTTTCTGTTTCACGGTAATGTTCCGTTTCTGGTCCACGATAATGTTGTGTTTCTGTTTCACGGTAATGTTCCGTTTCTGGTCCACGATAATGTTCTGATTCTGTTTCACGGTAATGTTCCGTTTCTGGTCCACTATAATGTTGTGTTTCTGTTTCACGGTAATGTTCCGTTTCTGTTTCACGGTAATGTTCCGATTCTGGTCCACGATAATGTTGTGTTTCTGTTTCACGGTAATGTTCCGTCTTTGGTCCACGATAATGTTCTGTCTCTGGTCCATGATAATGTTCCGTTTCTGGTCCACGATAATGTTCTGTTTCGGTTTCACGGTAATGTTCTGTCTCTGGTCCACGGTAATGTTCTGTGTCTGGTCCACGATAATGTTCGGTTTCACGGTAATGTTCCGTCTCTGGTCCACGATAATGTTCCGTCTTTGGTCCACGATAATGTTCCGTTTCTGGTCCACGATAATGTTCTGTCTCTGGTCCACGGTAATGTTCTGTCTCTGGTCCACGGTAATGTTCGGTTTCACGGTAATGTTCCGTCTCTGTTCCACAATAATGTTGTGTTTCTGTTTCACGGTAATGTTCCATTTCTGGTCCACGATAATTTTGTGTTTCTGGTCCACGATAATGTTCGGTTTCACGATAATGTTCCGTTTCTGGTCAACGATAATGTTCTGTTTAGGTTTCACGGTAATGTTCCGTTTCTGGTCCACGATAATGTTCGGTTTCACGGTAATGTTCTGTCTCTGGTCCACGGTAATGTTCTGTGTCTGGTCCACGATAATGTTCGGTTTCACGGTAATGTTCCGTCTCTGGTCCACGATAATGTTCCGTCTTTGGTCCACGATAATGTTCTGTTTCTGTTTCACGGTAATGTTCCGTTTCTGGTCCACGATAATTTTGTGTTTTTGTTTCACGGTAATGTTCCGTTTCTGGTCCACGATAATGTTCTGTTTCGGTTACACGGTAATGTTCCGTTTCTGGTCCACGGTAATGTTCCGTTTCTGGTCCACGGTAATGTTCCGTTTCTGGTCCACGGTAATGTTCCGTTTCTGGTCCACGATAATGTTCCGTTTCTGGTCCACGATAATGTTCCGTTTCTGGTCCACGATAATGTTCCGTTTCTGGTCCACGATAATGTTCCGTTTCTGGTCCACGATAATGTTCTGTTTCTGTTTCAGGGTAATGTTCCGTTTCTGGTCCATGATAATGTTCTGTTTCACAGTAATGTTCTGTCTCTGGTCCATGGTAATGTTCTGTCTCTGGTCCACGGTAATGTTCTGTTTCATGGTAATGTTCTGTCTCTGGTCCATGGTAATGTTCTGTCTCTGGTCCACGGTAACGTTCGGTTTCAAGGTAAAGTTCGGTCTCTGGTCCACAGTAATATTCTGTCTCTGGTCCACGGTAATGTTCTGTCTCTGGTCCACGGTAATGTTCTGTCTCTGGTCCACGGTAATGTTCGATCTCTGGTCCACGATAATGTTTGGTTTCACGGTAATGTTCCGTCTCTGGTCCACGATAATGTTGTGTTTCTAGTTCACGGTAATGTTCCGTTTCTGGTCCACGATAATATAGTGTTTCTGTTTCACGGTAATGTTCCGTTTCTGGTCCACGATAATGTTCCGTCTTTGGTCCACGATAATGTTCTGTCTTTGGTCCATGATAATGTTCCGTTTCTGGTCCACGATAATGTTCTGTTTCGGTTTCACGGTAATGTTCTGTCTCTGGTCCACGGTAATGTTCTGTGTCTGGTCCACGATAATGTTCGGTTTCACGGTAATGTTCCGTCTCTGGTCCACGATAATATTCCGTCTTTGGTCCACGATAATGTTCCGTTTCTGGTCCACGATAATGTTCTGTTTCGGTTTCACGATAATGTTCGGTTTCACGGTAATGTTCTGGTCCACGGTAATGTTCTGGTCCACGGTAATGTTCCGTCTCTGGTCCGCAGTAATGTTCCGTATCTGGTCCATGGTAATGTTCGGTTTCACGGTAATGTTCCATTTCTGGTCCACGGTAATGTTCTGTCTCTGGTCCACGATAATGTTCGATTTCTGGTCGACGATAATGTTCGGTTTCACGGTAATGTTCCGTCTCTGGTCCACGATAATGTTCGATCTCTGGTCCACGATAATGTTCGGTTTCACGGTAATGTTCCGTCTCTGGTCCACGATAATGTTGTGTTTCTGTTTCACGGTAATGTTCTGTTTCTGTTCCACGATAATGTTCTGTTTCGGTTTCACGGTAATGTTCCGTCTCTGGTCCACGGTAATGTTCCTTCTCTGGTCCACGATAATGTTGTGTTTCTGTTTCACGGTAATGTTCCGTTTCTGGTCCATGATAATGTTCTGTTTCATGTTAATGTTCTGTCTCTGGTCCATGGTAATGTTCTGTCTCTGGTCTACGGTAACGTTCGGTTTCAAGGTAAAGTTCGGTCTCTGGTCCACAGTAATGTTCTGTCTCTGGTCCACGGTAATGTTCCGTCTCTGGTCCATGGTAATGTTCTGTCTCTGGTCCACGGTAATGTTCGATCTCTGGTCCACGATAATGTTCTGTGTCTGGTCCATGATAATTTTGTGTTTCTAGTTCACGGTAATGTTCCGTTTCTGGTCCACGATAATGTTCCGTCTTTGGTCCACGATAATGTTCTGTCTCTGGTCCATGATAATGTTCCGTTTCTGGTCCACGATAATGTTCTGTTTCGGTTTCACGGTAATGTTCTGTCTCTGGTCCACGGTAATGTTCTGTGTCTGGTCCACGATAATGTTCGGTTTCACGGTAATGTTCTGTCTCTGGTCCACGGTAATGTTCTGTGTCTGGTCCACGATAATGTTCGGTTTCACGATAATGTTCCGTTTCTGGTCCACGATAATGTTCTGTTTCGGTTTCACGGAAATGTTCTGTTTCGGTTTCACGGTAATGTTCTGTCTCTGGTCCACGGTAATGTTGCGTTTCTGTTTCACGGTAATGTTCTGTCTCTGGTTCACGGTAATGTTCTGTCTCTGGTCCACGCTAATGTTCTGATTCTGTTTCACGGTAATGTTCCGTTTCTGGTCCACTATAATGTTGTGTTTCTGTTTCACGGTAATGTTCCGTTTCTGTTTCACGGTAATGTTCCGTTTCTGGTCCACGATAATGTTGTGTTTCTGTTTCACGGTAATGTTCCGTTTCTGGTCCACGATAATGTTCTCTTTCGGTTTCATGGTAATGTTTGGTCTCTGGTCCACGGTAATGTTCGGTTTCACGGTAATGTTCGGTCTCTGGTCCACGATAATGCTCGGTTTCACGATAATGTTCGGTTTCACGGTAATGTTCTGGTCCACGGTAATGTTCTGGTCCACGGTAATGTTCTGGTCCACGGTAATGTTCTGTCTCTGGTCCGCAGTAATGTTCCGTATCTGGTCCATGGTAATGTTCGGTTTCACGGTAATGTTCCATTTCTGGTCCACGGTAATGTTCTGTCTCTGGTCCACGATAATGTTCGATTTCTGGTCGACGATAATGTTCGGTTTCACGGTAATGTTCCGTCTCTGGTCCACGATAATGTTGTGTTTCTGTTTCACGGTAATGTTCTGTTTCTGTTCCACGATAATGTTCTGTTTCGGTTTCACGGTAATGTTCTGTCTCTGGTCCACGGTAATGTTCTGTCTCTGGTCCACGGTAATGTTCGGTTTCACGGTAATGTTCCGTCTCTGTTCCACGATAATGTTGTGTTTCTGTTTCACGGTAATGTTCCATTTCTGGTTCACGATAATTTTGTGTTTCTGGTCCACGATAATGTTCGGTTTCACGATAATGTTCCGTTTCTGGTCAATGATAATGTTCTGTTTAGGTTTCACGGTAATGTTCTGTCTCTGGTCCATGATAATATTCCGTCTCTGGTCCACAATAATGTTCTGTCTCTGATCCACGATAATGTTCTGTCTCTGGTCCACGATAATGTTCCGTTTCTGGTCCACGATAATGTTCTGTTTCGGTTTCACGGTAATGTTCTGTCTCTGGTCCACGATAATGTTCCGTTTCTGGTCCATGATAATGTTCTGTTTTGGTTTCAAGGTAATGTTCTGTCTCTGGTCCACGGTAATGTTGTGTTTCTGTTTCACGGTAATGTTCCGTTTCTGGTCCATGATAATCTTCTGTTTCGGTTTCACGGTAATGTTCCGTTTCCGGTCCACGATAATGTTCTGTTTCTGTTTCACGGTAATGTTCCGTTTCTGGTCCATGATAATGTTCTGTTTCACGGTAATATTCTGTCTCTGGTCCATGGTAATGTTCTGTCTCTGGTCCAGGGTAATGTTCGGTTTCAAGGTAAAGTTCGGTCTCTGGTCCACGGTAATGTTCTGTCTCTGGTCCACGGTAATGTTCTGTCTCTGGTCCACGGTAATGTTCTGTTTCGGTTTAACGGTAATGTTCCGTCTCTGGTCCACGGTAATGTTCCGTCTCTGGTCCACGATAATGTTGTGTTTCTGTTTCACGTTAATGTTCCGTTTCTGGTCCATGATAATGTTCTGTTTCACGGTAATGTTCTGTCTCTGGTCCATGGTAATTTTCTGTTTCTGGTCCACGGTAATTTTCGGTTTCAAGGTAATGTTCGGTCTCTGGTCCACGGTAATGTTCTGTCTCTGGTCCACGGTAATGTTCTGTCTCTGGTCCACGGTAATGTTCTGTCTCTGGTCCACGATAATGTTCGATCTCTGGTCCACGATAATGTCCGATTTCTGGTCGACGATAATGTTTGGTTTCACGGGAATGTTCCGTCTCTGGTCCACGATAATGTTCGGTTTCACGGTAATGTTCCATTTCTGGTCCACGGTAATGTTCTGTCTCTGGTCCACGATAATGTTCGGTTTCACGGTAATGTTCCGTCTCTGGTCCACGATAATGTTGTTTCTGTTTCACGGTAATGTTCCGTTTCTGGTCCACGATAATGTTCTGTTTCGGTTTCACGGTAATGTTCTGTCTCTGGTCCACGGTAATGTTCTGTCTCTGGTCCACGGTAATGTTCGGTTTCACGGTAATGTTCCGTCTCTGTTCCACGATAATGTTGTGTTTCTGTTTCACGGTAATGTTCCATTTCTGGTCCACGATAATTTTTGTGTTTCTGGTCCACGATAATGTTCGGTTTCACGATAATGTTCCGTTTCTGGTCAACGATAATGTTCTGTTTAGGTTTCACGATAATGTTCTGTCTCTGGTCCATGATAATATTCCGTCTCTGGTCCACGATAATGTTCTGTCTCTGATCCACGATAATGTTCTGTCTCTGGTCCACGATAATGTTCCGTTTCTGGTCCACGATAATGTTCTGTTTCGGTTTCACGGTAATGTTCTGTCTCTGGTCCACGATAATGTTCCGTTTCTGGTCCACGATAATGTTCTGTTTTGGTTTCAAGGTAATGTTCTGTCTGTGGTCCACGGTAATGTTGTGTTTCTGTTTCACGGTAATGTTCCGTTTCTGGTCCACGATAATCTTCTGTTTCGGTTTCACGGTAATGTTCCGTTTCTGGTCCACGATAATGTTCTGTTTCTGTTTCACGGTAATGTTCCGTTTCTGGTCCATGATAATGTTCTGTTTCACGGTAATGTTCTGTCTCTGGTCCATGGTAATGTTCTGTCTCTGGTCCAGGGTAATTTTCGGTTTCAAGGTAAAGTTCGGTCTCTGGTCCACGGTAATGTTCTGTCTCTGGTCCACGGTAATGTTCTGTCTCTGGTCCACGGTAATGTTCGATCTCTGGTCCACGATAATGTTCGGTTTCACGGTAATGTTCCGTGTCTGGTCCACGATAATGTTCTGTTTCAAGGTAAAGTTCGGTCTCTGGTCCACGGTAATGTTCTGTCTCTGGTCCACGGTAATTTTCGGTTTCAAGGTAATGTTCGGTCTCTGGTCCACGGTAATGTTCTGTGTCTGGTCCACGATAATGTTCGGTTTCAAGGTAAAGTTCGGTCTCTGGTCCACGGTAATGTTCTGTCTCTGGTCCATGGTAATTTTCGGTTTCAAGGTAATGTTCGGTCTCTGGTCCACGGTAATGTTCTGTCTCTGGTCCACGGTAATGTTCTGTCTCTGGTCCACGGTAATGTTCTGTCTCTGGTCCACGATAATGTTCGATCT
The DNA here is from genome assembly GCF_036924035.1 of Leuresthes tenuis. NCBI lineage: Eukaryota > Metazoa > Chordata > Actinopteri > Atheriniformes > Atherinopsidae > Leuresthes > Leuresthes tenuis. Next base: position 24,453,664 of record NW_027325355.1, read on the forward strand.
CTGGTCCACGATAATGTTCGGTTTCACGGTAATGTTCCGTCTCTGGTCCACGATAATGTTCTGTTTCTGTATCACGGTAATGTTCCGTTTCTGGTCCACGATAATTTTTTGTTTCTGTTTCACGGTAATGTTCCGTTCCTGGTCCACGACAATGTTCGGTTTCATGGTAATGTTCTGTGTCTGGTCCACGGTAATGTTCTGTGTCTGGTCCACGATAATGTTCGGTTTCACGGTAATGTTCCGTCTCTGGTCCACGATAATGTTCTGTCTTTGGTCCACGATAATGTTCTTTTTCTGTTTCATGGTAATGTTCCGTTTCTGGTCCACGATAATTTTGTGTTTCTGTTTCACGGTAATGTTCCGTTTCTGGTCCACGATAATGTTCTGTTTTGGTTTCACGGTAATGTTCTGTTTCCGTTTCACGGTAATGTTCTGTCTCTGGTCCACGGTAATGTTGTGTTTCTGTTTCACGGTAATGTTCCGTCTCTGGTCCACGATAATGTTCGGTTTCACGATAATGTTCCGTTTCTGGTCCACGATAATGTTCCGTCTCTGGTCCACGATAATGTTGTTTTTCTGTTTCACGGTAATGTTCCGTTTCTGGTCCATGATAATGTTCTGTTTCATGGTAATGTTCTGTCTCTGGTCCATGGTAATATTCTGTCTCTGGTCCACGGTAATGTTCGGTTTCAAGGTAAAGTTCGGTCTCTGGTCCACAGTAATGTTCTGTCTCTGGTCCACGGTAATGTTCTGTCTCTGGTCCACGGAAATGTTCTGTCTCTGGTCCACGGAAATGTTCGGTTTCAAGGTAAAGTTCGGTCTCTGGTCCACAGTAATGTTCTGTCTCTGGTCCACGGTAATGTTCTGTCTCTGGTCCACGGAAATGTTCTGTCTCTGGTCCACGGAAATGTTCTGTCTCTGGTCCACGGTAATGTTCTGTCTCTGGTCCACGGTAATGTTCGATCTCTGGTCCACGATAATGTTCGGTTTCACGGTAATGTTCTGTCTCTGGTCCACGGTAATGTTCTGTGTCTGGTCCACGATAATGTTCGGTTTCACGGTAATGTTCCGTTTCTGGTCCACGATAATGTTCTGTTTCGGTTTCACGGTAATGTTCTTTCTCTGGTCCACGATAATGTTCCGTATCTGGTCCACGGTAATGTTCTGTTTCTTTTTCACGGTAATGTTCTGTCTCTGGTCCACGGTAATGTTCTGTCTCTGGTCCACGGTAATGTTCGATCTCTGGTCCACGATAATGTTCGGTTTCACGGTAATGTTCCGGCTCTGGTCCACGATAATGTTGTGTTTCTGTTTCACGGTAATGTTCCGTTTCTGGTCCACGATAATTTTGTGTTTCTGTTTCACGGTAATGTTCCGTTTCTGGTCCACGATAATGTTCTGTTTCGGTTTCATGGTAATGTTCTGTCTCTGGTCCACGATAATGTTCGGTTTCAAGGTAATATTCGGTCTCTGGTCCACGGTAATGTTCTGTCTCTGGTCCACGGTAATGTTCTGTCTCTGGTCCACGGTAATATTCTGTCTCTGGTCCAAGATAATGTTCGATCTCTGGTCCACGATAATGTTCGGTTTCACGGTAATGTTCCGTCTCTGGTCCACGATAATGTTGTGTTTCTGTTTCACGTTAATGTTCCGTTTCTGGTCCATGATAATGTTCGGTTTCACGGTAATGTTCTGTCTCTGGTCCACGGTAATGTTCTGTGTCTGGTCCACGATAATGTTCGGTTTCACGATAATGTTCCGTTTCTGGTCCACGATAATGTTCTGTTTCGGTTTCACGGAAATGTTCTGTTTCGGTTTCACGGTAATGTTCTGTCTCTGGTCCACGGTAATGTTGCGTTTCTGTTTCACGGTAATGTTCTGTCTCTGGTTCACGGTAATGTTCTGTCTCTGGTCCACGCTAATGTTCTGATTCTGTTTCACGGTAATGTTCCGTTTCTGGTCCACTATAATGTTGTGTTTCTGTTTCACGGTAATGTTCCGTTTCTGTTTCACGGTAATGTTCCGTTTCTGGTCCACGATAATGTTGTGTTTCTGTTTCACGGTAATGTTCCGTTTCTGGTCCACGATAATGTTCTCTTTCGGTTTCATGGTAATGTTTGGTCTCTGGTCCACGGTAATGTTCGGTTTCACGGTAATGTTCGGTCTCTGGTCCACGATAATGCTCGGTTTCACGATAATGTTCGGTTTCACGGTAATGTTCTGGTCCACGGTAATGTTCTGGTCCACGGTAATGTTCTGGTCCACGGTAATGTTCTGTCTCTGGTCCGCAGTAATGTTCCGTATCTGGTCCATGGTAATGTTCGGTTTCACGGTAATGTTCCATTTCTGGTCCACGGTAATGTTCTGTCTCTGGTCCACGATAATGTTCGATTTCTGGTCGACGATAATGTTCGGTTTCACGGTAATGTTCCGTCTCTGGTCCACGATAATGTTGTGTTTCTGTTTCACGGTAATGTTCTGTTTCTGTTCCACGATAATGTTCTGTTTCGGTTTCACGGTAATGTTCTGTCTCTGGTCCACGGTAATGTTCTGTCTCTGGTCCACGGTAATGTTCGGTTTCACGGTAATGTTCCGTCTCTGTTCCACGATAATGTTGTGTTTCTGTTTCACGGTAATGTTCCATTTCTGGTTCACGATAATTTTGTGTTTCTGGTCCACGATAATGTTCGGTTTCACGATAATGTTCCGTTTCTGGTCAATGATAATGTTCTGTTTAGGTTTCACGGTAATGTTCTGTCTCTGGTCCATGATAATATTCCGTCTCTGGTCCACGATAATGTTCTGTCTCTGATCCACGATAATGTTCTGTCTCTGGTCCACGATAATGTTCCGTTTCTGGTCCACGATAATGTTCTGTTTCGGTTTCACGGTAATGTTCTGTCTCTGGTCCACGATAATGTTCCGTTTCTGGTCCACGATAATGTTCTGTTTTGGTTTCAAGGTAATGTTCTGTCTCTGGTCCACGGTAATGTTGTGTTTCTGTTTCACGGTAATGTTCCGTTTCTGGTCCATGATAATCTTCTGTTTCGGTTTCACGGTAATGTTCCGTTTCCGGTCCACGATAATGTTCTGTTTCTGTTTCACGGTAATGTTCCGTTTCTGGTCCATGATAATGTTCTGTTTCACGGTAATATTCTGTCTCTGGTCCATGGTAATGTTCTGTCTCTGGTCCAGGGTAATGTTCGGTTTCAAGGTAAAGTTCGGTCTCTGGTCCACGGTAATGTTCTGTCTCTGGTCCACGGTAATGTTCTGTCTCTGGTCCACGGTAATGTTCTGTTTCGGTTTAACGGTAATGTTCCGTCTCTGGTCCACGGTAATGTTCCGTCTCTGGTCCACGATAATGTTGTGTTTCTGTTTCACGTTAATGTTCCGTTTCTGGTCCATGATAATGTTCTGTTTCACGGTAATGTTCTGTCTCTGGTCCATGGTAATTTTCTGTTTCTGGTCCACGGTAATTTTCGGTTTCAAGGTAATGTTCGGTCTCTGGTCCACGGTAATGTTCTGTCTCTGGTCCACGGTAATGTTCTGTCTCTGGTCCACGGTAATGTTCTGTCTCTGGTCCACGATAATGTTCGATCTCTGGTCCACGATAATGTTCGGTTTCACGGTAATGTTCCGTCTCTGGTCCACGATAATGTCCGATTTCTGGTCGACGATAATGTTTGGTTTCACGGGAATGTTCCGTCTCTGGTCCACGATAATGTTCGGTTTCACGGTAATGTTCCATTTCTGGTCCACGGTAATGTTCTGTCTCTGGTCCACGATAATGTTCGGTTTCACGGTAATGTTCCGTCTCTGGTCCACGATAATGTTGTTTCTGTTTCACGGTAAAGTTCCGTTTCTGGTCCACGATAATGTTCTGTTTCGGTTTCACGGTAATGTTCTGTCTCTGGTCCACGGTAATGTTCTGTCTCTGGTCCACGGTAATGTTCGGTTTCACGGTAATGTTCCGTCTCTGTTCCACGATAATGTTGTGTTTCTGTTTCACGGTAATGTTCCATTTCTGGTCCACGATAATTTTTGTGTTTCTGGTCCACGATAATGTTCGGTTTCACGATAATGTTCCGTTTCTGGTCAACGATAATGTTCTGTTTAGGTTTCACGGTAATGTTCTGTCTCTGGTCCATGATAATATTCCGTCTCTGGTCCACGATAATGTTCTGTCTCTGATCCACAATAATGTTCTGTCTCTGGTCCACGATAATGTTCCGTTTCTGGTCCACGATAATGTTCTGTTTCGGTTTCACGGTAATGTTCTGTCTCTGGTCCACGATAATGTTCCGTTTCTGGTCCACGATAATGTTCTGTTTTGGTTTCAAGGTAATGTTCTGTCTGTGGTCCACGGTAATGTTGTGTTTCTGTTTCACGGTAATGTTCCGTTTCTGGTCCACGATAATCTTCTGTTTCGGTTTCACGGTAATGTTCCGTTTCTGGTCCACGATAATGTTCTGTTTCTGTTTCACGGTAATGTTCCGTTTCTGGTCCATGATAATGTTCTGTTTCACGGTAATGTTCTGTCTCTGGTCCATGGTAATGTTCTGTCTCTGGTCCAGGGTAATTTTCGGTTTCAAGGTAAAGTTCGGTCTCTGGTCCACGGTAATGTTCTGTCTCTGGTCCACGGTAATGTTCTGTCTCTGGTCCACGGTAATGTTCGATCTCTGGTCCACGATAATGTTCGGTTTCACGGTAATGTTCCGTGTCTGGTCCACGATAATGTTCTGTTTCAAGGTAAAGTTCGGTCTCTGGTCCACGGTAATGTTCTGTCTCTGGTCCACGGTAATTTTCGGTTTCAAGGTAATGTTCGGTCTCTGGTCCACGGTAATGTTCTGTGTCTGGTCCACGATAATGTTCGGTTTCAAGGTAAAGTTCGGTCTCTGGTCCACGGTAATGTTCTGTCTCTGGTCCATGGTAATTTTCGGTTTCAAGGTAATGTTCGGTCTCTGGTCCACGGTAATGTTCTGTCTCTGGTCCACGGTAATGTTCTGTCTCTGGTCCACGGTAATGTTCTGTCTCTGGTCCACGATAATGTTCGATCTCTGGTCCACGATAATGTTCGGTTTCACGGTAATGTTCCGTCTCTGGTCCACGATAATGTTCTGTTTCTGTATCACGGTAATGTTCCGTTTCTGGTCCACGATAATTTTTTGTTTCTGTTTCACGGTAATGTTCCGTTCCTGGTCCACGACAATGTTCGGTTTCATGGTAATGTTCTGTGTCTGGTCCACGGTAATGTTCTGTGTCTGGTCCACGATAATGTTCGGTTTCACGGTAATGTTCCGTCTCTGGTCCACGATAATGTTCTGTCTTTGGTCCACGATAATGTTCTTTTTCTGTTTCATGGTAATGTTCCGTTTCTGGTCCACGATAATTTTGTGTTTCTGTTTCACGGTAATGTTCCGTTTCTGGTCCACGATAATGTTCTGTTTTGGTTTCACGGTAATGTTCTGTTTCCGTTTCACGGTAATGTTCTGTCTCTGGTCCACGGTAATGTTGTGTTTCTGTTTCACGGTAATGTTCCGTCTCTGGTCCACGATAATGTTCGGTTTCACGATAATGTTCCGTTTCTGGTCCACGATAATGTTCCGTCTCTGGTCCACGATAATGTTGTTTTTCTGTTTCACGGTAATGTTCCGTTTCTGGTCCATGATAATGTTCTGTTTCATGGTAATGTTCTGTCTCTGGTCCATGGTAATATTCTGTCTCTGGTCCACGGTAATGTTCGGTTTCAAGGTAAAGTTCGGTCTCTGGTCCACAGTAATGTTCTGTCTCTGGTCCACGGTAATGTTCTGTCTCTGGTCCACGGAAATGTTCTGTCTCTGGTCCACGGAAATGTTCGGTTTCAAGGTAAAGTTCGGTCTCTGGTCCACAGTAATGTTCTGTCTCTGGTCCACGGTAATGTTCTGTCTCTGGTCCACGGAAATGTTCTGTCTCTGGTCCACGGAAATGTTCTGTCTCTGGTCCACGGTAATGTTCTGTCTCTGGTCCACGGTAATGTTCGATCTCTGGTCCACGATAATGTTCGGTTTCACGGTAATGTTCTGTCTCTGGTCCACGGTAATGTTCTGTGTCTGGTCCACGATAATGTTCGGTTTCACGGTAATGTTCCGTTTCTGGTCCACGATAATGTTCTGTTTCGGTTTCACGGTAATGTTCTTTCTCTGGTCCACGATAATGTTCCGTATCTGGTCCACGGTAATGTTCTGTTTCTTTTTCACGGTAATGTTCTGTCTCTGGTCCACGGTAATGTTCTGTCTCTGGTCCACGGTAATGTTCGATCTCTGGTCCACGATAATGTTCGGTTTCACGGTAATGTTCCGGCTCTGGTCCACGATAATGTTGTGTTTCTGTTTCACGGTAATGTTCCGTTTCTGGTCCACGATAATTTTGTGTTTCTGTTTCACGGTAATGTTCCGTTTCTGGTCCACGATAATGTTCTGTTTCGGTTTCATGGTAATGTTCTGTCTCTGGTCCACGATAATGTTCGGTTTCAAGTTAATATTCGGTCTCTGGTCCACGGTAATGTTCTGTCTCTGGTCCACGGTAATGTTCTGTCTCTGGTCCACGGTAATATTCTGTCTCTGGTCCAAGATAATGTTCGATCTCTGGTCCACGATAATGTTCGGTTTCACGGTAATGTTCCGTCTCTGGTCCACGATAATGTTGTGTTTCTGTTTCACGTTAATGTTCCGTTTCTGGTCCATGATAATGTTCTGTTTCACGGTAATGTTCTGTCTCTGGTCCATGGTAATTTTCTGTTTCTGGTCCACGGTAATGTTCGGTTTCAAGGTAATGTTCTGTCTCTGGTCCACGGTAATGTTCTGTCTCTGGTCCACGGTAATGTTCTGTCTCTGGTCCACGGTAATGTTTGATCTCTTGTCCACGATAATGTTCGGTTTCACGGTAATGTTCCGTCTCTGGTCCACGATAATGTTCTGTTTCGGTTTCACGGTAATGTTCTGTTTCTGGTCCACGATAATATTCTGTTTCGGTTTCACGGTAATGTTCCGTCTCTGGTCCACGGTAATGTTCCTTCTCTGGTCCACGATAATGTTCTGTCTCTGGTCCACGGTAATGTTCTGTCTCTGGTCCACGGTAATGTTCGGTTTCACGGTAATGTTCCGTCTCTGTTCCACGATAATGTTGTGTTTCTGTTTCACGGTAATGTTCCATTTCTGGTTCACGATAATTTTGTGTTTCTGGTCCACGATAATGTTCGGTTTCACGATAATGTTCCGTTTCTGGTCAATGATAATGTTCTGTTTAGGTTTCACGGTAATGTTCTGTCTCTGGTCCATGATAATATTCCGTCTCTGGTCCACGATAATGTTCTGTCTCTGATCCACGATAATGTTCTGTCTCTTGTCCACGATAATGTTCCGTTTCTGGTCCACGATAATGTTCTGTTTCGGTTTCACGGTAATGTTCTGTCTCTGGTCCACGATAATGTTCCGTTTCTGGTCCACGATAATGTTCTGTTTTGGTTTCAAGGTAATGTTCTGTCTCTGGTCCACGGTAATGTTGTGTTTCTGTTTCACGGTAATGTTCCGATTCTGGTCCATGATAATCTTCTGTTTCGGTTTCACGGTAATGTTCCGTTTCCGGTCCACGATAATGTTCTGTTTCTGTTTCACGGTAATGTTCCGTTTCTGGTCCATGATAATGTTCTGTTTCACGTTAATATTCTGTCTCTGGTCCACGGTAATGTTGTGTTTCTGTTTCACGGTAATGTTCCGTCTCTGGTCCACGATAATGTTCGGTTTCACGATAATGTTCCGTTTCTGGTCCACGATAATGTTCCGTCTCTGGTCCACGATAATGTTGTTTTTCTGTTTCACGGTAATGTTCCGTTTCTGGTCCATGATAATGTTCTGTTTCATGGTAATGTTCTGTCTCTGGTCCATGGTAATATTCTGTCTCTGGTCCACGGTAATGTTCGGTTTCAAGGTAAAGTTCGGTCTCTGGTCCACAGTAATGTTCTTTCTCTGGTCCACGGTAATGTTCTGTCTCTGGTCCACGGAAATGTTCTGTCTCTGGTCCACGGAAATGTTCGGTTTCAAGGTAAAGTTCGGTCTCTGGTCCACAGTAATGTTCTGTCTCTGGTCCACGGTAATGTTCTGTCTCTGGTCCACGGAAATGTTCTGTCTCTGGTCCACGGAAATGTTCTGTCTCTGGTCCACGGTAATGTTCTGTCTCTGGTCCACGGTAATGTTCGATCTCTGGTCCACGATAATGTTCGGTTTCACGGTAATGTTCCGTCTCTGGTCCACGATAATTTTTGTGTTTCTGTTTCACGGTAATGTTCCGTTTCTGGTCCACGATAATGTTCTGTTTCGGTTTCACGGTAATGTTCTGTCTCTGGTCCACGGTAATGTTCTGTGTCTGGTCCACGATAATGTTCGGTTTCACGGTAATGTTCCGTTTCTGGTCCACGATAATGTTCTGTTTCGGTTTCACGGTAATGTTCTTTCTCTGGTCCACGATAATGTTCCGTATCTGGTCCACGGTAATGTTCTGTTTCTTTTTCACGGTAATGTTCTGTCTCTGGTCCACGGTAATGTTCTGTCTCTGGTCCACGGTAATGTTCGATCTCTGGTCCACGATAATGTTCGGTTTCACGGTAATGTTCCGGCTCTGGTCCACGATAATGTTGTGTTTCTGTTTCACGGTAATGTTCCGTTTCTGGTCCACGATAATTTTGTGTTTCTGTTTCACGGTAATGTTCCGTTTCTGGTCCACGATAATGTTCTGTTTCGGTTTCATGGTAATGTTCTGTCTCTGGTCCACGATAATGTTCGGTTTCAAGGTAATATTCGGTCTCTGGTCCACGGTAATGTTCTGTCTCTGGTCCACGGTAATGTTCTGTCTCTGGTCCACGGTAATATTCTGTCTCTGGTCCAAGATAATGTTCAATCTCTGGTCCACGATAATGTTCGGTTTCACGGTAATGTTCCGTCTCTGGTCCACGATAATGTTGTGTTTCTGTTTCACGTTAATGTTCCGTTTCTGGTCCATGATAATGTTCTGTTTCACGGTAATGTTCTGTCTCTGGTCCATGGTAATTTTCTGTTTCTGGTCCACGGTAATGTTCGGTTTCAAGGTAATGTTCTGTCTCTGGTCCACGGTAATGTTCTGTCTCTGGTCCACGGTAATGTTCTGTCTCTGGTCCACGGTAATGTTTGATCTCTGGTCCACGATAATGTTCGGTTTCACGGTAATGTTCCGTCTCTGGTCCACGATAATGTTCTGTTTCGGTTTCACGGTAATGTTCTGTTTCTGGTCCACGATAATATTCTGTTTCGGTTTCACGGTAATGTTCCGTCTCTGGTCCACGGTAATGTTCCTTCTCTGGTCCACGATAATGTTCTGTCTCTGGTCCACGGTAATGTTCTGTCTCTGGTCCACGGTAATGTTCGGTTTCACGGTAATGTTCCGTCTCTGTTCCACGATAATGTTGTGTTTCTGTTTCACGGTAATGTTCCATTTCTGGTTCACGATAATTTTGTGTTTCTGGTCCACGATAATGTTCGGTTTCACGATAATGTTCCGTTTCTGGTCAATGATAATGTTCTGTTTAGGTTTCACGGTAATGTTCTGTCTCTGGTCCATGATAATATTCCGTCTCTGGTCCACGATAATGTTCTGTCTCTGATCCACGATAATGTTCTGTCTCTGGTCCACGATAATGTTCCGTTTCTGGTCCACGATAATGTTCTGTTTCGGTTTCACGGTAATGTTCTGTCTCTGGTCCACGATAATGTTCCGTTTCTGGTCCACGATAATGTTCTGTTTTGGTTTCAAGGTAATGTTCTGTCTCTGGTCCACGGTAATGTTGTGTTTCTGTTTCACGGTAATGTTCTGATTCTGGTCCATGATAATCTTCTGTTTCGGTTTCACGGTAATGTTCCGTTTCCGGTCCACGATAATGTTCTGTTTCTGTTCCACGGTAATGTTCCGTTTCTGGTCCATGATAATGTTCTGTTTCACGGTAATATTCTGTCTCTGGTCCATGGTAATGTTCTGTCTCTGGTCCAGGGTAATGTTCGGTTTCAAGGTAAAGTTCGGTCTCTGGTCCACGGTAATATTCTGTCTCTGGTCCACGGTAATGTTCTGTCTCTGGTCCACGGTAATGTTCTGTTTCGGTTTAACGGTAATGTTCCGTCTCTGGTCCACGGTAATGTTCCGTCTCTGGTCCACGATAATGTTGTGTTTCTGTTTCACGTTAATGTTCCGTTTCTGGTCCATGATAATGTTCTGTTTCACGGTAATGTTCTGTCTCTGGTCCATGGTAATTTTCTGTTTCTGGTCCACGGTAATTTTCGGTTTCAAGGTAATGTTCGGTCTCTGGTCCACGGTAATGTTCTGTCTCTGGTCCACGGTAATGTTCTGTCTCTGGTCCACGGTAATGTTCTGTCTCTGGTCCACGATAATGTTCGATCTCTGGTCCACGATAATGTTCGGTTTCACGGTAATGTTCCGTCTCTGGTCCACGATAATGTCCGATTTCTGGTCGACGATAATGTTTGGTTTCACGGGAATGTTCCGTCTCTGGTCCACGATAATGTTCGGTTTCACGGTAATGTTCCATTTCTGGTCCACGGTAATGTTCTGTCTCTGGTCCACAATAATGTTCGGTTTCACGGTAATGTTCCGTCTCTTGTCCACGATAATGTTGTTTCTGTTTCACGGTAATGTTCCGTTTCTGGTCCACGATAATGTTCTGTTTCGGTTTCACGGTAATGTTCTGTCTCTGGTCCACGGTAATGTTCTGTCTCTGGTTCACGGTAATGTTCGGTTTCACGGTAATGTTCCGTCTCTGTTCCACGATAATGTTGTGTTTCTGTTTCACGGTAATGTTCCATTTCTGGTCCACGATAATTTTTGTGTTTCTGGTCCACGATAATGTTCGGTTTCACGATAATGTTCCGTTTCTGGTCAACGATAATGTTCTGTTTAGGTTTCACGGTAATGTTCTGTCTCTGGTCCATGATAATATTCCGTCTCTGGTCCACGATAATGTTCTGTCTCTGATCCACGATAATGTTCTGTCTCTGGTCCACGATAATGTTCCGTTTCTGGTCCACGATAATGTTCTGTTTCGGTTTCACGGTAATGTTCTGTCTCTGGTCCACGATAATGTTCCGTTTCTGGTCCACGATAATGTTCTGTTTTGGTTTCAAGGTAATGTTCTGTCTGTGGTCCACGGTAATGTTGTGTTTCTGTTTCACGGTAATGTTCCGTTTCTGGTCCACGATAATCTTCTGTTTCGGTTTCACGGTAATGTTCCGTTTCTGGTCCACGATAATGTTCTGTTTCTGTTTCACGGTAATGTTCCGTTTCTGGTCCATGATAATGTTCTGTTTCACGGTAATGTTCTGTCTCTGGTCCATGGTAATGTTCTGTCTCTGGTCCAGGGTAATTTTCGGTTTCAAGGTAAAGTTCGGTCTCTGGTCCACGGTAATGTTCTGTCTCTGGTCCACGGTAATGTTCTGTCTCTGGTCCACGGTAATGTTCTGTCTCTGGTCCACGGAAATGTTCTGTCTCTGGTCCACGGAAATGTTCGGTTTCAAGGTAAAGTTCGGTCTCTGGTCCACAGTAATGTTCTGTCTCTGGTCCACGGTAATGTTCTGTCTCTGGTCCACGGAAATGTTCTGTCTCTGGTCCACGGAAATGTTCTGTCTCTGGTCCACGGTAATGTTCTGTCTCTGGTCCACGGTAATGTTCGATCTCTGGTCCACGATAATGTTCGGTTTCACGGTAATGTTCTGTCTCTGGTCCACGGTAATGTTCTGTCTCTGGTCCACGATAATGTTCGGTTTCACGGTAATGTTCCGTTTCTGGTCCACGATAATGTTCTGTTTCGGTTTCACGGTAATGTTCTTTCTCTGGTCAACGATAATGTTCCGTATCTGGTCCACGGTAATGTTCTGTTTCTTTTTCACGGTAATGTTCTGTCTCTGGTCCACGGTAATGTTCTGTCTCTGGTCCACGGTAATGTTCGATCTCTGGTCCACGATAATGTTCGGTTTCACGGTAATGTTCCGGCTCTGGTCCACGATAATGTTGTGTTTCTGTTTCACGGTAATGTTCCGTTTCTGGTCCACGATAATTTTGTGTTTCTGTTTCACGGTAATGTTCCGTTTCTGGTCCACGATAATGTTCTGTTTCGGTTTCATGGTAATGTTCTGTCTCTGGTCCACGATAATGTTCGGTTTCAAGGTAATATTCGGTCTCTGGTCCACGGTAATGTTCTGTCTCTGGTCCACGGTAATGTTCTGTCTCTGGTCCACGGTAATATTCTGTCTCTGGTCCAAGATAATGTTCGATCTCTGGTCCACGATAATGTTCGGTTTCACGGTAATGTTCCGTCTCTGGTCCACGATAATGTTGTGTTTCTGTTTCACGTTAATGTTCCGTTTCTGGTCCATGATAATGTTCTGTTTCACGGTAATGTTCTGTCTCTGGTCCATGGTAATTTTCTGTTTCTGGTCCACGGTAATGTTCGGTTTCAAGGTAATGTTCTGTCTCTGGTCCACGGTAATGTTCTGTCTCTGGTCCACGGTAATGTTCTGTCTCTGGTCCACGGTAATGTTTGATCTCTGGTCCACGATAATGTTCGGTTTCACGGTAATGTTCCGTCTCTGGTCCACGATAATGTTCTGTTTCGGTTTCACGGTAATGTTCTGTTTCTGGTCCACGATAATATTCTGTTTCGGTTTCACGGTAATGTTCCGTCTCTGGTCCACGGTAATGTTCCTTCTCTGGTCCACGATAATGTTCTGTCTCTGGTCCACGGTAATGTTCTGTCTCTGGTCCACGGTAATGTTCGGTTTCACGGTAATGTTCCGTCTCTGTTCCACGATAATGTTGTGTTTCTGTTTCACGGTAATGTTCCATTTCTGGTTCACGATAATTTTGTGTTTCTGGTCCACGATAATGTTCGGTTTCACGATAATGTTCCGTTTCTGGTCAATGATAATGTTCTGTTTAGGTTTCACGGTAATGTTCTGTCTCTGGTCCATGATAATATTCCGTCTCTGGTCCACGATAATGTTCTGTCTCTGATCCACGATAATGTTCTGTCTCTTGTCCACGATAATGTTCCGTTTCTGGTCCACGATAATGTTCTGTTTCGGTTTCACGGTAATGTTCTGTCTCTGGTCCACGATAATGTTCCGTTTCTGGTCCACGATAATGTTCTGTTTTGGTTTCAAGGTAATGTTCTGTCTCTGGTCCACGGTAATGTTGTGTTTCTGTTTCACGGTAATGTTCCGATTCTGGTCCATGATAATCTTCTGTTTCGGTTTCACGGTAATGTTCCGTTTCCGGTCCACGATAATGTTCTGTTTCTGTTTCACGGTAATGTTCCGTTTCTGGTCCATGATAATGTTCTGTTTCACGGTAATATTCTGTCTCTGGTCCACGGTAATGTTGTGTTTCTGTTTCACGGTAATGTTCCGTCTCTGGTCCACGATAATGTTCGGTTTCACGATAATGTTCCGTTTCTGGTCCACGATAATGTTCCGTCTCTGGTCCACGATAATGTTGTTTTTCTGTTTCACGGTAATGTTCCGTTTCTGGTCCATGATAATGTTCTGTTTCATGGTAATGTTCTGTCTCTGGTCCATGGTAATATTCTGTCTCTGGTCCACGGTAATGTTCGGTTTCAAGGTAAAGTTCGGTCTCTGGTCCACAGTAATGTTCTTTCTCTGGTCCACGGTAATGTTCTGTCTCTGGTCCACGGAAATGTTCTGTCTCTGGTCCACGGAAATGTTCGGTTTCAAGGTAAAGTTCGGTCTCTGGTCCACAGTAATGTTCTGTCTCTGGTCCACGGTAATGTTCTGTCTCTGGTCCACGGAAATGTTCTGTCTCTGGTCCACGGAAATGTTCTGTCTCTGGTCCACGGTAATGTTCTGTCTCTGGTCCACGGTAATGTTCGATCTCTGGTCCACGATAATGTTCGGTTTCACGGTAATGTTCCGTCTCTGGTCCACGATAATTTTTGTGTTTCTGTTTCACGGTAATGTTCCGTTTCTGGTCCACGATAATGTTCTGTTTCGGTTTCACGGTAATGTTCTGTCTCTGGTCCACGGTAATGTTCTGTGTCTGGTCCACGATAATGTTCGGTTTCACGGTAATGTTCCGTTTCTGGTCCACGATAATGTTCTGTTTCGGTTTCACGGTAATGTTCTTTCTCTGGTCCACGATAATGTTCCGTATCTGGTCCACGGTAATGTTCTGTTTCTTTTTCACGGTAATGTTCTGTCTCTGGTCCACGGTAATGTTCTGTCTCTGGTCCACGGTAATGTTCGATCTCTGGTCCACGATAATGTTCGGTTTCACGGTAATGTTCCGGCTCTGGTCCACGATAATGTTGTGTTTCTGTTTCACGGTAATGTTCCGTTTCTGGTCCACGATAATTTTGTGTTTCTGTTTCACGGTAATGTTCCGTTTCTGGTCCACGATAATGTTCTGTTTCGGTTTCATGGTAATGTTCTGTCTCTGGTCCACGATAATGTTCGGTTTCAAGGTAATATTCGGTCTCTGGTCCACGGTAATGTTCTGTCTCTGGTCCACGGTAATGTTCTGTCTCTGGTCCACGGTAATATTCTGTCTCTGGTCCAAGATAATGTTCGATCTCTGGTCCACGATAATGTTCGGTTTCACGGTAATGTTCCGTCTCTGGTCCACGATAATGTTGTGTTTCTGTTTCACGTTAATGTTCCGTTTCTGGTCCATGATAATGTTCTGTTTCACGGTAATGTTCTGTCTCTGGTCCATGGTAATTTTCTGTTTCTGGTCCACGGTAATGTTCGGTTTCAAGGTAATGTTCTGTCTCTGGTCCACGGTAATGTTCTGTCTCTGGTCCACGGTAATGTTCTGTCTCTGGTCCACGGTAATGTTTGATCTCTGGTCCACGATAATGTTCGGTTTCACGGTAATGTTCCGTCTCTGGTCCACGATAATGTTCTGTTTCGGTTTCACGGTAATGTTCTGTTTCTGGTCCACGATAATATTCTGTTTCGGTTTCACGGTAATGTTCCGTCTCTGGTCCACGGTAATGTTCCTTCTCTGGTCCACGATAATGTTCTGTCTCTGGTCCACGGTAATGTTCTGTCTCTGGTCCACGGTAATGTTCGGTTTCACGGTAATGTTCCGTCTCTGTTCCACGATAATGTTGTGTTTCTGTTTCACGGTAATGTTCCATTTCTGGTTCACGATAATTTTGTGTTTCTGGTCCACGATAATGTTCGGTTTCACGATAATGTTCCGTTTCTGGTCAATGATAATGTTCTGTTTAGGTTTCACGGTAATGTTCTGTCTCTGGTCCATGATAATATTCCGTCTCTGGTCCACGATAATGTTCTGTCTCTGATCCACGATAATGTTCTGTCTCTGGTCCACGATAATGTTCCGTTTCTGGTCCACGATAATGTTCTGTTTCGGTTTCACGGTAATGTTCTGTCTCTGGTCCACGATAATGTTCCGTTTCTGGTCCACGATAATGTTCTGTTTTGGTTTCAAGGTAATGTTCTGTCTCTGGTCCACGGTAATGTTGTGTTTCTGTTTCACGGTAATGTTCTGATTCTGGTCCATGATAATCTTCTGTTTCGGTTTCACGGTAATGTTCCGTTTCCGGTCCACGATAATGTTCTGTTTCTGTTCCACGGTAATGTTCCGTTTCTGGTCCATGATAATGTTCTGTTTCACGGTAATATTCTGTCTCTGGTCCATGGTAATGTTCTGTCTCTGGTCCAGGGTAATGTTCGGTTTCAAGGTAAAGTTCGGTCTCTGGTCCACGGTAATATTCTGTCTCTGGTCCACGGTAATGTTCTGTCTCTGGTCCACGGTAATGTTCTGTTTCGGTTTAACGGTAATGTTCCGTCTCTGGTCCACGGTAATGTTCCGTCTCTGGTCCACGATAATGTTGTGTTTCTGTTTCACGTTAATGTTCCGTTTCTGGTCCATGATAATGTTCTGTTTCACGGTAATGTTCTGTCTCTGGTCCATGGTAATTTTCTGTTTCTGGTCCACGGTAATTTTCGGTTTCAAGGTAATGTTCGGTCTCTGGTCCACGGTAATGTTCTGTCTCTGGTCCACGGTAATGTTCTGTCTCTGGTCCACGGTAATGTTCTGTCTCTGGTCCACGATAATGTTCGATCTCTGGTCCACGATAATGTTCGGTTTCACGGTAATGTTCCGTCTCTGGTCCACGATAATGTCCGATTTCTGGTCGACGATAATGTTTGGTTTCACGGGAATGTTCCGTCTCTGGTCCACGATAATGTTCGGTTTCACGGTAATGTTCCATTTCTGGTCCACGGTAATGTTCTGTCTCTGGTCCACAATAATGTTCGGTTTCACGGTAATGTTCCGTCTCTTGTCCACGATAATGTTGTTTCTGTTTCACGGTAATGTTCCGTTTCTGGTCCACGATAATGTTCTGTTTCGGTTTCACGGTAATGTTCTGTCTCTGGTCCACGGTAATGTTCTGTCTCTGGTTCACGGTAATGTTCGGTTTCACGGTAATGTTCCGTCTCTGTTCCACGATAATGTTGTGTTTCTGTTTCACGGTAATGTTCCATTTCTGGTCCACGATAATTTTTGTGTTTCTGGTCCACGATAATGTTCGGTTTCACGATAATGTTCCGTTTCTGGTCAACGATAATGTTCTGTTTAGGTTTCACGGTAATGTTCTGTCTCTGGTCCATGATAATATTCCGTCTCTGGTCCACGATAATGTTCTGTCTCTGATCCACGATAATGTTCTGTCTCTGGTCCACGATAATGTTCCGTTTCTGGTCCACGATAATGTTCTGTTTCGGTTTCACGGTAATGTTCTGTCTCTGGTCCACGATAATGTTCCGTTTCTGGTCCACGATAATGTTCTGTTTTGGTTTCAAGGTAATGTTCTGTCTGTGGTCCACGGTAATGTTGTGTTTCTGTTTCACGGTAATGTTCCGTTTCTGGTCCACGATAATCTTCTGTTTCGGTTTCACGGTAATGTTCCGTTTCTGGTCCACGATAATGTTCTGTTTCTGTTTCACGGTAATGTTCCGTTTCTGGTCCATGATAATGTTCTGTTTCACGGTAATGTTCTGTCTCTGGTCCATGGTAATGTTCTGTCTCTGGTCCAGGGTAATTTTCGGTTTCAAGGTAAAGTTCGGTCTCTGGTCCACGGTAATGTTCTGTCTCTGGTCCACGGTAATGTTCTGTCTCTGGTCCACGGTAATGTTCGATCTCTGGTCCACGATAATGTTCGGTTTCACGGTAATGTTCCGTGTCTGGTCCACGATAATGTTCTGTTTCAAGGTAAAGTTCGGTCTCTGGTCCACGGTAATGTTCTGTCTCCTGTCCACGGTAATTTTCGGTTTCAAGGTAATGTTCGGTCTCTGGTCCACGGTAATGTTCTGTGTCTGGTCCACGATAATGTTCGGTTTCAAGGTAAAGTTTGGTCTCTGGTCCACGGTAATGTTCTGTCTCTGGTCCACGGTAATTTTCGGTTTCAAGGTAATGTTCGGTCTCTGGTCCACGGTAATGTTCTGTCTCTGGTCCACGGTAATGTTCTGTCTCTGGTCCACGGTAATGTTCTGTCTCTGGTCCACGATAATGTTCGATCTCTGGTCCACGATAATGTTCGGTTTCACGGTAATGTTCCGTCTCTGGTCCACGATAATGTTGTGTTTCTGTATCACGGTAATGTTCCGTTTCTGGTCCACGATAATTTTTTGTTTCTGTTTCACGGTAATGTTCCGTTCCTGGTCCACGATAATGTTCGGTTTCATGGTAATGTTCTGTGTCTGGTCCACGGTAATGTTCTGTGTCTGGTCCACGATAATGTTCGGTTTCACGGTAATGTTCCGTCTCTGGTCCACGATAATGTTCTGTCTTTGGTCCACGATAATGTTCTTTTTCTGTTTCATGGTAATGTTCCGTTTCTGGTCCACGATAATTTTGTGTTTCTGTTTCACGGTAATGTTCCGTTTCTGGTCCACGATAATGTTCTGTTTTG
The DNA here is from genome assembly GCF_036924035.1 of Leuresthes tenuis. Classification (NCBI taxonomy): domain Eukaryota; kingdom Metazoa; phylum Chordata; class Actinopteri; order Atheriniformes; family Atherinopsidae; genus Leuresthes; species Leuresthes tenuis. Next base: position 24,471,695 of record NW_027325355.1, read on the forward strand.
GTTTCACGGTAATGTTCTGTTTCCGTTTCACGGTAATGTTCTGTCTCTGGTCCACGGTAATGTTGTGTTTCTGTTTCACGTTAATGTTCCGTCTCTGGTCAACGATAATGTTCGGTTTCACGATAATGTTCCGTTTCTGGTCCACGATAATGTTCCGTCTCTGGTCCACGATAATGTTGTTTTTCTGTTTCACGGTAATGTTCCGTTTCTGGTCCATGATAATGTTCTGTTTCATGGTAATGTTCTGTCTCTGGTCCATGGTAATATTCTGTCTCTGGTCCACGGTAATGTTCGGTTTCAAGGTAAAGTTCGGTCTCTGGTCCACAGTAATGTTCTGTCTCTGGTCCACGGTAATGTTCTGTCTCTGGTCCACGGAAATGTTCTGTCTCTGGTCCACGGAAATGTTCGGTTTCAAGGTAAAGTTCGGTCTCTGGTCCACAGTAATGTTCTGTCTCTGGTCCACGGTAATGTTCTGTCTCTGGTCCACGGAAATGTTCTGTCTCTGGTCCACGGAAATGTTCTGTCTCTGGTCCACGGTAATGTTCTGTCTCTGGTCCACGGTAATGTTCGATCTCTGGTCCACGATAATGTTCGGTTTCACGGTAATGTTCCGTCTCTGGTCCACGATAATTTTTGTGTTTCTGTTTCACGGTAATGTTCCGTTTCTGGTCCACGATAATGTTCTGTTTTGGTTTCACGGTAATGTTCTGTCTCTGGTCCACGGTAATGTTCTGTGTCTGGTCCACGATAATGTTCGGTTTCACGGTAATGTTCCGTTTCTGGTCCACGATAATGTTCTGTTTCGGTTTCACGGTAATGTTCTTTCTCTGGTCCACGATAATGTTCCGTATCTGGTCCACGGTAATGTTCTGTTTCTTTTTCACGGTAATGTTCTGTCTCTGGTCCACGGTAATGTTCTGTCTCTGGTCCACGGTAATGTTCGATCTCTGGTCCACGATAATGTTCGGTTTCACGGTAATGTTCCGGCTCTGGTCCACGATAATGTTGTGTTTCTGTTTCACGGTAATGTTCCGTTTCTGGTCCACGATAATTTTGTGTTTCTGTTTCACGGTAATGTTCCGTTTCTGGTCCACGATAATGTTCTGTTTCGGTTTCATGGTAATGTTCTGTCTCTGGTCCACGATAATGTTCGGTTTCAAGGTAATATTCGGTCTCTGGTCCACGGTAATGTTCTGTCTCTGGTCCACGGTAATGTTCTGTCTCTGGTCCACGGTAATATTCTGTCTCTGGTCCAAGATAATGTTCGATCTCTGGTCCACGATAATGTTCGGTTTCAAGGTAATGTTCTGTCTCTGGTCCACGGTAATGTTCTGTCTCTGGTCCACGGTAATGTTCTGTCTCTGGTCCACGGTAATGTTTGATCTCTGGTCCACGATAATGTTCGGTTTCACGGTAATGTTCCGTCTCTGGTCCACGATAATGTTCTGTTTCGGTTTCACGGTAATGTTCTGTTTCTGGTCCACGATAATATTCTGTTTCGGTTTCACGGTAATGTTCCGTCTCTGGTCCACGGTAATGTTCCTTCTCTGGTCCACGATAATGTTCTGTCTCTGGTCCAAGGTAATGTTCGATCTCTGGTCCACGATAATGTTCGGTTTCACGGTAATGTTCCGTCTCTGGTCCACGATAATGTTCTGTTTCTGTTTCACGGTAATGTTCCGTTTCTGGTCCACGATAATTTTGTGTTTCTGTTTCACGGTAATGTTCCGTTTCTGGTCCACGATAATGTTCTGTTTCGGTTTCATGGTAATGTACTGTCTCTGGTCCACGGTAATGTTCTGTGTCTGGTCCACGATAATGTTCGGTTTCACGGTAATGTTCCGTCTCTGGTCCACGATAATGTTCCGTCTTTGGTCCACGATAATGTTCTGTTTCGGTTTCACGGTAATGTTCTGTTTCCATTTCACGGTAATGTTCTGTCTCTGGTCCACGCTAATGTTCTGTTTCTGTTTCACGGTAATGTTCCGTTTCTGGTCCACGATAATGTTGTGTTTCTGTTTCACGGTAATGTTCTGTCTCTGGTCCACGCTAATGTTCTGTTTCTGTTTCACGGTAATGTTCCGTTTCTGGTCGACGATAATGTTGTGTTTCTGTTTCACGGTAATGTTCCGTCTCTGGTCCACGATAATGTTCGGTTTCACGATAATGTTCCGTTTCTGGTCCACGATAATGTTCCGTCTCTGGTCCACGATAATGTTGTTTTTCTTTTTCACGGTAATGTTCCGTTTCTGGTCCATGATAATGTTCTGTTTCATGGTAATGTTCTGTCTCTGGTCCATGGTAATATTCTGTCTCTGGTCCACGGTAATGTTCGGTTTCAAGGTAAAGTTCGGTCTCTGGTCCACAGTAATGTTCTGTCTCTGGTCCACGGTAATGTTCTGTCTCTGGTCCACGGAAATGTTCTGTCTCTGGTCCACGGAAATGTTCTGTCTCTGGTCCACGGTAATGTTCTGTCTCTGGTCCACGGTAATGTTCGATCTCTGGTCCACGATAATGTTCGGTTTCACGGTAATGTTCCGTCTCTGGTCCACGATAATTTTGTGTTTCTGTTTCACGGTAATGTTCCGTTTCTGGTCCACGATAATGTTCTGTTTCGGTTTCACGGTAATGTTCTGTCTCTGGTCCACGGTAATGTTCTGTGTCTGGTCCACGATAATGTTCGGTTTCACGGTAATGTTCCGTTTCTGGTCCACGATAATGTTCTGTTTCGGTTTCACGGTAATGTTCTTTCTCTGCTCCACGATAATGTTCCGTATCTGGTCCACGGTAATGTTCCTTCTCTGGTCCACGATAATGTTCTGTCTCTGGTCCACGGTAATGTTCGATCTCTGGTCCACGATAATGTTCGGTTTCACGGTAATGTTCCGTCTCTGGTCCACGATAATGTTCTGTTTCTGTTTCACGGTAATGTTCCGTTTCTGGTCCACGATAATTTTGTGTTTCTGTTTTACGGTAATGTTCCGTTTCTGGTCCACGATAATGTTCTGTTTCGGTTTCATGGTAATGTTCTGTCTCTGGTCCACGGTAATGTTCTGTGTCTGGTCCACGATAATGTTCCGTTTCACGGTAATGTTCCGTCTCTGGTCCACGATAATGTTCCGTCTTTGGTCCACGATAATGTTCTGTTTCGGTTTCACGGTAATGTTCTGTTTCCATTTCACGGTAATGTTCTGTCTCTGGTCCACGGTAATGTTGTGATTCTGTTTCACGATAATGTTCTGTCTCTTGTTCACGGTAATGTTCTGTCTCTGGTCCACGCTAATGTTCTTTTTCTGTTTCACGGTAATGTTCCGTTTCTGGTCCACGATAATGTTGTGTTTCTGTTTCACGGTAATGTTCTGTCTCTGGTCCACGCTAATGTTCTGTTTCTGTTTTACGGTAATGTTCCGTTTCTTGTCGACGATAATGTTGTGTTTCTGTTTCACGGTAACGTTCCGTCTCTGGTCCACGATAATGTTCGGTTTCACGATAATGTTCCGTTTCTGGTCCACGATAATGTTCCGTCTCTGGTCCACGATAATGTTGTTTTTCTGTTTCACGGTAATGTTCCGTTTCTGGTCCACGATAATGTTCTGTTTCGGTTTCATGGTAATGTTTGGTCTCTGGTCCACGGTAATGTTCGGTTTCACGGTCATGTTCGGTCTCTGGTCCACGGTAATGTTCCGTTTCTTGTCGACGATAATGTTGTGTTTCTGTTTCACGGTAACGTTCCGTCTCTGGTCCACGATAATGTTCGGTTTCACGATAATGTTCCGTTTCTGGTCCACGATAATGTTCCGTCTCTGGTCCACGATAATGTTGTTTTTCTTTTTCACGGTAATGTTCCGTTTCTGGTCCATGATAATGTTCTGTTTCATGGTAATGTTCTGTCTCTGGTCCATAGTAATATTCTGTCTCTGGTCCACGGTAATGTTCGGTTTCAAGGTAAAGTTCGGTCTCTGGTCCACAGTAATGTTCTGTCTCTGGTCCACGGTAATGTTCTGTCTCTGGTCCACGGAAATGTTCTGTCTCTGGTCCACGGAAATGTTCTGTCTCTGGTCCACGGTAATGTTCTGTCTCTGGTCCACGGTAATGTTCGATCTCTGGTCCACGATAATGTTCGGTTTCACGGTAATGTTCCGTCTCTGGTCCACGATAATTTTGTGTTTCTGTTTCACGGTAATGTTCCGTTTCTGGTCCACGATAATGTTCTGTTTCGGTTTCACGGTAATGTTCCGTCTCTGGTCCACGATAATGTTCGGTTTCACGGTAATGTTCCATTTCTGGTCCACGGTAATGTTCCGTCTCTGGTCCACGATAATGTTGTGTTTCTGTTTCACGGTAATGTTCCGTTTCTGGTCCACGATAATGTTCTGTTTCGGTTTCACGGTAATGTTCTGTCTCTGGTCCACGGTAATGTTCTGTCTCTGGTCCACGGTAATGTTCGGTTTCACGGTAATGTTCCGTCTCTGTTCCACGATAATGTTGTGTTTCTGTTTCACGGTAATGTTCCATTTCTGGTCCACGATAATTTTGTGTTTCTGTTTCACGGTAATGTTCCGTTTCTGGTCCACGATAATGTTCTGTTTCGGTTTCACGGTAATGTTCTGTTTCTGGTCCACGATAATATTCTGTTTCGGTTTCACGGTAATGTTCCGTCTCTGGTCCACGGTAATGTTCCTTCTCTGGTCCACGATAATGTTCTGTCTCTGGTCCAAGGTAATGTTCGATCTCTGGTCCACGATAATGTTCGGTTTCACGGTAATGTTCCGTCTCTGGTCCACGATAATGTTCTGTTTCTGTTTCACGGTAATGTTCCGTTTCTGGTCCACGATAATTTTGTGTTTCTGTTTCACGGTAATGTTCCGTTTCTGGTCCACGATAATGTTCTGTTTCGGTTTCATGGTAATGTACTGTCTCTGGTCCACGGTAATGTTCTGTGTCTGGTCCACGATAATGTTCGGTTTCACGGTAATGTTCCGTCTCTGGTCCACGATAATGTTCCGTCTTTGGTCCACGATAATGTTCTGTTTCGGTTTCACGGTAATGTTCTGTTTCCATTTCACGGTAATGTTCTGTCTCTGGTCCACGCTAATGTTCTGTTTCTGTTTCACGGTAATGTTCCGTTTCTGGTCCACGATAATGTTGTGTTTCTGTTTCACGGTAATGTTCTGTCTCTGGTCCACGCTAATGTTCTGTTTCTGTTTCACGGTAATGTTCCGTTTCTGGTCGACGATAATGTTGTGTTTCTGTTTCACGGTAATGTTCCGTCTCTGGTCCACGATAATGTTCGGTTTCACGATAATGTTCCGTTTCTGGTCCACGATAATGTTCCGTCTCTGGTCAACGATAATGTTGTTTTTCTTTTTCACGGTAATGTTCCGTTTCTGGTCCATGATAATGTTCTGTTTCATGGTAATGTTCTGTCTCTGGTCCATGGTAATATTCTGTCTCTGGTCCACGGTAATGTTCGGTTTCAAGGTAAAGTTCGGTCTCTGGTCCACAGTAATGTTCTGTCTCTGGTCCACGGTAATGTTCTGTCTCTGGTCCACGGAAATGTTCTGTCTCTGGTCCACGGAAATGTTCTGTCTCTGGTCCACGGTAATGTTCTGTCTCTGGTCCACGGTAATGTTCGATCTCTGGTCCACGATAATGTTCGGTTTCACGGTAATGTTCCGTCTCTGGTCCACGATAATTTTGTGTTTCTGTTTCACGGTAATGTTCCGTTTCTGGTCCACGATAATGTTCTGTTTCGGTTTCACGGTAATGTTCTGTCTCTGGTCCACGGTAATGTTCTGTGTCTGGTCCACGATAATGTTCGGTTTCACGGTAATGTTCCGTTTCTGGTCCACGATAATGTTCTGTTTCGGTTTCACGGTAATGTTCTTTCTCTGCTCCACGATAATGTTCCGTATCTGGTCCACGGTAATGTTCCTTCTCTGGTCCACGATAATGTTCTGTCTCTGGTCCACGGTAATGTTCGATCTCTGGTCCACGATAATGTTCGGTTTCACGGTAATGTTCCGTCTCTGGTCCACGATAATGTTCTGTTTCTGTTTCACGGTAATGTTCCGTTTCTGGTCCACGATAATTTTGTGTTTCTGTTTTACGGTAATGTTCCGTTTCTGGTCCACGATAATGTTCTGTTTCGGTTTCATGGTAATGTTCTGTCTCTGGTCCACGGTAATGTTCTGTGTCTGGTCCACGATAATGTTCCGTTTCACGGTAATGTTCCGTCTCTGGTCCACGATAATGTTCCGTCTTTGGTCCACGATAATGTTCTGTTTCGGTTTCACGGTAATGTTCTGTTTCCATTTCACGGTAATGTTCTGTCTCTGGTCCACGGTAATGTTGTGATTCTGTTTCACGATAATGTTCTGTCTCTTGTTCACGGTAATGTTCTGTCTCTGGTCCACGCTAATGTTCTTTTTCTGTTTCACGGTAATGTTCCGTTTCTGGTCCACGATAATGTTGTGTTTCTGTTTCACGGTAATGTTCTGTCTCTGGTCCACGCTAATGTTCTGTTTCTGTTTTACGGTAATGTTCCGTTTCTTGTCGACGATAATGTTGTGTTTCTGTTTCACGGTAACGTTCCGTCTCTGGTCCACGATAATGTTCGGTTTCACGATAATGTTCCGTTTCTGGTCCACGATAATGTTCCGTCTCTGGTCCACGATAATGTTGTTTTTCTGTTTCACGGTAATGTTCCGTTTCTGGTCCACGATAATGTTCTGTTTCGGTTTCATGGTAATGTTTGGTCTCTGGTCCACGGTAATGTTCGGTTTCACGGTCATGTTCGGTCTCTGGTCCACGGTAATGTTCCGTTTCTTGTCGACGATAATGTTGTGTTTCTGTTTCACGGTAACGTTCCGTCTCTGGTCCACGATAATGTTCGGTTTCACGATAATGTTCCGTTTCTGGTCCACGATAATGTTCCGTCTCTGGTCCACGATAATGTTGTTTTTCTTTTTCACGGTAATGTTCCGTTTCTGGTCCATGATAATGTTCTGTTTCATGGTAATGTTCTGTCTCTGGTCCATGGTAATATTCTGTCTCTGGTCCACGGTAATGTTCGGTTTCAAGGTAAAGTTCGGTCTCTGGTCCACAGTAATGTTCTGTCTCTGGTCCACGGTAATGTTCTGTCTCTGGTCCACGGAAATGTTCTGTCTCTGGTCCACGGAAATGTTCTGTCTCTGGTCCACGGTAATGTTCTGTCTCTGGTCCACGGTAATGTTCGATCTCTGGTCCACGATAATGTTCGGTTTCACGGTAATGTTCCGTCTCTGGTCCACGATAATTTTGTGATTCTGTTTCACGGTAATGTTCCGTTTCTGGTCCACGATAATGTTCTGTTTCGGTTTCACGGTAATGTTCCGTCTCTGGTCCACGATAATGTTCGGTTTCACGGTAATGTTCCATTTCTGGTCCACGGTAATGTTCCGTCTCTGGTCCACGATAATGTTGTGTTTCTGTTTCACGGTAATGTTCCGTTTCTGGTCCACGATAATGTTCTGTTTCGGTTTCACGGTAATGTTCTGTCTCTGGTCCACGGTAATGTTCTGTCTCTGGTCCACGGTAATGTTCGGTTTCACGGTAATGTTCCGTCTCTGTTCCACGATAATGTTGTGTTTCTGTTTCACGGTAATGTTCCATTTCTGGTCCACGATAATTTTGTGTTTCTGTTTCACGGTAATGTTCCGTTTCTGGTCCACGATAATGTTCTGTTTCGGTTTCACGGTAATGTTCTGTCTCTGGTCCACGGTAATGTTCTGTGTCTGGTCCACGATAATGTTCGGTTTCACGGTAATGTTCCGTTTCTGGTCCACGATAATGTTCTGTTTCGGTTTCACGGTAATGTTCTTTCTCTGCTCCACGATAATGTTCCGTATCTGGTCCACGGTAATGTTCCTTCTCTGGTCCACGATAATGTTCTGTCTCTGGTCCACGGTAATGTTCGATCTCTGGTCCACGATAATGTTCGGTTTCACGGTAATGTTCCGTCTCTGGTCCACGATAATGTTCTGTTTCTGTTTCACGGTAATGTTCCGTTTCTGGTCCACGATAATTTTGTGTTTCTGTTTTACGGTAATGTTCCGTTTCTGGTCCACGATAATGTTCTGTTTCGGTTTCATGGTAATGTTCTGTCTCTGGTCCACGGTAATGTTCTGTGTCTGGTCCACGATAATGTTCCGTTTCACGGTAATGTTCCGTCTCTGGTCCACGATAATGTTCCGTCTTTGGTCCACGATAATGTTCTGTTTCGGTTTCACGGTAATGTTCTGTTTCCATTTCACGGTAATGTTCTGTCTCTGGTCCACGGTAATGTTGTGATTCTGTTTCACGGTAATGTTCTGTCTCTTGTTCACGGTAATGTTCTGTCTCTTGTCCACGCTAATGTTCTTTTTCTGTTTCACGGTAATGTTCCGTTTCTGGTCCACGATAATGTTGTGTTTCTGTTTCACGGTAATGTTCTGTCTCTGGTCCACGCTAATGTTCTGTTTCTGTTTCACGGTAATGTTCCGTTTCTTGTCGACGATAATGTTGTGTTTCTGTTTCACGGTAACGTTCCGTCTCTGGTCCACGATAATGTTCGGTTTCACGATAATGTTCCGTTTCTGGTCCACGATAATGTTCCGTTTCTGGTCCACGATAATGTTGTGTTTCTGTTTCACGGTAATGTTCTGTCTCTGGTCCACGCTAATGTTCTGTTTCTGTTTCACGGTAATGTTCCGTTTCTTGTCGACGATAATGTTGTGTTTCTGTTTCACGGTAACGTTCCGTCTCTGGTCCACGATAATGTTCGGTTTCACGGTAATGTTCCGTTTCTGGTCCACGATAATGTTCTGTTTCGGTTTCATGGTAATGTTTGGTCTCTGGTCCACGGTAATGTTCGGTTTCACGGTCATGTTCGGTCTCTGGTCCACGATAATGTTCGGTTTCACGATAATGTTCGGTTTCACGGTAATGTTCTGGTCCACGGTAATGTTCTGTTTCGGTTTCACGGTAATGTTCTGTCTCTGGTCCACGGTAATGTTCTGTCTCTGGTCCACGGTAATGTTCGGTTTCACGGTAATGTTCCGTCTCTGGTCCACGATAATGTTGTGTTTCTGTTTCACGGTAATGTTCCATTTCTTGTCCACGATAATGTTCCGTTTCTGGTCAACGATAATGTTCTGTTTAGGTTTCACGGTAATGTTGTGTCTCTGGTCCATGATAATGTTCCGTTTCTGGTCCACGATAATGTTCTGTCTCTGATCCACGATAATGTTCTGTCTCTGGTCCACGATAATGTTCCGTTTCTGGTCCACGATAATGTTCTGTTTCGGTTTCACGGTAATGTTCTGTCTCTGGTCCACGATAATGTTCCTTTTCTGGTCCACGATAATGTTCTGTTTTGGTTTCAAGGTAATGTTCTGTCTCTGGTCCACGGTAATGTTGTTTTTCTGTTTCACGGTAATGTTCCGTTTCTGGTTCACGATAATGTTCTGTTTCGGTTTCATGGTAATGTTCTGTGTCTGGTCCACGATAATGTTCGGTTTCACGGTAATGTTCCGTCTCTGGTCCACGGTAATGTTCCTTCTCTGGTCCACGATAATGTTGTGTTTCTGTTTCACGGTAATGTTCCGTTTCTGGTCCATGATAATGTTCTGTTTCATGGTAATGTTCTGTCTCTGGTCCATGGTAATGTTCTGTCTCTGGTCCACGGTAACGTTCGGTTTCAAGGTAAAGTTCGGTCTCTGGTCCACAGTAATGTTCTGTCTCTGGTCCACGGTAATGTTCTGTCTCTGGTCCACGGTAATGTTCGATCTCTGGTCCACGATAATGTTTGGTTTCACGGTAATGTTTCGTCTCTGGTCCACGATAATTTTGTGTTTCTATTTCACGGTAATGTTCCGTTTCTGGTCCACGATAATGTTCCGTCTTTGGTCCACGATAATGTTCTGTCTCTGGTCCATGATAATGTTCCGTTTCTGGTCCACGATAATGTTCTGTTTCGGTTTCACGGTAATGTTCTGTCTCTGGTCCATGGTAATGTTCTGTGTCTGGTCCACGATAATGTTCGGTTTCACGGTAATGTTCCGTCTCTGGTCCACGATAATGTTCCGTCTTTGGTCCACGATAATGTTCCGTTTCTGGTCCACGATAATGTTCTGTTTCGGTTTCACGGTAATGTTCTGTTTCCGTTTCACGGTAATGTTCCGTTTCTGGTCCACTATAATGTTGTGTTTCTGTTTCACGGTAATGTTCCGTTTCTGGTCCACGATAATGTTGTGTTTCTGTTTCACGGTAATGTTCCGTTTCTGGTCCACGATAATGTTCTGTTTCGGTTTGATGGTAATGTTTGGTCTCTGGTCCACGGTAATGTTCGGTTTCACGGTAATGTTCGGTCTCTGGTCCACGATAATGCTCGGTTTCACGATAATGTTCGGTTTCACGGTAATGTTCTGGTCCACGGTAATGTTCTGGTCCACGGTAATGTTCCGTCTCTGGTCCACAGTAATGTTCCGTCTCTGGTCCACGATAATGTTGTGTTTCTGTTTCACGGTAATGTTCCGTATCTGGTCCATGGTAATGTTTGGTTTCACGGTAATGTTCCATTTCTGGTCCACGGTAATGTTCTGTCTCTGGTCCACGATAATGTTCGATTTCTGGTCGACGATAATGTTCGGTTTCACGGTAATGTTCCGTCTCTGGTCCACGATAATGTTCGGTTTCACGGTAATGTTCCATTTCTGGTCCACGGTAATGTTCCGTCTCTGGTCCACGATAATGTTGTGTTTCTGTTTCACGGTAATGTTCCGTTTCTGGTCCACGATAATGTTCTGTTTCGGTTTCACGGTAATGTTCTGTCTCTGGTCCACGGTAATGTTCTGTCTCTGGTCCACGGTAATGTTCGGTTTCACGGTAATGTTCCGTCTCTGTTCCACGATAATGTTGTGTTTCTGTTTCACGGTAATGTTCCATTTCTGGTCCACGATAATTTTGTGTTTCTGGTCCACGATAATGTTCGGTTTCACGGTAATGTTCTGTCTCTGGTCCATGATAATATTCCGTCTCTGGTCCACGATAATGTTCTGTCTCTGATCCACGATAATGTTCTGTCTCTGGTCCACGATAATGTTCCGTTTCTGGTCCAAGATAATGTTCTGTTTCGGTTTCACGGTAATGTTCTGTCTCTGGTCCACGATAATGTTCCGTTTCTGGTCCACGATAATGTTCTGTTTTGGTTTCAAGGTAATGTTCCGTTTCTGGTCCACGGTAATGTTGTGTTTCTGTTTCACGGTAATGTTCCGTTTCTGGTCCACGATAATCTTCTGTTTCGGTTTCATGGTAATGTTCCGTTTCTGGTCCACGATAATGTTCTGTTTCTGTTTCACGGTAATGTTCCGTTTCTGGTCCATGATAATGATCTCTTTCACGATATGGTTCTGTCTCTGGTCCATGGTAATGTTCTGTCTCTGGTCCAGGGTAATGTTCGGTTTCAAGGTAAAGTTCGGTCTCTGGTCCACGGTAATGTTCTGTCTCTGGTCCACGGTAATGTTCTGTCTCTGGTCCACGGTAATTTTCGATCTCTGGTCCACGATAATGTTCGGTTTCACGGTAATGTTCCGTGTCTGGTCCACGATAATGTTCTATTTCGGTTTCACGGTAATGTTCCGTTTCTGGTCCACGATAATGTTCTGTTTCGGTTTCATGGTAATGTTCTGTCTCTGGTCCACGATAATGTTCGGTTTCAAGGTAATGTTCGGTCTCTGGTCCACGGTAATGTTCTGTCTCTGGTCCACGGTAATGTTCTGTCTCTGGTCCACGGTAATATTCTGTCTCTGGTCCACGATAATGTTCGATCTCTGGTCCACGATAATGTTCCGTTTCTGGTCCACGATAATGTTCTGTTTTGGTTTCAAGGTAATGTTCCGTTTCTGGTCCACGGTAATGTTGTGTTTCTGTTTCACGGTAATGTTCCGTTTCTGGTCCACGATAATCTTCTGTTTCGGTTTCATGGTAATGTTCCGTTTCTGGTCCACGATAATGTTCTGTTTCTGTTTCACGGTAATGTTCCGTTTCTGGTCCATGATAATGATCTCTTTCACGATATGGTTCTGTCTCTGGTCCATGGTAATGTTCTGTCTCTGGTCCAGGGTAATGTTCGGTTTCAAGGTAAAGTTCGGTCTCTGGTCCACGGTAATGTTCTGTCTCTGGTCCACGGTAATGTTCTGTCTCTGGTCCACGGTAATTTTCGATCTCTGGTCCACGATAATGTTCGGTTTCACGGTAATGTTCCGTGTCTGGTCCACGATAATGTTCTATTTCGGTTTCACGGTAATGTTCCGTTTCTGGTCCACGATAATGTTCTGTTTCGGTTTCATGGTAATGTTCTGTCTCTGGTCCACGATAATGTTCGGTTTCAAGGTAATGTTCGGTCTCTGGTCCACGGTAATGTTCTGTCTCTGGTCCACGGTAATGTTCTGTCTCTGGTCCACGGTAATATTCTGTCTCTGGTCCACGATAATGTTCGATCTCTGGTCCACGATAATGTTCGGTTTCACGGTAATGTTCCGTCTCTGGTCCACGATAATGTGTTTCTGTTTCACGTTAATGTTCCGTTTCTGGTCCATGATAATGTTCTGTTTCACGGTAATGTTCTGTCTCTGGTCCATGGTAATTTTCTGTTTCTGGTACACGGTAATGTTCGGTTTCAAGGTAATGTTCGGTCTCTGGTCCACGGTAATGTTCTGTCTCTGGTCAACGGTAATGTTCTGTCTCTGGTCCACGGTAATGTTTGATCTCTGGTCAACGATAATGTTCGGTTTCACGGTAATTTTCCGTCTCTGGTCCACGATAATGTTCTGTTTCGGTTTCACGGTAATGTTCCGTTTCTGGTCCACGATAATATTCTGTTTTGGTTTCACGGTAATGTTTCGTCTCTGGTCCACGGTAATGTTCCTTCTCTGGTCCACGATAATGTTCTGTCTCTGGTCCACGGTAATGTTCGATCTCTGGTCCACGATAATGTTCGGTTTCACGGTAATGTTCCGTCTCTGGTCCACGATAATGTTCTGTTTTTGTTTCACGGTAATGTTCCGTTTCTGGTCCACGATAATTTTGTGTTTCTGTTTCACGATAATGTTCCGTTTCTGGTCCACGATAATGTTCTGTTTTGGTTTCATGGTAATGTTCTGTCTCTGGTCCACGGTAATGTTCTGTGTCTGGTCCACGATAATGTTCGGTTTCACGATAATGTTCCGTCTTTGGTCCACGATAATGTTCTTTTTCGGTTTCACGGTAATGTTCTGTTTCCATTTCACGGTAATGTTCTGTCTCTGGTCCACGGTAATGTTGTGATTCTGTTTCACGGTAATGTTCTGTCTCTTGTTCACGGTAATGTTCTGTCTCTGGTCCACGCTAATGTTCTGTTTCTGTTTCACGGTAATGTTCCGTTTCTGGTCCACGATAATGTTGTGTTTCTGTTTCACGGTAATGTTCTGTCCCTGGTCCACGCTAATGTTCTGTTTCTGTTTCACGGTAATGTTCCGTTTCTGGTCGACGATAATGTTGTGTTTCTGTTTCACGGTAACGTTCCGTCTCTGGTCCACGATAATGTTCGGTTTCACGATAATGTTCCGTTTCTGGTCCACGATAATGTTCCGTTTCTGGTCCACGATAATGTTGTGTTTCTGTTTCACGGAAATGTTCTGTCTCTGGTCCACGCTAATGTTCTGTTTCTGTTTCACGGTAATGTTCCGTTTCTTGTCGACGATAATGTTGTGTTTCTGTTTCACGGTAACGTTCCGTCTCTGGTCCACGATAATGTTCGGTTTCACGGTAATGTTCCGTTTCTGGTCCACGATAATGTTCTGTTTCGGTTTCATGGTAATGTTTGGTCTCTGGTCCACGGTAATGTTCGGTTTCACGGTAATGTTCCGTCTCTGGTCCACGGTAATGTTCCTTCTCTGGTCCACGATAATGTTGTGTTTCTGTTTCACGGTAATGTTCCGTTTCTGGTCCATGATAATGTTCTGTTTCATGGTAATGTTCTGTCTCTGGTCCATGGTAATGTTCTGTCTCTGGTCCACGGTAACGTTCGGTTTCAAGGTAAAGTTCGGTCTCTGGTCCACAGTAATGTTCTGTCTCTGGTCCACGGTAATGTTCTGTCTCTGGTCCACGGTAATGTTCGATCTCTGGTCCACGATAATGTTTGGTTTCACGGTAATGTTCCGTCTCTGGTCCACGATAATTTTGTGTTTCTATTTCACGGTAATGTTCCGTTTCTGGTCCACGATAATGTTCCGTCTTTGGTCCACGATAATGTTCTGTCTCTGGTCCATGATAATGTTCCGTTTCTGGTCCACGATAATGTTCTGTTTCGGTTTCACGGTAATGTTCTGTCTCTGGTCCATGGTAATGTTCTGTGTCTGGTCCACGATAATGTTCGGTTTCACGGTAATGTTCCGTCTCTGGTCCACGATAATGTTCCGTCTTTGGTCCACGATAATGTTCCGTTTCTGGTCCACGATAATGTTCTGTTTCGGTTTCACGGTAATGTTCTGTTTCCGTTTCACGGTAATGTTCCGTTTCTGGTCCACTATAATGTTGTGTTTCTGTTTCACGGTAATGTTCCGTTTCTGGTCCACGATAATGTTGTGTTTCTGTTTCACGGTAATGTTCCGTTTCTGGTCCACGATAATGTTCTGTTTCGGTTTGATGGTAATGTTTGGTCTCTGGTCCACGGTAATGTTCGGTTTCACGGTAATGTTCGGTCTCTGGTCCACGATAATGCTCGGTTTCACGATAATGTTCGGTTTCACGGTAATGTTTTGGTCCACGGTAATGTTCTGGTCCACGGTAATGTTCCGTCTCTGGTCCACAGTAATGTTCCGTCTCTGGTCCACGATAATGTTGTGTTTCTGTTTCACGGTAATGTTCCGTATCTGGTCCATGGTAATGTTTGGTTTCACGGTAATGTTCCATTTCTGGTCCACGGTAATGTTCTGTCTCTGGTCCACGATAATGTTCGATTTCTGGTCGACGATAATGTTCGGTTTCACGGTAATGTTCCGTCTCTGGTCCACGATAATGTTCGGTTTCACGGTAATGTTCCATTTCTGGTCCACGGTAATGTTCCGTCTCTGGTCCACGATAATGTTGTGTTTCTGTTTCACGGTAATGTTCCGTTTCTGGTCCACGATAATGTTCTGTTTCGGTTTCACGGTAATGTTCTGTCTCTGGTCCACGGTAATGTTCTGTCTCTGGTCCACGGTAATGTTCGGTTTCACGGTAATGTTCCGTCTCTGTTCCACGATAATGTTGTGTTTCTGTTTCACGGTAATGTTCCATTTCTGGTCCACGATAATTTTGTGTTTCTGGTCCACGATAATGTTCGGTTTCACGGTAATGTTCTGTCTCTGGTCCATGATAATATTCCGTCTCTGGTCCACGATAATGTTCTGTCTCTGATCCACGATAATGTTCTGTCTCTGGTCCACGATAATGTTCCGTTTCTGGTCCACGATAATGTTCTGTTTCGGTTTCACGGTAATGTTCTGTCTCTGGTCCACGATAATGTTCCGTTTCTGGTCCACGATAATGTTCTGTTTTGGTTTCAAGGTAATGTTCCGTTTCTGGTCCACGGTAATGTTGTGTTTCTGTTTCACGGTAATGTTCCGTTTCTGGTCCACGATAATCTTCTGTTTCGGTTTCATGGTAATGTTCCGTTTCTGGTCCACGATAATGTTCTGTTTCTGTTTCACGGTAATGTTCCGTTTCTGGTCCATGATAATGATCTGTTTCACGATATGGTTCTGTCTCTGGTCCATGGTAATGTTCTGTCTCTGGTCCAGGGTAATGTTCGGTTTCAAGGTAAAGTTCGGTCTCTGGTCCACGGTAATGTTCTGTCTCTGGTCCACGGTAATGTTCTGTCTCTGGTCCACGGTAATTTTCGATCTCTGGTCCACGATAATGTTCGGTTTCACGGTAATGTTCCGTGTCTGGTCCACGATAATGTTCTATTTCGGTTTCACGGTAATGTTCCGTTTCTGGTCCACGATAATGTTCTGTTTCGGTTTCATGGTAATGTTCTGTCTCTGGTCCACGATAATGTTCGGTTTCAAGGTAATGTTCGGTCTCTGGTCCACGGTAATGTTCTGTCTCTGGTCCACGGTAATGTTCTGTCTCTGGTCCACGGTAATATTCTGTCTCTGGTCCACGATAATGTTCGATCTCTGGTCCACGATAATGTTCGGTTTCACGGTAATGTTCCGTCTCTGGTCCACGATAATGTGTTTCTGTTTCACGTTAATGTTCCGTTTCTGGTCCATGATAATGTTCTGTTTCACGGTAATGTTCTGTCTCTGGTCCATGGTAATTTTCTGTTTCTGGTACACGGTAATGTTCGGTTTCAAGGTAATGTTCGGTCTCTGGTCCACGGTAATGTTCTGTCTCTGGTCAACGGTAATGTTCTGTCTCTGGTCCACGGTAATGTTTGATCTCTGGTCAACGATAATGTTCGGTTTCACGGTAATTTTCCGTCTCTGGTCCACGATAATGTTCTGTTTCGGTTTCACGGTAATGTTCCGTTTCTGGTCCACGATAATATTCTGTTTTGGTTTCACGGTAATGTTTCGTCTCTGGTCCACGGTAATGTTCCTTCTCTGGTCCACGATAATGTTCTGTCTCTGGTCCACGGTAATGTTCGATCTCTGGTCCACGATAATGTTCGGTTTCACGGTAATGTTCCGTCTCTGGTCCACGATAATGTTCTGTTTCTGTTTCACGGTAATGTTCCGTTTCTGGTCCACGATAATTTTGTGTTTCTGTTTCACGATAATGTTCCGTTTCTGGTCCACGATAATGTTCTGTTTTGGTTTCATGGTAATGTTCTGTCTCTGGTCCACGGTAATGTTCTGTGTCTGGTCCACGATAATGTTCGGTTTCACGATAATGTTCCGTCTTTGGTCCACGATAATGTTCTTTTTCGGTTTCACGGTAATGTTCTGTTTCCATTTCACGGTAATGTTCTGTCTCTGGTCCACGGTAATGTTGTGATTCTGTTTCACGGTAATGTTCTGTCTCTTGTTCACGGTAATGTTCTGTCTCTGGTCCACGCTAATGTTCTGTTTCTGTTTCACGGTAATGTTCCGTTTCTGGTCCACGATAATGTTGTGTTTCTGTTTCACGGTAATGTTCTGTCCCTGGTCCACGCTAATGTTCTGTTTCTGTTTCACGGTAATGTTCCGTTTCTGGTCGACGATAATGTTGTGTTTCTGTTTCACGGTAATGTTCCGTCTCTGGTCCACGATAATGTTCGGTTTCACGATAATGTTCCGTTTCTGGTCCACGATAATGTTCCGTCTCTGGTCCACGATAATGTTGTTTTTCTTTTTCACGGTAATGTTCCGTTTCTGGTCCATGATAATGTTCTGTTTCATGGTAATGTTCTGTCTCTGGTCCATGGCAATATTCTGTCTCTGGTCCACGGTAATGTTCGGTTTCAAGGTAAAGTTCGGTCTCTGGTCCACAGTAATGTTCTGTCTCTGGTCCACGGTAATGTTCTGTCTCTGGTCCACGGAAATGTTCTGTCTCTGGTCCACGGAAATGTTCTGTCTCTGGTCCACGGTAATGTTCTGTCTCTGGTCCACGGTAATGTTCGTTCTCTGGTCCACGATAATGTTCGGTTTCAGGGTAATGTTCCGTCTCTGGTCCACGATAATTTTGTGTTTCTGTTTCACGGTAATGTTCCGTTTCTGGTCCACGATAATGTTCTGTTTCGGTTTCACGGTAATGTTCTGTCTCTGGTCCACGGTAATGTTCTGTGTCTGGTCCACGATAATGTTCGGTTTCACGGTAATGTTCCGTTTCTGGTCCACGATGATGTTCTGTTTCGGTTTCACGGTAATGTTCTTTCTCTGCTCCACGATAATGTTCCGTATCTGGTCCACGATAATGTTCGGTTTCACGGTAATGTTCCGTCTCTGGTCCACGATAATGTTGTTTCTGTTTCATGGTAATGTTCCGTTTCTGGTCCACGATAATGTTCTGTTTCGGTTTCACGGTAATGTTCTGTCTCTGGTTAACGGTAATGTTCTGTCTCTGGTCCACGATAATGTTCGGTTTCACGATAATGTTCCGTTTCTGGTCAACGATAATGTTCTGTTTAGGTTTCACGGTAATGTTCTGTCTCTGGTCCATGATAATATTCCGTCTCTGGTCCACGATAATGTTCTGTCTCTGATCCACGATAATGTTCTGTCTCTGGTCCACGATAATGTTCCGTTTCTGGTCCACGATAATGTTCTGTTTCGGTTTCACGGTAATGTTCTGTCTCTGGTCCACGATAATGTTCCGTTTCTGGTCCACGATAATGTTCTGTTTTGGTTTCAAGGTAATGTTCTGTCTCTGGTCCACGGTAATGTTGCGTTTCTGTTTCACGGTAATGTTCCGTTTCTGGTCCACGATAATCTTCTGTTTCTGTTTCACGGTAATGTTCCGTTTCTGGTCCACGATAATGTTCTGTTTCTGTTTCACGGTAATGTTCCGTTTCTGGTCCATGATAATGTTCTGTTTCACCGTAATGTTCTTACTCTGGTCCATGGTAATGTTCTGTCTCTGGTCCAGGGTAATGTTCGGTTTCAAGGTAAAGTTCTGTCTCTGGTCCACGGTAATGTTCTGTCTCTGGTCCACGGTAATTTTCGGTTTCAAGGTAATGTTCGGTCTCTGGTCCACGGTAATGTTCTGTCTCTGGTCCACGGTAATGTTCTGTCTCTGGTCCACGGTAATGTTCTGTCTCTGGTCCACGATAATGTTCGATCTCTGGTCCACGATAATGTTCGGTTTCACGGTAATGTTCCGTCTCTGGTCCACGATAATGTTCTGTTTCTGTATCACGGTAATGTTCCGTTTCTGGTCCACGATAATTTTTTGTTTCTGTTTCACGGTAATGTTCCGTTCCTGGTCCACGATAATGTTCGGTTTCATGGTAATGTTCTGTCTCTGGTCCACGGTAATGTTCTGTGTCTGGTCCACGATAATGTTCGGTTTCACGGTAATGTTCTGTCTCTGGTCCACGATAATGTTCTGTTTTGGTTTCACGGTAATGTTCTGTTTCCGTTTCACGGTAATGTTCTGTCTCTGGTCCACGGTAATGTTGTGTTTCTGTTTCACGGTAATGTTCCGTCTCTGGTCCACCATAATGTTCGGTTTCACGATAATGTTCCGTTTCTGGTCCACGATAATGTTCCGTCTCTGGTTCACGATAATGTTGTTTTTCTGTTTCACGGTAATGTTCCGTTTCTGGTCCATGATAATGTTCTGTTTCATGGTAATGTTCTGTCTCTGGTCCATGGTAATATTCTGTCTCTGGTCCACGGTAATGTTCGGTTTCAAGGTAAAGTTCGGTCTCTGGTCCACAGTAATGTTCTGTCTCTGGTCCATGGTAATGTTCTGTCTCTGGTCCACGGAAATGTTCTGTCTCTGGTCCACGGAAATGTTCTATCTCCTGTCCACGGTAATGTTCTGTCTCTGGTCCACGGTAATGTTCGATCTCTGGTCCACGATAATGTTCGGTTTCACGGTAATGTTCCGTCTCTGGTCCACGATAATTTTGTGTTTCTGTTTCACGGTAATGTTCCGTTTCTGGTCCACGATAATGTTCTGTTTCGGTTTCACGGTAATGTTCTGTCTCTGGTCCACGGTAATGTTCTGTGTCTGGTCCACGATAATGTTCGGTTTCACGGTAATGTTCCGTTTCTGGTCCACGATAATGTTCTGTTTCGGTTTCACGGTAATGTTCTTTCTCTGGTCCACGATAATGTTCCGTATCTGGTCCACGGTAATGTTCTGTTTCTTTTTCACGGTAATGTTCTGTCTCTGGTCCACGGTAATTTTCGATCTCTGGTCCACGATAATGTTCGGTTTCACGGTAATTTTCCGGCTCTGGTCCACGATAATGTGTTTCTGTTTCACGGTAATGTTCCGTTTCTGGTCCATGATAATGTTCTGTTTCATGGTAATGTTCTGTCTCTGGTCCATGGTAATATTCTGTCTCTGGTCCACGATAATGTTCCGTTTCTGGTCAACGATAATGTTCTGTTTAGGTTTCACGGTAATGTTGTGTCTCTGGTCCATGATAATGTTCCGTTTCTGGTCCACGATAATGTTCTGTCTCTGATCCACGATAATGTTCTGTCTCTGGTCCACGATAATGTTCCGTTTCTGGTCCACGATAATGTTCTGTTTCGGTTTCACGGTAATGTTCTGTCTCTGGTCCACGATAATGTTCCTTTTCTGGTCCACGATAATGTTCTGTTTTGGTTTCAAGGTAATGTTCTGTCTCTGGTCCACGGTAATGTTGTTTTTCTTTTTCACGGTAATGTTCCGTTTCTGGTTCACGATAATGTTCTGTTTCGGTTTCATGGTAATGTTCTGTGTCTGGTCCACGATAATGTTCGGTTTCACGGTAATGTTCCGTCTCTGGTCCACGGTAATGTTCCTTCTCTGGTCCACGATAATGTTGTGTTTCTGTTTCACGGTAATGTTCCGTTTCTGGTCCATGATAATGTTCTGTTTCATGGTAATGTTCTGTCTCTGGTCCATGGTAATGTTCTGTCTCTGGTCCACGGTAACGTTCGGTTTCAAGGTAAAGTTCGGTCTCTGGTCCACAGTAATGTTCTGTCTCTGGTCCACGGTAATGTTCTGTCTCTGGTCCACGGTAATGTTCGATCTCTGGTCCACGATAATGTTTGGTTTCACGGTAATGTTCCGTCTCTGGTCGACGATAATGCTGTGTTTCTAGTTCACGGTAATGTTCCGTTTCTGGTCCACGATAATTTTGTGTTTCTATTTCACGGTAATGTTCCGTTTCTGGTCCACGATAATGTTCCGTCTTTGGTCCACGATAATGTTCTGTCTCTGGTCCATGATAATGTTCCGTTTCTGGTCCACGATAATGTTCTGTTTCGGTTTCACGGTAATGTTCTGTCTCTGGTCCACGGTAATGTTCTCTGTCTGGTCCACGATAATGTTCGGTTTCACGGTAATGTTCCGTCTCTGGTCCACGATAATGTTCCGTCTCTGGTCCACGATAATGTTCCGTCTTTGGTCCACGATAATGTTCCGTTTCTGGTCCACGATAATGTTCTGTTTCGGTTTCACGGTAATGTTCTGTCTCTGGTCCATGGTAATATTCTGTCTCTGGTCCACGGTAATGTTCGGTTTCAAGGTAAAGTTCGGTCTCTGGTCCACAGTAATGTTCTGTCTCTGGTCCACGGTAATGTTCTGTCTCTGGTCCACGGAAATGTTCTGTCTCTGGTCCACGGAAATGTTCTATCTCCTGTCCACGGTAATGTTCTGTCTCTGGTCCACGGAAATGTTCTGTCTCTGGTCCACGGAAATGTTCTATCTCCTGTCCACGGTAATGTTCTGTCTCTGGTCCACGGTAATGTTCGATGTCTGGTCCACGATAATGTTCGGTTTCACGGTAATGTTCCGTCTCTGGTCCACGATAATTTTGTGTTTCTGTTTCACGGTAATGTTCCGTTTCTGGTCCACGATAATGTTCTGTTTCGGTTTCACGGTAATGTTCTGTCTCTGGTCCACGATAATGTTCTGTGTCTGGTCCACGATAATGTTCGGTTTCACGGTAATGTTCCGTTTCTGGTCCACGATAATGTTCTGTTTCGGTTTCACGGTAATGTTCTTTCTCTGGTCCACGATAATGTTCCGTATCTGGTCCACGGTAATGTTCTGTTTCTTTTTCACGGTAATGTTCTGTCTCTGGTCCACGGTAATTTTCGATCTCTGGTCCACGATAATGTTCGGTTTCACGGTAATTTTCCGGCTCTGGTCCACGATAATGTTGTGTTTCTGTTTCACGGTAATGTTCCATTTCTGGTCCACGATAATTTTGTGTTTCTGTTTCACGGTAATGTTCCGTTTCTGGTCCACGATAATGTTCTGTTTCGGTTTCATGGTAATGTTCTGTCTCTGGTCCACGATAATGTTCGGTTTCAAGGTAATGTTCGGTCTCTGGTCCACGGTAATGTTCTGTCTCTTGTCCACAGTAATGTTCTGTCTCTGGTCCACGGTAATATTGTGTCTCTGGTCCACGATAATGTTCGATCTCTGGTCCACGATAATGTTCGGTTTCACGGTAATGTTCCGTCTCTGGTCCACGATAATGTTGTGTTTCTGTTTCACGATAATGTTCCGTTTCTGGTCCACGATAATGTTCCGTCTCTGGTCCACGATAATGTTGTTTTTCTGTTTCACGGTAATGTTCCGTTTCTGGTCCATGATAATGTTCTGTTTCATGGTAATGTTCTGTCTCTGGTCCATGGTAATATTCTGTCTCTGGTCCACGATAATGTTCCGTTTCTGGTCAACGATAATGTTCTGTTTAGGTTTCACGGTAATGTTGTGTCTCTGGTCCATGATAATGTTCTGTCTCTGATCCACGATAATGTTCTGTTTTGGTTTCAAGGTAATGTTCTGTCTCTGGTCCACGGTAATGTTGTTTTTCTTTTTCACGGTAATGTTCCGTTTCTGGTTCACGATAATGTTCTGTTTCGGTTTCATGGTAATGTTCTGTGTCTGGTCCACGATAATGTTCGGTTTCACGGTAATGTTCCGTCTCTGGTCCACGGTAATGTTCCTTCTCTGGTCCACGATAATGTTGTGTTTCTGTTTCACGGTAATGTTCCGTTTCTGGTCCATGATAATGTTCTGTTTCATGGTAATGTTCTGTCTCTGGTCCATGGTAATGTTCTGTCTCTGGTCCACGGTAACGTTCGGTTTCAAGGTAAAGTTCGGTCTCTGGTCCACAGTAATGTTCTGTCTCTGGTCCACGGTAATGTTCTGTCTCTGGTCCACGGTAATGTTCGATCTCTGGTCCACGATAATGTTTGGTTTCACGGTAATGTTCCGTCTCTGGTCGACGATAATGTTGTGTTTCTAGTTCACGGTAATGTTCCGTTTCTGGTCCACGATAATTTTGTGTTTCTATTTCACGGTAATGTTCCGTTTCTGGTCCACGATAATGTTCCGTCTTTGGTCCACGATAATTTTCTGTCTCTGGTCCATGATAATGTTCCGTTTCTGGTCCACGATAATGTTCTGTTTCGGTTTCACGGTAATGTTCTGTCTCTGGTCCACGGTAATGTTCTGTGTCTGGTCCACGATAATGTTCGGTTTCACGGTAATGTTCCGTCTCTGGTCCACGATAATGTTCCGTCTCTGGTCCACGATAATGTTCCGTCTTTGGTCCACGATAATGTTCCGTTTCTGGTCCACGATAATGTTCTGTTTCGGTTTCACGGTAATGTTCTGTTTCCGTTTCACAGTAATGTTCTGTCTCTGGTCCACGGTAATGTTCTGTCTCTGGTCCACGGAAATGTTCTGTCTCTGGTCCACGGAAATGTTCTATCTCCTGTCCACGGTAATGTTCTGTCTCTGGTCCACGGAAATGTTCTGTCTCTGGTCCACGGAAATGTTCTATCTCCTGTCCACGGTAATGTTCTGTCTCTGGTCCACGGTAATGTTCGATCTCTGGTCCACGATAATGTTCGGTTTCACGGTAATGTTCCGTCTCTGGTCCACGATAATTTTGTGTTTCTGTTTCACGGTAATGTTCCGTTTCTGGTCCACGATAATGTTCTGTTTCGGTTTCACGGTAATGTTCTGTCTCTGGTCCACGATAATGTTCTGTGTCTGGTCCACGATAATGTTCGGTTTCACGGTAATGTTCCGTTTCTGGTCCACGATAATGTTCTGTTTCGGTTTCACGGTAATGTTATTTCTCTGGTCCACGATAATGTTCCGTATCTGGTCCACGGTAATGTTCTGTTTCTTTTTCACGGTAATGTTCTGTCTCTGGTCCACGGTAATTTTCGATCTTTGGTCCACGATAATGTTCGGTTTCACGGTAATTTTCCGGCTCTGGTCCACGATAATGTTGTGTTTCTGTTTCACGGTAATGTTCCATTTCTGGTCCACGATAATTTTGTGTTTCTGTTTCACGGTAATGTTCCGTTTCTGGTCCACGATAATGTTCTGTTTCGGTTTCATGGTAATGTTCTGTCTCTGGTCCACGATAATGTTCGGTTTCAAGGTAATGTTCGGTCTCTGGTCCACGGTAATGTTCTGTCTCTTGTCCACAGTAATGTTCTGTCTCTGGTCCACGGTAATATTGTGTCTCTGGTCCACGATAATGTTCGATCTCTGGTCCACGATAATGTTCGGTTTCACGGTAATGTTCCGTCTCTGGTCCACGATAATGTTGTGTTTCTGTTTCACGATAATGTTCCGTTTCTGGTCCACGATAATGTTCCGTCTCTGGTCCACGATAATGTTGTTTTTCTGTTTCACGGTAATGTTCCGTTTCTGGTCCATGATAATGTTCTGTTTCATGGTAATGTTCTGTCTCTGGTCCATGGTAATATTCTGTCTCTGGTCCACGATAATGTTCCGTTTCTGGTCAACGATAATGTTCTGTTTAGGTTTCACGGTAATGTTGTGTCTCTGGTCCATGATAATGTTCCGTTTCTGGTCCACGATAATGTTCTGTCTCTGATCCACGATAATGTTCTGTTTTGGTTTCAAGGTAATGTTCTGTCTCTGGTCCACGGTAATGTTGTTTTTCTTTTTCACGGTAATGTTCCGTTTCTGGTTCACGATAATGTTCTGTTTCGGTTTCATGGTAATGTTCTGTGTCTGGTCCACGATAATGTTCGGTTTCACGGTAATGTTCCGTCTCTGGTCCACGGTAATGTTCCTTCTCTGGTCCACGATAATGTTGTGTTTCTGTTTCACGGTAATGTTCCGTTTCTGGTCCATGATAATGTTCTGTTTCATGGTAATGTTCTGTCTCTGGTCCATGGTAATGTTCTGTCTCTGGTCCACGGTAACGTTCGGTTTCAAGGTAAAGTTCGGTCTCTGGTCCACAGTAATGTTCTGTCTCTGGTCCACGGTAATGTTCTGTCTCTGGTCCACGGTAATGTTCGATCTCTGGTCCACGATAATGTTTGGTTTCACGGTAATGTTCCGTCTCTGGTCGACGATAATGTTGTGTTTCTAGTTCACGGTAATGTTCCGTTTCTGGTCCACGATAATTTTGTGTTTCTATTTCACGGTAATGTTCCGTTTCTGGTCCACGATAATGTTCCGTCTTTGGTCCACGATAATGTTCTGTCTCTGGTCCATGATAATGTTCCGTTTCTGGTCCACGATAATGTTCTGTTTCGGTTTCACGGTAATGTTCTGTCTCTGGTCCACGGTAATGTTCTGTGTCTGGTCCACGATAATGTTCGGTTTCACGGTAATGTTCCGTCTCTGGTCCACGATAATGTTCCGTCTCTGGTCCACGATAATGTTCCGTCTTTGGTCCACGATAATGTTCCGTTTCTGGTCCACGATAATGTTCTGTTTCGGTTTCACGGTAATGTTCTGTTTCCGTTTCACGGTAATGTTCTGTCTCTGGTTCACGGTAATGTTCTGTCTCTGGTCCACGCTAATGTTCTGTTTCTGTTTCACGGTAATGTTCCGTTTCTGGTCCACTATAATGTTGTGTTTCTGTTTCACGGTAATGTTCCGTTTCTGGTCCACGATAATGTTGTGTTTCTGTTTCACGGTAATGTTCCGTTTCTGGTCCACGATAATGTTCTGTTTCTGTTTCATGGTAATGTTTGGTGTCTGGTCCACGGTAATGTTCGGTTTCACGGTAATGTTCGGTCTCTGGTCCACGATAATGCTCGGTTTCACGATAATGTTCGGTTTCACGGTAATGTTCTGGTCCACGGTAATGTTCTGGTCCACGGTAATGTTCCGTCTCTGGTCGACAGTAATGTTCCGTCTCTGGTCCACGATAATGTTGTGTTTCTGTTTCACGGTAATGTTCCGTATCTGGTCCATGGTAATGTTTGGTTTCACGGTAATGTTCCATTTCTGGTCCACGGTAATGTTCTGTCTCTGGTCCACGATAATGTTCGATTTCTGGTCGACGATAATGTTCGGTTTCACGGTAATGTTCCGTCTCTGGTCCACGATAATGTTCGGTTTCACGGTAATGTTCCATTTCTGGTCCACGGTAATGTTCCGTCTCTGGTCCACGATAATGTTGTGTTTCTGTTTCACGGTAATGTTCCGTTTCTGGTCCACGATAATGTTCTGTTTCGGTTTCACGGTAATGTTCTGTCTCTGGTCCACGGTAATGTTCTGTCTCTGGTCCACGGTAATGTTCGGTTTCACGGTAATGTTCCGTCTCTGTTCCACGATAATGTTGTGTTTCTGTTTCACGGTAATGTTCCATTTCTGGTCCACGATAATTTTGTGTTTCTGGTCCACGATAATGTTCGGTTTCACGATAATGTTCCGTTTCTGGTCAACGATAATGTTCTGTTTAGGTTTCACGGTAATGTTCTGTCTCTGGTCCATGATAATATTCCGTCTCTGGTCCACGATAATGTTCTGTCTCTGATTCACGATAATGTTCTGTCTCTGGTCCACGATAATGTTCCGTTTCTGGTCCACGATAATGTTCTGTTTCGGTTTCACGGTAATGTTCTGTCTCTGGTCCACGATAATGTTCCGTTTCTGGTCCACGATAATGTTCTGTTTTGGTTTCAAGGTAATGTTCCGTTTCTGGTCCACGGTAATGTTGTGTTTCTGTTTCACGGTAATGTTCCGTTTCTGGTCCACGATAATCTTCTGTTTCGGTTTCACGGTAATGTTCCGTTTCTGGTCCACGATAATGTTCTGTTTCTGTTTCACGGTAATGTTCCTTTTCTGGTCCATGATAATGATCTGTTTCACGATATGGTTCTGTCTCTGGTCCATGGTAATGTTCTGTCTCTGGTCCAGGGTAATGTTCGGTTTCAAGGTAAAGTTCGGTCTCTGGTCCACGGTAATGTTCTGTCTCTGGTCCACGGTAATGTTCTGTCTCTGGTCCACGGTAATTTTCGATCTCTGGTCCACGATAATGTTCGGTTTCACGGTAATGTTCCGTGTCTGGTCCACGATAATGTTCTATTTCGGTTTCACGGTAATGTTCCGTTTCTGGTCCACGATAATGTTCTGTTTCGGTTTCATGGTAATGTTCTGTCTCTGGTCCACGATAATGTTCGGTTTCAAGGTAATGTTCGGTCTCTGGTCCACGGTAATGTTCTGTCTCTGGTCACGGTAATGTTCTGTCTCTGGTCCACGGTAATATTCTGTCTCTGGTCCACGATAATGTTCGATCTCTGGTCCACGATAATGTTCGGTTTCACGGTAATGTTCCGTCTCTGGTCCACGATAATGTGTTTCTGTTTCACGTTAATGTTCCGTTTCTGGTCCATGATAATGTTCTGTTTCATGGTAATGTTCTGTGTCTGGTCCACGGTAATGTTCTGTGTCTGGTCCACGATAATGTTCGGTTTCACGGTAATGTTCCGTCTCTGGTCCACGATAATGTTCCGTCTTTGGTCCACGATAATGTTCTTTTTCGGTTTCATGGTAATGTTCCGTTTCTGGTCCACGATAATTTTGTGTTTCTGTTTCACGGTAATGTTCCGTTTCTGGTCCACGATAATGTTCTGTTTTGGTTTCACGGTAATGTTCTGTTTCCGTTTCACGGTAATGTTCTGTCTCTGGTCCACGGTAATGTTGTGTTTCTGTTTCACGGTAATGTTCCGTCTCTGGTCCACGATAATGTTCGGTTTCACGATAATGTTCCGTTTCTGGTCCACGATAATGTTCCGTCTCTGGTCCACGATAATGTTGTTTTTCTGTTTCACGGTAATGTTCCGTTTCTGGTCCATGATAATGTTCTGTTTCATGGTAATGTTCTGTCTCTGGTCCATGGTAATATTCTGTCTCTGGTCCACGGTAATGTTCGGTTTCAAGGTAAAGTTCGGTCTCTGGTCCACAGTAATGTTCTGTCTCTGGTCCACGGTAATGTTCTGTCTCTGGTCCACGGAAATGTTCCGTTTCTGGTCCACGATAATGTTCTGTTTCGGTTTCACGGTAATGTTCTGTTTCCGTTTCACGGTAATGTTCTGTCTCTGGTCCACGGTAATGTTGCGTTTCTGTTTCACGGTAATGTTCTGTCTCTGGTTCACGGTAATGTTCTGTCTCTGGTCCACGCTAATGTTCTGTTTCTGTTTCACGGTAATGTTCCGTTTCTGGTCCACTATAATGTTGTGTTTCTGTTTCACGGTAATGTTCCGTTTCTGGTCCACGATAATGTTGTGTTTCTGTTTCACGGTAATGTTCCGTTTCTGGTCCACGATAACGTTCTGTTTCTGTTTCATGGTAATGTTTGGTGTCTGGTCCACGGTAATGTTCGGTTTCACGGTAATGTTCGGTCTCTGGTCCACGATAATGCTCGGTTTCACGATAATGTTCGGTTTCACGGTAATGTTCTGGTCCACGGTAATGTTCTGGTCCACGGTAATGTTCCGTCTCTGGTCGACAGTAATGTTCCGTCTCTGGTCCACGATAATGTTGTGTTTCTGTTTCACGGTAATGTTCCGTATCTGGTCCATGGTAATGTTTGGTTTCACGGTAATGTTCCATTTCTGGTCCACGGTAATGTTCTGTCTCTGGTCCACGATAATGTTCGATTTCTGGTCGACGATAATGTTCGGTTTCACGGTAATGTTCCGTCTCTGGTCCACGATAATGTTCGGTTTCACGGTAATGTTCCATTTCTGGTCCACGGTAATGTTCCGTCTCTGGTCCACGATAATGTTGTGTTTCTGTTTCACGGTAATGTTCCGTTTCTGGTCCACGATAATGTTCTGTTTCGGTTTCACGGTAATGTTCTGTCTCTGGTCCACGGTAATGTTCTGTCTCTGGTCCACGGTAATGTTCGGTTTCACGGTAATGTTCCGTCTCTGTTCCACGATAATGTTGTGTTTCTGTTTCACGGTAATGTTCCATTTCTGGTCCACGATAATTTTGTGTTTCTGGTCCACGATAATGTTCGGTTTCACGATAATGTTCCGTTTCTGGTCAACGATAATGTTCTGTTTAGGTTTCACGGTAATGTTCTGTCTCTGGTCCATGATAATATTCCGTCTCTGGTCCACGATAATGTTCTGTCTCTGATTCACGATAATGTTCTGTCTCTGGTCCACGATAATGTTCCGTTTCTGGTCCACGATAATGTTCTATTTCGGTTTCACGGTAATGTTCTGTCTCTGGTCCACGATAATGTTCCGTTTCTGGTCCACGATAATGTTCTGTTTTGGTTTCAAGGTAATGTTCCGTTTCTGGTCCACGGTAATGTTGTGTTTCTGTTTCACGGTAATGTTCCGTTTCTGGTCCACGATAATCTTCTGTTTCGGTTTCACGGTAATGTTCCGTTTCTGGTCCACGATAATGTTCTGTTTCTGTTTCACGGTAATGTTCCTTTTCTGGTCCATGATAATGATCTGTTTCACGATATGGTTCTGTCTCTGGTCCATGGTAATGTTCTGTCTCTGGTCCAGGGTAATGTTCGGTTTCAAGGTAAAGTTCGGTCTCTGGTCCACGGTAATGTTCTGTCTCTGGTCCACGGTAATGTTCTGTCTCTGGTCCACGGTAATTTTCGATCTCTGGTCCACGATAATGTTCGGTTTCACGGTAATGTTCCGTGTCTGGTCCACGATAATGTTCTATTTCGGTTTCACGGTAATGTTCCGTTTCTGGTCCACGATAATGTTCTGTTTCGGTTTCATGGTAATGTTCTGTCTCTGGTCCACGATAATGTTCGGTTTCAAGGTAATGTTCGGTCTCTGGTCCACGGTAATGTTCTGTCTCTGGTCCACGGTAATGTTCTGTCTCTGGTCCACGGTAATATTCTGTCTCTGGTCCACGATAATGTTCGATCTCTGGTCCACGATAATGTTCGGTTTCACGGTAATGTTCCGTCTCTGGTCCACGATAATGTGTTTCTGTTTCACGTTAATGTTCCGTTTCTGGTCCATGATAATGTTCTGTTTCATGGTAATGTTCTGTGTCTGGTCCACGGTAATGTTCTGTGTCTGGTCCACGATAATGTTCGGTTTCACGGTAATGTTCCGTCTCTGGTCCACGATAATGTTCCGTCTTTGGTCCACGATAATGTTCTTTTTCGGTTTCATGGTAATGTTCCGTTTCTGGTCCACGATAATTTTGTGTTTCTGTTTCACGGTAATGTTCCGTTTCTGGTCCACGATAATGTTCTGTTTTGGTTTCACGGTAATGTTCTGTTTCCGTTTCACGGTAATGTTCTGTCTCTGGTCCACGGTAATGTTGTGTTTCTGTTTCACGGTAATGTTCCGTCTCTGGTCCACGATAATGTTCGGTTTCACGATAATGTTCCGTTTCTGGTCCACGATAATGTTCCGTCTCTGGTCCACGATAATGTTGTTTTTCTGTTTCACGGTAATGTTCCGTTTCTGGTCCATGATAATGTTCTGTTTCATGGTAATGTTCTGTCTCTGGTCCATGGTAATATTCTGTCTCTGGTCCACGGTAATGTTCGGTTTCAAGGTAAAGTTCGGTCTCTGGTCCACAGTAATGTTCTGTCTCTGGTCCACGGTAATGTTCTGTCTCTGGTCCACGGAAATGTTCTGTCTCTGGTCCACGGAAATGTTCGGTTTCAAGGTAAAGTTCGGTCTCTGATCCACAGTAATGTTCTGTCTCTGGTCCACGGTAATGTTCTGTCTCTGGTCCACGGAAATGTTCTGTCTCTGGTCCACGGAAATGTTCTGTCTCTGGTCCACGGTAATGTTCTGTCTCTGGTCCACGGTAATGTTCGATCTCTGGTCCACGATAATGTTCGGTTTCACGGTAATGTTCCGTCTCTGGTCCACGATAATTTTTGTGTTTCTGTTTCACGGTAATGTTCCGTTTCTGGTCCACGATAATGTTCTGTTTCGGTTTCACGGTAATGTTCTGTCTCTGGTCCACGGTAATGTTCTGTGTCTGGTCCACGATAATGTTCGGTTTCACGGTAATGTTCCGTTTCTGGTCCACGATAATGTTCTGTTTCGGTTTCACGGTAATGTTCTTTCTCTGGTCCACGATAATGTTCCGTATCTGGTCCACGGTAATGTTCTGTTTCTTTTTCACGGTAAAGTTCTGTCTCTGGTCCACGGTAATGTTCTGTCTCTGGTCCACGGTAATGTTCGATCTCTGGTCCACGATAATGTTCGGTTTCACGGTAATGTTCCGGCT
The DNA here is from genome assembly GCF_036924035.1 of Leuresthes tenuis. Lineage (NCBI taxonomy): Eukaryota > Metazoa > Chordata > Actinopteri > Atheriniformes > Atherinopsidae > Leuresthes > Leuresthes tenuis. The sequence continues at coordinate 24,502,865 of NW_027325355.1, forward strand.
CTGGTCCACGATAATGTTGTGTTTCTGTTTCACGGTAATGTTCCGTTTCTGGTCCACGATAATTTTGTGTTTCTGTTTCACGGTAATGTTCCGTTTCTGGTCCACGATAATGTTCTGTTTCGGTTTCATGGTAATGTTCTGTCTCTGGTCCACGATAATGTTCGGTTTCAAGGTAATATTCTGTCTCTGGTCCACGGTAATGTTCTGTCTCTGGTCCACGGTAATGTTCTGTCTCTGGTCCACGGTAATATTCTGTCTCTGGTCCACGATAATGTTCAATCTCTGGTCCACGATAATGTTCGGTTTCACGGTAATGTTCCGTCTCTGGTCCACGATAATGTTGTGTTTCTGTTTCACGTTAATGTTCCGTTTCTGGTCCATGATAATGTTCTGTTTCACGGTAATGTTCTGTCTCTGGTCCATGGTAATTTTCTGTTTCTGGTCCACGGTAATGTTCGGTTTCAAGGTAATGTTCTGTCTCTGGTCCACGGTAATGTTCTGTCTCTGGTCCACAGTAATGTTCTGTCTCTGGTCCACGGTAATGTTTGATCTCTGGTCCACGATAATGTTCGGTTTCACGGTAATGTTCCGTCTCTGGTCCACGATAATGTTCTGTTTCGGTTTCACGGTAATGTTCCGTTTCTGGTCCACGATAATATTCTGTTTCGGTTTCACGGTAATGTTCCGTCTCTGGTCCACGGTAATGTTCCTTCTCTGGTCCACGATAATGTTCTGTCTCTGGTCCAAGGTAATGTTCGATCTCTGGTCCACGATAATGTTCGGTTTCACGGTAATGTTCCGTCTCTGGTCCACGATAATGTTCTGTTTCTGTTTCACGGTAATGTTCCGTTTCTGGTCCACGATAATTTTGTGTTTCTGTTTCACGGTAATGTTCCGTTTCTGGTCCACGATAATGTTCTGTTTCGGTTTCATGGTAATGTACTGTCTCTGGTCCACGGTAATGTTCTGTGTCTGGTCCACGATAATGTTCGGTTTCACGGTAATGTTCCGTCTCTGGTGCACGATAATGTTCCGTCTTTGGTCCACGATAATGTTCTGTTTCGGTTTCACGGTAATGTTCTGTTTCCATTTCACGGTAATGTTCTGTCTCTGGTCCACGCTAATGTTCTGTTTCTGTTTCACGGTAATGTTCCGTTTCTGGTCCACGATAATGTTGTGTTTCTGTTTCACGGTAATGTTCTGTCTCTGGTCCACGCTAATGTTCTGTTTCTGTTTCACGGTAATGTTCCGTTTCTGGTCGACGATAATGTTGTGTTTCTGTTTCACGGTAATGTTCCGTCTCTGGTCCACGATAATGTTCGGTTTCACGATAATGTTCCGTTTCTGGTCCACGATAATGTTCCGTCTCTGGTCCACGATAATGTTGTTTTTCTTTTTCACGGTAATGTTCCGTTTCTGGTCCATGATAATGTTCTGTTTCATGGTAATGTTCTGTCTCTGGTCCACGGTAATATTCTGTCTCTGGTCCACGGTAATGTTCGGTTTCAAGGTAAAGTTCGGTCTCTGGTCCACAGTAATGTTCTGTCTCTGGTCCACGGTAATGTTCTGTCTCTGGTCCACGGAAATGTTCTGTCTCTGGTCCACGGAAATGTTCTGTCTCTGGTCCACGGTAATGTTCTGTCTCTGGTCCACGGTAATGTTCGATCTCTGGTCCACGATAATGTTCGGTTTCACGGTAATGTTCCGTCTCTGGTCCACGATAATTTTGTGTTTCTGTTTCACGGTAATGTTCCGTTTCTGGTCCACGATAATGTTCTGTTTCGGTTTCACGGTAATGTTCTGTCTCTGGTCCACGGTAATGTTCTGTGTCTGGTCCACGATAATGTTCGGTTTCACGGTAATGTTCCGTTTCTGGTCCACGATAATGTTCTGTTTCGGTTTCAAGGTAATGTTCTTTCTCTGCTCCACGATAATGTTCCGTATCTGGTCCACGGTAATGTTCCTTCTCTGGTCCACGATAATGTTCTGTCTCTGGTCCACGGTAATGTTCGATCTCTGGTCCACGATAATGTTCGGTTTCACGGTAATGTTCCGTCTCTGGTCCACGATAATGTTCTGTTTCTGTTTCACGGTAATGTTCCGTTTCTGGTCCACGATAATTTTGTGTTTCTGTTTCACGGTAATGTTCCGTTTCTGGTCCACGATAATGTTCTGTTTCGGTTTCATGGTAATGTTCTGTCTCTGGTCCACGGTAATGTTCTGTGTCTGGTCCAAGATAATGTTCCGTTTCATGGTAATGTTCCGTCTCTGGTCCACGATAATGTTCCGTCTTTGGTCCACGATAATGTTCTGTTTCGGTTTCACGGTAATGTTCTGTTTCCATTTCACGGTAATGTTCTGTCTCTGGTCCACGGTAATGTTGTGATTCTGTTTCACGGTAATGTTCTGTCTCTTGTTCACGGTAATGTTCTGTCTCTGGTCCACGCTAATGTTCTGTTTCTGTTTCACGGTAATGTTCCGTTTCTGGTCCACGATAATGTTGTGTTTCTGTTTCACGGTAATGTTCTGTCTCTGGTCCACGCTAATGTTCTGTTTCTGTTTCACGGTAATGTTCCGTTTCTTGTCGACGATAATGTTGTGTTTCTGTTTCACGGTAACGTTCCGTCTCTGGTCCACGATAATGTTCGGTTTCACGATAATGTTCCGTTTCTGGTCCACGATAATGTTCCGTCTCTGGTCCACGATAATGTTGTTTTTCTGTTTCACGGTAATGTTCCGTTTCTGGTCCACGATAATGTTCTGTTTCGGTTTCATGGTAATGTTTGGTCTCTGGTCCACGGTAATGTTCGGTTTCACGGTCATGTTCGGTCTCTGGTCCACGATAATGTTCGGTTTCACGATAATGTTCGGTTTCACGGTAATGTTCTGGTCCACGGTAATGTTCTCTTTCGGTTTCACGGTAATGTTCTGTCTCTGGTCCACGGTAATGTTCTGTCTCTGGTCCACGGTAATGTTCGGTTTCACGGTAATGTTCCGTCTCTGGTCCACGATAATGTTGTGTTTCTGTTTCACGGTAATGTTCCATTTCTGGTCCACGATAATGTTCCGTTTCTGGTCAACGATAATGTTCTGTTTAGGTTTCACGGTAATGTTGTGTCTCTGGTCCATGATAATGTTCCGTTTCTGGTCCACGATAATGTTCTGTCTCTGATCCACGATAATGTTCTGTCTCTGGTCCACGATAATGTTCCGTTTCTGGTCCACGATAATGTTCTGTTTCGGTTTCACGGTAATGTTCTGTCTCTGGTCCACGATAATGTTCCTTTTCTGGTCCACGATAATGTTCTGTTTTGGTTTCAAGGTAATGTTCTGTCTCTGGTCCACGGTAATGTTGTTTTTCTGTTTCACGGTAATGTTCCGTTTCTGGTTCACGATAATGTTCTGTTTCGGTTTCATGGTAATGTTCTGTGTCTGGTCCACGATAATGTTCGGTTTCACGGTAATGTTCCGTCTCTGGTCCACGCTAATGTTCCTTCTCTGGTCCACGATAATGTTGTGTTTCTGTTTCACGGTAATGTTCCGTTTCTGGTCCATGATAATGTTCTGTTTCATGGTAATGTTCTGTCTCTGGTCCATGGTAATGTTCTGTCTCTGGTCCACGGTAACGTTCGGTTTCAAGGTAAAGTTCGGTCTCTGGTCCACAGTAATGTTCTGTCTCTGGTCCACGGTAATGTTCTGTCTCTGGTCCACGGTAATGTTCGATCTCTGGTCCACGATAATGTTTGGTTTCACGGTAATGTTCCGTCTCTGGTCCACGATAATTTTGTGTTTCTATTTCACGGTAATGTTCCGTTTCTGGTCCACGATAATGTTCCGTCTTTGGTCCACGATAATGTTCTGTCTCTGGTCCATGATAATGTTCCGTTTCTGGTCCACGATAATGTTCTGTTTCGGTTTCACGGTAATGTTCTGTCTCTGGTCCACGGTAATGTTCTGTGTCTGGTCCACGATAATGTTCGGTTTCACGGTAATGTTCCGTCTCTGGTCCACGATAATGTTCCGTCTTTGGTCCACGATAATGTGCCGTTTCTGGTCCACGATAATGTTCTGTTTCGGTTTCACGGTAATGTTCTGTTTCCGTTTCACGGTAATGTTCCGTTTCTGGTCCACTATAATGTTGTGTTTCTGTTTCACGGTAATGTTCCGTTTCTGGTCCACGATAATGTTGTGTTTCTGTTTCACGGTAATGTTCCTTTTCTGGTCCACGATAATGTTCTGTTTCGGTTTCATGGTAATGTTTGGTCTCTGGTCCACGGTAATGTTCGGTTTCACGGTAATGTTCGGTCTCTGGTCCACGATAATGCTCGGTTTCACGATAATGTTCGGTTTCACGGTAATGTTCTGGTCCACGGTAATGTTCTGGTCCACGGTAATGTTCCGTCTCTGGTCCACAGTAATGTTCCGTCTCTGGTCCACGATAATGTTGTGTTTCTGTTTCACGGTAATGTTCCGTATCTGGTCCATGGTAATGTTTGGTTTCACGGTAATGTTCCATATCTGGTCCACGGTAATGTTCTGTCTCTGGTCCACGATAATGTTCGATTTCTGGTCGACGATAATGTTCGGTTTCACGGTAATGTTCCGTCTCTGGTCCACGATAATGTTCGGTTTCACGGTAATGTTCCATTTCTGGTCCACGGTAATGTTCCGTCTCTGGTCCACGATAATGTTGTGTTTCTGTTTCACGGTAATGTTCCGTTTCTGGTCCACGATAATGTTGTGTTTCTGTTTCACGGTAATGTTCTGTCTCTGGTCCACGGTAATGTTCTGTCTCTGGTCCACGGTAATGTTCTGTCTCTGGTCCACGGTAATGTTCGGTTTCACGGTAATGTTCCGTCTCTGTTCCACGATAATGTTGTGTTTCTGTTTCACGGTAATGTTCCATTTCTGGTCCACGATAATTTTGTGTTTCTGGTCCACGATAATGTTCGGTTTCACGGTAATGTTCTGTCTCTGGTCCATGATAATATTCCGTCTCTGGTCCACGATAATGTTCTGTCTCTGATCCACGATAATGTTCTGTCTCTGGTCCACGATAATGTTCTGTTTCTGGTCCACGATAATGTTCTGTTTCGGTTTCACGGTAATGTTCTGTCTCTGGTCCACGATAATGTTCCGTTTCTGGTCCACGATAATGTTCTGTTTTGGTTTCAAGGTAATGTTCCGTTTCTGGTCCACGGTAATGTTGTGTTTCTGTTTCACGGTAATGTTCCGTTTCTGGTCCACGATAATCTTCTGTTTCGGTTTCACGGTAATGTTCCGTTTCTGGTCCACGATAATGTTCTGTTTCTGTTTCACGGTAATGTTCCGTTTCTGGTCCATGATAATGATCTGTTTCACGATATGGTTCTGTCTCTGGTCCATGGTAATGTTCTGTCTCTGGTCCAGGGTAATGTTCGGTTTCAAGGTAAAGTTCGGTCTCTGGTCCACGGTAATGTTCTGTCTCTGGTCCACGGTAATGTTCTGTCTCTGGTCCACGGTAATTTTCGATCTCTGGTCCACGATAATGTTCGGTTTCACGGTAATGTTCCGTGTCTGGTCCACGATAATGTTCTATTTCGGTTTCACGGTAATGTTCCGTTTCTGGTCCACGATAATGTTCTGTTTCGGTTTCATGGTAATGTTCTGTCTCTGGTCCACGATAATGTTCGGTTTCAAGGTAATGTTCGGTCTCTGGTCCACGGTAATGTTCTGTCTCTGGTCCACGGTAATGTTCTGTCTCTGGTCCACGGTAATATTCTGTCTCTGGTCCACGATAATGTTCGATCTCTGGTCCACGATAATGTTCGGTTTCACGGTAATGTTCCGTCTCTGGTCCACGATAATGTGTTTCTGTTTCACGTTAATGTTCCGTTTCTGGTCCATGATAATGTTCGGTTTCACGGTAATGTTCTGTCTCTGGTCCATGGTAATTTTCTGTTTCTGGTACACGGTAATGTTCGGTTTCAAGGTAATGTTCGGTCTCTGGTCCACGGTAATGTTCTGTCTCTGGTCCACGGTAATGTTCTGTCTCTGGTCCACGGTAATGTTTGATCTCTGGTCAACGATAATGTTCGGTTTCACGGTAATGTTCCGTCTCTGGTCCACGATAATGTTCTGTTTCGTTTTCACGGTAATGTTCCGTTTCTGGTCCACGATAATATTCTGTTTCGGTTTCACGGTATGTTTCGTCTCTGGTCCACGGTAATGTTCCTTCTCTGGTCCACGATAATGTTCTGTCTCTGGTCCACGGTAATGTTCGATCTCTGGTCCACGATAATGTTCGGTTTCACGGTAATGTTCCGTCTCTGGTCCACGATAATGTTCTGTTTCTGTTTCACGGTAATGTTCCGTTTCTGGTCCACGATAATTTTGTGTTTCTGTTTCACGATAATGTTCCGTTTCTGGTCCACGATAATGTTCTGTTTTGGTTTCATGGTAATGTTCTGTCTCTGGTCCACGGTAATGTTCTGTGTCTGGTCCACGATAATGTTCGGTTTCACGATAATGTTCCGTCTTTGGTCCACGATAATGTTCTTTTTCGGTTTCACGGTAATGTTCTGTTTCCATTTCACGGTAATGTTCTGTCTCTGGTCCACGGTAATGTTGTGATTCTGTTTCACGGTAATGTTCCGTTTCTGGTCCATGATAATGTTCTGTTTCATGGTAATGTTCTGTCTCTGGTCCATGGTAATGTTCTGTCTCTGGTCCACGGTAACGTTCGGTTTCAAGGTAAAGTTCGGTCTCTGGTCCACAGTAATGTTCTGTCTCTGGTCCACGGTAATGTTCTGTCTCTGGTCCACGGTAATGTTCGATCTCTGGTCCACGATAATGTTTGGTTTCACGGTAATGTTCCGTCTCTGGTCCACGATAATTTTGTGTTTCTATTTCACGGTAATGTTCCGTTTCTGGTCCACGATAATGTTCCGTCTTTGGTCCACGATAATGTTCTGTCTCTGGTCCATGATAATGTTCCGTTTCTGGTCCACGATAATGTTCTGTTTCGGTTTCACGGTAATGTTCTGTCTCTGGTCCACGGTAATGTTCTGTGTCTGGTCCACGATAATGTTCGGTTTCACGGTAATGTTCCGTCTCTGGTCCACGATAATGTTCCGTCTTTGGTCCACGATAATGTGCCGTTTCTGGTCCACGATAATGTTCTGTTTCGGTTTCACGGTAATGTTCTGTTTCCGTTTCACGGTAATGTTCCGTTTCTGGTCCACTATAATGTTGTGTTTCTGTTTCACGGTAATGTTCCGTTTCTGGTCCACGATAATGTTGTGTTTCTGTTTCACGGTAATGTTCCGTTTCTGGTCCACGATAATGTTCTGTTTCGGTTTCATGGTAATGTTTGGTCTCTGGTCCACGGTAATGTTCGGTTTCACGGTAATGTTCGGTCTCTGGTCCACGATAATGCTCGGTTTCACGATAATGTTCGGTTTCACGGTAATGTTCTGGTCCAAGGTAATGTTCTGGTCCACGGTAATGTTCCGTCTCTGGTCCACAGTAATGTTCCGTCTCTGGTCCACGATAATGTTGTGTTTCTGTTTCACGGTAATGTTCCGTATCTGGTCCATGGTAATGTTTGGTTTCACGGTAATGTTCCATATCTGGTCCACGGTAATGTTCTGTCTCTGGTCCACGATAATGTTCGATTTCTGGTCGACGATAATGTTCGGTTTCACGGTAATGTTCCGTCTCTGGTCCACGATAATGTTCGGTTTCACGGTAATGTTCCATTTCTGGTCCACGGTAATGTTCCGTCTCTGGTCCACGATAATGTTGTGTTTCTGTTTCACGGTAATGTTCCGTTTCTGGTCCACGATAATGTTGTGTTTCTGTTTCACGGTAATGTTCTGTCTCTGGTCCACGGTAATGTTCTGTCTCTGGTCCACGGTAATGTTCTGTCTCTGGTCCACGGTAATGTTCGGTTTCACGGTAATGTTCCGTCTCTGTTCCACGATAATGTTGTGTTTCTGTTTCACGGTAATGTTCCATTTCTGGTCCACGATAATTTTGTGTTTCTGGTCCACGATAATGTTTGGTTTCACGGTAATGTTCTGTCTCTGGTCCATGATAATATTCCGTCTCTGGTCCACGATAATGTTCTGTCTCTGATCCACGATAATGTTCTGTCTCTGGTCCACGATAATGTTCTGTTTCTGGTCCACGATAATGTTCTGTTTCGGTTTCACGGTAATGTTCTGTCTCTGGTCCACGATAATGTTCCGTTTCTGGTCCACGATAATGTTCTGTTTTGGTTTCAAGGTAATGTTCCGTTTCTGGTCCACGGTAATGTTGTGTTTCTGTTTCACGGTAATGTTCCGTTTCTGGTCCACGATAATCTTCTGTTTCGGTTTCACGGTAATGTTCCGTTTCTGGTCCACGATAATGTTCTGTTTCTGTTTCACGGTAATGTTCCGTTTCTGGTCCATGATAATGATCTGTTTCACGATATGGTTCTGTCTCTGGTCCATGGTAATGTTCTGTCTCTGGTCCAGGGTAATGTTCGGTTTCAAGGTAAAGTTCGGTCTCTGGTCCACGGTAATGTTCTGTCTCTGGTCCACGGTAATGTTCCGTCTCTGGTCCACGGTAATTTTCGATCTCTGGTCCACGATAATGTTCGGTTTCACGGTAATGTTCCGTGTCTGGTCCACGATAATGTTCTATTTCGGTTTCACGGTAATGTTCCGTTTCTGGTCCACGATAATGTTCTGTTTCGGTTTCATGGTAATGTTCTGTCTCTGGTCCACGATAATGTTCGGTTTCAAGGTAATGTTCGGTCTCTGGTCCACGGTAATGTTCTGTCTCTGGTCCACGGTAATGTTCTGTCTCTGGTCCACGGTAATATTCTGTCTCTGGTCCACGATAATGTTCCGTTTCTGGTCCATGATAATGTTCGGTTTCACGGTAATGTTCCGTCTCTGGTCCACGATAATGTGTTTCTGTTTCACGTTAATGTTCCGTTTCTGGTCCATGATAATGTTCGGTTTCACGGTAATGTTCTGTCTCTGGTCCATGGTAATTTTCTGTTTCTGGTACACGGTAATGTTCGGTTTCAAGGTAATGTTCGGTCTCTGGTCCACGGTAATGTTCTGTCTCTGGTCCACGGTAATGTTCTGTCTCTGGTCCACGGTAATGTTTGATCTCTGGTCAACGATAATGTTCGGTTTCACGGTAATGTTCCGTCTCTGGTCCACGATAATGTTCTGTTTCGGTTTCACGGTAATGTTCCGTTTCTGGTCCACGATAATATTCTGTTTCGGTTTCACGGTATGTTTCGTCTCTGGTCCACGGTAATGTTCCTTCTCTGGTCCACGATAATGTTCTGTCTCTGGTCCACGGTAATGTTCGATCTCTGGTCCACGATAATGTTCGGTTTCACGGTAATGTTCCGTCTCTGGTCCACGATATTGTTCTGTTTCTGTTTCACGGTAATGTTCCGTTTCTGGTCCACGATAATTTTGTGTTTCTGTTTCACGATAATGTTCCGTTTCTGGTCCACGATAATGTTCTGTTTTGGTTTCATGGTAATGTTCTGTCTCTGGTCCACGGTAATGTTCTGTGTCTGGTCCACGATAATGTTCGGTTTCACGATAATGTTCCGTCTTTGGTCCACGATAATGTTCTTTTTCGGTTTCACGGTAATGTTCTGTTTCCATTTCACGGTAATGTTCTGTCTCTGGTCCACGGTAATGTTGTGATTCTGTTTCACGGTAATGTTCTGTCTCTTGTTCACGGTAATGTTCTGTCTCTGGTCCACGCTAATGTTCTGTTTCTGTTTCACGGTAATGTTCCGTTTCTGGTCCACGATAATGTTGTTTTTCTGTTTCACGGTAATGTTCTGTCCCTGGTCCACGCTAATGTTCTGTTTCTGTTTCACGGTAATGTTCCGTTTCTGGTCGACGATAATGTTGTGTTTCTGTTTCACGGTAATGTTCCGTCTCTGGTCCACGATAATGTTCGGTTTCACGATAATGTTCCGTTTCTGGTCCACGATAATGTTCCGTCTCTGGTCCACGATAATGTTGTTTTTCTTTTTCACGGTAATGTTCCGTTTCTGGTCCATGATAATGTTCTGTTTCATGGTAATGTTCTGTCTCTGGTCCATGGCAATATTCTGTCTCTGGTCCACGGTAATGTTCGGTTTCAAGGTAAAGTTCGGTCTCTGGTCCACAGTAATGTTCTGTCTCTGGTCCACGGTAATGTTCTGTCTCTGGTCCACGGAAATGTTCTGTCTCTGGTCCACGGAAATGTTCTGTCTCTGGTCCACGGTAATGTTCTGTCTCTGGTCCACGGTAATGTTCGATCTCTGGTCCACGATAATGTTCGGTTTCACGGTAATGTTCCGTCTCTGTTCCACGATAATTTTGTGTTTCTGTTTCACGGTAATGTTCCGTTTCTGGTCCACGATAATGTTCTGTTTCGGTTTCACGGTAATGTTCTGTCTCTGGTCCACGGTAATGTTCTGTGTCTGGTCCACGATAATGTTCGGTTTCACGGTAATGTTCCGTTTCTGGTCCACGATGATGTTCTGTTTCGGTTTCACGGTAATGTTCTTTCTCTGCTCCACGATAATGTTCCGTATCTGGTCCACGATAATGTTCGGTTTCACGGTAATGTTCCGTCTCTGGTCCACGATAATGTTGTTTCTGTTTCATGGTAATGTTCCGTTTCTGGTCCACGATAATGTTCTGTTTCGGTTTCACGGTAATGTTCTGTCTCTGGTTAACGGTAATGTTCTGTCTCTGGTCCACGGTAATGTTCGGTTTCACGGTAATGTTCCGTCTCTGTTCCACAATAATGTTGTGTTTCTGTTTCACGGTAATGTTCCATTTCTGGTCCACGATAATTTTGTGTTTCTGGTCCACGATAATGTTCGGTTTCACGATAATGTTCCGTTTCTGGTCAACGATAATGTTCTGTTTAGGTTTCACGGTAATGTTCTGTCTCTGGTCCATGATAATATTCCGTCTCTGGTCCACGATAATGTTCTGTCTCTGGTCCACGATAATGTTCCGTTTCTGGTCCACGATAATGTTCTGTTTCGGTTTCACGGTAATGTTCTGTCTCTGGTCCACGATAATGTTCCGTTTCTGGTCCACGATAATGTTCTGTTTTGGTTTCAAGGTAATGTTCTGTCTCTGGTCCACGGTAATGTTGCGTTTCTGTTTCACGGTAATGTTCCGTTTCTGGTCCACGATAATCTTCTGTTTCTGTTTCACGGTAATGTTCCGTTTCTGGTCCACGATAATGTTCTGTTTCTGTTTCACGGTAATGTTCCGTTTCTGGTCCATGATAATGTTCTGTTTCACGGTAATGTTCTGTCTCTGGTCCATGGTAATGTTCTGTCTCTGGTCCAGGGTAATGTTCGGTTTCAAGGTAAAGTTCTGTCTCTGGTCCACGGTAATGTTCTGTCTCTGGTCCACGGTAATTTTCGGTTTCAAGGTAATGTTCGGTCTCTGGTCCACGGTAATGTTCTGTCTCTGGTCCACGGTAATGTTCTGTCTCTGGCCCACGGTAATGTTCTGTCTCTGGTCCACGATAATGTTCGATCTCTGGTCCACGATAATGTTCGGTTTCACGGTAATGTTCCGTCTCTGGTCCACGATAATGTTCTGTTTCTGTATCACGGTAATGTTCCGTTTCTGGTCCACGATAATTTTTTGTTTCTGTTTCACGGTAATGTTCCGTTCCTGGTCCACGATAATGTTCGGTTTCATGGTAATGTTCTGTCTCTGGTCCACGGTAATGTTCTGTGTCTGGTCCACGATAATGTTCGGTTTCACGGTAATGTTCTGTCTCTGGTTAACGGTAATGTTCTGTCTCTGGTCCACGGTAATGTTCGGTTTCACGGTAATGTTCCGTCTCTGTTCCACAATAATGTTGTGTTTCTGTTTCACGGTAATGTTCCATTTCTGGTCCACGATAATTTTGTGTTTCTGGTCCACGATAATGTTCGGTTTCACGATAATGTTCCGTTTCTGGTCAACGATAATGTTCTGTTCAGGTTTCACGGTAATGTTCTGTCTCTGGTCCATGATAATATTCCGTCTCTGGTCCACGATAATGTTCTGTCTCTGGTCCACGATAATGTTCCGTTTCTGGTCCACGATAATGTTCTGTTTCGGTTTCACGGTAATGTTCTGTCTCTGGTCCACGATAATGTTCCTTTTCTGGTCCACGATAATGTTCTGTTTTGGTTTCAAGGTAATGTTCTGTCTCTGGTCCACGGTAATGTTGCGTTTCTGTTTCACGGTAATGTTCCGTTTCTGGTCCACGATAATCTTCTGTTTCTGTTTCACGGTAATGTTCCGTTTCTGGTCCACGATAATGTTCTGTTTCTGTTTCACGGTAATGTTCCGTTTCTGGTCCATGATAATGTTCTGTTTCACGGTAATGTTCTGTCTCTGGTCCATGGTAATGTTCTGTCTCTGGTCCAGGGTAATGTTCGGTTTCAAGGTAAAGTTCTGTCTCTGGTCCACGGTAATGTTCTGTCTCTGGTCCACGGTAATTTTCGGTTTCAAGGTAATGTTCGGTCTCTGGTCCACGGTAATGTTCTGTCTCTGGTCCACGGTAATGTTCTGTCTCTGGCCCACGGTAATGTTCTGTCTCTGGTCCACGATAATGTTCGATCTCTGGTCCACGATAATGTTCGGTTTCACGGTAATGTTCCGTCTCTGGTCCACGATAATGTTCTGTTTCTGTATCACGGTAATGTTCCGTTTCTGGTCCACGATAATTTTTTGTTTCTGTTTCACGGTAATGTTCCGTTCCTGGTCCACGATAATGTTCGGTTTCATGGTAATGTTCTGTCTCTGGTCCACGGTAATGTTCTGTGTCTGGTCCACGATAATGTTCGGTTTCACGGTAATGTTCTGTCTCTGGTCCACGATAATGTTCTGTTTTGGTTTCACGGTAATGTTCTTTTTCCGTTTCACGGTAATGTTCTGTCTCTGGTCCACGGTAATGTTGTGTTTCTGTTTCACGGTAATGTTCCGTCTCTGGTCCACCATAATGTTCGGTTTCACGATAATGTTCCGTTTCTGGTCCACGATAATGTTCCGTCTCTGGTTCACGATAATGTTGTTTTTCTGTTTCACGGTAATGTTCCGTTTCTGGTCCATGATAATGTTCTGTTTCATGGTAATGTTCTGTCTCTGGTCCATGGTAATATTCTGTCTCTGGTCCACGGTAATGTTCGGTTTCAAGGTAAAGTTCGGTCTCTGGTCCACAGTAATGTTCTGTCTCTGGTCCACGGTAATGTTCTGTCTCTGGTCCACGGAAATGTTCTGTCTCTGGTCCACGGAAATGTTCTATCTCCTGTCCACGGTAATGTTCTGTCTCTGGTCCACGGTAATGTTCGATCTCTGGTCCACGATAATGTTCGGTTTCACGGTAATGTTCCGTCTCTGGTCCACGATAATTTTGTGTTTCTGTTTCACGGTAATGTTCCGTTTCTGGTCCACGATAATGTTCTGTTTCGGTTTCACGGTAATGTTCTGTCTCTGGTCCACGGTAATGTCCTGTGTCTGGTCCACGATAATGTTCGGTTTCACGGTAATGTTCCGTTTCTGGTCCACGATAATGTTCTGTTTCGGTTTCACGGTAATGTTCTTTCTCTGGTCCACGATAATGTTCCGTATCTCGTCCACGGTAATGTTCTGTTTCTTTTTCACGGTAATGTTCTGTCTCTGGTCCACGGTAATTTTCGATCTCTGGTCCACGATAATGTTCGGTTTCACGGTAATTTTCCGGCTCTGGTCCACGATAATGTTGTGTTTCTGTTTCACGGTAATGTTCCATTTCTGGTCCACGATAATTTTGTGTTTCTGTTTCACGGTAATGTTCCGTTTCTGGTCCACGATAATGTTGTTTCTGTTTCATGGTAATGTTCCGTTTCTGGTCCACGATAATGTTCTGTTTCGGTTTCACGGTAATGTTCTGTCTCTGGTTAACGGTAATGTTCTGTCTCTGGTCCACGGTAATGTTCGGTTTCACGGTAATGTTCCGTCTCTGTTCCACAATAATGTTGTGTTTCTGTTTCACGGTAATGTTCCATTTCTGGTCCACGATAATTTTGTGTTTCTGGTCCACGATAATGTTCGGTTTCACGATAATGTTCCGTTTCTGGTCAACGATAATGTTCTGTTTAGGTTTCACGGTAATGTTCTGTCTCTGGTCCATGATAATATTCCGTCTCTGGTCCACGATAATGTTCTGTCTCTGGTCCACGATAATGTTCCGTTTCTGGTCCACGATAATGTTCTGTTTCGGTTTCACGGTAATGTTCTGTCTCTGGTCCACGATAATGTTCCGTTTCTGGTCCACGATAATGTTCTGTTTTGGTTTCAAGGTAATGTTCTGTCTCTGGTCCACGGTAATGTTGCGTTTCTGTTTCACGGTAATGTTCCGTTTCTGGTCCACGATAATCTTCTGTTTCACGCTAATGTTCCGTTTCTGGTCCACGATAATGTTCTGTTTCTGTTTCACGGTAATGTTCCGTTTCTGGTCCATGATAATGTTCTGTTTCACGGTAATGTTCTGTCTCTGGTCCATGGTAATGTTCTGTCTCTGGTCCAGGGTAATGTTCGGTTTCAAGGTAAAGTTCTGTCTCTGGTCCACGGTAATGTTCTGTCTCTGGTCCACGGTAATTTTCGGTTTCAAGGTAATGTTCGGTCTCTGGTCCACGGTAATGTTCTGTGTCTGGTCCACGATAATGTTCGGTTTCACGGTAATGTTCTGTCTCTGGTCCACGATAATGTTCTGTTTTGGTTTCACGGTAATGTTCTGTTTCCGTTTCACGGTAATGTTCTGTCTCTGGTCCACGGTAATGTTGTGTTTCTGTTTCACGGTAATGTTCCGTCTCTGGTCCACCATAATGTTCGGTTTCACGATAATGTTCCGTTTCTGTTTCACGGTAATGTTCCGTTTCTGGTCCATGATAATGTTCTGTTTCATGGTAATGTTCTGTCTCTGGTCCATGGTAATATTCTGTCTCTGGTCCACGGTAATGTTCGGTTTCAAGGTAAAGTTCGGTCTCTGGTCCACGGAAATGTTCTGTCTCTGGTCCACGGAAATGTTCTATCTCCTGTCCACGGTAATGTTCTGTCTCTGGTCCACGGTAATGTTCGATCTCTGGTCCACGATAATGTTCGGTTTCACGGTAATGTTCCGTCTCTGGTCCACGATAATTTTGTGTTTCTGTTTCACGGTAATGTTCCGTTTCTGGTCCACGATAATGTTCTGTTTCGGTTTCACGGTAATGTTCTGTCTCTGGTCCACGGTAATGTTCTGTGTCTGGTCCACGATAATGTTCGGTTTCACGGTAATGTTCCGTTTCTGGTCCACGATAATGTTCTGTTTCGGTTTCACGGTAATGTTCTTTCTCTGGTCCACGATAATGTTCCGTATCTGGTCCACGGTAATGTTCTGTTTCTTTTTCACGGTAATGTTCTGTCTCTGGTCCACGGTAATTTTCGATCTCTGGTCCACGATAATGTTCGGTTTCACGGTAATTTTCCGGCTCTGGTCCACGATAATGTTGTGTTTCTGTTTCACGGTAATGTTCCATTTCTGGTCCACGATAATTTTGTGTTTCTGTTTCACGGTAATGTTCCGTTTCTGGTCCACGATAATGTTCTGTTTCGGTTTCATGGTAATGTTCTGTCTCTGGTCCACGATAATGTTCGGTTTCACGGTAATGTTCTGTCTCTGGTCCACAGTAATATTCTGTCTCTGGTCCACGATAATGTTCGATCTCTGGTCCACGATAATGTTCGGTTTCACGGTAATGTTCCGTCTCTGGTCCACGATAATGTTGTGTTTCTGTTTCACGATAATGTTCCGTTTCTGGTCCACGATAATGTTCCGTCTCTGGTCCACGATAATGTTGTTTTTCTGTTTCACGGTAATGTTCCGTTTCTGGTCCATGATAATGTTCTGTTTCATGGTAATGTTCTGTCTCTGGTCCATGGTAATATTCTGTCTCTGGTCCACGATAATGTTCCTTTTCTGGTCAACGATAATGTTCTGTTTAGGTTTCACGGTAATGTTGTGTCTCTGGTCCATGATAATGTTCCGTTTCTGGTTCACGATAATGTTCTGTCTCTGATCCACGATAATGTTCTGTCTCTGGTCCACGATAATGTTCCGTTTCTGGTCCACGATAATGTTCTGTTTCGGTTTCACGGTAATGTTCTGTCTCTGGTCCACGATAATGTTCCTTTTCTGGTCCACGATAATGTTCTGTTTTGGTTTCAAGGTAATGTTCTGTCTCTGGTCCACGGTAATGTTGTTTTTCTTTTTCACGGTAATGTTCCGTTTCTGGTTCACGATAATGTTCTGTTTCGGTTTCATGGTAATGTTCTGTGTCTGGTCCACGATAATGTTCGGTTTCACGGTAATGTTCCGTCTCTGGTCCACGGTAATGTTCCCTCTCTGGTCCACGATAATGTTGTGTTTCTGTTTCACGGTAATGTTCCGTTTCTGGTCCATGATAATGTTCTGTTTCATGGTAATGTTCTGTCTCTGGTCCATGGTAATGTTCTGTCTCTGGTCCACGGTAACGTTCGGTTTCAAGGTAAAGTTCGGTCTCTGGTCCACAGTAATGTTCTGTCTCTGGTCCACGGTAATGTTCGATCTCTGGTCCACGATAATGTTTGGTTTCACGGTAATGTTCCGTCTCTGGTCGACGATAATGTTGTGTTTCTAGTTCACGGTAATGTTCCGTTTCTGGTCCACGATAATTTTGTGTTTCTATTTCACTGTAATGTTCCGTTTCTGGTCCACGATAATGTTCCGTCTTTGGTCCACGATAATGTTCTGTCTCTGGTCCATGATAATGTTCCGTTTCTGGTCCACGATAATGTTCTGTTTCGGTTTCACGGTAATGTTCTGTCTCTGGTCCACGGTAATGTTCTGTGTCTGGTCCACGATAATGTTCGGTTTCACGGTAATGTTCCGTCTCTGGTCCACGATAATGTTCCGTCTCTGGTCCACGATAATGTTCCGTCTTTGGTCCACGATAATGTTCCGTTTCTGGTCCACGATAATGTTCTGTTTCGGTTTCACGGTAATGTTCTGTTTCCGTTTCACGGTAATGTTCTGTCTCTGGTCCACGGTAATGTTGCGTTTCTGTTTCACGGTAATGTTCTGTCTCTGGTTCACGGTAATGTTCTGTCTCTGGTCCACGCTAATGTTCTGTTTCTGTTTCACGGTAATGTTCCGTTTCTGGTCCACTATAATGTTGTGTTTCTGTTTCACGGTAATGTTCCGTTTCTGGTCCACGATAATGTTGTGTTTCTGTTTCACGGTAATGTTCCGTTTCTGGTCCACGATAATGTTCTGTTTCTGTTTCATGGTAATGTTTGGTGTCTGGTCCACGGTAATGTTCGGTTTCACGGTAATGTTCGGTCTCTGGTCCACGATAATGCTCGGTTTCACGATAATGTTCGGTTTCACGGTAATGTTCTGGTCCACGGTAATGTTCTGGTCCACGGTAATGTTCCGTCTCTGGTCGACAGTAATGTTCCGTCTCTGGTCCACGATAATGTTGTGTTTCTGTTTCACGGTAATGTTCCGTATCTGGTCCATGGTAATGTTTGGTTTCACGGTAATGTTCCATTTCTGGTCCACGGTAATGTTCTGTCTCTGGTCCACGATAATGTTCGATTTCTGGTCGACGATAATGTTCGGTTTCACGGTAATGTTCCGTCTCTGGTCCACGATAATGTTCGGTTTCACGGTAATGTTCCATTTCTGGTCCACGGTAATGTTCCGTCTCTGGTCCACGATAATGTTGTGTTTCTGTTTCACGGTAATGTTCCGTTTCTGGTCCACGATAATGTTCTGTTTTGGTTTCACGGTAATGTTCTGTCTCTGGTCCACGGTAATGTTCTGTCTCTGGTCCACGGTAATGTTCGGTTTCACGGTAATGTTCCGTCTCTGTTCCACGATAATGTTGTGTTTCTGTTTCACGGTAATGTTCCATTTCTGGTCCACGATAATTTTGTGTTTCTGGTCCACGATAATGTTCGGTTTCACGATAATGTTCCGTTTCTGGTCAACGATAATGTTCTGTTTAGGTTTCACGGTAATGTTCTGTCTCTGATCCATGATAATATTCCGTCTCTGGTCCACGATAATGTTCTGTCTCTGATCCACGATAATGTTCTGTCTCTGGTCCACGATAATGTTCTGTTTCTGGTCCACGATAATGTTCTGTTTCGGTTTCACGGTAATGTTCTGTCTCTGGTCCACGATAATGTTCCGTTTCTGGTCAACGATAATGTTCTGTTTTGGTTTCAAGGTAATGTTCCGTTTCTGGTC
Source organism: Leuresthes tenuis (assembly GCF_036924035.1). NCBI lineage: Eukaryota > Metazoa > Chordata > Actinopteri > Atheriniformes > Atherinopsidae > Leuresthes > Leuresthes tenuis. The sequence continues at coordinate 24,521,195 of NW_027325355.1, forward strand.
CACGGTAATGTTGTGTTTCTGTTTCACGGTAATGTTCCGTTTCTGGTCCACGATAATCTTCTGTTTCGGTTTCACGGTAATGTTCCGTTTCTGGTCCACGATAATGTTCTGTTTCTGTTTCACGGTAATGTTCCTTTTCTGGTCCATGATAATGATCTGTTTCACGATATGGTTCTGTCTCTGGTCCATGGTAATGTTCTGTCTCTGGTCCAGGGTAATGTTCGGTTTCAAGGTAAAGTTCGGTCTCTGGTCCACGGTAATATTCTGTCTCTGGTCCACGATAATGTTCCTTTTCTGGTCAACGATAATGTTCTGTTTAGGTTTCACGGTAATGTTGTGTCTCTGGTCCATGATAATGTTCCGTTTCTGGTTCACGATAATGTTCTGTCTCTGATCCACGATAATGTTCTGTCTCTGGTCCACGATAATGTTCCGTTTCTGGTCCACGATAATGTTCTGTTTCGGTTTCACGGTAATGTTCTGTCTCTGGTCCACGATAATGTTCCTTTTCTGGTCCACGATAATGTTCTGTTTTGGTTTCAAGGTAATGTTCTGTCTCTGGTCCACGGTAATGTTGTTTTTCTTTTTCACGGTAATGTTCCGTTTCTGGTTCACGATAATGTTCTGTTTCGGTTTCATGGTAATGTTCTGTGTCTGGTCCACGATAATGTTCGGTTTCACGGTAATGTTCCGTCTCTGGTCCACGGTAATGTTCCCTCTCTGGTCCACGATAATGTTGTGTTTCTGTTTCACGGTAATGTTCCGTTTCTGGTCCATGATAATGTTCTGTTTCATGGTAATGTTCTGTCTCTGGTCCATGGTAATGTTCTGTCTCTGGTCCACGGTAACGTTCGGTTTCAAGGTAAAGTTCGGTCTCTGGTCCACAGTAATGTTCTGTCTCTGGTCCACGGTAATGTTCGATCTCTGGTCCACGATAATGTTTGGTTTCACGGTAATGTTCCGTCTCTGGTCGACGATAATGTTGTGTTTCTAGTTCACGGTAATGTTCCGTTTCTGGTCCACGATAATTTTGTGTTTCTATTTCACGGTAATGTTCCGTTTCTGGTCCACGATAATGTTCCGTCTTTGGTCCACGATAATGTTCTGTCTCTGGTCCATGATAATGTTCCGTTTCTGGTCCACGATAATGTTCTGTTTCGGTTTCACGGTAATGTTCTGTCTCTGGTCCACGGTAATGTTCTGTGTCTGGTCCACGATAATGTTCGGTTTCACGGTAATGTTCCGTCTCTGGTCCACGATAATGTTCCGTCTCTGGTCCACGATAATATTCCGTCTTTGGTCCACGATAATGTTCCGTTTCTGGTCCACGATAATGTTCTGTTTCGGTTTCACGGTAATGTTCTGTTTCCGTTTCACGGTAATGTTCTGTCTCTGGTCCACGGTAATGTTGCGTTTCTGTTTCACGGTAATGTTCTGTCTCTGGTTCACGGTAATGTTCTGTCTCTGGTCCACGCTAATGTTCTGTTTCTGTTTCACGGTAATGTTCCGTTTCTGGTCCACTATAATGTTGTGTTTCTGTTTCACGGTAATGTTCCGTTTCTGGTCCACGATAATGTTGTGTTTCTGTTTCACGGTAATGTTCCGTTTCTGGTCCACGATAATGTTCTGTTTCTGTTTCATGGTAATGTTTGGTGTCTGGTCCACGGTAATGTTCGGTTTCACGGTAATGTTCGGTCTCTGGTCCACGATAATGCTCGGTTTCACGATAATGTTCGGTTTCACGGTAATGTTCTGGTCCACGGTAATGTTCTGGTCCACGGTAATGTTCCGTCTCTGGTCGACAGTAATGTTCCGTCTCTGGTCCACGATAATGTTGTGTTTCTGTTTCACGGTAATGTTCCGTATCTGGTCCATGGTAATGTTTGGTTTCACGGTAATGTTCCATTTCTGGTCCACGGTAATGTTCTGTCTCTGGTCCACGATAATGTTCGATTTCTGGTCGACGATAATGTTCGGTTTCACGGTAATGTTCCGTCTCTGGTCCACGATAATGTTCGGTTTCACGGTAATGTTCCATTTCTGGTCCACGGTAATGTTCCGTCTCTGGTCCACGATAATGTTGTGTTTCTGTTTCACGGTAATGTTCCGTTTCTGGTCCACGATAATGTTCTGTTTCGGTTTCACGGTAATGTTCTGTCTCTGGTCCACGGTAATGTTCTGTCTCTGGTCCACGGTAATGTTCGGTTTCACGGTAATGTTCCGTCTCTGTTCCACGATAATGTTGTGTTTCTGTTTCACGGTAATGTTCCATTTCTGGTCCACGATAATTTTGTGTTTCTGGTCCACGATAATGTTCGGTTTCACGATAATGTTCCGTTTCTGGTCAACGATAATGTTCTGTCTCTGGTCCATGATAATATTCCGTCTCTGGTCCACGATAATGTTCTGTCTCTGATCCACGATAATGTTCTGTCTCTGGTCCACGATAATGTTCCGTTTCTGGTCCACGATAATGTTCTGTTTCGGTTTCACGGTAATGTTCTGTCTCTGGTCCACGATAATGTTCTGTTTCTGGTCCACGATAATGTTCTGTTTTGGTTTCAAGGTAATATTCCGTTTCTGGTCCACGATAATGTTCTGTTTCGGTTTCATGGTAATGTTCTGTCTCTGGTCCACGATAATGTTCGGTTTCAAGGTAATGTTCGGTCTCTGGTCCACGGTAATGTTCTGTCTCTGGTCCACGGTAATGTTCTGTCTCTGGTCCACGGTAATATTCTGTCTCTGGTCCACGATAATGTTCGATCTCTGGTCCACGATAATGTTCGGTTTCACGGTAATGTTCCGTCTCTGGTCCACGATAATGTGTTTCTGTTTCACGTTAATGTTCCGTTTCTGGTCCATGATAATGTTCTGTTTCACGGTAATGTTCTGTCTCTGGTCCATGGTAATTTTCTGTTTCTGGTACACGGTAATGTTCGGTTTCAAGGTAATGTTCGGTCTCTGGTCCACGGTAATGTTCTGTCTCTGGTCCACGGTAATGTTCTGTCTCTGGTCCACGGTAATGTTTGATCTCTGGTCAACGATAATGTTCGGTTTCACGGTAATGTTCCGTCTCTGGTCCACGATAATGTTCTGTTTCGGTTTCACGGTAATGTTCCGTTTCTGGTCCACGATAATATTCTGTTTCGGTTTCACGGTAATGTTCCGTCTCTGGTCCACGGTAATGTTCCTTCTCTGGTCCACGATAATGTTCTGTCTCTGGTCCACGGTAATGTTCGATCTCTGGTCCACGATAATGTTCGGTTTCACGGTAATGTTCCGTTTCTGGTCCACGATAATTTTGTGTTTCTGTTTCACGATAATGTTCCGTTTCTGGTCCACGATAATGTTCTGTTTTGGTTTCATGGTAATGTTCTGTCTCTGGTCCACGGTAATGTTCTGTGTCTGGTCCACGATAATGTTCGGTTTCACGATAATGTTCCGTCTTTGGTCCACGATAATGTTCTGTTTTGGTTTCACGGTAATGTTCTGTTTCCATTTCACGGTAATGTTCTGTCTCTGGTCCACGGTAATGTTGTGATTCTGTTTCACGGTAATGTTCTGTCTCTTGTTCACGGTAATGTTCTGTCTCTGGTCCACGCTAATGTTCTGTTTCTGTTTCACGGTAATTTTCCGTTTCTGGTCCACGATAATGTTGTGTTTCTGTTTCACGGTAATGTTCTGTCTCTGGTCCACGCTAATGTTCTGTTTCTGTTTCACGGTAATGTTCCGTTTCTGGTCGACGATAATGTTGTGTTTCTGTTTCACGGTAATGTTCCGTCTCTGGTCCACGATAATGTTCGGTTTCACGATAATGTTCCGTTTCTGGTCCACGATAATGTTCCGTCTCTGGTCCACGATAATGTTGTTTTTCTTTTTCACGGTAATGTTCCGTTTCTGGTCCATGATAATGTTCTGTTTAATGGTAATGTTCTGTCTCTGGTCCATGGCAATATTCTGTCTCTGGTCCACGGTAATGTTCGGTTTCAAGGTAAAGTTCGGTCTCTGGTCCACAGTAATGTTCTGTCTCTGGTCCACGGTAATGTTCTGTCTCTGGTCCACGGAAATGTTCTGTCTCTGGTCCACGGAAATGTTCTGTCTCTGGTCCACGATAATGTTCGATCTCTGGTCCACGATAATGTTCGGTTTCACGGTAATGTTCCGTCTCTGGTCCACGATAATGTGTTTCTGTTTCACGTTAATGTTCCGTTTCTGGTCCATGATAATGTTCTGTTTCACGGTAATGTTCTGTCTCTGGTCCATGGTAATTTTCTGTTTCTGGTACACGGTAATGTTCGGTTTCAAGGTAATGTTCGGTCTCTGGTCCACGGTAATGTTCTGTCTCTGGTCCACGGTAATGTTCTGTCTCTGGTCCACGGTAATGTTTGATCTCTGGTCAACGATAATGTTCGGTTTCACGGTAATGTTCCGTCTCTGGTCCACGATAATGTTCTGTTTCGGTTTCACGGTAATGTTCCGTTTCTGGTCCACGATAATATTCTGTTTCGGTTTCACGGTAATGTTCCGTCTCTGGTCCACGGTAATGTTCCTTCTCTGGTCCACGATAATGTTCTGTCTCTGGTCCGCGGTAATGTTCGATCTCTGGTCCACGATAATGTTCGGTTTCACGGTAATGTTCCGTCTCTGGTCCACGATAATGTTCTGTTTCTGTTTCACGGTAATGTTCCGTTTCTGGTCCACGATAATTTTGTGTTTCTGTTTCACGATAATGTTCCGTTTCTGGTCCACGATAATGTTCTGTTTTGGTTTCATGGTAATGTTCTGTCTCTGGTCCACGGTAATGTTCTGTGTCTGGTCCACGATAATGTTCGGTTTCACGATAATGTTCCGTCTTTGGTCCACGATAATGTTCTGTTTTGGTTTCACGGTAATGTTCTGTTTCCATTTCACGGTAATGTTCTGTCTCTGGTCCACGGTAATGTTGTGATTCTGTTTCACGGTAATGTTCTGTCTCTTGTTCACGGTAATGTTCTGTCTCTGGTCCACGCTAATGTTCTGTTTCTGTTTCACGGTAATTTTCCGTTTCTGGTCCACGATAATGTTGTGTTTCTGTTTCACGGTAATGTTCTGTCTCTGGTCCACGCTAATGTTCTGTTTCTGTTTCACGGTAATGTTCCTTTTCTGGTCGACGATAATGTTGTGTTTCTGTTTCACGGTAATGTTCCGTCTCTGGTCCACGATAATGTTCGGTTTCACGATAATGTTCCGTTTCTGGTCCACGATAATGTTCCGTCTCTGGTCCACGATAATGTTGTTTTTCTTTTTCACGGTAATGTTCCGTTTCTGGTCCATGATAATGTTATGTTTCATGGTAATGTTCTATCTCTGGTCCATGGCAATATTCTGTCTCTGGTCCACGGTAATGTTCGGTTTCAAGGTAAAGTTCGGTCTCTGGTCCACAGTAATGTTCTGTCTCTGGTCCACGGTAATGTTCTGTCTCTGGTCCACGGAAATGTTCTGTCTCTGGTCCACGGAAATGTTCTGTCTCTGGTCCACGGTAATGTTCTGTCTCTGGTCCACGGTAATGTTCGATCTCTGGTCCACGATAATGTTCGGTTTCACGGTAATGTTCCGTCTCTGGTCCACGATAATTTTGTGTTTCTGTTTCACGGTAATGTTCCGTTTCTGGTCCACGATAATGTTCTGTTTCGGTTTCACGGTAATGTTCTGTCTCTGGTCCACGGTAATGTTCTGTGTCTGGTCCACGATAATGTTCGGTTTCACGGTAATGTTCCGTTTCTGGTCCACGATGATGTTCTGTTTCGGTTTCACGGTAATGTTCTTTCTCTGCTCCACGATAATGTTCCGTATCTGGTCCACGATAATGTTCGGTTTCACGGTAATGTTCCGTCTCTGGTCCACGATAATGTTGTTTCTGTTTCACGGTAATGTTCCGTTTCTGGTCCACGATAATGTTCTGTTTCGGTTTCACGGTAATGTTCTGTCTCTGGTTAACGGTAATGTTCTGTCTCTGGTCCACGGTAATGTTCGGTTTCACGGTAATGTTCCGTCTCTGTTCCACAATAATGTTGTGTTTCTGTTTCACGGTAATGTTCCGTTTCTGGTCCATGATAATGTTCTGTTTCATGGTAATGTTCTGTCTCTGGTCCATGGTAATATTCTGTCTCTGGTCCACGATAATGTTCCTTTTCTGGTCAACGATAATGTTCTGTTTAGGTTTCACGGTAATGTTGTGTCTCTGGTCCATGATAATGTTCCGTTTCTGGTCCACGATAATGTTCTGTCTCTGATCCACGATAATGTTCTGTCTCTGGTCCACGATAATGTTCCGTATCTGGTCCACGATAATGTTCTGTTTCGGTTTCACGGTAATGTTCTCTCTCTGGTCCACGATAATGTTCCTTTTCTGGTCCACGATAATGTTCTGTTTTGGTTTCAAGGTAATGTTCTGTCTCTGGTCCACGGTAATGTTGTTTTTCTTTTTCACGGTAATGTTCCGTTTCTGGTTCACGATAATGTTCTGTTTCGGTTTCATGGTAATGTTCTGTGTCTGGTCCACGATAATGTTCGGTTTCACGGTAATGTTCCGTCTCTGGTCCACGGTAATGTTCCCTCTCTGGTCCACGATAATGTTGTGTTTCTGTTTCACGGTAATGTTCCGTTTCTGGTCCATGATAATGTTCTGTTTCATGGTAATGTTCTGTCTCTGGTCCATGGTAATGTTCTGTCTCTGGTCCACGGTAACGTTCGGTTTCAAGGTAAAGTTCGGTCTCTGGTCCACAGTAATGTTCTGTCTCTGGTCCACGGTAATGTTCGATCTCTGGTCCACGATAATGTTTGGTTTCACGGTAATGTTCCGTCTCTGGTCGACGATAATGTTGTGTTTCTAGTTCACGGTAATGTTCCGTTTCTGGTCCACGATAATTTTGTGTTTCTATTTCACGGTAATGTTCCGTTTCTGGTCCACGATAATGTTCCGTCTTTGGTCCACGATAATGTTCTGTCTCTGGTCCATGATAATGTTCCGTTTCTGGTCCACGATAATGTTCTGTTTCGGTTTCACGGTAATGTTCTGTCTCTGGTCCACGGTAATGTTCTGTGTCTGGTCCACGATAATGTTCGGTTTCACGGTAATGTTCCGTCTCTGGTCCACGATAATGTTCCGTCTCTGGTCCACGATAATGTTCCTTCTTTGGTCCACGATAATGTTCCGTTTCTGGTCCACGATAATGTTCTGTTTCGGTTTCACGGTAATGTTCTGTTTCCGTTTCACGGTAATGTTCTGTCTCTGGTCCACGGTAATGTTGCGTTTCTGTTTCACGGTAATGTTCTGTCTCTGGTTCACGGTAATGTTCTGTCTCTGGTCCACGCTAATGTTCTGTTTCTGTTTCACGGTAATGTTCCGTTTCTGGTCCACTATAATGTTGTGTTTCTGTTTCACGGTAATGTTCCGTTTCTGGTCCACCATAATGTTGTGTTTCTGTTTCACGGTAATGTTCCGTTTTTGGTCCACGATAATGTTCTGTTTCTGTTTCATGGTAATGTTTGGTGTCTGGTCCACGGTAATGTTCGGTTTCACGGTAATGTTCGGTCTCTGGTCCACGATAATGCTCGGTTTCACGATAATGTTCGGTTTCACGGTAATGTTCTGGTCCACGGTAATGTTCTGGTCCACGGTAATGTTCCGTCTCTGGTCGACAGTAATGTTCCGTCTCTGGTCCACGATAATGTTGTGTTTCTGTTTCACGGTAATGTTCCGTATCTGGTCCATGGTAATGTTTGGTTTCACGGTAATGTTCCATTTCTGGTCCACGGTAATGTTCTGTCTCTGGTCCACGATAATGTTCGATTTCTGGTCGACGATAATGTTCGGTTTCACGGTAATGTTCCGTCTCTGGTCCACGATAATGTTCGGTTTCACGGTAATGTTCCATTTCTGGTCCACGGTAATGTTCCGTCTCTGGTCCACGATAATGTTGTGTTTCTGTTTCACGGTAATGTTCCGTTTCTGGTCCACGATAATGTTCTGTTTCGGTTTCACGGTAATGTTCTGTCTCTGGTCCACGGTAATGTTCTGTCTCTGGTCCACGGTAATGTTCGGTTTCACGGTAATGTTCTGTCTCTGGTCCACGATAATGTTCTGTTTCTGGTCCACGATAATGTTCTGTTTTGGTTTCAAGGTAATGTTCCGTTTCTGGTCCACGGTAATGTTGTGTTTCTGTTTCACGGTAATGTTCCGTTTCTGGTCCACGATAATCTTCTGTTTCGGTTTCACGGTAATGTTCCGTTTCTGGTCCACGATAATGTTCTGTTTCTGTTTCACGGTAATGTTCCTTTTCTGGTCCATGATAATGATCTGTTTCACGATATGGTTCTGTCTCTGGTCCATGGTAATGTTCTGTCTCTTGTCCAGGGTAATGTTCGGTTTCAAGGTAAAGTTCGGTCTCTGGTCCACGGTAATGTTCTGTCTCTGGTCCACGGTAATGTTCTGTCTCTGGTCCACGGTAATTTTCGATCTCTGGTCCACGATAATGTTCGGTTTCACGGTAATGTTCCGTGTCTGGTCCACGATAATGTTCTATTTCGGTTTCACGGTAATGTTCCGTTTCTGGTCCACGATAATGTTCTGTTTCGGTTTCATGGTAATGTTCTGTCTCTGGTCCACGATAATGTTCGGTTTCAAGGTAATGTTCGGTCTCTGGTCCACGGTAATGTTCTGTCTCTGGTCCACGCTAATGTTCTGTTTCTGTTTCACGGTAATGTTCCGTTTCTGGTCCACGATAATGTTGTGTTTCTGTTTCACGGTAATGTTCTGTCTCTGGTCCACGCTAATGTTCTGTTTCTGTTTCACGGTAATGTTCCGTTTCTGGTCGACGATAATGTTGTGTTTCTGTTTCACGGTAATGTTCCGTCTCTGGTCCACGATAATGTTCGGTTTCACGATAATGTTCCGTTTCTGGTCCACGATAATGTTCCGTCTCTGGTCCACGATAATGTTGTTTTTCTTTTTCACGGTAATGTTCCGTTTCTGGTCCATGATAATGTTCTGTTTCATGGTAATGTTCTGTCTCTGGTCCATGGCAATATTCTGTCTCTGGTCCACGGTAATGTTCGGTTTCAAGGTAAAGTTCGGTCTCTGGTCCACAGTAATGTTCTGTCTCTGGTCCACGGTAATGTTCTGTCTCTGGTCCACGGAAATGTTCTGTCTCTGGTCCACGGAAATGTTCTGTCTCTGGTCCACGGTAATGTTCTGTCTCTGGTCCACGGTAATGTTCGATCTCTGGTCCACGATAATGTTCGGTTTCACGGTAATGTTCCGTCTCTGGTCCACGATAATTTTGTGTTTCTGTTTCACGGTAATGTTCCGTTTCTGGTCCACGATAATGTTCTGTCTCTGGTCCACGGTAATGTTCTGTGTCTGGTCCACGATAATGTTCGGTTTCACGGTAATGTTCCGTTTCTGGTCCACGATGATGTTCTGTTTCGGTTTCACGGTAATGTTCTTTCTCTGCTCCACGATAATGTTCCGTATCTGGTCCACGATAATGTTCGGTTTCACGGTAATGTTCCGTCTCTGGTCCACGATAATGTTGTTTCTGTTTCACGGTAATGTTCCGTTTCTGGTCCACGATAATGTTCTGTTTCGGTTTCACAGTAATGTTCTGTCTCTGGTTAACGGTAATCTTCTGTCTCTGGTCCACGGTAATGTTCGGTTTCACGGTAATGTTCCGTCTCTGTTCCACAATAATGTTGTGTTTCTGTTTCACGGTAATGTTCCATTTCTGGTCCACGATAATTTTGTGTTTCTGGTCCACGATAATGTTCGGTTTCACGATAATGTTCCGTTTCTGGTCAACGATAATGTTCTGTTTAGGTTTCACGGTAATGTTCTGTCTCTGGTCCATGATAATATTCCGTCTCTGGTCCACGATAATGTTCTGTCTCTCATCCACGATAATGTTCTGTCTCTGGTCCACGATAATGTTCCGTTTCTGGTCCACGATAATGTTCTGTTTCGGTTTCACGGTAATGTTCTGTCTCTGGTCCACGATAATGTTCCGTTTCTGGTCCACGATAATGTTCTGTTTTGGTTTCAAGGTAATGTTCTGTCTCTGGTCCACGGTAATGTTGCGTTTCTGTTTCACGGTAATGTTCCGTTTCTGGTCCACGATAATCTTCTGTTTCGGTTTCACGGTAATGTTCCGTTTCTGGTCCACGATAATGTTCTGTTTCTGTTTCACGGTAATGTTCCGTTTCTGGTCCATGATAATGTTCTGTTTCACGGTAATGTTCTGTCTCTGGTCCATGGTAATGTTCTGTCTCTGGTCCAGGGTAATGTTCGGTTTCAAGGTAAAGTTCGGTCTCTGGTCCACGGTAATGTTCTGTCTCTGGTCCATGGTAATTTTCGGTTTCAAGGTAATGTTCGGTCTCTGGTCCACGGTAATGTTCTGTCTCTGGTCCACGGTAATGTTCTGTCTCTGGTCCACGATAATGTTCGATCTCTGGTCCACGATAATGTTCGGTTTCACGGTAATGTTCCGTCTCTGGTCCACGATAATGTTCTGTTTCTGTATCACGGTAATGTTCCGTTTCTGGTCCACGATAATTTTTTGTTTCTGTTTCACGGTAATGTTCCGTTTCTGGTCCACGATAATGTTCGGTTTCACGGTAATGTTCTGTCTCTGGTCCACGATAATGTTCGGTTTCACGGTAATGTTCTGTCTCTGGTCCACGATAATGTTCGGTTTCACGGTAATGTTCTGTCTCTGGTCCACGATAATGTTCCGTCTTTGGTCCACGATAATGTTCTGTTTCTGTTTCATGGTAATGTTCCGTTTCTGGTCCACGATAATTTTGTGTTTCTGTTTCACGGTAATGTTCCGTTTCTGGTCCACGATAATGTTCTGTTTTGGTTTCACGGTAATGTTCTGTTTCCGTTTCACGGTAATGTTCTGTCTCTGGTCCACGGTAATGTTGTGTTTCTGTTTCACGGTAATGTTCCGTCTCTGGTCCACCATAATGTTCGGTTTCACGATAATGTTCCGTTTCTGATCCACGATAATGTTCCGTCTCTGGTCCACGATAATGTTGTTTTTCTGTTTCACGGTAATGTTCCGTTTCTGGTCCATGATAATGTTCTGTTTCATGGTAATGTTCTGTCTCTGGTCCATGGTAATATTCTGTCTCTTGTCCAGGGTAATGTTCGGTTTCAAGGTAAAGTTCGGTCTCTGGTCCACGGTAATGTTCTGTCTCTGGTCCACGGTAATGTTCTGTCTCTGGTCCACGGTAATTTTCGATCTCTGGTCCACGATAATGTTCGGTTTCACGGTAATGTTCCGTGTCTGGTCCACGATAATGTTCTATTTCGGTTTCACGGTAATGTTCCGTTTCTGGTCCACGATAATGTTCTGTTTCGGTTTCATGGTAATGTTCTGTCTCTGGTCCACGATAATGTTCGGTTTCAAGGTAATGTTCGGTCTCTGGTCCACGGTAATGTTCTGTCTCTGGTCCACGCTAATGTTCTGTTTCTGTTTCACGGTAATGTTCTGTCTCTGGTCCACGCTAATGTTCTGTTTCTGTTTCACGGTAATGTTCCGTTTCTGGTCGACGATAATGTTGTGTTTCTGTTTCACGGTAATGTTCCGTCTCTGGTCCACGATAATGTTCGGTTTCAAGGTAATGTTCGGTCTCTGGTCCACGGTAATGTTCCGTTTCTGGTCCACGATAATGTTGTGTTTCTGTTTCACGGTAATGTTCTGTCTCTGGTCCACGCTAATGTTCTGTTTCTGTTTCACGGTAATGTTCCGTTTCTGGTCGACGATAATGTTGTGTTTCTGTTTCACGGTAATGTTCCGTCTCTGGTCCACGATAATGTTCGGTTTCACGATAATGTTCCGTTTCTGGTCCACGATAATGTTCCGTCTCTGGTCCACGATAATGTTGTTTTTCTTTTTCACGGTAATGTTCCGTTTCTGGTCCATGATAATGTTCTGTTTCATGGTAATGTTCTGTCTCTGGTCCATGGCAATATTCTGTCTCTGGTCCACGGTAATGTTCGGTTTCAAGGTAAAGTTCGGTCTCTGGTCCACAGTAATGTTCTGTCTCTGGTCCACGGTAATGTTCTGTCTCTGGTCCACGGAAATGTTCTGTCTCTGGTCCACGGAAATGTTCTGTCTCTGGTCCACGGTAATGTTCTGTCTCTGGTCCACGGTAATGTTCGATCTCTGGTCCACGATAATGTTCGGTTTCACGGTAATGTTCCGTCTCTGGTCCACGATAATTTTGTGTTTCTGTTTCACGGTAATGTTCCGTTTCTGGTCCACGATAATGTTCTGTCTCTGGTCCACGGTAATGTTCTGTGTCTGGTCCACGATAATGTTCGGTTTCACGGTAATGTTCCGTTTCTGGTCCACGATGATGTTCTGTTTCGGTTTCACGGTAATGTTCTTTCTCTGCTCCACGATAATGTTCCGTATCTGGTCCACGATAATGTTCGGTTTCACGGTAATGTTCCGTCTCTGGTCCACGATAATGTTGTTTCTGTTTCACGGTAATGTTCCGTTTCTGGTCCACGATAATGTTCTGTTTCGGTTTCACAGTAATGTTCTGTCTCTGGTTAACGGTAATCTTCTGTCTCTGGTCCACGGTAATGTTCGGTTTCACGGTAATGTTCCGTCTCTGTTCCACAATAATGTTGTGTTTCTGTTTCACGGTAATGTTCCATTTCTGGTCCACGATAATTTTGTGTTTCTGGTCCACGATAATGTTCGGTTTCACGATAATGTTCCGTTTCTGGTCAACGATAATGTTCTGTTTAGGTTTCACGGTAATGTTCTGTCTCTGGTCCATGATAATATTCCGTCTCTGGTCCACGATAATGTTCTGTCTCTCATCCACGATAATGTTCTGTCTCTGGTCCACGATAATGTTCCGTTTCTGGTCCACGATAATGTTCTGTTTCGGTTTCACGGTAATGTTCTGTCTCTGGTCCACGATAATGTTCCGTTTCTGGTCCACGATAATGTTCTGTTTTGGTTTCAAGGTAATGTTCTGTCTCTGGTCCACGGTAATGTTGCGTTTCTGTTTCACGGTAATGTTCCGTTTCTGGTCCACGATAATCTTCTGTTTCGGTTTCACGGTAATGTTCCGTTTCTGGTCCACGATAATGTTCTGTTTCTGTTTCACGGTAATGTTCCGTTTCTGGTCCATGATAATGTTCTGTTTCACGGTAATGTTCTGTCTCTGGTCCATGGTAATGTTCTGTCTCTGGTCCAGGGTAATGTTCGGTTTCAAGGTAAAGTTCGGTCTCTGGTCCACGGTAATGTTCTGTCTCTGGTCCATGGTAATTTTCGGTTTCAAGGTAATGTTCGGTCTCTGGTCCACGGTAATGTTCTGTCTCTGGTCCACGGTAATGTTCTGTCTCTGGTCCACGATAATGTTCGATCTCTGGTCCACGATAATGTTCGGTTTCACGGTAATGTTCCGTCTCTGGTCCACGATAATGTTCTGTTTCTGTATCACGGTAATGTTCCGTTTCTGGTCCACGATAATTTTTTGTTTCTGTTTCACGGTAATGTTCCGTTTCTGGTCCACGATAATGTTCGGTTTCACGGTAATGTTCTGTCTCTGGTCCACGATAATGTTCGGTTTCACGGTAATGTTCTGTCTCTGGTCCACGATAATGTTCGGTTTCACGGTAATGTTCTGTCTCTGGTCCACGATAATGTTCCGTCTTTGGTCCACGATAATGTTCTGTTTCTGTTTCATGGTAATGTTCCGTTTCTGGTCCACGATAATTTTGTGTTTCTGTTTCACGGTAATGTTCCGTTTCTGGTCCACGATAATGTTCTGTTTTGGTTTCACGGTAATGTTCTGTTTCCGTTTCACGGTAATGTTCTGTCTCTGGTCCACGGTAATGTTGTGTTTCTGTTTCACGGTAATGTTCCGTCTCTGGTCCACCATAATGTTCGGTTTCACGATAATGTTCCGTTTCTGATCCACGATAATGTTCCGTCTCTGGTCCACGATAATGTTGTTTTTCTGTTTCACGGTAATGTTCCGTTTCTGGTCCATGATAATGTTCTGTTTCATGGTAATGTTCTGTCTCTGGTCCATGGTAATATTCTGTCTCTGGTCCACGGTAATGTTCGGTTTCAAGGTAAAGTTCGGTCTCTGGTCCACAGTAATGTTCTGTCTCTGGTCCACGGTAATGTTCTGTCTCTGGTCCACGGAAATGTTCTGTCTCTGGTCCACGGAAATGTTCTATCTCCTGTCCACGGTAATGTTCTGTCTCTGGTCCACGGTAATGTTCGATCTCTGGTCCACGATAATGTTCGGTTTCACGGTAATGTTCCGTCTCTGGTCCACGATAATTTTGTGTTTCTGTTTCACGGTAATGTTCCGTTTCTGGTCCACGATAATGTTCTGTTTCGGTTTCACGGTAATGTTCTGTCTCTGGTCCACGGTAATGTTCTGTGTCTGGTCCACGATAATGTTCGGTTTCACGGTAATGTTCCGTTTCTGGTCCACGATAATGTTCTGTTTCGGTTTCACGGTAATGTTCTTTCTCTGGTCCACGATAATGTTCCGTATCTGGTCCACGGTAATGTTCTGTTTCTTTTTCACGGTAATGTTCTGTCTCTGGTCCACGGTAATGTTCTGTCTCTGGTCCACGGTAATTTTCGATCTCTGGTCCACGATAATGTTCGGTTTCACGGTAATTTTCCGGCTCTGGTCCACGATAATGTTGTGTTTCTGTTTCACGGTAATGTTCCATTTCTGGTCCACGATAATTTTGTGTTTCTGTTTCACGGTAATGTTCCGTTTCTGGTCAACGATAATGTTCTGTTTCGGTTTCATGGTAATGTTCTGTCTCTGGTCCACGATAATGTTCGGTTTCAAGGTAATGTTCGGTCTCTGGTCCACGGTAATGTTCTGTCTCTGGTCCACGGTAATGTTCTGTCTCTGGTCCACGGTAATATTCTGTCTCTGGTCCACGATAATGTTCGATCTCTGGTCCACGATAATGTTCGGTTTCACGGTAATGTTCCGTCTCTGGTCCACGATAATGTGTTTCTGTTTCACGTTAATGTTCCGTTTCTGGTCCATGATAATGTTCTGTTTCACGGTAATGTTCTGTCTCTGGTCCATGGTAATTTTCTGTTTCTGGTACACGGTAATGTTCGGTTTCAAGGTAATGTTCGGTCTCTGGTCCACGGTAATGTTCTGTCTCTGGTCCACGGTAATGTTCTGTCTCTGGTCCACGGTAATGTTTGATCTCTGGTCAACGATAATGTTCGGTTTCACGGTAATGTTCCGTCTCTGGTCCACGATAATGTTCTGTTTCGGTTTCACGGTAATGTTCCGTTTCTGGTCCACGATAATATTCTGTTTCGGTTTCACGGTAATGTTCCGTCTCTGGTCCACGGTAATGTTCCTTCTCTGGTCCACATAATGTTCTGTCTCTGGTCCACGGTAATGTTCGATCTCTGGTCCACGATAATGTTCGGTTTCACGGTAATGTTCCGTCTCTGGTCCACGATAATGTTCTGTTTCTGTTTCACGGTAATGTTCCGTTTCTGGTCCACGATAATTTTGTGTTTCTGTTTCACGATAATGTTCCGTTTCTGGTCCACGATAATGTTCTGTTTTGGTTTCATGGTAATGTTCTGTCTCTGGTCCACGGTAATGTTCTGTCTCTGGTCCACGATAATGTTCTGTTTTGGTTTCACGGTAATGTTCTGTTTCCATTTCACGGTAATGTTCTGTCTCTGGTCCACGGTAATGTTCTGTCTCTGGTCCACGGTAATGTTCTGTCTCTGGTCCACGGTAATTTTCGATCTCTGGTCCACGATAATGTTCGGTTTCACGGTAATGTTCCGTGTCTGGTCCACGATAATGTTCTATTTCGGTTTCACGGTAATGTTCCGTTTCTGGTCCACGATAATGTTCTGTTTCGGTTTCATGGTAATGTTCTGTCTCTGGTCCACGATAATGTTCGGTTTCAAGGTAATGTTCGGTCTCTGGTCCACGGTAATGTTCTGTCTCTGGTCCACGGTAATGTTCTGTCTCTGGTCCACGGTAATATTCTGTCTCTGGTCCACGATAATGTTCGGTTTCACGGTAATGTTCCGTTTCTGGTCCACGATGATGTTCTGTTTCGGTTTCACGGTAATGTTCTTTCTCTGCTCCACGATAATGTTCCGTATCTGGTCCACGATAATGTTCGGTTTCACGGTAATGTTCCGTCTCTGGTCCACGATAATGTTGTTTCTGTTTCATGGTAATGTTCCGTTTCTGGTCCACGATAATGTTCTGTTTCGGTTTCACGGTAATGTTCTGTCTCTGGTTAACGGTAATATTCTGTCTCTGGTCCACGATAATGTTCGGTTTCACGATAATGTTCCGTTTCTGGTCAACGATAATGTTCTGTTTAGGTTTCACGGTAATGTTCTGTCTCTGGTCCATGATAATATTCCGTCTCTGGTCCACGATAATGTTCTGTCTCTGATCCACGATAATGTTCTGTCTCTGGTCCACGATAATGTTCCGTTTCTGGTCCACGATAATGTTCTGTTTCGGTTTCACGGTAATGTTCTGTCTCTGGTCCACGATAATGTTCCGTTTCTGGTCCACGATAATGTTCTGTTTTGGTTTCAAGGTAATGTTCTGTCTCTGGTCCACGGTAATGTTGCGTTTCTGTTTCACGGTAATGTTCCGTTTCTGGTCCACGATAATCTTCTGTTTCTGTTTCACGGTAATGTTCCGTTTCTGGTCCACGATAATGTTCTGTTTCTGTTTCACGGTAATGTTCCGTTTCTGGTCCATGATAATGTTCTGTTTCACGGTAATGTTCTTACTCTGGTCCATGGTAATGTTCTGTCTCTGGTCCAGGGTAATGTTCGGTTTCAAGGTAAAGTTCTGTCTCTGTTCCACGGTAATGTTCTGTCTCTGGTCCACGGTAATTTTCGGTTTCAAGGTAATGTTCGGTCTCTGGTCCACGGTAATGTTCTGTCTCTGGTCCACGGTAATGTTCTGTCTCTGGTCCACGGTAATGTTCTGTCTCTGGTCCACGATAATGTTCGATCTCTGGTCCACGATAATGTTCGGTTTCACGGTAATGTTCCGTCTCTGGTCCACGATAATGTTCTGTTTCTGTATCACGGTAATGTTCCGTTTCTGGTCCACGATAATTTTTTGTTTCTGTTTCACGGTAATGTTCCGTTCCTGGTCCACGATAATGTTCGGTTTCATGGTAATGTTCTGTCTCTGGTCCACGGTAATGTTCTGTCTCTGGTCCACGATAATGTTCTGTTTTGGTTTCACGGTAATGTTCTGTTTCCGTTTCACGGTAATGTTCTGTCTCTGGTCCACGGTAATGTTGTGTTTCTGTTTCAAGGTAATGTTCCGTCTCTGGTCCACCATAATGTTCGGTTTCACGATAATGTTCCGTTTCTGGTCCACGATAATGTTCCGTCTCTGGTTCACGATAATGTTGTTTTTCTGTTTCACGGTAATGTTCCGTTTCTGGTCCATGATAATGTTCTGTTTCATGGTAATGTTCTGTCTCTGGTCCATGGTAATATTCTGTCTCTGGTCCACGGTAATGTTCGGTTTCAAGGTAAAGTTCGGTCTCTGGTCCACAGTAATGTTCTGTCTCTGGTCCATGGTAATGTTCTGTCTCTGGTCCACGGAAATGTTCTGTCTCTGGTCCACGGAAATGTTCTATCTCCTGTCCACGGTAATGTTCTGTCTCTGGTCCACGGTAATGTTCGATCTCTGGTCCACGATAATGTTCGGTTTCACGGTAATGTTCCGTCTCTGGTCCACGATAATTTTGTGTTTCTGTTTCACGGTAATGTTCCGTTTCTGGTCCACGATAATGTTCTGTTTCGGTTTCACGGTAATGTTCTGTCTCTGGTCCACGGTAATGTTCTGTGTCTGGTCCACGATAATGTTCGGTTTCACGGTAATGTTCCGTTTCTGGTCCACGATAATGTTCTGTTTCGGTTTCACGGTAATGTTCTTTCTCTGGTCCACGATAATGTTCCGTATCTGGTCCACGGTAATGTTCTGTTTCTTTTTCACGGTAATGTTCTGTCTCTGGTCCACGGTAATTTTCGATCTCTGGTCCACGATAATGTTCGGTTTCACGGTAATTTTCCGGCTCTGGTCCACGATAATGTGTTTCTGTTTCACGGTAATGTTCCGTTTCTGGTCCATGATAATGTTCTGTTTCATGGTAATGTTCTGTCTCTGGTCCATGGTAATATTCTGTCTCTGGTCCACGATAATGTTCCGTTTCTGGTCAACGATAATGTTCTGTTTAGGTTTCACGGTAATGTTGTGTCTCTGGTCCATGATAATGTTCCGTTTCTGGTCCACGATAATGTTCTGTCTCTGATCCATGATAATGTTCTGTCTCTGGTCCACGATAATGTTCCGTTTCTGGTCCACGATAATGTTCTGTTTCGGTTTCACGGTAATGTCCTGTCTCTGGTCCACGATAATGTTCCTTTTCTGGTCCACGATAATGTTCTGTTTTGGTTTCAAGGTAATGTTCTGTCTCTGGTCCACGGTAATGTTGTTTTTCTTTTTCACGGTAATGTTCCGTTTCTGGTTCACGATAATGTTCTGTTTCGGTTTCATGGTAATGTTCTGTGTCTGGTCCACGATAATGTTCGGTTTCACGGTAATGTTCCGTCTCTGGTCCACGGTAATGTTCCTTCTCTGGTCCACGATAATGTTGTGTTTCTGTTTCACGGTAATGTTCCGTTTCTGGTCCATGATAATGTTCTGTTTCATGGTAATGTTCTGTCTCTGGTCCATGGTAATGTTCTGTCTCTGGTCCACGGTAACGTTCGGTTTCAAGGTAAAGTTCGGTCTCTGGTCCACAGTAATGTTCTGTCTCTGGTCCACGGTAATGTTCTGTCTCTGGTCCACGGTAATGTTCGATCTCTGGTCCACGATAATGTTTGGTTTCACGGTAATGTTCCGTCTCTGGTCGACGATAATGCTGTGTTTCTAGTTCACGGTAATGTTCCGTTTCTGGTCCACGATAATTTTGTGTTTCTATTTCACGGTAATGTTCCGTTTCTGGTCCACGATAATGTTCCGTCTTTGGTCCACGATAATGTTCTGTCTCTGGTCCATGATAATGTTCCGTTTCTGGTCCACGATAATGTTCTGTTTCGGTTTCGCGGTAATGTTCTGTCTCTGGTCCACGGTAATGTTCTGTGTCTGGTCCACGATAATGTTCGGTTTCACGGTAATGTTCCGTCTCTGGTCCACGATAATGTTCCGTCTCTGGTCCACGATAATGTTCCGTCTTTGGTCCACGATAATGTTCCGTTTCTGGTCCACGATAATGTTCTGTTTCGGTTTCACGGTAATGTTCTGTCTCTGGTCCATGGTAATATTCTGTCTCTGGTCCACGGTAATGTTCGGTTTCAAGGTAAAGTTCGGTCTCTGGTCCACAGTAATGTTCTGTCTCTGGTCCACGGTAATGTTCTGTCTCTGGTCCACGGAAATGTTCTGTCTCTGGTCCACGGAAATGTTCTATCTCCTGTCCACGGTAATGTTCTGTCTCTGGTCCACGGAAATGTTCTGTCTCTGGTCCACGGAAATGTTCTATCTCCTGTCCACGGTAATGTTCTGTCTCTGGTCCACGGTAATGTTCGATCTCTGGTCCACGATAATGTTCGGTTTCACGGTAATGTTCCGTCTCTGGTCCACGATAATTTTGTGTTTCTGTTTCACGGTAATGTTCCGTTTCTGGTCCACGATAATGTTCTGTTTCGGTTTCACGGTAATGTTCTGTCTCTGGTCCACGATAATGTTCTGTGTCTGGTCCACGATAATGTTCGGTTTCACGGTAATGTTCCGTTTCTGGTCCACGATAATGTTCTGTTTCGGTTTCACGGTAATGTTCTTTCTCTGGTCCACGATAATGTTCCGTATCTGGTCCACGGTAATGTTCTGTTTCTTTTTCACGGTAATGTTCTGTCTCTGGTCCACGGTAATTTTCGATCTCTGGTCCACGATAATGTTCGGTTTCACGGTAATTTTCCGGCTCTGGTCCACGATAATGTTGTGTTTCTGTTTCACGGTAATGTTCCATTTCTGGTCCACGATAATTTTGTGTTTCTGTTTCACGGTAATGTTCCGTTTCTGGTCCACGATAATGTTCTGTTTAGGTTTCATGGTAATGTTCTGTCTCTGGTCCACGATAATGTTCGGTTTCAAGGTAATGTTCGGTCTCTGGTCCACGGTAATGTTCTGTCTCTTGTCCACGGTAATGTTCTGTCTCTGGTCCACGGTAATATTCTGTCTCTGGTCCACGATAATGTTCGATCTCTGGTCCACGATAATGTTCGGTTTCACGGTAATGTTCCGTCTCTGGTCCACGATAATGTTGTGTTTCTGTTTCACGATAATGTTCCGTTTCTGGTCCACGATAATGTTCCGTCTCTGGTCCACGATAATGTTGTTTTTCTGTTTCACGGTAATGTTCCGTTTCTGGTCCATGATAATGTTCTGTTTCATGGTAATGTTCTGTCTCTGGTCCATGGTAATATTCTGTCTCTGGTCCACGATAATGTTCCGTTTCTGGTCAACGATAATGTTCTGTTTAGGTTTCACGGTAATGTTGTGTCTCTGGTCCATGATAATGTTCCGTTTCTGGTCCACGATAATGTTCTGTCTCTGATCCACGATAATGTTCTGTTTTGGTTTCAAGGTAATGTTCTGTCTCTGGTCCACGGTAATGTTGTTTTTCTTTTTCACGGTAATGTTCCGTTTCTGGTTCACGATAATGTTCTGTTTCGGTTTCATGGTAATGTTCTGTGTCTGGTCCACGATAATGTTCGGTTTCACGGTAATGTTCCGTCTCTGGTCCACGGTAATGTTCCTTCTCTGGTCCACGATAATGTTGTGTTTCTGTTTCACGGTAATGTTCCGTTTCTGGTCCATGATAATGTTCTGTTTCATGGTAATGTTCTGTCTCTGGTCCATGGTAATGTTCTGTCTCTGGTCCACGGTAACGTTCGGTTTCAAGGTAAAGTTCGGTCTCTGGTCCACAGTAATGTTCTGTCTCTGGTCCACGGTAATGTTCTGTCTCTGGTCCACGGTAATGTTCGATCTCTGGTCAACGATAATGTTTGGTTTCACGGTAATGTTCCGTCTCTGGTCGACGATAATGTTGTGTTTCTAGTTCACGGTAATGTTCCGTTTCTGGTCCACGATAATTTTGTGTTTCTATTTCACGGTAATGTTCCGTTTCTGGTCCACGATAATGTTCCGTCTTTGGTCCACGATGATGTTCTGTCTCTGGTCCATGATAATGTTCCGTTTCTGGTCCACGATAATGTTCTGTTTCGGTTTCACGGTAATGTTCTGTCTCTGGTCCACGGTAATGTTCTGTGTCTGGTCCACGATAATGTTCGGTTTCACGGTAATGTTCCGTCTCTGGTCCACGATAATGTTCCGTCTCTGGTCCACGATAATGTTCCGTCTTTGGTCCACGATAATGTTCCGTTTCTGGTCCACGATAATGTTCTGTTTCGGTTTCACGGTAATGTTCTGTTTCCGTTTCACGGTAATGTTCTGTCTCTGGTCCACGGTAATGTTCTGTTTCTGTTTCACGGTAATGTTCTGTCTCTGGTTCACGGTAATGTTCTGTCTCTGGTCCACGCTAATGTTCTGTTTCTGTTTCACGGTAATGTTCCGTTTCTGGTCCACTATAATGTTGTGTTTCTGTTTCACGGTAATGTTCCGTTTCTGGTCCACGATAATGTTGTGTTTCTGTTTCACGGTAATGTTCCGTTTCTGGTCCACGATAATGTTCTGTTTCTGTTTCATGGTAATGTTTGGTGTCTGGTCCACGGTAATGTTCGGTTTCACGGTAATGTTCGGTCTCTGGTCCACGATAATGCTCGGTTTCACGATAATGTTCGGTTTCACGGTAATGTTCTGGTCCACGGTAATGTTCTGGTCCACGGTAATGTTCTGTCTCTGGTCCACGGTAATGTTGCGTTTCTGTTTCACGGTAATGTTCTGTCTCTGGTTCACGGTAATGTTCTGTCTCTGGTCCACGCTAATGTTCTGTTTCTGTTTCACGGTAATGTTCCGTTTCTGGTCCACTATAATGTTGTGTTTCTGTTTCACGGTAATGTTCCGTTTCTGGTCCACGATAATGTTGTGTTTCTGTTTCACGGTAATGTTCCGTTTCTGGTCCACGATAATGTTCTGTTTCTGTTTCATGGTAATGTTTGGTGTCTGGTCCACGGTAATGTTCGGTTTCACGGTAATGTTCGGTCTCTGGTCCACGATAATGCTCGGTTTCACGATAATGTTCGGTTTCACGGTAATGTTCTGGTCCACGGTAATGTTCTGGTCCACGGTAATGTTCCGTCTCTGGTCGACAGTAATGTTCCGTCTCTGGTCCTCGATAATGTTGTGTTTCTGTTTCACGGTAATGTTCCGTATCTGGTCCATGGTAATGTTTGGTTTCACGGTAATGTTCCATTTCTGGTCCACGGTAATGCTCTGTCTCTGGTCCACGATAATGTTCGATTTCTGGTCGACGATAATGTTCGGTTTCACGGTAATGTTCCGTCTCTGGTCCACGATAATGTTCGGTTTCACGGTAATGTTCCATTTCTGGTCCACGGTAATGTTCCGTCTCTGGTCCACGATAATGTTGTGTTTCTGTTTCACGGTAATGTTCCGTTTCTGGTCCACGATAATGTTCTGTTTCGGTTTCACGGTAATGTTCTGTCTCTGGTCCACGGTAATGTTCTGTCTCTGGTCCACGGTAATGTTCGGTTTCACGGTAATGTTCCGTCTCTGTTCCACGATAATGTTGTGTTTCTGTTTCACGGTAATGTTCCATTTCTGGTCCACGATAATTTTGTGTTTCTGGTCCACGATAATGTTCGGTTTCACGATAATGTTCCGTTTCTGGTCAACGATAATGTTCTGTTTAGGTTTCACG
The DNA here is from genome assembly GCF_036924035.1 of Leuresthes tenuis. Lineage (NCBI taxonomy): Eukaryota > Metazoa > Chordata > Actinopteri > Atheriniformes > Atherinopsidae > Leuresthes > Leuresthes tenuis. Next base: position 24,544,170 of record NW_027325355.1, read on the forward strand.
GTAATGTTCTCTCTCTGGTCCATGATAATATTCCGTCTCTGGTCCACGATAATGTTCTGTCTCTGATTCACGATAATGTTCTGTCTCTGGTCCACGATAATGTTCCGTTTCTGGTCCACGATAATGTTCTGTTTCGGTTTCACGGTAATGTTCTGTCTCTGGTCCACGATAATGTTCCGTTTCTGGTCCACGATAATGTTCTGTTTTGGTTTCAAGGTAATGTTCCGTTTCTGGTCCACGGTAATGTTGTGTTTCTGTTTCACGGTAATGTTCCGTTTCTGGTCCACGATAATCTTCTGTTTCGGTTTCACGGTAATGTTCCGTTTCTGGTCCACGATAATGTTCTGTTTCTGTTTCACGGTAATGTTCCTTTTCTGGTCCATGATAATGATCTGTTTCATGATATGGTTCTGTCTCTGGTCCATGGTAATGTTCTGTCTCTGGTCCAGGGTAATGTTCGGTTTCAAGGTAAAGTTCGGTCTCTGGTCCACGGTAATGTTCTGTCTCTGGTCCACGGTAATGTTCTGTCTCTGGTCCACGGTAATTTTCGATCTCTGGTCCACGATAATGTTCGGTTTCACGGTAATGTTCCGTGTCTGGTCCACGATAATGTTCTATTTCGGTTTCACGGTAATGTTCCGTTTCTGGTCCACGATAATGTTCTGTTTCGGTTTCATTGTAATGTTCTGTCTCTGGTCCACGATAATGTTCGGTTTCAAGGTAATGTTCGGTCTCTGGTCCACGGTAATGTTCTGTCTCTGGTCCACGGTAATATTCTGTCTCTGGTCCACGATAATGTTCGATCTCTGGTCCACGATAATGTTCGGTTTCACGGTAATGTTCCGTCTCTGGTCCACGATAATGTGTTTCTGTTTCACGTTAATGTTCCGTTTCTGGTCCATGATTATGTTCTGTTTCATGGTAATGTTCTGTGTCTGGTCCACGGTAATGTTCTGTGTCTGGTCCACGATAATGTTCGGTTTCACGGTAATGTTCCGTCTCTGGTCCACGATAATGTTCCGTCTTTGGTCCACGATAATGTTCTTTTTCGGTTTCATGGTAATGTTCCGTTTCTGGTCCACGATAATTTTGTGTTTCTGTTTCACGGTAATGTTCCGTTTCTGGTCCACGATAATGTTCTGTTTTGGTTTCACGGTAATGTTCTGTTTCCGTTTCACGGTAATGTTCTGTCTCTGGTCCACGGTAATGTTGTGTTTCTGTTTCACGGTAATGTTCCGTCTCTGGTCCACGATAATGTTCGGTTTCACGATAATGTTCCGTTTCTGGTCCACGATAATGTTCCGTCTCTGGTCCACGATAATGTTGTTTTTCTGTTTCACGGTAATGTTCCGTTTCTGGTCCATGATAATGTTCTGTTTCGGTTTCACGGTAATGTTCTGTCTCTGGTCCACGGTAATGTTCTGTCTCTGGTCCAGGGTAATGTTCGGTTTCAAGGTAAAGTTCGGTCTCTGGTCCACGGTAATGTTCTGTCTCTGGTCCACGGTAATGTTCTGTCTCTGGTCCACGGTAATTTTCGATCTCTGGTCCACGATAATGTTCGGTTTCACGGTAATGTTCCGTGTCTGGTCCACGATAATGTTCTATTTCGGTTTCACGGTAATGTTCCGTTTCTGGTCCACGATAATGTTCTGTTTCGGTTTCATTGTAATGTTCTGTCTCTGGTCCACGATAATGTTCGGTTTCAAGGTAATGTTCGGTCTCTGGTCCACGGTAATGTTCTGTCTCTGGTCCACGGTAATGTTCTGTCTCTGGTCCACGGTAATATTCTGTCTCTGGTCCACGATAATGTTCGATCTCTGGTCCACGATAATGTTCGGTTTCACGGTAATGTTCCGTCTCTGGTCCACGATAATGTGTTTCTGTTTCACGTTAATGTTCCGTTTCTGGTCCATGATTATGTTCTGTTTCATGGTAATGTTCTGTGTCTGGTCCACGGTAATGTTCTGTGTCTGGTCCACGATAATGTTCGGTTTCACGGTAATGTTCCGTCTCTGGTCCACGATAATGTTCCGTCTTTGGTCCACGATAATGTTCTTTTTCGGTTTCATGGTAATGTTCCGTTTCTGGTCCACGATAATTTTGTGTTTCTGTTTCACGGTAATGTTCCGTTTCTGGTCCACGATAATGTTCTGTTTTGGTTTCACGGTAATGTTCTGTTTCCGTTTCACGGTAATGTTCTGTCTCTGGTCCACGGTAATGTTGTGTTTCTGTTTCACGGTAATGTTCCGTCTCTGGTCCACGATAATGTTCGGTTTCACGATAATGTTCCGTTTCTGGTCCACGATAATGTTCCGTCTCTGGTCCACGATAATGTTGTTTTTCTGTTTCACGGTAATGTTCCGTTTCTGGTCCATGATAATGTTCTGTTTCATGGTAATGTTCTGTCTCTGGTCCATGGTAATATTCTGTCTCTGGTCCACGGTAATGTTCGGTTTCAAGGTAAAGTTCGGTCTCTGGTCCACAGTAATGTTCTGTCTCTGGTCCACGGTAATGTTCTGTCTCTGGTCCACGGAAATGTTCTGTCTCTGGTCCACGGAAATGTTCGGTTTCAAGGTAAAGTTCGGTCTCTGGTCCACAGTAATGTTCTGTCTCTGGTCCACGGTAATGTTCTGTCTTTGGTCCACGGAAATGTTCTGTCTCTGGTCCACGGTAATGTTCTGTCTCTGGTCCACGGTAATGTTCGATCTCTGGTCCACGATAATATTCGGTTTCACGGTAATGTTCCGTCTCTGGTCCACGATAATTTTTGTGTTTCTGTTTCACGGTAATGTTCCGTTTCTGGTCCACGATAATGTTCTGTTTCGGTTTCACGGTAATGTTCTGTCTCTGGTCCACGGTAATGTTCTGTGTCTGGTCCACGATAATGTTCGGTTTCACGGTAATGTTCCGTTTCTGGTCCACGATAATGTTCTGTTTCGGTTTCACGGTAATGTTCTTTCTCTGGTCCACGATAATGTTCCGTATCTGGTCCACGGTAATGTTCTGTTTCTTTTTCACGGTAATGTTCTGTCTCTGGTCCACGGTAATGTTCTGTCTCTGGTCCACGGTAATGTTCGATCTCTGGTCCACGATAATGTTCGGTTTCACGGTAATGTTCCGGCTCTGGTCCACGATAATGTTGTGTTTCTGTTTCACGGTAATGTTCCGTTTCTGGTCCACGATAATGTTCTGTTTCGGTTTCATGGTAATGTTCTGTCTCTGGTCCACGATAATGTTCGGTTTCAAGGTAATATTCTGTCTCTGGTCCACGGTAATGTTCTGTCTCTGGTCCACGGTAATGTTCTGTCTCTGGTCCACGGTAATATTCTGTCTCTGGTCCACGATAATGTTCAATCTCTGGTCCACGATAATGTTCGGTTTCACGGTAATGTTCCGTCTCTGGTCCACGATAATGTTGTGTTTCTGTTTCACGTTAATGTTCCGTTTCTGGTCCATGATAATGTTCTGTTTCACGGTAATGTTCTGTCTCTGGTCCATGGTAATTTTCTGTTTCTGGTCCACGGTAATGTTCGGTTTCAAGGTAATGTTCTGTCTCTGGTCCACGGTAATGTTCTGTCTCTGGTCCACGGTAATGTTCTGTCTCTGGTCCACGGTAATGTTTGATCTCTGGTCCACGATAATGTTCGGTTTCACGGTAATGTTCCGTCTCTGGTCCACGATAATGTTCTGTTTCGGTTTCACGGTAATGTTCCGTTTCTGGTCCACGATAATATTCTGTTTCGGTTTCACGGTAATGTTCCGTCTCTGGTCCACGGTAATGTTCCTTCTCTGGTCCACGATAATGTTCTGTCTCTGGTCCAAGGTAATGTTCGATCTCTGGTCCACGATAATGTTCGGTTTCACGGTAATGTTCCGTCTCTGGTCCACGATAATGTTCTGTTTCTGTTTCACGGTAATGTTCCGTTTCTGGTCCACGATAATTTTGTGTTTCTGTTTCACGGTAATGTTCCGTTTCTGGTCCACGATAATGTTCTGTTTCGGTTTCATGGTAATGTACTGTCTCTGGTCCACGGTAATGTTCTGTGTCTGGTCCACGATAATGTTCGGTTTCACGGTAATGTTCCGTCTCTGGTGCACGATAATGTTCCGTCTTTGGTCCACGATAATGTTCTGTTTCGGTTTCACGGTAATGTTCTGTTTCCATTTCACGGTAATGTTCTGTCTCTGGTCCACGCTAATGTTCTGTTTCTGTTTCACGGTAATGTTCCGTTTCTGGTCCACGATAATGTTGTGTTTCTGTTTCACGGTAATGTTCTGTCTCTGGTCCACGCTAATGTTCTGTTTCTGTTTCACGGTAATGTTCCGTTTCTGGTCGACGATAATGTTGTGTTTCTGTTTCACGGTAATGTTCCGTCTCTGGTCCACGATAATGTTCGGTTTCACGATAATGTTCCGTTTCTGGTCCACGATAATGTTCCGTCTCTGGTCCACGATAATGTTGTTTTTCTTTTTCACGGTAATGTTCCGTTTCTGGTCCATGGTAATATTCTGTCTCTGGTCCACGGTAATGTTCGGTTTCAAGGTAAAGTTCGGTCTCTGGTCCACAGTAATGTTCTGTCTCTGGTCCACGGTAATGTTCTGTCTCTGGTCCACGGAAATGTTCTGTCTCTGGTCCACGGAAATGTTCTGTCTCTGGTCCACGGTAATGTTCTGTCTCTGGTCCACGGTAATGTTCGATCTCTGGTCCACGATAATGTTCGGTTTCACGGTAATGTTCCGTCTCTGGTCCACGATAATTTTGTGTTTCTGTTTCACGGTAATGTTCCGTTTCTGGTCCACGATAATGTTCTGTTTCGGTTTCACGGTAATGTTCTGTCTCTGGTCCACGGTAATGTTCTGTGTCTGGTCCACGATAATGTTCGGTTTCACGGTAATGTTCCGTTTCTGGTCCACGATAATGTTCTGTTTCGGTTTCACGGTAATGTTCTTTCTCTGCTCCACGATAATGTTCCGTATCTGGTCCACGGTAATGTTCCTTCTCTGGTCCACGATAATGTTCTGTCTCTGGTCCACGGTAATGTTCGATCTCTGGTCCACGATAATGTTCGGTTTCACGGTAATGTTCCGTCTCTGGTCCACGATAATGTTCTGTTTCTGTTTCACGGTAATGTTCCGTTTCTGGTCCACGATAATTTTTTGTTTCTGTTTCACGGTAATGTTCCGTTTCTGGTCCACGATAATGTTCTGTTTCGGTTTCATGGTAATGTTCTGTCTCTGGTCCACGGTAATGTTCTGTGTCTGGTCCACGATAATGTTCCGTTTCATGGTAATGTTCCGTCTCTGGTCCACGATAATGTTCCGTCTTTGGTCCACGATAATGTTCTGTTTCGGTTTCACGGTAATGTTCTGTTTCCATTTCACGGTAATGTTCTGTCTCTGGTCCACGGTAATGTTGTGATTCTGTTTCACGGTAATGTTCTGTCTCTTGTTCACGGTAATGTTCTGTCTCTGGTCCACGCTAATGTTCTGTTTCTGTTTCACGGTAATGTTCCGTTTCTGGTCCACGATAATGTTGTGTTTCTGTTTCACGGTAATGTTCTGTCTCTGGTCCACGCTAATGTTCTGTTTCTGTTTCACGGTAATGTTCCGTTTCTGGTCCATGATAATGTTCTGTTTCACGGTAATGTTCTGTCTCTGGTCCATGGTAATGTTCTGTCTCTGGTCCAGGGTAATGTTCGGTTTCTGGTCCACGATAATGTTCTGTTTCTGTTTCACGGTAATGTTCCTTTTCTGGTCCATGATAATGATCTGTTTCACGATATGGTTCTGTCTCTGGTCCATGGTAATGTTCTGTCTCTGGTCCAGGGTAATGTTCGGTTTCAAGGTAAAGTTCGGTCTCTGGTCCACGGTAATGTTCTGTCTCTGGTCCACGGTAATGTTCTGTCTCTGGTCCACGGTAATTTTCGATCTCTGGTCCACGATAATGTTCGGTTTCACGGTAATGTTCCGTGTCTGGTCCACGATAATGTTCTATTTCGGTTTCACGGTAATGTTCCGTTTCTGGTCCACGATAATGTTCTGTTTCGGTTTCATTGTAATGTTCTGTCTCTGGTCCACGATAATGTTCGGTTTCAAGGTAATGTTCGGTCTCTGGTCCACGGTAATGTTCTGTCTCTGGTCCACGGTAATGTTCTGTCTCTGGTCCACGGTAATATTCTGTCTCTGGTCCACGATAATGTTCGATCTCTGGTCCACGATAATGTTCGGTTTCACGGTAATGTTCCGTCTCTGGTCCACGATAATGTGTTTCTGTTTCACGTTAATGTTCCGTTTCTGGTCCATGATTATGTTCTGTTTCATGGTAATGTTCTGTGTCTGGTCCACGGTAATGTTCTGTGTCTGGTCCACGATAATGTTCGGTTTCACGGTAATGTTCCGTCTCTGGTCCACGATAATGTTCCGTCTTTGGTCCACGATAATGTTCTTTTTCGGTTTCATGGTAATGTTCCGTTTCTGGTCCACGATAATTTTGTGTTTCTGTTTCACGGTAATGTTCCGTTTCTGGTCCACGATAATGTTCTGTTTTGGTTTCACGGTAATGTTCTGTTTCCGTTTCACGGTAATGTTCTGTCTCTGGTCCACGGTAATGTTGTGTTTCTGTTTCACGGTAATGTTCCGTCTCTGGTCCACGATAATGTTCGGTTTCACGATAATGTTCCGTTTCTGGTCCACGATAATGTTCCGTCTCTGGTCAACGATAATGTTGTTTTTCTGTTTCACGGTAATGTTCCGTTTCTGGTCCATGATAATGTTCTGTTTCGGTTTCACGGTAATGTTCTGTCTCTGGTCCACGGTAATGTTCTGTCTCTGGTCCAGGGTAATGTTCGGTTTCAAGGTAAAGTTCGGTCTCTGGTCCACGGTAATGTTCTGTCTCTGGTCCACGGTAATGTTCTGTCTCTGGTCCACGGTAATTTTCGATCTCTGGTCCACGATAATGTTCGGTTTCACGGTAATGTTCCGTGTCTGGTCCACGATAATGTTCTATTTCGGTTTCACGGTAATGTTCCGTTTCTGGTCCACGATAATGTTCTGTTTCGGTTTCATTGTAATGTTCTGTCTCTGGTCCACGATAATGTTCGGTTTCAAGGTAATGTTCGGTCTCTGGTCCACGGTAATGTTCTGTCTCTGGTCCACGGTAATGTTCTGTCTCTGGTCCACGGTAATATTCTGTCTCTGGTCCACGATAATGTTCGATCTCTGGTCCACGATAATGTTCGGTTTCACGGTAATGTTCCGTCTCTGGTCCACGATAATGTGTTTCTGTTTCACGTTAATGTTCCGTTTCTGGTCCATGATTATGTTCTGTTTCATGGTAATGTTCTGTGTCTGGTCCACGGTAATGTTCTGTGTCTGGTCCACGATAATGTTCGGTTTCACGGTAATGTTCCGTCTCTGGTCCACGATAATGTTCCGTCTTTGGTCCACGATAATGTTCTTTTTCGGTTTCATGGTAATGTTCCGTTTCTGGTCCACGATAATTTTGTGTTTCTGTTTCACGGTAATGTTCCGTTTCTGGTCCACGATAATGTTCTGTTTTGGTTTCACGGTAATGTTCTGTTTCCGTTTCACGGTAATGTTCTGTCTCTGGTCCACGGTAATGTTGTGTTTCTGTTTCACGGTAATGTTCCGTCTCTGGTCCACGATAATGTTCGGTTTCACGATAATGTTCCGTTTCTGGTCCACGATAATGTTCCGTCTCTGGTCCACGATAATGTTGTTTTTCTGTTTCACGGTAATGTTCCGTTTCTGGTCCATGATAATGTTCTGTTTCATGGTAATGTTCTGTCTCTGGTCCATGGTAATATTCTGTCTCTGGTCCACGGTAATGTTCGGTTTCAAGGTAAAGTTCGGTCTCTGGTCCACAGTAATGTTCTGTCTCTGGTCCACGGTAATGTTCTGTCTCTGGTCCACGGAAATGTTCTGTCTCTGGTCCACGGAAATGTTCGGTTTCAAGGTAAAGTTCGGTCTCTGGTCCACAGTAATGTTCTGTTTCTGGTCCACGGTAATGTTCTGTCTTTGGTCCACGGAAATGTTCTGTCTCTGGTCCACGGTAATGTTCTGTCTCTGGTCCACGGTAATGTTCGATCTCTGGTCCACGATAATGTTCGGTTTCACGGTAATGTTCCGTCTCTGGTCCACGATAATTTTTGTGTTTCTGTTTCACGGTAATGTTCCGTTTCTGGTCCACGATAATGTTCTGTTTCGGTTTCACGGTAATGTTCTGTCTCTGGTCCACGGTAATGTTCTGTGTCTGGTCCACGATAATGTTCGGTTTCACGGTAATGTTCCGTTTCTGGTCCACGATAATGTTCTGTTTCGGTTTCACGGTAATGTTCTTTCTCTGGTCCACGATAATGTTCCGTATCTGGTCCACGGTAATGTTCTGTTTCTTTTTCACGGTAATGTTCTGTCTCTGGTCCACGGTAATGTTCTGTCTCTGGTCCACGGTAATGTTCGATCTCTGGTCCACGATAATGTTCGGTTTCACGGTAATGTTCCGGCTCTGGTCCACGATAATGTTGTGTTTCTGTTTCACGGTAATGTTCCGTTTCTGGTCCACGATAATGTTCTGTTTCGGTTTCATGGTAATGTTCTGTCTCTGGTCCACGATAATGTTCGGTTTCAAGGTAATATTCTGTCTCTGGTCCACGGTAATGTTCTGTCTCTGGTCCACGGTAATGTTCTGTCTCTGGTCCACGGTAATATTCTGTCTCTGGTCCACGATAATGTTCAATCTCTGGTCCACGATAATGTTCGGTTTCACGGTAATGTTCCGTCTCTGGTCCACGATAATGTTGTGTTTCTGTTTCACGTTAATGTTCCGTTTCTGGTCCATGATAATGTTCTGTTTCACGGTAATGTTCTGTCTCTGGTCCATGGTAATTTTCTGTTTCTGGTCCACGGTAATGTTCGGTTTCAAGGTAATGTTCTGTCTCTGGTCCACGGTAATGTTCTGTCTCTGGTCCACGGTAATGTTCTGTCTCTGGTCCACGGTAATGTTTGATCTCTGGTCCACGATAATGTTCGGTTTCACGGTAATGTTCCGTCTCTGGTCCACGATAATGTTCTGTTTCGGTTTCACGGTAATGTTCCGTTTCTGGTCCACGATAATATTCTGTTTCGGTTTCACGGTAATGTTCCGTCTCTGGTCCACGGTAATGTTCCTTCTCTGGTCCACGATAATGTTCTGTCTCTGGTCCAAGGTAATGTTCGATCTCTGGTCCACGATAATGTTCGGTTTCACGGTAATGTTCCGTCTCTGGTCCACGATAATGTTCTGTTTCTGTTTCACGGTAATGTTCCGTTTCTGGTCCACGATAATTTTGTGTTTCTGTTTCACGGTAATGTTCCGTTTCTGGTCCACGATAATGTTCTGTTTCGGTTTCATGGTAATGTACTGTCTCTGGTCCACGGTAATGTTCTGTGTCTGGTCCACGATAATGTTCGGTTTCACGGTAATGTTCCGTCTCTGGTGCACGATAATGTTCCGTCTTTGGTCCACGATAATGTTCTGTTTCGGTTTCACGGTAATGTTCTGTTTCCATTTCACGGTAATGTTCTGTCTCTGGTCCACGCTAATGTTCTGTTTCTGTTTCACGGTAATGTTCCGTTTCTGGTCCACGATAATGTTGTGTTTCTGTTTCACGGTAATGTTCTGTCTCTGGTCCACGCTAATGTTCTGTTTCTGTTTCACGGTAATGTTCCGTTTCTGGTCGACGATAATGTTGTGTTTCTGTTTCACGGTAATGTTCCGTCTCTGGTCCACGATAATGTTCGGTTTCACGATAATGTTCCGTTTCTGGTCCACGATAATGTTCCGTCTCTGGTCCACGATAATGTTGTTTTTCTTTTTCACGGTAATGTTCCGTTTCTGGTCCATGGTAATATTCTGTCTCTGGTCCACGGTAATGTTCGGTTTCAAGGTAAAGTTCGGTCTCTGGTCCACAGTAATGTTCTGTCTCTGGTCCACGATAATGTTCTGTCTCTGGTCCACGGAAATGTTCTGTCTCTGGTCCACGGAAATGTTCTGTCTCTGGTCCACGGTAATGTTCTGTCTCTGGTCCACGGTAATGTTCGATCTCTGGTCCACGATAATGTTCGGTTTCACGGTAATGTTCCGTCTCTGGTCCACGATAATTTTGTGTTTCTGTTTCACGGTAATGTTCCGTTTCTGGTCCACGATAATGTTCTGTTTCGGTTTCACGGTAATGTTCTGTCTCTGGTCCACGGTAATGTTCTGTGTCTGGTCCACGATAATGTTCGGTTTCACGGTAATGTTCCGTTTCTGGTCCACGATAATGTTCTGTTTCGGTTTCACGGTAATGTTCTTTCTCTGCTCCACGATAATGTTCCGTATCTGGTCCACGGTAATGTTCCTTCTCTGGTCCACGATAATGTTCTGTCTCTGGTCCACGGTAATGTTCGATCTCTGGTCCACGATAATGTTCGGTTTCACGGTAATGTTCCGTCTCTGGTCCACGATAATGTTCTGTTTCTGTTTCACGGTAATGTTCCGTTTCTGGTCCACGATAATTTTTTGTTTCTGTTTCACGGTAATGTTCCGTTTCTGGTCCACGATAATGTTCTGTTTCGGTTTCATGGTAATGTTCTGTCTCTGGTCCACGGTAATGTTCTGTGTCTGGTCCACGATAATGTTCCGTTTCATGGTAATGTTCCGTCTCTGGTCCACGATAATGTTCCGTCTTTGGTCCACGATAATGTTCTGTTTCGGTTTCACGGTAATGTTCTGTTTCCATTTCACGGTAATGTTCTGTCTCTGGTCCACGGTAATGTTGTGATTCTGTTTCACGGTAATGTTCTGTCTCTTGTTCACGGTAATGTTCTGTCTCTGGTCCACGCTAATGTTCTGTTTCTGTTTCACGGTAATGTTCCGTTTCTGGTCCACGATAATGTTGTGTTTCTGTTTCACGGTAATGTTCTGTCTCTGGTCCACGCTAATGTTCTGTTTCTGTTTCACGGTAATGTTCCGTTTCTTGTCGACGATAATGTTGTGTTTCTGTTTCACGGTAACGTTCCGTCTCTGGTCCACGATAATGTTCGGTTTCACGATAATGTTCCGTTTCTGGTCCACGATAATGTTCCGTCTCTGGTCCACGATAATGTTGTTTTTCTGTTTCACGGTAATGTTCCGTTTCTGGTCCACGATAATGTTCTGTTTCGGTTTCATGGTAATGTTTGGTCTCTGGTCCACGGTAATGTTCGGTTTCACGGTCATGTTCGGTCTCTGGTCCACGATAATGTTCGGTTTCACGATAATGTTCGGTTTCACGGTAATGTTCTGGTCCACGGTAATGTTCTCTTTCGGTTTCACGGTAATGTTCTGTCTCTGGTCCACGGTAATGTTCTGTCTCTGGTCCACGGTAATGTTCGGTTTCACGGTAATGTTCCGTCTCTGGTCCACGATAATGTTGTGTTTCTGTTTCACGGTAATGTTCCATTTCTGGTCCACGATAATGTTCCGTTTCTGGTCAACGATAATGTTCTGTTTAGGTTTCACGGTAATGTTGTGTCTCTGGTCCATGATAATGTTCGGTTTCTGGTCCACGATAATGTTCTGTCTCTGATCCACGATAATGTTCTGTCTCTGGTCCACGATAATGTTCCGTTTCTGGTCCACGATAATGTTCTGTTTCGGTTTCACGGTAATGTTCTGTCTCTGGTCCACGATAATGTTCCTTTTCTGGTCCACGATAATGTTCTGTTTTGGTTTCAAGGTAATGTTCTGTCTCTGGTCCACGGTAATGTTGTGTTTCTGTTTCACGGTAATGTTCCGTTTCTGGTCCACGATAATCTTCTGTTTCGGTTTCACGGTAATGTTCCGTTTCTGGTCCACGATAATGTTCTGTTTCTGTTTCACGGTAATGTTCCGTTTCTGGTCCATGATAATGTTCTGTTTCACAGTAATGTTCTGTCTCTGGTCCATGGTAATGTTCTGTCTCTGGTCCAGGGTAATGTTCGGTTTCAAGGTAAACTTCGGTCTCTGGTCCACGGTAATGTTCTGTCTCTGGTCCACGGTAATGTTCTGTCTCTGGTCTACGGTAATATTCGATCTCTGGTCCACGATAATGTTCGGTTTCACGGTAATGTTCCGTCTCTGGTCCACGATAATTTTGTGTTTCTGTTTCACGGTAATGTTCCGTTTCTGGTCCACGATAATGTTCTGTTTCGGTTTCACGGTAATGTTCTGTCTCTGGTCCACGGTAATGTTCTGTGTCTGGTCCACGATAATGTTCGGTTTCACGGTAATGTTCCGTTTCTGGTCCACGATAATGTTCTGTTTCGGTTTCACGGTAATGTTCTTTCTCTGCTCCACGATAATGTTCCGTATCTGGTCCACGGTAATGTTCCTTCTCTGGTCCACGATAATGTTCTGTCTCTGGTCCACGGTAATGTTCGATCTCTGGTCCACGATAATGTTCGGTTTCACGGTAATGTTCCGTCTCTGGTCCACGATAATGTTCTGTTTCTGTTTCACGGTAATGTTCCGTTTCTGGTCCACGATAATTTTTTGTTTCTGTTTCACGGTAATGTTCCGTTTCTGGTCCACGATAATGTTCTGTTTCGGTTTCATGGTAATGTTCTGTCTCTGGTCCACGGTAATGTTCTGTGTCTGGTCCACGATAATGTTCCGTTTCATGGTAATGTTCCGTCTCTGGTCCACGATAATGTTCCGTCTTTGGTCCACGATAATGTTCTGTTTCGGTTTCACGGTAATGTTCTGTTTCCATTTCACGGTAATGTTCTGTCTCTGGTCCACGGTAATGTTGTGATTCTGTTTCACGGTAATGTTCTGTCTCTTGTTCACGGTAATGTTCTGTCTCTGGTCCACGCTAATGTTCTGTTTCTGTTTCACGGTAATGTTCCGTTTCTGGTCCACGATAATGTTGTGTTTCTGTTTCACGGTAATGTTCTGTCTCTGGTCCACGCTAATGTTCTGTTTCTGTTTCACGGTAATGTTCCGTTTCTTGTCGACGATAATGTTGTGTTTCTGTTTCACGGTAACGTTCCGTCTCTGGTCCACGATAATGTTCGGTTTCACTATAATGTTCCGTTTCTGGTCCACGATAATGTTCCGTCTCTGGTCCACGATAATGTTGTTTTTCTGTTTCACGGTAATGTTCCGTTTCTGGTCCACGATAATGTTCTGTTTCGGTTTCATGGTAATGTTTGGTCTCTGGTCCACGGTAATGTTCGGTTTCACGGTCATGTTCGGTCTCTGGTCCACGATAATGTTCGGTTTCACGATAATGTTCGGTTTCACGGTAATGTTCTGGTCCACGGTAATGTTCTCTTTCGGTTTCACGGTAATGTTCTGTCTCTGGTCCACGGTAATGTTCGGTTTCACGGTAATGTTCCGTCTCTGGTCCACGATAATGTTGTGTTTCTGTTTCACGGTAATGTTCCATTTCTGGTCCACGATAATGTTCCGTTTCTGGTCAACGATAATGTTCTGTTTAGGTTTCACGGTAATGTTGTGTCTCTGGTCCATGATAATGTTCGGTTTCTGGTCCACGATAATGTTCTGTCTCTGATCCACGATAATGTTCTGTCTCTGGTCCACGATAATGTTCCGTTTCTGGTCCACGATAATGTTCTGTTTCGGTTTCACGGTAATGTTCTGTCTCTGGTCCACGATAATGTTCCTTTTCTGGTCCACGATAATGTTCTGTTTTGGTTTCAAGGTAATGTTCTGTCTCTGGTCCACGGTAATGTTGTTTTTCTGTTTCACGGTAATGTTCCGTTTCTGGTTCACGATAATGTTCTGTTTCGGTTTCATGGTAATGTTCTGTGTCTGGTCCACGATAATGTTCGGTTTCACAGTAATGTTCCGTCTCTGGTCCACGGTAATGTTCCTTCTCTGGTCCACGATAATGTTGTGTTTCTGTTTCACGGTAATGTTCCGTTTCTGGTCCATGATAATGTTCTGTTTCATGGTAATGTTCTGTCTCTGGTCCATGGTAATGTTCTGTCTCTGGTCCACGGTAACGTTCGGTTTCAAGGTAAAGTTCGGTCTCTGGTCCACAGTAATGTTCTGTCTCTGGTCCACGGTAATGTTCTGTCTCTGGTCCACGGTAATGTTCGATCTCTGGTCCACGATAATGTTTGGTTTCACGGTAATGTTCCGTCTCTGGTCCACGATAATTTTGTGTTTCTATTTCACGGTAATGTTCCGTTTCTGGTCCACGATAATGTTCCGTTTCTGGTCCACGATAATGTTCCGTCTTTGGTCCACGATAATGTTCTGTCTCTGGTCCATGATAATGTTCCGTTTCTGGTCCACGATAATGTTCTGTTTCGGTTTCACGGTAATGTTCTGTCTCTGGTCCACGGTAATGTTCTGTGTCTGGTCCACGATAATGTTCGGTTTCACGGTAATGTTCCGTCTCTGGTCCACGATAATGTTCCGTCTTTGGTCCACGATAATGTGCCGTTTCTGGTCCACGATAATGTTCTGTTTCGGTTTCACGGTAATGTTCTGTTTCCGTTTCACGGTAATGTTCCGTTTCTGGTCCACTATAATGTTGTGTTTCTGTTTCACGGTAATGTTCCGTTTCTGGTCCACGATAATGTTGTGTTTCTGTTTCACGGTAATGTTCCGTTTCTGGTCCACGATAATGTTCTGTTTCGGTTTCATGGTAATGTTTGGTCTCTGGTCCACGGTAATGTTCGGTTTCACGGTAATGTTCGGTCTCTGGTCCACGATAATGCTCGGTTTCACGATAATGTTCGGTTTCACGGTAATGTTCTGGTCCACGGTAATGTTCTGGTCCACGGTAATGTTCCGTCTCTGGTCCACAGTAATGTTCCGTCTCTGGTCCACGATAATGTTGTGTTTCTGTTTCACGGTAATGTTCCGTATCTGGTCCATGGTAATGTTTGGTTTCACGGTAATGTTCCATATCTGGTCCACGGTAATGTTCTGTCTCTGGTCCACGATAATGTTCGATTTCTGGTCGACGATAATGTTCGGTTTCACGGTAATGTTCCGTCTCTGGTCCACGATAATGTTCGGTTTCACGGTAATGTTCCATTTCTGGTCCACGGTAATGTTCCGTCTCTGGTCCACGATAATGTTGTGTTTCTGTTTCACGGTAATGTTCCGTTTCTGGTCCACGATAATGTTGTGTTTCTGTTTCACGGTAATGTTCTGTCTCTGGTCCACGGTAATGTTCTGTCTCTGGTCCACGGTAATGTTCTGTCTCTGGTCCACGGTAATGTTCGGTTTCACGGTAATGTTCCGTCTCTGTTCCACGATAATGTTGTGTTTCTCTTTCACGGTAATGTTCCATTTCTGGTCCACGATAATTTTGTGTTTCTGGTCCACGATAATGTTCGGTTTCACGGTAATGTTCTGTCTCTGGTCCATGATAATATTCCGTCTCTGGTCCACGATAATGTTCTGTCTCTGATCCACGATAATGTTCTGTCTCTGGTCCACGATAATGTTCCGTTTCTGGTCCACGATAATGTTCTGTTTCGGTTTCACGGTAATGTTCTGTCTCTGGTCCACGATAATGTTCCGTTTCTGGTCCACGATAATGTTCTGTTTTGGTTTCAAGGTAATGTTCCGTTTCTGGTCCACGGTAATGTTGTGTTTCTGTTTCACGGTAATGTTCCGTTTCTGGTCCACGATAATCTTCTGTTTCGGTTTCACGGTAATGTTCCGTTTCTGGTCCACGATAATGTTCTGTTTCTGTTTCACGGTAATGTTCCGTTTCTGGTCCATGATAATGATCTGTTTCACGATATGGTTCTGTCTCTGGTCCATGGTAATGTTCTGTCTCTGGTCCAGGGTAATGTTCGGTTTCAAGGTAAAGTTCGGTCTCTGGTCCACGGTAATGTTCTGTCTCTGGTCCACGGTAATGTTCTGTCTCTGGTCCACGGTAATTTTCGATCTCTGGTCCACGATAATGTTCGGTTTCACGGTAATGTTCCGTGTCTGGTCCACGATAATGTTCTATTTTGGTTTCACGGTAATGTTCCGTTTCTGGTCCACGATAATGTTCTGTTTCGGTTTCATGGTAATGTTCTGTCTCTGGTCCACGATAATGTTCGGTTTCAAGGTAATGTTCGGTCTCTGGTCCACGGTAATGTTCTGTCTCTGGTCCACGGTAATGTTCTGTCTCTGGTCCACGGTAATATTCTGTCTCTGGTCCACGATAATGTTCGATCTCTGGTCCACGATAATGTTCGGTTTCACGGTAATGTTCCGTCTCTGGTCCACGATAATGTGTTTCTGTTTCACGTTAATGTTCCGTTTCTGGTCCATGATAATGTTCTGTTTCACGGTAATGTTCCGTCTCTGGTCCACGATAATGTTCTGTTTCTGTTTCACGGTAATGTTCCGTTTCTGGTCCACGATAATTTTGTGTTTCTGTTTCACGATAATGTTCCGTTTCTGGTCCACGATAATGTTCTGTTTTGGTTTCATGGTAATGTTCTGTCTCTGGTCCACGGTAATGTTCTGTGTCTGGTCCACGATAATGTTCGGTTTCACGATAATGTTCCGTCTTTGGTCCACGATAATGTTCTTTTTCGGTTTCACGGTAATGTTCTGTTTCCATTTCACGGTAATGTTCTGTCTCTGGTCCACGGTAATGTTGTGATTCTGTTTCACGGTAATGTTCTGTCTCTTGTTCACGGTAATGTTCTGTCTCTGGTCCACGCTAATGTTCTGTTTCTGTTTCACGGTAATGTTCCGTTTCTGGTCCACGATAATGTTGTGTTTCTGTTTCACGGTAATGTTCTGTCCCTGGTCCACGCTAATGTTCTGTTTCTGTTTCACGGTAATGTTCCGTTTCTGGTCGACGATAATGTTGTGTTTCTGTTTCACGGTAATGTTCCGTCTCTGGTCCACGATAATGTTCGGTTTCACGATAATGTTCCGTTTCTGGTCCACGATAATGTTCCGTCTCTGGTCCACGATAATGTTGTTTTTCTTTTTCACGGTAATGTTCCGTTTCTGGTCCATGATAATGTTCTGTTTCATGGTAATGTTCTGTCTCTGGTCCATGGCAATATTCTGTCTCTGGTCCACGGTAATGTTCGGTTTCAAGGTAAAGTTCGGTCTCTGGTCCACAGTAATGTTCTGTCTCTGGTCCACGGTAATGTTCTGTCTCTGGTCCACGGAAATGTTCTGTCTCTGGTCCACGGAAATGTTCTGTCTCTGGTCCACGGTAATGTTCTGTCTCTGGTCCACGGTAATGTTCGATCTCTGGTCCACGATAATGTTCGGTTTCACGGTAATGTTCCGTCTCTGTTCCACGATAATTTTGTGTTTCTGTTTCACGGTAATGTTCCGTTTCTGGTCCACGATAATGTTCTGTTTCGGTTTCACGGTAATGTTCTGTCTCTGGTCCACGGTAATGTTCTGTGTCTGGTCCACGATAATGTTCGGTTTCACGGTAATGTTCCGTTTCTGGTCCACGATGATGTTCTGTTTCGGTTTCACGGTAATGTTCTTTCTCTGCTCCACGATAATGTTCCGTATCTGGTCCACGATAATGTTCGGTTTCACGATAATGTTCCGTCTCTGGTCCACGATAATGTTGTTTCTGTTTCATGGTAATGTTCCGTTTCTGGTCCACGATAATGTTCTGTTTCGGTTTCACGGTAATGTTCTGTCTCTGGTTAACGGTAATGTTCTGTCTCTGGTCCACGGTAATGTTCGGTTTCACGGTAATGTTCCGTCTCTGTTCCACAATAATGTTGTGTTTCTGTTTCACGGTAATGTTCCATTTCTGGTCCACGATAATTTTGTGTTTCTGGTCCACGATAATGTTCGGTTTCACGATAATGTTCCGTTTCTGGTCAACGATAATGTTCTGTTTAGGTTTCACGGTAATGTTCTGTCTCTGGTCCATGATAATATTCCGTCTCTGGTCCACGATAATGTTCTGTCTCTGATCCACGATAATGTTCTGTCTCTGGTCCACGATAATGTTCCGTTTCTGGTCCACGATAATGTTCTGTTTCGGTTTCACGGTAATGTTCTGTCTCTGGTCCACGATAATGTTCCGTTTCTGGTCCACGATAATGTTCTGTTTTGGTTTCAAGGTAATGTTCTGTCTCTGGTCCACGGTAATGTTGCGTTTCTGTTTCACGGTAATGTTCCGTTTCTGGTCCACGATAATCTTCTGTTTCTGTTTCACGGTAATGTTCCGTTTCTGGTCCACGATAATGTTCTGTTTCTGTTTCACGGTAATGTTCCGTTTCTGGTCCATGATAATGTTCTGTTTCACGGTAATGTTCTGTCTCTGGTCCATGGTAATGTTCTGTCTCTGGTCCAGGGTAATGTTCGGTTTCAAGGTAAAGTTCTGTCTCTGGTCCACGGTAATGTTCTGTCTCTGGTCCACGGTAATTTTCGGTTTCAAGGTAATGTTCTGTCTCTGGTCCACGGTAATGTTCTGTCTCTGGTCCACGGTAATGTTCTGTCTCTGGTCCACGGTAATGTTCTGTCTCTGGTCCACGATAATGTTCGGTTTCACGGTAATGTTCCGTCTCTGGTCCACGATAATGTTCTGTTTCTGTATCACGGTAATGTTCCGTTTCTGGTCCACGATAATTTTTTGTTTCTGTTTCACGGTAATGTTCCGTTCCTGGTCCACGATAATGTTCGGTTTCATGGTAATGTTCTGTCTCTGGTCCACGGTAATGTTCTGTGTCTGGTCCACGATAATGTTCGGTTTCACGGTAATGTTCTGTCTCTGGTCCACGATAATGTTCTGTTTTGGTTTCACGGTAATGTTCTTTTTCCGTTTCACGGTAATGTTCTGTCTCTGGTCCACGGTAATGTTGTGTTTCTGTTTCACGGTAATGTTCCGTCTCTGGTCCACCATAATGTTCGGTTTCACGATAATGTTCCGTTTCTGGTCCACGATAATGTTCCGTCTCTGGTTCACGATAATGTTGTTTTTCTGTTTCACGGTAATGTTCCGTTTCTGGTCCATGATAATGTTCTGTTTCATGGTAATGTTCTGTCTCTGGTCCATGGTAATATTCTGTCTCTGGTCCACGGTAATGTTCGGTTTCAAGGTAAAGTTCGGTCTCTGGTCCACAGTAATGTTCTGTCTCTGGTCCACGGTAATGTTCTGTCTCTGGTCCACGGAAATGTTCTGTCTCTGGTCCACGGAAATGTTCTATCTCCTGTCCACGGTAATGTTCTGTCTCTGGTCCACGGTAATGTTCGATCTCTGGTCCACGATAATGTTCGGTTTCACGGTAATGTTCCGTCTCTGGTCCACGATAATTTTGTGTTTCTGTTTCACGGTAATGTTCCGTTTTTGGTCCACGATAATGTTCTGTTTCGGTTTCACGGTAATGTTCTGTCTCTGGTCCACGGTAATGTTCTGTGTCTGGTCCACGATAATGTTCGGTTTCACGGTAATGTTCCGTTTCTGGTCCACGATAATGTTCTGTTTCGGTTTCACGGTAATGTTCTTTCTCTGGTCCACGATAATGTTCCGTATCTCGTCCACGGTAATGTTCTGTTTCTTTTTCACGGTAATGTTCTGTCTCTGGTCCACGGTAATTTTCGATCTCTGGTCCACGATAATGTTCGGTTTCACGGTAATTTTCCGGCTCTGGTCCACGATAATGTCGTGTTTCTGTTTCACGGTAATGTTCCATTTCTGGTCCACGATAATTTTGTGTTTCTGTTTCACGGTAATGTTCCGTTTCTGGTCCACGATAATGTTGTTTCTGTTTCATGGTAATGTTCCGTTTCTGGTCCACGATAATGTTCTGTTTCGGTTTCACGGTAATGTTCTGTCTCTGGTTAACGGTAATGTTCTGTCTCTGGTCCACGGTAATGTTCGGTTTCACGGTAATGTTCCGTCTCTGTTCCACAATAATGTTGTGTTTCTGTTTCACGGTAATGTTCCATTTCTGGTCCACGATAATTTTGTGTTTCTGGTCCACGATAATGTTCGGTTTCACGATAATGTTCCGTTTCTGGTCAACGATAATGTTCTGTTTAGGTTTCACGGTAATGTTCTGTCTCTGGTCCATGATAATATTCCGTCTCTGGTCCACGATAATGTTCTGTCTCTGATCCACGATAATGTTCTGTCTCTGGTCCACGATAATGTTCCGTTTCTGGTCCACAATAATGTTCTGTTTCGGTTTCACGGTAATGTTCTGTCTCTGGTCCACGATAATGTTCCGTTTCTGGTCCACGATAATGTTCTGTTTTGGTTTCAAGGTAATGTTCTGTCTCTGGTCCACGGTAATGTTGCGTTTCTGTTTCACGGTTATGTTCCGTTTCTGGTCCACGATAATCTTCTGTTTCACGCTAATGTTCCGTTTCTGGTCCACGATAATGTTCTGTTTCTGTTTCACGGTAATGTTCCGTTTCTGGTCCATGATAATGTTCTGTTTCACGGTAATGTTCTGTCTCTGGTCCATGGTAATGTTCTGTCTCTGGTCCAGGGTAATGTTCGGTTTCAAGGTAAAGTTCTGTCTCTGGTCCACGGTAATGTTCTGTCTCTGGTCCACGGTAATTTTCGGTTTCAAGGTAATGTTCGGTCTCTGGTCCACGGTAATGTTCTGTCTCTGGTCCACGATAATGTTCGATCTCTGGTCCACGATAATGTTCGGTTTCACGGTAATGTTCCGTCTCTGGTCCACGATAATGTTCTGTTTCTGTATCACGGTAATGTTCCGTTTCTGGTCCACGATAATTTTTTGTTTCTGTTTCACGGTAATGTTCCGTTCCTGGTCCACGATAATGTTCGGTTTCATGGTAATGTTCTGTCTCTGGTCCACGGTAATGTTCTGTGTCTGGTCCACGATAATGTTCGGTTTCACGGTAATGTTCTGTCTCTGGTCCACGGTAATGTTCTGTGTCTGGTCCACGATAATGTTCGGTTTCACGGTAATGTTCTGTCTCTGGTCCACGATAATGTTCTGTTTTGGTTTCACGGTAATGTTCTGTTTCCGTTTCACGGTAATGTTCTGTCTCTGGTCCACGGTAATGTTGTGTTTCTGTTTCACGGTAATGTTCCGTCTCTGGTCCACCATAATGTTCGGTTTCACGATAATGTTCCGTTTCTGGTCCACGATAATGTTCCGTCTCTGGTTCACGATAATGTTGTTTTTCTGTTTCACGGTAATGTTCCGTTTCTGGTCCATGATAATGTTCTGTTTCATGGTAATGTTCTGTCTCTGGTCCATGGTAATATTCTGTCTCTGGTCCACGGTAATGTTCGGTTTCAAGGTAAAGTTCGGTCTCTGGTCCACAGTAATGTTCTGTCTCTGGTCCACGGTAATGTTCTGTCTCTGGTCCACGGAAATGTTCTGTCTCTGGTCCACGGAAATGTTCTATCTCCTGTCCACGGTAATGTTCGATCTCTGGTCCACGATAATGTTCGGTTTCACGGTAATGTTCCGTCTCTGGTCCACGATAATTTTGTGTTTCTGTTTCACGGTAATGTTCCGTTTCTGGTCCACGATAATGTTCTGTTTCGGTTTCACGGTAATGTTCTGTCTCTGGTCCACGGTAATGTTCTGTGTCTGGTCCACGATAATGTTCGGTTTCACGGTAATGTTCCGTTTCTGGTCCACGATAATGTTCTGTTTCGGTTTCACGGTAATGTTCTTTCTCTGGTCCACGATAATGTTCCGTATCTGGTCCACGGTAATGTTCTGTTTCTTTTTCACGGTAATGTTCTGTCTCTGGTCCACGGTAATTTTCGATCTCTGGTCCACGATAATGTTCGGTTTCACGGTAATTTTCCGGCTCTGGTCCACGATAATGTTGTGTTTCTGTTTCACGGTAATGTTCCATTTCTGGTCCACGATAATTTTGTGTTTCTGTTTCACGGTAATGTTCCGTTTCTGGTCCACGATAATGTTCTGTTTCGGTTTCATGGTAATGTTCTGTCTCTGGTCCACGATAATGTTCGGTTTCAAGGTAATGTTCGGTCTCTCGTCCACGGTAATGTTCTGTCTCTTGTCCACGGTAATGTTCTGTCTCTGGTCCACGGTAATATTCTGTCTCTGGTCCACGATAATGTTCGATCTCTGGTCCACGATAATGTTCGGTTTCACGGTAATGTTCCGTCTCTGGTCCACGATAATGTTGTGTTTCTGTTTCACGATAATGTTCCGTTTCTGGTCCACGATAATGTTCCGTCTCTGGTCCACGATAATGTTGTTTTTCTGTTTCACGGTAATGTTCCGTTTCTGGTCCATGATAATGTTCTGTTTCATGGTAATGTTCTGTCTCTGGTCCATGGTAATATTCTGTCTCTGGTCCACGATAATGTTCCTTTTCTGGTCAACGATAATGTTCTGTTTAGGTTTCACGGTAATGTTGTGTCTCTGGTCCATGATAATGTTCCGTTTCTGGTTCACGATAATGTTCTGTCTCTGATCCACGATAATGTTCTGTCTCTGGTCCACGATAATGTTCTGTTTCGGTTTCACGGTAATGTTCTGTCTCTGGTCCACGATAATGTTCCTTTTCTGGTCCACGATAATGTTCTGTTTTGGTTTCAAGGTAATGTTCTGTCTCTGGTCCACGGTAATGTTGTTTTTCTTTTTCACGGTAATGTTCCGTTTCTGGTTCACGATAATGTTCTGTTTCGGTTTCATGGTAATGTTCTGTGTCTGGTCCACGATAATGTTTGGTTTCACGGTAATGTTCCGTCTCTGGTCCACGGTAATGTTCCCTCTCTGGTCCACGATAATGTTGTGTTTCTGTTTCACGGTAATGTTCCGTTTCTGGTCCATGATAATGTTCTGTTTCATGGTAATGTTCTGTCTCTGGTCCATGGTAATGTTCGGTTTCAAGGTAAAGTTCGGTCTCTGGTCCACAGTAATGTTCTGTCTCTGGTCCACGGTAATGTTCGATCTCTGGTCCACGATAATGTTTGGTTTCACGGTAATGTTCCGTCTCTGGTCGACGATAATGTTGTGTTTCTAGTTCACGGTAATGTTCCGTTTCTGGTCCACGATAATTTTGTGTTTCTATTTCACGGTAATGTTCCGTTTCTGGTCCACGATAATGTTCCGTCTTTGGTCCACGATAATGTTCTGTCTCTGGTCCATGATAATGTTCCGTTTCTGGTCCACGATAATGTTCTGTTTCGGTTTCACGGTAATGTTCTGTCTCTGGTCCACGGTAATGTTCTGTGTCTGGTCCACGATAATGTTCGGTTTCACGGTAATGTTCCGTCTCTGGTCCACGATAATGTTCCGTCTCTGGTCCACGATAATGTTCCGTCTTTGGTCCACGATAATGTTCCGTTTCTGGTCCACGATAATGTTCTGTTTCGGTTTCACGGTAATGTTCTGTTTCCGTTTCACGGTAATGTTCTGTCTCTGGTCCACGGTAATGTTGCGTTTCTGTTTCACGGTAATGTTCTGTCTCTGGTTCACGGTAATGTTCTGTCTCTGGTCCACGCTAATGTTCTGTTTCTGTTTCACGGTAATGTTCCGTTTCTGGTCCACTATAATGTTGTGTTTCTGTTTCACGGTAATGTTCAGTTTCTGGTCCACGATAATGTTGTGTTTCTGTTTCACGGTAATGTTCCGTTTCTGGTCCACGATAATGTTCTGTTTCTGTTTCATGGTAATGTTTGGTGTCTGGTCCACGGTAATGTTCGGTTTCACGGTAATGTTCGGTCTCTGGTCCACGATAATGCTCGGTTTCACGATAATGTTCGGTTTCACGGTAATGTTCTGGTCCACGGTAATGTTCTGGTCCACGGTAATGTTCCGTCTCTGGTCGACAGTAATGTTCCGTCTCTGGTCCACGATAATGTTGTGTTTCTGTTTCACGGTAATGTTCCGTATCTGGTCCATGGTAATGTTTGGTTTCACGGTAATGTTCCATTTCTGGTCCACGGTAATGTTCTGTCTCTGGTCCACGATAATGTTCGATTTCTGGTCGACGATAATGTTCGGTTTCACGGTAATGTTCCGTCTCTGGTCCACGATAATGTTCGGTTTCACGGTAATGTTCCATTTCTGGTCCACGGTAATGTTCCGTCTCTGGTCCACGATAATGTTGTGTTTCTGTTTCACGGTAATGTTCCGTTTCTGGTCCACGATAATGTTCTGTTTCGGTTTCACGGTAATGTTCTGTTTCTGGTCCACGGTAATGTTCTGTCTCTGGTCCACGGTAATGTTCGGTTTCACGGTAATGTTCCGTCTCTGTTCCACGATAATGTTGTGTTTCTGTTTCACGGTAATGTTCCATTTCTGGTCCACGATAATTTTGTGTTTCTGGTCCACGATAATGTTCGGTTTCACGATAATGTTCCGTTTCTGGTCAACGATAATGTTCTGTTTAGGTTTCACGGTAATGTTCTGTCTCTGGTCCATGATAATATTCCGTCTCTGGTCCACGATAATGTTCTGTCTCTGATCCACGATAATGTTCTGTCTCTGGTCCACGATAATGTTCCGTTTCTGGTCCACGATAATGTTCTGTTTCGGTTTCACGGTAATGTTCTGTCTCTGGTCCACGATAATGTTCCGTTTCTGGTCCACGATAATGATCTGTTTTGGTTTCAAGGTAATGTTCCGTTTCTGGTCCACGGTAATGTTGTGTTTCTGTTTCACGGTAATGTTCCGTTTCTGGTCCACGATAATCTTCTGTTTCGGTTTCACGGTAATGTTCCGTTTCTGGTCCACGATAATGTTCTGTTTCTGTTTCACGGTAATGTTCCTTTTCTGGTCCATGATAATGATCTGTTTCACGATATGGTTCTGTCTCTTGTCCATGGTAATGTTCTGTCTCTGGTCCAGGGTAATGTTCGGTTTCAAGGTAAAGTTCGGTCTCTGGTCCACGGTAATGTTCTGTCTCTGGTCCACGGTAATGTTCTGTCTCTGGTCCACGGTAATTTTCGATCTCTGGTCCACGATAATGTTCGGTTTCACGGTAATGTTCCGTGTCTGGTCCACGATAATGTTCTATTTCGGTTTCACGGTAATGTTCCGTTTCTGGTCCACGATAATGTTCTGTTTCGGTTTCATGGTAATGTTCTGTCTCTGGTCCACGATAATGTTCGGTTTCAAGGTAATGTTCGGTCTCTGGTCCACGGTAATGTTCTGTCTCTGGTCCACGGTAATGTTCTGTCTCTGGTCCACGGTAATATTCTGTCTCTGGTCCACGATAATGTTTGATCTCTGGTCCACGATAATGTTCGGTTTCACGGTAATGTTCCGTCTCTGGTCCACGATAATGTGTTTCTGTTTCACGTTAATGTTCCGTTTCTGGTCCATGATAATGTTCTGTTTCACGGTAATGTTCTGTCTCTGGTCCATGGTAATTTTCTGTTTCTGGTACACGGTAATGTTCGGTTTCAAGGTAATGTTCGGTCTCTGGTCCACGGTAATGTTCTGTCTCTGGTCCACGGTAATGTTCTGTCTCTGGTCCACGGTAATGTTTGATCTCTGGTCAACGATAATGTTCGGTTTCACGGTAATGTTCCGTCTCTGGTCCACGATAATGTTCTGTTTCGGTTTCACGGTAATGTTCCGTTTCTGGTCCACGATAATATTCTGTTTCGGTTTCACGGTAATGTTCCGTCTCTGGTCCACGGTAATGTTCCTTCTCTGGTCCACGATAATGTTCTGTCTCTGGTCCACGGTAATGTTCGATCTCTGGTCCACGATAATGTTCGGTTTCACGGTAATGTTCCGTCTCTGGTCCACGATAATGTTCTGTTTCTGTTTCACGGTAATGTTCCGTTTCTGGTCCACGATAATTTTGTGTTTCTGTTTCACGATAATGTTCCGTTTCTGGTCCACGATAATGTTCTGTTTTGGTTTCATGGTAATGTTCTGTCTCTGGTCCACTGTAATGTTCTGTGTCTGGTCCACGATAATGTTCGGTTTCACGATAATGTTCCGTCTTTTGTCCACGATAATGTTCTGTTTCGGTTTCACGGTAATTTTCT
Source organism: Leuresthes tenuis (assembly GCF_036924035.1). Lineage (NCBI taxonomy): Eukaryota > Metazoa > Chordata > Actinopteri > Atheriniformes > Atherinopsidae > Leuresthes > Leuresthes tenuis. The sequence continues at coordinate 24,570,122 of NW_027325355.1, forward strand.
GTTTCCATTTCACGGTAATGTTCTGTCTCTGGTCCACGGTAATGTTGTGATTCTGTTTCGCGGTAATGTTCTGTCTCTTGTTCACGGTAATGTTCTGTCTCTGGTCCACGCTAATGTTCTGTTTCTGTTTCACGGTAATGTTCCGTTTCTGGTCCACGATAATGTTGTGTTTCTGTTTCACGGTAATGTTCTGTCTCTGGTCCACGCTAATGTTCTGTTTCTGTTTCACGGTAATGTTCCGTTTCTGGTCGACGATAATGTTGTGTTTCTGTTTCACGGTAATGTTCCGTCTCTGGTCCACGATAATGTTCGGTTTCACGATAATGTTCCGTTTCTGGTCCACGATAATGTTCCGTCTCTGGTCCACGATAATGTTGTTTTTCTTTTTCACGGTAATGTTCCGTTTCTGGTCCATGATAATGTTCTGTTTCATGGTAATGTTCTGTCTCTGGTCCATGGCAATATTCTGTCTCTGGTCCACGGTAATGTTCGGTTTCAAGGTAAAGTTCGGTCTCTGGTCCACAGTAATGTTCTGTCTCTGGTCCACGGTAATGTTCTGTCTCTGGTCCACGGAAATGTTCTGTCTCTGGTCCACGGAAATGTTCTGTCTCTTTGTCCACGGTAATGTTCTGTCTCTGGTCCACGGTAATGTTCGATCTCTGGTCCACGATAATGTTCGGTTTCACGGTAATGTTCCGTCTCTGGTCCACGATAATTTTGTGTTTCTGTTTCACGGTAATGTTCCGTTTCTGGTCCACGATAATGTTCTGTCTCTGGTCCACCGTAATGTTCTGTGTCTGGTCCACGATAATGTTCGGTTTCACGGTAATGTTCCGTTTCTGGTCCACGATGATGTTCTGTTTCGGTTTCACGGTAATGTTCTTTCTCTGCTCCACGATAATGTTCCGTATCTGGTCCACGATAATGTTCGGTTTCACGGTAATGTTCCGTCTCTGGTCCACGATAATGTTGTTTCTGTTTCACGGTAATGTTCCGTTTCTGGTCCACGATAATGTTCTGTTTCGGTTTCACAGTAATGTTCTGTCTCTGGTTAACGGTAATGTTCTGTCTCTGGTCCACGGTAATGTTCGGTTTCACGGTAATGTTCCGTCTCTGTTCCACAATAATGTTGTGTTTCTGTTTCACGGTAATGTTCCATTTCTGGTCCACGATAATTTTGTGTTTCTGGTCCACGATAATGTTCGGTTTCACGATAATGTTCCGTTTCTGGTCAACGATAATGTTCTGTTTAGGTTTCACGGTAATGTTCTGTCTCTGGTCCATGATAATATTCCGTCTCTGGTCCACGATAATGTTCTGTCTCTGATCCACGATAATGTTCTGTCTCTGGTCCACGATAATGTTCCGTTTCTGGTCCACGATAATGTTCTGTTTCGGTTTCACGGTAATGTTCTGTCTCTGGTCCACGATAATGTTCCGTTTCTGGTCCACGATAATGTTCTGTTTTGGTTTCAAGGTAATCTTCTGTCTCTGGTCCACGGTAATGTTGCGTTTCTGTTTCACGGTAATGTTCCGTTTCTGGTCCACGATAATCTTCTGTTTCGGTTTCACGGTAATGTTCCGTTTCTGGTCCACGATAATGTTCTGTTTCTGTTTCACGGTAATGTTCCGTTTCTGGTCCATGATAATGTTCTGTTTCACGGTAATGTTCTGTCTCTGGTCCATGGTAATGTTCTGTCTCTGGTCCAGGGTAATGTTCGGTTTCAAGGTAAAGTTCGGTCTCTGGTCCACGGTAATGTTCTGTCTCTGGTCCACGGTAATGTTCTGTCTCTGGTCCACGGTAATGTTCTGTCTCTGGTCCACGATAATGTTCGATCTCTGGTCCACGATAATGTTCGGTTTCACGGTAATGTTCCGTCTCTGGTCCACGATAATGTTCTGTTTCTGTATCACGGTAATGTTCCGTTTCTGGTCCACGATAATTTTTTGTTTCTGTTTCACGGTAATGTTCCGTTCCTGGTCCACGATAATCTTCGGTTTCATGGTAATGTTCTGTCTCTGGTCCACGGTAATGTTCTGTGTCTGGTCCACGATAATGTTCGGTTTCACGGTAATGTTCTGTCTCTGGTCCACGATAATGTTCGGTTTCACGGTAATGTTCTGTCTCTGGTCCACGATAATGTTCCGTCTTTGGTCCACGATAATGTTCTGTTTCTGTTTCATGGCAATGTTCCGTTTCTGGTCCACGATAATTTTGTGTTTCTGTTTCACGGTAATGTTCCGTTTCTGGTCCACGATAATGTTCTGTTTTGGTTTCACGGTAATGTTCTGTTTCCGTTTCACGGTAATGTTCTGTCTCTGGTCCACGGTAATATTGTGTTTCTGTTTCACGGTAATGTTCCGTCTCTGGTCCACCATAATGTTCGGTTTCACGATAATGTTCCGTTTCTGGTCCACGATAATGTTCCGTCTCTGGTCCACGATAATGTTGTTTTTCTGTTTCACGGTAATGTTCCGTTTCTGGTCCATGATAATGTTCTGTTTCATGGTAATGTTCTGTCTCTGGTCCATGGTAATATTCTGTCTCTGGTCCACGGTAATGTTCGGTTTCAAGGTAAAGTTCGGTCTCTGTTCCACAGTAATGTTCTGTCTCTGGTCCACGGTAATGTTCTGTCTCTGGTCCACGGAAATGTTCTGTCTCTGGTCCACGGAAATGTTCTATCTCCTGTCCACGGTAATGTTCTGTCTCTGGTCCACGGTAATGTTCGATCTCTGGTCCACGATAATGTTCGGTTTCACGGTAATGTTCCGTCTCTGGTCCACGATAATTTTGTGTTTCTGTTTCACGGTAATGTTCCGTTTCTGGTCCACGATAATGTTCTGTTTCGGTTTCACGGTAATGTTCTGTCTCTGGTCCACGGTAATGTTCTGTGTCTGGTCCACGATAATGTTCGGTTTCACGGTAATGTTCCGTTTCTGGTCCACGATAATGTTCTGTTTCGGTTTCACGGTAATGTTCTTTCTCTGGTCCACGATAATGTTCCGTATCTGGTCCACGGTAATGTTCTGTTTCTTTTTCACGGTAATGTTCTGTCTCTGGTCCACGGTAATGTTCTGTCTCTGGTCCACGGTAATTTTCGATCTCTGGTCCACGATAATGTTCGGTTTCACGGTAATTTTCCGGCTCTGGTCCACGATAATGTTGTGTTTCTGTTTCACGGTAATGTTCCATTTCTGGTCCACGATAATGTTCTGTTTCTGTTTCATGGTAATGTTCTGTCTCTGGTCCACGATAATGTTCGGTTTCAAGGTAATGTTCGGTCTCTGGTCCACGGTAATGTTCTGTCTCTGGTCCACGGTAATGTTCTGTCTCTGGTCCACGGTAATATTCTGTCTCTGGTCCACGATAATGTTCGATCTCTGGTCCACGATAATGTTCGGTTTCACGGTAATGTTCCGTCTCTGGTCCACGATAATGTGTTTCTGTTTCACGTTAATGTTCCGTTTCTGGTCCATGATAATGTTCTGTTTCACGGTAATGTTCTGTCTCTGGTCCATGGTAATTTTCTGTTTCTGGTACACGGTAATGTTCGGTTTCAAGGTAATGTTCGGTCTCTGGTCCACGGTAATGTTCTGTCTCTGGTCCACGGTAATGTTCTGTCTCTGGTCCACGGTAATGTTTGATCTCTGGTCAACGATAATGTTCGGTTTCACGGTAATGTTCCGTCTCTGGTCCACGATAATGTTCTGTTTCGGTTTCACGGTAATGTTCCGTTTCTGGTCCACGATAATATTCTGTTTCGGTTTCACGGTAATGTTCCGTCTCTGGTCCACGGTAATGTTCCTTCTCTGGTCCACGATAATGTTCTGTCTCTGGTCCACGGTAATGTTCGATCTCTGGTCCACGATAATGTTCGGTTTCACGGTAATGTTCCGTCTCTGGTCCACGATAATGTTCTGTTTCTGTTTCACGGTAATGTTCCGTTTCTGGTCCACGATAATTTTGTGTTTCTGTTTCACGATAATGTTCCGTTTCTGGTCCACGATAATGTTCTGTTTTGGTTTCATGGTAATGTTCTGTCTCTGGTCCACGGTAATGTTCTGTCTCTGGTCCACGATAATGTTCTGTTTTGGTTTCACGGTAATGTTCTGTTTCCATTTCACGGTAATGTTCTGTCTCTGGTCCACGGTAATGTTCTGTCTCTGGTCCACGGTAATGTTCTGTCTCTGGTCCACGGTAATTTTCGATCTCTGGTCCACGATAATGTTCGGTTTCACGGTAATGTTCCGTGTCTGGTCCACGATAATGTTCTATTTCGGTTTCACGGTAATGTTCCGTTTCTGGTCCACGATAATGTACTGTTTCGGTTTCATGGTAATGTTCTGTCTCTGGTCCACGATAATGTTCGGTTTCAAGGTAATGTTCGGTCTCTGGTCCAAGGTAATGTTCTGTCTCTGGTCCACGGTAATGTTCTGTCTCTGGTCCACGGTAATATTCTGTCTCTGGTCCACGATAATGTTCGATCTCTGGTCCACGATAATGTTCGGTTTCACGGTAATGTTCCGTCTCTGGTCCACGATAATGTTTTTCTGTTTCACGTTAATGTTCCGTTTCTGGTCCATGATAATGTTCTGTTTCACGGTAATGTTCTGTCTCTGGTCCATGGTAATTTTCTGTTTCTGGTACACGGTAATGTTCGGTTTCAAGGTAATGTTCGGTCTCTGGTCCACGGTAATGTTCTGTCTCTGGTCCACGGTAATGTTCTGTCTCTGGTCCACGGTAATGTTTGATCTCTGGTCAACGATAATGTTCGGTTTCACGGTAATGTTCCGTCTCTGGTCCACGATAATGTTCTGTTTCGGTTTCACGGTAATGTTCCGTTTCTGGTCCACGATAATATTCTGTTTCGGTTTCACGGTAATGTTCCGTCTCTGGTCCACGGTAATGTTCCTTCTCTGGTCCACGATAATGTTCTGTCTCTGGTCCACGGTAATGTTCGATCTCTGGTCCACGATAATGTTCGGTTTCACGGTAATGTTCCGTCTCTGGTCCACGATAATGTTCTGTTTCTGTTTCACGGTAATGTTCCGTTTCTGGTCCACGATAATTTTGTGTTTCTGTTTCACGATAATGTTCCGTTTCTGGTCCACGATAATGTTCTGTTTTGGTTTCATGGTAATGTTCTGTCTCTGGTCCACGGTAATGTTCTGTGTCTGGTCCACGATAATGTTCGGTTTCACGATAATGTTCCGTCTTTGGTCCACGATAATGTTCTGTTTTGGTTTCACGGTAATGTTCTGTTTCCATTTCACGGTAATGTTCTGTCTCTGGTCCACGGTAATGTTGTGATTCTGTTTCACGGTAATGTTCTGTCTCTTGTTCACGGTAATGTTCTGTCTCTGGTCCACGCTAATGTTCTGTTTCTGTTTCATGGTAATTTTCCGTTTCTGGTCCACGATAATGTTGTGTTTCTGTTTCACGGTAATGTTCTGTCTCTGGTCCACGCTAATGTTCTGTTTCTGTTTCACGGTAATGTTCCGTTTCTGGTCGACGATAATGTTGTGTTTCTGTTTCACGGTAATGTTCCGTCTCTGGTCCACGATAATGTTCGGTTTCACGATAATGTTCCGTTTCTGGTCCACGATAATGTTCCGTCTCTGGTCCACGATAATGTTGTTTTTCTTTTTCAAGGTAATGTTCCGTTTCTGGTCCATGATAATGTTCTGTTTAATGGTAATGTTCTGTCTCTGGTCCATGGCAATATTCTGTCTCTGGTCCACGGTAATGTTCGGTTTCAAGGTAAAGTTCGGTCTCTGGTCCACAGTAATGTTCTGTCTCTGGTCCACGGTAATGTTCTGTCTCTGGTCCACGGAAATGTTCTGTCTCTGGTCCACGGAAATGTTCTGTCTCTGGTCCACGATAATGTTCGATCTCTGGTCCACGATAATGTTCGGTTTCACGGTAATGTTCCGTCTCTGGTCCACGATAATGTGTTTCTGTTTCACGTTAATGTTCCGTTTCTGGTCCATGATAATGTTCTGTTTCACGGTAATGTTCTGTCTCTGGTCCATGGTAATTTTCTGTTTCTGGTACACGGTAATGTTCGGTTTCAAGGTAATGTTCGGTCTCTGGTCCACGGTAATGTTCTGTCTCTGGTCCACGGTAATGTTCTGTCTCTGGTCAACGGTAATGTTTGATCTCTGGTCAACGATAATGTTCGGTTTCACGGTAATGTTCCGTCTCTGGTCCACGATAATGTTCTGTTTCGGTTTCACGGTAATGTTCCGTTTCTGGTCCACGATAATATTCTGTTTCGGTTTCACGGTAATGTTCCGTCTCTGGTCCACGGTAATGTTCCTTCTCTGGTCCACGATAATGTTCTGTCTCTGGTCCACGGTAATGTTCGATCTCTGGTCCACGATAATGTTCGGTTTCACGGTAATGTTCCGTCTCTGGTCCACGATAATGTTCTGTTTCTGTTTCACGGTAATGTTCCGTTTCTGGTCCACGATAATTTTGTGTTTCTGTTTCACGATAATGTTCCGTTTCTGGTCCACGATAATGTTCTGTTTTGGTTTCATGGTAATGTTCTGTCTCTGGTCCACGGTAATGTTCTGTGTCTGGTCCACGATAATGTTCGGTTTCACGATAATGTTCCGTCTCTGGTCCACGATAATGTTGTTTTTCTGTTTCACGATAATGTTCCGTTTCTGGTCCACGATAATGTTCCGTCTCTGGTCCACGATAATGTTGTGTTTCTGTTTCACGGTAATGTTCCTTTTCTGGTCCATGATAATGATCTGTTTCACGATATGGTTCTGTCTCTGGTCCATGGTAATGTTCTGTCTCTGGTCCAGGGTAATGTTCGGTTTCAAGGTAAAGTTCGGTCTCTGGTCCACGGTAATGTTCTGTCTCTGGTCCACGGTAATGTTCTGTCTCTGGTCCACGGTAATTTTCGATCTCTGGTCCACGATAATGTTCGGTTTCACGGTAATGTTCCGTGTCTGGTCCACGATAATGTTCTATTTCGGTTTCACGGTAATGTTCCGTTTCTGGTCCACGATAATGTTCTGTTTCGGTTTCATGGTAATGTTCTGTCTCTGGTCCACGATAATGTTCGGTTTCAAGGTAATGTTCGGTCTCTGGTCCACGGTAATGTTCTGTCTCTGGTCCACGCTAATGTTCTGTTTCTGTTTCACGGTAATGTTCCGTTTCTGGTCCACGATAATGTTGTGTTTCTGTTTCACGGTAATGTTCTGTCTCTGGTCCACGCTAATGTTCTGTTTCTGTTTCACGGTAATGTTCCGTTTCTGGTCCATGATAATGTTCTGTTTCATGGTAATGTTCTGTCCCTGGTCCATGGTAATGTTCTGTCTCTGGTCCACAGTAATGTTCGGTTTCAAGGTAAAGTTCGGTCTCTGGTCCACAGTAATGTTCTGTCTCTGGTCCACGGTAATGTTCGGTTTCACGTTAATGTTCCGTCTCTGGTCCACGATAATGTTCCGTCTTTGGTCCACGATAATGTTCTGTCTCTGGTCCATGATAATGTTCCGTTTCTGGTCCACGATAATGTTCTGTTTCGGTTTCACGGTAATGTTCCGTTTCCGTTTCACGGTAATGTTCTGTCTCTGGTCCACGGTAATGTTGTGTTTCTGTTTCACGGTAATTTTCTGTCTCTGGTTCACGGTAATGTTCTGTTTCTGGTCCACGATAATGTTGTGTTTCTGTTTCACGGTAATGTTCTGTCTCTGGTCCACGTTAATGTTCTGTTTCTGTTTCACGGTAATGTTCCGTTTCTGGTCCACGATAATGTTGTGTTTCTGTTTCACGGTAATGTTCCGTTTCTGGTCCAAGATAATGTTCTGTTTCGGTTTCACGGTAATGTTTGGTCTCTGGTCCACGGTAATGTTGTGTTTCTGTTTCACGGTAATGTTCCGTTTCTGGTCCAAGATAATGTTCTGTTTCGGTTTCACGGTAATGTTTGGTCTCTGGTCCACGGTAATGTTCGGTTTCACGGTAATGTTCGGTCTCTGGTCCACGATAATGTTCGGTTTCACGATAATGTTCGGTTTCACGGTAATGTTCTGGTCCACGGTAATGTTCTGGTCCACGATAATGTTCTGTCTCTGATCCACGATAATGTTCTGTCTCTCGTCCACGATAATGTTCCGTTTCTGGTCCACGATAATGTTCTGTTTCGGTTTCACAGTAATGTTCCGTTTCTAGTCCACGATAATATTCTGTTTCACGGTAATGTTCCGTCTCTGGTCCACGATAATGTTCTGTTTCGGTTTCACGGTAATGTTCCGTCTCTGGTCCACGGTTATGTTCCGTCTCTGGTCCACGAAAATGTTGTGTTTCTGTCTCACGGTAATGTTCCGTTTCTGGTCCATGATAATGTTCTGTTTCGGTTTCACGGTAATGTTCCGTTTCTGGTCCACGATAATGTTCTGTTTCGGTTTCATGGTAACGTTCTGTCTCTGGTCCACGGTAATGTTCTGTGTCTGGTCCACGATAATGTTCGGTTTCACGTTAACGTTCCGTCTCTGGTCCACGATAATGTTCCGTCTTTGGTCCACGATAATGTTCTGTCTCTGGTCCACGATAATGTTCCGTTTCTGGTCCACGATAATGTTCTGTTTCGGTTTCACGGTAATGTTCTGTTTCCGTTTCACGGTAATGTTCTGTCTCTGGTCCACGGTAATGTTGTGTTTCTGTTTCACGGTAATTTTCTGTCTCTGGTTCACGGTAATGTTCTGTTTCTGGTCCACGATAATGTTGTGTTTCTGTTTCACGGTAATGTTCTGTCTCTGGTCCACGTTAATGTTCTGTTTCTGTTTCACGGTAATGTTCCGTTTCTGGTCCACGATAATGTTCTGTTTCGGTTTCACGGTAATGTTTGGTCTCTGGTCCACGGTAATGTTCGGTTTCACGGTAATGTTCGGTCTCTGGTCCACGATAATGTTCGGTTTCACGATAATGTTCGGTTTCACGGTAATGTTCTGGTCCACGGTAATGTTCTGGTCCACGGTAATATTCCGTCTCTGGTCCACAGTAATGTTCCGTCTCTGGTCCACGATAATGTTCTGTCTCTGATCCACGATAATGTTCTGTCTCTGGTCCACGATAATGTTCCGTTTCTGGTCCACGATAATGTTCTGTTTCGGTTTCACAGTAATGTTCCGTTTCTAGTCCACGATAATGTTCTGTTTCTGTTTCACGGTAATGTTCCGTTTCTGGTCCATGATAATGTTCTGTTTCATGGTAATGTTCTGTCCCTGGTCCATGGTAATGTTCTGTCTCTGGTCCACGGTAATGTTCGGTTTCAAGGTAAAGTTCGGTCTCTGGTCCACAGTAATGTTCTGTCTCTGGTCCACGGTAATGTTCTGTGTCTGGTCCACGATAATGTTCGGTTTCACGGTAATGTTCCGTCTCTGGTCTATGATAATGTTCCGTCTTTGGTCCACGATAATGTTCTGTCTCTGGTCCATGATAATGTTCCGTTTCTGGTCCACGGTAATGTTCTGTTTCCGTTTCACGGTAATGTTCCGTCTCTGGTTCACGGTAATGTTCTGTCTCTGGTCCACGGTAATGTTCTGTGTCTGGTCCACGATAATGTTCGGTTTCACGTTAATGTTCCGTCTCTGGTCCACGATAATGTTCCGTCTTTGGTCCACGATAATGTTCTGTCTCTGGTCCATGATAATGTTCCGTTTCTGGTCCACGATAATGTTCTGTTTCGGTTTCACGGTAATGTTCCGTTTCCGTTTCACGATAATGTTCTGTCTCTGATCCACGATAATGTTCTGTCTCTGGTCCACGATAATGTTCCGTTTCTGGTCCACGATAATGTTCTGTTTCGGTTTCACAGTAATGTTCCGTTTCTAGTCCACGATAATGTTCTGTTTCACGGTAATGTTCCGTCTCTGGTCCACGATAATGTTCTGTTTCGGTTTCACGGTAATGTTCCGTCTCTGGTCCACGGTTATGTTCCGTCTCTGGTCCACGAAAATGTTGTGTTTCTGTCTCACGGTAATGTTCCGTTTCTGGTCCATGATAATGTTCTGTTTCGGTTTCACGGTAATGTTCCGTTTCTGGTCCACGATAATGTTCTGTTTCGGTTTCATGGTAACGTTCTGTCTCTGGTCCACGGTAATGTTCTGTGTCTGGTCCACGATAATGTTCGGTTTCACGTTCCGTCTCTGGTCCACGATAATGTTCCGTCTTTGGTCCACGATAATGTTCTGTCTCTGGTCCACGATAATGTTCCGTTTCTGGTCCACGATAATGTTCTGTTTCGGTTTCACGGTAATGTTCTGTTTCCGTTTCACGGTAATGTTCTGTCTCTGGTCCACGGTAATGTTGTGTTTCTGTTTCACGGTAATTTTCTGTCTCTGGTTCACGGTAATGTTCTGTTTCTGGTCCACGATAATGTTGTGTTTCTGTTTCACGGTAATGTTCTGTCTCTGGTCCACGTTAATGTTCTGTTTCTGTTTCACGGTAATGTTCCGTTTCTGGTCCACGATAATGTTCTGTTTCGGTTTCACGGTAATGTTTGGTCTCTGGTCCACGGTAATGTTCGGTTTCACGGTAATGTTCGGTCTCTGGTCCACGATAATGTTCGGTTTCACGATAATGTTCGGTTTCACGGTAATGTTCTGGTCCACGGTAATGTTCTGGTCCACGGTAATATTCCGTCTCTGGTCCACAGTAATGTTCCGTCTCTGGTCCACGATAATGTTCTGTCTCTGATCCACGATAATGTTCTGTCTCTGGTCCACGATAATGTTCCGTTTCTGGTCCACGATAATGTTCTGTTTCGGTTTCACAGTAATGTTCCGTTTCTAGTCCACGATAATGTTCTGTTTCTGTTTCACGGTAATGTTCCGTTTCTGGTCCATGATAATGTTCTGTTTCATGGTAATGTTCTGTCCCTGGTCCATGGTAATGTTCTGTCTCTGGTCCACGGTAATGTTCGGTTTCAAGGTAAAGTTCGGTCTCTGGTCCACAGTAATGTTCTGTCTCTGGTCCACGGTAATGTTCTGTGTCTGGTCCACGATAATGTTCGGTTTCACGGTAATGTTCCGTCTCTGGTCTATGATAATGTTCCGTCTTTGGTCCACGATAATGTTCTGTCTCTGGTCCATGATAATGTTCCGTTTCTGGTCCACGGTAATGTTCTGTTTCCGTTTCACGGTAATGTTCCGTCTCTGGTTCACGGTAATGTTCTGTCTCTGGTCCACGGTAATGTTCTGTGTCTGGTCCACGATAATGTTCGGTTTCACGTTAATGTTCCGTCTCTGGTCCACGATAATGTTCCGTCTTTGGTCCACGATAATGTTCTGTCTCTGGTCCATGATAATGTTCCGTTTCTGGTCCACGATAATGTTCTGTTTCGGTTTCACGGTAATGTTCCGTTTCCGTTTCACGATAATGTTCTGTCTCTGATCCACGATAATGTTCTGTCTCTGGTCCACGATAATGTTCCGTTTCTGGTCCACGATAATGTTCTGTTTCGGTTTCACAGTAATGTTCCGTTTCTAGTCCACGATAATGTTCTGTTTCACGGTAATGTTCCGTCTCTGGTCCACGATAATGTTCTGTTTCGGTTTCACGGTAATGTTCCGTCTCTGGTCCACGGTTATGTTCCGTCTCTGGTCCACGAAAATGTTGTGTTTCTGTCTCATGGTAATGTTCCGTTTCTGGTCCATGATAATGTTCTTTTTCACGGTAATGTTCTGTCTCTGGTCCACGGTAATGTTAGATCTCTGGTCCACCATAATGTTCGGTTTCATGGTAATGTTCCGTCTCTGGTCCACGATAATGTTCTGTTTCGGTTTCACGGTAATGTTCCGTTTCTGGTCCACGATAATGTTCTGTTTCGGTTTCATGGTAACGTTCTGTCTCTGGTCCACGGTAATGTTCTGTGTCTGGTCCACGATAATGTTTGGTTTCACGTTAATGTTCCGTCTCTGGTCCACGATAATGTTCCGTCTTTGGTCCACGATAATGTTCTGTCTCTGGTCCACGATAATGTTCCGTTTCTGGTCCACGGTAATGTTCTGTGTCTGGTCCACGATAATGTTCGGTTTCACGTTAATGTTCCGTCTCTGGTCCACGATAATGTTCCGTCTTTGGTCCACGATAATGTTCTGTCTCTGGTCCACGATAATGTTCCGTTTCTGGTCCACGATAATGTTCTGTTTCGGTTTCACGGTAATGTTCTGTTTCCGTTTCACGGTAATGTTCTGTCTCTGGTCCACGGTAATGTTGTGTTTCAGTTTCACGGTAATTTTCTGTCTCTGGTTCACGGTAATGTTCTGTTTCTGGTCCACGATAATGTTGTGTTTCTGTTTCACGGTAATGTTCTGTCTCTGGTCCACGTTAATGTTCTGTTTCGGTTTCACGGTAATGTTCTGTTTCCGTTTCACGGTAATGTTCTTTCTCTGGTCCACGGTAATGTTGTGTTTCTGTTTCACGGTAATTTTCTGTCTCTGGTTCACGGTAATGTTCTGTTTCTGGTCCACGATAATGTTGTGTTTCTGTTTCACGGTAATGTTCTGTCTCTGGTCCACGTTAATGTTCTGTTTCTGTTTCACGGTAATGTTCCGTTTCTGGTCCACGATAATGTTCTGTTTCGGTTTCACGGTAATGTTTGGTCTCTGGTCCACGGTAATGTTCGGTTTCACGGTAATGTTCGGTCTCTGGTCCACGATAATGTTCGGTTTCACGATAATGTTCGGTTTCACGGTAATGTTCTGGTCCACGGTAATGTTCTGGTCCACGGTAATATTCCGTCTCTGGTCCACAGTAATGTTCCGTCTCTGGTCCACGATAATGTTCTGTCTCTGATCCACGATAATGTTCTGTCTCTGGTCCACGATAATGTTCCGTTTCTGGTCCACGATAATGTTCTGTTTCGGTTTCACAGTAATGTTCCGTTTCTAGTCCACGATAATGTTCTGTTTCTGTTTCACGGTAATGTTCCGTTTCTGGTCCATGATAATGTTCTGTTTCATGGTAATGTTCTGTCCCTGGTCCATGGTAATGTTCTGTCTCTGGTCCACAGTAATGTTCTGTCTCTGGTCCACGGTAATGTTCTGTGTCTGGTCCACGATAATGTTCGGTTTCACGGTAATGTTCCGTCTCTGGTCTATGATAATGTTCCGTCTTTGGTCCACGATAATGTTCTGTCGCTGGTCCATGATAATGTTCCGTTTCTGGTCCACGGTAATGTTCTGTTTCCGTTTCACGGTAATGTTCTGTCTCTGGTTCACGGTAATGTTCTGTCTCTGGTCCACGGTAATGTTCTGTGTCTGGTCCACGATAATGTTCGGTTTCACGTTAATGTTCCGTCTCTGGTCCACGATAATGTTCCGTCTTTGGTCCACGATAATGTTCTGTCTCTGGTCCATGATAATGTTCCGTTTCTGGTCCACGATAATGTTCTGTTTCGGTTTCACGGTAATGTTCCGTTTCCGTTTCACGATAATGTTCTGTCTCTGATCCACGATAATGTTCTGTCTCTGGTCCACGATAATGTTCCGTTTCTGGTCCACGATAATGTTCTGTTTCGGTTTCACAGTAATGTTCCGTTTCTAGTCCACGATAATGTTCTGTTTCACGGTAATGTTCCGTCTCTGGTCCACGATAATGTTCTGTTTCGGTTTCACGGTAATGTTCCGTCTCTGGTCCACGGTTATGTTCCGTCTCTGGTCCACGAAAATGTTGTGTTTCTGTCTCACGGTAATGTTCCGTTTCTGGTCCATGATAATGTTCTTTTTCACGGTAATGTTCTGTCTCTGGTCCACGGTAATGTTAGATCTCTGGTCCACCATAATGTTCGGTTTCATGGTAATGTTCCGTCTCTGGTCCACGATAATGTTCTGTTTCGGTTTCACGGTAATGTTCCGTTTCTGGTCCACGATAATGTTCTGTTTCGGTTTCATGGTAACGTTCTGTCTCTGGTCCACGGTAATGTTCTGTGTCTGGTCCACGATAATGTTCGGTTTCACGTTAATGTTCCGTCTCTGGTCCACGATAATGTTCCGTCTTTGGTCCACGATAATGTTCTGTCTCTGGTCCACGATAATGTTCCGTTTCTGGTCCACGATAATGTTCTGTTTCGGTTTCACGGTAATGTTCTGTTTCCGTTTCACGGTAATGTTCTGTCTCTGGTCCACGGTAATGTTGTGTTTCGGTTTCACGGTAATTTTCTGTCTCTGGTTCACGGTAATGTTCTGTTTCTGGTCCACGATAATGTTGTGTTTCTGTTTCACGGTAATGTTCTGTCTCTGGTCCACGTTAATGTTCTGTTTCTGTTTCACGGTAATGTTCCGTTTCTGGTCCACGATAATGTTCTGTTTCGGTTTCACGGTAATGTTTGGTCTCTGGTCCACGGTAATGTTCGGTTTCACGGTAATGTTTGGTCTCTGGTCCACGATAATGTTCGGTTTCACGATAATGTTCGGTTTCACGGTAATGTTCTGGTCCACGGTAATGTTCTGGTCCACGGTAATATTCCGTCTCTGGTCCACAGTAATGTTCCGTCTCTGGTCCACGATAATGTTCTGTCTCTGATCCACGATAATGTTCTGTCTCTGGTCCACGATAATGTTCCGTTTCTGGTCCACGATAATGTTCTGTTTCGGTTTCACAGTAATGTTCCGTTTCTAGTCCACGATAATGTTCTGTTTCTGTTTCACGGTAATGTTCCGTTTCTGGTCCATGATAATGTTCTGTTTCATGGTAATGTTCTGTCCCTGGTCCATGGTAATGTTCTGTCTCTGGTCCACGGTAATGTTCGGTTTCAAGGTAAAGTTCGGTCTCTGGTCCACAGTAATGTTCTGTCTCTGGTCCACGGTAATGTTCTGTGTCTGGTCCACGATAATGTTCGGTTTCACGGTAATGTTCCGTCTCTGGTCTATGATAATGTTCCGTCTTTGGTCCACGATAATGTTCTGTCTCTGGTCCATGATAATGTTCCGTTTCTGGTCCACGGTAATGTTCTGTTTCCGTTTCACGGTAATGTTCTGTCTCTGGTTCACGGTAATGTTCTGTCTCTGGTCCACGCTAATGTTCTCTTTCTGTTTCACGGTAATGTTCCGTTTCTGGTCCACGATAATGTTGTGTTTCTGTTTCACGGTAATGTTCCGTTTCTGGTCCACGATAATGTTCTGTTTCATGGTAATGTTCTGTCTCTGGTCCACGGTAATATTCTGTCTCTGGTCCACGGTAATGTTCTGTCTCTGGTCAAAGGTAATGTTCTGTCTCTGGTCCACGGTAATGTTCGGTTTCACGGTAATGTTCCGTCTCTGGTCCACGATAATGTTGCGTCTTTGGTCCACGATAATGATCTGTTTCATGGTAATGTTCCGTTTCTGGTCCACGATAATTTTGTGTTTCTGTTTCACGGTAATGTTCCGTTTCTGGTCCACGATAATGTTCTGTTTCGGTTTCACGGTAATGTTCTGTTTCCGTTTCACGGTAATGTTCTGTCTCTGGTCCACAGTAACATTGTGTTTCTGTTTCACGGTAATGTTCCGTCTCTGGTACACGATAATGTTCGGTTTCACGATAATGTTCCGTTTCTGGTTCACGATAATGTTCCGTCTCTGGTCCACGATAATGTTGTTTTTCTGTTTTACGGTAATGTTCCGTTTCTGGTCCATGATAATGTTCTGTTTCATGGTAATGTTCTGTCTCTGGTCCACGGTAATATTCTGTCTCTGGTCCACGATAATGTTCGATCTCTGGTCCACGATAATGTTCGGTTTCACGGTAATGTTCTGTCTCTGGTCCACGATAATGTTCTGTTTCTGTATCACGGTAATGTTCCGTTTCTGGTCCACGATAATTTTTTGTTTCTGTTTCACGGTAATGTTCCGTTTCTGGTCCACGATAATGTTCGGTTTCATGGTAATGTTCTGTCTCTGGTCCACGGTAATGTTCTGTGTCTGGTCCACGATAATGTTCGGTTTCACGGTAATGTTCCATCTCTGGTCCACGATAATGTTCCGTCTTTGGTCCACGATAATGTTGTGTTTCATGGTAATGTTCCGTTTCTGGTCCACGATAATTTTGTGTTTCTGTTTCACGGTAATGTTCCGTTTCTGGTCCACGATAATGTTCTGTTTTTGTTTCACGGTAATATTCTGTTTCCGTTTCATGGTAATGTTCTGTCTCTGGTCCACGGTAATGTTGTGTTTCTGTTTGACGGTAATGTTCCGTTTCTGGTCCATGATAATGTTCTGTTTCATGGTAATGTTCTGTCTCTGGTCCACGGTAATATTCTGTCTCTGGTCCACGATAATGTTCGATCTCTGGTCCACGATAATGTTCGGTTTCACGGTAATGTTCTGTCTCTGGTCCACGATAATGTTCTGTTTCTGTATCACGGTAATGTTCCGTTTCTGGTCCACGATAATTTTTTGTTTCTGTTTCACGGTAATGTTCGGTTTCATGGTAATGTTCTGTCTCTGGTCCACGGTAATGTTCTGTGTCTGGTCCACGATAATGTTCGGTTTCACGGTAATGTTCCGTCTCTGGTCCACGATAATGTTCCGTCTTTGGTCCACGATAATGTTGTGTTTCATGGTAATGTTCCGTTTCTGGTCCACGATAATTTTGTGTTTCTGTTTCACGGTAATGTTCCGTTTCTGGTCCACGATAATGTTCTGTTTTTGTTTCACGGTAATGTTCTGTTTCCGTTTCATGGTAATGTTCTGTCTCTGGTCCATGGTAATGGTGTGTTTCTGTTTAACGGTAATATTCCGTCTCTGGTCCACGATAATGTTCGGTTTCACGATAATGTTCCGTTTCTGGTCCAAGATAATGTTCCGTCTCTGGTCCACGATAATGTTGTTTTTCTGTTTCACGGTAATGTTCCGTTTCTGGTCCACAGTAATGTTCCGTCTCTGGTCCACGATAATGTTCTGTCTCTGATCCACGATAATGTTCTGTCTCTGGTCCACGATAATGTTCCGTTTCTGGTCCACGATAATGTTCTGTTTCGGTTTCACAGTAATGTTCCGTTTCTAGTCCACGATAATGTTCTGTTTCTGTTTCACGGTAATGTTCCGTTTCTGGTCCATGATAATGTTCTGTTTCATGGTAATGTTCTGTCCCTGGTCCATGGTAATGTTCTGTCTCTGGTCCACGGTAATGTTCGGTTTCAAGGTAAAGTTCGGTCTCTGGTCCACAGTAATGTTCTGTCTCTGGTCCACGGTAATGTTCTGTGTCTGGTCCACGATAATGTTCGGTTTCACGGTAATGTTCCGTCTCTGGTCTATGATAATGTTCCGTCTTTGGTCCACGATAATGTTCTGTCTCTGGTCCATGATAATGTTCCGTTTCTGGTCCACGGTAATGTTCTGTTTCCGTTTCACGGTAATGTTCTGTCTCTGGTTCACGGTAATGTTCTGTCTCTGGTCCACGCTAATGTTCTCTTTCTGTTTCACGGTAATGTTCCGTTTCTGGTCCACGATAATGTTGTGTTTCTGTTTCACGGTAATGTTCCGTTTCTGGTCCACGATAATGTTCTGTTTCATGGTAATGTTCTGTCTCTGGTCCACGGTAATATTCTGTCTCTGGTCCACGGTAATGTTCTGTCTCTGGTCCACGGTAATGTTCTGTCTCTGGTCCACGGTAATGTTCGGTTTCACGGTAATGTTCCGTCTCTGGTCCACGATAATGTTGCGTCTTTGGTCCACGATAATGATCTGTTTCATGGTAATGTTCCGTTTCTGGTCCACGATAATTTTGTGTTTCTGTTTCACGGTAATGTTCCGTTTCTGGTCCACGATAATGTTCTGTTTCGGTTTCACGGTAATGTTCTGTTTCCGTTTCACGGTAATGTTCTGTCTCTGGTCCACAGTAACATTGTGTTTCTGTTTCACGGTAATGTTCCGTCTCTGGTACACGATAATGTTCGGTTTCACGATAATGTTCCGTTTCTGGTTCACGATAATGTTCCGTCTCTGGTCCACGATAATGTTGTTTTTCTGTTTTACGGTAATGTTCCGTTTCTGGTCCATGATAATGTTCTGTTTCATGGTAATGTTCTGTCTCTGGTCCACGGTAATATTCTGTCTCTGGTCCACGATAATGTTCGATCTCTGGTCCACGATAATGTTCGGTTTCACGGTAATGTTCTGTCTCTGGTCCACGATAATGTTCTGTTTCTGTATCACGGTAATGTTCCGTTTCTGGTCCACGATAATTTTTTGTTTCTGTTTCACGGTAATGTTCCGTTTCTGGTCCACGATAATGTTCGGTTTCATGGTAATGTTCTGTCTCTGGTCCACGGTAATGTTCTGTGTCTGGTCCACGATAATGTTCGGTTTCACGGTAATGTTCCATCTCTGGTCCACGATAATGTTCCGTCTTTGGTCCACGATAATGTTGTGTTTCATGGTAATGTTCCGTTTCTGGTCCACGATAATTTTGTGTTTCTGTTTCACGGTAATGTTCCGTTTCTGGTCCACGATAATGTTCTGTTTTTGTTTCACGGTAATGTTCTGTTTCCGTTTCATGGTAATGTTCTGTCTCTGGTCCACGGTAATGTTGTGTTTCTGTTTGACGGTAATGTTCCGTTTCTGGTCCATGATAATGTTCTGTTTCATGGTAATGTTCTGTCTCTGGTCCACGGTAATATTCTGTCTCTGGTCCACGATAATGTTCGATCTCTGGTCCACGATAATGTTCGGTTTCACGGTAATGTTCTGTCTCTGGTCCACGGTAATATTCTGTCTCTGGTCCACGATAATGTTCGATCTCTGGTCCACGATAATGTTCGGTTTCACGGTAATGTTCTGTCTCTGGTCCACGATAATGTTCTGTTTCTGTATCACGGTAATGTTCCGTTTCTGGTCCACGATAATTTTTTGTTTCTGTTTCACGGTAATGTTCGGTTTCATGGTAATGTTCTGTCTCTGGTCCACGGTAATGTTCTGTGTCTGGTCCACGATAATGTTCGGTTTCACGGTAATGTTCCGTCTCTGGTCCACGATAATGTTCCGTCTTTGGTCCACGATAATGTTGTGTTTCATGGTAATGTTCCGTTTCTGGTCCACGATAATTTTGTGTTTCTGTTTCACGGTAATGTTCCGTTTCTGGTCCACGATAATGTTCTGTTTTTGTTTCACGGTAATGTTCTGTTTCCGTTTCATGGTAATGTTCTGTCTCTGGTCCATGGTAATGGTGTGTTTCTGTTTAACGGTAATATTCCGTCTCTGGTCCACGATAATGTTCGGTTTCACGATAATGTTCCGTTTCTGGTCCAAGATAATGTTCCGTCTCTGGTCCACGATAATGTTGTTTTTCTGTTTCACGGTAATGTTCCGTTTCTGGTCCATGATAATGTTCTGTTTCATGGTAATGTTCTGTCTCTGGTCCATGGTAATATTCTGTCTCTGGTCCACGGTAATGTTCAGTTTCAAGGTAAAGTTCGGTCTCTGGTCCACAGTAATGCTCTGTCTCTGGTCCACGGTAAAGTTCTGTCTCTGGTCCACGGAAATGTTCTGTCTCTGGTCCACGGTAATGTTCTGTCTCTGGTCCACGGTAATGTTCTATCTCTGGTCCACGATAATTTTGTGTTTCTGTTTCACGGTAATGTTCCGTTTCTGGTCCACGATAATGTTCTTTTTTTGTTTCACGGTAATGTTCTGTTTCCGTTTCATGGTAATGTTCTGTCTCTGGTCCACGGTAATGTTGTGTTTCTGTTTGACGGTAATGTTCCGTTTCTGGTCCATGATAATGTTCTGTTTCATGGTAATGTTCTGTCTCTGGTCCACGGTAATATTCTGTCTCTGGTCCACGATAATGTTCGATCTCTGGTCCACGATAATGTTCGGTTTCACGGTAATGTTCTGTCTCTGGTCCACGATAATGTTCTGTTTCTGTATCACGGTAATGTTCCGTTTCTGGTCCACGATAATTTTTTGTTTCTGTTTCACGGTAATGTTCGGTTTCATGGTAATGTTCTGTCTCTGGTCCACGGTAATGTTCTGTGTCTGGTCCACGATAATGTTCGGTTTCACGGTAATGTTCCGTCTCTGGTCCACGATAATGTTCCGTCTTTGGTCCACGATAATGTTGTGTTTCATGGTAATGTTCCGTTTCTGGTCCACGATAATTTTGTGTTTCTGTTTCACGGTAATGTTCCGTTTCTGGTCCACGATAATGTTCTGTTTTTGTTTCACGGTAATGTTCTGCTTCCGTTTCATGGTAATGTTCTGTCTCTTGTCCATGGTAATGTTGTGTTTCTGTTTGACGGTAATATTCCGTCTCTGGTCCACGATAATGTTCGGTTTCACGATAATGTTCCGTTTCTGGTCCAAGATAATGTTCCGTCTCTGGTCCACGATAATGTTGTTTTTCTGTTTCACGGTAATGTTCCGTTTCTGGTCCATGATAATGTTCTGTTTCATGGTAATGTTCTGTCTCTGGTCCATGGTAATATTCTGTCTCTGGTCCACGGTAATGTTCAGTTTCAAGGTAAAGTTCGGTCTCTGGTCCACAGTAATGCTCTGTCTCTGGTCCACGGAAATGTTCTGTCTCTGGTCCACGGTAATGTTCTGTCTCTGGTCCACGGTAATGTTCTATCTCTGGTCCACGATAATTTTGTGTTTCTGTTTCACGGTAATGTTCCGTTTCTGGTCCACAATAATGTTCTGTTTCGGTTTCACGGTAATGTTCTGTCTATGGTCCACGGTAATGTTCTGTGTCTGGTCCACGATAATGTTCGGTTTCACGGTAATGTTCTGTCTCTGGTCCACGCTAATGTTCTGTTTCGGTTTCACGGTAATGTTCTTTCTCTGGTCCACGATAATGTTCCGTTTCTGGTCCACGGTAATGTTCTGTTTCTTTTTCACGGTAATGTTCCGTTTCTGGTCCACGATAATGTTCTGTCTCTGGTCCACGGTAATGTTCGATCTCTGGTCCACGATAATTTTGTGTTTCTGTTTCACGGTAATATTCCGTTTCTGGTCCACGATAATGTTCTGTTTCGGTTTCATGGTAATGTTCTGTCTCTGGTCCACGATAATTTTGTGTTTCTGGTCCACGATAATGTTCGGTTTCACGATAATGTTCCGTTTCTGGTCAACGATAATGTTCTGTTTAGGTTTCACGGTAATGTTCTGTCTCTGGTCCATGATAATGTTCCGTTTCTGGTCCACGATAATGTTCTGTCTCTGATCCACGATAATGTTCTCTCTCTGATCCACGATAATGTTCTGTCTCTGGTCCACGATAATGTTCCGTTTCTGGTCCACGATAATGTTCTGTTTCGGTTTCACGGTAATGTTCTGTCTCTGGTCCACGATAATGTTCCGTTTCTGGTCTACGATAATGTTCTGTTTTGGTTTCAAGGTAATGTTCTGTCTCTGGTCCACGGTAATGTTGTGTTTCTGTTTCACGGTAATGTTCC
Organism: Leuresthes tenuis; assembly: GCF_036924035.1. Lineage (NCBI taxonomy): Eukaryota > Metazoa > Chordata > Actinopteri > Atheriniformes > Atherinopsidae > Leuresthes > Leuresthes tenuis. Next base: position 24,591,514 of record NW_027325355.1, read on the forward strand.
GTTACTGGTCCACGATAATCTTCTTTTTCGGTTTCACGGTAATGTTCCGTTTCTGGTCCACGGTAATGTTCTGTTTCTGTTTCACGGTAATGTTCCGTTTCTGGTCCACGGTAATGTTCGGTTTCAAGGTAATGTTCGGTCTCTGGTCCACGGTAATGTTCTGTCTCTGGTCCACGGTAATGTTCTGTCTCTGGTCCACGGTAATGTTCTGTCTCTGGTCCACGGTAATGTTCGATCTCTGGTCCACAATAATATTCGGTTTCACGGTAATGTTCCGTCTCTCGTCCCCGATAATGTTCTGTTTCTGTATCACGGTAATGTTCCGTTTCTGGTCCACGATAATTTTTTGTTTCTGTTTCACGGTAATGTTCCGTTTCCGTTTCATGGTAATGTTCTGTCTCTGGTCCACGGTAATGTTGTGTTTCTGTTTGACGGTAATGTTCCGTTTCTGGTCCATGATAATGTTCTGTTTCATGGTAATGTTCTGTCTCTGGTCCACGGTAATATTCTGTCTCTGGTCCACGATAATGTTCGATCTCTGGTCCACGATAATGTTCGGTTTCACGGTAATGTTCTGTCTCTGGTCCACGATAATGTTCTGTTTCTGTATCACGGTAATGTTCCGTTTCTGGTCCACGATAATTTTTTGTTTCTGTTTCACGGTAATGTTCGGTTTCATGGTAATGTTCTGTCTCTGGTCCACGGTAATGTTCTGTGTCTGGTCCACGATAATGTTCGGTTTCACGGTAATGTTCCGTCTCTGGTCCACGATAATGTTCCGTCTTTGGTCCACGATAATGTTGTGTTTCATGGTAATGTTCCGTTTCTGGTCCACGATAATTTTGTGTTTCTGTTTCACGGTAATGTTCCGTTTCTGGTCCACGATAATGTTCTGTTTTTGTTTCACGGTAATGTTCTGTTTCCGTTTCATGGTAATGTTCTGTCTCTGGTCCATGGTAATGGTGTGTTTCTGTTTAACGGTAATATTCCGTCTCTGGTCCACGATAATGTTCGGTTTCACGATAATGTTCCGTTTCTGGTCCAAGATAATGTTCCGTCTCTGGTCCACGATAATGTTGTTTTTCTGTTTCACGGTAATGTTCCGTTTCTGGTCCATGATAATGTTCTGTTTCATGGTAATGTTCTGTCTCTGGTCCATGGTAATATTCTGTCTCTGGTCCACGGTAATGTTCAGTTTCAAGGTAAAGTTCGGTCTCTGGTCCACAGTAATGTTCTGTCTCTGGTCCACGGTAAAGTTCTGTCTCTGGTCCACGGAAATGTTCTGTCTCTGGTCCACGGTAATGTTCTGTCTCTGGTCCACGGTAATGTTCTATCTCTGGTCCACGATAATTTTGTGTTTCTGTTTCACGGTAATGTTCCGTTTCTGGTCCACGATAATGTTCTTTTTTTGTTTCACGGTAATGTTCTGTTTCCGTTTCATGGTAATTTTCTGTCTCTGGTCCACGGTAATGTTGTGTTTCTGTTTGACGGTAATGTTCCGTTTCTGGTCCATGATAATGTTCTGTTTCATGGTAATGTTCTGTCTCTGGTCCACGGTAATATTCTGTCTCTGGTCCACGATAATGTTCGATCTCTGGTCCACGATAATGTTCGGTTTCACAGTAATGTTCTGTCTCTGGTCCACGATAATGTTCTGTTTCTGTATCACGGTAATGTTCCGTTTCTGGTCCACGATAATTTTTTGTTTCTGTTTCACGGTAATGTTCGGTTTCATGGTAATGTTCTGTCTCTGGTCCACGGTAATGTTCTGTGTCTGGTCCACGATAATGTTCGGTTTCACGGTAATGTTCCGTCTCTGGTCCACGATAATGTTCCGTCTTTGGTCCACGATAATGTTGTGTTTCATGGTAATGTTCCGTTTCTGGTCCACGATAATTTTGTGTTTCTGTTTCACGGTAATGTTCCGTTTCTGGTCCACGATAATGTTCTGTTTTTGTTTCACGGTAATGTTCTGCTTCCGTTTCATGGTAATGTTCTGTCTCTGGTCCATGGTAATGTTGTGTTTCTGTTTGACGGTAATATTCCGTCTCTGGTCCACGATAATGTTCGGTTTCACGATAATGTTCCGTTTCTGGTCCAAGATAATGTTCCGTCTCTGGTCCACGATAATGTTGTTTTTCTGTTTCACGGTAATGTTCCGTTTCTGGTCCATGATAATGTTCTGTTTCATGGTAATGTTCTGTCTCTGGTCCATGGTAATATTCTGTCTCTGGTCCACGGTAATGTTCAGTTTCAAGGTAAAGTTCGGTCTCTGGTCCACAGTAATGCTCTGTCTCTGGTCCACGGAAATGTTCTGTCTCTGGTCCACGGTAATGTTCTGTCTCTGGTCCACGGTAATGTTCTATCTCTGGTCCACGATAATTTTGTGTTTCTGTTTCACGGTAATGTTCCGTTTCTGGTCCACAATAATGTTCTGTTTCGGTTTCACGGTAATGTTCTGTCTATGGTCCACGGTAATGTTCTGTGTCTGGTCCACGATAATGTTCGGTTTCACGGTAATGTTCTGTCTCTGGTCCACGCTAATGTTCTGTTTCGGTTTCACGGTAATGTTCTTTCTCTGGTCCACGATAATGTTCCGTTTCTGGTCCACGGTAATGTTCTGTTTCTTTTTCACGGTAATGTTCCGTTTCTGGTCCACGATAATGTTCTGTCTCTGGTCCACGGTAATGTTCGATCTCTGGTCCACGATAATTTTGTGTTTCTGTTTCACGGTAATATTCCGTTTCTGGTCCACGATAATGTTCGGTTTCACGATAATGTTCCGTTTCTGGTCAACGATAATGTTCTGTTTAGGTTTCACGGTAATGTTCTGTCTCTGGTCCATGATAATGTTCCGTTTCTGGTCCACGATAATGTTCTGTCTCTGATCCACGATAATGTTCTCTCTCTGATCCACGATAATGTTCTGTCTCTGGTCCACGATAATGTTCCGTTTCTGGTCCACGATAATGTTCTGTTTCGGTTTCACGGTAATGTTCTGTCTCTGGTCCACGATAATGTTCCGTTTCTGGTCTACGATAATGTTCTGTTTTGGTTTCAAGGTAATGTTCTGTCTCTGGTCCACGGTAATGTTGTGTTTCTGTTTCACGGTAATGTTCCGTTACTGGTCCACGATAATCTTCTTTTTCGGTTTCACGGTAATGTTCCGTTTCTGGTCCACGGTAATGTTCTGTTTCTGTTTCACGGTAATGTTCCGTTTCTGGTCCACGGTAATGTTCGGTTTCAAGGTAATGTTCGGTCTCTGGTCCACGGTAATGTTCTGTCTCTGGTCCACGGTAATGTTCTGTCTCTGGTCCACGGTAATGTTCTGTCTCTGGTCCACGGTAATGTTCGATCTCTGGTCCACAATAATATTCGGTTTCACGGTAATGTTCCGTCTCTCGTCCCCGATAATGTTCTGTTTCTGTATCACGGTAATGTTCCGTTTCTGGTCCACGATAATTTTTTGTTTCTGTTTCACGGTAATGTTCCGTTTCTTGTCCACGATAAGGTTCGGTTTCATGGTAATGTTCTGTCTCTGGTCCAAGGTAATGTTCTGTGTCTGGTCCACGATAATGTTCTGTCTCTGGTCCACGCTAATGTTCTGTCTCTGGTCCACGGTAATGTTCGATCTCTGGTCCACGATAATGTTCGGTTTCACGGTAATGTTCCGTGTCTGGTCCACGATAATGTTCTTTTTCGGTTTCACGGTAATGTTCCGTTTCTGGTCCACGATAATGTTCTGTTTCGGTTTCACGGTAATGTTCCGTCTCTGGTCCACGGTAATGTTCCGTCTCTGGTCCACGATAATGTTGTGTTTCTGTTTCACGGTAATGTTCCGTTTCTGGTCCATGACAATGTTCTGTTTCACGGTAATGTTCTGTCTCTGGTCCATGGTAATTTTCTGTTTCTGGTCCACGGTAATGTTCGGTTTCAAGGTAATGTTCGGTCTCTGGTCCACGGTAATGTTCTGTCTCTGGTCCACTGTAATATTCTGTCTCTGGTCCACGATAATGTTCGGTTTCACGGTAATTTTCTGTCTCTGGTCCACGATAATGTTCTGTTTCTGTATCACGGTAATGTTCCGTTTCTGGTCCACGATAATTTTTTGTTTCTGTTTCACGGTAATGTTCCGTTTCTGGTCCACGATAATGTTCGGTTTCATGGTAATGTTCTGTCTCTGGTCCACGGTAATGTTCTGTGTCTGGTCCACGATAATGTTCGGTTTCACGGTAATGTTCCGTCTCTGGTCCACGATAATGTTCCGTCTTTGGTCCACGATAATGATCTGTTTCATGGTAATGTTCCGTTTCTGGTCCACGATAATTTTGTGTTTCTGTTTCACGGTAATGTTCCGTTTCTGGTCCACGATAATGTTCTGTTTTTGTTTCATGGTAATGTTCTGTTTCCGTTTCATGGTAATGTTCTGTCTCTGGTCCAAGGTAATGTTGTGTTTCTGTTTGACGGTAATGTTCCGTCTCTGGTCCACAATAATGTTCGGTTTCACGATAATGTTCCGTTTCTGGTCCAAGATAATGTTCCGTCTCTGGTCCACGATAATGTTGTTTTTCTGTTTCACGGTAATGTTCCGTTTCTGGTCCATGATAATGTTCTGTTTCATGGTAATGTTCTGTCTCTGGTCCATGGTAATATTCTGTCTCTGGTCCACGGTAATGTTCAGTTTCAAGGTAAAGTTCGGTCTCTGGTCCACAGTAATGCTCTGTCTCTGGTCCACGGTAAAGTTCTGTCTCTGGTCCACGGAAATGTTCTGTCTCTGGTCCACGGTAATGTTCTGTCTCTGGTCCACGGTAATGTTCTATCTCTGGTCCACGATAATTTTGTGTTTCTGTTTCACGGTAATGTTCCGTTTCTGGTCCACGATAATGTTCTGTTTCGGTTTCACGGTAATGTTCTGTCTATGGTCCACGGTAATGTTCCGTGTCTGGTCCAAGATAATGTTCTTTTTCGGTTTCACGGTAATGTTCCGTTTCTGGTCCACGATAATGTTCTGTTTCGGTTTCACGGTAATTTTCCGTCTCTGGTCCACGGTAATGTTGTGTTTCTGTTTGACGGTAATGTTCCGTTTCTGGTCCATGATAATGTTCTGTTTCATGGTAATGTTCTGTCTCTGGTCCACGGTAATATTCTGTCTCTGGTCCACGATAATGTTCGATCTCTGGTCCACGATAATGTTCGGTTTCACGGTAATGTTCTGTCTCTGGTCCACGATAATGTTCTGTTTCTGTATCACGGTAATGTTCCGTTTCTGGTCCACGATAATTTTTTGTTTCTGTTTCACGGTAATGTTCGGTTTCATGGTAATGTTCTGTCTCTGGTCCACGGTAATGTTCTGTGTCTGGTCCACGATAATGTTCGGTTTCACGGTAATGTTCCGTCTCTGGTCCACGATAATGTTCCGTCTTTGGTCCACGATAATGTTGTGTTTCATGGTAATGTTCCGTTTCTGGTCCACGATAATTTTGTGTTTCTGTTTCACGGTAATGTTCCGTTTCTGGTCCACGATAATGTTCTGTTTTTGTTTCACGGTAATGTTCTGCTTCCGTTTCATGGTAATGTTCTGTCTCTGGTCCATGGTAATGTTGTGTTTCTGTTTGACGGTAATATTCCGTCTCTGGTCCACGATAATGTTCGGTTTCACGATAATGTTCCGTTTCTGGTCCAAGATAATGTTCCGTCTCTGGTCCACGATAATGTTGCTTTTCTGTTTCACGGTAATGTTCCGTTTCTGGTCCATGATAATGTTCTGTTTCATGGTAATGTTCTGTCTCTGGTCCATGGTAATATTCTGTCTCTGGTCCACGGTAATGTTCAGTTTCAAGGTAAAGTTCGGTCTCTGGTCCACAGTAATGCTCTGTCTCTGGTCCACGGAAATGTTCTGTCTCTGGTCCACGGTAATGTTCTGTCTCTGGTCCACGGTAATGTTCTATCTCTGGTCCACGATAATTTTGTGTTTCTGTTTCACGGTAATGTTCCGTTTCTGGTCCACAATAATGTTCTGTTTCGGTTTCACGGTAATGTTCTGTCTATGGTCCACGGTAATGTTCTGTGTCTGGTCCACGATAATGTTCGGTTTCACGGTAATGTTCTGTCTCTGGTCCACGCTAATGTTCTGTTTCGGTTTCACGGTAATGTTCTTTCTCTGGTCCACGATAATGTTCCGTTTCTGGTCCACGGTAATGTTCTGTTTCTTTTTCACGGTAATGTTCCGTTTCTGGTCCACGATAATGTTCTGTCTCTGGTCCACGGTAATGTTCGATCTCTGGTCCACGATAATTTTGTGTTTCTGTTTCACGGTAATATTCCGTTTCTGGTCCACGATAATGTTCTGTTTCGGTTTCATGGTAATGTTCTGTCTCTGGTCCACGATAATTTTGTGTTTCTGGTCCACGATAATGTTCGGTTTCACGATAATGTTCCGTTTCTGGTCAACGATAATGTTCTGTTTAGGTTTCACGGTAATGTTCTGTCTCTGGTCCATGATAATGTTCCGTTTCTGGTCCACGATAATGTTCTGTCTCTGATCCACGATAATGTTCTCTCTCTGATCCACGATAATGTTCTATCTCTGGTCCACGATAATGTTCCGTTTCTGGTCCACGATAATGTTCTGTTTCGGTTTCAAGGTAATGTTCTGTCTCTGGTCCACGATAATGTTCCGTTTCTGGTCTACAATAATGTTCTGTTTTGGTTTCAAGGTAATGTTCTGTCTCTGGTCCACGGTAATGTTGTGTTTCTGTTTCACGGTAATGTTCCGTTACTGGTCCACGATAATCTTCTGTTTCGGTTTCACGGTAATGTTCCGTTTCTGGTCCACGGTAATGTTCTGTTTCTGTTTCACGGTAATGTTCCGTTTCTGGTCCACGGTAATGTTCGGTTTCAAGGTAATGTTCGGTCTCTGGTCCACAGTAATGTTCTGTCTCTGGTCCACGGTAATGTTCTGTCTCTGGTCCACGGTAATGTTCTGTCTCTGGTCCACGGTAATGTTCGATCTCTGGTCCACAATAATATTCGGTTTCACGGTAATGTTCCGTCTCTCGTCCCCGATAATGTTCTGTTTCTGTATCACGGTAATGTTCCGTTTCTGGTCCACGATAATTTTTTGTTTCTGTTTCACGGTAATGTTCCGTTTCTGGTCCACGATAAGGTTCGGTTTCATGGTAATGTTCTGTCTCTGGTCCACGGTAATGTTCTGTGTCTGGTCCACGATAATGTTCTGTCTCTGGTCCACGCTAATGTTCTGTCTCTGGTCCACGGTAATGTTCGATCTCTGGTCCACGATAATGTTCGGTTTCACGGTAATGTTCCGTGTCTGGTCCACGATAATGTTCTTTTTCGGTTTCACGGTAATGTTCCGTTTCTGGTCCACGATAATGTTCTGTTTCGGTTTCACGGTAATGTTCCGTCTCTGGTCCACGGTAATGTTCCGTCTCTGGTCCACGATAATGTTGTGTTTCTGTTTCACGGTAATGTTCCGTTTCTGGTCCATGACAATGTTCTGTTTCACGGTAATGTTCTGTCTCTGGTCCATGGTAATTTTCTGTTTCTGGTCCACGGTAATGTTCGGTTTCAAGGTAATGTTCGGTCTCTGGTCCACGGTAATGTTCTGTCTCTGGTCCACTGTAATATTCTGTCTCTGGTCCACGATAATGTTCGGTTTCACGGTAATTTTCTGTCTCTGGTCCACGATAATGTTCTGTTTCTGTATCACGGTAATGTTCCGTTTCTGGTCCACGATAATTTTTTGTTTCTGTTTCACGGTAATGTTCCGTTTCTGGTCCACGATAATGTTCGGTTTCATGTAATGTTCTGTCTCTGGTCCACGGTAATGTTCTGTGTCTGGTCCACGATAATGTTCGGTTTCACGGTAATGTTCCGTCTCTGGTCCACGATAATGTTCCGTCTTTGGTCCACGATAATGATCTGTTTCATGGTAATGTTCCGTTTCTGGTCCACGATAATTTTTTGTTTCTGTTTCACGGTAATGTTCCGTTTCTGGTCCACGATAATGTTCGGTTTCATGGTAATGTTCTGTCTCTGGTCCACGGTAATGTTCTGTGTCTGGTCCACGATAATGTTCGGTTTCACGGTAATGTTCCGTCTCTGGTCCACGATAATGTTCCGTCTTTGGTCCACGATAATGATCTGTTTCATGGTAATGTTCCGTTTCTGGTCCACGATAATTTTGTGTTTCTGTTTCACGGTAATGTTCCGTTTCTGGTCCACGATAATGTTCTGTTTTTGTTTCATGGTAATGTTCTGTTTCCGTTTCATGGTAATGTTCTGTCTCTGGTCCAAGGTAATGTTGTGTTTCTGTTTGACGGTAATGTTCCGTCTCTGGTCCACAATAATGTTCGGTTTCACGATAATGTTCCGTTTCTGGTCCAAGATAATGTTCCGTCTCTGGTCCACGATAATGTTGTTTTTCTGTTTCACGGTAATGTTCCGTTTCTGGTCCATGATAATGTTCTGTTTCATGGTAATGTTCTGTCTCTGGTCCATGGTAATATTCTGTCTCTGGTCCACGGTAATGTTCAGTTTCAAGGTAAAGTTCGGTCTCTGGTCCACAGTAATGCTCTGTCTCTGGTCCACGGTAAAGTTCTGTCTCTGGTCCACGGAAATGTTCTGTCTCTGGTCCACGGTAATGTTCTGTCTCTGGTCCACGGTAATGTTCTATCTCTGGTCCACGATAATTTTGTGTTTCTGTTTCACGGTAATGTTCCGTTTCTGGTCCACGATAATGTTCTGTTTCGGTTTCACGGTAATGTTCTGTCTATGGTCCACGGTAATGTTCCGTGTCTGGTCCAAGATAATGTTCTTTTTCGGTTTCACGGTAATGTTCCGTTTCTGGTCCACGATAATGTTCTGTTTCGGTTTCACGGTAATTTTCCGTCTCTGGTCCACGGTAATGTTGTGTTTCTGTTTGACGGTAATGTTCCGTTTCTGGTCCATGATAATGTTCTGTTTCATGGTAATGTTCTGTCTCTGGTCCACGGTAATATTCTGTCTCTGGTCCACGATAATGTTCGATCTCTGGTCCACGATAATGTTCGGTTTCACGGTAATGTTCTGTCTCTGGTCCACGATAATGTTCTGTTTCTGTATCACGGTAATGTTCCGTTTCTGGTCCACGATAATTTTTTGTTTCTGTTTCACGGTAATGTTCGGTTTCATGGTAATGTTCTGTCTCTGGTCCACGGTAATGTTCTGTGTCTGGTCCACGATAATGTTCGGTTTCACGGTAATGTTCCGTCTCTGGTCCACGATAATGTTCCGTCTTTGGTCCACGATAATGTTGTGTTTCATGGTAATGTTCCGTTTCTGGTCCACGATAATTTTGTGTTTCTGTTTCACGGTAATGTTCCGTTTCTGGTCCACGATAATGTTCTGTTTTTGTTTCACGGTAATGTTCTGCTTCCGTTTCATGGTAATGTTCTGTCTCTGGTCCATGGTAATGTTGTGTTTCTGTTTGACGGTAATATTCCGTCTCTGGTCCACGATAATGTTCGGTTTCACGATAATGTTCCGTTTCTGGTCCAAGATAATGTTCCGTCTCTGGTCCACGATAATGTTGCTTTTCTGTTTCACGGTAATGTTCCGTTTCTGGTCCATGATAATGTTCTGTTTCATGGTAATGTTCTGTCTCTGGTCCATGGTAATATTCTGTCTCTGGTCCACGGTAATGTTCAGTTTCAAGGTAAAGTTCGGTCTCTGGTCCACAGTAATGCTCTGTCTCTGGTCCACGGAAATGTTCTGTCTCTGGTCCACGGTAATGTTCTGTCTCTGGTCCACGGTAATGTTCTATCTCTGGTCCACGATAATTTTGTGTTTCTGTTTCACGGTAATGTTCCGTTTCTGGTCCACAATAATGTTCTGTTTCGGTTTCACGGTAATGTTCTGTCTATGGTCCACGGTAATGTTCTGTGTCTGGTCCACGATAATGTTCGGTTTCACGGTAATGTTCTGTCTCTGGTCCACGCTAATGTTCTGTTTCGGTTTCACGGTAATGTTCTTTCTCTGGTCCACGATAATGTTCCGTTTCTGGTCCACGGTAATGTTCTGTTTCTTTTTCACGGTAATGTTCCGTTTCTGGTCCACGATAATGTTCTGTCTCTGGTCCACGGTAATGTTCGATCTCTGGTCCACGATAATTTTGTGTTTCTGTTTCACGGTAATATTCCGTTTCTGGTCCACGATAATGTTCTGTTTCGGTTTCATGGTAATGTTCTGTCTCTGGTCCACGATAATTTTGTGTTTCTGGTCCACGATAATGTTCGGTTTCACGATAATGTTCCGTTTCTGGTCAACGATAATGTTCTGTTTAGGTTTCACGGTAATGTTCTGTCTCTGGTCCATGATAATGTTCCGTTTCTGGTCCACGATAATGTTCTGTCTCTGATCCACGATAATGTTCTCTCTCTGATCCACGATAATGTTCTATCTCTGGTCCACGATAATGTTCCGTTTCTGGTCCACGATAATGTTCTGTTTCGGTTTCACGGTAATGTTCTGTCTCTGGTCCACGATAATGTTCCGTTTCTGGTCTACAATAATGTTCTGTTTTGGTTTCAAGGTAATGTTCTGTCTCTGGTCCACGGTAATGTTGTGTTTCTGTTTCACGGTAATGTTCCGTTACTGGTCCACGATAATCTTCTGTTTCGGTTTCACGGTAATGTTCCGTTTCTGGTCCACGGTAATGTTCTGTTTCTGTTTCACGGTAATGTTCCGTTTCTGGTCCACGGTAATGTTTGGTTTCAAGGTAATGTTCGGTCTCTGGTCCACAGTAATGTTCTGTCTCTGGTCCACGGTAATGTTCTGTCTCTGGTCCACGGTAATGTTCTGTCTCTGGTCCACGGTAATGTTCGATCTCTGGTCCACAATAATATTCGGTTTCACGGTAATGTTCCGTCTCTCGTCCCCGATAATGTTCTGTTTCTGTATCACGGTAATGTTCCGTTTCTGGTCCACGATAATTTTTTGTTTCTGTTTCACGGTAATGTTCCGTTTCTGGTCCACGATAAGGTTCGGTTTCATGGTAATGTTCTGTCTCTGGTCCACGGTAATGTTCTGTGTCTGGTCCACGATAATGTTCTGTCTCTGGTCCACGCTAATGTTCTGTCTCTGGTCCACGGTAATGTTCGATCTCTGGTCCACGATAATGTTCGGTTTCACGGTAATGTTCCGTGTCTGGTCCACGATAATGTTCTTTTTCGGTTTCACGGTAATGTTCCGTTTCTGGTCCACGATAATGTTCTGTTTCGGTTTCACGGTAATGTTCCGTCTCTGGTCCACGGTAATGTTCCGTCTCTGGTCCACGATAATGTTGTGTTTCTGTTTCACGGTAATGTTCCGTTTCTGGTCCATGACAATGTTCTGTTTCACGGTAATGTTCTGTCTCTGGTCCATGGTAATTTTCTGTTTCTGGTCCACGGTAATGTTCGGTTTCAAGGTAATGTTCGGTCTCTGGTCCACGGTAATGTTCTGTCTCTGGTCCACTGTAATATTCTGTCTCTGGTCCACGATAATGTTCGGTTTCACGGTAATTTTCTGTCTCTGGTCCACGATAATGTTCTGTTTCTGTATCACGGTAATGTTCCGTTTCTGGTCCACGATAATTTTTTGTTTCTGTTTCACGGTAATGTTCCGTTTCTGGTCCACGATAATGTTCGGTTTCATGTAATGTTCTGTCTCTGGTCCACGGTAATGTTCTGTGTCTGGTCCACGATAATGTTCGGTTTCACGGTAATGTTCCGTCTCTGGTCCACGATAATGTTCCGTCTTTGGTCCACGATAATGATCTGTTTCATGGTAATGTTCCGTTTCTGGTCCACGATAATTTTGTGTTTCTGTTTCACGGTAATGTTCCGTTTCTGGTCCACGATAATGTTCTGTTTTTGTTTCATGGTAATGTTCTGTTTCCGTTTCATGGTAATGTTCTGTCTCTGGTCCAAGGTAATGTTGTGTTTCTGTTTGACGGTAATGTTCCGTCTCTGGTCCACGATAATGTTCGGTTTCACGATAATGTTCCGTTTCTGGTCCAAGATAATGTTCCGTCTCTGGTCCACGATAATGTTGTTTTTCTGTTTCACGGTAATGTTCCGTTTCTGGTCCATGATAATGTTCTGTTTCATGGTAATGTTCTGTCTCTGGTCCATGGTAATATTCTGTCTCTGGTCCACGGTAATGTTCAGTTTCAAGGTAAAGTTCGGTCTCTGGTCCACAGTAATGCTCTGTCTCTGGTCCACGGTAAAGTTCTGTCTCTGGTCCACGGAAATGTTCTGTCTCTGGTCCACGGTAATGTTCTGTCTCTGGTCCACGGTAATGTTCTATCTCTGGTCCACGATAATTTTGTGTTTCTGTTTCACGGTAATGTTCCGTTTCTGGTCCACGATAATGTTCTGTTTCGGTTTCACGGTAATGTTCTGTCTATGGTCCACGGTAATGTTCCGTGTCTGGTCCACGATAATGTTCTTTTTCGGTTTCACGGTAATGTTCCGTTTCTGGTCCACGATAATGTTCTGTTTCGGTTTCACGGTAATTTTCCGTCTCTGGTCCACGGTAATGTTGTGTTTCTGTTTGACGGTAATGTTCCGTTTCTGGTCCATGATAATGTTCTGTTTCATGGTAATGTTCTGTCTCTGGTCCACGGTAATATTCTGTCTCTGGTCCACGATAATGTTCGATCTCTGGTCCACGATAATGTTCGGTTTCACGGTAATGTTCTGTCTCTGGTCCACGATAATGTTCTGTTTCTGTATCACGGTAATGTTCCGTTTCTGGTCCACGATAATTTTTTGTTTCTGTTTCACGGTAATGTTCGGTTTCATGGTAATGTTCTGTCTCTGGTCCACGGTAATGTTCTGTGTCTGGTCCACGATAATGTTCGGTTTCACGGTAATGTTCCGTCTCTGGTCCACGATAATGTTCCGTCTTTGGTCCACGATAATGTTGTGTTTCATGGTAATGTTCCGTTTCTGGTCCATGATAATTTTGTGTTTCTGTTTCACGGTAATGTTCCGTTTCTGGTCCACGATAATGTTCTGTTTTTGTTTCACGGTAATGTTCTGCTTCCGTTTCATGGTAATGTTCTGTCTCTGGTCCATGGTAATGTTGTGTTTCTGTTTGACGGTAATATTCCGTCTCTGGTCCACGATAATGTTCGGTTTCACGATAATGTTCCGTTTCTGGTCCAAGATAATGTTCCGTCTCTGGTCCACGATAATGTTGTTTTTCTGTTTCACGGTAATGTTCCGTTTCTGGTCCATGATAATGTTCTGTTTCATGGTAATGTTCTGTCTCTGGTCCATGGTAATATTCTGTCTCTGGTCCACGGTAATGTTCAGTTTCAAGGTAAAGTTCGGTCTCTGGTCCACAGTAATGCTCTGTCTCTGGTCCACGGAAATGTTCTGTCTCTGGTCCACGGTAATGTTCTGTCTCTGGTCCACGGTAATGTTCTATCTCTGGTCCACGATAATTTTGTGTTTCTGTTTCACGGTAATGTTCCGTTTCTGGTCCACAATAATGTTCTGTTTCGGTTTCACGGTAATGTTCTGTCTATGGTCCACGGTAATGTTCTGTGTCTGGTCCACGATAATGTTCGGTTTCACGGTAATGTTCTGTCTCTGGTCCACGCTAATGTTCTGTTTCGGTTTCACGGTAATGTTCTTTCTCTGGTCCACGATAATGTTCCGTTTCTGGTCCACGGTAATGTTCTGTTTCTTTTTCACGGTAATGTTCCGTTTCTGGTCCACGATAATGTTCTGTCTCTGGTCCACGGTAATGTTCGATCTCTGGTCCACGATAATTTTGTGTTTCTGTTTCACGGTAATATTCCGTTTCTGGTCCACGATAATGTTCTGTTTCGGTTTCATGGTAATGTTCTGTCTCTGGTCCACGATAATTTTGTGTTTCTGGTCCACGATAATGTTCGGTTTCACGATAATGTTCCGTTTCTGGTCAACGATAATGTTCTGTTTAGGTTTCACGGTAATGTTCTGTCTCTGGTCCATGATAATGTTCCGTTTCTGGTCCACGATAATGTTCTGTCTCTGATCCACGATAATGTTCTCTCTCTGATCCACGATAATGTTCTGTCTCTGGTCCACGATAATGTTCCGTTTCTGGTCCACGATAATGTTCTGTTTCGGTTTCACGGTAATGTTCTGTCTCTGGTCCACGATAATGTTCCGTTTCTGGTCTACGATAATGTTCTGTTTTGGTTTCAAGGTAATGTTCTGTCTCTGGTCCACGGTAATGTTGTGTTTCTGTTTCACGGTAATGTTCCGTTACTGGTCCACGATAATCTTCTGTTTCGGTTTCACGGTAATGTTCCGTTTCTGGTCCACGGTAATGTTCTGTTTCTGTTTCACGGTAATGTTCCGTTTCTGGTCCACGGTAATGTTCGGTTTCAAGGTAATGTTCGGTCTCTGGTCCACGGTAATGTTCTGTCTCTGGTCCACGGTAATGTTCTGTCTCTGGTCCACGGTAATGTTCTGTCTCTGGTCCACGGTAATGTTCGATCTCTGGTCCACAATAATATTCGGTTTCACGGTAATGTTCCGTCTCTCGTCCCCGATAATGTTCTGTTTCTGTATCACGGTAATGTTCCGTTTCTGGTCCACGATAATTTTTTGTTTCTGTTTCACGGTAATGTTCCGTTTCTGGTCCACGATAAGGTTCGGTTTCATGGTAATGTTCTGTCTCTGGTCCACGGTAATGTTCTGTGTCTGGTCCACGATAATGTTCTGTCTCTGGTCCACGCTAATGTTCTGTCTCTGGTCCACGGTAATGTTCGATCTCTGGTCCACGATAATGTTCGGTTTCACGGTAATGTTCCGTGTCTGGTCCACGATAATGTTCTTTTTCGGTTTCACGGTAATGTTCCGTTTCTGGTCCACGATAATGTTCTGTTTCGGTTTCACGGTAATGTTCCGTCTCTGGTCCACGGTAATGTTCCGTCTCTGGTCCACGATAATGTTGTGTTTCTGTTTCACGGTAATGTTCCGTTTCTGGTCCATGACAATGTTCTGTTTCACGGTAATGTTCTGTCTCTGGTCCATGGTAATTTTCTGTTTCTGGTCCACGGTAATGTTCGGTTTCAAGGTAATGTTCGGTCTCTGGTCCACGGTAATGTTCTGTCTCTGGTCCACTGTAATATTCTGTCTCTGGTCCACGATAATGTTCGGTTTCACGGTAATTTTCTGTCTCTGGTCCACGATAATGTTCTGTTTCTGTATCACGGTAATGTTCCGTTTCTGGTCCACGATAATTTTTTGTTTCTGTTTCACGGTAATGTTCCGTTTCTGGTCCACGATAATGTTCGGTTTCATGGTAATGTTCTGTCTCTGGTCCACGGTAATGTTCTGTGTCTGGTCCACGATAATGTTCGGTTTCACGGTAATGTTCCGTCTCTGGTCCACGATAATGTTCCGTCTTTGGTCCACGATAATGATCTGTTTCATGGTAATGTTCCGTTTCTGGTCCACGATAATTTTGTGTTTCTGTTTCACGGTAATGTTCCGTTTCTGGTCCACGATAATGTTCTGTTTTTGTTTCATGGTAATGTTCTGTTTCCGTTTCATGGTAATGTTCTGTCTCTGGTCCAAGGTAATGTTGTGTTTCTGTTTGACGGTAATGTTCCGTCTCTGGTCCACGATAATGTTCGGTTTCACGATAATGTTCCGTTTCTGGTCCAAGATAATGTTCCGTCTCTGGTCCACGATAATGTTGTTTTTCTGTTTCACGGTAATGTTCCGTTTCTGGTCCATGATAATGTTCTGTTTCATGGTAATGTTCTGTCTCTGGTCCATGGTAATATTCTGTCTCTGGTCCACGGTAATGTTCAGTTTCAAGGTAAAGTTCGGTCTCTGGTCCACAGTAATGCTCTGTCTCTGGTCCACGGTAAAGTTCTGTCTCTGGTCCACGGAAATGTTCTGTCTCTGGTCCACGGTAATGTTCTGTCTCTGGTCCACGGTAATGTTCTATCTCTGGTCCACGATAATTTTGTGTTTCTGTTTCACGGTAATGTTCCGTTTCTGGTCCACGATAATGTTCTGTTTCGGTTTCACGGTAATGTTCTGTCTATGGTCCACGGTAATGTTCCGTGTCTGGTCCACGATAATGTTCTTTTTCGGTTTCACGGTAATGTTCCGTCTCTGGTCCACGATAATGTTCTGTTTCTGTATCACGGTAATGTTCCGTTTCTGGTCCACGATAATTTTTTGTTTCTGTTTCACGGTAATGTTCCGTTTCTGGTCCACGATAAGGTTCGGTTTCATGGTAATGTTCCGTCTCTGGTCCACGATAATGTTCCGTCTTTGGTCCACGATAATGTTCTGTTTCATGGTAATGTTCCGTTTCTGGTCCACGATAATGTTCTGTCTCTGGTCCACGGTAATGTTCTTTCTCTGGTCCACGATAATGTTCCGTTTCTGGTCCACGGTAATGTTCTGTTTCTTTTTCACGGTAATGTTCTGTCTCTGGTCCACGGTAATGTTCTGTCTCTGGTCCACGGTAATGTTCGATCTCTGGTCCACGATAATGTTCGGTTTCACGGTAATGTTCCGTCTCTGGTCCACGATAATGTTGTGTTTCTGTTTCACGGTAATGTTCCGTTTCTGGTCCACGATAATTTTGTGTTTCTGTTTCACGGTAATGTTCCGTTTCTGGTCCACGATAATGTTCTGTTTCGGTTTCATGGTAATGTTCTGTCTCTGGTCCACGATAATTTTGTGTTTCTGGTCCACGATAATGTTCGGTTTCACGATAATGTTCCGTTTCTGGTCAACGATAATGTTCTGTTTAGGTTTCACGGTAATGTTCTGTCTCTGGTCCATGATAATGTTCCGTCTCTGGTCCACCATAATGTTCTGTCTCTGATCCACGATAATGTTATGTCTCTGGTCCACGATAATGTTCGGTTTCATGGTAATGTTCTGTCTCTGGTCCACGGTAATGTTCTGTGTCTGGTCCACGATAATGTTCGGTTTCACGGTAATGTTCCGTCTCTGGTCCACGATAATGTTCCGTCTTTGGTCCACGATAATGTTCTGTTTCATGGTAATGTTCCGTTTCTGGTCCACGATAATGTTCTGTCTCTGGTCCACGGTAATGTTCTTTCTCTGGTCCACGATAATGTTCCGTTTCTGGTCCACGGTAATGTTCTGTTTCTTTTTCACGGTAATGTTCTGTCTCTGGTCCACGGTAATGTTCTGTCTCTGGTCCACGGTAATGTTCGATCTCTGGTCCACGATAATGTTCGGTTTCACGGTAATGTTCCGTCTCTGGTCCACGATAATGTTGTGTTTCTGTTTCACGGTAATGTTCTGTTTCTGGTCCACGATAATTTTGTGTTTCTGTTTCACGGTAATGTTCCGTTTCTGGTCCACGATAATGTTCTGTTTCAGTTTCATGGTAATGTTCTGTCTCTGGTCCACGATAATTTTGTGTTTCTGGTCCACGATAATGTTCGGTTTCACGATAATGTTCCGTTTCTGGTCAACGATAATGTTCTGTTTAGGTTTCACGGTAATGTTCTGTCTCTGGTCCATGATAATGTTCCGTCTCTGGTCCACCATAATGTTCTGTCTCTGATCCACGATAATGTTCTGTCTCTGGTCCACGATAATGTTCCGTTTCTGGTCCACGATAATGTTCTGTTTCGGTTTCACGGTAATGTTCTGTCTCTGGTCCACGATAATGTTCCGTTTCTGGTCCACGATAATGTTCTGTTTTGGTTTCAAGGTAATGTTCTGTCTCTGGTCCACGGTAATGTTGTGTTTCTGTTTCACGGTAATGTTCCTTTTCTGGTCCACGATAATCTTCTGTTTCGGTTTCACGGTAATGTTCCGTTTCTGGTACACTATAATGTTCTGTTTCTGTTTCACGGTAATGTTCCGTTTCTGGTTCATGATAATGTTCTGTTTCACGGTAAAGTTCGGTCTCTGGTCCACGGTAATGTTCTGTCTCTGGTCCACGGTAATGTTCTGTCTCTTGTCCACGGTAATGTTCGATCTCTGGTCCACGATAATGTTCGGTTTAACGGTAATGTTCCGTGTCTGGTCCACGATAATGTTCTGTTTCGGTTTCACGGTAATGTTCCGCTTCTGGTCCACGATAATGTTCTGTTTCGGTTTCACGGTAACGTTCCGTCTCTGGTCCACGGTAATGTTCCGTCTCTGGTCCACGATAATGTTGTGTTTCTGTTTCACGGTAATGTTCCGTTTCTGGTCCATGACAATGTTCTGTTTCACGGTAATGTTCTGTCTCTGGTCCATGGTAATTTTCTGTTTCTGGTCCACGGTAATGTTCGGTTTCAAGGTAATGTTCGGTCTCTGGTCCACGGTAATGTTCTGTCTCTGGTCCACGGTAATGTTCTGTCTCTGGTCCACGGTAATATTCTGTCTCTGGTCCACGATAATGTTCGATCTCTGGTCCACGGTAATGTTCCGTTTCTGGTCCACGATAATGTTCGGTTTCATGGTAATGTTCTGTCTCTGGTCCACGATAATGTTCTGTGTCTGGTCCACGATATTGTTCGGTTTCACGGTAATGTTCCGTCTCTGGTCCACGATAATGTTGCGTCTTTGGTCCACGATAATGATCTGTTTCATGGTAATGTTCCGTTTCTGGTCAACGATAATTTTGTGTTTCTGTTTCACGGTAATGTTCCGTTTCTGGTCCACGATAATGTTCTGTTTCGGTTTCACGGTAATGTTCTGTTTCCGTTTCACGGTAATGTTCTGTCTCTGGTCCACGGTAACATTGTGTTTCTGTTTGACGGTAATGTTCCGTCTCTGGTACACGATAATGTTCGGTTTCACGATAATGTTCCGTTTCTGGTTCACGATAATGTTCCGTCTCTGGTCCACGATAATGTTGTTTTTCTGTTTTACGGTAATGTTCCGTTTCTGGTCCATGATAATGTTCTGTTTCATGGTAATGTTCTGTCTCTGGTCCACGGTAATATTCTGTCTCTGGTCCACGATAATGTTCGATCTCTGGTCCACGATAATGTTCGGTTTCACGGTAATTTTCTGTCTCTGGTCCACGATACTGTTCTGTTTCTGTATCACGGTAATGTTCCGTTTCTGGTCCACGATAATTTTTTGTTTCTGTTTCACGGTAATGTTCTGTGTCTGGTCCACGATAATGTTAGGTTTCACGGTAATGTTCCGTCTCTGGTCCACGATAATGTTCCGTCTTTGGTCCACGATAATGTTGTGTTTCATGGTAATGTTCCGTTTCTGGTCCACGATAATTTTGTGTTTCTGTTTCACGGTAATGTTCCGTTTCTGATCCACGATAATGTTCTGTTTTTGTTTCACGGTAATGTTCTGTTTCCGTTTCACGGTAATGTTCGGTCTCTGGTCCACGGTAATGTTGTGTTTCTGTTTGACGGTAAAGTTCCGTCTCTGGTCCACGATAATGTTCGGTTTCACGATAATGTTCCGTTTCTGGTCCAAGATAATGTTCCGTCTCTGGTCCACGATAATGTTGTTTTTCTGTTTCACGGTAATGTTCCGTTTCTGGTCCATGATAATGTTCTGTTTCATGGTAATGTTCTGTCTCTGGTCCATGGTAATATTCTGTCTCTGGTCCACGGTAATGTTCAGTTTCAAGGTAAAGTTCGGTCTCTGGTCCACAGTAATGCTCTGTCTCTGGTCCACGGTAAAGTTCTGTCTCTGGTCCACGGAAATTTTCTGTCTCTGGTCCACGGTAATGTTCTGTCTCTGGTCCACGGTAATGTTCTGTCTCTGGTCCACGATAATTTTGTGTTTCTGTTTCACGGTAATGTTTCGTTTCTGGTCCAAGATAATGTTCTGTTTCGGTTTCACGGTAATGTTCTGTCTATGGTCCACGGTAATGTTCCGTGTCTGGTGCACGATAATGTTCTTTTTCGGTTTCACGGTAATGTTCCGTTTCTGGTCCACGATAATGTTCTGTTTCGGTTTGACGGTAATGTTCCGTCTCTGGTCCACGGTAATGTTCCGTCTCTGGTCCACGATAATGTTGTGTTTCTGTTTCACGGTAATGTTCCGTTTCTGGTCCATGACAATGTTCTCTTTCACGGTAATGTTCTGTCTCTGGTCCATGGTAATTTTCTGTTTCTGGTCCACGGTAATGTTCGGTTTCAAGGTAATGTTCGGTCTCTGGTCCACGGTAATGTTCTGTCTCTGGTCCACGGTAATATTCTGTCTCTGGTCCACGATAATGTTCGGTTTCACGGTAATGTTCCGTCTCTGGTCCACGATAATGTTCTGTTTCTGTATCACGGTAATGTTCCGTTTCTGGTCCACGATAATTTTTTGTTTCTCTTTCACGGTAATGTTCCGTTTCTGGTCCACGATAATGTTCGGTTTCATGGTAATGTTCTGTCTCTGGTCCACGGTAATGTTCTGTGTCTGGTCCACGATAATGTTCGGTTTCAAGGTAATGTTCCGTCTCTGGTCCACGATAATGTTCGGTTTCATGGTAATGTTCTGTCTCTGGTCCACGGTAATGTTCTGTGTCTGGTCCACGGTAATGTTCTGTTTCCGTTTCACGGTAATGTTCTGTCTCTGGTCCACGGTAATGTTGTGTTTCTGTTTCACGGTAATGTTCTGTCTCTGGTTCACGGTAATGTTCTGTCTCTGGTCCACGCTAATGTTCTGTTTCTGTTTCACGGTAATGTTCCGTTTCTGGTCCACGATAATGTTGTTTTTCTTTTTCACGGTAATGTTCCGTTTCTGGTCCATGATAATGTTCTGTTTCATGGTAATGTTCTGTCTCTGGTCCATGGTAATATTCTGTCTCTGGTCCACGGTAATGTTCAGTTTCAAGGTAAAGTTCGGTCTCTGGTCCACAGTAATGCTCTGTCTCTGGTCCACGGTAAAGTTCTGTCTCTGGTCCACGGAAATGTTCTGTCTCTGGTCCACGGTAATGTTCTGTCTCTGGTCCACGGTAATGTTCTATCTCTGGTCCACGATAATTTTGTGTTTCTGTTTCACGGTAATGTTCCGTTTCTGGTCCACGATAATGTTCTGTTTCGGTTTCACGGTAATGTTCTGTCTATGGTCCACGGTAATGTTCCGTGTCTGGTCCACGATAATGTTCTTTTTCGGTTTCACGGTAATGTTCCGTTTCTGGTCCACGATAATGTTCTGTTTCGGTTTGACGGTAATGTTCCGTCTCTGGTCCACGGTAATGTTCCGTCTCTGGTCCACGATAATGTTGTGTTTCTGTTTCACGGTAATGTTCCGTTTCTGGTCCATGACAATGTTCTGTTTCACGGTAATGTTCTGTCTCTGGTCCATGGTAATTTTCTGTTTCTGGTCCACGGTAATGTTCGGTTTCAAGGTAATGTTCGGTCTCTGGTCCACGGTAATGTTCTGTCTCTGGTCCACGGTAATATTTTGTCTCTGGTCCACGATAATGTTCGGTTTCACGGTAATGTTCCGTCTCTGGTCCACGATAATGTTCTGTTTCTGTATCACGGTAATGTTCCGTTTCTGGTCCACGATAATTTTTTGTTTCTCTTTCACGGTAATGTTCCGTTTCTGGTCCACGATAATGTTCGGTTTCATGGTAATGTTCTGTCTCTGGTCCACGGTAATGTTCTGTGTCTGGTCCACGATAATGTTCGGTTTCAAGGTAATGTTCCGTCTCTGGTCCACGATAATGTTCCGTCTTTGGTCCACGATAATGTTCTGTTTCATGGTAATGTTCCGTTTCTGGTCCACGATAATTTTGTGTTTCTGTTTCACGGTAATGTTCCGTTTCTGGTCCACGATAATGTTCTGTTTCCGTTTCACGGTAATGTTCTGTCTCTGGTCCACGGTAATGTTGTGTTTCTGTTTCACGGTAATGTTCCGTCTCTGGTCCATGATAATGTTCGGTTTCACGATAATGTTCTGTTTCTGGTCCACGGTAATGTTCCGTCTCTGGTCTATGATAATGTTCCGTTTCTGGTCCACGGTAATGTTCTGTTTCCGTTTCACGGTAATGTTCTGTCTCTGGTCCACGGTAATGTTGTGTTTCTGTTTCACGGTAATGTTCTGTCTCTGGTTCACGGTAATGTTCTGTCTCTGGTCCACGCTAATGTTCTGTTTCTGTTTCACGGTAATGTTCCGTTTCTGGTCCACGATAATGTTGTTTTCCTGTTTCACGGTAATGTTCTGTCTCTGGTCCACGCTAATGTTCTGTTTCTGTTTCACGGTAATGTTCCGTTTCTGGTCCACGATAATGTTGTGTTTCTGTTTCACGGTAATGTTCCGTTTCTGGTCCACGATAATGTTCTGTTTCGGTTTCATGGTAATGTTTGGTCTCTGGTCCACGGTAAAGTTCAGTTTCACGGTAATGTTCGGTCTCTGGTACACGATAATGCTCGGTTTCACGATAATGTTCGGTTTCACGGTAATGTTCTGGTCCACGGTAATGTTCTGGTCCACGGTAATGTTCCGTCTCTGATCCACGATAATGTTGTGTTTCTGTTTCACGGTAATGTTCCGTTTCTGGTCCACGATAATGTTCTGTTTTGGTTTCAAGGTAATGTTCTGTCTCTGGTACACGGTAATGTTCCGTTTCAGTTTCACGATAATTTTCTGTTTCCGTTTCACGGTAATGTTCTGTCTCTGGTCCACGGTAATGTTGTGTTTCTGTTTCACGGTAATGTTCCGTCTCTGGTCCACGATAATGTTCGGTTTCACGATAATTTTCCGTTTCTGGTCCACGATAATGTTCTGTTTAGGTTTCACGGTAATGTTCCGTCTCTGGTCCACGATAATGTTGTGTTTCTGTTTCACGGTAATGTTCCGTTTCTGGTCCATGATAATGTTCTATTTCACGGTAATGTTCTGTCTCTGGTCCATGGTAATGTTCTGTCTCTGGTCCACGGTAATGTTCTGTCTCTGGTCCACGGTAATGTTCTGTCTCTGGTCCACGGTAATGTTCGATCTCTGGTCCACGATAATGTTCGGTTTCACGGTAATGTTCCGTCTCTGGTCCACGATAATGTTCTGTTTCTGTATCACGGTAATGTTCCGTTTCTGGTCCACGATAATTTTGTGTTTCTGTTTCACGGTAATGTTCCGTTTCTGGTCCACGATAATGTTCGGTTTCAAGGTAAAGTTCTGTCTCTGGTCCATGGTAATGTTCTGTCTCTGGTCCACGGTAATGTTCTGTCTCTGGTCCACGGTAATGTTCCGTCTCTGGTCCACGGTAATGTTCTGTCTCTGGTCCACGGTAATGTTCGATCTCTGGTCCACGATAATGTTCGGTTTCACGATAGTGTTCCGTCTCTGGTCCAGGATAATGTTCTGTTTCTGTATCACGGTAATGTTCTGTTTCTGGTCCACGATAATTTTGTGTTTCTGTTTCACGGTAATGTTCCGTTTCTGGTCCACGATAATGTTCGGTTTGACGGCAATGTTCTGTCTCTGGTCCACGGTAATGTTCTGTGTCTGGTCCACGATAATGTTCGGTTTGACGGCAATGTTCTGTCTCTGGTCCACGGTAATGTTCTGTGTCTGGTCCACGATAATGTTCAGTTTCACGGTAATGTTCCGTCTCTGGTCCACGATAATGTTCCGTCTTTGGTCCACGATAATGTTCTGTCTCTGGTCCACGCTAATGTTCTGTTTCTGTTACACGGTAATGTTCCGTTTCTGGTCCACGATAATGTTGTGTTTCTGTTTCACGGTAATGTTCCGTTTCTGGTCCACGATAATGTTCTGTTTCGGTTTCACGGTAATGTTCGGTCTCTGGTCCACGGTAATGTTCGGTTTCACGGTAATGTTTGGTCTCTGGTCCACGATAATGTTTGGTTTCACGATAATGATCGGTTTCACGGTAATGTTCTGGTCCACGGTAATGTTCTGCTCCACGGTAATGTTCCGTATCTGGTCCATGGTAATGTTCGGTTTCACGGTAATGTTCCATTTCTGGTCCACGGTAATGTTTTGTCTCTGGTCCACGATAATGTTCGATTTCTGGTCGACGATGATGTTCGGTTTCACGGTAATGTTCCGTCTCTGGTCCACGATAATGTTCGGTTTCACGGTAATGTTCCATTTCTGGTCCACGGTAATGTTCTGTCTCTGGTCCACGATAATGTTCGATTTCTGGTCCACGATAATGTTCGGTTTCACGGTAATGTTCCGTCTCTGGTCCACGATAATGTTGTGTTTCTGTTTCACGGTAATGTTCCGTTTCTGGTCCACGATAATGTTCTGTTTTGGTTTCACGGTAATGTTTTGTCTCTGGTCCACGGTAATGTTCTGTCTCTGGTCCAAGTTAATGTTCGGTTTCACGGTAATGTTCCGTCTCTGGTCCACGATAATGTTGTGTTTCTGTTTCACGGTAATGTTCCGTTTCTGGTCCACGATAATGTTGTGTTTCTGGTCCACGATAATGTTCGATTTCACGATAATGTTCCGTTTCTGGTCAACGATAATGTTCTGTTTAGGTTTCACGGTAATGTTCTGTCTCTGGTCCACGATAATGTTCCGTCTCTGGTCCACGATAATGTTCTGTCTCTGATCCACGATAATGTTCTGTCTCTGATCCACGATAATGTTGTGTTTCTGTTTCACGGTAATGTTCCGTTTCTGGTCCACGATAATGTTCTGTTTTGGTTTCAAGGTAATGTTCTGTCTCTGGTACACGGTAATGTTCCGTTTCAGTTTCACGATAATTTTCTGTTTCCGTTTCACGGTAATGTTCTGTCTCTGGTCCACGGTAATGTTGTGTTTCTGTTTCACGGTAATGTTCCGTCTCTGGTCCACGATAATGTTCGGTTTCACGATAATTTTCCGTTTCTGGTCCACGATAATGTTCTGTTTAGGTTTCACGGTAATGTTCCGTCTCTGGTCCACGATAATGTTGTGTTTCTGTTTCACGGTAATGTTCCGTTTCTGGTCCATGATAATGTTCTTTTTCACGGTAATGTTCTGTCTCTGGTCCATGGTAATATTCTGTCTCTGGTCCACGGTAATGTTCGGTTTCAAGGTAAAGTTGGGTCTCTGGTCCATGGAAATGTTCTGTCTCTGGTCCACGGTAATGTTCTGTATCTGGTCCACGGTAATGTTCGATCTCTGGTCCATGATAATGTTCGGTTTCACGGTAATGTTCCGTTTCTGGTCCACGATAATGTTCTGTCTCGGTTTCCCGGTAATGTTCTGTCTCTGGTCCACGGTAATGTTCTGTGTCTGGTCCACGATAATGTTCTGTCTCTGGTCCACGGTAATGTTCTGTCTCTGGTCCACGGAAATGTTCTGTCTCTGGTCCACGGTAATGTTCTGTCTCTGGTCCATGGTAATGTTCTGTTTCGGTTTCACGGTAATGTTCTGTTTCCGTTTCACGGTAATGTTCTGTCTCTGGTCCACGGTAATGTTGTGTTTCTGTTTCACGGTAATGTTCTGTCGCTGGTTCACGGTAATGTTCTGTCTCTGGTCCACGCTAATGTTCTGTTTCTGTTTCACGGTAATGTTCCGTCTCTGGTCCACGGTAATGTTCCGTCTCTGGTCCACGGTAATGTTCTGTCTCTGGTCCACGGTAATGTTCGATCTCTGGTCCATGATAATGTTCTGTTTCATGGTAATGTTCTGTCTCTTGTCCATGGTAATGTTCTGTCTCTGGTCCACGGTAACGTTCGGTTTCAAGGTAAAGTTCGGTCTCTGGTCCACAGTAATGTTCTGTCTCTGGTCCACGGTAATGTTCTGTCTCTGGTCCACGGTAATGTTCTGTCTCTGGTCCACAGTAATGTTCTGTCTCTGGTCCACGGTAATGTTCTGTCTCTGGTCCACAGTAATGTTCCGTTTCTGGTCCACGATAATTTTGTGTTTCTGTTTCACGGTAATGTTCCGTTTCTGGTCCACGATAATGTTCTGTTTCGGTTTCATGGTAATGTTCTGTCTCTGGTCCACGGTAATGTTCTGTGTCTGGTCCACGATAATGTTCGGTTTCACGATAATGTTCGATCTCTGGTCCACGATAATGTTCGGTTTCACGGTAATGTTCCGTTTCTGGTCCACGATAATGTTGTGTTTCGGTTTCATGGTAATGTTCTGTCTCTGGTCCACGGTAATGTTCTGTGTCTGGTCCACGATAATGTTCGGTTTCACGGTAATGTTCCGTCTCTGGTCCACGATAATGTTCCGTCTTTGGTCCACGATAATGTTCTGTCTCTGGTCAACGCTAATGTTCTGTTTCTGTTACACGGTAATGTTCCGTTTCTGGTCCACGATAATGTTGTGTTTCTGTTTCACGGTAATGTTCCGTTTCTGGTCCACGATAATGTTCTGTTTCGGTTTCACGGTAATGTTCGGTCTCTGGTCCACGGTAATGTTCGGTTTCACGGTAATGTTTGGTCTCTGGTCCACGATAATGTTTGGTTTCACGATAATGATCGGTTTCACGGTAATGTTCTGGTCCACGGTAATGTTCTGGTCCACGGTAATGTTCCGTATCTGGTCCATGGTAATGTTCGGTTTCACGGTAATGTTCCATTTCTGGTCCACGGTAATGTTCTGTCTCTGGTCCACGATAATGTTCGATTTCTGGTCGACGATGATGTTCGGTTTCACGGTAATGTTCCGTCTCTGGTCCACGATAATGTTCGGTTTCACGGTAATGTTCCATTTCTGGTCCACGGTAATGTTCTGTCTCTGGTCCACGATAATGTTCGATTTCTGGTCCACGATAATGTTTGGTTTCACGGTAATGTTCCGTCTCTGGTCCACGATAATGTTGTGTTTCTGTTTCACGGTAATGTTCCGTTTCTGGTCCACGATAATGTTCTGTTTTGGTTTCACGGTAATGTTTTGTCTCTGGTCCACGGTAATGTTCTGTCTCTGGTTCAAGTTAATGTTCGGTTTCACGGTAATGTTCCGTCTCTGGTCCACGATAATGTTGTGTTTCTGTTTCACGGTAATGTTCCGTTTCTGGTCCACGATAATGTTGTGTTTCTGGTCCACGATAATGTTCGATTTCACGATAATGTTCCGTTTCTGGTCAACGATAATGTTCTGTTTAGGTTTCACGGTAATGTTCTGTCTCTGGTCCACGATAATGTTCCGTCTCTGGTCCACGATAATGTTCTGTCTCTGATCCACGATAATGTTCTGTCTCTGATCCACGATAATGTTGTGTTTCTGTTTCACGGTAATGTTCCGTTTCTGGTCCACGATAATGTTCTGTTTTGGTTTCAAGGTAATGTTCTGTCTCTGGTACACGGTAATGTTCCGTTTCAGTTTCACGATAATTTTCTGTTTCCGTTTCACGGTAATGTTCTGTCTCTGGTCCACGGTAATGTTGTGTTTCTGTTTCACGGTAATGTTCCGTCTCTGGTCCACGATAATGTTCGGTTTCACGATAATTTTCCGTTTCTGGTCCACGATAATGTTCTGTTTAGGTTTCACGGTAATGTTCCGTCTCTGGTCCACGATAATGTTCTGTTTCTGTTTCACGGTAATGTTCCGTTTCTGGTCCATGATAATGTTCTTTTTCACGGTAATGTTCTGTCTCTGGTCCATGGTAATATTCTGTCTCTGGTCCACGGTAATGTTCGGTTTCAAGGTAAAGTTGGGTCTCTGGTCCATGGAAATGTTCTGTCTCTGGTCCACGGTAATGTTCTGTATCTGGTCCACGGTAATGTTCGATCTCTGGTCCATGATAATGTTCGGTTTCACGGTAATGTTCCGTTTCTGGTCCACGATAATGTTCTGTCTCGGTTTCCCGGTAATGTTCTGTCTCTGGTCCACGGTAATGTTCTGTGTCTGGTCCACGATAATGTTCTGTCTCTGGTCCACGGTAATGTTCGGTTTCAAGGTAAAGTTCGGTCTCTGGTCCACGGTAATGTTCTGTCTCTGGTCCACGGTAATGTTCTGTCTCTGGTCCACGGAAATGTTCTGTCTCTGGTCCACGGTAATGTTCTGTCTCTGGTCCATGGTAATGTTCTGTTTCGGTTTCACGGTAATGTTCTGTTTCCGTTTCACGGTAATGTTCTGTCTCTGGTCCACGGTAATGTTGTGTTTCTGTTTCACGGTAATGTTCTGTCGCTGGTTCACGGTAATGTTCTGTCTCTGGTCCACGCTAATGTTCTGTTTCTGTTTCACGGTAATGTTCGGTTTCTGGTCCACGATAATGTTTTGTTTCTGTTTCACGGTAATGTTCTGTCTCTGGTCCACGCTAATGTTCTGTTTCTGTTTCACGGTAATGTTCCGTTTCTGGTCCACGATAATGTTGTGTTTCTGTTTCACGGTAATGTTCCGTTTCTGGTCCACTATAATGTTCTGTTTCGGTTTCACGGTAATGTTCGGTTCCTGGTCCACGGTAATGTTCGGTTTCACGGTAATGTTTGGTCTCTGGTCCACGATAATGTTCGGTTTCACGATAATGTTCGGTTTGACGATAATGTTCTGGTCCACGGTAATGTTCTGGTCCACGGTAATGTTCCGTCTCTGGTCCACAGTAATGTTCCGTATCTGGTTCATGGTAATGTTCGGTTTCACGGTAATGTTCCATTTCTGGTTCACGGTAATGTTCTTTCTCTGGTCCACGATAATGTTCGATTTCTGGTCGACGATAATGTTCGGTTTCACGGTAATGTTCCGTCTCTGGTCCACGATAATGTTCGGTTTCGGTTTCACGGTAATGTTCCGTCTCTGGTCCACGGTAATGTTCCGTCTCTGGTCCACGATAATGTTGTGTTTCTGTTTCACGGTAATGTTCCGTTTCTGGTCCATGATAATGTTCTGTTTCACGGTAATGTTCTGTCTCTGGTCCATGGTAATGTTCTGTCTCTGGTCCACGGTAATGTTCTGTCTCTGGTCCACGGTAATGTTCTGTCTCTGGTCCACGGTAATGTTCGATCTCTGGTCCACGATAATGTTCGGTTTCACGGTAATGTTCCGTCTCTGGTCCACGATAATGTTCTGTTTCTGTATCACGGTAATGTTCCGTTTCTGGTCCACGATAATGTTGTGTTTCTGTTTCACGGTAATGTTCCGTTTCTGGTCCATGATAATGTTCTGTTTCACGATAATGTGCTGTCTCTGGTCCATAGTAATTTTCTGTTTCTGGTCCACGGTAATGTTCCGTATCTGGTCCATGGTAATGTTTGGTTTCAAGGTAATGTTCCATTTCTGGTCCACGGTAATGTTCTGTCTCTGGTCCACGATAATGTTCGATCTCTGGTCCACGATAATGTTCGGTTTCAAGGTAATGTTCCGTCTCTGGTCCACGATAATGTTGTGTTTCTGTTTCACGGTAATGTTCCGTTTCTGGTCCACGATAATGTTCTGTTTCGGTTTCACGGTAATGTTCTGTCTCTGTTCCACGGTAATGTTCTGTCTCTGGTCCACGGTAATGTTCGGTTTCACGGTAATGTTCTGTCTCTGGTACACGATAATGTTGTGTTTCTGTTTCACGGTAATGTTCCATTTCTGGTCCACGATAATTTTGTGTTTCTGGTCCACGATAATGTTCGGTTTCACGATAATGTTCCGTTTCTGGTCAACGATAATGTTCTGTTTAGGTTTCACGGTAATGTTCTGTCTCTGGTCCATGATAATATTCCGTCTCTGGTCCACGATAATGTTCTGTCTCTGATCCACGATAATGTTCTGTCTCTGGTCCACGATAATGTTCCGTTTCTGGTCCACGATAATGTTCTGTTTCGGTTTCACGGTAATGTTCTGTCTCTGGTCCACGATAATGTTCCGTTTCTGGTCCACGATAATGTTCTGTTTTGGTTTCAAGGTAATGTTCTGTCTCTGGTCCACGGTAATGTTGTGTTTCTGTTTCACGGTAATGTTCCGTTTCTGGTCCACGATAATCTTCTGTTTCGGTTTCACGGTAATGTTCCGTTTCTGGTCCACGATAATGTTCTGTTTCTGTTTCACGGTAATGTTCCGTTTCTGGTCCATGATAATGTTCTGTTTCACAGTAATGTTCTGTCTCTGGTCCATGGTAATGTTCTGTCTCTGGTCCAGGGTAATGTTCGGTTTCAAGGTAAACTTCGGTCTCTGGTCCACGGTAATGTTCTGTCTCTGGTCCACGGTAATGTTCTGTCTCTGGTCTACGGTAATATTCGATCTCTGGTCCACGATAATGTTCGGTTTCACGGTAATGTTCCGTCTCTGGTCCACGATAATGTTCTGTTTCGGTTTCACGGTAATGTTCCGTTTCTGGTCCACGATAATGTTCTGTTTCGGTTTAACGGTAATGTTCTGTGTCTGGTCCACGATAATGTTCGGTTTCACGGTAATGTTCCGTCTCTGGTCCACGATAATGTTCCGTCTTTGGTCCACGATAATGTTCTGTTTCTGTTTCATGGTAATGTTCCTTTTCTGATCCACGATAATTTTGTGTTTCTGTTTCACGGTAATGTTCCGTTTCTAGTCCACGATAATGTTCTGTTTCGGTTTCACGGTAATGTTCTGTTTCCGTTTCACGGTAATGTTCTGTCTCTGGTCCACGGTAATGTTGTGTTTCTGTTTCACGGTAATGTTCCGTCTCTGGTCCACGATAATGTTCGGTTTCACGATAATGTTCCGTTTCTGGTCCACGATAATGTTCCGTCTCTGGTCCACGATAATGTTGTTTTTCTGTTTCACGGTAATGTTCCGTTTCTGGTCCATGATAATGTTCTGTTTCATGGTAATGTTCTGTCTCTGGTCCATGGTAATATTCTGTCTCTGGTCCACGGTAATGTTCGGTTTCAAGGTAAAGTTCGGTCTCTGGTCCACAGTAATGTTCTGTCTCTGGTCCACGGTAATGTTCTGTCTCTGGTCCACGGAAATGTTCTGTCTCTGGTCCACGGAAATGTTCTGTCTCTGGTCCACGGTAATGTTCTGTCTCTGGTCCACGGTAATGTTCGATCTCTGGTCCACGATAATGTTCGGTTTCACGGTAATGTTCCGTCCCTGGTCCACGATAATTTTGTGTTTCTGTTTAACGGTAATGTTCCGTTTCTGGTCCACGATAATGTTCTGTTTCGGTTTCACGATAATGTTCCGTTTCTGGTCCACGATAATGTTCCGTCTCTGGTCCACGATAATGTTGTTTTTCTGTTTCACGGTAATGTTCCGTTTCTGGTCCATGATAATGTTCTGTTTCATGGTAATGTTCTGTCTCTGGTCCATGGTAATATTCTGTCTCTGGTCCACGGTAATGTTCGGTTTCAAGGTAAAGTTCGGTCTCTGGTCCACAGTAATGTTCTGTCTCTGGTCCACGGTAATGTTCTGTCTCTGGTCCACGGATATGTTCTGTCTCTGGTCCACCGAAATGTTCTGTCTCTGGTCCACGGTAATGTTCTGTCTCTGGTCCACGGTAATGTTCGATCTCTGGTCCACGATAATGTTCGGTTTCACGGTAATGTTCCGTCCCTGGTCCACGATAGTTTTGTGTTTCTGTTTAACGGTAATGTTCCGTTTCTGGTCCACGATAATGTTCTGTTTCGGTTTCACGGTAATGTTCTGTCTCTGGTCCACGGTAATGTTCTGTGTCTGGTCCACAATAATGTTCGTTTTCACGGTAATGTTCCGTTTCTGGTCCACGATAATGTTCTGTTTCGGTTTCACGGTAATGTTTTTTCTCTGGTCCACGATAATGTTCCGTATCTGGTCCACGGTAATGTTCTGTTTCTTTTTCACGGTAATGTTGTGTCTCTGGTCCACGGTAATGTTCTGTCTCTGGTCCACGGTAATGTTCGATCTCTGGTCCAAGATAATGTTCGGTTTCACGGTAATGTTCCGGCTCTTGTCCACGATAATGTTGTGTTTCTGTTTCACGGTAATGTTCCGTTTCTGGTCCACGATAATTTTGTGTTTCTGTTTCACGGTAATGTTCCGTTTCTGGTCCACGATAATGTTCTGTTTCGGTTTCATGGTAATGTTCTGTCTCTGGTCCACGATCATTTTGTGTTTCTGGTCCACAATAATGTTCGGTTTCACGATAATGTTCCGTTTCTGGTCAACGATAATGTTCTGTTTAGGTTTCACGGTAATGTTCTGTCTCTGGTCCATGATAATGTTCCGTCTCTGTTCCACGATAATGTTCTGTCTCTGATCCACGATAATGTTCTGTCTCTGGTCCACGATAATGTTCCGTTTCTGGTCCACGATAATGTTCTGTTTCGGTTTCACGGTAATGTTCTGTCTCTGGTCCACGATAATGTTCCGTTTCTGGTCCACGATAATGTTCTGTTTTGGTTTCAAGGTAATGTTCTGTCTCTGGTCCACGGTAATGTTGTGTTTCTGTTTCACGGTAATGTTCCGTTTCTGGTCCACGATAATCTTCTGTTTCGGTTTTACGGTAATGTTCCGTTTATGGTCCACGATAATGTTCTGTTTCTGTTTCACGGTAATGTTCCGTTTCTGGTCCATGATAATGTTCTGTTTCACGGTAATGTTCTGTCTCTGGTCCATGGTAATGTTCTGTCTCTGTTCCAGGGTAATGTTCGGTTTCAAGGTAAACTTCGGTCTCTGGTCCACGGTAATGTTCTGTCTCTGGTCCATGGTAATGTTCTGTCTCTGGTCCAGGGTAATGTTCGGTTTCAAGGTAAACTTCGGTCTCTGGTCCACGGTAATGTTCTGTCTCTGGTCCACGGTAATGTTCTGTCTCTGGTCCACGGTAATATTCGATCTCTGGTCCACGATAATGTTCGGTTTCACGGTAATGTTCCGTGTCTGGTCCACGATAATGTTCTGTTTCGGTTTCACGGTAATGTTCCGTTTCTGGTCCACGATAATGTTCTGTTTGGGTTTAACGGTAATGTTCCGTCTCTGGTCCACGGTAATGTTCTGTCTCTGGTCCACGCTAATGTTCTGTTTCTGTTTCACGGTAATGTTCCGTTTCTGGTCCACGATAATTTTTTGTTTCTGTTTCACGGTAATGTTCCGTTTCTGGTCCACGATAATGTTCGGTTTCATGGTAATGTTCTGTCTCTGGTCCACGGTAATGTTCTGTGTCTGGTCCACGATAATGTTCGGTTTCACGGTAATGTTCCGTCTCTGGTCCACGATAATGTTCCGTCTTTGGTCCACGATAATGTTCTGTTTCTGTTTCATGGTAATGTTCCTTTTCTGATCCACGATAATTTTGTGTTTCTGTTTCACGGTAATGTTCCGTTTCTAGTCCACGATAATGTTGTGTTTCTGTTTCACGGTAATGTTCCGTTTCTGGTCCAAGATAATGTTCTGTTTCGGTTTCACGGTAATGTTTTGTCTCTGGTCCACGGTAATGTTCGGTTTCACGGTAATGTTCGGTCTCTGGTCCACGATAATGTTCGGTTTCACTATAATGTTCGGTTTAACGGTAATGTTCTGGTCCACGGTAATGTTCTGGTCCACGGTAATGTTCCGTCTCTGGTCCACAGTAATGTTCCGTCTCTGGTCCACGATAATGTTCTGTCTCTGATCCACGATAATGTTCTGTCTCTGGTCCACGATAATGTTCCGTTTCTGGTCCACGATAATGTTCTGTTTCGGTTTCACAGTAATGTTCCGTTTCTAGTCCACGATAATGTTCTGTTTCTGTTTCACGGTAATGTTCCGTTTCTGGTCCATGATAATGTTCTGTTTCACGGTAATGTTCTGTCCCTGGTCCATGGTAATGTTCTGTCTCTGGTCCATGGTAATGTTCGGTTTCAAGGTAAAGTTCGGTCTCTGGTCCACAGTAATGTTCTGTCTCTGGTCCACGGTAATGTTCTGTCTCTGGTCCAAGGTAATGTTCTGTCTCTGGTCCACGGTAATGTTCGATCTCTGGTCCACGATAATGTTTGGTTTCACGGTAATGCTCCGTCTCTGGTCCACGATAATATTGTGTTTCTAGTTCACGGTAATGTTCCGTTTCTGGTCCACGATAATTTTGTGTTTCTGTTTCACGGTAATGTTCCGTTTCTGGTCCACGATAATGTTCCGTCTTTGGTCCACGATAATGTTCTGTCTCTGTTCCATGATAATGTTCCGTTTCTGGTCCACGACAATGTTCTGTTTCGGTTTCACGGTAATGTTCTGTCTCTGGTCCACGGTAATGTTCTGTGTCTGGTCCACGATAATGTTCGGTTTCACGTTAATGTTCCGTCTCTGGTCCACGATAATGTTCCGTCTTTGGTACACGATAATGTTCCATTTCTGGTCCACGATAATGTTCTGTTTCGGTTTCACGGTAATGTTCTGTTTCCGTTTCACGATAATGTTCTGCCTCTGGTCCACGGTAATGTTGCGTTTCTGTTTCACGGTAATGTTCTGTCTCTGGTTCACGGTAATGTTCTGTCTCTGGTCCACGCTAATGTTCTGTTTCTGTTTCACGGTAATGTTCCGTTTCTGGTCCACTATAATGTTGTGTTTCTGTTTCACGGTAATGTTCTGTTTCTGTTTCACGGTAATGTTCCGTTTCTGGTCCACGATAATTTTCTGTTTCGGTTTCATGGTAATGTTTGGTCTCTGGTCCACGGTAATGTTCGGTTTCACGGTAATGTTTGGTCTCTGGTCCACGATAATGTTCGGTTTCACGGTAATGTTCTGGTCCACGGTAATGTTCTGGTCCACGGTAATGTTCCGTCTCTGGTCCACAGTAATGTTCCGTCTCTTGTCCACGATAATGTTGTGTTTCTGTTTCACGGTAATGGTCCGTTTCTGGTCCATGATAATGTTCTGTTTCACGATAATGTTCTGTCTCTGGTCCATAGTAATTTTCTGTTTCTGGTCCACGGTAATGTTCCGTATCTGGTCCATGGTAATGTTTGGTTTCACGGTAATGTTCCATTTCTGGTCCACGGTAATGTTCTGTCTCTGGTCCACGATAATGTTCGATTTCTGGTCGACGATAATGTTCGGTTTGACGGTAATGTTCCGTCTCTGGTCCACGATAATGTTCGGTTTCACGGTAATGTTCCATTTCTGGTCCACGGTAATGTTCTGTCTCTGGTCCACGATAATGTTCGATCTCTGGTCCACGATAATGTTCGGTTTCAAGGTAATGTTCCGTCTCTGGTTCACGATAATGTTGTGTTTCTTTTTCACGGTAATGTTCCGTTTCTGGTCCACGATAATGTTCTGTTTCGGTTTCACGGTAATGTTCTGTCTCTGGTCAGCGGTAATGTTCTGTCTCTGGTCCACGGTAATATTCGGTTTCACGGTAATGTTCTGTCTCTGGTACACGATAATGTTGTGTTTCTGTTTCACGGTAATGTTCCATTTCTGGTCCACGATAATTTTGTGTTTCTGGTCCACGATAATGTTCGGTTTCATGATAATGTTCCGTTTCTGGTCAACGATAATGTTCTGTTTAGGTTTCACGGTAATGTTCTGTCTCTGGTCCATGATAATATTCCGTCTCTGGTCCACGATAATGTTCTGTCTCTGATCCATGATAATGTTCTGTCTCTGGTCCACGATAATGTTCCGTTTCTGGTCCACGATAATGTTCTGTTTCGGTTTCACGGTAATGTTCTGTCTCTGGTCCACGATAATGTTCCGTTTCTGGTCCACGATAATGTTCTGTTTTGGTTTCAAGGTAATGTTCTGTCTCTGGTCCACGGTAATGTTGTGTTTCTGTTTCACGGTAATGTTCCGTTTCTGGTCCACGATAATCTTCTGTTTCGGTTTCACGGTAATGTTCCGTTTCTGGTCCACGATAATGTTCTGTTTCTGTTTCACGGTAATGTTCCGTTTCTGGTCCATGATAATGTTCTGTTTCACGGTAATGTTCTGTCTCTGGTCCATGGTAATGTTCTGTCTCTGGTCCAGGGTAATGTTCGGTTTCAAGGTAAACTTCGGTCTCTGGTCCACGGTAATGTTCTGTCTCTGGTCCACGGTAATGTTCTGTCTCTGGTCCACGGTAATATTCGATCTCTGGTCCACGATAATGTTCGGTTACACGGTAATGTTCCGTGTCTGGTCCACGATAATGTTCTGTTTCGGTTTCACGGTAATGTTCCGTTTCTGGTCCACGATAATGTTCTGTTTCGGTTTAACGGTAATGTTCTGTGTCTGGTCCACGATAATGTTCGGTTTCACGGTAATGTTCCGTCTCTGGTCCACGATAATGTTCCGTCTTTGGTCCACGATAATGTTCTGTTTCTGTTTCATGGTAATGTTCCTTTTCTGATCCACGATAATTTTGTGTATCTGTTTCACGGTAATGTTCCGTTTCTAGTCCACGATAATGTTCTGTTTCGGTTTCACGGTAATGTTCTGTTTCCGTTTCACGGTAATGTTCTGTCTCTGGTCCACGGTAATGTTGTGTTTCTGTTTCACGGTAATGTTCCGTCTCTGGTCCACGATAATGTTCGGTTTCACGATAATGTTCCGTTTCTGGTCCACGATAATGTTCCGTCTCTGGTCCACGATAATGTTGTTTTTCTGTTTCACGGTAATGTTCCGTTTCTGGTCCATGATAATGTTCTGTTTCACGGTAATGTTCTGTCTCTGGTCCATGGTAATGTTCTGTCTCTGGTCCATGGTAATGTTCGGTTTCAAGGTAAACTTCGGTCTCTGGTCCACGGTAATGTTCTGTCTCTGGTCCACGGTAATGTTCTTTCTCTGGTCCACGGTAATATTCGATCTCTGGTCCACGATAATGTTCGGTTTCACGGTAATGTTCCGTGTCTGGTCCACGATAATGTTCTGTTTCGGTTTCACGGTAATGTTCCGTTTCTGGTCCACGATAATGTTCTGTTTCGGTTTAACGGTAATGTTCTGTGTCTGGTCCACGATAATGTTCGGTTTCACGGTAATGTTCCGTCTCTGGTCCACGATAATGTTCCGTCTTTGGTCCACGATAATGTTCTGTTTCTGTTTCATGGTAATGTTCCTTTTCTGATCCACGATAATTTTGTGTTTCTGTTTCACGGTAATGTTCCGTTTCTAGTCCACGATAATGTTCTGTTTCGGTTTCACGGTAATGTTCTGTTTCCGTTTCACGGTAATGTTCTGTCTCTGGTCCACGGTAATGTTGTGTTTCTGTTTCACGGTAATGTTCCGTCTCTGGTCCACGATAATGTTCGGTTTCACGATAATGTTCTGTTTCTGGTCCACGATAATGTTCCGTCTCTGGTCCACGATAATGTTGTTTTTCTGTTTCACGGTAATGTTCCGTTTCTGGTCCATGATAATGTTCTGTTTCATGGTAATGTTCTGTCTCTGGTCCATGGTAATATTCTGTCTCTGGTCCACGGTAATGTTTGGTTTCAAGGTAAAGTTCGGTCTCTGGTCCACAGTAATGTTCTGTCTCTGGTCCACGGTAATGTTCTGTCTCTGGTCCACGGAAATGTTCTGTCTCTGGTCCACGGAAATGTTCTGTCTCTGGTCCACGGTAATGTGCTGTCTCTGGTCCACGGTAATGTTCGATCTCTGGTCCACGATAATGTTCGGTTTCACGGTAATGTTCCGTCCCTGGTCCACGATAATTTTGTGTTTCTGTTTAACGGTAATGTTCCGTTTCTGGTCCACGATAATGTTCTGTTTCGGTTTCACGATAATGTTCCGTTTCTGGTCCACGATAATGTTCCGTCTCTGGTCCACGATAATGTTGTTTTTCTGTTTCACGGTAATGTTCCGTTTCTGGTCCATGATAATGTTCTGTTTCATGGTAATGTTCTGTCTCTGGTCCATGGTAATATTCTGTCTCTGGTCCACGGTAATGTTCGGTTTCAAGGTAAAGTTCGGTCTCTGGTCCACAGTAATGTTCTGTCTCTGGTCCACGGTAATGTTCTGTCTCTGGTCCACGGAAATGTTCTGTCTCTGGTCCACGGAAATGTTCTGTCTCTGGTCCACGGTAATGTTCTGTCTCTGGTCCACGGTAATGTTCGATCTCTGGTCCACGATAATGTTCGGTTTCACGGTAATGTTCCGTCCCTGGTCCACGATAGTTTTGTGTTTCTGTTTAACGGTAATGTTCCGTTTCTGGTCCACGATAATGTTCTGTTTCGGTTTCACGGTAATGTTCTGTCTCTGGTCCACGGTAATGTTCTGTGTCTGGTCCACGATAATGTTCGTTTTCACGGTAATGTTCCGTTTCTGGTCCACGATAATGTTCTGTTTCGGTTTCACGGTAATGTTTTTTCTCTGGTCCACGATAATGTTCCGTATCTGGTCCACGGTAATGTTCTGTTTCTTTTTCACGGTAATGTTGTGTCTCTGGTCCACGGTAATGTTCTGTCTCTGGTCCACGGTAATGTTCGATCTCTGGTCCAAGATAATGTTCGGTTTCAAGGTAATGTTCCGGCTCTGGTCCACGATAATGTTGTGTTTCTGTTTCACGGTAATGTTCCGTTTCTGGTCCACGATAATTTTGTGTTTCTGTTTCACGGTAATGTTCCGTTTCTGGTCCACGATAATGTTCTGTTTCGGTTTCATGGTAATGTTCTGTCTCTGGTCCACGATCATTTTGTGTTTCTGGTCCACGATAATGTTCGGTTTCACGATAATGTTCCGTTTCTGGTCAACGATAATGTTCTGTTTAGGTTTCACGGTAATGTTCTGTCTCTGGTCCATGATAATGTTCCGTCTCTGTTCCACGATAATGTTCTGTCTCTGATCCACGATAATGTTCTGTCTCTGGTCCACGATAATGTTCCGTTTCTGGTCCACGATAATGTTCTGTTTCGGTTTCACGGTAATGTTCTGTCTCTGGTCCACGATAATGTTCCGTTTCTGTTTCACGGTAATGTTCCGTTTCTGGTCCATGATAATGTTCTGTTTCACGGTAATGTTCTGTCTCTGGTCCATGGTAATGTTCTGTCTCTGGTCCAGGGTAATGTTCGGTTTCAAGGTAAACTTCGGTCTCTGATCCACGGTAATGTTCTGTCTCTGGTCCACGGTAATGTTCTGTCTCTGGTCCACGGTAATATTCGATCTCTGGTCCACGATAATGTTCGGTTTCACGGTAATGTTCCGTGTCTGGTCCACGATAATGTTCTGTTTCGGTTTCACGGTAATGTTCCGTTTCTGGTCCACGATAATGTTCTGTTTCGGTTTAACGGTAATGTTCCGTCTCTGGTCCACGGTAATGTTCTGTCTCTGGTCCACGCTAATGTTCTGTTTCTGTTTCACGGTAATGTTCCGTTTCTGGTCCACGATAATTTTTTGTATCTGTTTCACGGTAATGTTCCGTTTCTGGTCCACGATAATGTTCGGTTTCATGGTAATGTTCTGTCTCTGGTCCACGGTAATGTTCTGTGTCTGGTCCACGATAATGTTCGGTTTCACGGTAATGTTCCGTCTCTGGTCCACGATAATGTTCCGTCTTTGGTCCACGATAATGTTCTGTTTCTGTTTCATGGTAATGTTCCTTTTCTGATCCACGATAATTTTGTGTTTCTGTTTCACGGTAATGTTCCGTTTCTAGTCCACGATAATGTTCTGTTTCGGTTTCACGGTAATGTTCTGTTTCCGTTTCACGGTAATGTTCTGTCTCTGGTCCACGGTAATGTTGTGTTTCTGTTTCACGGTAATGTTCCGTCTCTGGTCCACGATAATGTTCGGTTTCACGATAATGTTCCGTTTCTGGTCCACGATAATGTTCCGTCTCTGGTCCACGATAATGTTGTTTTTATGTTTCACGGTAATGTTCCGTTTCTGGTCCATGATAATGTTCTGTTTCATGGTAATGTTCTGTCTCTGGTCCATGGTAATATTCTGTCTCTGGTCCACGGTATTGTTCGGTTTCAAGGTAAAGTTCGGTCTCTGGTCCACAGTAATGTTCTGTCTCTGGTCCACGGTAATGTTCTGTCTCTGGTCCACGGAAATGTTCTGTCTCTGGTCCACGGAAATGTTCTGTCTCTGGTCCACGGTAATGTTCTGTCTCTGGTCAACGGTAATGTTCGATCTCTGGTCCACGATAATGTTCGGTTTCACGGTAATGTTCCGTCCCTGGTCCACGATAATTTTGTGTTTCTGTTTAACGGTAATGTTCCGTTTCTGGTCCACGATAATGTTCTGTTTCGGTTTCACGGTAATGTTCTGTCTCTGGTCCACGCTAATGTTCTGTTTCTGTTTCACGGTAATGTTCCGTTTCTGGTCCACTATAATGTTGTGTTTCTGTTTCACGGTAATGTTCTGTTTCTGTTTCACGGTAATGTTCCGTTTCTGGTCCACGATAATGTTGTGTTTCTGTTTCACGGTAATGTTCCGTTTCTGGTCCACGATAATGTTCTGTTTCGGTTTCATGGTAATGTTTGGTCTCTGGTCCACGGTAATGTTCGGTTTCACGGTAATGTTTGGTCTCTGGTCCACGATAATGTTCGGTTTCACGGTAATGTTCTGGTCCACGGTAATGTTCTGGT
This sequence comes from Leuresthes tenuis, assembly GCF_036924035.1. Classification (NCBI taxonomy): domain Eukaryota; kingdom Metazoa; phylum Chordata; class Actinopteri; order Atheriniformes; family Atherinopsidae; genus Leuresthes; species Leuresthes tenuis. The sequence continues at coordinate 24,631,799 of NW_027325355.1, forward strand.
CCACGGTAATGTTCCGTCTCTGGTCCACAGTAATGTTCCGTCTCTGGTCCACGATAATGTTGTGTTTCTGTTTCACGGTAATGTTCCGTTTCTGGTCCATGATAATGTTCTGTTTCACGATAATGTTCTGTCTCTGGTCCATAGTAATTTTCTGTTTCTGGTCCACGGTAATGTTCCGTATCTGGTCCATGGTAATGTTTGGTTTCACGGTAATGTTCCATTTCTGGTCCACGGTAATGTTCTGTCTCTGGTCCACGATAATGTTCGATTTCTGGTCGACGATAATGTTCGGTTTCACGGTAATGTTCCGTCTCTGGTCCACGATAATGTTCGGTTTCACGGTAATGTTCCATTTCTGGTCCACGGTAATGTTCTGTCTCTGGTCCACGATAATGTTCGATCTCTGGTCCACGATAATGTTCGGTTTCAAGGTAATGTTCCGTCTCTGGTCCACGATAATGTTGTGTTTCTGTTTCACGGTAATGTTCCGTTTCTGGTCCACGATAATGTTCTGTTTCGGTTTCACGGTAATGTTCTGTCTCTGGTCCACGGTAATGTTCTGTCTCTGGTCCACGGTAATGTTCGGTTTCACGGTAATGTTCTGTCTCTGGTACACGATAATGTTGTGTTTCTGTTTCACGGTAATGTTCCATTTCTGGTCCACGATAATTTTGTGTTTCTGGTCCACGATAATGTTCGGTTTCACGATAATGTTCCGTTTCTGGTCAACGATAATGTTCTGTTTAGGTTTCACGGTAATGTTCTGTCTCTGGTCCATGATAATATTCCGTCTCTGGTCCACGATAATGTTCTGTCTCTGATCCACGATAATGTTCTGTCTCTGGTCCACGATAATGTTCCGTTTCTGGTCCACGATAATGTTCTGTTTCGGTTTCACGGTAATGTTCTGTCTCTGGTCCACGATAATGTTCCGTTTCTGGTCCACGATAATGTTCTGTTTTGGTTTCAAGGTAATATTCTGTCTCTGGTCCACGGTAATGTTGTGTTTCTGTTTCACGGTAATGTTCCGTTTCTGGTCCACGATAATCTTCTGTTTCGGTTTCACGGTAATGTTCCGTTTCTGGTCCACGATAATGTTCTGTTTCTGTTTCACGGTAATGTTCCGTTTCTGGTCCATGATAATGTTCTGTTTCACGGTAATGTTCTGTCTCTGGTCCATGGTAATGTTCTGTCTCTGGTCCAGGGTAATGTTCGGTTTCAAGGTAAACTTCGGTCTCTGGTCCACGGTAATGTTCTGTCTCTGGTCCACGGTAATGTTCTGTCTCTGGTCCACGGTAATATTCGATCTCTGGTCCACGATAATGTTCGGTTTCACGGTAATGTTCCGTGTCTGGTCCACGATAATGTTCTGTTTCGGTTTCACGGTAATGTTCCGTTTCTGGTCCACGATAATGTTCTGTTTCGGTTTCACGGTAATGTTCCGTTTCTGGTCCACGATAATGTTCTGTTTCGGTTTAACGGTAATGTTCCGTCTCTGGTCCACGGTAATGTTCTGTCTCTGGTCCACGATAATGTTCTGTTTCTGTTCCATGGTAATGTTCCTTTTCTGATCCACGATAATTTTGTGTTTCTGTTTCACGGTAATGTTCCGTTTCTAGTCCACGATAATGTTCTGTTTCGGTTTCACGGTAATGTTCTGTTTCCGTTTCACGGTAATGTTCTGTCTCTGGTCCACGGTAATGTTGTGTTTCTGTTTCACGGTAATGTTCCGTCTCTGGTCCACGATAATGTTCGGTTTCACGATAATGTTCCGTTTCTGGTCCACGATAATGTTCCGTCTCTGGTCCACGATAATGTTGTTTTTCTGTTTCACGGTAATGTTCCGTTTCTGGTCCATGATAATGTTCTGTTTCATGGTAATGTTCTGTCTCTGGTCCATGGTAATATTCTGTCTCTGGTCCACGGTAATGTTCGGTTTCAAGGTAAAGTTCGGTCTCTGGTCCACAGTAATGTTCTGTCTCTGGTCCACGGTAATGTTCTGTCTCTGGTCCACGGAAATGTTCTGTCTCTGGTCCACGGTAATGTTCTGTCTCTGGTCCACGGAAATGTTCTGTCTCTGGTCCACGGAAATGTTCTGTCTCTGGTCCACGTTAATGTTCTGTCTCTGGTCCACGGTAATGTTCGATCTCTGGTCCACGATAATGTTCGGTTTCACGGTAATGTTCCGTCCCTGGTCCACGATAATTTTGTGTTTCTGTTTAACGGTAATGTTCCGTTTCTGGTCCACGATAATGTTCTGTTTCGGTTTCACGGTAATGTTCTGTCTCTGGTCCACGGTAATGTTCTGTCTCTGGTCCACGCTAATGTTCTGTTTCTGTTTCACGGTAATGTTCCGTTTCTGGTCCACTATAATGTTGTGTTTCTGTTTCACGGTAATGTTCTGTTTCTGTTTCACGGTAATGTTCCGTTTCTGGTCCACGATAATGTTGTGTTTCTGTTTCACGGTAATGTTCCGTTTCTGGTCCACGATAATGTTCTGTTTCGGTTTCATGGTAATGTTTGGTCTCTGGTCCACGGTAATGTTCGGTTTCACGGTAATGTTTGGTCTCTGGTCCACGATAATGTTCGGTTTCACGGTAATGTTCTGGTCCACGGTAATGTTCTGGTCCACGGTAATGTTCCGTCTCTGGTCCACAGTAATGTTCCGTCTCTGGTCCACGATAATGTTGTGTTTCTGTTTCACGGTAATGTTCCGTTTCTGGTCCATGATAATGTTCTGTTTCACGATAATGTTCTGTCTCTGGTCCATAGTAATTTTCTGTTTGTGGTCCACGGTAATGTTCCGTATCTGGTCCATGGTAATGTTTGGTTTCAAGGTAATGTTCCATTTCTGGTCCACGGTAATGTTCTGTCTCTGGTCCACGATAATGTTCGATCTCTGGTCCACGATAATGTTCGGTTTCAAGGTAATGTTCCGTCTCTGGTCCACGATAATGTTGTGTTTCTGTTTCACGGTAATGTTCCGTTTCTGGTCCACGATAATGTTCTGTTTCGGTTTCACGGTAATGTTCTGTCTCTGTTCCACGGTAATGTTCTGTCTCTGGTCCACGGTAATGTTCGGTTTCACGGTAATGTTCGGTCTCTGGTACACGATAATGTTGTGTTTCTGTTTCACGGTAATGTTCCATTTCTGGTCCACGATAATTTTGTGTTTCTGGTCCACGATAATGTTCGGTTTCACGATAATGTTCCGTTTCTGGTCAACGATAATGTTCTGTTTAGGTTTCACGGTAATGTTCTGTCTCTGGTCCATGATAATATTCCGTCTCTGGTCCACGATAATGTTCTGTCTCTGATCCACGATAATGTTCTGTCTCTGGTCCACGATAATGTTCCGTTTCTGGTCCACGATAATGTTCTGTTTCGGTTTCACGGTAATGTTCTGTCTCTGGTCCACGATAATGTTCCGTTTCTGGTCCACGATAATGTTCTGTTTTGGTTTCAAGGTAATGTTCTGTCTCTGGTCCACGGTAATGTTGTGTTTCTGTTTCACGGTAATGTTCCGTTTCTGGTCCACGATAATCTTCTGTTTCGGTTTCACGGTAATGTTCCGTTTCTGGTCCACGATAATGTTCTGTTTCTGTTTCACGGTAATGTTCCGTTTCTGGTCCATGATAATGTTCTGTTTCACAGTAATGTTCTGTCTCTGGTCCATGGTAATGTTCTGTCTCTGGTCCAGGGTAATGTTCGGTTTCAAGGTAAACTTCGGTCTCTGGTCCACGGTAATGTTCTGTCTCTGGTCCACGGTAATGTTCTGTCTCTGGTCTACGGTAATATTCGATCTCTGGTCCACGATAATGTTCGGTTTCACGGTAATGTTCCGTCTCTGGTCCACGATAATGTTCTGTTTCGGTTTCACGGTAATGTTCCGTTTCTGGTCCACGATAATGTTCTGTTTCGGTTTAACGGTAATGTTCTGTGTCTGGTCCACAATAATGTTCGGTTTCACGGTAATGTTCCGTCTCTGGTCCACGATAATGTTCCGTCTTTGGTCCACGATAATGTTCTGTTTCTGTTTCATGGTAATGTTCCTTTTCTGATCCATGATAATTTTGTGTTTCCGTTTCACGGTAATGTTCTGTCTCTGGTCCACGGTAATGTTGTGTTTCTGTTTCACGGTAATGTTCCGTCTCTGGTCCACGATAATGTTCGGTTTCACGATAATGTTCCGTTTCTGGTCCACGATAATGTTCCGTCTCTGGTCCACGATAATGTTGTTTTTCTGTTTCACGGCAATGTTCCGTTTCTGGTCCATGATAATGTTCTGTTTCATGGTAATGTTCTGTCTCTGGTCCATGGTAATATTCTGTCTCTGGTCCACGGTAATGTTCGGTTTCAAGGTAAAGTTCGGTCTCTGGTCCACAGTAATGTTCTGTTTCTGGTCCACGGTAATGTTCTGTCTCTGGTCCACGGAAATGTTCTGTCTCTGGTCCACGGAAATGTTCTGTCTCTGGTCCACGGTAATGTTCTGTCTCTGGTCCACGGTAATGTTCGATCTCTGGTCCACGATAATGTTCGGTTTCACGGTAATGTTCCGTCCCTGGTCCACGATAATTTTGTGTTTCTGTTTAACGGTAATGTTCCGTCTCTGGTCCACGATAATGTTCGGTTTCACGATAATGTTCCGTTTCTGGTCCACGATAATGTTCCGTCTCTGGTCCACGATAATGTTGTTTTTATGTTTCACGGTAATGTTCCGTTTCTGGTCCATGATAATGTTCTGTTTCATGGTAATGTTCTGTCTCTGGTCCATGGTAATATTCTGTCTCTGGTCCACGGTAATGTTCGGTTTCAAGGTAAAGTTCGGTCTCTGGTCCACAGTAATGTTCTGTCTCTGGTCCACGGTAATGTTCTGTCTCTGGTCCACGGAAATGTTCTGTCTCTGGTCCACGGTAATGTTCTGTCTCTGGTCCACGGAAATGTTCTGTCTCTGGTCCACGGAAATGTTCTGTCTCTGGTCCACGTTAATGTTCTGTCTCTGGTCCACGGTAATGTTCGATCTCTGGTCCACGATAATGTTCGGTTTCACGGTAATGTTCCGTCCCTGGTCCACGATAATTTTGTGTTTCTGTTTAACGGTAATGTTCCGTTTCTGGTCCACGATAATGTTCTGTTTCGGTTTCACGGTAATGTTCTGTCTCTGGTCCACGGTAATGTTCTGTCTCTGGTCCACGCTAATGTTCTGTTTCTGTTTCACGGTAATGTTCCGTTTCTGGTCCACTATAATGTTGTGTTTCTGTTTCACGGTAATGTTCTGTTTCTGTTTCACGGTAATGTTCCGTTTCTGGTCCACGATAATGTTGTGTTTCTGTTTCACGGTAATGTTCCGTTTCTGGTCCACGATAATGTTCTGTTTCGGTTTCATGGTAATGTTTGGTCTCTGGTCCACGGTAATGTTCGGTTTCACGGTAATGTTTGGTCTCTGGTCCACGATAATGTTCGGTTTCACGGTAATGTTCTGGTCCACGGTAGTGTTCTGGTCCACGGTAATGTTCCGTCTCTGGTCCACAGTAATGTTCCGTCTCTGGTCCACGATAATGTTGTGTTTCTGTTTCACGGTAATGTTCCGTTTCTGGTCCATGATAATGTTCTGTTTCACGATAATGTTCTGTCTCTGGTCCATAGTAATTTTCTGTTTGTGGTCCACGGTAATGTTCCGTATCTGGTCCATGGTAATGTTTGGTTTCAAGGTAATGTTCCATTTCTGGTCCACGGTAATGTTCTGTCTCTGGTCCACGATAATGTTCGATCTCTGGTCCACGATAATGTTCGGTTTCAAGGTAATGTTCCGTCTCTGGTCCACGATAATGTTGTGTTTCTGTTTCACGGTAATGTTCCGTTTCTGGTCCACGATAATGTTCTGTTTCGGTTTCACGGTAATGTTCTGTCTCTGTTCCACGGTAATGTTCTGTCTCTGGTCCACGGTAATGTTCGGTTTCACGGTAATGTTCGGTCTCTGGTACACGATAATGTTGTGTTTCTGTTTCACGGTAATGTTCCATTTCTGGTCCACGATAATTTTGTGTTTCTGGTCCACGATAATGTTCGGTTTCACGATAATGTTCCGTTTCTGGTCAACGATAATGTTCTGTTTAGGTTTCACGGTAATGTTCTGTCTCTGGTCCATGATAATATTCCGTCTCTGGTCCACGATAATGTTCTGTCTCTGATCCACGATAATGTTCTGTCTCTGGTCCACGATAATGTTCCGTTTCTGGTCCACGATAATGTTCTGTTTCGGTTTCACGGTAATGTTCTGTCTCTGGTCCACGATAATGTTCCGTTTCTGGTCCACGATAATGTTCTGTTTTGGTTTCAAGGTAATGTTCTGTCTCTGGTCCACGGTAATGTTGTGTTTCTGTTTCACGGTAATGTTCCGTTTCTGGTCCACGATAATCTTCTGTTTCGGTTTCACGGTAATGTTCCGTTTCTGGTCCACGATAATGTTCTGTTTCTGTTTCACGGTAATGTTCCGTTTCTGGTCCATGATAATGTTCTGTTTCACAGTAATGTTCTGTCTCTGGTCCAGGGTAATGTTCGGTTTCAAGGTAAACTTCGGTCTCTGGTCCACGGTAATGTTCTGTCTCTGGTCCACGGTAATGTTCTGTCTCTGGTCTACGGTAATATTCGATCTCTGGTCCACGATAATGTTCGGTTTCACGGTAATGTTCCGTCTCTGGTCCACGATAATGTTCTGTTTCGGTTTCACGGTAATGTTCCGTTTCTGGTCCACGATAATGTTCTGTTTCGGTTTAACGGTAATGTTCTGTGTCTGGTCCACAATAATGTTCGGTTTCACGGTAATGTTCCGTCTCTGGTCCACGATAATGTTCCGTCTTTGGTCCACGATAATGTTCTGTTTCTGTTTCATGGTAATGTTCCTTTTCTGATCCATGATAATTTTGTGTTTCCGTTTCACGGTAATGTTCTGTCTCTGGTCCACGGTAATGTTGTGTTTCTGTTTCACGGTAATGTTCCGTCTCTGGTCCACGATAATGTTCCGTTTCACGATAATGTTCCGTTTCTGGTCCACGATAATGTTCCGTCTCTGGTCCACGATAATGTTGTTTTTCTGTTTCACGGTAATGTTCCGTTTCTGGTCCATGATAATGTTCTGTTTCATGGTAATGTTCTGTCTCTGGTCCATGGTAATATTCTGTCTCTGGTCCACGGTAATGTTCGGTTTCAAGGTAAAGTTCGGTCTCTGGTCCACAGTAATGTTCTGTTTCTGGTCCACGGTAATGTTCTGTCTCTGGTCCACGGAAATGTTCTGTCTCTGGTCCACGGAAATGTTCTGTCTCTGGTCCACGGTAATGTTCTGTCTCTGGTCCACGGTAATGTTCGATCTCTGGTCCACGATAATGTTCGGTTTCACGGTAATGTTCCGTCCCTGGTCCACGATAATTTTGTGTTTCTGTTTAACGGTAATGTTCCGTTTCTGGTCCACGATAATGTTCCGTCTCTGGTCCACGATAATGTTGTTTTTCTGTTTCACGGTAATGTTCCGTTTCTGGTCCATGATAATGTTCTGTTTCATGGTAATGTTCTGTCTCTGGTCCATGGTAATATTCTGTCTCTGGTCCACGGTAATGTTCGGTTTCAAGGTAAAGTTCGGTCTCTGGTCCACAGTAATGTTCTGTCTCTGGTCCACGGTAATGTTCTGTCTCTGGTCCACGGAAATGTTCTGTCTCTGGTCCACGGTAATGTTCTGTCTCTGGTCCACGGAAATGTTCTGTCTCTGGTCCACGGAAATGTTCTGTCTCTGGTCCACGTTAATGTTCTGTCTCTGGTCCACGGTAATGTTCGATCTCTGGTCCACGATAATGTTCGGTTTCACGGTAATGTTCCGTCCCTGGTCCACGATAATTTTGTGTTTCTGTTTAACGGTAATGTTCCGTTTCTGGTCCACGATAATGTTCTGTTTCGGTTTCACGGTAATGTTCTGTCTCTGGTCCACGGTAATGTTCTGTCTCTGGTCCACGCTAATGTTCTGTTTCTGTTTCACGGTAATGTTCCGTTTCTGGTCCACTATAATGTTGTGTTTCTGTTTCACGGTAATGTTCTGTTTCTGTTTCACGGTAATGTTCCGTTTCTGGTCCACGATAATGTTGTGTTTCTGTTTCACGGTAATGTTCCGTTTCTGGTCCACGATAATGTTCTGTTTCGGTTTCATGGTAATGTTTGGTCTCTGGTCCACGGTAATGTTCGGTTTCACGGTAATGTTTGGTCTCTGGTCCACGATAATGTTCGGTTTCACGGTAATGTTCTGGTCCACGGTAATGTTCTGGTCCACGGTAATGTTCCGTCTCTGGTCCACAGTAATGTTCCGTCTCTGGTCCACGATAATGTTGTGTTTCTGTTTCACGGTAATGTTCCGTTTCTGGTCCATGATAATGTTCTGTTTCACGATAATGTTCTGTCTCTGGTCCATAGTAATTTTCTGTTTGTGGTCCACGGTAATGTTCCGTATCTGGTCCATGGTAATGTTTGGTTTCAAGGTAATGTTCCATTTCTGGTCCACGGTAATGTTCTGTCTCTGGTCCACGATAATGTTCGATCTCTGGTCCACGATAATGTTCGGTTTCAAGGTAATGTTCCGTCTCTGGTCCACGATAATGTTGTGTTTCTGTTTCACGGTAATGTTCCGTTTCTGGTCCACGATAATGTTCTGTTTCGGTTTCACGGTAATGTTCTGTCTCTGTTCCACGGTAATGTTCTGTCTCTGGTCCACGGTAATGTTCGGTTTCACGGTAATGTTCGGTCTCTGGTACACGATAATGTTGTGTTTCTGTTTCACGGTAATGTTCCATTTCTGGTCCACGATAATTTTGTGTTTCTGGTCCACGATAATGTTCGGTTTCACGATAATGTTCCGTTTCTGGTCAACGATAATGTTCTGTTTAGGTTTCACGGTAATGTTCTGTCTCTGGTCCATGATAATATTCCGTCTCTGGTCCACGATAATGTTCTGTCTCTGATCCACGATAATGTTCTGTCTCTGGTCCACGATAATGTTCCGTTTCTGGTCCACGATAATGTTCTGTTTCGGTTTCACGGTAATGTTCTGTCTCTGGTCCACGATAATGTTCCGTTTCTGGTCCACGATAATGTTCTGTTTTGGTTTCAAGGTAATGTTCTGTCTCTGGTCCACGGTAATGTTGTGTTTCTGTTTCACGGTAATGTTCCGTTTCTGGTCCACGATAATCTTCTGTTTCGGTTTCACGGTAATGTTCCGTTTCTGGTCCACGATAATGTTCTGTTTCTGTTTCACGGTAATGTTCCGTTTCTGGTCCATGATAATGTTCTGTTTCACAGTAATGTTCTGTCTCTGGTCCATGGTAATGTTCTGTCTCTGGTCCAGGGTAATGTTCGGTTTCAAGGTAAACTTCGGTCTCTGGTCCACGGTAATGTTCTGTCTCTGGTCCACGGTAATGTTCTGTCTCTGGTCTACGGTAATATTCGATCTCTGGTCCACGATAATGTTCGGTTTCACGGTAATGTTCCGTCTCTGGTCCACGATAATGTTCTGTTTCGGTTTCACGGTAATGTTCCGTTTCTGGTCCACGATAATGTTCTGTTTCGGTTTAACGGTAATGTTCTGTGTCTGGTCCACAATAATGTTCGGTTTCACGGTAATGTTCCGTCTCTGGTCCACGATAATGTTCCGTCTTTGGTCCACGATAATGTTCTGTTTCTGTTTCATGGTAATGTTCCTTTTCTGATCCATGATAATTTTGTGTTTCCGTTTCACGGTAATGTTCTGTCTCTGGTCCACGGTAATGTTGTGTTTCTGTTTCACGGTAATGTTCCGTCTCTGGTCCACGATAATGTTCGGTTTCACGATAATGTTCCGTTTCTGGTCCACGATAATGTTCCGTCTCTGGTCCACGATAATGTTGTTTTTCTGTTTCACGGCAATGTTCCGTTTCTGGTCCATGATAATGTTCTGTTTCATGGTAATGTTCTGTCTCTGGTCCATGGTAATATTCTGTCTCTGGTCCACGGTAATGTTCGGTTTCAAGGTAAAGTTCGGTCTCTGGTCCACAGTAATGTTCTGTTTCTGGTCCACGGTAATGTTCTGTCTCTGGTCCACGGAAATGTTCTGTCTCTGGTCCACGGAAATGTTCTGTCTCTGGTCCACGGTAATGTTCTGTCTCTGGTCCACGGTAATGTTCGATCTCTGGTCCACGATAATGTTCGGTTTCACGGTAATGTTCCGTCCCTGGTCCACGATAATTTTGTGTTTCTGTTTAACGGTAATGTTCCGTCTCTGGTCCACGATAATGTTCGGTTTCACGATAATGTTCCGTTTCTGGTCCACGATAATGTTCCGTCTCTGGTCCACGATAATGTTGTTTTTATGTTTCACGGTAATGTTCCGTTTCTGGTCCATGATAATGTTCTGTTTCATGGTAATGTTCTGTCTCTGGTCCATGGTAATATTCTGTCTCTGGTCCACGGTAATGTTCGGTTTCAAGGTAAAGTTCGGTCTCTGGTCCACAGTAATGTTCTGTCTCTGGTCCACGGTAATGTTCTGTCTCTGGTCCACGGAAATGTTCTGTCTCTGGTCCACGGTAATGTTCTGTCTCTGGTCCACGGAAATGTTCTGTCTCTGGTCCACGGAAATGTTCTGTCTCTGGTCCACGTTAATGTTCTGTCTCTGGTCCACGGTAATGTTCGATCTCTGGTCCACGATAATGTTCGGTTTCACGGTAATGTTCCGTCCCTGGTCCACGATAATTTTGTGTTTCTGTTTAACGGTAATGTTCCGTTTCTGGTCCACGATAATGTTCTGTTTCGGTTTCACGGTAATGTTCTGTCTCTGGTCCACGGTAATGTTCTGTCTCTGGTCCACGCTAATGTTCTGTTTCTGTTTCACGGTAATGTTCCGTTTCTGGTCCACTATAATGTTGTGTTTCTGTTTCACGGTAATGTTCTGTTTCTGTTTCACGGTAATGTTCCGTTTCTGGTCCACGATAATGTTGTGTTTCTGTTTCACGGTAATGTTCCGTTTCTGGTCCACGATAATGTTCTGTTTCGGTTTCATGGTAATGTTTGGTCTCTGGTCCACGGTAATGTTCGGTTTCACGGTAATGTTTGGTCTCTGGTCCACGATAATGTTCGGTTTCACGGTAATGTTCTGGTCCACGGTAGTGTTCTGGTCCACGGTAATGTTCCGTCTCTGGTCCACAGTAATGTTCCGTCTCTGGTCCACGATAATGTTGTGTTTCTGTTTCACGGTAATGTTCCGTTTCTGGTCCATGATAATGTTCTGTTTCACGATAATGTTCTGTCTCTGGTCCATAGTAATTTTCTGTTTGTGGTCCACGGTAATGTTCCGTATCTGGTCCATGGTAATGTTTGGTTTCAAGGTAATGTTCCATTTCTGGTCCACGGTAATGTTCTGTCTCTGGTCCACGATAATGTTCGATCTCTGGTCCACGATAATGTTCGGTTTCAAGGTAATGTTCCGTCTCTGGTCCACGATAATGTTGTGTTTCTGTTTCACGGTAATGTTCCGTTTCTGGTCCACGATAATGTTCTGTTTCGGTTTCACGGTAATGTTCTGTCTCTGTTCCACGGTAATGTTCTGTCTCTGGTCCACGGTAATGTTCGGTTTCACGGTAATGTTCGGTCTCTGGTACACGATAATGTTGTGTTTCTGTTTCACGGTAATGTTCCATTTCTGGTCCACGATAATTTTGTGTTTCTGGTCCACGATAATGTTCGGTTTCACGATAATGTTCCGTTTCTGGTCAACGATAATGTTCTGTTTAGGTTTCACGGTAATGTTCTGTCTCTGGTCCATGATAATATTCCGTCTCTGGTCCACGATAATGTTCTGTCTCTGATCCACGATAATGTTCTGTCTCTGGTCCACGATAATGTTCCGTTTCTGGTCCACGATAATGTTCTGTTTCGGTTTCACGGTAATGTTCTGTCTCTGGTCCACGATAATGTTCCGTTTCTGGTCCACGATAATGTTCTGTTTTGGTTTCAAGGTAATGTTCTGTCTCTGGTCCACGGTAATGTTGTGTTTCTGTTTCACGGTAATGTTCCGTTTCTGGTCCACGATAATCTTCTGTTTCGGTTTCACGGTAATGTTCCGTTTCTGGTCCACGATAATGTTCTGTTTCTGTTTCACGGTAATGTTCCGTTTCTGGTCCATGATAATGTTCTGTTTCACAGTAATGTTCTGTCTCTGGTCCAGGGTAATGTTCGGTTTCAAGGTAAACTTCGGTCTCTGGTCCACGGTAATGTTCTGTCTCTGGTCCACGGTAATGTTCTGTCTCTGGTCTACGGTAATATTCGATCTCTGGTCCACGATAATGTTCGGTTTCACGGTAATGTTCCGTCTCTGGTCCACGATAATGTTCTGTTTCGGTTTCACGGTAATGTTCCGTTTCTGGTCCACGATAATGTTCTGTTTCGGTTTAACGGTAATGTTCTGTGTCTGGTCCACAATAATGTTCGGTTTCACGGTAATGTTCCGTCTCTGGTCCACGATAATGTTCCGTCTTTGGTCCACGATAATGTTCTGTTTCTGTTTCATGGTAATGTTCCTTTTCTGATCCATGATAATTTTGTGTTTCCGTTTCACGGTAATGTTCTGTCTCTGGTCCACGGTAATGTTGTGTTTCTGTTTCACGGTAATGTTCCGTCTCTGGTCCACGATAATGTTCCGTTTCACGATAATGTTCCGTTTCTGGTCCACGATAATGTTCCGTCTCTGGTCCACGATAATGTTGTTTTTCTGTTTCACGGTAATGTTCCGTTTCTGGTCCATGATAATGTTCTGTTTCATGGTAATGTTCTGTCTCTGGTCCATGGTAATATTCTGTCTCTGGTCCACGGTAATGTTCGGTTTCAAGGTAAAGTTCGGTCTCTGGTCCACAGTAATGTTCTGTTTCTGGTCCACGGTAATGTTCTGTCTCTGGTCCACGGAAATGTTCTGTCTCTGGTCCACGGAAATGTTCTGTCTCTGGTCCACGGTAATGTTCTGTCTCTGGTCCACGGTAATGTTCGATCTCTGGTCCACGATAATGTTCGGTTTCACGGTAATGTTCCGTCCCTGGTCCACGATAATTTTGTGTTTCTGTTTAACGGTAATGTTCCGTTTCTGGTCCACGATAATGTTCTGTTTCGGTTTCACGATAATGTTCCGTTTCTGGTCCACGATAATGTTCCGTCTCTGGTCCACGATAATGTTGTTTTTCTGTTTCACGGTAATGTTCCGTTTCTGGTCCATGATAATGTTCTGTTTCATGGTAATGTTCTGTCTCTGGTCCATGGTAATATTCTGTCTCTGGTCCACGGTAATGTTCGGTTTCAAGGTAAAGTTCGGTCTCTGGTCCACAGTAATGTTCTGTCTCTGGTCCACGGTAATGTTCTGTCTCTGGTCCACGGAAATGTTCTGTCTCTGGTCCACCGAAATGTTCTGTCTCTGGTCCACGGTAATGTTCTGTCTCTGGTCCACGGTAATGTTCGATCTCTGGTCCACGATAATGTTCGGTTTCACGGTAATGTTCCGTCCCTGGTCCACGATAGTTTTGTGTTTCTGTTTAACGGTAATGTTCCGTTTCTGGTCCACGATAATGTTCTGTTTCGGTTTCACGGTAATGTTCTGTCTCTGGTCCACGGTAATGTTCTGTGTCTGGTCCACAATAATGTTCGTTTTCACGGTAATGTTCCGTTTCTGGTCCACGATAATGTTCTGTTTCGGTTTCACGGTAATGTTTTTTCTCTGGTCCACGATAATGTTCCGTATCTGGTCCACGGTAATGTTCTGTTTCTTTTTCACGGTAATGTTGTGTCTCTGGTCCACGGTAATGTTCTGTCTCTGGTCCACGGTAATGTTCGATCTCTGGTCCAAGATAATGTTCGGTTTCACGGTAATGTTCCGGCTCTGGTCCACGATAATGTTGTGTTTCTGTTTCACGGTAATGTTCCGTTTCTGGTCCACGATAATTTTGTGTTTCTGTTTCACGGTAATGTTCCGTTTCTGGTCCACGATAATGTTCTGTTTCGGTTTCATGGTAATGTTCTGTCTCTGGTCCACGATCATTTTGTGTTTCTGGTCCACGATAATGTTCGGTTTCACGATAATGTTCCGTTTCTGGTCAACGATAATGTTCTGTTTAGGTTTCACGGTAATGTTCTGTCTCTGGTCCATGATAATGTTCCGTCTCTGTTCCACGATAATGTTCTGTCTCTGATCCACGATAATGTTCTGTCTCTGGTCCACGATAATGTTCCGTTTCTGGTCCACGATAATGTTCTGTTTCGGTTTCACGGTAATGTTCTGTCTCTGGTCCACGATAATGTTCCGTTTCTGGTCCACGATAATGTTCTGTTTTGGTTTCAAGGTAATGTTCTGTCTCTGGTCCACGGTAATGTTGTGTTTCTGTTTCACGGTAATGTTCCGTTTCTGGTCCACGATAATCTTCTGTTTCGGTTTCACGGTAATGTTCCGTTTCTGGTCCACGATAATGTTCTGTTTCTGTTTCACGGTAATGTTCCGTTTCTGGTCCATGATAATGTTCTGTTTCACGGTAATGTTCTGTCTCTGGTCCATGGTAATGTTCTGTCTCTGTTCCAGGGTAATGTTCGGTTTCAAGGTAAACTTCGGTCTCTGGTCCACGGTAATGTTCTGTCTCTGGTCCACGGTAATGTTCTGTCTCTGGTCCACGGTAATATTCGATCTCTGGTCCACGATAATGTTCCGTTTCTGGTCCACGATAATCTTCTGTTTCGGTTTCACGGTAATGTTCCGTTTCTGGTCCACGATAATGTTCTGTTTCTGTTTCACGGTAATGTTCCGTTTCTGGTCCATGATAATGTTCTGTTTCACGGTAATGTTCTGTCTCTGGTCCATGGTAATGTTCTGTCTCTGGTCCAGGGTAATGTTCGGTTTCAAGGTAAACTTCGGTCTCTGGTCCACGGTAATGTTCTGTCTCTGGTCCACGGTAATGTTCTGTCTCTGGTCCACGGTAATATTCGATCTCTGGTCCACGATAATGTTCGGTTTCACGGTAATGTTCCGTGTCTGGTCCACGATAATGTTCTGTTTCGGTTTCACGGTAATGTTCCGTTTCTGGTCCACGATAATGTTCTGTTTCGGTTTAACGGTAATGTTCCGTCTCTGGTCCACGGTAATGTTCTGTCTCTGGTCCACGCTAATGTTCTGTTTCTGTTTCACGGTAATGTTCCGTTTCTGGTCCACGATAATTTTTTGTATCTGTTTCACGGTAATGTTCCGTTTCTGGTCCACGATAATGTTCGGTTTCATGGTAATGTTCTGTCTCTGGTCCACGGTAATGTTCTGTGTCTGGTCCACGATAATGTTCGGTTTCACGGTAATGTTCCGTCTCTGGTCCACGATAATGTTCCGTCTTTGGTCCACGATAATGTTCTGTTTCTGTTTCATGGTAATGTTCCTTTTCTGATCCACGATAATTTTGTGTTTCTGTTTCACGGTAATGTTCCGTTTCTAGTCCACGATAATGTTCTGTTTCGGTTTCACGGTAATGTTCTGTTTCCGTTTCACGGTAATGTTCTGTCTCTGGTCCACGGTAATGTTGTGTTTCTGTTTCACGGTAATGTTCCGTCTCTGGTCCACGATAATGTTCGGTTTCACGATAATGTTCCGTTTCTGGTCCACGATAATGTTCCGTCTCTGGTCCACGATAATGTTGTTTTTATGTTTCACGGTAATGTTCCGTTTCTGGTCCATGATAATGTTCTGTTTCATGGTAATGTTCTGTCTCTGGTCCATGGTAATATTCTGTCTCTGGTCCACGGTAATGTTCTGTCTCTGGTCCACGGTAATGTTCTGTCTCTGGTCCACGGTAATGTTCTGTCTCTGGTCTACGGTAATATTCGATCTCTGGTCCACGATAATGTTCGGTTTCACGGTAATGTTCCGTCTCTGGTCCACGATAATGTTCTGTTTCGGTTTCACGGTAATGTTCCGTTTCTGGTCCACGATAATGTTCTGTTTCGGTTTAACGGTAATGTTCTGTGTCTGGTCCACGATAATGTTCGGTTTCACGGTAATGTTCCGTCTCTGGTCCACGATAATGTTCCGTCTTTGGTCCACGATAATGTTCTGTTTCTGTTTCATGGTAATGTTCCTTTTCTGATCCACGATAATTTTGTGTTTCCGTTTCACGGTAATGTTCTGTCTCTGGTCCACGGTAATGTTGTGTTTCTGTTTCACGGTAATGTTCCGTCTCTGGTCCACGATAATGTTCGGTTTCACGATAATGTTCCGTTTCTGGTCCACGATAATGTTCCGTCTCTGGTCCACGATAATGTTGTTTTTCTGTTTCACGGTAATGTTCCGTTTCTGGTCCATGATAATGTTCTGTTTCATGGTAATGTTCTGTCTCTGGTCCATGGTAATATTCTGTCTCTGGTCCACGGTAATGTTCGGTTTCAAGGTAAAGTTCGGTCTCTGGTCCACAGTAATGTTCTGTTTCTGGTCCACGGTAATGTTCTGTCTCTGGTCCACGGAAATGTTCTGTCTCTGGTCCACGGAAATGTTCTGTCTCTGGTCCACGGTAATGTTCTGTCTCTGGTCCACGGTAATGTTCGATCTCTGGTCCACGATAATGTTCGGTTTCACGGTAATGTTCCGTCCCTGGTCCACGATAATTTTGTGTTTCTGTTTAACGGTAATGTTCCGTTTCTGGTCCACGATAATGTTCTGTTTCGGTTTCACGATAATGTTCCGTTTCTGGTCCACGATAATGTTCCGTCTCTGGTCCACGATAATGTTGTTTTTCTGTTTCACGGTAATGTTCCGTTTCTGGTCCATGATAATGTTCTGTTTCATGGTAATGTTCTGTCTCTGGTCCATGGTAATATTCTGTCTCTGGTCCACGGTAATGTTCGGTTTCAAGGTAAAGTTCGGTCTCTGGTCCACAGTAATGTTCTGTCTCTGGTCCACGGTAATGTTCTGTCTCTGGTCCACGGAAATGTTCTGTCTCTGGTCCACCGAAATGTTCTGTCTCTGGTCCACGGTAATGTTCTGTCTCTGGTCCACGGTAATGTTCGATCTCTGGTCCACGATAATGTTCGGTTTCACGGTAATGTTCCGTCCCTGGTCCACGATAGTTTTGTGTTTCTGTTTAACGGTAATGTTCCGTTTCTGGTCCACGATAATGTTCTGTTTCGGTTTCACGGTAATGTTCTGTCTCTGGTCCACGGTAATGTTCTGTGTCTGGTCCACAATAATGTTCGTTTTCACGGTAATGTTCCGTTTCTGGTCCACGATAATGTTCTGTTTCGGTTTCACGGTAATGTTTTTTCTCTGGTCCACGATAATGTTCCGTATCTGGTCCACGGTAATGCTCTGTTTCTTTTTCACGGTAATGTTGTGTCTCTGGTCCACGGTAATGTTCTGTCTCTGGTCCACGGTAATGTTCGATCTCTGGTCCAAGATAATGTTCGGTTTCACGGTAATGTTCCGGCTCTGGTCCACGATAATGTTGTGTTTCTGTTTCACGGTAATGTTCCGTTTCTGGTCCACGATAATTTTGTGTTTCTGTTTCACGGTAATGTTCCGTTTCTGGTCCACGATAATGTTCTGTTTCGGTTTCATGGTAATGTTCTGTCTCTGGTCCACGATCATTTTGTGTTTCTGGTCCACGATAATGTTCGGTTTCACGATAATGTTCCGTTTCTGGTCAACGATAATGTTCTGTTTAGGTTTCACGGTAATGTTCTGTCTCTGGTCCATGATAATGTTCCGTCTCTGTTCCACGATAATGTTCTGTCTCTGATCCACGATAATGTTCTGTCTCTGGTCCACGATAATGTTCCGTTTCTGGTCCACGATAATGTTCTGTTTCGGTTTCACGGTAATGTTCTGTCTCTGGTCCACGATAATGTTCCGTTTCTGGTCCACGATAATGTTCTGTTTTGGTTTCAAGGTAATGTTCTGTCTCTGGTCCACGGTAATGTTGTGTTTCTGTTTCACGGTAATGTTCCGTTTCTGGTCCACGATAATCTTCTGTTTCGGTTTCACGGTAATGTTCCGTTTCTGGTCCACGATAATGTTCTGTTTCTGTTTCACGGTAATGTTCCGTTTCTGGTCCATGATAATGTTCTGCTTCACGGTAATGTTCTGTCTCTGGTCCATGGTAATGTTCTGTCTCTGTTCCAGGGTAATGTTCGGTTTCAAGGTAAACTTCGGTCTCTGGTCCACGGTAATGTTCTGTCTCTGGTCCACGGTAATGTTCTGTCTCTGGTCCACGGTAATATTCGATCTCTGGTCCACGATAATGTTCCGTTTCTGGTCCACGATAATCTTCTGTTTCGGTTTCACGGTAATGTTCCGTTTCTGGTCCACGATAATGTTCTGTTTCTGTTTCACGGTAATGTTCCGTTTCTGGTCCATGATAATGTTCTGTTTCACGGTAATGTTCTGTCTCTGGTCCATGGTAATGTTCTGTCTCTGGTCCAGGGTAATGTTCGGTTTCAAGGTAAACTTCGGTCTCTGGTCCACGGTAATGTTCTGTCTCTGGTCCACGGTAATGTTCTGTCTCTGGTCCACGGTAATATTCGATCTCTGGTCCACGATAATGTTCGGTTTCACGGTAATGTTCCGTGTCTGGTCCACGATAATGTTCTGTTTCGGTTTCACGGTAATGTTCCGTTTCTGGTCCACGATAATGTTCTGTTTCGGTTTAACGGTAATGTTCCGTCTCTGGTCCACGGTAATGTTCTGTCTCTGGTCCACGCTAATGTTCTGTTTCTGTTTCACGGTAATGTTCCGTTTCTGGTCCACGATAATTTTTTGTATCTGTTTCACGGTAATGTTCCTTTTCTGGTCCACGATAATTTTCGGTTTCATGGTAATGTTCTGTCTCTGGTCCACGGTAATGTTCTGTGTCTGGTCCACGATAATGTTCGGTTTCACGGTAATGTTCCGTCTCTGGTCCACGATAATGTTCCGTCTTTGGTCCACGATAATGTTCTGTTTCTGTTTCATGGTAATGTTCCTTTTCTGATCCACGATAATTTTGTGTTTCTGTTTCACGGTAATGTTCCGTTTCTAGTCCACGATAATGTTCTGTTTCGGTTTCACGGTAATGTTCTGTTTCCGTTTCACGGTAATGTTCTGTCTCTGGTCCACGGTAATGTTGTGTTTCTGTTTCACGGTAATGTTCCGTCTCTGGTCCACGATAATGTTCGGTTTCACGATAACGTTCCGTTTCTGGTCCACGATAATGTTCCGTCTCTGGTCCACGATAATGTTGTTTTTATGTTTCACGGTAATGTTCCGTTTCTGGTCCATGATAATGTTCTGTTTCATGGTAATGTTCTGTCTCTGGTCCATGGTAATATTCTGTCTCTGGTCCACGGTAATGTTCGGTTTCAAGGTAAAGTTCGGTCTCTGGTCCACAGTAATGTTCTGTCTCTGGTCCACGATAATGTTCCGTTTCTGGTCCACGATAATGTTCTGTTTCGGTTTCACGGTAATGTTCTGTCTCTGGTCCACGATAATGTTCCGTTTCTGGTCCACGATAATGTTCTGTTTTGGTTTCAAGGTAATGTTCTGTCTCTGGTCCACGGTAATGTTGTGTTTCTGTTTCACGGTAATGTTCCGTTTCTGGTCCACGATAATCTTCTGTTTCGGTTTCACGGTAATGTTCCGTTTCTGGTCCACGATAATGTTCTGTTTCTGTTTCACGGTAATGTTCCGTTTCTGGTCCATGATAATGTTCTGTTTCACAGTAATGTTCTGTCTCTGGTCCATGGTAATGTTCTGTCTCTGGTCCAGGGTAATGTTCGGTTTCAAGGTAAACTTCGGTCTCTGGTCCACGGTAATGTTCTGTCTCTGGTCCACGGTAATTTTCTGTCTCTGGTCTACGGTAATATTCGATCTCTGGTCCACGGTAATGTTCGGTTTCACGGTAATGTTCCGTCTCTGGTCCACGATAATGTTCTGTTTCGGTTTCACGGTAATGTTCCGTTTCTGGTCCACGATAATGTTCTGTTTCGGTTTAACGGTAATGTTCTGTGTCTGGTCCACGATAATGTTCGGTTTCACGGTAATGTTCCGTCTCTGGTCCACGATAATGTTCCGTCTTTGGTCCACGATAATGTTCTGTTTCTGTTTCATGGTAATGTTCCTTTTCTGATCCACGATAATTTTGTGTTTCCGTTTCACGGTAATGTTCTGTCTCTGGTCCACGGTAATGTTGTGTTTCTGTTTCACGGTAATGTTCCGTCTCTGGTCCACGATAATGTTCGGTTTCACGATAATGTTCCGTTTCTGGTCCACGATAATGTTCCGTCTCTGGTCCACGATAATGTTGTTTTTCTGTTTCACGGTAATGTTCCGTTTCTGGTCCATGATAATGTTCTGTTTCATGGTAATGTTCTGTCTCTGGTCCATGGTAATATTCTGTCTCTGGTCCACGGTAATGTTCGGTTTCAAGGTAAAGTTCGGTCTCTGGTCCACAGTAATGTTCTGTCTCTGGTCCACGGTAATGTTCTGTCTCTGGTCCACGGAAATGTTCTGTCTCTGGTCCACGGAAATGTTCTGTCTCTGGTCCACGGTAATGTTCTGTCTCTGGTCCACGGTAATGTTCGATCTCTGGTCCACGATAATGTTCGGTTTCACGGTAATGTTCCGTCCCTGGTCCACGATAATTTTGTGTTTCTGTTTAACGGTAATGTTCCGTTTCTGGTCCACGATAATGTTCTGTTTCGGTTTCACGATAATGTTCCGTTTCTGGTCCACGATAATGTTCCGTCTCTGGTCCACGATAATGTTGTTTTTCTGTTTCATGGTAATGTTCCGTTTCTGGTCCATGATAATGTTCTGTTTCATGGTAATGTTCTGTCTCTGGTCCATGGTAATATTCTGTCTCTGGTCCACGGTAATGTTCGGTTTCAAGGTAAAGTTCGGTCTCTGGTCCACAGTAATGTTCTGTCTCTGGTCCACGGTAATGTTCTGTCTCTGGTCCACGGAAATGTTCTGTCTCTGGTCCACCGAAATGTTCTGTCTCTGGTCCACGGTAATGTTCTGTCTCTGGTCCACGGTAATGTTCGATCTCTGGTCCACGATAATGTTCGGTTTCACGGTAATGTTCCGTCCCTGGTCCACGATAGTTTTGTGTTTCTGTTTAACGGTAATGTTCCGTTTCTGGTCCACGATAATGTTCTGTTTCGGTTTCACGGTAATGTTCTGTCTCTGGTCCACGGTAATGTTCTGTGTCTGGTCCACAATAATGTTCGTTTTCACGGTAATGTTCCGTTTCTGGTCCACGATAATGTTCTGTTTCGGTTTCACGGTAATGTTTTTTCTCTGGTCCACGATAATGTTCCGTATCTGGTCCACGGTAATGTTCTGTTTCTTTTTCACGGTAATGTTGTGTCTCTGGTCCACGGTAATGTTCTGTCTCTGGTCCACGGTAATGTTCGATCTCTGGTCCAAGATAATGTTCGGTTTCACGGTAATGTTCCGGCTCTGGTCCACGATAATGTTGTGTTTCTGTTTCACGGTAATGTTCCGTTTCTGGTCCACGATAATTTTGTGTTTCTGTTTCACGGTAATGTTCCGTTTCTGGTCCACGATAATGTTCTGTTTCGGTTTCATGGTAATGTTCTGTCTCTGGTCCACGATCTTTTTGTGTTTCTGGTCCACGATAATGTTCGGTTTCACGATAATGTTCCGTTTCTGGTCAACGATAATGTTCTGTTTAGGTTTCACGGTAATGTTCTGTCTCTGGTCCATGATAATGTTCCGTCTCTGTTCCACGATAATGTTCTGTCTCTGATCCACGATAATGTTCTGTCTCTGGTCCACGATAATGTTCCGTTTCTGGTCCACGATAATGTTCTGTTTCGGTTTCACGGTAATGTTCTGTCTCTGGTCCACGATAATGTTCCGTTTCTGGTCCACGATAATGTTCTGTTTTGGTTTCAAGGTAATGTTCTGTCTCTGGTCCACGGTAATGTTGTGTTTCTGTTTCACGGTAATGTTCCGTTTCTGGTCCACGATAATCTTCTGTTTCGGTTTCACGGTAATGTTCCGTTTCTGGTCCACGATAATGTTCTGTTTCTGTTTAACGGTAATGTTCCGTTTCTGGTCCATGATAATGTTCTGTTTCACGGTAATATTCTGTCTCTGGTCCATGGTAATGTTCTGTCTCTGTTCCAGGGTAATGTTCGGTTTCAAGGTAAACTTCGGTCTCTGGTCCACGGTAATGTTCTGTCTCTGGTCCACGGTAATGTTCTGTCTCTGGTCCACGGTAATATTCGATCTCTGGTCCACGATAATGTTCCGTTTCTGGTCCACGATAATCTTCTGTTTCTGTTTCACGGTAATGTTCCGTTTCTGGTCCATGATAATGTTCTGTTTCATGGTAATGTTCTGTCTCTGGTCCATGGTAATATTCTGTCTCTGGTCCACGGTAATGTTCGGTTTCAAGGTAAAGTTCGGTCTCTGGTCCACAGTAATGTTCTGTTTCTGGTCCACGGTAATGTTCTGTCTCTGGTCCACGGAAATGTTCTGTCTCTGGTCCACGGAAATGTTCTGTCTCTGGTCCACGGTAATGTTCTGTCTCTGGTCCACGGTAATGTTCGATCTCTGGTCCACGATAATGTTCGGTTTCACGGTAATGTTCCGTCCCTGGTCCACGATAATTTTGTGTTTCTGTTTAACGGTAATGTTCCGTTTCTGGTCCACGATAATGTTCTGTTTCGGTTTCACGATAATGTTCCGTTTCTGGTCCACGATAATGTTCCGTCTCTGGTCCACGATAATGTTGTTTTTCTGTTTCACGGTAATGTTCCGTTTCTGGTCCATGATAATGTTCTGTTTCATGGTAATGTTCTGTCTCTGGTCCATGGTAATATTCTGTCTCTGGTCCACGGTAATGTTCGGTTTCAAGGTAAAGTTCGGTCTCTGGTCCACAGTAATGTTCTGTCTCTGGTCCACGGTAATGTTCTGTCTCTGGTCCACGGAAATGTTCTGTCTCTGGTCCACCGAAATGTTCTGTCTCTGGTCCACGGTAATGTTCTGTCTCTGGTCCACGGTAATGTTCGATCTCTGGTCCACGATAATGTTCGGTTTCACGGTAATGTTCCGTCCCTGGTCCACGATAGTTTTGTGTTTCTGTTTAACGGTAATGTTCCGTTTCTGGTCCACGATAATGTTCTGTTTCGGTTTCACGGTAATGTTCTGTCTCTGGTCCACGGTAATGTTCTGTGTCTGGTCCACAATAATGTTCGTTTTCACGGTAATGTTCCGTTTCTGGTCCACGATAATGTTCTGTTTCGGTTTCACGGTAATGTTTTTTCTCTGGTCCACGATAATGTTCCGTATCTGGTCCACGGTAATGCTCTGTTTCTTTTTCACGGTAATGTTGTGTCTCTGGTCCACGGTAATGTTCTGTCTCTGGTCCACGGTAATGTTCGATCTCTGGTCCAAGATAATGTTCGGTTTCACGGTAATGTTCCGGCTCTGGTCCACGATAATGTTGTGTTTCTGTTTCACGGTAATGTTCCGTTTCTGGTCCACGATAATTTTGTGTTTCTGTTTCACGGTAATGTTCCGTTTCTGGTCCACGATAATGTTCTGTTTCGGTTTCATGGTAATGTTCTGTCTCTGGTCCACGATCATTTTGTGTTTCTGGTCCACGATAATGTTCGGTTTCACGATAATGTTCCGTTTCTGGTCAACGATAATGTTCTGTTTAGGTTTCACGGTAATGTTCTGTCTCTGGTCCATGATAATGTTCCGTCTCTGTTCCACGATAATGTTCTGTCTCTGATCCACGATAATGTTCTGTCTCTGGTCCACGATAATGTTCCGTTTCTGGTCCACGATAATGTTCTGTTTCGGTTTCACGGTAATGTTCTGTCTCTGGTCCACGATAATGTTCCGTTTCTGGTCCACGATAATGTTCTGTTTTGGTTTCAAGGTAATGTTCTGTCTCTGGTCCACAGTAATGTTGTGTTTCTGTTTCACGGTAATGTTCCGTTTCTGGTCCACGATAATCTTCTGTTTCGGTTTCACGGTAATGTTCCGTTTCTGGTCCACGATAATGTTCTGTTTCTGTTTCACGGTAATGTTCCGTTTCTGGTCCATGATAATGTTCTGTTTCACGGTAATGTTCTGTCTCTGGTCCATGGTAATGTTCTGTCTCTGTTCCAGGGTAATGTTCGGTTTCAAGGTAAACTTCGGTCTCTGGTCCACGGTAATGTTCTGTCTCTGGTCCACGGTAATGTTCTGTCTCTGGTCCACGGTAATATTCGATCTCTGGTCCACGATAATGTTCCGTTTCTGGTCCACGATAATCTTCTGTTTCGGTTTCACGGTAATGTTCCGTTTCTGGTCCACGATAATGTTCTGTTTCTGTTTCACGGTAATGTTCCGTTTCTGGTCCATGATAATGTTCTGTTTCACGGTAATGTTCTGTCTCTGGTCCATGGTAATGTTCTGTCTCTGGTCCAGGGTAATGTTCGGTTTCAAGGTAAACTTCGGTCTCTGGTCCACGGTAATGTTCTGTCTCTGGTCCACGGTAATGTTCTGTCTCTGGTCCACGGTAATATTCGATCTCTGGTCCACGATAATGTTCGGTTTCACGGTAATGTTCCGTGTCTGGTCCACGATAATGTTCTGTTTCGGTTTCACGGTAATGTTCCGTTTCTGGTCCACGATAATGTTCTGTTTCGGTTTAACGGTAATGTTCCGTCTCTGGTCCACGGTAATGTTCTGTCTCTGGTCCACGCTAATGTTCTGTTTCTGTTTCACGGTAATGTTCCGTTTCTGGTCCACGATAATTTTTTGTATCTGTTTCACGGTAATGTTCCGTTTCTGGTCCACGATAATGTTCGGTTTCATGGTAATGTTCTGTCTCTGGTCCACGGTAATGTTCTGTGTCTGGTCCACGATAATGTTCGGTTTCACGGTAATGTTCCGTCTCTGGTCCACGATAATGTTCCGTCTTTGGTCCACGATAATGTTCTGTTTCTGTTTCATGGTAATGTTCCTTTTCTGATCCACGATAATTTTGTGTTTCTGTTTCACGGTAATGTTCCGTTTCTAGTCCACGATAATGTTCTGTTTCGGTTTCACGGTAATGTTCTGTTTCCGTTTCACGGTAATGTTCTGTCTCTGGTCCACGGTAATGTTGTGTTTCTGTTTCACGGTAATGTTCCGTCTCTGGTCCACGATAATGTTCGGTTTCACGATAACGTTCCGTTTCTGGTCCACGATAATGTTCCGTCTCTGGTCCACGATAATGTTGTTTTTATGTTTCACGGTAATGTTCCGTTTCTGGTCCATGATAATGTTCTGTTTCATGGTAATGTTCTGTCTCTGGTCCATGGTAATATTCTGTCTCTGGTCCACGGTAATGTTCGGTTTCAAGGTAAAGTTCGGTCTCTGGTCCACAGTAATGTTCTGTCTCTGGTCCACGATAATGTTCCGTTTCTGGTCCACGATAATGTTCTGTTTCGGTTTCACGGTAATGTTCTGTCTCTGGTCCACGATAATGTTCCGTTTCTGGTCCACGATAATGTTCTGTTTTGGTTTCAAGGTAATGTTCTGTCTCTGGTCCACGGTAATGTTGTGTTTCTGTTTCACGGTAATGTTCCGTTTCTGGTCCACGATAATCTTCTGTTTCGGTTTCACGGTAATGTTCCGTTTCTGGTCCACGATAATGTTCTGTTTCTGTTTCACGGTAATGTTCCGTTTCTGGTCCATGATAATGTTCTGTTTCACAGTAATGTTCTGTCTCTGGTCCATGGTAATGTTCTGTCTCTGGTCCAGGGTAATGTTCGGTTTCAAGGTAAACTTCGGTCTCTGGTCCACGGTAATGTTCTGTCTCTGGTCCACGGTAATTTTCTGTCTCTGGTCTACGGTAATATTCGATCTCTGGTCCACGGTAATGTTCGGTTTCACGGTAATGTTCCGTCTCTGGTCCACGATAATGTTCTGTTTCGGTTTCACGGTAATGTTCCGTTTCTGGTCCACGATAATGTTCTGTTTCGGTTTAACGGTAATGTTCTGTGTCTGGTCCACGATAATGTTCGGTTTCACGGTAATGTTCCGTCTCTGGTCCACGATAATGTTCCGTCTTTGGTCCACGATAATGTTCTGTTTCTGTTTCATGGTAATGTTCCTTTTCTGATCCACGATAATTTTGTGTTTCCGTTTCACGGTAATGTTCTGTCTCTGGTCCACGGTAATGTTGTGTTTCTGTTTCACGGTAATGTTCCGTCTCTGGTCCACGATAATGTTCGGTTTCACGATAATGTTCCGTTTCTGGTCCACGATAATGTTCCGTCTCTGGTCCACGATAATGTTGTTTTTCTGTTTCACGGTAATGTTCCGTTTCTGGTCCATGATAATGTTCTGTTTCATGGTAATGTTCTGTCTCTGGTCCATGGTAATATTCTGTCTCTGGTCCACGGTAATGTTCGGTTTCAAGGTAAAGTTCGGTCTCTGGTCCACAGTAATGTTCTGTCTCTGGTCCACGGTAATGTTCTGTCTCTGGTCCACGGAAATGTTCTGTCTCTGGTCCACGGAAATGTTCTGTCTCTGGTCCACGGTAATGTTCTGTCTCTGGTCCACGGTAATGTTCGATCTCTGGTCCACGATAATGTTCGGTTTCACGGTAATGTTCCGTCCCTGGTCCACGATAATTTTGTGTTTCTGTTTAACGGTAATGTTCCGTTTCTGGTCCACGATAATGTTCTGTTTCGGTTTCACGATAATGTTCCGTTTCTGGTCCACGATAATGTTCCGTCTCTGGTCCACGATAATGTTGTTTTTCTGTTTCATGGTAATGTTCCGTTTCTGGTCCATGATAATGTTCTGTTTCATGGTAATGTTCTGTCTCTGGTCCATGGTAATATTCTGTCTCTGGTCCACGGTAATGTTCGGTTTCAAGGTAAAGTTCGGTCTCTGGTCCACAGTAATGTTCTGTCTCTGGTCCACGGTAATGTTCTGTCTCTGGTCCACGGAAATGTTCTGTCTCTGGTCCACCGAAATGTTCTGTCTCTGGTCCACGGTAATGTTCTGTCTCTGGTCCACGATAATGTTCGGTTTCACGGTAATGTTCCGTCCCTGGTCCACGATAGTTTTGTGTTTCTGTTTAACGGTAATGTTCCGTTTCTGGTCCACGATAATGTTCTGTTTCGGTTTCACGGTAATGTTCTGTCTCTGGTCCACGGTAATGTTCTGTGTCTGGTCCACAATAATGTTCGTTTTCACGGTAATGTTCCGTTTCTGGTCCACGATAATGTTCTGTTTCGGTTTCACGGTAATGTTTTTTCTCTGGTCCACGATAATGTTCCGTATCTGGTCCACGGTAATGTTCTGTTTCTTTTTCACGGTAATGTTGTGTCTCTGGTCCACGGTAATGTTCTGTCTCTGGTCCACGGTAATGTTCGATCTCTGGTCCAAGATAATGTTCGGTTTCACGGTAATGTTCCGGCTCTGGTCCACGATAATGTTGTGTTTCTGTTTCACGGTAATGTTCCGTTTCTGGTCCACGATAATTTTGTGTTTCTGTTTCACGGTAATGTTCCGTTTCTGGTCCACGATAATGTTCTGTTTCGGTTTCATGGTAATGTTCTGTCTCTGGTCCACGATCATTTTGTGTTTCTGGTCCACGATAATGTTCGGTTTCACGATAATGTTCCGTTTCTGGTCAACGATAATGTTCTGTTTAGGTTTCACGGTAATGTTCTGTCTCTGGTCCATGATAATGTTCCGTCTCTGTTCCACGATAATGTTCTGTCTCTGATCCACGATAATGTTCTGTCTCTGGTCCACGATAATGTTCCGTTTCTGGTCCACGATAATGTTCTGTTTCGGTTTCACGGTAATGTTCTGTCTCTGGTCCACGATAATGTTCCGTTTCTGGTCCACGATAATGTTCTGTTTTGGTTTCAAGGTAATGTTCTGTCTCTGGTCCACGGTAATGTTGTGTTTCTGTTTCACGGTAATGTTCCGTTTCTGGTCCACGATAATCTTCTGTTTCGGTTTCACGGTAATGTTCCGTTTCTGGTCCACGATAATGTTCTGTTTCTGTTTAACGGTAATGTTCCGTTTCTGGTCCATGATAATGTTCTGTTTCACGGTAATGTTCTGTCTCTGGTCCATGGTAATGTTCTGTCTCTGTTCCAGGGTAATGTTCGGTTTCAAGGTAAACTTCGGTCTCTGGTCCACGGTAATGTTCTGTCTCTGGTCCACGGTAATGTTCTGTCTCTGGTCCACGGTAATATTCGATCTCTGGTCCACGATAATGTTCCGTTTCTGGTCCACGATAATCTTCTGTTTCTGTTTCACGGTAATGTTCCGTTTCTGGTCCATGATAATGTTCTGTTTCATGGTAATGTTCTGTCTCTGGTCCATGGTAATATTCTGTCTCTGGTCCACGGTAATGTTCGGTTTCAAGGTAAAGTTCGGTCTCTGGTCCACAGTAATGTTCTGTTTCTGGTCCACGGTAATGTTCTGTCTCTGGTCCACGGAAATGTTCTGTCTCTGGTCCACGGAAATGTTCTGTCTCTGGTCCACGGTAATGTTCTGTCTCTGGTCCACGGTAATGTTCGATCTCTGGTCCACGATAATGTTCGGTTTCACGGTAATGTTCCGTCCCTGGTCCACGATAATTTTGTGTTTCTGTTTAACGGTAATGTTCCGTTTCTGGTCCACGATAATGTTCTGTTTCGGTTTCACGATAATGTTCCGTTTCTGGTCCACGATAATGTTCCGTCTCTGGTCCACGATAATGTTGTTTTTCTGTTTCACGGTAATGTTCCGTTTCTGGTCCATGATAATGTTCTGTTTCATGGTAATGTTCTGTCTCTGGTCCATGGTAATATTCTGTCTCTGGTCCACGGTAATGTTCGGTTTCAAGGTAAAGTTCGGTCTCTGGTCCACAGTAATGTTCTGTCTCTGGTCCACGGTAATGTTCTGTCTCTGGTCCACGGAAATGTTCTGTCTCTGGTCCACCGAAATGTTCTGTCTCTGGTCCACGGTAATGTTCTGTCTCTGGTCCACGGTAATGTTCGATCTCTGGTCCACGATAATGTTCGGTTTCACGGTAATGTTCCGTCCCTGGTCCACGATAGTTTTGTGTTTCTGTTTAACGGTAATGTTCCGTTTCTGGTCCACGATAATGTTCTGTTTCGGTTTCACGGTAATGTTCTGTCTCTGGTCCACGGTAATGTTCTGTGTCTGGTCCACAATAATGTTCGTTTTCACGGTAATGTTCCGTTTCTGGTCCACGATAATGTTCTGTTTCGGTTTCACGGTAATGTTTTTTCTCTGGTCCACGATAATGTTCCGTATCTGGTCCACGGTAATGCTCTGTTTCTTTTTCACGGTAATGTTGTGTCTCTGGTCCACGGTAATGTTCTGTCTCTGGTCCACGGTAATGTTCGATCTCTGGTCCAAGATAATGTTCGGTTTCACGGTAATGTTCCGGCTCTGGTCCACGATAATGTTGTGTTTCTGTTTCACGGTAATGTTCCGTTTCTGGTCCACGATAATTTTGTGTTTCTGTTTCACGGTAATGTTCCGTTTCTGGTCCACGATAATGTTCTGTTTCGGTTTCATGGTAATGTTCTGTCTCTGGTCCACGATCATTTTGTGTTTCTGGTCCACGATAATGTTCGGTTTCACGATAATGTTCCGTTTCTGGTCAACGATAATGTTCTGTTTAGGTTTCACGGTAATGTTCTGTCTCTGGTCCATGATAATGTTCCGTCTCTGTTCCACGATAATGTTCTGTCTCTGATCCACGATAATGTTCTGTCTCTGGTCCACGATAATGTTCCGTTTCTGGTCCACGATAATGTTCTGTTTCGGTTTCACGGTAATGTTCTGTCTCTGGTCCACGATAATGTTCCGTTTCTGGTCCACGATAATGTTCTGTTTTGGTTTCAAGGTAATGTTCTGTCTCTGGTCCACGGTAATGTTGTGTTTCTGTTTCACGGTAATGTTCCGTTTCTGGTCCACGATAATCTTCTGTTTCGGTTTCACGGTAATGTTCCGTTTCTGGTCCACGATAATGTTCTGTTTCTGTTTCACGGTAATGTTCCGTTTCTGGTCCATGATAATGTTCTGTTTCACGGTAATGTTCTGTCTCTGGTCCATGGTAATGTTCTGTCTCTGTTCCAGGGTAATGTTCGGTTTCAAGGTAAACTTCGGTCTCTGGTCCACGGTAATGTTCTGTCTCTGGTCCACGGTAATGTTCTGTCTCTGGTCCACGGTAATATTCGATCTCTGGTCCACGATAATGTTCCGTTTCTGGTCCACGATAATCTTCTGTTTCGGTTTCACGGTAATGTTCCGTTTCTGGTCCACGATAATGTTCTGTTTCTGTTTCACGGTAATGTTCCGTTTCTGGTCCATGATAATGTTCTGTTTCACGGTAATGTTCTGTCTCTGGTCCATGGTAATGTTCTGTCTCTGGTCCAGGGTAATGTTCGGTTTCAAGGTAAACTTCGGTCTCTGGTCCACGGTAATGTTCTGTCTCTGGTCCACGGTAATGTTCTGTCTCTGGTCCACGGTAATATTCGATCTCTGGTCCACGATAATGTTCGGTTTCACGGTAATGTTCCGTGTCTGGTCCACGATAATGTTCTGTTTCGGTTTCACGGTAATGTTCCGTTTCTGGTCCACGATAATGTTCTGTTTCGGTTTAACGGTAATGTTCCGTCTCTGGTCCACGGTAATGTTCTGTCTCTGGTCCACGCTAATGTTCTGTTTCTGTTTCACGGTAATGTTCCGTTTCTGGTCCACGATAATTTTTTGTATCTGTTTCACGGTAATGTTCCGTTTCTGGTCCACGATAATGTTCGGTTTCATGGTAATGTTCTGTCTCTGGTCCACGGTAATGTTCTGTGTCTGGTCCACGATAATGTTCGGTTTCACGGTAATGTTCCGTCTCTGGTCCACGATAATGTTCCGTCTTTGGTCCACGATAATGTTCTGTTTCTGTTTCATGGTAATGTTCCTTTTCTGATCCACGATAATTTTGTGTTTCTGTTTCACGGTAATGTTCCGTTTCTAGTCCACGATAATGTTCTGTTTCGGTTTCACGGTAATGTTCTGTTTCCGTTTCACGGTAATGTTCTGTCTCTGGTCCACGGTAATGTTGTGTTTCTGTTTCACGGTAATGTTCCGTCTCTGGTCCACGATAATGTTCGGTTTCACGATAATGTTCCGTTTCTGGTCCACGATAATGTTCCGTCTCTGGTCCACGATAATGTTGTTTTTATGTTTCACGGTAATGTTCCGTTTCTGGTCCATGATAATGTTCTGTTTCATGGTAATGTTCTGTCTCTGGTCCATGGTAATATTCTGTCTCTGGTCCACGGTAATGTTCGGTTTCAAGGTAAAGTTCGGTCTCTGGTCCACAGTAATGTTCTGTCTCTGGTCCACGATAATGTTCCGTTTCTGGTCCACGATAATGTTCTGTTTTGGTTTCAAGGTAATGTTCTGTCTCTGGTCCACGGTAATGTTGTGTTTCTGTTTCACGGTAATGTTCCGTTTCTGGTCCACGATAATCTTCTGTTTCGGTTTCACGGTAATGTTCCGTTTCTGGTCCACGATAATGTTCTGTTTCTGTTTCACGGTAATGTTCCGTTTCTGGTCCATGATAATGTTCTGTTTCACAGTAATGTTCTGTCTCTGGTCCATGGTAATGTTCTGTCTCTGGTCCAGGGTAATGTTCGGTTTCAAGGTAAACTTCGGTCTCTGGTCCACGGTAATGTTCTGTCTCTGGTCCACGGTAATTTTCTGTCTCTGGTCTACGGTAATATTCGATCTCTGGTCCACGGTAATGTTCGGTTTCACGGTAATGTTCCGTCTCTGGTCCACGATAATGTTCTGTTTCGGTTTCACGGTAATGTTCCGTTTCTGGTCCACGATAATGTTCTGTTTCGGTTTAACGGTAATGTTCTGTGTCTGGTCCACGATAATGTTCGGTTTCACGGTAATGTTCCGTCTCTGGTCCACGATAATGTTCCGTCTTTGGTCCACGATAATGTTCTGTTTCTGTTTCATGGTAATGTTCCTTTTCTGATCCACGATAATTTTGTGTTTCCGTTTCACGGTAATGTTCTGTCTCTGGTCCACGGTAATGTTGTGTTTCTGTTTCACGGTAATGTTCCGTCTCTGGTCCACGATAATGTTCGGTTTCACGATAATGTTCCGTTTCTGGTCCACGATAATGTTCCGTCTCTGGTCCACGATAATGTTGTTTTTCTGTTTCACGGTAATGTTCCGTTTCTGGTCCATGATAATGTTCTGTTTCATGGTAATGTTCTGTCTCTGGTCCATGGTAATATTCTGTCTCTGGTCCACGGTAATGTTCGGTTTCAAGGTAAAGTTCGGTCTCTGGTCCACAGTAATGTTCTGTCTCTGGTCCACGGTAATGTTCTGTCTCTGGTCCACGGAAATGTTCTGTCTCTGGTCCACGGAAATGTTCTGTCTCTGGTCCACGGTAATGTTCTGTCTCTGGTCCACGGTAATGTTCGATCTCTGGTCCACGATAATGTTCGGTTTCACGGTAATGTTCCGTCCCTGGTCCACGATAATTTTGTGTTTCTGTTTAACGGTAATGTTCCGTTTCTGGTCCACGATAATGTTCTGTTTCGGTTTCACGGTAATGTTCTGTCTCTGGTCCACGGTAATGTTCTGTGTCTGGTCCACAATAATGTTCGTTTTCACGGTAATGTTTTTTCTCTGGTCCACGATAATGTTCCGTATCTGGTCCACGGTAATGTTCTGTTTCTTTTTCACGGTAATGTTGTGTCTCTGGTCCACGGTAATGTTCTGTCTCTGGTCCACGGTAATGTTCGATCTCTGGTCCAAGATAATGTTCGGTTTCACGGTAATGTTCCGGCTCTGGTCCACGATAATGTTGTGTTTCTGTTTCACGGTAATGTTCCGTTTCTGGTCCACGATAATTTTGTGTTTCTGTTTCACGGTAATGTTCCGTTTCTGGTCCACGATAATGTTCTGTTTCGGTTTCATGGTAATGTTCTGTCTCTGGTCCACGATCATTTTGTGTTTCTGGTCCACGATAATGTTCGGTTTCACGATAATGTTCCGTTTCTGGTCAACGATAATGTTCTGTTTAGGTTTCACGGTAATGTTCTGTCTCTGGTCCATGATAATGTTCCGTCTCTGTTCCACGATAATGTTCTGTCTCTGATCCACGATAATGTTCTGTCTCTGGTCCACGATAATGTTCCGTTTCTGGTCCACGATAATGTTCTGTTTCGGTTTCACGGTAATGTTCTGTCTCTGGTCCACGATAATGTTCCGTTTCTGGTCCACGATAATGTTCTGTTTTGGTTTCAAGGTAATGTTCTGTCTCTGGTCCACGGTAATGTTGTGTTTCTGTTTCACGGTAATGTTCCGTTTCTGGTCCACGATAATCTTCTGTTTCGGTTTCACGGTAATGTTCCGTTTCTGGTCCACGATAATGTTCTGTTTCTGTTTAACGGTAATGTTCCGTTTCTGGTCCATGATAATGTTCTGTTTCACGGTAATGTTCTGTCTCTGGTCCATGGTAATGTTCTGTCTCTGTTCCAGGGTAATGTTCGGTTTCAAGGTAAACTTCGGTCTCTGGTCCACGGTAATGTTCTGTCTCTGGTCCACGGTAATATTCGATCTCTGGTCCACGATAATGTTCCGTTTCTGGTCCACGATAATCTTCTGTTTCGGTTTCACGGTAATGTTCCGTTTCTGGTCCACGATAATGTTCTGTTTCTGTTTCACGGTAATGTTCCGTTTCTGGTCCATGATAATGTTCTGTTTCACAGTAATGTTCTGTCTCTGGTCCATGGTAATGTTCTGTCTCTGGTCCAGGGTAATGTTCGGTTTCAAGGTAAACTTCGGTCTCTGGTCCACGGTAATGTTCTGTCTCTGGTCCACGGTAATGTTCTGTCTCTGGTCCACGGTAATATTCGATCTCTGGTCCACGATAATGTTCGGTTTCACGGTAATGTTCCGTGTCTGGTCCACGATAATGTTCTGTTTCGGTTTCACGGTAATGTTCCGTTTCTGGTCCACGATAATGTTCTGTTTCGGTTTAACGGTAATGTTCCGTCTCTGGTCCACGGTAATGTTCTGTCTCTGGTCCACGCTAATGTTCTGTTTCTGTTTCACGGTAATGTTCCGTTTCTGGTCCACGATAATTTTTTGTATCTGTTTCACGGTAATGTTCCGTTTCTGGTCCACGATAATGTTCGGTTTCATGGTAATGTTCTGTCTCTGGTCCACGGTAATGTTCTGTGTCTGGTCCACGATAATGTTCGGTTTCACGGTAATGTTCCGTCTCTGGTCCACGATAATGTTCCGTCTTTGGTCCACGATAATGTTCTGTTTCTGTTTCATGGTAATGTTCCTTTTCTGATCCACGATAATTTTGTGTTTCTGTTTCACGGTAATGTTCCGTTTCTAGTCCACGATAATGTTCTGTTTCGGTTTCACGGTAATGTTCTGTTTCCGTTTCACGGTAATGTTCTGTCTCTGGTCCACGGTAATGTTGTGTTTCTGTTTCACGGTAATGTTCCGTCTCTGGTCCACGATAATGTTCGGTTTCACGATAATGTTCCGTTTCTGGTCCACGATAATGTTCCGTCTCTGGTCCACGATAATGTTGTTTTTATGTTTCACGGTAATGTTCCGTTTCTGGTCCATGATAATGTTCTGTTTCATGGTAATGTTCTGTCTCTGGTCCATGGTAATATGCTGTCTCTGGTCCACGGTAATGTTCGGTTTCAAGGTAAAGTTCGGTCTCTGGTCCACAGTAATGTTCTGTCTCTGGTCCACGGTAATGTTCTGTCTCTGGTCCACGGAAATGTTCTGTCTCTGGTCCACGGAAATGTTCTGTCTCTGGTCCACGGTAATGTTCTGTCTCTGGTCAACGGTAATGTTCGATCTCTGGTCCACGATAATGTTCGGTTTCACGGTAATGTTCCGTCCCTGGTCCACGATAATTTTGTGTTTCTGTTTAACGGTAATGTTCCGTTTCTGGTCCACGATAATGTTCTGTTTCGGTTTCACGGTAATGTTCTGTCTCTGGTCCACGGTAATGTTCTGTCTCTGGTCTACGCTAATGTTCTGTTTCTGTTTCACGGGAATGTTCCGTTTCTGGTCCACTATAATGTTGTGTTTCTGTTTCACGGTAATGTTCTGTTTCTGTTTCACGGTAATGTTCCGTTTCTGGTCCACGATAATGTTGTGTTTCTGTTTCACGGTAATGTTCCGTTTCTGGTCCACGATAATGTTCTGTTTCGGTTTCATGGTAATGTTTGGTCTCTGGTCCACGGTAATGTTCGGTTTCACGGTAATGTTTGGTCTCTGGTCCACGATAATGTTCGGTTTCACGGTAATGTTCTGGTCCACGGTAATGTTCTGGTCCACGGTAATGTTCCGTCTCTGGTCCACAGTAATGTTCCGTCTCTGGTCCACGATAATGTTGTGTTTCTGTTTCACGGTAATGTTCCGTTTCTGGTCCATGATAATGTTCTGTTTCACGATAATGTTCTGTCTCTGGTCCATAGTAATTTTCTGTTTCTGGTCCACGGTAATGTTCCGTATCTGGTCCATGGTAATGTTTGGTTTCACGGTAATGTTCCATTTCTGGTCCACGGTAATGTTCTGTCTCTGGTCCACGATAATGTTCGATTTCTGGTCGACGATAATGTTCGGTTTCACGGTAATGTTCCGTCTTTGGTCCACGATAATGTTCGGTTTCACGGTAATGTTCCATTTCTGGTCCACGGTAATGTTCTGTCTCTGGTCCACGATAATGTTCGATCTCTGGTCCACGATAATGTTCGGTTTCAAGGTAATGTTCCGTCTCTGGTCCACGATAATGTTGTGTTTCTGTTTCACGGTAATGTTCCGTTTCTGGTCCACGATAATGTTCTGTTTCGGTTTCACGGTAATGTTCTGTCTCTGGTCCACGGTAATGTTCTGTCTCTGGTCCACGGTAATGTTCGGTTTCACGGTAATGTTCTGTCTCTGGTACACGATAATGTTGTGTTTCTGTTTCACGGTAATGTTCCATTTCTGGTCCACGATAATTTTGTGTTTCTGGTCCACGATAATGTTCGGTTTCACGATAATGTTCCGTTTCTGGTCAACGATAATGTTCTGTTTAGGTTTCACGGTAATGTTCTGTCTCTGGTCCACGGTAATGTTCTGTGTCTGGTCCACGATAATGTTCGTTTTCACGGTAATGTTCCGTTTCTGGTCCACGATAATGTTCTGTTTCGGTTTCACGGTAATGTTGTGTCTCTGGTCCACGGTAATGTTCTGTCTCTGGTCCACGGTAATGTTCGATCTCTGGTCCACGATAATGTTCGGTTTCACGGTAATGTTCCGGCTCTGGTCCACGATAATGTTGTGTTTCTGTTTCACGGTAATGTTCCGTTTCTGGTCCACGATAATTTTGTGTTTCTGTTTCACGGTAATGTTCCGTTTCTGGTCCACGATAATGTTCTGTTTCGGTTTCATGGTAATGTTCTGTCTCTGGTCCACGATCATTTTGTGTTTCTGGTCCACGATAATGTTCGGTTTCACGATAATGTTCCGTTTCTGGTCAACGATAATGTTCTGTTTAGGTTTCACGGTAATGTTCTGTCTCTGGTCCATGATAATGTTCCGTCTATGTTCCACGATAATATTCTGTCTCTGATCCACGATAATGTTCTGTCTCTGGTCCACGATAATGTTCCGTTTCTGGTCCACGATAATGTTCTGTTTCGGTTTCACGGTAATGTTCTGTCTCTGGTCCACGATAATGTTCCGTTTCTGGTCCACGATAATGTTCTATTTTGGTTTCATGGTAATGTTCTGTCTCTTGTCCACGGTAATGTTGTGTTTCTGTTTCACGGTAATGTTCCGTTTCTGGTCCACGATAATCTTCTGTTTCGGTTTCACGGTAATGTTCCGTTTCTGGTCCACGATAATGTTGTGTTTCTGTTTCACGGTAATGTTCCGTTTCTGGTCCATGATAATGTTCTGTTTCACGATAATGTTCTGTCTCTGGTCCATAGTAATTTTCTGTTTCTGGTCCACGGTAATGTTCCGTATCTGGTCCATGGTAATGTTTGGTTTCACGGTAATGTTCCATTTCTGGTCCACGGTAATGTTCTGTCTCTGGTCCACGATAATGTTCGATTTCTGGTCGACGATAATGTTCGGTTTCACGGTAATGTTCCGTCTCTGGTCCACGATAATGTTCGGTTTCACGGTAATGTTCCATTTCTGGTCCACGGTAATGTTCTGTCTCTGGTCCACGATAATGTTCGATCTCTGGTCCACGATAATGTTCGGTTTCAAGGTAATGTTCCGTCTCTGGTCCACGATAATGTTGTGTTTCTGTTTCACGGTAATGTTCCGTTTCTGGTCCACGATAATGTTCTGTTTCGGTTTCACGGTAATGTTCTGTCTCTGGTCCACGGTAATGTTCTGTCTCTGGTCCACGGTAATGTTCGGTTTCACGGTAATGTTCTGTCTCTGGTACACGATAATGTTGTGTTTCTGTTTCACGGTAATGTTCCATTTCTGGTCCACGATAATTTTGTGTTTCTGGTCCACGATAATGTTCGGTTTCACGATAATGTTCCGTTTCTGGTCAACGATAATGTTCTGTTTAGGTTTCACGGTAATGTTCTGTCTCTGGTCCATGATAATATTCCGTCTCTGGTCCACGATAATGTTCTGTCTCTGATCCACGATAATGTTCTGTCTCTGGTCCACGATAATGTTCCGTTTCTGGTCCACGATAATGTTCTGTTTCGGTTTCACGGTAATGTTCTGTCTCTGGTCCACGATAAT
Organism: Leuresthes tenuis; assembly: GCF_036924035.1. Taxonomy (NCBI): domain Eukaryota; kingdom Metazoa; phylum Chordata; class Actinopteri; order Atheriniformes; family Atherinopsidae; genus Leuresthes; species Leuresthes tenuis. The sequence continues at coordinate 24,669,663 of NW_027325355.1, forward strand.
GTTCCGTTTCTGGTCCACGATAATGTTCTGTTTTGGTTTCAAGGTAATGTTCTGTCTCTGGTCCACGGTAATGTTGTGTTTCTGTTTCACGGTAATGTTCCGTTTCTGGTCCACGATAATCTTCTGTTTCGGTTTCACGGTAATGTTCCGTTTCTGGTCCACGATAATGTTCTGTTTCTGTTTCACGGTAATGTTCCGTTTCTGGTCCATGATAATGTTCTGTTTCACGGTAATGTTCTGTCTCTGGTCCATGGTAATGTTCTGTCTCTGGTCCAGGGTAATGTTCGGTTTCAAGGTAAACTTCGGTCTCTGGTCCACGGTAATGTTCTGTCTCTGGTCCACGGTAATGTTCTGTCTCTGGTCCACGGTAATATTCGATCTCTGGTCCACGATAATGTTCGGTTTCACGGTAATGTTCCGTGTCTGGTCCACGATAATGTTCTGTTTCGGTTTCACGGTAATGTTCCGTTTCTGGTCCACGATAATGTTCTGTTTCGGTTTAACGGTAATGTTCCGTCTCTGGTCCACGGTAATGTTCTGTCTCTGGTCCACGATAATGTTCTGTTTCTGTTTCATGGTAATGTTCCTTTTCTGATCCACGATAATTTTGTGTTTCTGTTTCACGGTAATGTTCCGTTTCTAGTCCACGATAATGTTCTGTTTCGGTTTCACGGTAATGTTCTGTTTCCGTTTCACGGTAATGTTCTGTCTCTGGTCCACGGTAATGTTGTGTTTCTGTTTCACGGTAATGTTCCGTCTCTGGTCCACGATAATGTTCGGTTTCACGATAATGTTCCGTTTCTGGTCCACGATAATGTTCCGTCTCTGGTCCACGATAATGTTGTTTTTCTGTTTCACGGTAATGTTCCGTTTCTGGTCCATGATAATGTTCTGTTTCATGGTAATGTTCTGTCTCTGGTCCATGGTAATATTCTGTCTCTGGTCCACGGTAATGTTCGGTTTCAAGGTAAAGTTCGGTCTCTGGTCCACAGTAATGTTCTGTCTCTGGTCCACGGTAATGTTCTGTCTCTGGTCCACGGAAATGTTCTGTCTCTGGTCCACGGAAATGTTCTGTCTCTGGTCCACGGTAATGTTCTGTCTCTGGTCCACGGTAATGTTCGATCTCTGGTCCACGATAATGTTCGGTTTCACGGTAATGTTCCGTCCCTGGTCCACGATAATTTTGTGTTTCTGTTTAACGGTAATGTTCCGTTTCTGGTCCACGATAATGTTCTGTTTCGGTTTCACGGTAATGTTCTGTCTCTGGTCCACGGTAATGTTCTGTCTCTGGTCCACGCTAATGTTCTGTTTCTGTTTCACGGTAATGTTCCGTTTCTGGTCCACTATAATGTTGTGTTTCTGTTTCACGGTAATGTTCTGTTTCTGTTTCACGGTAATGTTCCGTTTCTGGTCCACGATAATGTTGTGTTTCTGTTTCACGGTAATGTTCCGTTTCTGGTCCACGATAATGTTCTGTTTCGGTTTCATGGTAATGTTTGGTCTCTGGTCCACGGTAATGTTCGGTTTCACGGTAATGTTTGGTCTCTGGTCCACGATAATGTTCGGTTTCACGGTAATGTTCTGGTCCACGGTAATGTTCTGGTCCACGGTAATGTTCCGTCTCTGGTCCACAGTAATGTTCCGTCTCTGGTCCACGATAATGTTGTGTTTCTGTTTCACGGTAATGTTCCGTTTCTGGTCCATGATAATGTTCTGTTTCACGATAACGTTCTGTCTCTGGTCCATAGTAATTTTCTGTTTCTGGTCCACGGTAATGTTCCGTATCTGGTCCATGGTAATGTTTGGTTTCAAGGTAATGTTCCATTTCTGGTCCACGGTAATGTTCTGTCTCTGGTCCACGATAATGTTCGATCTCTGGTCCACGATAATGTTCCGTTTCTGGTCCACGATAATGTTCTGTTTCGGTTTCACGGTAATGTTCTGTCTCTGGTCCACGATAATGTTCCGTTTCTGGTCCACGATAATGTTCTGTTTTGGTTTCAAGGTAATGTTCTGTCTCTGGTCCACGGTAATGTTGTGTTTCTGTTTCACGGTAATGTTCCGTTTCTGGTCCACGATAATGTTCTGTTTCGGTTTCATGGTAATGTTTGGTCTCTGGTCCACGGTAATGTTCGGTTTCACGGTAATGTTTGGTCTCTGGTCCACGATAATGTTCGGTTTCACGGTAATGTTCTGGTCCACGGTAATGTTCTGGTCCACGGTAATGTTCCGTCTCTGGTCCACAGTAATGTTCCGTCTCTGGTCCACGATAATGTTGTGTTTCTGTTTCACAGTAATGTTCCGTTTCTGGTCCATGATAATGTTCTGTTTCACGATAATGTTCTGTCTCTGGTCCATAGTAATTTTCTGTTTCTGGTCCACGGTAATGTTCCGTATCTGGTCCATGGTAATGTTTGGTTTCAAGGTAATGTTCCATTTCTGGTCCACGGTAATGTTCTGTCTCTGGTCCACGATAATGTTCGATCTCTGGTCCACGATAATGTTCCGTTTCTGGTCCACGATAATGTTCTGTTTCGGTTTCACGGTAATGTTCTGTCTCTGGTCCACGATAATGTTCCGTTTCTGGTCCACGATAATGTTCTGTTTTGGTTTCAAGGTAATGTTCTGTCTCTGGTCCACGGTAATGTTGTGTTTCTGTTTCACGGTAATGTTCCGTTTCTGGTCCACGATAATCTTCTGTTTCGGTTTCACGGTAATGTTCCGTTTCTGGTCCACGATAATGTTCTGTTTCTGTTTCACGGTAATGTTCCGTTTCTGGTCCATGATAATGTTCTGTTTCACAGTAATGTTCTGTCTCTGGTCCATGGTAATGTTCTGTCTCTGGTCCAGGGTAATGTTCGGTTTCAAGGTAAACTTCGGTCTCTGGTCCACGGTAATGTTCTGTCTCTGGTCCACGGTAATGTTCTGTCTCTGGTCTACGGTAATATTCGATCTCTGGTCCACGATAATGTTCGGTTTCACGGTAATGTTCCGTGTCTGGTCCACGATAATGTTCTGTTTCGGTTTCACGGTAATGTTCCGTTTCTGGTCCACGATAATGTTCTGTTTCGGTTTAACGGTAATGTTCCGTCTCTGGTCCACGGTAATGTTCTGTCTCTGGTCCACGCTAATGTTCTGTTTCTGTTTCACGGTAATGTTCCGTTTCTGGTCCACGATAATTTTTTGTTTCTGTTTCACGGTAATGTTCCGTTTCTGGTCCACGATAATGTTCGGTTTCATGGTAATGTTCTGTCTCTGGTCCACGGTAATGTTCTGTGTCTGGTCCACGATAATGTTCGGTTTCACGGTAATGTTCCGTCTCTGGTCCACGATAATGTTCCGTCTTTGGTCCACGATAATGTTCTGTTTCTGTTTCATGGTAATGTTCCTTTTCTGATCCACGATAATTTTGTGTTTCTGTTTCACGGTAATGTTCCGTTTCTAGTCCACGATAATGTTCTGTTTCGGTTTCACGGTAATGTTCTGTTTCCGTTTCACGGTAATGTTCTGTCTCTGGTCCACGGTAATGTTGTGTTTCTGTTTCACGGTAATGTTCCGTCTCTGGTCCACGATAATGTTCGGTTTCACGATAATGTTCCGTTTCTGGTCCACGATAATGTTCCGTCTCTGGTCCACGATAATGTTGTTTTTCTGTTTCACGGTAATGTTCCGTTTCTGGTCCATGATAATGTTCTGTTTCATGGTAATGTTCTGTCTCTGGTCCATGGTAATATTCTGTCTCTGGTCCACGGTAATGTTCGGTTTCAAGGTAAAGTTCGGTCTCTGGTCCACAGTAATGTTCTGTCTCTGGTCCACGGTAATGTTCTGTCTCTGGTCCACGGAAATGTTCTGTCTCTGGTCCACGGAAATGTTCTGTCTCTGGTCCACGGTAATGTTCTGTCTCTGGTCCACGGTAATGTTCGATCTCTGGTCCACGATAATGTTCGGTTTCACGGTAATGTTCCGTCCCTGGTCCACGATAATTTTGTGTTTCTGTTTAACGGTAATGTTCCGTTTCTGGTCCACGATAATGTTCTGTTTCGGTTTCACGATAATGTTCCATTTCTGGTCCACGATAATGTTCCGTCTCTGGTCCACGATAATGTTGTTTTTCTGTTTCACGGTAATGTTCCGTTTCTGGTCCATGATAATGTTCTGTTTAATGGTAATGTTCTGTCTCTGGTCCATGGTAATATTCTGTCTCTGGTCCACGGTAATGTTCGGTTTCAAGGTAAAGTTTGGTCTCTGGTCCACAGTAATGTTCTGTCTCTGGTCCACGGTAATGTTCTGTCTCTGGTCCACGGAAATGTTCTGTCTCTGGTCCACGGAAATGTTCTGTCTCTGGTCCACGGTAATGTTCTGTCTCTGGTCCACGGTAATGTTCGATCTCTGGTCCACGATAATGTTCGGTTTGACGGTAATGTTCCGTCCCTGGTCCACGATAATTTTGTGTTTCTGTTTAACGGTAATGTTCCGTTTCTGGTCCACGATAATGTTCTGTTTCGGTTTCACGGTAATGTTCTGTCTCTGGTCCACGGTAATGTTCTGTGTCTGGTCCACGATAATGTTCGTTTTCACGGTAATGTTCCGTTTCTGGTCCACGATAATGTTCTGTTTCGGTTTCATGGTAATGTTGTGTCTCTGGTCCACGGTAATGTTCTGTCTCTGGTCCACGGTAATGTTCGATCTCTGGTCCACGATAATGTTCGGTTTCACGGTAATGTTCCGGCTCTGGTCCACGATAATGTTGTGTTTCTGTTTCACGGTAATGTTCCGTTTCTGGTCCACGATAATTTTGTGTTTCTGTTTCACGGTAATGTTCCGTTTCTGGTCCACGATAATGTTCTGTTTCGGTTTCATGGTAATGTTCTGTCTCTGGTCCACGATCATTTTGTGTTTCTGGTCCACGATAATGTTCGGTTTCACGATAATGTTCCGTTTCTGGTCAACGATAATGTTCTGTTTAGGTTTCACGGTAATGTTCTGTCTCTGGTCCATGATAATGTTCCGTCTATGTTCCACGATAATATTCTGTCTCTGATCCACGATAATATTCTGTCTCTGGTCCACGATAATGTTCCGTTTCTGGTCCACGATAATGTTCTGTTTCGGTTTCACGGTAATGTTCTGTCTCTGGTCCACGATAATGTTCCGTTTCTGGTCCACGATAATGTTCTATTTTGGTTTCAAGGTAATGTTCTGTCTCTTGTCCACGGTAATGTTGTGTTTCTGTTTCACGGTAATGTTCCGTTTCTGGTCCACGATAATCTTCTGTTTCGGTTTCACGGTAATGTTCCGTTTCTGGTCCACGATAATGTTCTGTTTCTGTTTCACGGTAATGTTCCGATTCTGGTCCATGATAATGTTCTGTTTCACGGTAATGTTCTGTCTCTGGTCCATGGTAATGTTCTGTCTCTGGTCCAGGGTAATGTTCGGTTTCAAGGTAAACTTCGGTCTCTGGTCCACGGTAATGTTCCGTCTCTGGTCCACGGTAATGTTCTGTCTCTGGTCCACGGTAATATTCAATCTCTGGTCCACGATAATGTTCGGTTTCACGGTAATGTTCCGTGTCTGGTCCACGATAATGTTCTGTTTCGGTTTAACGGTAATGTTCCGTTTCTGGTCCACGATAATGTTCTGTTTCGGTTTAACGGTAATGTTCCGTCTCTGGTCCACGGTAATGTTCTGTCTCTGGTCCACGCTAATGTTCTGTTTCTGTTTCACGGTAATGTTCCGTTTCTGGTCCACGATAATTTTTTGTTTCTGTTTCACGGTAATGTTCCGTTTCTGGTCCACGATAATGTTCGGTTTCATGGTAATGTTCTGTCTCTGGTCCACGGTAATGTTCTGTGTCTGGTCCACGATAATGTTCGGTTTCACGGTAATGTTCCGTCTCTGGTCCACGATAATGTTCCGTCTTTGGTCCACGATAATGTTCTGTTTCTGTTTCATGGTAATGTTCCTTTTCTGATCCACGATAATTTTGTGTTTCTGTTTCACGGTAATGTTCCGTTTCTAGTCCACGATAATGTTCTGTTTCGGTTTCACGGTAATGTTCTGTTTCCGTTTCACGGTAATGTTCTGTCTCTGGTCCACGGTAATGTTGTGTTTCTGTTTCACGGTAATGTTCCGTCTCTGGTCCACGATAATGTTCGGTTTCACGATAATGTTCCGTTTCTGGTCCACGATAATGTTCCGTCTCTGGTCCACGATAATGTTGTTTTTCTGTTTCACGGTAATGTTCTGTCTCTGGTCCATGGTAATATTCTGTCTATGGTCCACGGTAATGTTCTGTTTCAAGGTAAAGATCGGTCTCTGGTCCACAGTAATGTTCTGTCTCTGGTCCACGGTAATGAACTGTCTCTGGTCCACAGAAATGTTCTGTCTCTGGTCCACGGAAATGTTCTGTCTCTGGTCCACGGTAATATTCTGTCTCTGGTCCACGGTAATGTTCGATCTCTGGTCCACGATAATGTTCGGTTTCACGGTAATGTTCCGTCCCTGGTCCACGATAATTTTGTGTTTCTGTTTAACGGTAATGTTCCGTTTCTGGTCCACGATAATGTTCTGTTTCGGTTTCACGGTAATGTTCTGTCTCTGGTCCACGGTAATGTTCTGTGTCTGGTCCACGATAATGTTCGTTTTCACGGTAATGTTCCGTTTCTGGTCCACGATAATGTTCTGTTTCGGTTTCACGGTAATGTTTTTTCTCTGGTCCACGATAATGTTCCGTATCTGGTCCACGGTAATGTTCTGTTTCTTTTTCACGGTAATGTTGTGTCTCTGGTCCACGGTAATGTTCTGTCTCTGGTCCACGGTAATGTTCGATCTCTGGTCCACGATAATGTTCGGTTTCACGGTAAAGTTCGGTCTCTGGTCCACAGTAATGTTCTGTCTCTGGTCCACGGTAATGTTCTGTCTCTGGTTCACGGAAATGTTCTGTCTCTGGTCCACGGAAATGTTCTGTCTCTGATCCACGATAATGTTCTGTCTCTGGTCCACGATAATGTTCTGTCTCTGGTCCACGGTAATGTTCTGTCTCTGGTCCACGATAATTTTGTGTTTCTGTTTCACGGTAATGTTCCGTTTCTGGTCCACGATAATGTTCTTTTTCACGGTAATGTTCTGTCTCTGGTCCATGGTAATGTTCTGTCTCTGGTCCACGATAATGTTCGGTTTCAAGGTAAAGTTCGGTCTCTGGTCCACGGTAATGTTCTGTCTCTGGTCCACGGTAATGTTCTGTCTCTGGTCCACGGTAATGTTCTGTCTCTGGTCCACGGTAATGTTCTGTCTCTGGTCCACGGTAATGTTTGATCTCTGGTCCACGATAATGTTCGGTTTCACGGTAATGTTCCGTCTCTGGTCCACGATAATGTTCTGTTTCGGTTTCACGGTAATGTTCAGTTTCTGGTCCACGATAATATTCTGTTTCGGTTTCACGGTAATGTTCCGTCTTTGGTCCACGGTAATGTTCCTTCTCTGGTCCACGATAATGTTCTGTCTCTGGTCCACGGTAATGTTCGATCTCTGGTCCACGATAATGTTCGGTTTCACGGTAATGTTCCGTCTCTGGTCCACGATAATGTTCTGTTTCTGTTTCACGGTAATGTTCCGTTTCTGGTCCACGATAATTTTGTGTTTCTGTTTCACGGTAATGTTCCGTTTCTGGTCCACGATAATGTTCTGTTTCGGTTTCATGGTAATGTTCTGTTTCGGTTTCATGGTAATGTTCTGTCTCTGGTCCACGGTAATGTTCTGTGTCTGGTCCACTATAATGTTCGGTTTCACGGTAATGTTCCGTCTCTGGTCCACGATAATGTTCCGTCTTTGGTCCACGATAATGTTCTGTTTCGGTTTCACGGTAATGTTCTGTTTCCATTTCACGGTAATGTTCTGATTCTGGTCCACGGTAATGTTGTGATTCTGTTTCACGGTAATGTTCTGTCTCTTGTTCACGGTAATGTTCTGTCTCTGGTCCACGCTAATGTTCTGTTTCTGTTTCACGGTAATGTTCCGTTTCTGGTCCACGATAATGTTGTGTTTCTGTTTCACGGTAATGTTCTGTCTCTGGTCCACGCTAATATTCTGTTTCTGTTTCACGGTAATGTTCCGTTTCTGGTCCACGATAATGTTCTTTTTCACGGTAACGTTCTGTCTCTGGTCCATGGTAATGTTCTGTCTCTGGTCCACGATAATGTTCGGTTTCAAGGTAAAGTTCGGTCTCTGGTCCACGGTAATGTTCTGTCTCTGGTCCACGGTAATGTTCTGTCTCTGGTCCACGGTAATGTTCTGTCTCTGGTCCACGGTAATGTTCTGTCTCTGGTCCACGGTAATGTTTGATCTCTGGTCCACGATAATGTTCGGTTTCACGGTAATGTTCCGTCTCTGGTCCACGATAATGTTCTGTTTCGGTTTCACGGTAATGTTCAGTTTCTGGTCCACGATAATATTCTGTTTCGGTTTCACGGTAATGTTCCGTCTTTGGTCCACGGTAATGTTCCTTCTCTGGTCCACGATAATGTTCTGTCTCTGGTCCACGGTAATGTTCGATCTCTGGTCCACGATAATGTTCGGTTTCACGGTAATGTTCCGTCTCTGGTCCACGATAATGTTCTGTTTCTGTTTCACGGTAATGTTCCGTTTCTGGTCCACGATAATTTTGTGTTTCTGTTTCACGGTAATGTTCCGTTTCTGGTCCACGATAATGTTCTGTTTCGGTTTCATGGTAATGTTCTGTTTCGGTTTCATGGTAATGTTCTGTCTCTGGTCCACGGTAATGTTCTGTGTCTGGTCCACTATAATGTTCGGTTTCACGGTAATGTTCCGTCTCTGGTCCACGATAATGTTCCGTCTTTGGTCCACGATAATGTTCTGTTTCGGTTTCACGGTAATGTTCTGTTTCCATTTCACGGTAATGTTCTGATTCTGGTCCACGGTAATGTTTTGATTCTGTTTCACGGTAATGTTCTGTCTCTTGTTCACGGTAATGTTCTGTCTCTGGTCCACGCTAATGTTCTGTTTCTGTTTCACGGTAATGTTCCGTTTCTGGTCCACGATAATGTTGTGTTTCTGTTTCACGGTAATGTTCTGTCTCTGGTCCACGCTAATATTCTGTTTCTGTTTCACGGTAATGTTCCGTTTCTGGTCGACGATAATGTTGTGTTTCTTTTTCACGGTAATGTTCCGTTTCTGGTCCACGATAATGTTCTGTTTCGGTTTCATGGTAATGTTTGGTCTCTGGTCCACGGTAATGTTCGGTTTCACGGTAATGTTCGGTCTCTGGTCCACGATAATGTTCGGTTTCACGATAATGTTCGGTTTCACGATAATGTTCGGTTTCACGGTAATGTTCTGGTCCACGGTAATGTTCTGGTCCACGGTAATGTTCCGTCTCTGGTCCACAGTAATGTTCCGTATCTGGTCCATGGTAATGTTCGGTTTCACGGTAATGTTCCATTTCTGGTCCACGGTAATGTTCTGTCTCTGGTCCACGATAATGTTCGATTTCTGGTCGACGATAATGTTCGGTTTCACGGTAATGTTCCGTCTCTGGTCCACGATAATGTTCGGTTTCACGGTAATGTTCCGTTTCTGGTCCACGATAATGTTCGATCTCTGGTCCACGATAATGTTCGGTTTCACGGTAATGTTCCGTCTCTGGTCCACGATAATGTTGTGTTTCTGTTTCACGGTAATGTTCTGTTTCTGGTCCACGATAATGTTCTGTTTCGGTTTCACGGTAATGTTCTGTCTCTGGTCCACGATAATGTTGTGTTTCTGTTTCACGGTAATGTTCCATTTCTGGTCCACGATAATGTTGTGTTTCTGGTCCACTATAATGTTCGGTTTCACGATAATGTTCCGTTTCTGGTCAACGATAATGTTCTGTTTAAGTTTCACGGTAATGTTGTGTCTCTGGTCCATGATAATGTTCCGTTTCTGGTCCACGATAATGTTCTGTCTCTGATCCACGATAATGTTCTGTCTCTGATCCACGATAATGTTCTGTCTCTGGTCCACGATAATGTTCCGTTTCTGGTCCACGATAATGTTCTGTTTCGGTTTCACGGTAATGTTCTGTCTCTGGTCCACGATAATGTTCCTTTTCTGGTCCACGATAATGTTCTGTTTTGGTTTCACGGTAATGTTCCGTTTCTGGTCCACGATAATGTTCTGTTTCGGTTTCATGGTAATGTTCTGTCTCTGGTCCATGGTAATGTTCTGTGTCTGGTCCACGATAATGTTCGGTTTCACGGTAATGTTCCGTCTCTGGTCCACGGTAATGTTCCTTCTCTGGTCCACGATAATGTTGTGTTTCTGTTTCACGGTAATTTTCCGTTTCTGGTCCATGATAATGTTCTGTTTCATGGTAATGTTCTGTCTCTGGTCCATGGTAATGTTCTGTCTCTGGTCCACGGTAACGTTCGGTTTCAAGGTAAAGTTCGGTCTCTGGTCCACAGTAATGTTCTGTCTCTGGTCCACGGTAATGTTCTGTCTCTGGTCCACGGTAATGTTCTGTCTCTGGTCCACGGTAATGTTCGATCTCTGGTCCACGATAATGTTTGGTTTCACGGTAATGTTCCGTCTCTGGTCCACGATAATGTTGTGTTTCTAGTTCACGGTAATGTTCCGTTTCTGGTCCACGATAATTTTGTGTTTTTGTTTCACGGTAATGTTCCGTTTCTGGTCCACGATAATGTTCCGTCTTTGGTCCACGATAATGTTCTGTCTCTGGTCCATGATAATGTTCCGTTTCTGGTCCACGATAATGTTCTGTTTCGGTTTCACGGTAATGTTCTGTCTCTGGTCCACGGTAATGTTCTGTCTCTGGTCCACGCTAATGTTCTGTTTCTGGTTCACGATAATGTTCCGTCTCTGGTCCACGATAATGTTGTTTTTCTGTTTCACGGTAATGTTCCGTTTCTGGTCCATGATAATGTTCTGTTTCATGGTAATGTTCTGTCTCTGGTCCATGGTAATATTCTGTCTCTGGTCCACGGTAATGTTCGGTTTCAAGGTAAAGTTCGGTCTCTGGTCCACAGTAATGTTCTGTCTCTGGTCCACGGTAATGTTCTGTCTCTGGTCCACGGAAATGTTCTGTCTCTGGTCCACGGAAATGTTCTGTCTCTGGTCCACGGTAATGTTCTGTCTCTGGTCCACGGTAATGTTCTGTCTCTGGTCCACGATAATTTTGTGTTTCTGTTTCACGGTAATGTTCCGTTTCTGGTCCACGATAATGTTCTGTTTCGGTTTCACGGTAATGATCTGTCTCTGGTCCACGGTAATGTTCTGTGTCTGGTCCACGATAATGTTCGGTTTCATGGTAATGTTCCGTTTCTGGTCCACGATAATGTTCTGTCTCTGGTCCACGGTAATGTTCGATCTCTGGTCCACGATAATGTTCTGTCTCTGGTCCACGGTAATGTTCTTTCTCTGGTCCAAGATAATGTTCCGTTTCTGGTCCACGGTAATGTTTTGTTTTTTTTTCACGGTAATGTTCTGTCTCTGGTCCACGGTAATGTTCTGTCTCTGGTCCACGGTAATGTTCGATCTCTGGTCCACGATAATGTTCGGTTTCACGGTAATGTTCTGTCTCTGGTCCACGATAATGTTGTGTTTCTGTTTCACGGTAATGTTCCATTTCTGGTCCACGATAATTTTGTGTTTCTGTTTCACGGTAATGTTCCGTTTCTGGTCCACGATAATGTTCTGTTTCGGTTTCATGGTAATGTTCTGTCTCTGGTCCACGGTAATGTTCTGTTTCTGGTCCACGATATTGTTCGGTTTCACGGTAATGTTCCGTCTCTGGTCCATGATAATGTTCCGTCTTTGGTCCACGATAATGTTCTGTCTCTGGTCCATGATAATGTTCCGTTTCTGGTCCACGGTAATGTTCTGTTTCGGTTTCACGGTAATGTTCTGTCTCTGGTCCACGGTAATGTTGTGTTTCTGTTTCACGGTAATGTTCTGTCTCTGGTTCACGGTAATGTTCTGTCTCTGGTCCACGCTAATGTTCTGTTTCTGTTTCACGGTAATGTTCCGTTTCTGGTCCACGATAATGTTGTTTTTCTGTGTCACGGTAATGTTCCGTTTCTGGTCCACGATAATGTTGTGTTTCTGTTTCACGGTAATGTTCCGTTTCTGGTCCACGATAATGTTCTGTTTCGGTTTCATGGTAATGTTTGGTCTCTGGTCCACGGTAATGTTCGGTTTCACGGTAATGTTCGGTCTCTGGTCCACGATAATGCTCGGTTTCACGATAATGTTCGGTTTCACGGTAATGTTCTGGTCCACGGTAATGTTCTGGTCCACGGTAATGTTCCGTCTCTGGTCCAAAGTAATGTTCCGTATCTGGTCCATAGAAATGTTCGGTTTCACGGTAATGTTCCATTTCTGGTCCACGGTAATGTTCTGTCTCTGGTCCATGATAATGTTCGATTTCTGGTCGACGATAATGTTCGGTTTCACGGTAATGTTCTGTCTCTGGTCCACGGTAATATTCTGTCTCTGGTCCACGATAATGTTCGATCTCTGGTCCTGGATAATGTTCGGTTTCACGGTAATGTTCCGTTTCTGGTCCACGATAATTTTTTGTTTCTGTATCACGGTAATGTTCCGTTTCTGGTCCACGATAATTTTTTGTTTCTGTTTCACGGTAATGTTCCGTTTCTGGTCCACGATAATGTTCGGTTTCATGGTAATGTTCTGTCTCTGGTCCACGGTAATGTTCTGTGTCTGGTCCACGGTAATGTTCTGTCTCTGGTTCACGGTAATGTTCTGTCTCTGGTCCACGGTAATGTTCGATCTCTGGTCCACGATAATGTTCAGTTTCACGGTAATGTTCCGTCTCTGGTCCACGATAATGTTCTGTTTCTTTTTCACGGTAATGTTCCGTTTCTGGTCCACGATAATGTTCTGTTTCGGTTTCACGGTAATGTTCTGTCCCTGGTCCATGGTAATGTTCTGTCTCTGGTCCACGGTAATGTTCGGTTTCAAGGTAAAGTTCGGTCTCTGGTCCACAGTAATGTTCTGTCTCTGGTCCACGGTAATGTTCTGTCTCTGGTCCACGGTAATGTTCTGTCTCTGGTCCACGGTAATGTTCGATCTCTGGTCCACGATAATGTTCGGTTTCACGGTAATGTTCCGTCTCTGGTCCACGATAATGTTCTGTTTCGGTTTCAAGGTAATGTTCCGTCTCTGGTCCACGGTAATGTTCCGTCTCTGGTCCACGAAAATGTTGTGTTTCTGTTTCACGGTAATGTTCCGTTTCTGGTCCATGATAATGTTCTTTTTCACGGTAATGTTCTGTCTCTGGTCCATGGTAATGTTCTGTCTCTGGTCCACGATAATGTTCGGTTTCAAGGTAAAGTTCGGTGTCTGGTCCACGGTAATGTTCTGTCTCTGGTCCACGGTAATGTTCTGTCTCTGGTCCACGGTAATGTTCTGTCTCTGGTCCACGGTAATGTTTGATCTCTGGTCCACGATAATGTTCGGTTTCACGGTAATGTTCCGTCTCTGGTCCACGATAATGTTCTGTTTCGGTTTCACGGTAATGTTATGTTTCTGGTCCACGATAATTTTGTGTTTCTGTTTCACGGTAATGTTCCGTTTCTGGTCCACGATAATGTTCTGTTTCGGTTTCACCGTAATGTTCTGTCTCTGGTCCACGGTAATGTTCTGTGTCTGGTCCACGATAATGTTCGGTTTCATAGTAATGTTCCGTTTCTGGTCCACGATAATGTTCTGTCTCTGGTCCACGGTAATGTTCGATCTCTGGTCCACGATAATGTTCTGTCTCTGGTCCACGGTAATGTTCGATCTCTGGTCCACGATAATGTTCGGTTTCACGGTAATGTTCCGTCTCTGGTCCACGATAATGTTCTGTTTCTGTTTCACGGTAATGTTCCGTTTCTGGTCCACGATAATTTTGTGTTTCTGTTTCACGGTAATGTTCCGTTTCTGGTCCACGATAATGTTCTGTTTCGGTTTCATGGTAATGTTCTGTCTCTGGTCCACGGTAATGTTCCGTCTCTGGTCCACGATAATTTTCCGTCTTTGGTCCACGATAATGTTCTGTTTCGGTTTCACGGTAATGTTCTGTTTCCATTTCACGGTAATGTTCTGTCTCTGGTCCACGGTAATGTTGTGATTCTGTTTCACGGTAATGTTCTGTCTCTTGTTCACGGTAATGTTCTGTCTCTGGTCCACGCTAATGTTCTGTTTCTGTTTCACGGTAATGTTCCGTTTCTGGTCCACGATAATGTTGTGTTTCTGTTTCACGGTAATGTTCTGTCTCTGGTCCACGCTAATGTTCTGTTTCTGTTTCACGGTAATGTTCCGTTTCTGGTCGACCATAATGTTGTGTTTCTGTTTCACGGTAATGTTCCGTCTCTGGTCCACGATAATGTTCTGTTTCTGTTTCACGGTAATGTTCCGTTTCTGGTCCACGATAATGTTCTGTTTCGGTTTCACGGTAATGTTCTGTCCCTGGTCCATGGTAATGTTCTGTCTCTGGTCCACGGTAATGTTCGGTTTCAAGGTAAAGTTCGGTCTCTGGTCCACAGTAATGTTCTGTCTCTGGTCCACGGTAATGTTCTGTCTCTGGTCCACGGTAATGTTCTGTCTCTGGTCCACGGTAATGTTCGATCTCTGGTCCACGATAATGTTCGGTTTCACGGTAATGTTCCGTCTCTGGTCCACGATAATGTTCTGTTTCGGTTTCACGGTAATGTTCCGTCTCTGGTCCACGGTAATGTTCCGTCTCTGGTCCACGAAAATGTTGTGTTTCTGTTTCACGGTAATGTTCCGTTTCTGGTCCATGATAATGTTCTTTTTCACGGTAATGTTCTGTCTCTGGTCCATGGTAATGTTCTGTCTCTGGTCCACGATAATGTTCGGTTTCAAGGTAAAGTTCGGTCTCTGGTCCACGGTAATGTTCTGTCTCTGGTCCACGGTAATGTTCGATCTCTGGTCCACGATAATGTTCAGTTTCACGGTAATGTTCCGTCTCTGGTCCACGATAATGTTCTGTTTCTGTTTCACGGTAATGTTCCGTTTCTGGTCCACGATAATGTTCTGTTTCGGTTTCACGGTAATGTTCTGTCCCTGGTCCATGGTAATGTTCTGTCTCTGGTCCACGGTAATGTTCGGTTTCAAGGTAAAGTTCGGTCTCTGGTCCACAGTAATGTTCTGTCTCTGGTCCACGGTAATGTTCTGTCTCTGGTCCACGGTAATGTTCTGTCTCTGGTCCACGGTAATGTTCGATCTCTGGTCCACGATAATGTTCGGTTTCACGATAATGTTCGGTTTCACGATAATGTTCGGTTTCACGGTAATGTTCTGGTCCACGGTAATGTTCCGTCTCTGGTCCACAGTAATGTTCCGTCTCTGGTCCACGATAATGTTGTGTTTCTGTTTCACGGTAATGTTCCGTTTCTCGTCCATGATAATGTTCTGTTTCACGGTAATGTTCTGTCTCTGGTCCATGGTAATTTTCTGTTTTTGGTCCACGGTAATGTTCCGTATCTGGTCCATGGTAATGTTTGGTTTCACGGTAATGTTCCATTTCTGGTCCACGGTAATGTTCTGTCTCTGGTCCACGATAATGTTCGATTTCTGGTCGAAGATAATGTTCGGTTTCACGGTAATGTTCTGTCTCTGGTCCACTGTAATGTTGTGTTTCTGTTTCACGGTAATGTTCCGTTTCTGGTCCACGATAATCTTCTGTTTCGGTTTCACGGTAATGTTCTGTTTCTGGTCCACGATAATGTTCTGTTTCTGTTTCACGGTAATGTTCGGTTTCTGGTCCATGATAATGTTCTGTTTCACGGTAATGTTCTGTCTCTGGTCCATGGTAATGTTCGGTCTCTGGTCCACGGTAATATTCTGTCTTTGGTCCACGGTAATTTTCTGTCTCTGGTCCACGGTAATGTTCTGTCTCTGGTCCACGGTAATGTTCGATCTCTGGTCCACGATAATGTTCGGTTTCACGGTAATGTTCCGTGTCTGGTCCACGATAATGTTCTTTTTCGGTTTCACGGTAATGTTCCGTCTCTGGTCCACGGTAATGTTGTGTTTCTGTTTCACGGTAATGTTCCGTTTCTGGTCTATGACAATGTTCTGTTTCACGGTAATGTTCTGTCTCTGGTCCATGGTAATTTTCTGTTTCTGGTGCACGGTAATGTTCGGTTTCAAGGTAATGTTCGGTCTCTGGTCCACGGTAATATTCTGTCTCTGGTCCACGGTAATCTTCTGTCTCTGGTCCACGATAATGTTCGATCTCTGGTCCAAAATAATGTTCGGTTTCACGGTAATGTTCCGTCTCTGGTCCACGATAATGTTCTGTTTCTGTATCATGGTAATGTTCTGTTTCTGGTCCACGATAATATTTTGTTTCTGTTTCACGGTAATGTTCCGTTTCTGGTCCACGATAATGTTCGGTTTCATGGTAATGTTCTGTCTCTGGTCCACGGTAATGTTCTGTGTCTGGTCCACGATAATGTTCGGTTTCACGGTAATGTTCCGTCTCTGATCCACGATAATGTTCCGTCTTTGGTCCACGATAATGTTCTGTTTCACGGTAATGTTCCGTTTCTGGTCCACGATAATGTTCTGTTTTTGTTTGATGGTAATGTTCTGTTTCCGTTTCACGGTAATGTTCTGTCTCTGGTCCACGGTAATGTTGTGTTTCTGTTTGACGGTGATGTTCCGTCTCTGGTCCACGATAATGTTCGGTTTCACGATAATGTTCCGTTTCTGGTCCATGATAATGTTCCGTCTCTGGTCCACGATAATGTTGTTTTTCTGTTTCACGGTAATGTTCCGTTTCTGGTCCATGATAATGTTCTGTTTCATGGTAATGTTCTGTCTCTGGTCCATGGTAATATTCTGTCTCTGGTCCACGGTAATGTTCGGTTTCAAGGTAAAGTTCGGTCTCTGGTCCACAGTAATGTTCTGTCTCTGGTCCACGGTAATGTTCTGTCTCTGGTCCACGAAAATGTTCTGTCTCTGGTCCACGATAATTTTGTGTTTCTGTTTCACGGTAATGTTCCGTTTCTGGTCCACGATAATGTTCTGTTTCGGTTTCACGGTAATGTTCTGTCTCTGGTCCACGGTAATGTTCTGTCTCTGGTCCACGGTAATGTTCTGTCTCTGGTCCACGATAATTTTGTGTTTCTGTTTCACGGTAATGTTCCGTTTCTGGTCCACGATAATGTTCTGTTTCGGTTTCACGGTAATGTTCTGTCTCTGGTCCACGGTAATGTTCTGTGTCTGGTCCACGATAATGTTCGGTTTCACGGTAATGTTCCGTTTCTGGTCCACCATAATGTTCTGTTTCGGTTTCACGGTAATGTTCTTTCTCTGGTCCACGATAATGTTCCGTTTCTGGTCCACGGTAATGTTCTGTTTCTTTTTCACGGTAATGTTCCGTTTCTGGTCCACGATAATGTTCTGTCTCTGGTCCACGGTAATGTTCGATCTCTGGTCCACGATAATGTTCTGTCTCTGGTCCACGGTAATGTTCTTTTTCTGGTCCAAGATAATGTTCCGTTTCTGGTCCACGGTAATGTTCTGTTTCTTTTTCACGGTAATGTTCTGTCTCTGGTCCACGGTAATGTTCTGTCTCTGGTCCACGGTAATGTTAGATCTCTGGTCCACGATAATGTTCGGTTTCACGGTAATGTTCCGTCTCTGGTCCACGATAATGTTGTGATTCTGTTTCACGGTAATGTTCCGTTTCTGGTCCACGATAATTTTGTGTTTCTGTTTCAAGGTAATGTTCCGTTTCTGGTCCACGATAATGTTCTGTTTCGGTTTCATGGTAATGTTCTGTCTCTGGTCCACGGTAATGTTCTGTGTCTGGTCCACGATAATGTTCTTTTTCACGGTAATCTTCCGTCTCTGGTCTATGATAATGTTCCGTCTTTGGTCCACGATAATGTTCTGTCTCTGGTCCATGATAATGTTCCGTTTCTGGTCCACGGTAATGTTCTGTTTCCGTTTCATGGTAATGTTCTGTCTCTGGTCCACGGTAATGTTGTGTTTCTGTTTCACGGTAATGTTCTGTCTCTGGTTCACGGTAATGTTCTGTCTCTGGTCCACGCTAATGTTCTGTTTCTGTTTCACGGTAATGTTCCGTCTCTGGTCCACGATAATGTTCCGTTTCTGGTCCACGATAATGTTCTGTCTCTGATCCACGATAATGTTCTGTCTCTGATCCACGATAATGTTCTGTCTCTGGTCAACGATAATGTTCCTTTTCTGGTCCACGATAATGTTCTGTTTTGGTTTCAAGGTAATGTTGTGTCTCTGGTCCACGGTAATGTTGTTTTTCTGTTTCACGGTAATGTTCCGTTTCTGGTCCACGATAATGTTCTGTTTCGGTTTCATGGTAATGTTCTGTCTCTGGTCCATGGTAATGTTCTGTGTCTGGTCCACGATAATGTTCGGTTTCACGGTAATGTTCCGTCTCTGGTCCACGGTAATGTTCCTTCTCTGGTCCACGATAATGTTGTGTTTCTGTTTCACGGTAATGTTCCGTTTCTGGTCCATGATAATGTTCTGTTTCATGGTAATGTTCTGTCTCTGGTCCATGGTAATGTTCTGTCTCTGGTCCACGGTAACGTTCGGTTTCAAGGTAAAGTTCGGTCTCTGGTCCACAGTAATGTTCTGTCTCTGGTCCACGGTAATGTTCTGTCTCTGGTCCACGGTAATGTTCTGTCTCTGGTCCACGGTAATGTTCGATCTCTGGTCCACGATAATGTTTGGTTTCACGGTAATGTTCCGTCTCTGGTCCACGATAATGTTGTGTTTCTAGTTCAAGGTAATGTTCCGTTTCTGGTCCACGATAATTTTGTGTTTCTGTTTCACGGTAATGTTCCGTTTCTGGTCCACGATAATGTTCCGTCTTTGGTCCACGATAATGTTCTGTCTCTGGTCCATGATAATGTTCCGTTTCTGGTCCACGATAATGTTCTGTTTCGGTTTCACGGTAATGTTCTGTCTCTGGTCCACGGTAATGTTCTGTGTCTGGTCCACGATAATGTTCGGTTTCACGTTAATGTTCCGTCTCTTGTCCACGATAATGTTCCGTCTTTGGTCCACGATAATGTTCCGTTTCTGGTCCACGATAATGTTCTGTTTCGGTTTCACGGTAATGTTCTGTTTCCGTTTCACGGTAATGTTCCGTCTCTGGTCCACGGTAATGTTGCGTTTCTGTTTCACGGTAATGTTCTGTCTCTGGTTCACGGTAATGTTCTGTCTCTGGTCAACGCTAATGTTCTGTTTCTGTTTCACGGTAATGTTCCGTTTCTGTTTCACGGTAATGTTCCGTTTCTGGTCCACGATAATGTTGTGTTTCTGTTTCACGGTAATGTTCTGTTTCTGGTCCACGATAATGTTCTGTTTCGGTTTCATGGTAATGTTTGGTCTCTGGTCCACGGTAATGTTCGGTTTCACGGTAATGTTCGGTCTCTGGTCCACGATAATGCTCGGTTTCACGATAATGTTCGGTTTCACGGTAATGTTCTGGTCCACGGTAATGTTCCGTCTCTGGTCAACAGTAATGTTCCGTCTCTGGTTCACGATAATGTTGTGTTTCTGTTTCACGGTAATGTTCCGTTTCTGGTCCATGATAATGTTCTGTTTCACGGTAATGTTCTGTCTCTGGTCCATGGTAATTTTCAGTTTCTGGTCCACGGTAATGTTCCGTATCTGGTCCATGGTAATGTTTGGTTTCACGGTAATGTTCCATTTCTGGTCCACGGTAATGTTCTGTCTCTGGTTCACGATAATGTTCCGTCTTTGGTCCACGATAATGTTCTGTCTCTGGTCCATGATAATGTTCCGTTTCTGGTCCACGATAATGTTCTGTTTCGGTTTCACGGTAATGTTCTGTCTCTGGTCCACGGTAATGTTCTGTGTCTGGTCCACGATAATGTTCGGTTTCACGTTAATGTTCCGTCTCTTGTCCACGATAATGTTCCGTCTTTGGTCCACGATAATGTTCCGTTTCTGGTCCACGATAATGTTCTGTTTCGGTTTCACGGTAATGTTCTGTTTCCGTTTCACGGTAATGTTCCGTCTCTGGTCCACGGTAATGTTGCGTTTCTGTTTCACGGTAATGTTCTGTCTCTGGTTCACGGTAATGTTCTGTCTCTGGTCAACGCTAATGTTCTGTTTCTGTTTCACGGTAATGTTCCGTTTCTGTTTCACGGTAATGTTCCGTTTCTGGTCCACGATAATGTTGTGTTTCTGTTTCACGGTAATGTTCTGTTTCTGGTCCACGATAATGTTCTGTTTCGGTTTCATGGTAATGTTTGGTCTCTGGTCCACGGTAATGTTCGGTTTCACGGTAATGTTCGGTCTCTGGTCCACGATAATGCTCGGTTTCACGATAATGTTCGGTTTCACGGTAATGTTCTGGTCCACGGTAATGTTCCGTCTCTGGTCAACAGTAATGTTCCGTCTCTGGTTCACGATAATGTTGTGTTTCTGTTTCACGGTAATGTTCCGTTTCTGGTCCATGGTAATTTTCAGTTTCTGGTCCACGGTAATGTTCCGTATCTGGTCCATGGTAATGTTTGGTTTCACGGTAATGTTCCATTTCTGGTCCACGGTAATGTTCTGTCTCTGGTTCACGATAATGTTCGATTTCTGGTCGAAGATAATGTTCGGTTTCACGGTAATGTTCTGTCTCTGGTCCACGATAATGTTCCGTTTCTGGTCCACGATAATGTTCTGTTTTGGTTTCAAGGTGATGTTCTGTCTCTGGTCCACTGTAATGTTGTGTTTCTGTTTCACGGTAATGATCCGTTTCTGGTCCACGATAATCTTCTGTTTCGGTTTCACGGTAATGTTCGGTCTCTGGTCCACGGTAATGTTCTGTCTCTGGTCCACGGTAATGTTCTGTCTCTGGTCCACGGTAATGTTCGATCTCTGGTCCACGATAATGTTCGGTTTCACGGTAATGTTCCGTGTCTGGTCCACGATAATGTTCTTTTTCGGTTTCACAGTAATGTTCCGTTTCTGGTCCACGATAATGTTCTGTTTCGGTTTCACGGTAATGTTCCGTGTCTGGTCCACGGTAATGTTCCGTCTCTGGTCCACGATAATGTTGTGTTTCTGTTTCACGGTAATGTTCCGTTTCTGGTCTATGACAATGTTCTGTTTCACGGTAATGTTCTGTCTCTGGTCCATGGTAATTTTCTGTTTCTGGTCCACGGTAATGTTCGGTTTCAAGGTAATGTTCTGTCTCTGGTCCACGGTAATGTTCTGTGTCTGGTCCACTATAATGTTCGGTTTCACGGTAATGTTCCGTCTCTGGTCCACGATAATTTTCCGTCTTTGGTCCACGATAATGTTCTGTTTCGGTTTCACGGTAATGTTCTGTTTCCATTTCACGGTAATGTTCTGTCTCTGGTCCACGGTAATGTTGTGATTCTGTTTCACGGTAATGTTCTGTCTCTTGTTCACGGTAATGTTCTGTCTCTGGTCCACGCTAATGTTCTGTTTCTGTTTCACGGTAATGTTCCGTTTCTGGTCCACGATAATGTTGTGTTTCTGTTTCACGGTAATGTTCTGTCTCTGGTCCACGCTAATGTTCTGTTTCTGTTTCACGGTAATGTTCCGTTTCTGGTCGACGATAATGTTGTGTTTCTGTTTCACGGTAATGTTCCGTTTCTGGTCCACGATAATGTTCTGTTTCGGTTTCATGGTAATGTTTGGTCTCTGGTCCACGGTAATGTTCGGTTTCACGGTCATGTTCTGTCTCTGGTCCACGATAATGTTCGGTTTCACGATAATTTTCGGTTTCACGATAATGTTCGGTTTAACGGTAATGTTCTGGTCCACGGTAATGTTCTGGTCCACGGTAATGTTCCGTCTCTGGTCCACAGTAATGTTCCGTATCTGGTCCATGGTAATGTTCGGTTTCACGGTAATGTTCGATCTCTGGTCCACGATAATGTTTGGTTTCACGGTAATGTTCCGTCTCTGGTCCACGATAATGTTGTGTTTCTAGTTCAAGGTAATGTTCCGTTTCTGGTCCACGATAATTTTGTGTTTCTGTTTCACGGTAATGTTCCGTTTCTGGTCCACGATAATGTTCCGTCTTTGGTCCACGATAATGTTCTGTCTCTGGTCCATGATAATGTTCCGTTTCTGGTCCACGATAATGTTCTGTTTCGGTTTCACGGTAATGTTCTGTCTCTGGTCCACGGTAATGTTCTGTGTCTGGTCCACGATAATGTTCGGTTTCACGTTAATGTTCCGTCTCTTGTCCACGATAATGTTCCGTCTTTGGTCCACGATAATGTTCCGTTTCTGGTCCACGATAATGTTCTGTTTCGGTTTCACGGTAATGTTCTGTTTCCGTTTCACGGTAATGTTCCGTCTCTGGTCCACGGTAATGTTGCGTTTCTGTTTCACGGTAATGTTCTGTCTCTGGTTCACGGTAATGTTCTGTCTCTGGTCAACGCTAATGTTCTGTTTCTGTTTCACGGTAATGTTCCGTTTCTGTTTCACGGTAATGTTCCGTTTCTGGTCCACGATAATGTTGTGTTTCTGTTTCACGGTAATGTTCTGTTTCTGGTCCACGATAATGTTCTGTTTCGGTTTCATGGTAATGTTTGGTCTCTGGTCCACGGTAATGTTCGGTTTCACGGTAATGTTCGGTCTCTGGTCCACGATAATGCTCGGTTTCACGATAATGTTCGGTTTCACGGTAATGTTCTGGTCCACGGTAATGTTCCGTCTCTGGTCAACAGTAATGTTCCGTCTCTGGTTCACGATAATGTTGTGTTTCTGTTTCACGGTAATGTTCCGTTTCTGGTCCATGATAATGTTCTGTTTCACGGTAATGTTCTGTCTCTGGTCCATGGTAATTTTCAGTTTCTGGTCCACGGTAATGTTCCGTATCTGGTCCATGGTAATGTTTGGTTTCACGGTAATGTTCCATTTCTGGTCCACGGTAATGTTCTGTCTCTGGTTCACGATAATGTTCCGTCTTTGGTCCACGATAATGTTCTGTCTCTGGTCCATGATAATGTTCCGTTTCTGGTCCACGATAATGTTCTGTTTCGGTTTCACGGTAATGTTCTGTCTCTGGTCCACGGTAATGTTCTGTGTCTGGTCCACGATAATGTTCGGTTTCACGTTAATGTTCCGTCTCTTGTCCACGATAATGTTCCGTCTTTGGTCCACGATAATGTTCCGTTTCTGGTCCACGATAATGTTCTGTTTCGGTTTCACGGTAATGTTCTGTTTCCGTTTCACGGTAATGTTCCGTCTCTGGTCCACGGTAATGTTGCGTTTCTGTTTCACGGTAATGTTCTGTCTCTGGTTCACGGTAATGTTCTGTCTCTGGTCAACGCTAATGTTCTGTTTCTGTTTCACGGTAATGTTCCGTTTCTGTTTCACGGTAATGTTCCGTTTCTGGTCCACGATAATGTTGTGTTTCTGTTTCACGGTAATGTTCTGTTTCTGGTCCACGATAATGTTCTGTTTCGGTTTCATGGTAATGTTTGGTCTCTGGTCCACGGTAATGTTCGGTTTCACGGTAATGTTCGGTCTCTGGTCCACGATAATGCTCGGTTTCACGATAATGTTCGGTTTCACGGTAATGTTCTGGTCCACGGTAATGTTCCGTCTCTGGTCAACAGTAATGTTCCGTCTCTGGTTCACGATAATGTTGTGTTTCTGTTTCACGGTAATGTTCCGTTTCTGGTCCATGATAATGTTCTGTTTCACGGTAATGTTCTGTCTCTGGTCCATGGTAATTTTCAGTTTCTGGTCCACGGTAATGTTCCGTATCTGGTCCATGGTAATGTTTGGTTTCACGGTAATGTTCCATTTCTGGTCCACGGTAATGTTCTGTCTCTGGTTCACGATAATGTTCGATTTCTGGTCGAAGATAATGTTCGGTTTCACGGTAATGTTCTGTCTCTGGTCCACGATAATGTTCCGTTTCTGGTCCACGATAATGTTCTGTTTTGGTTTCAAGGTGATGTTCTGTCTCTGGTCCACTGTAATGTTGTGTTTCTGTTTCACGGTAATGTTCCGTTTCTGGTCCACGATAATCTTCTGTTTCGGTTTCACGGTAATGTTCGGTCTCTGGTCCACGGTAATGTTCTGTCTCTGGTCCACGGTAATGTTCTGTCTCTGGTCCACGGTAATGTTCGATCTCTGGTCCACGATAATGTTCGGTTTCACGGTAATGTTCCGTGTCTGGTCCACGATAATGTTCTTTTTCGGTTTCACAGTAATGTTCCGTTTCTGGTCCACGATAATGTTCTGTTTCGGTTTCACGGTAATGTTCCGTGTCTGGTCCACGGTAATGTTCCGTCTCTGGTCCACGATAATGTTGTGTTTCTGTTTCACGGTAATGTTCCGTTTCTGGTCTATGACAATGTTCTGTTTCACGGTAATGTTCTGTCTCTGGTCCATGGTAATTTTCTGTTTCTGGTCCACGGTAATGTTCGGTTTCAAGGTAATGTTCTGTCTCTGGTCCACGGTAATGTTCTGTGTCTGGTCCACTATAATGTTCGGTTTCACGGTAATGTTCCGTCTCTGGTCCACGATAATTTTCCGTCTTTGGTCCACGATAATGTTCTGTTTCGGTTTCACGGTAATGTTCTGTTTCCATTTCACGGTAATGTTCTGTCTCTGGTCCACGGTAATGTTGTGATTCTGTTTCACGGTAATGTTCTGTCTCTTGTTCACGGTAATGTTCTGTCTCTGGTCCACGCTAATGTTCTGTTTCTGTTTCACGGTAATGTTCCGTTTCTGGTCCACGATAATGTTGTGTTTCTGTTTCACGGTAATGTTCTGTCTCTGGTCCACGCTAATGTTCTGTTTCTGTTTCACGGTAATGTTCCGTTTCTGGTCGACGATAATGTTGTGTTTCTGTTTCACGGTAATGTTCCGTTTCTGGTCCACGATAATGTTCTGTTTCGGTTTCATGTTAATGTTTGGTCTCTGGTCCACGGTAATGTTCGGTTTCACGGTCATGTTCGGTCTCTGGTCCACGATAATGTTCGGTTTCACGATAATTTTCGGTTTCACGATAATGTTCGGTTTAACGGTAATGTTCTGGTCCACGGTAATGTTCTGGTCCACGGTAATGTTCCGTCTCTGGTCCACAGTAATGTTCCGTATCTGGTCCATGGTAATGTTCGGTTTCACGGTAATGTTCCATTTCTGGTCCACGGTAATGTTCTGTCTCTGGTCCACGATAATGTTCGATTTCTGGTCGACGATAATGTTCGGTTTCACGGCAATGTTCCGTCTCTGGTCCACGATAATGTTCGGTTTCACGGTAATGTTCCGTTTCTGGTCCACGATAATGTTCGATCTCTGGTCCACGATAATGTTCGGTTTCACGGTAATGTTCCGTCTCTGGTCCACGATAATGTTGTGTTTCTGTTTCACGGTAATGTTCTGTTTCTGGTCCACGATAATGTTCTGTTTCGGTTTCACGGTAATGTTCTGTCTCTGGTCCACGGTAATGTTCGGTTTCACGGTAATGTTCCGTCTCTGGTCCACGATAATGTTGTGTTTCTGTTTCACGGTAATGTTCCATTTCTGGTCCACGATAATGTTGTGTTTCTGGTCCACTATAATGTTTGGT
The DNA here is from genome assembly GCF_036924035.1 of Leuresthes tenuis. Taxonomy (NCBI): domain Eukaryota; kingdom Metazoa; phylum Chordata; class Actinopteri; order Atheriniformes; family Atherinopsidae; genus Leuresthes; species Leuresthes tenuis. The sequence goes on from NW_027325355.1 coordinate 24,695,290, forward strand.
TTCACGATAATGTTCCGTTTCTGGTCAACGATAATGTTCTGTTTAGGTTTCACGGTAATGTTGTGTCTCTGGTCCATGATAATGTTCCGTTTCTGGTCCACGATAATGTTCTGTCTCTGATCCACGATAATGTTCTGTCTCTGATCCACGATAATGTTCTGTCTCTGGTCCATGATAATGTTCCGTTTCTGGTCCACGATAATGTTCTGTTTCAGTTTCACGGTAATGTTCTGTCTCTGGTCCACGATAATGTTCCTTTTCTGGTCCACGATAATGTTCTGTTTTGGTTTCACGGTAATGTTCCGTTTCTGGTCCACGATAATGTTCTGTTTCGGTTTCATGGTAATGTTCTGTCTCTGGTCCATGGTAATGTTCTGTCTCTGGTCCATGGTAATGTTCTGTGTCTGGTCCACGATAATGTTCGGTTTCACGGTAATGTTCCGTCTCTGGTCGACGGTAATGTTCCTTCTCTGGTCCACGATAATGTTGTGTTTCTGTTTCACGGTAATGTTCCGTTTCTGGTCCACGATAATGTTCTGTTTCGGTTTCATGGTAATGTTTGGTCTCTGGTCCACGGTAATGTTCGGTTTCACGGTAATGTTCGGTCTCTGGTCCACGATAATGCTCGGTTTCACGATAATGTTCGGTTTCACGGTAATGTTCTGGTCCACGGTAATGTTCCGTCTCTGGTCCACAGTAATATTCCGTCTCTGGTCCACGATAATGTTGTGTTTCTGTTTCACGGTAATGTTCCGTATCTGGTTCATGATAATGTTCTGTTTCACGGTAATGTTCTGTCTCTGGTCCATGGTAATTTTCTGTTTCTGGTCCACGGTAATGTTCCGTATCTGGTCCATGGTAATGTTTGGTTTCACGGTAATGTTCCATTTCTGGTCCACGGTAATGTTCTGTCTCTGGTCCACGATAATGTTCGATTTCTGGTCGAAGATAATGTTCGGTTTCACGGTAATGTTCTGTCTCTGGTCCACGATAATGTTCCGTTTCTGGTCCACGATAATGTTCTGTTTTGGTTTCAAGGTAATGTTCTGTCTCTGGTCCACTGTAATGTTGTGTTTCTGTTTCACGGTAATGTTCGGTTTCTGGTCCATGATAATGTTCTGTTTCACGGTAATGTTCTGTCTCTGGTCCATGGTAATGTTCGGTCTCTGGTCCACGGTAATGTTCTGTCTCTGGTCCACGGTAATGTTCTGTCTCTGGTCCACGGTAATGTTCGATCTCTGGTCCACGATAATGTTCGGTTTCACGGTAATGTTCCGTGTCTGGTCCACGATAATGTTCTTTTTCGGTTTCACAGTAATGTTCCGTTTCTGGTCCACGATAATGTTCTGTTTCGGTTTCACGGTAATGTTCCGTCTCTGGTCCACGGTAATGTTCCGTCTCTGGTCCACGATAATGTTGTGTTTCTGTTTCACGGTAATGTTCCGTTTCTGGTCTATGACAATGTTCTGTTTCACGGTAATGTTCTGTCTCTGGTCCATGGTAATTTTCTGTTTCTGGTCCACGGTAATGTTCGGTTTCAAGGTAATGTTCGGTCTCTGGTCCACGGTAATGTTCTGTCCCTGGTCCACGGTAATCTTCTGTCTCTGGTCCACGATAATGTTCGATCTCTGGTCCAAAATAATGTTCGGTTTCACGGTAATGTTCCGTCTCTGGTCCACGATAATGTTCTGTTTCTGTATCACGGTAATGTTCCGTTTCTGGTCCACGATAATATTTTGTTTCTGTTTCACGGTAATGTTCCGTTTCTGGTCCACGATAATGTTCGGTTTCATGGTAATGTTCTGTCTCTGGTCCACGGTAATGTTCTGTGTCTGGTCCACGATAATGTTCGGTTTCACGGTAATGTTCCGTCTCTGGTCCACGATAATGTTCCGTCTTTGGTCCACGATAATTTTCTGTTTCACGGTAATGTTCCGTTTCTGGTCCACGATAATGTTCTGTTTTTGTTTGATGGTAATGTTCTGTTTCCGTTTCACGGTAATGTTCTGTCTCTGGTCCAAGGTAATGTTGTGTTTCTGTTTGACGGTAATGTTCCGTCTCTGGTCCACGATAATGTTCGGTTTCACGATAATGTTCCGTTTCTGGTCCATGATAATGTTCCGTCTCTGGTCCACGATAATGTTGTTTTTCTGTTTCACGGTAATGTTCCGTTTCTGGTCCATGATAATGTTCTGTTTCATGGTAATGTTCTGTCTCTGGTCCATGGTAATATTCTGTCTCTGGTCCACGGTAATGTTCGGTTTCAAGGTAAAGTTCGGTCTCTGGTCCACAGTAATGTTCTGTCTCTGGTCCACTGTAATGTTCTGTCTCTGGTCCACGAAAATGTTCTGTCTCTGGTCCACGGAAATGTTCTGTCTCTGGTCCACGGTAATGTTCTGTCTCTGGTCCACGGTAATGTTCTGTCTCTGGTCCACGATAATTTTGTGTTTCTGTTTCACGGTAATGTTCCGTTTCTGGTCCACGATAATGTTCTGTTTCGGTTTCACGGTAATGTTCTGTCTCTGGTCCACGGTAATGTTCTGTGTCTGGTCCACGATAATGTTCGGTTTCACGGTAATGTTCCGTTTCTGGTCCACCATAATGTTCTGTTTCGGTTTCACGGTAATAATCTTTCTCTGGTCCACGATAATGTTCCGTTTCTGGTCCACGGTAATGTTCTGTTTCTTTTTCACGGTAATGTTCCGTTTCTGGTCCACGATAATGTTCTGTCTCTGGTCCACGGTAATGTTCGATCTCTGGTCCACGATAATGTTCTGTCTCTGGTCCACGGTAATGTTCTTTTTCTGGTCCAAGATAATGTTCCGTTTCTGGTCCACGGTAATGTTCTGTTTCTTTTTCACGGTAATGTTCTGTCTCTGGTCCACGGTAATGTTCTGTCTCTGGTCCACGGTAATGTTCGATCTCTGGTCCACGATAATGTTCGGTTTCACGGTAATGTTCCGTCTCTGGTCCACGATAATCTTCTGTTTCGGTTTCACGGTAATGTTCCGTTTCTGGTACACTATAATGTTCTGTTTCTGTTTCACGGTAATGTTCCGTTTCTGGTTCATGATAATGTTCTGTTTCACGGTAAAGTTCGGTCTCTGGTCCACGGTAATGTTCTGTCTCTGGTCCACGGTAATGTTCTGTCTCTTGTCCACGGTAATGTTCGATCTCTGGTCCACGATAATGTTCGGTTTAACGGTAATGTTCCGTGTCTGGTCCACGATAATGTTCTGTTTCGGTTTCACGGTAATGTTCCGCTTCTGGTCCACGATAATGTTCTGTTTCGGTTTCACGGTAACGTTCCGTCTCTGGTCCACGGTAATGTTCCGTCTCTGGTCCACGATAATGTTGTGTTTCTGTTTCACGGTAATGTTCCGTTTCTGGTCCATGACAATGTTCTGTTTCACGGTAATGTTCTGTCTCTGGTCCATGGTAATTTTCTGTTTCTGGTCCACGGTGATGTTCGGTTTCAAGGTAATGTTCGGTCTCTGGTCCACGGTAATGTTCTGTCTCTGGTCCACGGTAATGTTCTGTCTCTGGTCCACGGTAATATTCTGTCTCTGGTCCACCATAATGTTCGATCTCTGGTCCACGGTAATGTTCCGTTTCTGGTCCACGATAATGTTCGGTTTCATGGTAATGTTCTGTCTCTGGTCCACGATAATGTTCTGTGTCTGGTCCACGATATTGTTCGGTTTCACGGTAATGTTCCGTCTCTGGTCCACGATAATGTTGCGTCTTTGGTCCACGATAATTTTCTGTTTCATGGTAATGTTCTGTCTCTGGTCCACGATAATGTTCGATCTCTGGTCCACGATAATGTTCGGTTTCACGGTAATTTTCTGTCTCTGGTCCACGATACTGTTCTGTTTCTGTATCACGGTAATGTTCCGTTTCTGGTCCACGATAATTTTTTGTTTCTGTTTCACGGTAATGTTCTGTGTCTGGTCCACGATAATGTTAGGTTTCACGGTAATGTTCCGTCTCTGGTCCACGATAATGTTCCGTCTTTGGTCCACGATAATGTTGTGTTTCATGGTAATGTTCCGTTTCTGGTCCACGATAATTTTGTGTTTCTGTTTCACGGTAATGTTCCGTTTCTGATCCACGATAATGTTCTGTTTTTGTTTCACGGTAATGTTCTGTTTCCGTTTCACGGTAATGTTCGGTCTCTGGTCCACGGTAATGTTGTGTTTCTGTTTGACGGTAAAGTTCCGTCTCTGGTCCACGATAATGTTCGGTTTCACGATAATGTTCCGTTTCTGGTCCAAGATAATGTTCCGTCTCTGGTCCACGATAATGTTGTTTTTCTGTTTCACGGTAATGTTCCGTTTCTGGTCCATGATAATGTTCTGTTTCATGGTAATGTTCTGTCTCTGGTCCATGGTAATATTCTGTCTCTGGTCCACGGTAATGTTCAGTTTCAAGGTAAAGTTCGGTCTCTGGTCCACAGTAATGCTCTGTCTCTGGTCCACGGTAAAGTTCTGTCTCTGGTCCACGGAAATGTTCTGTCTCTGGTCCACGGTAATGTTCTGTATCTGGTCCACGGTAATGTTCTATCTCTGGTCCACGATAATTTTGTGTTTCTGTTTCACGGTAATGTTCCGTTTCTGGTCCACGATAATGTTCTGTTTCGGTTTCACGGTAATGTTCTGTCTATGGTCCACGGTAATGTTCCGTGTCTGGTGCACGATAATGTTCTTTTTCGGTTTCACGGTAATGTTCCGTTTCTGGTCCACGATAATGTTCTGTTTCGGTTTGACGGTAATGTTCCGTCTCTGGTCCACGGTAATGTTACGTCTCTGGTCCACGATAATGTTGTGTTTCTGTTTCACGGTAATGTTCCGTTTCTGGTCCATGACAATGTTCTGTTTCACGGTAATGTTCTGTCTCTGGTCCATGGTAATTTTCTGTTTCTGGTCCACGGTAATGTTCGGTTTCAAGGTAATGTTCGGTCTCTGGTCCACGGTAATGTTCTGTCTCTGGTCCACGGTAATATTCTGTCTCTGGTCCACGATAATGTTCGGTTTCACGGTAATGTTCCGTCTCTGGTCCACGATAATGTTCTGTTTCTGTATCACGGTAATGTTCCGTTTCTGGTCCACGATAATTTTTTGTTTCTCTTTCACGGTAATGTTCCGTTTCTGGTCCACGATAATGTTCGGTTTCATGTTAATGTTCTGTCTCTGGTCCACGGTAATGTTCTGTGTCTGGTCCACGATAATGTTCGGTTTCAAGGTAATGTTCCGTCTCTGGTCCACGATAATGTTCGGTTTCATGGTAATGTTCTGTCTCTGGTCCACGGTAATGTTCTGTGTCTGGTCCACGGTAATGTTCTGTTTCCGTTTCACGGTAATGTTCTGTCTCTGGTCCACGGTAATGTTGTGTTTCTGCTTCACGGTAATGTTCTGTCTCTGGTTCACGGTAATGTTCTGTCTCTGGTCCACGCTAATGTTCTGTTTCTGTTTCACGGTAATGTTCCGTTTCTGGTCCACGATAATGTTGTTTTTCTTTTTCACGGTAATGTTCCGTTTCTGGTCCATGATAATGTTCTGTTTCATGGTAATGTTCTGTCTCTGGTCCATGGTAATATTCTGTCTCTGGTCCACGGTAATGTTCAGTTTCAAGGTAAAGTTCGGTCTCTGGTCCACAGTAATGCTCTGTCTCTGGTCCACGGTAAAGTTCTGTCTCTGGTCCACGGAAATGTTCTGTCTCTGGTCCACGGTAATGTTCTGTCTCTGGTCCACGGTAATGTTCTATCTCTGGTCCACGATAATTTTGTGTTTCTGTTTCACGGTAATGTTCCGTTTCTGGTCCACGATAATGTTCTGTTTCGGTTTCACGGTAATGTTCTGTCTATGGTCCACGGTAATGTTCCGTGTCTGGTCCACGATAATGTTCTTTTTCGGTTTCACGGTAATGTTCCGTTTCTGGTCCACGATAATGTTCTGTTTCGGTTTGACGGTAATGTTCCGTCTCTGGTCCACGGTAATGTTCCGTCTCTGGTCCACGATAATGTTGTGTTTCTGTTTCACGGTAATGTTCCGTTTCTGGTCCATGACAATGTTCTGTTTCACGGTAATGTTCTGTCTCTGGTCCACGGTAATGTTCCGTCTTTGGTCCACGATAATGTTCTGTTTCATGGTAATGTTCCGTTTCTGGTCCACGGTAATGTTCCGTCTCTGGTCCACGATAATGTTGTGTTTCTGTTTCACGGTAATGTTCCGTTTCTGGTCCACGATAATGTTCTGTTTCACGGTAATGTTCCCTCTCTGGTCCACGGTAATGTTCCGTCTCTGGTCCACGATAATGTTGTGTTTCTGTTTCACGGTAATGTTCCGTTTCTGGTCCACGATAATGTTCGGTTTCATGGTAATGTTCTGTCTCTGGTCCACGGTAATGTTCTGTGTCTGGTCCACGATAATGTTCGGTTTCAAGGTAATGTTCCGTCTCTGGTCCACGATAATGTTCCGTCTTTGGTTCACGATAATGTTCTGTTTCATGGTAATGTTCCGTTTCTGGTCCACGATAATTTTGTGTTTCTGTTTCACGGTAATGTTCCGTTTCTGGTCCACGCTAATGTTGTGTTTCCGTTTCACGGTAATGTTCCGTCTCTGGTCCACAATAATGTTCGGTTTCACGATAATGTTCCGTTTCTGGTCCACGGTAATGTTCCGTCTCTGGTCTATGATAATGTTCCGTCTTTGGTCCACGATAATGTTCTGTCTCTGGTCCATGATAATGTTCCGTTTCTGGTCCACGGTAATGTTCTGTTTCCGTTTCACGGTAATGTTCTGTCTCTGGTCCACGGTAATGTTGTGTTTCTGTTTCACGGTAATGTTCTGTCTCTGGTTCACGGTAATGTTCTGTCTCTGGTCCACGCTAATGTTCTGTTTCTGTTTCACGGTAATGTTCCGTTTCTGGTCCACGATAATGTTGTTTTTCTGTTTCACGGTAATGTTCTGTCTCTGGTCCACGCTAATGTTCTGTTTCTGTTTCACGGTAATGTTCCGTTTCTGGTCCACGATAATGTTGTTTTTCTGTTTCACGGTAATGTTCCGTTTCTGGTCCACGATAATGTTCTGTTTCGGTTTCATGGTAATGTTTGGTCTCTGGTCCACAGTAATGTTCAGTTTCACGGTAATGTTCGGTCTCTGGTCCACGATAATGCTCGGTTTCATGATAATGTTCGGTTTCACGGTAATGTTCTGGTCCACGGTAATGTTCTGGTCCACGGTAATGTTCCGTCTCTGGTCCACAGTAATGTTCCGTATCTGGTCCATGGAAATGTTCGGTTTCACGGTAATGTTCCATTTCTGGTCCACGGTAATGTTCTGTCTCTGGTCGACGATAATGTTCGATTTCTGGTCGACGATAATGTTCGGTTTCACGGTAATGTTCCGTCTCTGGTCCACCATAATGTTCTGTTTCACGATAATGTTCGGTCTCTGGTCCACGATAATGTTCTGTTTCGGTTTCACGGTAATGTTCCGTCTCTGGTCCACGGTAATGTTCCGTCTCTGGTCCACGATAATGTTGTGTTTCTGTTTCACGGTAATGTTCCGTTTCTGGTCCTTGACAATATTCTGTTTCACGGTAATGTTTTGTTTCTGGTCCACGATAATGTTCTGTTTTGGTTTCAAGGTAATGTTCTGTCTCTGGTACACGGTAATGTTCCGTTTCAGTTTCACGATAATTTTCTGTTTCCGTTTCACGGTAATGTTCTGTCTCTGGTCCACGGTAATGTTGTGTTTCTGTTTCACGGTAATGTTCCGTCTCTGGTCCACGATAATGCTCGGTTTCACGATAATTTTCCGTTTCTGGTCCACGATAATGTTCTGTTTAGGTTTCACGGTAATGTTCCGTCTCTGGTCCATGATAATGTTCTGTTTCTGTTTCACGGTAATGTTCCGTTTCTGGTCCACGATAATGTTCTGTTTAGGTTTCACGGTAATGTTCTGTCTCTGGTCCATGGTAATATTCTGTCTCTGGTCCACGGTAATGTTCGGTTTCAAGGTAAAGTTGGGTCTCTGGTCCATGGAAATGTTCTGTCTCTGGTCCACGGTAATGTTCTGTATCTGGTCCACGGTAATGTTCGATCTCTGGTCCATGATAATGTTCGGTTTCACGGTAATGTTCTGTCTCTGGTCCACGCTAATGTTCTGTTTCTGTTTCACGGTAATGTTCCGTTTCTGGTCCACGATAATGTTGTGTTTCTGTTTCACGGTAATGTTCCGTTTCTGGTCCACGATAATGTTCTGTTTCGGTTTCATGGTAATGTTTGGTCTCTGGTCCACGGTAATGTTCAGTTTCACGGTAATGTTCGGTCTCTGGTACACGATAATGCTCGGTTTCACGATAATGTTCGGTTTCACGGTAATGTTCTGGTCCACGGTAATGTTCTGGTCCACGGTAATGTTGCGTCTTTGGTCCACGATAATGATCTGTTTCATGGTAATGTTCCGTTTCTGGTCAACGATAATTTTGTGTTTCTGTTTCACGGTAATGTTCCGTTTCTGGTCCACGATAATGTTCTGTTTCGGTTTCACGGTAATGTTCTGTTTCCGTTTCACGGTAATGTTCTGTCTCTGGTCCACGGTAACATTGTGTTTCTGTTTGACGGTAATGTTCCGTCTCTGGTACACGATAATGTTCGGTTTCACGATAATGTTCCGTTTCTGGTTCACGATAATGTTCCGTCTCTGGTCCACGATAATGTTGTTTTTCTGTTTTACGGTAATGTTCAGTTTCTGGTCCATGATAATGTTCTGTTTCATGGTAATGTTCTGTCTCTGGTCCACGATAATGTTCGATCTCTGGTCCACGATAATGTTCGGTTTCACGGTAATTTTCTGTCTCTGGTCCACGATACTGTTCTGTTTCTGTATCACGGTAATGTTCCGTTTCTGGTCCACGATAATTTTTTGTTTCTGTTTCACGGTAATGTTCTGTGTCTGGTCCACGATAATGTTAGGTTTCACGGTAATGTTCCGTCTCTGGTCCACGATAATGTTCCGTCTTTGGTCCACGATAATGTTGTGTTTCATGGTAATGTTCCGTTTCTGGTCCACGATAATTTTGTGTTTCTGTTTCACGGTAATGTTCCGTTTCTGATCCACGATAATGTTCTGTTTTTGTTTCACGGTAATGTTCTGTTTCCGTTTCACGGTAATGTTCGGTCTCTGGTCCACGGTAATGTTGTGTTTCTGTTTGACGGTAAAGTTCCGTCTCTGGTCCACGATAATGTTCGGTTTCACGATAATGTTCCGTTTCTGGTCCAAGATAATGTTCCGTCTCTGGTCCACGATAATGTTGTTTTTCTGTTTCACGGTAATGTTCCGTTTCTGGTCCATGATAATGTTCTGTTTCATGGTAATGTTCTGTCTCTGGTCCATGGTAATATTCTGTCTCTGGTCCACGGTAATGTTCAGTTTCAAGGTAAAGTTCGGTCTCTGGTCCACAGTAATGCTCTGTCTCTGGTCCACGGTAAAGTTCTGTCTCTGGTCCACGGAAATGTTCTGTCTCTGGTCCACGGTAATGTTCTGTCTCTGGTCCACGGTAATGTTCTATCTCTGGTCCACGATAATTTTGTGTTTCTGTTTCACGGTAATGTTCCGTTTCTGGTCCACGATAATGTTCTGTTTCGGTTTCACGGTAATGTTCTGTCTATGGTCCACGGTAATGTTCCGTGTCTGGTGCACGATAATGTTCTTTTTCGGTTTCACGGTAATGTTCCGTTTCTGGTCCACGATAATGTTCTGTTTCGGTTTGACGGTAATGTTCCGTCTCCGGTCCTCGGTAATGTTCCGTCTCTGGTCCACGATAATGTTGTGTTTCTGTTTCACGGTAATGTTCCGTTTCTGGTCCATGACAATGTTCTGTTTCACGGTAATGTTCTGTCTCTGGTCCATGGTAATTTTCTGTTTCTGGTCCACGGTAATGTTCGGTTTCAAGGTAATGTTCGGTCTCTGGTCCACGGTAATGTTCTGTCTCTGGTCCACGGTAATATTCTGTCTCTGGTCCACGATAATGTTCGGTTTCACGGTAATGTTCCGTCTCTGGTCCACGATAATGTTCTGTTTCTGTATCACGGTAATGTTCCGTTTCTGGTCCACGATAATTTTTTGTTTCTCTTTCACGGTAATGTTCCGTTTCTGGTCCACGATAATGTTCGGTTTCATGGTAATGTTCTGTCTCTGGTCCACGGTAATGTTCTGTGTCTGGTCCACGATAATGTTCGGTTTCAAGGTAATGTTCCGTCTCTGGTCCACGATAATTTTCGGTTTCATGGTAATGTTCTGTCTCTGGTCCACGGTAATGTTCTGTGTCTGGTCCACGGTAATGTTCTGTTTCCGTTTCACGGTAATGTTCTGTCTCTGGTCCACGGTAATGTTGTGTTTCTGTTTCACGGTAATGTTCTGTCTCTGGTTCACGGTAATGTTCTGTCTCTGGTCCACGCTAATGTTCTGTTTCTGTTTCACGGTAATGTTCCGTTTCTGGTCCACGATAATGTTGTTTTTCTTTTTCACGGTAATGTTCCGTTTCTGGTCCATGATAATGTTCTGTTTCATGGTAATGTTCTGTCTCTGGTCCATGGTAATATTCTGTCTCTGGTCCACGGTAATGTTCAGTTTCAAGGTAAAGTTCGGTCTCTGGTCCACAGTAATGCTCTGTCTCTGGTCCACGGTAAAGTTCTGTCTCTGGTCCACGGAAATGTTCTGTCTCTGGTCCACGGTAATGTTCTGTCTCTGGTCCACGGTAATGTTCTATCTCTGGTCCACGATAATTTTGTGTTTCTGTTTCACGGTAATGTTCCGTTTCTGGTCCACGATAATGTTCTGTTTTGGTTTCACGGTAATGTTCTGTCTATGGTCCACGGTAATGTTCCGTGTCTGGTCCACGATAATGTTCTTTTTCGGTTTCACGGTAATGTTCCGTTTCTGGTCCACGATAATGTTCTGTTTCGGTTTCACGGTAATGTTCCGTCTCTGGTCCACGGTAATGTTCCGTCTCTGGTCCACGATAATGTTGTGTTTCTGTTTCACGGTAATGTTCCGTTTCTGGTCCATGACAATGTTCTGTTTCACGGTAATGTTCTGTCTCTGGTCCATGGTAATTTTCTGTTTCTGGTCCACGGTAATGTTCGGTTTCAAGGTAATGTTCGGTCTCTGGTCCACGGTAATGTTCTGTCTCTGGTCCACGGTAATATTCTGTCTCTGGTCCACGATAATGTTCGGTTTCACGGTAATGTTCCGTCTCTGGTCCACGATAATGTTCTGTTTCTGTATCACGGTAATGTTCCGTTTCTGGTCCACGATAATTTTTTGTTTCTCTTTCACGGTAATGTTCCGTTTCTGGTCCACGATAATGTTCGGTTTCATGGTAATGTTCTGTCTCTGGTCCACGGTAATGTTCTGTGTCTGGTCCACGATAATGTTCGGTTTCAAGGTAATGTTCCGTCTCTGGTCCACGATAATGTTCCGTCTTTGGTCCACGATAATGTTCTGTTTCATGGTAATGTTCCGTTTCTGGTCCACGATAATTTTGTGTTTCTGTTTCACGGTAATGTTCCGTTTCTGGTCCACGATAATGTTCTGTTTCCGTTTCACGGTAATGTTCTGTCTCTGGTCCACGGTAATGTTGTGTTTCTGTTTCACGGTAATGTTCCGTCTCTGGTCCACGATAATGTTCGGTTTCACGATAATGTTCTGTTTCTGGTCCACGGTAATGTTCCGTCTCTGGTCTATGATAATGTTCCGTTTCTGGTCCACGGTAATGTTCTGTTTCCGTTTCACGGTAATGTTCTGTCTCTGGTCCACGGTAATGTTGTGTTTCTGTTTCACGGTAATGTTCTGTCTCTGGTTCACGGTAATGTTCTGTCTCTGGTCCACGCTAATGTTCTGTTTCTGTTTCACGGTAATGTTCCGTTTCTGGTCCACGATAATGTTGTTTTCCTGTTTCACTGTAATGTTCTGTCTCTGGTCCACGCTAATGTTCTGTTTCTGTTTCACGGTAATGTTCCGTTTCTGGTCCACGATAATGTTGTGTTTCTCTATCACGGTAATGTTCCGTTTCTGGTCCACGATAATTTTTTGTTTCGCTTTCACGGTAATGTTCCGTTTCTGGTCCACGATAATGTTCGGTTTCATGGTAATGTTCTGTCTCTGGTCCACGGTAATGTTCTGTGTCTGGTCCACGATAATGTTCGGTTTCAAGGTAATGTTCGGTCTCTGGTCCACGATAATGTTCCGTCTTTGGTCCACGATAATGTTCTGTTTCATGGTAATGTTCCGTTTCTGGTCCACGATAATTTTGTGTTTCTGTTTCACGGTAATGTTCCGTTTCTGGTCCACGATAATGTTCTGTTTCCGTTTCACGGTAATGTTCTGTCTCTGGTCCACGGTAATGTTGTGTTTCTGTTTCACGGTAATGTTCCGTCTCTGGTCCACGATAATGTTCGGTTTCACGATAATGTTCTGTTTCTGGTCCACGGTAATGTTCCGTCTCTGGTCTATGATAATGTTCCGTTTCTGGTCCACGGTAATGTTCTGTTTCCGTTTCACGGTAATGTTCTGTCTCTGGTCCACGGTAATGTTGTGTTTCTGTTTCACGGTAATGTTCTGTCTCTGGTTCACGGTAATGTTCTGTCTCTGGTCCACGCTAATGTTCTGTTTCTGTTTCACGGTAATGTTCCGTTTCTGGTCCACGATAATGTTGTTTTCCTGTTTCACTGTAATGTTCTGTCTCTGGTCCACGCTAATGTTCTGTTTCTGTTTCACGGTAATGTTCCGTTTCTGGTCCACGATAATGTTGTGTTTCTGTTTCACGGTAATGTTCCGTTTCTGGTCCACTATAATGTTTTGTTTCGGTTTCATGGTAATGTTTGGTCTCTGGTCCACGGTAATGTTCAGTTTCACGGTAATGTTCGGTCTCTGGTACACGATAATGCTCGGTTTCACGATAATGTTCGGTTTCACGGTAATGTTCTGGTCCACGGTAATGTTCTGGTCCACGGTAATGTTCCGTCTCTGGTCCACAGTAATGTTCCGTATCTGGTCCATGGAAATGTTCGGTTTCACGGTAATGTTCCATTTCTGGTCCACGGTAATGTTCTGTCTCTGGTCCACGATAATGTTCGATTTCTGGTCGACGATAATGTTCGGTTTCACGGTAATGTTCCGTCTCTGGTCCACCATAATGTTCTGTTTCACGGTAATGTTCGGTCTCTGGTCCACGATAATGTTCTGTTTCGGTTTCACGGTAATGTTCCGTCTCTGGTCCACGGTAATGTTCCGTCTCTGGTCCACGATAATGTTGTGTTTCTGTTTCACCGTCATGTTCCGTTTCTGGTCCATGACAATGTTCTGTTTCACGGTAATGTTCTGTCTCTGGTCCATGGTAATTTTCTGTTTCTGGTCCACGGTAATGTTCGGTTTCAAGGTAATGTTCGGTCTCTGGTCCACGGTAATGTTCTGTCTCTGGTCCACGGTAATATTCTGTCTCTGGTCCACGATAATGTTCGGTTTCACGGTAATGTTCCGTCTCTGGTCCACGATAATGTTCTGTTTCTGTATCACGGTAATGTTCCGTTTCTGGTCCACGATAATTTTTTGTTTCTCTTTCACGGTAATGTTCCGTTTCTGGTCCACGATAATGTTCGGTTTCATGGTAATGTTCTGTCTCTGGTCCACGGTAATGTTCTGTGTCTGGTCCACGATAATGTTCGGTTTCAAGGTAATGTTCCGTCTCTGGTCCACGATAATGTTCGGTTTCATGGTAATGTTCTGTCTCTGGTCCACGGTAATGTTCTGTGTCTGGTCCACGGTAATGTTCTGTTTCCGTTTCACGGTAATGTTCTGTCTCTGGTCCACGGTAATGTTGTGTTTCTGTTTCACGGTAATGTTCTGTCTCTGGTTCACGGTAATGTTCTGTCTCTGGTCCACGCTAATGTTCTGTTTCTGTTTCACGGTAATGTTCCGTTTCTGGTCCACGATAATGTTGTTTTTCTTTTTCACGGTAATGTTCCGTTTCTGGTCCATGATAATGTTCTGTTTCATGGTAATGTTCTGTCTCTGGTCCATGGTAATATTCTGTCTCTGGTCCACGGTAATGTTCAGTTTCAAGGTAAAGTTCGGTCTCTGGTCCACAGTAATGCTCTGTCTCTGGTCCACGGTAAAGTTCTGTCTCTGGTCCACGGAAATGTTCTGTCTCTGGTCCACGGTAATGTTCTGTCTCTGGTCCACGGTAATGTTCTATCTCTGGTCCACGATAATTTTGTGTTTCTGTTTCACGGTAATGTTCCGTTTCTGGTCCACGATAATGTTCTGTTTTGGTTTCACGGTAATGTTCTGTCTATGGTCCACGGTAATGTTCCGTGTCTGGTCCACGATAATGTTCTTTTTCGGTTTCACGGTAATGTTCCGTTTCTGGTCCACGATAATGTTCTGTTTCGGTTTCACGGTAATGTTCCGTCTCTGGTCCACGGTAATGTTCCGTCTCTGGTCCACGATAATGTTGTGTTTCTGTTTCACGGTAATGTTCCGTTTCTGGTCCATGACAATGTTCTGTTTCACGGTAATGTTCTGTCTCTGGTCCATGGTAATTTTCTGTTTCTGGTCCACGGTAATGTTCGGTTTCAAGGTAATGTTCGGTCTCTGGTCCACGGTAATGTTCTGTCTCTGGTCCACGGTAATATTCTGTCTCTGGTCCACGATAATGTTCGGTTTCACGGTAATGTTCCGTCTCTGGTCCACGATAATGTTCTGTTTCTGTATCACGGTAATGTTCCGTTTCTGGTCCACGATAATTTTTTGTTTCTCTTTCACGGTAATGTTCCGTTTCTGGTCCACGATAATGTTCGGTTTCATGGTAATGTTCTGTCTCTGGTCCACGGTAATGTTCTGTGTCTGGTCCACGATAATGTTCGGTTTCAAGGTAATGTTCCGTCTCTGGTCCACGATAATGTTCCGTCTTTGGTCCACGATAATGTTCTGTTTCATGGTAATGTTCCGTTTCTGGTCCACGATAATTTTGTGTTTCTGTTTCACGGTAATGTTCCGTTTCTGGTCCACGATAATGTTCTGTTTCCGTTTCACGGTAATGTTCTGTCTCTGGTCCACGGTAATGTTGTGTTTCTGTTTCACGGTAATGTTCCGTCTCTGGTCCACGATAATGTTCGGTTTCACGATAATGTTCTGTTTCTGGTCCACGGTAATGTTCCGTCTCTGGTCTATGATAATGTTCCGTTTCTGGTCCACGGTAATGTTCTGTTTCCGTTTCACGGTAATGTTCTGTCTCTGGTCCACGGTAATGTTGTGTTTCTGTTTCACGGTAATGTTCTGTCTCTGGTTCACGGTAATGTTCTGTCTCTGGTCCACGCTAATGTTCTGTTTCTGTTTCACGGTAATGTTCCGTTTCTGGTCCACGATAATGTTGTTTTCCTGTTTCACTGTAATGTTCTGTCTCTGGTCCACGCTAATGTTCTGTTTCTGTTTCACGGTAATGTTCCGTTTCTGGTCCAGGATAATGTTGTGTTTCTCTATCACGGTAATGTTCCGTTTCTGGTCCACGATAATTTTTTGTTTCTCTTTCACGGTAATGTTCCGTTTCTGGTCCACGATAATGTTCGGTTTCATGGTAATGTTCTGTCTCTGGTCCACGGTAATGTTCTGTGTCTGGTCCACGATAATGTTCGGTTTCAAGGTAATGTTCGGTCTCTGGTCCACGATAATGTTCCGTCTTTGGTCCACGATAATGTTCTGTTTCATGGTAATGTTCCGTTTCTGGTCCACGATAATTTTGTGTTTCTGTTTCACGGTAATGTTCCGTTTCTGGTCCACGATAATGTTCTGTTTCCGTTTCACGGTAATGTTCTGTCTCTGGTCCACGGTAATGTTGTGTTTCTGTTTCACGGTAATGTTCCGTCTCTGGTCCACGATAATGTTCGGTTTCACGATAATGTTCTGTTTCTGGTCCACGGTAATGTTCCGTCTCTGGTCTATGATAATGTTCCGTTTCTGGTCCACGGTAATGTTCTGTTTCCGTTTCACGGTAATGTTCTGTCTCTGGTCCACGGTAATGTTGTGTTTCTGTTTCACGGTAATGTTCTGTCTCTGGTTCACGGTAATGTTCTGTCTCTGGTCCACGCTAATGTTCTGTTTCTGTTTCACGGTAATGTTCCGTTTCTGGTCCACGATAATGTTGTTTTCCTGTTTCACTGTAATGTTCTGTCTCTGGTCCACGCTAATGTTCTGTTTCTGTTTCACGGTAATGTTCCGTTTCTGGTCCACGATAATGTTGTGTTTCTGTTTCACGGTAATGTTCCGTTTCTGGTCCACTATAATGTTTTGTTTCGGTTTCATGGTAATGTTTGGTCTCTGGTCCACGGTAATGTTCAGTTTCACGGTAATGTTCGGTCTCTGGTACACGATAATGCTCGGTTTCACGATAATGTTCGGTTTCACGGTAATGTTCTGGTCCACGGTAATGTTCTGTTTCTGGTCCACGGTAATGTTCGGTTTCAAGGTAATGTTCGGTCTCTGGTCCACGGTAATGTTCTGTCTCTGGTCCACGGTAATATTCTGTCTCTGGTCCACGATAATGTTCGGTTTCACGGTAATGTTCCGTCTCTGGTCCACGATAATGTTCTGTTTCTGTATCACGGTAATGTTCCGTTTCTGGTCCACGATAATTTTTTGTTTCTCTTTCACGGTAATGTTCCGTTTCTGGTCCACGATAATGTTCGGTTTCATGGTAATGTTCTGTCTCTGGTCCACGGTAATGTTCTGTGTCTGGTCCACGATAATGTTCGGTTTCAAGGTAATGTTCCGTCTCTGGTCCACGATAATGTTCGGTTTCATGGTAATGTTCTGTCTCTGGTCCACGGTAATGTTCTGTGTCTGGTCCACGGTAATGTTCTGTTTCCGTTTCACGGTAATGTTCTGTCTCTGGTCCACGGTAATGTTGTGTTTCTGTTTCACGGTAATGTTCTGTCTCTGGTTCACGGTAATGTTCTGTCTCTGGTCCACGCTAATGTTCTGTTTCTGTTTCACGGTAATGTTCCGTTTCTGGTCCACGATAATGTTGTTTTTCTTTTTCACGGTAATGTTCCGTTTCTGGTCCATGATAATGTTCTGTTTCATGGTAATGTTCTGTCTCTGGTCCATGGTAATATTCTGTCTCTGGTCCACGGTAATGTTCAGTTTCAAGGTAAAGTTCGGTCTCTGGTCCACAGTAATGCTCTGTCTCTGGTCCACGGTAAAGTTCTGTCTCTGGTCCACGGAAATGTTCTGTCTCTGGTCCACGGTAATGTTCTGTCTCTGGTCCACGGTAATGTTCTATCTCTGGTCCACGATAATTTTGTGTTTCTGTTTCACGGTAATGTTCCGTTTCTGGTCCACGATAATGTTCTGTTTTGGTTTCACGGTAATGTTCTGTCTATGGTCCACGGTAATGTTCCGTGTCTGGTCCACGATAATGTTCTTTTTCGGTTTCACGGTAATGTTCCGTTTCTGGTCCACGATAATGTTCTGTTTGGGTTTCACGGTAATGTTCCGTCTCTGGTCCACGGTAATGTTCCGTCTCTGGTCCACGATAATGTTGTGTTTCTGTTTCACGGTAATGTTCCGTTTCTGGTCCATGACAATGTTCTGTTTCACGGTAATGTTCTGTCTCTGGTCCATGGTAATTTTCTGTTTCTGGTCCACGGTAATGTTCGGTTTCAAGGTAATGTTCGGTCTCTGGTCCACGGTAATGTTCTGTCTCTGGTCCACGGTAATATTCTGTCTCTGGTCCACGATAATGTTCGGTTTCACGGTAATGTTCCGTCTCTGGTCCACGATAATGTTCTGTTTCTGTATCACGGTAATGTTCCGTTTCTGGTCCACGATAATTTTTTGTTTCTCTTTCACGGTAATGTTCCGTTTCTGGTCCACGATAATGTTCGGTTTCATGGTAATGTTCTGTCTCTGGTCCACGGTAATGTTCTGTGTCTGGTCCACGATAATGTTCGGTTTCAAGGTAATGTTCCGTCTCTGGTCCACGATAATGTTCCGTCTTTGGTCCACGATAATGTTCTGTTTCATGGTAATGTTCCGTTTCTGGTCCACGATAATTTTGTGTTTCTGTTTCACGGTAATGTTCCGTTTCTGGTCCACGATAATGTTCTGTTTCCGTTTCACGGTAATGTTCTGTCTCTGGTCCACGGTAATGTTGTGTTTCTGTTTCACGGTAATGTTCCGTCTCTGGTCCACGATAATGTTCGGTTTCACGATAATGTTCTGTTTCTGGTCCACGGTAATGTTCCGTCTCTGGTCTATGATAATGTTCCGTTTCTGGTCCACGGTAATGTTCTGTTTCCGTTTCACGGTAATGTTCTGTCTCTGGTCCACGGTAATGTTGTGTTTCTGTTTCACGGTAATGTTCTGTCTCTGGTTCACGGTAATGTTCTGTCTCTGGTCCACGCTAATGTTCTGTTTCTGTTTCACGGTAATGTTCCGTTTCTGGTCCACGATAATGTTGTTTTCCTGTTTCACTGTAATGTTCTGTCTCTGGTCCACGCTAATGTTCTGTTTCTGTTTCACGGTAATGTTCCGTTTCTGGTCCAGGATAATGTTGTGTTTCTCTATCACGGTAATGTTCCGTTTCTGGTCCACGATAATTTTTTGTTTCTCTTTCACGGTAATGTTCCGTTTCTGGTCCACGATAATGTTCGGTTTCATGGTAATGTTCTGTCTCTGGTCCACGGTAATGTTCTGTGTCTGGTCCACGATAATGTTCGGTTTCAAGGTAATGTTCGGTCTCTGGTCCACGATAATGTTCCGTCTTTGGTCCACGATAATGTTCTGTTTCATGGTAATGTTCCGTTTCTGGTCCACGATAATTTTGTGTTTCTGTTTCACGGTAATGTTCCGTTTCTGGTCCACGATAATGTTCTGTTTCCGTTTCACGGTAATGTTCTGTCTCTGGTCCACGGTAATGTTGTGTTTCTGTTTCACGGTAATGTTCCGTCTCTGGTCCACGATAATGTTCGGTTTCACGATAATGTTCTGTTTCTGGTCCACGGTAATGTTCCGTCTCTGGTCTATGATAATGTTCCGTTTCTGGTCCACGGTAATGTTCTGTTTCCGTTTCACGGTAATGTTCTGTCTCTGGTCCACGGTAATGTTGTGTTTCTGTTTCACGGTAATGTTCTGTCTCTGGTTCACGGTAATGTTCTGTCTCTGGTCCACGCTAATGTTCTGTTTCTGTTTCACGGTAATGTTCCGTTTCTGGTCCACGATAATGTTGTTTTCCTGTTTCACTGTAATGTTCTGTCTCTGGTCCACGCTAATGTTCTGTTTCTGTTTCACGGTAATGTTCCGTTTCTGGTCCACGATAATGTTGTGTTTCTGTTTCACGGTAATGTTCCGTTTCTGGTCCACTATAATGTTTTGTTTCGGTTTCATGGTAATGTTTGGTCTCTGGTCCACGGTAATGTTCAGTTTCACGGTAATGTTCGGTCTCTGGTACACGATAATGCTCGGTTTCACGATAATGTTCGGTTTCACGGTAATGTTCTGGTCCACGGTAATGTTCTGGTCCACGGTAATGTTCCGTCTCTGGTCCACAGTAATGTTCCGTATCTGGTCCATGGAAATGTTCGGTTTCACGGTAATGTTCCATTTCTGGTCCACGGTAATGTTCTGTCTCTGGTCCACGATAATGTTCGATTTCTGGTCGACGATAATGTTCGGTTTCACGGTAATGTTCCGTCTCTGGTCCACCATAATGTTCTGTTTCACGGTAATGTTCGGTCTCTGGTCCACGATAATGTTCTGTTTCGGTTTCACGGTAATGTTCCGTCTCTGGTCCACGGTAATGTTCCGTCTCTGGTCCACGATAATGTTGTGTTTCTGTTTCACCGTCATGTTCCGTTTCTGGTCCATGACAATGTTCTGTTTCACGGTAATGTTCTGTCTCTGGTCCATGGTAATTTTCTGTTTCTGGTCCACGGTAATGCTCTGTCTCTGGTCCATGGTAATTTTCTGTTTCTGGTCCACGGTAATGTTCGGTTTCAAGGTAATGTTCGGTCTCTGGTCCACGGTAATGTTCTGTCTCTGGTCCACGGTAATGTTCTGTCTCTGGTCCACGGTAATATTCTGTCTCTGGTCCACGATAATGTTCGATCTCTGGTCCACGATAATGTTCGGTTTCACGGTAATGTTCCGTCTCTGGTCCACGATAATGTTCTGTTTCTGTATCACGGTAATGTTCCGTTTCTGGTCCACGATAATTTTTTGTTTCTGTTTCACGGTAATGTTCCGTTTCTGGTCCACGATAAGGTTCGGTTTCATGGTAATGTTCTGTCTCGGGTCCACGGTAATGTTCTGTGTCTGGTCCACGATAATGTTCGGTTTCACGGTAATGTTCCGTCTCTGGTCCATGATAATGTTCCGTCTTTGGTCCACGATAATGTTCTGTTTCATGGTAATGTTCCGTTTCTGGTCCACGATAATGTTCTGTCTCTGGTCCACGGTAATGTTCTTTCTCTGGTCCACGATAATGTTCCGTTTCTGGTCCACGGTAATGTTCTGTTTCTTTTTCAGGGTAATGTTCTGTCTCTGGTCCACGGTAATGTTCTGTCTCTGGTCCACGGTAATGTTGTGTTTCTGTTTCACGGTAATGTTCCGTCTCTGGTCCACGATAATGTTCGGTTTCACGATAATGTTCTGTTTCTGGTCCACGGTAATGTTCCGTCTCTGGTCTATGATAATGTTCCGTTTCTGGTCCACGGTAATGTTCTGTTTCCGTTTCACGGTAATGTTCTGTCTCTGGTCCACGGTAATGTTGTGTTTCTGTTTCACGGTAATGTTCTGTCTCTGGTTCACGGTAATGTTCTGTCTCTGGTCCACGCTAATGTTCTGTTTCTGTTTCACGGTAATGTTCCGTTTCTGGTCCACGATAATGTTGTTTTCCTGTTTCACTGTAATGTTCTGTCTCTGGTCCACGCTAATGTTCTGTTTCTGTTTCACGGTAATGTTCCGTTTCTGGTCCACGATAATGTTGTGTTTCTGTTTCACGGTAATGTTCCGTTTCTGGTCCACTATAATGTTTTGTTTCGGTTTCATGGTAATGTTTGGTCTCTGGTCCACGGTAATGTTCAGTTTCACGGTAATGTTCGGTCTCTGGTACACGATAATGCTCGGTTTCACGATAATGTTCGGTTTCACGGTAATGTTCTGGTCCACGGTAATGTTCTGGTCCACGGTAATGTTCCGTCTCTGGTCCACAGTAATGTTCCGTATCTGGTCCATGGAAATGTTCGGTTTCACGGTAATGTTCCATTTCTGGTCCACGGTAATGTTCTGTCTCTGGTCCACGATAATGTTCGATTTCTGGTCGACGATAATGTTCGGTTTCACGGTAATGTTCCGTCTCTGGTCCACCATAATGTTCTGTTTCACGGTAATGTTCGGTCTCTGGTCCACGATAATGTTCTGTTTCGGTTTCACGGTAATGTTCCGTCTCTGGTCCACGGTAATGTTCCGTCTCTGGTCCACGATAATGTTGTGTTTCTGTTTCACCGTCATGTTCCGTTTCTGGTCCATGACAATGTTCTGTTTCACGGTAATGTTCTGTCTCTGGTCCATGGTAATTTTCTGTTTCTGGTCCACGGTAATGCTCTGTCTCTGGTCCATGGTAATTTTCTGTTTCTGGTCCACGGTAATGTTCGGTTTCAAGGTAATGTTCGGTCTCTGGTCCACGGTAATGTTCTGTCTCTGGTCCACGGTAATGTTCTGTCTCTGGTCCACGGTAATATTCTGTCTCTGGTCCACGATAATGTTCGATCTCTGGTCCACGATAATGTTCGGTTTCACGGTAATGTTCCGTCTCTGGTCCACGATAATGTTCTGTTTCTGTATCACGGTAATGTTCCGTTTCTGGTCCACGATAATTTTTTGTTTCTGTTTCACGGTAATGTTCCGTTTCTGGTCCACGATAAGGTTCGGTTTCATGGTAATGTTCTGTCTCGGGTCCACGGTAATGTTCTGTGTCTGGTCCACGATAATGTTCGGTTTCACGGTAATGTTCCGTCTCTGGTCCATGATAATGTTCCGTCTTTGGTCCACGATAATGTTCTGTTTCATGGTAATGTTCCGTTTCTGGTCCACGATAATGTTCTGTCTCTGGTCCACGGTAATGTTCTTTCTCTGGTCCACGATAATGTTCCGTTTCTGGTCCACGGTAATGTTCTGTTTCTTTTTCACGGTAATGTTCTGTCTCTGGTCCACGGTAATGTTCTGTCTCTGGTCCACGGTAATGTTCGATCTCTGGTCCACGATAATGTTCGGTTTCACGGTAATGTTCCGTCTCTGGTCCACGATAATGTTGTGTTTCTGTTTCACGGTAATGTTCCGTTTCTGGTCCACGATAATTTTGTGTTTCTGTTTCACGGTAATGTTCCGTTTCTGGTCCACGATAATGTTCTGTTTCGGTTTCATGGTAATGTTCTGTCTCTGGTCCACGATAATTTTGTGTTTCTGGTCCACGATAATGTTCGGTTTCACGATAATGTTCCGTTTCTGGTCAACGATAATGTTCTGTTTAGGTTTCACGGTAATGTTCTCTCTCTGGTCCATGATAATGTTCTGTCTCTGGTCCACCATAATGTTCTGTCTCTGATCCACGATAATGTTCTGTCTCTGGTCCACGATAATGTTCCGTTTCTGGTCCACGATAATGTTCTGTTTCGGTTTCACGGTAATGTTTTGTCTCTGGTCCACGATAATGTTCCGTTTGTGGTCCACGATAATGTTCTGTTTTGGTTTCAAGGTAATGTTCTGTCTCTGGTCCACGGTAATGTTCTGTTTCTGTTTCACGGTAATGTTCCGTTTCTGGTTCATGATAATGTTCTGTTTCACGGTAATGTTCTGTCTCTGGTCCAGGGTAATGTTCGGTTTCAAGGTAAAGTTCGGTCTCTGGTCCACGGTAATGTTCTGTCTCTGGTCCACGGTAATGTTCTGTCTCTGGTCCACGGTAATGTTCGATCTCTGGTCCATGATAATGTTCGGTTTAACGGTAATGTTCCGTGTCTGGTCCACGATAATGTTCTGTTTCGGTTTCACGGTAATGTTCCGCTTCTGGTCAACGATAAATTTCTGTTTCGGTTTCACGGTAACGTTCCGTCTCTGGTCCACGGTAATGTTCCGTCTCTGGTCCACGATAATGTTGTGTTTCTGTTTCACGGTAATGTTCCGTTTCTGGTCCATGACAATGTTCTGTTTCACGGTAATGTTCTGTCTCTGGTCCATGGTAATTTTCTGTTTCTGGTCCACGGTAATGTTCGGTTTCAAGGTAATGTTCTGTCTCTGGTCCACGGTAATGTTCTGTCTCTGGTCCACGGTAATATTCTGTCTCTGGTCCACGATAATGTTCGATCTCTGGTCCACGGTAATGTTCCGTCTCTGGTCCACGATAATGTTCTGTTTCTGTATCACGGTAATGTTCCGTTTCTGGTCCACGATAATTTTTTGTTTCTGTTTCACGGTAATGTTCCGTTTCTGGTCCACGATAATGTTCGGTTTCATGGTAATGTTCTGTCTCTGGTCCACGATAATGTTCTGTGTCTGGTCCACGATATTGTTCTGTTTCACGGTAATGTTCGGTCTCTGGTCCACGATAATGTTCTGTTTCGGTTTCACGGTAATGTTCCGTCTCTGGTCCACGGTAATGTTCCGTCTCTGGTCCACGATAATGTTGTGTTTCTGTTTCACCGTCATGTTCCGTTTCTGGTCCATGACAATGTTCTGTTTCACGGTAATGTTCTGTCTCTGGTCCATGGTAATTTTCTGTTTCTGGTCCACGGTAATGCTCTGTCTCTGGTCCATGGTAATTTTCTGTTTCTGGTCCACGGTAGTGTTCGGTTTCAAGGTAATGTTCGGTCTCTGGTCCACGGTAATGTTCTGTCTCTGGTCCACGGTAATATTCTGTCTCTGGTCCACGATAATGTTCGATCTCTGGTCCACGATAATGTTCGGTTTCACGGTAATGTTCCGTCTCTGGTCCACGATAATGTTCTGTTTCTGTATCACGGTAATGTTCCGTTTCTGGTCCACGATAATTTTTTGTTTCTGTTTCACGGTAATGTTCCGTTTCTGGTCCACGATAAGGTTCGGTTTCATGGTAATGTTCTGTCTCTGGTCCACGGTAATGTTCTGTGTCTGGTCCACGATAATGTTCGGTTTCACGGTAATGTTCCGTCTCTGGTCAATGATAATGTTCCGTCTTTGGTCCACGATAATGTTCTGTTTCATGGTAATGTTCCGTTTCTGGTCCACGATAATGTTCTGTCTCTGGTCCACGGTAATGTTCTTTCTCTGGTCCACGATAATGTTCCGTTTCTGGTCCACGGTAATGTTCTGTTTCTTTTTCACGGTAATGTTCTGTCTCTGGTCCACGGTAATGTTCTGTCTCTGGTCCACGGTAATGTTCGATCTCTGGTCCACGATAATGTTCGGTTTCACGGTAATGTTCCGTCTCTGGTCCACGATAATGTTGTGTTTCTGTTTCACGGTAATGTTCCGTTTCTGGTCCACGATAATGTTGTGTTTCTGTTTCACGGTAATGTTCCGTCTCTGGTCCACGATAATGTTCTGTTTCGGTTTCATGATAATGTTCTGTTTCACGGTAATGTTCTGTCTCTGGTCCAGGGTAATGTTCTGTTTCGGTTTCACGGTAATGTTCCGCTTCTGGTCAACGATAATGTTCTGTTTCGGTTTCACGGTAACGTTCCGTTTCTGGTCCACGATAATGTTCCGTCTCTGGTCCACGATAATGTTGTGTTTCTGTTTCACGGCAATGTTCCGTTTCTGGTCCATGACAATGTTCTGTTTCACGGTAATGTTCTGTCTCTGGTCCATGGTAATTTTCTGTTTCTGGTCCACGGTAATGTTCGGTTTCAAGGTAATGTTCGGTCTCTGGTCCACGGTAATGTTCTGTCTCTGGTCCACGGTAATGTTCTGTCTCTGGTCCACGGTAATATTCTGTCTCTGGTCCACGATAATGTTCGATCTCTGGTCCACGGTAATGTTCCGTCTCTGGTCCACGATAATGTTCTGTTTCTGTATCACGGTAATGTTCCGTTTCTGGTCCACGATAATTTTTTGTTTCTGTTTCACGGTAATGTTCCATTTCTGGTCCACGATAATGTTCGGTTTCATGGTAATGTTCTGTCTCTGGTCCACGATAATGTTCTGTGTCTGGTCCACGATATTGTTCGGTTTCACGGTAATGTTCCGTCTCTGGTCCACGATAATGTTCTGTTTCGGTTTCACGGTAATGTTCCGTCTCTGGTCCACGGTAATGTTCCGTCTCTGGTCCACGATAATGTTGTGTTTCTGTTTCACCGTCATGTTCCGTTTCTGGTCCATGACAATGTTCTGTTTCACGGTAATGTTCTGTCTCTGGTCCATGGTAATTTTCTGTTTCTGGTCCACGGTAATGCTCTGTCTCTGGTCCATGGTAATTTTCTGTTTCTGGTCCACGGTAATGTTCGGTTTCAAGGTAATGTTCGGTCTCTGGTCCACGGTAATGTTCTGTCTCTGGTCCACGGTAATGTTCTGTCTCTGGTCCACGGTAATATTCTGTCTCTGGTCCACGATAATGTTCGATCTCTGGTCCACGATAATGTTCGGTTTCACGGTAATGTTCCGTCTCTGGTCCACGATAATGTTCTGTTTCTGTATCACGGTAATGTTCCGTTTCTGGTCCACGATAATTTTTTGTTTCTGTTTCACGGTAATGTTCCGTTTCTGGTCCACGATAAGGTTCGGTTTCATGGTAATGTTCTGTCTCGGGTCCACGGTAATGTTCTGTGTCTGGTCCACGATAATGTTCGGTTTCACGGTAATGTTCCGTCTCTGGTCCATGATAATGTTCCGTCTTTGGTCCACGATAATGTTCTGTTTCATGGTAATGTTCCGTTTCTGGTCCACGATAATGTTCTGTCTCTGGTCCACGGTAATGTTCTTTCTCTGGTCCACGATAATGTTCCGTTTCTGGTCCACGGTAATGTTCTGTTTCTTTTTCAGGGTAATGTTCTGTCTCTGGTCCACGGTAATGTTCTGTCTCTGGTCCACGGTAATGTTCGATCTCTGGTCCACGATAATGTTCGGTTTCACGGTAATGTTCCGTCTCTGGTCCACGATAATGTTGTGTTTCTGTTTCACGGTAATGTTCCGTTTCTGGTCCACGATAATTTTGTGTTTCTGTTTCACGGTAATGTTCCGTTTCTGGTCCACGATAATGTTCTGTTTCGGTTTCATGGTAATGTTCTGTCTCTGGTCCACGATAATTTTGTGTTTCTGGTCCACGATAATGTTCGGTTTCACGATAATGTTCCGTTTCTGGTCAACGATAATGTTCTGTTTAGGTTTCACGGTAATGTTCTCTCTCTGGTCCATGATAATGTTCTGTCTCTGGTCCACCATAATGTTCTGTCTCTGATCCACGATAATGTTCTGTCTCTGGTCCACGATAATGTTCCGTTTCTGGTCCACGATAATGTTCTGTTTCGGTTTCACGGTAATGTTTTGTCTCTGGTCCACGATAATGTTCCGTTTGTGGTCCACGATAATGTTCTTTTTTGGTTTCAAGGTAATGTTCTGTCTCTGGTCCACGGTAATGTTCTGTTTCTGTTTCACGGTAATGTTCCGTTTCTGGTTCATGATAATGTTCTGTTTCACGGTAATGTTCTGTCTCTGGTCCAGGGTAATGTTCGGTTTCAAGGTAAAGTTCGGTCTCTGGTCCACGGTAATGTTCTGTCT
The DNA here is from genome assembly GCF_036924035.1 of Leuresthes tenuis. Lineage (NCBI taxonomy): Eukaryota > Metazoa > Chordata > Actinopteri > Atheriniformes > Atherinopsidae > Leuresthes > Leuresthes tenuis. Next base: position 24,722,100 of record NW_027325355.1, read on the forward strand.
CTGGTCCACGGTAATGTTCTGTCTCTGGTCCACGGTAATGTTCGATCTCTGGTCCATGATAATGTTCGGTTTAACGGTAATGTTCCGTGTCTGGTCCACGATAATGTTCTGTTTCGGTTTCACGGTAATGTTCCGCTTCTGGTCAACGATAAATTTCTGTTTCGGTTTCACGGTAACGTTCCGTCTCTGGTCCACGGTAATGTTCCGTCTCTGGTCCACGATAATGTTGTGTTTCTGTTTCACGGTAATGTTCCGTTTCTGGTCCATGACAATGTTCTGTTTCACGGTAATGTTCTGTCTCTGGTCCATGGTAATTTTCTGTTTCTGGTCCACGGTAATGTTCGGTTTCAAGGTAATGTTCTGTCTCTGGTCCACGGTAATGTTCTGTCTCTGGTCCACGGTAATATTCTGTCTCTGGTCCACGATAATGTTCGATCTCTGGTCCACGGTAATGTTCCGTCTCTGGTCCACGATAATGTTCTGTTTCTGTATCACGGTAATGTTCCGTTTCTGGTCCACGATAATTTTTTGTTTCTGTTTCACGGTAATGTTCCGTTTCTGGTCCACGATAATGTTCGGTTTCATGGTAATGTTCTGTCTCTGGTCCACGATAATGTTCTGTGTCTGGTCCACGATATTGTTCTGTTTCACGGTAATGTTCGGTCTCTGGTCCACGATAATGTTCTGTTTCGGTTTCACGGTAATGTTCCGTCTCTGGTCCACGGTAATGTTCCGTCTCTGGTCCACGATAATGTTGTGTTTCTGTTTCACCGTCATGTTCCGTTTCTGGTCCATGACAATGTTCTGTTTCACGGTAATGTTCTGTCTCTGGTCCATGGTAATTTTCTGTTTCTGGTCCACGGTAATGCTCTGTCTCTGGTCCATGGTAATTTTCTGTTTCTGGTCCACGGTAGTGTTCGGTTTCAAGGTAATGTTCGGTCTCTGGTCCACGGTAATGTTCTGTCTCTGGTCCACGGTAATGTTCTGTCTCTGGTCCACGGTAATATTCTGTCTCTGGTCCACGATAATGTTCGATCTCTGGTCCACGATAATGTTCGGTTTCACGGTAATGTTCCGTCTCTGGTCCACGATAATGTTCTGTTTCTGTATCACGGTAATGTTCCGTTTCTGGTCCACGATAATTTTTTGTTTCTGTTTCACGGTAATGTTCCGTTTCTGGTCCACGATAAGGTTCGGTTTCATGGTAATGTTCTGTCTCTGGTCCACGGTAATGTTCTGTGTCTGGTCCACGATAATGTTCGGTTTCACGGTAATGTTCCGTCTCTGGTCAATGATAATGTTCCGTCTTTGGTCCACGATAATGTTCTGTTTCATGGTAATGTTCCGTTTCTGGTCCACGATAATGTTCTGTCTCTGGTCCACGGTAATGTTCTTTCTCTGGTCCACGATAATGTTCCGTTTCTGGTCCACGGTAATGTTCTGTTTCTTTTTCACGGTAATGTTCTGTCTCTGGTCCACGGTAATGTTCTGTCTCTGGTCCACGGTAATGTTCGATCTCTGGTCCACGATAATGTTCGGTTTCACGGTAATGTTCCGTCTCTGGTCCACGATAATGTTGTGTTTCTGTTTCACGGTAATGTTCCGTTTCTGGTCCACGATAATGTTGTGTTTCTGTTTCACGGTAATGTTCCGTCTCTGGTCCACGATAATGTTCTGTTTCGGTTTCATGGTAATGTTCTGTCTCTGGTCCACGATAATTTTGTGTTTCTGGTCCACGATAATGTTCGGTTTCACGATAATGTTCCGTTTCTGGTCAACGATAATGTTCTGTTTAGGTTTCACGGTAATGTTCTGTCTCTGGTCCATGATAATGTTCTGTCTCTGGTCCACCATAATGTTCTGTCTCTGATCCACGATATTGTTCTGTCTCTGGTCCACGATAATGTTCCGTTTCTGGTCCACGATAATGTTCTGTTTCGGTTTCACGGTAATGTTCTGTCTCTGGTCCACGATAATGTTCCGTTTGTGGTCCACGATAATGTTCTGTTTTGGTTTCAAGGTAATGTTCTGTCTCTGGTCCACGATAATGTTCCGTTTGTGGTCCACGATAATGTTCTTTTTTGGTTTCAAGGTAATGTTCTGTCTCTGGTCCACGGTAATGTTCTGTTTCTGTTTCACGGTAATGTTCCGTTTCTGGTTCATGATAATGTTCTGTTTCACGGTAATGTTCTGTCTCTGGTCCAGGGTAATGTTCGGTTTCAAGGTAAAGTTCGGTCTCTGGTCCACGGTAATGTTCTGTCTCTGGTCCACGGTAATGTTCTGTCTCTGGTCCACGGTAATGTTCGATCTCTGGTCCATGATAATGTTCGGTTTAACGGTAATGTTCCGTGTCTGGTCCACGATAATGTTCTGTTTCGGTTTCACGGTAATGTTCCGCTTCTGGTCAACGATAAATTTCTGTTTCGGTTTCACGGTAACGTTCCGTCTCTGGTCCACGGTAATGTTCCGTCTCTGGTCCACGATAATGTTGTGTTTCTGTTTCACGGTAATGTTCCGTTTCTGGTCCATGACAATGTTCTGTTTCACGGTAATGTTCTGTCTCTGGTCCATGGTAATTTTCTGTTTCTGGTCCACGGTAATGTTCGGTTTCAAGGTAATGTTCTGTCTCTGGTCCACGGTAATGTTCTGTCTCTGGTCCACGGTAATATTCTGTCTCTGGTCCACGATAATGTTCGATCTCTGGTCCACGGTAATGTTCCGTCTCTGGTCCACGATAATGTTCTGTTTCTGTATCACGGTAATGTTCCGTTTCTGGTCCACGATAATTTTTTGTTTCTGTTTCACGGTAATGTTCCGTTTCTGGTCCACGATAATGTTCGGTTTCATGGTAATGTTCTGTCTCTGGTCCACGATAATGTTCTGTGTCTGGTCCACGATATTGTTCTGTTTCACGGTAATGTTCGGTCTCTGGTCCACGATAATGTTCTGTTTCGGTTTCACGGTAATGTTCCGTCTCTGGTCCACGGTAATGTTCCGTCTCTGGTCCACGATAATGTTGTGTTTCTGTTTCACCGTCATGTTCCGTTTCTGGTCCATGACAATGTTCTGTTTCACGGTAATGTTCTGTCTCTGGTCCATGGTAATTTTCTGTTTCTGGTCCACGGTAATGCTCTGTCTCTGGTCCATGGTAATTTTCTGTTTCTGGTCCACGGTAGTGTTCGGTTTCAAGGTAATGTTCGGTCTCTGGTCCACGGTAATGTTCTGTCTCTGGTCCACGGTAATGTTCTGTCTCTGGTCCACGGTAATATTCTGTCTCTGGTCCACGATAATGTTCGATCTCTGGTCCACGATAATGTTCGGTTTCACGGTAATGTTCCGTCTCTGGTCCACGATAATGTTCTGTTTCTGTATCACGGTAATGTTCCGTTTCTGGTCCACGATAATTTTTTGTTTCTGTTTCACGGTAATGTTCCGTTTCTGGTCCACGATAAGGTTCGGTTTCATGGTAATGTTCTGTCTCTGGTCCACGGTAATGTTCTGTGTCTGGTCCACGATAATGTTCGGTTTCACGGTAATGTTCCGTCTCTGGTCAATGATAATGTTCCGTCTTTGGTCCACGATAATGTTCTGTTTCATGGTAATGTTCCGTTTCTGGTCCACGATAATGTTCTGTCTCTGGTCCACGGTAATGTTCTTTCTCTGGTCCACGATAATGTTCCGTTTCTGGTCCACGGTAATGTTCTGTGTCTTTTTCACGGTAATGTTCTGTCTCTTGTCCACGGTAATGTTCTGTCTCTGGTCCACGGTAATGTTCGATCTCTGGTCCACGATAATGTTCGGTTTCACGGTAATGTTCCGTCTCTGGTCCACGATAATGTTGTGTTTCTGTTTCACGGTAATGTTCCGTTTCTGGTCCACGATAATGTTGTGTTTCTGTTTCACGGTAATGTTCCGTCTCTGGTCCACGATAATGTTCTGTTTCGGTTTCATGGTAATGTTCTGTCTCTGGTCCACGATAATTTTGTGTTTCTGGTCCACGATAATGTTCGGTTTCACGATAATGTTCCGTTTCTGGTCAACGATAATGTTCTGTTTAGGTTTCACGGTAATGTTCTGTCTCTGGTCCATGATAATGTTCTGTCTCTGGTCCACCATAATGTTCTGTCTCTGATCCACGATATTGTTCTGTCTCTGGTCCACGATAATGTTCCGTTTCTGGTCCACGATAATGTTCTGTTTCGGTTTCACGGTAATGTTCTGTCTCTGGTCCACGATAATGTTCCGTTTGTGGTCCACGATAATGTTCTGTTTTGGTTTCAAGGTAATGTTCTGTCTCTGGTCCACGGTAATGTTCTGTTTCTGTTTCACGGTAATGTTCCGTTTCTGGTTCATGATAATTTTCTGTTTCAAGGTAATGTTCTGTCTCTGGTCCAGGGTAATGTTCGGTTTCAAGGTAAAGTTCGGTCTCTGGTCCACGGTAATGTTCTGTCTCTGGTCCACGGTAATGTTCTGTCTCTGGTCCACGGTAATGTTCGGTTTCAAGGTAATGTTCGGTCTCTGTTCCATGGTAATTTTCTGTTTCTGGTCCACGGTAATGTTCGGTTTCAAGGTAATGTTCGGTCTCTGGTCCACGGTAATGTTCTGTCTCTGGTCCACGGTAATATTCTGTCTCTGGTCCACGATAATGTTCGATCTCTGGTCCACGATAATGTTCGGTTTCACGGTAATGTTCCGTCTCTGGTCCACGATAATGTTCTGTTTCTGTATCACGGTAATGTTCCGTTTCTGGTCCACGATAATTTTTTGTTTCTGTTTCACGGTAATGTTCCGTTTCTGGTCCACGATAATGTTCGGTTTCATGGTAATGTTCTGTCTCTGGTCCACGATAATGTTCTGTGTCTGGTCCACGATATTGTTCTGTTTCACGGTAATGTTCGGTCTCTGGTCCACGATAATGTTCTGTTTCGGTTTCACGGTAATGTTCCGTCTCTGGTCCACGGTAATGTTCCGTCTCTGTTCCACGATAATGTTGTGTTTCTTTTTCATCGTCATGTTCCGTTTCTGGTCCATGACAATGTTCTGTTTCACGGTAATGTTCTGTCTCTGGTCCATGGTAATTTTCTGTTTCTGGTCCACGGTAATGCTCTGTCTCTGGTCCATGGTAATTTTCTGTTTCTGGTCCACGGTAATGTTCGGTTTCAAGGTAATGTTCGGTCTCTGGTCCACGGTAATGTTCTGTCTCTGGTCCACGGTAATGTTCTGTCTCTGGTCCACGGTAATATTCTGTCTCTGGTCCACGATAATGTTCGATCTCTGGTCCACGATAATGTTCGGTTTCACGGTAATGTTCCGTCTCTGGTCCACGATAATGTTCTGTTTCTGTATCACGGTAATGTTCCGTTTCTGGTCCACGATAATTTTTTGTTTCTGTTTCACGGTAATGTTTCGTTTCTGGTCCACGATAAGGTTCGGTTTCATGGTAATGTTCTGTCTCTGGTCCACGGTAATGTTCTGTGTCTGGTCCACGATAATGTTCGGTTTCACGGTAATGTTCCGTCTCTGGTCAATGATAATGTTCCGTCTTTGGTCCACGATAATGTTCTGTTTCATGGTAATGTTCCGTTTCTGGTCCACGATAATGTTCTGTCTCTGGTCCACGGTAATGTTCTGTCTCTGGTCCACGGTAATGTTCGATCTCTGGTCCACGATAATGTTCGGTTTCACGGTAATGTTCCGTCTCTGGTCCACGATAATGTTGTGTTTCTTTTTCACGGTAATGTTCCGTTTCTGGTCCACGATAATTTTGTGTTTCTGTTTCACGGTAATGTTCCGTTTCTGGTCCACGATAATGTTCTGTTTCGGTTTCATGGTAATGTTCTGTCTCTGGTTCACGATAATTTTGTGTTTCTGGTCCACGATAATGTTCGGTTTCACGATAATGTTCCGTTTCTGGTCAACGATAATGTTCTGTTTAGGTTTCACGGTAATGTTCTGTCTCTGGTCCATGATAATGTTCTGTCTCTGGTCCACCATAATGTTCTGTCTCTGATCCACGATAATGTTCTGTCTCTGGTCCACGATAATGTTCCGTTTCTGGTCCACGATAATGTTCTTTTTCGGTTTCACGGTAATGTTCTGTCTCTGGTCCACGATAATGTTCCGTTTGTGGTCCACGATAATGTTCTGTTTTGGTTTCAAGGTAATGTTCTGTCTCTGGTCCACGGTAATGTTCTGTTTCTGTTTCACGGTAATGTTCCGTTTCTGGTTCATGATAATGTTCTGTTTCACGGTAATGTTCTGTCTCTGGTCCAGGGTAATGTTCGGTTTCAAGGTAAAGTTCGGTCTCTGGTCCACGGTAATGTTCTGTCTCTGGTCCACGGTAATGTTCTGTCTCTGGTCCACGGTAATGTTCGATCTCTGGTCCACGATAATGTTCGGTTTAACGGTAATGTTCCGTGTCTGGTCCACGATAATGTTCTGTTTCGGTTTCACGGTAATGGTCCGCTTCTGGTCAACGATAATGTTCTGTTTCGGTTTCACGGTAACGTTCCGTCTCTGGTCCACGGTAATGTTCCGTCTCTGGTCCACGATAATGTTGTGTTTCTGTTTCACGGCAATGTTCCGTTTCTGGTCCATGACAATGTTCTGTTTCACGGTAATGTTCTGTCTCTGGTCCATGGTAATTTTCTGTTTCTGGTCCACGGTAATGTTCGGTTTCAAGGTAATGTTCGGTCTCTGGTCCACGGTAATGTTCTGTCTCTGGTCCACGGTAATGTTCTGTCTCTGGTCCACGGTAATATTCTGTCTCTGGTCCACGATAATGTTCGATCTCTGGTCCACGGTAATGTTCCGTCTCTGGTCCACGATAATGTTCTGTTTCTGTATCACGGTAATGTTCCGTTTCTGGTCCACGATAATTTTTTGTTTCTGTTTCACGGTAATGTTCCATTTCTGGTCCACGATAATGTTCGGTTTCATGGTAATGTTCTGTCTCTGGTCCACGATAATGTTCTGTGTCTGGTCCACGATATTGTTCGGTTTCACGGTAATGTTCCGTCTCTGGTCCACGATAATGTTCTGTTTCGGTTTCACGGTAATGTTCCGTCTCTGGTCCACGGTAATGTTCCGTCTCTGGTCCACGATAATGTTGTGTTTCTGTTTCACCGTCATGTTCCGTTTCTGGTCCATGACAATGTTCTGTTTCACGGTAATGTTCTGTCTCTGGTCCATGGTAATTTTCTGTTTCTGGTCCACGGTAATGCTCTGTCTCTGGTCCATGGTAATTTTCTGTTTCTGGTCCACGGTAATGTTCGGTTTCAAGGTAATGTTCGGTCTCTGGTCCACGGTAATGTTCTGTCTCTGGTCCACGGTAATGTTCTGTCTCTGGTCCACGGTAATATTCTGTCTCTGGTCCACGATAATGTTCGATCTCTGGTCCACGATAATGTTCGGTTTCACGGTAATGTTCCGTCTCTGGTCCACGATAATGTTCTGTTTCTGTATCACGGTAATGTTCCGTTTCTGGTCCACGATAATTTTTTGTTTCTGTTTCACGGTAATGTTCCGTTTCTGGTCCACGATAAGGTTCGGTTTCATGGTAATGTTCTGTCTCTGGTCCACGGTAATGTTCTGTGTCTGGTCCACGATAATGTTCGGTTTCACGGTAATGTTCCGTCTCTGGTCCATGATAATGTTCAGTCTTTGGTCCACGATAATGTTCTGTTTCATGGTAATGTTCCGTTTCTGGTCCACGATAATGTTCTGTCTCTGGTCCACGGTAATGTTCTTTCTCTGGTCCACGATAATGTTCCGTTTCTGGTCCACGGTAATGTTCTGTTTCTTTTTCACGGTAATGTTCTGTCTCTGGTCCACGGTAATGTTCTGTCTCTGGTCCACGGTAATGTTCGATCTCTGGTCCACGATAATGTTCGGTTTCACGGTAATGTTCCGTCTCTGGTCCACGATAATCTTGTGTTTCTGTTTCACGGTAATGTTCCGTTTCTGGTCCACGATAATTTTGTGTTTCTGTTTCACGGTAATGTTCCGTTTCTGGTCCACGATAATGTTCTGTTTCGGTTTCATGGTAATGTTCTGTCTCTGGTCCACGATAATTTTGTGTTTCTGGTCCACGATAATGTTCGGTTTCACGATAATGTTCCGTTTCTGGTCAACGATAATGTTCTGTTTAGGTTTCACGGTAATGTTCTGTCTCTGGTCCAAGATAATGTTCTGTCTCTGGTCCACCATAATGTTCCGTTTGTGGTCCACGATAATGTTCTGTTTTGGTTTCAAGGTAATGTTCTGTCTCTGGTCCACGGTAATGTTGTGTTTCTGTTTCACGGTAATGTTCCGTTTCTGGTCCACGATAATCTTCTGTTTCGGTTTCACGGTAATGTTCCGTTTCTGGTACACGATAATGTTCTGTTTCTGTTTCACGGTAATGTTCCGTTTCTGGTTCATGATAATGTTCTGTTTCACGGTAATGTTCTGTCTCTGGTCCAGGGTAATGTTCGGTTTCAAGGTAAAGTTCGGTCTCTGGTCCACGGTAATGTTCTGTCTCTGGTCCACGGTAATGTTCTGTCTCTGGTCCACGGTAATGTTCGATCTCTGGTCCACGATAATGTTCGGTTTAACGGTAATGTTCCGTGTCTGGTCCACGATAATGTTCTGTTTCGGTTTCACGGTAATGTTCCGCTTCTGGTCCACGATAATGTTCTGTTTCGGTTTCACGGTAACGTTCCGTCTCTGGTCCACGGTAATGTTCCGTCTCTGGTCCACGATAATGTTGTGTTTCTGTTTCACGGTAATGTTCCGTTTCTGGTCCATGACAATGTTCTGTTTCACGGTAATTTTCTGTCTCTGGTCCATGGTAATTTTCTGTTTCTGGTCCACGGTAATGTTCGGTTTCAAGGTAATGTTTGGTCTCTGGTCCACGGTAATGTTCTGTCTCTGGTCCACGGTAATGTTCTGTCTCTGGTCCACGGTAATATTCTGTCTCTGGTCCACGATAATGTTCGATCTCTGGTCCACGGTAATGTTCCGTCTCTGGTCCACGATAATGTTCTGTTTCTGTATCACGGTAATGTTCCGTTTCTGGTCCACGATAATTTTTTGTTTCTGTTTCAAGGTAATGTTCCGTTTCTGGTCCACGATAATGTTTGGTTTCATGGTAATGTTCTGTCTCTGGTCCACGATAATGTTCTGTGTCTGGTCCACGATATTGTTAGGTTTCACGGTAATGTTCCGTCTCTGGTCCACGATAATGTTGCGTCTTTGGTACACGATAATGATCTATTTCATGGTAATGTTCCGTTTCTGGTCAACGATAATTTTGTGTTTCTGTTTCACGGTAATGTTCCGTTTCTGGTCCACGATAATGTTCTGTTTCGGTTTCACGGTAATGTTCTGTTTCCGTTTCACGGTAATGTTCTGTCTCTGGTCCACGGTAACATTGTGTTTCTGTTTCACGGTAATGTTCCGTCTCTGGTACACGATAATGTTCGGTTTCACGATAATGTTCCGTTTCTGGTTCACGATAATGTTCCGTCTCTGGTACACGATAATGTTGTTTTTCTGTTTTACGGTAATGTTCCGTTTCTGGTCCATGATAATGTTCTGTTTCATGGTAATGTTCTGTCTCTGGTCCACGGTAATATTCTGTCTCTGGTCCACGATAATGTTCGATCTCTGGTCCACGATAATGTTCGGTTTCACGGTAATGTTCTGTCTCTGGTCCACGATAATGTTCTGTTTCTGTATCACGGTAATGTTCCGTTTCTGGTCCACGATAATTTTTTGTTTCTGTTTCATGGTAATGTTCCGTTTCTGGTCCACGATAATGTTCGGTTTCATGGTAATGTTCTGTCTCTGGTCCACGGTAATGTTCTGTGTCTGGTCCACGATAATGTTCGGTTTCACGGTAATGTTCCGTCTCTGGTCCACGATAATGTTCCGTCTTTGGTCCACGATAATGTTGTGTTTCATGGTAATGTTCCGTTTCTGGTCCACGATAATTTTGTGTTTCTGTTTCACGGTAATGTTCCGTTTCTGGTCCACGATAATGTTCTGTTTTTGTTTCACGGTAATGTTCTGTTTCCGTTTCACGGTAATGTTCTGTCTCTGGTCCACTGTAATGTTGTGTTTCTGTTTGACGGTAATGTTCCGTCTCTGGTCCACGATAATGTTCTGTTTCACGATAATGTTCCGTTTCTGGTCCAAGATAATGTTCCGTCTCTGGTCCACGATAATGTTGTTTTTCTGTTTCACGGTAATGTTCCGTGTCTGGTCCATGATAATGTTCTGTTTCATGGTAATGTTCTGTCTCTGGTCCATGGTAATATTCTGTCTCTGGTCCACGGTAATGTTCAGTTTCAAGGTAAAGTTCGGTCTCTGGTCCACAGTAATGCTCTGTCTCTGGTCCACGGTAAAGTTCTGTCTCTGGTCCACGGAAATGTTCTGTCTCTGGTCCACGGTAATGTTCTGTCTCTGGTCCACGGTAATGTTCTATCTCTGGTCCACGATAATTTTGTGTTTCTGTTTCACGGTAATTTTCCGTTTCTGCTCCACGATAATGTTCTGTTTCGGTTTCACGGTAATGTTCTGTCTATGGTCCACGGTAATGTTCTGTGTCTGGTCCACGATAATGTTCGGTTTCACGGTAATGTTCCGTTCCTGGTCCACGATAATGTTCTGTTTCGGTTTCACGGTAATGTTCTGTTTCTTTTTCACGGTAATGTTCCGTTTCTGGTCCACGATAATGTTCTGTCTCTGGTCCGCGGTAATGTTCGATCTCTGGTCCACGATAATTTTGTGTTTCTGTTTCACGGTAATGTTCCGTTTCTGGTCCACGATAATGTTCTGTTTCGGTTTCATGGTAATGTTCTGTCTCTGGTCCACGATATTTTTGTGTTTCTGGTCCACGATAATGTTCGGTTTCACGATAATGTTCCGTTTCTGGTCAACGATAATGTTTTGTTTAGGTTTCACGGTAATGTTCTGTCTCTGGTCCATGATAATGTTCCGTTTCTGGTCCACGATAATGTTCTGTCTCTGATCCACGATAATGTTCTGTCTCTGGTCCACGATAATGTTCCGTTTCTGGTCCACGATAATGTTCTGTTTCGGTTTCACGGTAATGTTCTGTCTCTGGTCCACGATAATGTTCCGTTTCTGGTCCACGATAATGTTCTGTTTTGGTTTCAAGGTAATGTTCTGTCTCTGGTCCACGGTAATGTTGTGTTTCTGTTTCACGGTAATGTTCCGTTACTGGTCCACGATAATCTTCTGTTTCGGTTTCACGGTAATGTTCCGTTTCTGGTCCACGATAATGTTCTGTTTCTGTTTCACGGTAATGTTCCGTTTCTGGTCCATGATAATGTTCTGTTTCACGGTAATGTTCTGTCTCTGGTCCATGGTAATGTTCGGTCTCTGGTCCACGGTAATGTTCTGTCTCTGGTCCACGGTAATGTTCTGTCTCTGGTCCACGGTAATGTTAGATCTCTGGTCCACGATAATGTTCGGTTTCACGGTAATGTTCCGTGTCTGGTCCACGATAATGTTCTTTTTCGGTTTCACGGTAATGTTCCCTCTCTGGTCCACGGTAATGTTCCGTCTCTGGTCCACGATAATGTTGTGTTTCTGTTTCACGGTAATGTTCCGTTTCTGGTCCACGATAATGTTCGGTTTCATGGTAATGTTCTGTCTCTGGTCCACGGTAATGTTCTGTGTCTGGTCCACGATAATGTTCGGTTTCAAGGTAATGTTCCGTCTCTGGTCCACGATAATGTTCCGTCTTTGGTCCACGATAATGTTCTGTTTCATGGTAATGTTCCGTTTCTGGTCCACGATAATTTTGTGTTTCTGTTTCACGGTAATGTTCCGTTTCTGGTCCACGCTAATGTTGTGTTTCTGTTTCACGGTAATGTTCCGTCTCTGGTCCACAATAATGTTCGGTTTCACGATAATGTTCCGTTTCTGGTCCACGGTAATGTTCCGTCTCTGGTCTATGATAATGTTCCGTCTTTGGTCCACGATAATGTTCTGTCTCTGGTCCATGATAATGTTCCGTTTCTGGTCCACGGTAATGTTCTGTTTCCGTTTCACGGTAATGTTCTGTCTCTGGTCCACGGTAATGTTGTGTTTCTGTTTCACGGTAATGTTCTGTCTCTGGTTCACGGTAATGTTCTGTCTCTGGTCCACGCTAATGTTCTGTTTCTGTTTCACGGTAATGTTCCGTTTCTGGTCCACGATAATGTTGTTTTTCTGTTTCACGGTAATGTTCTGTCTCTGGTCCACGCTAATGTTCTGTTTCTGTTTCACGGTAATGTTCCGTTTCTGGTCCACGATAATGTTGTTTTTCTGTTTCACGGTAATGTTCCGTTTCTGGTCCACGATAATGTTCTGTTTCGGTTTCATGGTAATGTTTGGTCTCTGGTCCACGGTAATGTTCAGTTTCACGGTAATGTTCGGTCTCTGGTCCACGATAATGCTCGGTTTCACGATAATGTTCGGTTTCACGGTAATGTTCTGGTCCACGGTAATGTTCTGGTCCACGGTAATGTTCCGTCTCTGGTCCACAGTAATGTTCCGTATCTGGTCCATGGAAATGTTCGGTTTCACGGTAATGTTCCATTTCTGGTCCACGGTAATGTTCTGTCTCTGGTCGACGATAATGTTCGATTTCTGGTCGACGATAATGTTCGGTTTCACGGTAATGTTCCGTCTCTGGTCCACCATAATGTTCTGTTTCACGGTAATGTTCGGTCTCTGGTCCACGATAATGTTCTGTTTCGGTTTCACGGTAATGTTCCGTCTCTGGTCCACGGTAATGTTCCGTCTCTGGTCCACGATAATGTTGTGTTTCTGTTTCACGGTAATGTTCCGTTTCTGGTCCATGACAATGTTCTGTTTCACGGTAATGTTCTGTCTCTGGTCCATGGTAATTTTCTGTTTCTGGTCCACGGTAATGTTCGGTTTCAAGGTAATGTTCCGTCTCTGGTCCACGATAATGTTCCGTCTTTGGTCCACGATAATGTTCTGTTTCATGGTAATGTTCCGTTTCTGGTCCACGATAATTTTGTGTTTCTGTTTCACGGTAATGTTCCGTTTCTGGTCCACGCTAATGTTGTGTTTCTGTTTCACGGTAATGTTCCGTCTCTGGTCCACAATAATGTTCGGTTTCACGATAATGTTCCGTTTCTGGTCCACGGTAATGTTCCGTCTCTGGTCTATGATAATGTTCCGTCTTTGGTCCACGATAATGTTCTGTCTCTGGTCCATGATAATGTTCCGTTTCTGGTCCACGGTAATGTTCTGTTTCCGTTTCACGGTAATGTTCTGTCTCTGGTCCACGGTAATGTTGTGTTTCTGTTTCACGGTAATGTTCTGTCTCTGGTTCACGGTAATGTTCTGTCTCTGGTCCACGCTAATGTTCTGTTTCTGTTTCACGGTAATGTTCCGTTTCTGGTCCACGATAATGTTGTTTTTCTGTTTCACGGTAATGTTCTGTCTCTGGTCCACGCTAATGTTCTGTTTCTGTTTCACGGTAATGTTCCGTTTCTGGTCCACGATAATGTTGTTTTTCTGTTTCACGGTAATGTTCCGTTTCTGGTCCACGATAATGTTCTGTTTCGGTTTCATGGTAATGTTTGGTCTCTGGTCCACGGTAATGTTCAGTTTCACGGTAATGTTCGGTCTCTGGTCCACGATAATGCTCGGTTTCACGATAATGTTCGGTTTCACGGTAATGTTCTTGTCCACGGTAATGTTCTGGTCCACGGTAATGTTCCGTCTCTGGTCCACAGTAATGTTCCGTATCTGGTCCAAGGAAATGTTCGGTTTCACGGTAATGTTCCATTTCTGGTCCACGGTAATGTTCTGTCTCTGGTCGACGATAATGTTCGATTTCTGGTCGACGATAATGTTCGGTTTCACGGTAATGTTCCGTCTCTGGTCCACCATAATGTTCTGTTTCACGGTAATGTTCGGTCTCTGGTCCACGATAATGTTCTGTTTCGGTTTCACGGTAATGTTCCGTCTCTGGTCCACGGTAATGTTCCGTCTCTGGTCCACGATAATGTTGTGTTTCTGTTTCACGGTAATGTTCCGTTTCTGGTCCATGACAATGTTCTGTTTCACGGTAATGTTCTGTCTCTGGTCCATGGTAATTTTCTGTTTCTGGTCCACGGTAATGTTCGGTTTCAAGGTAATGTTCGGTCTCTGGTCCACGGTAATGTTCTGTCTCTGGTCCACGATAATGTTCGATCTCTGGTCCACGATAATGTTCGGTTTCACGGTAATGTTCCGTCTCTGGTCCACGATAATGTTCTGTTTCTGTATCACGGTAATGTTCCGTTTCTGGTCCACGATAATTTTTTGTTTCTGTTTCACGGTAATGTTCCGTTTCTGGTCCACGATAATGTTCTTTCTCTGGTCCACGATAATGTTCCGTTTCTGGTCCACGGTAATGTTCTGTTTCTTTTTCACGGTAATGTTCCGTTTCTGGTCCACGATAATGTTCTGTCTCTGGTCCACGGTAATGTTCTTTCTCTGGTCCACGATAATGTTCCGTTTCTGGTCCACGGTAATGTTCTGTTTCTTTTTCACGGTAATGTTCCGTTTCTGGTCCACGATAATGTTCTGTCTCTGGTCCACGGTAATGTTCGATCTCTGGTCCACGATAATTTTGTGTTTCTGTTTCACGGTAATGTTCCGTTTCTGGTCCACGATAATGTTCTGTCTCTGGTCCACGGTAATGTTCTTTCTCTGGTCCACGATAATGTTCCGTTTCTGGTCCACGGTAATGTTCTGTTTCTTTTTCACGGTAATGTTCCGTTTCTGGTCCACGATAATGTTCTGTCTCTGGTCCACGGTAATGTTCTGTCTCTGGTCCACGATATTTTTGTGTTTCTGGTCCACGATAATGTTCGGTTTCACGATAATGTTCCGTTTCTGGTCAACGATAATGTTTTGTTTAGGTTTCACGGTAATGTTCTGTCTCTGGTCCATGATAATGTTCCGTTTCTGGTCCACGATAATGTTCTGTCTCTGATCCACGATAATGTTCTGTCTCTGATCCACGATAATGTTCTGTCTCTGGTCCACGATAATGTTCCGTTTCTGGTCCACGATAATGTTCTGTTTCGGTTTCACGGTAATGTTCTGTCTCTGGTCCACGATAATGTTCCGTTTCTGGTTCACGATAATGTTCTGTTTTGGTTTCAAGGTAATGTTCTGTCTCTGGTCCACGGTAATGTTGTGTTTCTGTTTCACGGTAATGTTCCGTTACTGGTCCACGATAATCTTCTGTTTCGGTTTCACGGTAATGTTCCGTTTCTGGTCCACGATAATGTTCTGTTTCTGTTTCACGGTAATGTTCCGTTTCTGGTCCATGATAATGTTCTGTTTCACGGTAATGTTCTGTCTCTGGTCCATGGTAATGTTCGGTCTCTGGTCCACGGTAATGTTCTGTCTCTGGTTCACGGTAATGTTCTGTCTCTGGTCCACGGTAATGTTCGATCTCTGGTCCACGATAATGTTCGGTTTCACGGTAATATTCCGTGTCTGGTCCACGATAATGTTCTTTTTCGGTTTCACGGTAATGTTCCGTTTCTGGTCCACGATAATGTTCTGTTTCGGTTTCACGGTAATGTTCCCTCTCTGGTCCACGGTAATGTTCCGTCTCTGGTCCACGATAATGTTGTGTTTCTGTTTCACGGTAATGTTCCGTTTCTGGTCCACGATAATGTTCGGTTTCATGGTAATGTTCTGTCTCTGGTCCACGGTAATGTTCTGTGTCTGGTCCACGATAATGTTCGGTTTCAAGGTAATGTTCCGTCTCTGGTCCACGATAATGTTCCGTCTTTGGTCCACGATAATGTTCTGTTTCATGGTAATGTTCCGTTTCTGGTCCACGATAAGGTTCGGTTTCATGGTAATGTTCTGTCTCTGGTCAACGGTAATGTTCTGTCTCTGGTCCACGGTAATGTTGTGTTTCTGTTTCACGGTAATGTTCTGTCTCTGGTTCACGGTAATGTTCTGTCTCTGGTCCACGCTAATGTTCTGTTTCTGTTTCACGGTAATGTTCCGTCTTTGGTCCACGATAATGTTCTGTCTCTGGTCCATGATAATGTTCCGTTTCTGGTCCACGGTAATGTTCTGTTTCCGTTTCACGGTAATGTTCTGTCTCTGGTCCACGCTAATGTTCTGTTTCTGTTTCACGGTAATGTTCCGTTTCTGGTCCACGATAATGTTCTGTCTCTGGTCCACGGTAATGTTCCGTTTCTGGTCCACGATAAGGTTCGGTTTCATGGTAATGTTCTGTCTCTGGTCAACGGTAATGTTCTGTGTCTGGTCCACGATAATGTTCGGTTTCACGGTAATGTTCCGTCTCTGGTCCACGATAATGTTCCGTCTTTGGTCCACGATAATGTTCTGTTTCATGGTAATGTTCCGTTTCTGGTCCACGATAATGATCTGTCTCTGGTCCACGGTAATGTTCTTTCTCTGGTCCACGATAATGTTCCGTTTCTGGTCCACGGTAATGTTCTGTTTCTTTTTCACGGTAATGTTCTGTCTCTGGTCCACGGTAATGTTCTGTCTCTGGTCCACGGTAATGTTCGATCTCTGGTCCACGATAATGTTCGGTTTCACGATAATGTTCCGTTTCTGGTCCACGGTAATGTTCCGTCTTTGGTCCACGATAATGTTCTGTTTCATGGTAATGTTCCGTTTCTGGTCCACGGTAATGTTCCGTCTCTGGTCCACGATAATGTTGTGTTTCTGTTTCACGGTAATGTTCCGTTTCTGGTCCACGATAATGTTCTGTTTCACGGTAATGTTCCCTCTCTGGTCCACGGTAATGTTCCGTCTCTGGTCCACGATAATGTTGTGTTTCTGTTTCACGGTAATGTTCCGTTTCTGGTCCACGATAATGTTCGGTTTCATGGTAATGTTCTGTCTCTGGTCCACGGTAATGTTCTGTGTCTGGTCCACGATAATGTTCGGTTTCAAGGTAATGTTCCGTCTCTGGTCCACGATAATGTTCCGTCTTTGGTCCACGATAATGTTCTGTTTCATGGTAATGTTCCGTTTCTGGTCCACGATAATTTTGTGTTTCTGTTTCACGGTAATGTTCCGTTTCTGGTCCACGCTAATGTTGTGTTTCTGTTTCACGGTAATGTTCCGTCTCTGGTCCACAATAATGTTCGGTTTCACGATAATGTTCCGTTTCTGGTCCACGGTAATGTTCCGTCTCTGGTCTATGATAATGTTCCGTCTTTGGTCCACGATAATGTTCTGTCTCTGGTCCATGATAATGTTCCGTTTCTGGTCCACGGTAATGTTCTGTTTCCGTTTCACGGTAATGTTCTGTCTCTGGTCCACGGTAATGTTGTGTTTCTGTTTCACGGTAATGTTCAGTCTCTGGTTCACGGTAATGTTCTGTCTCTGGTCCACGCTAATTTTCTGTTTCTGTTTCACGGTAATGTTCCGTTTCTGGTCCACGATAATGTTGTTTTTCTGTTTCACGGTAATGTTCTGTCTCTGGTCCACGCTAATGTTCTGTTTCTGTTTCACGGTAATGTTCCGTTTCTGGTCCACGATAATGTTGTTTTTCTGTTTCACGGTAATGTTCCGTTTCTGGTCCACGATAATGTTCTGTTTCGGTTTCATGGTAATGTTTGGTCTCTGGTCCACAGTAATGTTCAGTTTCACGGTAATGTTCGGTCTCTGGTCCACGATAATGCTCGGTTTCACGATAATGTTCGGTTTCACGGTAATGTTCTGGTCCACGGTAATGTTCTGGTCCACGGTAATGTTCCGTCTCTGGTCCACAGTAATGTTCCGTATCTGGTCCATGGAAATGTTCGGTTTCACGGTAATGTTCCATTTCTGGTCCACGGTAATGTTCTGTCTCTGGTCGACGATAATGTTCGATTTCTGGTCGACGATAATGTTCGGTTTCACGGTAATGTTCCGTCTCTGGTCCACCATAATGTTCTGTTTCACGATAATGTTCGGTCTCTGGTCCACGATAATGTTCTGTTTCGGTTTCACGGTAATGTTCCGTCTCTGGTCCACGGTAATGTTCCGTCTCTGGTCCACGATAATGTTGTGTTTCTGTTTCACGGTAATGTTCCGTTTCTGGTCCTTGACAATATTCTGTTTCACGGTAATGTTTTGTTTCTGGTCCACGATAATGTTCTGTTTTGGTTTCAAGGTAATGTTCTGTCTCTGGTACACGGTAATGTTCCGTTTCAGTTTCACGATAATTTTCTGTTTCCGTTTCACGGTAATGTTCTGTCTCTGGTCCACGGTAATGTTGTGTTTCTGTTTCACGGTAATGTTCCGTCTCTGGTCCACGATAATGCTCGGTTTCACGATAATTTTCCGTTTCTGGTCCACGATAATGTTCTGTTTAGGTTTCACGGTAACGTTCCGTCTCTGGTCCATGATAATGTTCTGTTTCTGTTTCACGGTAATTTTCCGTTTCTGGTCCACGATAATGTTCTGTTTAGGTTTCACGGTAATGTTCTGTCTCTGGTCCATGGTAATATTCTGTCTCTGGTCCACGGTAATGTTCGGTTTCAAGGTAAAGTTGGGTCTCTGGTCCATGGAAATGTTCTGTCTCTGGTCCACGGTAATGTTCTGTATCTGGTCCACGGTAATGTTCGATCTCTGGTCCATGATAATGTTCGGTTTCACGGTAATGTTCCGTTTCTGGTCCACGATAATGTTCTGTCTCGGTTTCCCGGTAATGTTCTGTCTCTGGTCCACGGTAATGTTCTGTATCTGGTCCATGGTAATGTTCGATCTCTGGTCCATGATAATGTTCGGTTTCACGGTAATGTTCTGTCTCTGGTCCACGATAATGTTCCGTCTCTGGTCCACGATAATGTTCTGTCTCTGATCCACGATAATATTCTGTCTCTGGTCCACGATAATGTTCCGTTTCTGGTCCACGATAATGTTCTGTCTCTGATCCACGATAATGTTCCGTCTCTGGTCCACGATATTGTTGTGTTTCTGTTTCACGGTAATGTTCCGTTTCTGGTCCACCATAATGTTCTGTTTCACGGTAATGTTCGGTCTCTGGTCCATGATAATGTTCTGTTTCGGTTTCACGGTAATGTTCCGTCTCTGGTCCACGGTAATGTTCCGTCTCTGGTCCACGATAATGTTGTGTTTCTGTTTCACGGTAATGTTCCGTTTCTGGTCCATGACAATGTTCTGTTTCACGGTAATGTTCTGTCTCTGGTCCATGGTAATTTTCTGTTTCTGGTCCACGGTAATGTTCGGTTTCAAGGTAATGTTCGGTCTCTGGTCCACGGTAATGTTCTGTCTCTGGTCCACGGTAATGTTCTGTCTCTGGTCCACGGTAATATTCTGTCTCTGGTCCACGATAATGTTCGATCTCTGGTCCACGATAATGTTCGGTTTCACGGTAATGTTCCGTCTCTGGTCCACGATAATGTTCTGTTTCTGTATCACGGTAATGTTCCGTTTCTGGTCCACGATAATTTTTTGTTTCTGTTTCACGGTAATGTTCCGTTTCTGGTCCACGATAATGTTCTTTCTCTGGTCCACGATAATGTTCCGTTTCTGGTCCACGGTAATGTTCTGTTTCTTTTTCACGGTAATGTTCCGTTTCTGGTCCACGATAATGTTCTGTCTCTGGTCCACGGTAATGTTCTTTCTCTGGTCCACGATAATGTTCCGTTTCTGGTCCACGGTAATGTTCTGTTTCTTTTTCACGGTAATGTTCCGTTTCTGGTCCACGATAATGTTCTGTCTCTGGTCCACGGTAATGTTCGATCTCTGGTCCACGATAATTTTGTGTTTCTGTTTCACGGTAATGTTCCGTTTCTGGTCCACGATAATGTTCTGTTTCGGTTTCATGGTAATGTTCTGTCTCTGGTCCACGATATTTTTGTGTTTCTGGTCCACGATAATGTTCGGTTTCACGATAATGTTCCGTTTCTGGTCAACGATAATGTTTTGTTTAGGTTTCACGGTAATGTTCTGTCTCTGGTCCATGATAATGTTCCGTTTCTGGTCCACGATAATGTTCTGTCTCTGATCCACGATAATGTTCTGTCTCTGATCCACGATAATGTTCTGTCTCTGGTCCACGATAATGTTCCGTTTCTGGTCCACGATAATGTTCTGTTTCGGTTTCACGGTAATGTTCTGTCTCTGGTCCACGATAATGTTCCGTTTCTGGTTCACGATAATGTTCTGTTTTGGTTTCAAGGTAATGTTCTGTCTCTGGTCCACGGTAATGTTGTGTTTCTGTTTCACGGTAATGTTCCGTTACTGGTCCACGATAATCTTCTGTTTCGGTTTCACGGTAATGTTCCGTTTCTGGTCCACGATAATGTTCTGTTTCTGTTTCACGGTAATGTTCCGTTTCTGGTCCATGATAATGTTCTGTTTCACGGTAATGTTCTGTCTCTGGTCCATGGTAATGTTCGGTCTCTGGTCCACGGTAATGTTCTGTCTCTGGTCCACGGTAATGTTCTGTCTCTGGTCCACGGTAATGTTCGATCTCTGGTCCACGATAATGTTCGGTTTCACGGTAATGTTCCGTGTCTGGTCCACGATAATGTTCTTTTTCGGTTTCACGGTAATGTTCCGTTTCTGGTCCACGATAATGTTCTGTTTCGGTTTCACGGTAATGTTCCCTCTCTGGTCCACGGTAATGTTCCGTCTCTGGTCCACGATAATGTTGTGTTTCTGTTTCACGGTAATGTTCCGTTTCTGGTCCACGATAATGTTCGGTTTCATGGTAATGTTCTGTCTCTGGTCCACGGTAATGTTCTGTGTCTGGTCCACGATAATGTTCGGTTTCAAGGTAATGTTCCGTCTCTGGTCCACGATAATGTTCCGTCTTTGGTCCACGATAATGTTCTGTTTCATGGTAATGTTCCGTTTCTGGTCCACGATAATTTTGTGTTTCTGTTTCACGGTAATGTTCCGTTTCTGATCCAGGCTAATGTTGTGTTTCTGTTTCACGGTAATGTTCCGTCTCTGGTCCACAATAATGTTCGGTTTCACGATAATGTTCCGTTTCTGGTCCACGGTAATGTTCCGTCTCTGGTCTATGATAATGTTCCGTCTTTGGTCCACGATAATGTTCTGTCTCTGGTCCATGATAATGTTCCGTTTCTGGTCCACGGTAATGTTCTGTTTCCGTTTCACGGTAATGTTCTGTCTCTGGTCCACGGTAATGTTGTGTTTCTGTTTCACGGTAATGTTCTGTCTCTGGTTCACGGTAATGTTCTGTCTCTGGTCCACGCTAATGTTCTGTTTCTGTTTCATTGTAATGTTCCGTCTTTGGTCCACGATAATGTTCTGTCTCTGGTCCATGATAATGTTCCGTTTCTGGTCCACGGTAATGTTCTGTTTCCGTTTCACGGTAATGTTCTGTCTCTGGTCCACGCTAATGTTCTGTTTCTGTTTCACGGTAATGTTCCGTTTCTGGTCCACGATAATGTTCTGTCTCTGGTCCACGGTAATGTTCCGTTTCTGGTCCACGATAAGGTTCGGTTTCATGGTAATGTTCTGTCTCTGGTCAACGGTAATGTTCTGTGTCTGGTCCACGATAATGTTCGGTTTCACGGTAATGTTCCGTCTCTGGTCCACGATAATGTTCCGTCTTTGGTCCACGATAATGTTCTGTTTCATGGTAATGTTCCGTTTCTGGTCCACGATAATGATCTGTCTCTGGTCCACGGTAATGTTCTTTCTCTGGTCCACGATAATGTTCCGTTTCTGGTCCACGGTAATGTTCTGTTTCTTTTTCACGGTAATGTTCTGTCTCTGGTCCACGGTAATGTTCTGTCTCTGGTCCACGGTAATGTTCGATCTCTGGTCCACGATAATGTTCGGTTTCACGATAATGTTCCGTTTCTGGTCCACGGTAATGTTCCGTCTTTGGTCCACGATAATGTTCTGTTTCATGGTAATGTTCCGTTTCTGGTCCACGGTAATGTTCCGTCTCTGGTCCACGATAATGTTGTGTTTCTGTTTCACGGTAATGTTCCGTTTCTGGTCCACGATAATGTTCTGTTTCACGGTAATGTTCCCTCTCTGGTCCACGGTAATGTTCCGTCTCTGGTCCACGATAATGTTGTGTTTCTGTTTCACGGTAATGTTCCGTTTCTGGTCCACGATAATGTTCGGTTTCATGGTAATGTTCTGTCTCTGGTCCACGGTAATGTTCTGTGTCTGGTCCACGATAATGTTCGGTTTCAAGGTAATGTTCCGTCTCTGGTCCACGATAATGTTCCGTCTTTGGTCCACGATAATGTTCTGTTTCATGGTAATGTTCCGTTTCTGGTCCACGATAATTTTGTGTTTCTGTTTCACGTTAATGTTCCGTTTCTGGTCCACGCTAATGTTGTGTTTCTGTTTCACGGTAATGTTCCGTCTCTGGTCCACAATAATGTTCGGTTTCACGATAATGTTCCGTTTCTGGTCCACGGTAATGTTCCGTCTCTGGTCTATGATAATGTTCCGTCTTTGGTCCACGATAATGTTCTGTCTCTGGTCCATGATAATGTTCCGTTTCTGGTCCACGGTAATGTTCTGTTTCCGTTTCACGGTAATGTTCTGTCTCTGGTCCACGGTAATGTTGTGTTTCTGTTTCACGGTAATGTTCTGTCTCTGGTTCACGGTAATGTTCTGTCTCTGGTCCACGCTAATGTTCTGTTTCTGTTTCACGGTAATGTTCCGTTTCTGGTCCACGATAATGTTGTTTTTCTGTTTCACGGTTATGTTCTGTCTCTGGTCCACGCTAATGTTCTGTTTCTGTTTCACGGTAATGTTCCGTTTCTGGTCCACGATAATGTTGTTTTTCTGTTTCACGGTAATGTTCCGTTTCTGGTCCACGATAATGTTCTGTTTCGGTTTCATGGTAATGTTTGGTCTCTGGTCCACAGTAATGTTCAGTTTCACGGTAATGTTCGGTCTCTGGTCCACGATAATGCTCGGTTTCACGATAATGTTCGGTTTGACGGTAATGTTCTGGTCCACGGTAATGTTCTGGTCCACGGTAATGTTCCGTCTCTGGTCCACAGTAATGTTCCGTATCTGGTCCATGGAAATGTTCGGTTTCACGGTAATGTTCCATTTCTGGTCCACGGTAATGTTCTGTCTCTGGTCGACGATAATGTTCGATTTCTGGTCGACGATAATGTTCGGTTTCACGGTAATGTTCCGTCTCTGGTCCACCATAATGTTCTGTTTCACGATAATGTTCGGTCTCTGGTCCACGATAATGTTCTGTTTCGGTTTCACGGTAATGTTCCGTCTCTGGTCCACGGTAATGTTCCGTCTCTGGTCCACGATAATGTTGTGTTTCTGTTTCACGGTAATGTTCCGTTTCTGGTCCTTGACAATATTCTGTTTCACGGTAATGTTTTGTTTCTGGTCCACGATAATGTTCTGTTTTGGTTTCAAGGTAATGTTCTGTCTCTGGTACACGGTAATGTTCCGTTTCAGTTTCACGATAATTTTCTGTTTCCGTTTCACCGTAATGTTCTGTCTCTGGTCCACGGTAATGTTGTGTTTCTGTTTCACGGTAATGTTCCGTCTCTGGTCCACGATAATGCTCGGTTTCACGATAATTTTCCGTTTCTGGTCCACCATAATGTTCTGTTTCACGATAATGTTCGGTCTCTGGTCCACGATAATGTTCTGTTTCGGTTTCACGGTAATGTTCCGTCTCTGGTCCACGGTAATGTTCCGTCTCTGGTCCACGATAATGTTGTGTTTCTGTTTCACGGTAATGTTCCGTTTCTGGTCCTTGACAATATTCTGTTTCACGGTAATGTTTTGTTTCTGGTCCACGATAATGTTCTGTTTTGGTTTCAAGGTAATGTTCTGTCTCTGGTACACGGTAATGTTCCGTTTCAGTTTCACGATAATTTTCTGTTTCCGTTTCACGGTAATGTTCTGTCTCTGGTCCACGGTAATGTTGTGTTTCTGTTTCACGGTAATGTTCCGTCTCTGGTCCACGATAATGCTCGGTTTCACGATAATTTTCCGTTTCTGGTCCACGATAATGTTCTGTTTAGGATTCACGGTAATGTTCCGTCTCTGGTCCATGATAATGTTCTGTTTCTGTTTAACGGTAATGTTCCGTTTCTTTTCCACGATAATGTTCTGTTTAGGTTTCACGGTAATGTTCTGTCTCTGGTCCATGGTAATATTCTGTCTCTGGTCCACGGTAATGTTCGGTTTCAAGGTAAAGTTGGGTCTCTGGTCCATGGAAATGTTCTGTCTCTGGTCCACGGTAATGTTCTGTATCTGGTCCACGGTAATGTTCGATCTCTGGTCCATGATAATGTTCGGTTTCACGGTAATGTTCCGTTTCTGGTCCACGATAATGTTCTGTCTCGGTTTCCCGGTAATGTTCTGTCTCTGGTCCACGGTAATGTTCTGTATCTGGTCCATGGTAATGTTCGATCTCTGGTCCATGATAATGTTCGGTTTCACGGTAATGTTCTGTCTCTGGTCCACGATAATGTTCCGTCTCTGGTCCACGATAATGTTCTGTCTCTGATCCACGATAATATTCTGTCTCTGGTCCACGATAATGTTCCGTTTCTGGTCCACGATAATGTTCTGTCTCTGATCCACGATAATGTTCCGTCTCTGGTCCACGATATTGTTGTGTTTCTGTTTCACGGTAATGTTCCGTTTCTGGTCCACGATAATGTTCTGTTGTGGTTTCAAGGTAATGTTCTGTCTCTGGTCCAGGGTAATGTTCGATCTCTGGTCCATGATAATGTTCGGTTTCACGGTAATGTTCTGTCTCTGGTCCACGATAATGTTCCGTCTCTGGTCCACGATAATGTTCTGTCTCTGATCCACGATAATATTCTGTCTCTGGTCCACGATAATGTTCCGTTTCTGGTCCACGATAATGTTCTGTCTCTGATCCACGATAATGTTCCGTCTCTGGTCCACGATAATGTTCCGTTTCTGGTCCACGATAATGTTCTGTTTTGGTTTCAAGGTAATGTTCTGTCTCTGGTCCACGATAACGTTCGGTTTCACGATAATGTTCCGTTTCTGGTCCACGATAATGTTCCGTTTCTGGTCCACGATAATGTTCTGTTTAGGTTTCATGGTAATGTTCCGTCTCTGGTCCACGATAATGTTCTGTTTCTGTTTCACGGTAATGTTCCGTTTCTGGTCCATGATAATGTTCTTTTTCACGGTAATGTTCTGTCTCTGGTCCATGGTAATGTTCTGTCTCTGGTCCACGGTAACGTTCGGTTTCAAGGTAAAGTTTGGTCTCTGGTCCACAGTAATGTTCTGTCTCTGGTCCACGGTAATGTTCTGTCTCTGGTCCACGGTAATGTTCTGTCTCTGGTCCACGGTAATGTTCTGTCTCTGTTCCACGGTAATGTTCTGTCTCTGGTCCACGGTAATGTTTTGTCTCTGGTAAACGGTAATGTTCCTTTTCTGGTCCACGATAATTTTGTGTTTCTGTTTCACGGTAATGTTCCGTTTCTGGTCCACGATAATGTTCTGTTTCGGTTTCATGGTAATGTTCTGTCTCTGGTCCACGGTAATGTTCTGTGTCTGGTCCACGATAATGTTCAGTTTCACGATAATGTTCGATCTCTGGTCCACGATAATGTTCGGTTTCACGGTAATGTTCCGTTTCTGGTCCACGATAATGTTCTGTTTCGGTTTCATGGTAATGTTCTGTCTCTGGTCCACGGTAATGTTCTGTGTCTGGTCCACAATAATGTTCGGTTTCACGGTAATGTTCCGTCTCTGGTCCAGGATAATGTTCCGTCTTTGGTCCACGA
Source organism: Leuresthes tenuis (assembly GCF_036924035.1). Classification (NCBI taxonomy): domain Eukaryota; kingdom Metazoa; phylum Chordata; class Actinopteri; order Atheriniformes; family Atherinopsidae; genus Leuresthes; species Leuresthes tenuis. The sequence continues at coordinate 24,747,887 of NW_027325355.1, forward strand.
TAATGTTCTGTCTCTGGTCCATGATAATGTTCTGTTTCTGGTCCACGCTAATGTTCTGTTTCTGTTTCACGGTAATGTTCCGTTTCTGGTCCACGATAATGTTGTGTTTCTGTTTCACGGTAATGTTCCGTTTCTGGTCAACGATAATGTTCTGTTTCGGTTTCACGGTAATGTTCGGTCTCTGGTCCACGATAATGATCGGTTTCACGGTAATGTTCTGGTCCACGGTAATGTTCCGTCTCTGGTCCACAGTAATGTTCCGTATCTGGTCCATGGTAATGTTCGGTTTCACGGTAATGTTCCATTTCTGGTCCACGGTAATGTTCTGTCTCTGGTCCACGATAATGTTCGATTTCTGGTCGACGATAATGTTCGGTTTCACGGTAATGTTCCATCTCTGGTCCACGATAATGTTCGGTTTCACGGTAATGTTCCATTTCTGGTCCACGGTAATGTTCTGTCTCTGGTCCACGATAATGTTCGATTTCTGGTCGACGATAATGTTCGGTTTCACGGTAATGTTCCATTTCTGGTCCACGGTAATGTTCTGTCTCTGGTCCACGATAATGTTCGATTTCTGGTCGACGATAATGTTCGGTTTCACGGTAATGTTCCATCTCTGGTCCACGATAATGTTCGGTTTCACGGTAATGTTCCGTCTCTGGTCCACGATAATGTTGTGTTTCTGTTTCAAGGTAATGTTCTGTTTCTGGTCCACGATAATGTTCTGTTTCGGTTTCACGGTAATGTTCTGTCTCTGGTCCACGGTAATGTTCTGTCTCTGGTCCACGGTAATGTTCGGTTTCACGGTAATGTTACGTCTCTGGTCCACGATAATGTTCGGTTTCACGGTAATGTTCCATTTCTGGTCCACGGTAATGTTCTGTCTCTGGTCCACGATAATGTTCGATTTCTGGTCCACGATAATGTTCGGTTTCACGGTAATGTTCCGTCTGTGGTCCACGATAATGTTGTGTTTCTGTTTCACGGTAATGTTCTGTTTCTGGTCCACGATAATGTTCTGTTTCGGTTTCACGGTAATGTTCTGTCTCTGGTCCACGGTAATGTTCTGTCTCTGGTCCACGGTAATGTTCGGTTTCACGGTAATGTTACGTCTCTGGTCCACGATAATGTTGTGTTTCTGTTTCATGGTAATGTTCCGTTTCTGGTCCACGATAATGTTGTGTTTCTGGTCCACGATAATGTTCGGTTTCACGATAATGTTCCGTTTCTGGTCAACGATAATGTTCTGTTTAGGTTTCACGGTAATGTTCTGTCTCTGGTCCACGATAATGTTCCGTCTCTGGTCCACGATAATGTTCTGTCTCTGATCCACGATAATATTCTGTCTCTGGTCCACGATAATGTTCCGTTTCTGGTCCACGATAATGTTCTGTCTCTGATCCACGATAATGTTCCGTCTCTGGTCCACGATAATGTTGTGTTTCTGTTTCACGGTAATGTTCTGTTTCTGGTCCACGATAATGTTCTGTTTTGGTTTCAAGGTAATGTTCTTTCTCTGGTCCACGGTAATGTTCAATTTCTGTTTCACGGTAATTTTCTGTTTCCGTTTCACGGTAATGTTCTGTCTCTGGTCCACGGTAATGTTGTGTTTCTGTTTCACGGTAGTGTTCCGTCTCTGGTCCACGATAATGTTCGGTTTCACGATAATGTTCCGTTTCTGGTCCACGATAATGTTCTGTTTAGGTTTCACGGTAATGTTTCGTCTCTGGTCCACGATAATGTTCTGTTTCTGTTTCACGGTAATGTTCCGTTTCTGGTCCATGATAATGTTCTTTTTCACGGTAATGTTCTGTCTCTGGTCCATGGTAATATTCTGTCTCTGGTCCACGGTAATGTTCGGTTTCAAGGTAAAGTTGGGTCTCTGGTCCACGGTAATGTTCTGCCTCTGGTCCACGGTAATGTTCTGTGTCTGGTAAACGGTAATGTTCTGTCTCTGGTCCACGGTAATGTTCTGTCTCTGGTCCACGGTAATGTTCGATCTCTGGTCCACGATAATGTTCGGTTTAACGGTAATGTTCCGTGTCTGGTCCACGATAATGTTCTGTTTCGGTTTCACTGTAATGTTCCGCTTCTGGTCCACGATAATGTTCTGTTTCGGTTTCACGGTAACGTTCCGTCTCTGGTCCACGGTAATGTTCCGTCTCTGGTCCACGATAATGTTGTGTTTCTGTTTCACGGTAATGTTCCGTTTCTGGTCCATGACAATGTTCTGTTTCACGGTAATTTTCTGTCTCTGGTCCATGGTAATTTTCTGTTTCTGGTCCACGGTAATGTTCGGTTTCAAGGTAATGTTCGGTCTCTGGTCCACGGTAATGTTCTGTCTCTGGTCCACGGTAATGTTCTGTCTCTGGTCCACGGTAATATTCTGTGTCTGGTCCACGATAATGTTCGATCTCTGGTCCACGGTAATGTTCCGTCTCTGGTCCACGATAATGTTCTGTTTCTGTATCACGGTAATGTTCCGTTTCTGGTCCACGATCATTTTTTGTTTCTGTTTCAAGGTAATGTTCCGTTTCTGGTCCACGATAATGTTCGGTTTCATGGTAATGTTCTGTCTCTGGTCCACGATAATGTTCTGTGTCTGGTCCACGATATTGTTCGGTTTCACGGTAATGTTCCGTCTCTGGTCCACGATAATGTTGCGTCTTTGGTACACGATAATGATCTGTTTCATGGTAATGTTCCGTTTCTGGTCAACGATAATTTTGTGTTTCTGTTTCACGGTAATGTTCCGTTTCTGGTCCACGATAATGTTCTGTTTCGGTTTCACGGTAATATTCTGTTTCCGTTTCACGGTAATGTTCTGTCTCTGGTCCACGGTAACATTGTGTTTCTGTTTCACGGTAATGTTCCGTCTCTGGTACACGATAATGTTCGGTTTCACGATAATGTTCCGTTTCTGGTTCACGATAATGTTCCGTCTCTGGTCCACGATAATGTTGTTTTTCTGTTTTACGGTAATGTTCCGTTTCTGGTCCATGATAATGTTCTGTTTCATGGTAATGTTCTGTCTCTGGTCCACGGTAATATTCTGTCTCTGGTCCACGATAATGTTCGATCTCTGGTCCACGATAATGTTCGGTTTCACGGTAATGTTCTGTCTCTGGTCCACGATAATGTTCTGTTTCTGTATCACGGTAATGTTCCGTTTCTGGTCCACGATAATTTTTTGTTTCTGTTTCATGGTAATGTTCCGTTTCTGGTCCACGATAATGTTCGGTTTCATGGTAATGTTCTGTCTCTGGTCCACGGTAATGTTCTGTGTCTGGTCCACGATAATGTTCGGTTTCACGGTAATGTTCCGTCTCTGGTCCACGATAATGTTCCGTCTTTGGTCCACGATAATGTTGTGTTTCATGGTAATGTTCCGTTTCTGGTCCACGATAATTTTGTGTTTCTGTTTCACGGTAATGTTCCGTTTCTGGTCCACGATAATGTTCTGTTTTTGTTTCACGGTAATGTTCTGTTTCCGTTTCACGGTAATGTTCTGTCTCTGGTCCACGGTAATGTTGTGTTTCTGTTTGACGGTAATGTTCCGTCTCTGGTCCACGATAATGTTCGGTTTCACGATAATGTTCCGTTTCTGGTCCAAGATAATGTTCCGTCTCTGGTCCACGATAATGTTGTTTTTCTGTTTCACGGTAATGTTCCGTGTCTGGTCCATGATAATGTTCTGTTTCATGGTAATGTTCTGTCTCTGGTCCATGGTAATATTCTGTCTCTGGTCCACGGTAATGTTCAGTTTCAAGGTAAAGTTCGGTCTCTGGTCCACAGTAATGCTCTGTCTCTGGTCCACGGTAAAGTTCTGTCTCTGGTCCACGGAAATGTTCTGTCTCTGGTCCACGGTAATGTTCTGTCTCTGGTCCACGGTAATGTTCTATCTCTGGTCCACGATAATTTTGTGTTTCTGTTTCACGGTAATGTTCCGTTTCTGGTCCACGATAATGTTCTGTTTCGGTTTCACGGTAATGTTCTGTCTATGGTCCACGGTAATGTTCTGTGTCTGGTCCACGATAATGTTCGGTTTCACGGTAATGTTCTGTTTCTGGTCCACGATAATGTTCTGTTTTGGTTTCAAGGTAATGTTCTTTCTCTGGTCCACGGTAATGTTCAATTTCTGTTTCACGGTAATTTTCTGTTTCCGTTTCACGGTAATGTTCTGTCTCTGGTCCACGGTAATGTTGTGTTTCTGTTTCACGGTAGTGTTCCGTCTCTGGTCCACGATAATGTTCGGTTTCACGATAATGTTCCGTTTCTGGTCCACGATAATGTTCTGTTTAGGTTTCACGGTAATGTTTCGTCTCTGGTCCACGGTAATGTTCTGTCTCTGGTCGACGATAATGTTCGATTTCTGGTCGACGATAATGTTCGGTTTCACGGTAATGTTCCGTCTCTGGTCCACCATAATGTTCTGTTTCACGATAATGTTCGGTCTCTGGTCCACGATAATGTTCTGTTTCGGTTTCACGGTAATGTTCCGTCTCTGGTCCACGGTAATGTTCCGTCTCTGGTCCACGATAATGTTGTGTTTCTGTTTCACGGTAATGTTCCGTTTCTGGTCCTTGACAATATTCTGTTTCACGGTAATGTTTTGTTTCTGGTCCACGATAATGTTCTGTTTTGGTTTCAAGGTAATGTTCTGTCTCTGGTACACGGTAATGTTCCGTTTCAGTTTCACGATAATTTTCTGTTTCCGTTTCACGGTAATGTTCTGTCTCTGGTCCACGGTAATGTTGTGTTTCTGTTTCACGGTAATGTTCCGTCTCTGGTCCACGATAATGCTCGGTTTCACGATAATTTTCCGTTTCTGGTCCACGATAATGTTCTGTTTAGGTTTCACGGTAACGTTCCGTCTCTGGTCCATGATAATGTTCTGTTTCTGTTTCACGGTAATTTTCCGTTTCTGGTCCACGATAATGTTCTGTTTAGGTTTCACGGTAATGTTCTGTCTCTGGTCCATGGTAATATTCTGTCTCTGGTCCACGGTAATGTTCGGTTTCAAGGTAAAGTTGGGTCTCTGGTCCATGGAAATGTTCTGTCTCTGGTCCACGGTAATGTTCTGTATCTGGTCCACGGTAATGTTCGATCTCTGGTCCATGATAATGTTCGGTTTCACGGTAATGTTCCGTTTCTGGTCCACGATAATGTTCTGTCTCGGTTTCCCGGTAATGTTCTGTCTCTGGTCCACGGTAATGTTCTGTATCTGGTCCATGGTAATGTTCGATCTCTGGTCCATGATAATGTTCGGTTTCACGGTAATGTTCTGTCTCTGGTCCACGATAATGTTCCGTCTCTGGTCCACGATAATGTTCTGTCTCTGATCCACGATAATATTCTGTCTCTGGTCCACGATAATGTTCCGTTTCTGGTCCACGATAATGTTCTGTCTCTGATCCACGATAATGTTCCGTCTCTGGTCCACGATATTGTTGTGTTTCTGTTTCACGGTAATGTTCCGTTTCTGGTCCACCATAATGTTCTGTTTCACGGTAATGTTCGGTCTCTGGTCCACGATAATGTTCTGTTTCGGTTTCACGGTAATGTTCCGTCTCTGGTCCACGGTAATGTTCCGTCTCTGGTCCACGATAATGTTGTGTTTCTGTTTCACGGTAATGTTCCGTTTCTGGTCCATGACAATGTTCTGTTTCACGGTAATGTTCTGTCTCTGGTCCATGGTAATTTTCTGTTTCTGGTCCACGGTAATGTTCGGTTTCAAGGTAATGTTCGGTCTCTGGTCCACGGTAATGTTCTGTCTCTGGTCCACGGTAATGTTCTGTCTCTGGTCCACGGTAATATTCTGTCTCTGGTCCACGATAATGTTCGATCTCTGGTCCACGATAATGTTCGGTTTCACGGTAATGTTCCGTCTCTGGTCCACGATAATGTTCTGTTTCTGTATCACGGTAATGTTCCGTTTCTGGTCCACGATAATTTTTTGTTTCTGTTTCACGGTAATGTTCCGTTTCTGGTCCACGATAATGTTCTTTCTCTGGTCCACGATAATGTTCCGTTTCTGGTCCACGGTAATGTTCTGTTTCTTTTTCACGGTAATGTTCCGTTTCTGGTCCACGATAATGTTCTGTCTCTGGTCCACGGTAATGTTCTTTCTCTGGTCCACGATAATGTTCCGTTTCTGGTCCACGGTAATGTTCTGTTTCTTTTTCACGGTAATGTTCCGTTTCTGGTCCACGATAATGTTCTGTCTCTGGTCCACGGTAATGTTCGATCTCTGGTCCACGATAATTTTGTGTTTCTGTTTCACGGTAATGTTCCGTTTCTGGTCCACGATAATGTTCTGTTTCGGTTTCATGGTAATGTTCTGTCTCTGGTCCACGATATTTTTGTGTTTCTGGTCCACGATAATGTTCGGTTTCACGATAATGTTCCGTTTCTGGTCAACGATAATGTTTTGTTTAGGTTTCACGGTAATGTTCTGTCTCTGGTCCATGATAATGTTCCGTTTCTGGTCCACGATAATGTTCTGTCTCTGATCCACGATAATGTTCTGTCTCTGATCCACGATAATGTTCTGTCTCTGGTCCACGATAATGTTCCGTTTCTGGTCCACGATAATGTTCTGTTTCGGTTTCACGGTAATGTTCTGTCTCTGGTCCACGATAATGTTCCGTTTCTGGTTCACGATAATGTTCTGTTTTGGTTTCAAGGTAATGTTCTGTCTCTGGTCCACGGTAATGTTGTGTTTCTGTTTCACGGTAATGTTCCGTTACTGGTCCACGATAATCTTCTGTTTCGGTTTCACGGAAATGTTCCGTTTCTGGTCCACGATAATGTTCTGTTTCTGTTTCACGGTAATGTTCCGTTTCTGGTCCATGATAATGTTCTGTTTCACGGTAATGTTCTGTCTCTGGTCCATGGTAATGTTCGGTCTCTGGTCCACGGTAATGTTCTGTCTCTGGTCCACGGTAATGTTCTGTCTCTGGTCCACGGTAATGTTCGATCTCTGGTCCACGATAATGTTCGGTTTCACGGTAATGTTCCGTGTCTGGTCCACGATAATGTTCTTTTTCGGTTTCACGGTAATGTTCCGTTTCTGGTCCACGATAATGTTCTGTTTCGGTTTCACGGTAATGTTCCCTCTCTGGTCCACGGTAATGTTCCGTCTCTGGTCCACGATAATGTTGTGTTTCTGTTTCACGGTAATGTTCCGTTTCTGGTCCACGATAATGTTCGGTTTCATGGTAATGTTCTGTCTCTGGTCCACGGTAATGTTCTGTGTCTGGTCCACGATAATGTTCGGTTTCAAGGTAATGTTCCGTCTCTGGTCCACGATAATGTTCCGTCTTTGGTCCACGATAATGTTCTGTTTCATGGTAATGTTCCGTTTCTGGTCCACGATAATTTTGTGTTTCTGTTTCACGGTAATGTTCCGTTTCTGATCCAGGCTAATGTTGTGTTTCTGTTTCACGGTAATGTTCCGTCTCTGGTCCACAATAATGTTCGGTTTCACGATAATGTTCCGTTTCTGGTCCACGGTAATGTTCCGTCTCTGGTCTATGATAATGTTCCGTCTTTGGTCCACGATAATGTTCTGTCTCTGGTCCATGATAATGTTCCGTTTCTGGTCCACGGTAATGTTCTGTTTCCGTTTCACGGTAATGTTCTGTCTCTGGTCCACGGTAATGTTGTGTTTCTGTTTCACGGTAATGTTCTGTCTCTGGTTCACGGTAATGTTCTGTCTCTGGTCCACGCTAATGTTCTGTTTCTGTTTCATTGTAATGTTCCGTCTTTGGTCCACGATAATGTTCTGTCTCTGGTCCATGATAATGTTCCGTTTCTGGTCCACGGTAATGTTCTGTTTCCGTTTCACGGTAATGTTCTGTCTCTGGTCCACGCTAATGTTCTGTTTCTGTTTCACGGTAATGTTCCGTTTCTGGTCCACGATAATGTTCTGTCTCTGGTCCACGGTAATGTTCCGTTTCTGGTCCACGATAAGGTTCGGTTTCATGGTAATGTTCTGTCTCTGGTCAACGGTAATGTTCTGTGTCTGGTCCACGATAATGTTCGGTTTCACGGTAATGTTCCGTCTCTGGTCCACGATAATGTTCCGTCTTTGGTCCACGATAATGTTCTGTTTCATGGTAATGTTCCGTTTCTGGTCCACGATAATGATCTGTCTCTGGTCCACGGTAATGTTCTTTCTCTGGTCCACGATAATGTTCCGTTTCTGGTCCACGGTAATGTTCTGTTTCTTTTTCACGGTAATGTTCTGTCTCTGGTCCACGGTAATGTTCTGTCTCTGGTCCACGGTAATGTTCGATCTCTGGTCCACGATAATGTTCGGTTTCACGATAATGTTCCGTTTCTGGTCCACGGTAATGTTCCGTCTTTGGTCCACGATAATGTTCTGTTTCATGGTAATGTTCCGTTTCTGGTCCACGGTAATGTTCCGTCTCTGGTCCACGATAATGTTGTGTTTCTGTTTCACGGTAATGTTCCGTTTCTGGTCCACGATAATGTTCTGTTTCACGGTAATGTTCCCTCTCTGGTCCACGGTAATGTTCCGTCTCTGGTCCACGATAATGTTGTGTTTCTGTTTCACGGTAATGTTCCGTTTCTGGTCCACGATAATGTTCGGTTTCATGGTAATGTTCTGTCTCTGGTCCACGGTAATGTTCTGTGTCTGGTCCACGATAATGTTCGGTTTCAAGGTAATGTTCCGTCTCTGGTCCACGATAATGTTCCGTCTTTGGTCCACGATAATGTTCTGTTTCATGGTAATGTTCCGTTTCTGGTCCACGATAATTTTGTGTTTCTGTTTCACGTTAATGTTCCGTTTCTGGTCCACGCTAATGTTGTGTTTCTGTTTCACGGTAATGTTCCGTCTCTGGTCCACAATAATGTTCGGTTTCACGATAATGTTCCGTTTCTGGTCCACGGTAATGTTCCGTCTCTGGTCTATGATAATGTTCCGTCTTTGGTCCACGATAATGTTCTGTCTCTGGTCCATGATAATGTTCCGTTTCTGGTCCACGGTAATGTTCTGTTTCCGTTTCACGGTAATGTTCTGTCTCTGGTCCACGGTAATGTTGTGTTTCTGTTTCACGGTAATGTTCTGTCTCTGGTTCACGGTAATGTTCTGTCTCTGGTCCACGCTAATGTTCTGTTTCTGTTTCACGGTAATGTTCCGTTTCTGGTCCACGATAATGTTGTTTTTCTGTTTCACGGTAATGTTCTGTCTCTGGTCCACGCTAATGTTCTGTTTCTGTTTCACGGTAATGTTCCGTTTCTGGTCCACGATAATGTTGTTTTTCTGTTTCACGGTAATGTTCCGTTTCTGGTCCACGATAATGTTCTGTTTCGGTTTCATGGTAATGTTTGGTCTCTGGTCCACAGTAATGTTCAGTTTCACGGTAATGTTCGGTCTCTGGTCCACGATAATGCTCGGTTTCACGATAATGTTCGGTTTCACGGTAATGTTCTGGTCCACGGTAATGTTCTGGTCCACGGTAATGTTCCGTCTCTGGTCCACAGTAATGTTCCGTATCTGGTCCATGGAAATGTTCGGTTTCACGGTAATGTTCCATTTCTGGTCCACGGTAATGTTCCGTCTCTGGTCCACGATAATGTTGTGTTTCTGTTTCACGGTAATGTTCCGTTTCTGGTCCACGATAATGTTCGGTTTCATGGTAATGTTCTGTCTCTGGTCCACTGTAATGTTCTGTGTCTGGTCCACGATAATGTTCGGTTTCAAGGTAATGTTCCGTCTCTGGTCCACGATAATGTTCCGTCTTTGGTCCACGATAATGTTCTGTTTCATGGTAATGTTCCGTTTCTGGTCCACGATAATTTTGTGTTTCTGTTTCACGTTAATGTTCCGTTTCTGGTCCACGCTAATGTTGTGTTTCTGTTTCACGGTAATGTTCCGTCTCTGGTCCACAATAATGTTCGGTTTCACGATAATGTTCCGTTTCTGGTCCACGGTAATGTTCCGTCTCTGGTCTATGATAATGTTCCGTCTTTGGTCCACGATAATGTTCTGTCTCTGGTCCATGATAATGTTCCGTTTCTGGTCCACGGTAATGTTCTGTTTCCGTTTCACGGTAATGTTCTGTCTCTGGTCCACGGTAATGTTGTGTTTCTGTTTCACGGTAATGTTCTGTCTCTGGTTCACGGTAATGTTCTGTCTCTGGTCCACGCTAATGTTCTGTTTCTGTTTCACGGTAATGTTCCGTTTCTGGTCCACGATAATGTTGTTTTTCTGTTTCACGGTAATGTTCTGTCTCTGGTCCACGCTAATGTTCTGTTTCTGTTTCACGGTAATGTTCCGTTTCTGGTCCACGATAATGTTGTTTTTCTGTTTCACGGTAATGTTCCGTTTCTGGTCCACGATAATGTTCTGTTTCGGTTTCATGGTAATGTTTGGTCTCTGGTCCACAGTAATGTTCAGTTTCACGGTAATGTTCGGTCTCTGGTCCACGATAATGCTCGGTTTCACGATAATGTTCGGTTTCACGGTAATGTTCTGGTCCACGGTAATGTTCTGGTCCACGGTAATGTTCCGTCTCTGGTCCACAGTAATGTTCCGTATCTGGTCCATGGAAATGTTCGGTTTCACGGTAATGTTCCATTTCTGGTCCACGGTAATGTTCTGTCTCTGGTCGACGATAATGTTCGATTTCTGGTCGACGATAATGTTCGGTTTCACGGTAATGTTCCGTCTCTGGTCCACCATAATGTTCTGTTTCACGATAATGTTCGGTCTCTGGTCCACGATAATGTTCTGTTTCGGTTTCACGGTAATGTTCCGTCTCTGGTCCACGGTAATGTTCCGTCTCTGGTCCACGATAATGTTGTGTTTCTGTTTCACGGTAATGTTCCGTTTCTGGTCCTTGACAATATTCTGTTTCACGGTAATGTTTTGTTTCTGGTCCACGATAATGTTCTGTTTTGGTTTCAAGGTAATGTTCTGTCTCTGGTACACGGTAATGTTCCGTTTCAGTTTCACGATAATTTTCTGTTTCCGTTTCACGGTAATGTTCTGTCTCTGGTCCACGGTAATGTTGTGTTTCTGTTTCACGGTAATGTTCCGTCTCTGGTCCACGATAATGCTCGGTTTCACGATAATTTTCCGTTTCTGGTCCACCATAATGTTCTGTTTCACGATAATGTTCGGTCTCTGGTCCACGATAATGTTCTGTTTCGGTTTCACGGTAATGTTCCGTCTCTGGTCCACGGTAATGTTCCGTCTCTGGTCCACGATAATGTTGTGTTTCTGTTTCACGGTAATGTTCCGTTTCTGGTCCTTGACAATATTCTGTTTCACGGTAATGTTTTGTTTCTGGTCCACGATAATGTTCTGTTTTGGTTTCAAGGTAATGTTCTGTCTCTGGTACACGGTAATGTTCCGTTTCAGTTTCACGATAATTTTCTGTTTCCGTTTCACGGTAATGTTCTGTCTCTGGTCCACGGTAATGTTGTGTTTCTGTTTCACGGTAATGTTCCGTCTCTGGTCCACGATAATGCTCGGTTTCACGATAATTTTCCGTTTCTGGTCCACGATAATGTTCTGTTTAGGATTCACGGTAATGTTCCGTCTCTGGTCCATGATAATGTTCTGTTTCTGTTTCACGGTAATGTTCCGTTTCTTTTCCACGATAATGTTCTGTTTAGGTTTCACGGTAATGTTCTGTCTCTGGTCCATGGTAATATTCTGTCTCTGGTCCACGGTAATGTTCGGTTTCAAGGTAAAGTTGGGTCTCTGTTCCATGGAAATGTTCTGTCTCTGGTCCACGGTAATGTTCGATCTCTGGTCCATGATAATGTTCGGTTTCACGGTAATGTTCCGTTTCTGGTCCACGATAATGTTCTGTCTCGGTTTCCCGGTAATGTTCTGTCTCTGGTCCACGGTAATGTTCTGTATCTGGTCCATGGTAATGTTCGATCTCTGGTCCATGATAATGTTCGGTTTCACGGTAATGTTCTGTCTCTGGTCCACGATAATGTTCCGTCTCTGGTCCACGATAATGTTCTGTCTCTGATCCACGATAATATTCTGTCTCTGGTCCACGATAATGTTCCGTTTCTGGTCCACGATAATGTTCTGTCTCTGATCCACGATAATGTTCCGTCTCTGGTCCACGATATTGTTGTGTTTCTGTTTCACGGTAATGTTCCGTTTCTGGTCCACGATAATGTTCTGTTGTGGTTTCAAGGTAATGTTCTGTCTCTGGTCCAGGGTAATGTTCGATCTCTGGTCCATGATAATGTTCGGTTTCACGGTAATGTTCTGTCTCTGGTCCACGATAATGTTCCGTCTCTGGTCCACGATAATGTTCTGTCTCTGATCCACGATAATATTCTGTCTCTGGTCCACGATAATGTTCCGTTTCTGGTCCACGATAATGTTCTGTCTCTGATCCACGATAATGTTCCGTCTCTGGTCCACGATAATGTTCCGTTTCTGGTCCACGATAATGTTCTGTTTTGGTTTCAAGGTAATGTTCTGTCTCTGGTCCACGATAACGTTCGGTTTCACGATAATGTTCCGTTTCTGGTCCACGATAATGTTCCGTTTCTGGTCCACGATAATGTTCTGTTTAGGTTTCATGGTAATGTTCCGTCTCTGGTCCACGATAATGTTCTGTTTCTGTTTCACGGTAATGTTCCGTTTCTGGTCCATGATAATGTTCTTTTTCACGGTAATGTTCTTTCTCTGGTCCATGGTAATGTTCTGTCTCTGGTCCACGGTAACGTTCGGTTTCAAGGTAAAGTTTGGTCTCTGGTCCACAGTAATGTTCTGTCTCTGGTCCACGGTAATGTTCTGTCTCTGGTCCACGGTAATGTTCTGTCTCTGGTCCACGGTAATGTTCTGTCTCTGTTCCACGGTAATGTTCTGTCTCTGGTCCACGGTAATGTTTTGTCTCTGGTAAACGGTAATGTTCCTTTTCTGGTCCACGATAATTTTGTGTTTCTGTTTCACGGTAATGTTCCGTTTCTGGTCCACGATAATGTTCTGTTTCGGTTTCATGGTAATGTTCTGTCTCTGGTCCACGGTAATGTTCTGTGTCTGGTCCACGATAATGTTCAGTTTCACGATAATGTTCGATCTCTGGTCCACGATAATGTTCGGTTTCACGGTAATGTTCCGTTTCTGGTCCACGATAATGTTCTGTTTCGGTTTCATGGTAATGTTCTGTCTCTGGTCCACGGTAATGTTCTGTGTCTGGTCCACAATAATGTTCGGTTTCACGGTAATGTTCCGTCTCTGGTCCAGGATAATGTTCCGTCTTTGGTCCACGATAATGTTCTGTCTCTGGTCCATGATAATGTTCTGTTTCTGGTCCACGCTAATGTTCTGTTTCTGTTTCACGGTAATGTTCCGTTTCTGGTCCACGATAATGTTGTGTTTCTGTTTCACGGTAATGTTCCGTTTCTGGTCAACGATAATGTTCTGTTTCGGTTTCACGGTAATGTTCGGTCTCTGGTCCACGATAATGATCGGTTTCACGGTAATGTTCTGGTCCACGGTAATGTTCCGTCTCTGGTCCACAGTAATGTTCCGTATCTGGTCCATGGTAATGTTCGGTTTCACGGTAATGTTCCATTTCTGGTCCACGGTAATGTTCTGTCTCTGGTCCACGATAATGTTCGATTTCTGGTCGACGATAATGTTCGGTTTCACGGTAATGTTCCATCTCTGGTCCACGATAATGTTCGGTTTCACGGTAATGTTCCATTTCTGGTCCACGGTAATGTTCTGTCTCTGGTCCACGATAATGTTCGATTTCTGGTCGACGATAATGTTCGGTTTCACGGTAATGTTCCATTTCTGGTCCACGGTAATGTTCTGTCTCTGGTCCACGATAATGTTCGATTTCTGGTCGACGATAATGTTCGGTTTCACGGTAATGTTCCATCTCTGGTCCACGATAATGTTCGGTTTCACGGTAATGTTCCGTCTCTGGTCCACGATAATGTTGTGTTTCTGTTTCAAGGTAATGTTCTGTTTCTGGTCCACGATAATGTTCTGTTTCGGTTTCACGGTAATGTTCTGTCTCTGGTCCACGGTAATGTTCTGTCTCTGGTCCACGGTAATGTTCGGTTTCACGGTAATGTTACGTCTCTGGTCCACGATAATGTTCGGTTTCACGGTAATGTTCCATTTCTGGTCCACGGTAATGTTCTGTCTCTGGTCCACGATAATGTTCGATTTCTGGTCCACGATAATGTTCGGTTTCACGGTAATGTTCCGTCTGTGGTCCACGATAATGTTGTGTTTCTGTTTCACGGTAATGTTCTGTTTCTGGTCCACGATAATGTTCTGTTTCGGTTTCACGGTAATGTTCTGTCTCTGGTCCACGGTAATGTTCTGTCTCTGGTCGACGATAATGTTCGGTTTCACGGTAATGTTCCGTCTCTGGTCCACCATAATGTTCTGTTTCACGATAATGTTCGGTCTCTGGTCCACGATAATGTTCTGTTTCGGTTTCACGGTAATGTTCCGTCTCTGGTCCACGGTAATGTTCCGTCTCTGGTCCACGATAATGTTGTGTTTCTGTTTCACGGTAATGTTCCGTTTCTGGTCCTTGACAATATTCTGTTTCACGGTAATGTTTTGTTTCTGGTCCACGATAATGTTCTGTTTTGGTTTCAAGGTAATGTTCTGTCTCTGGTACACGGTAATGTTCCGTTTCAGTTTCACGATAATTTTCTGTTTCCGTTTCACCGTAATGTTCTGTCTCTGGTCCACGGTAATGTTGTGTTTCTGTTTCACGGTAATGTTCCGTCTCTGGTCCACGATAATGCTCGGTTTCACGATAATTTTCCGTTTCTGGTCCACCATAATGTTCTGTTTCACGATAATGTTCGGTCTCTGGTCCACGATAATGTTCTGTTTCGGTTTCACGGTAATGTTCCGTCTCTGGTCCACGGTAATGTTCCGTCTCTGGTCCACGATAATGTTGTGTTTCTGTTTCACGGTAATGTTCCGTTTCTGGTCCTTGACAATATTCTGTTTCACGGTAATGTTTTGTTTCTGGTCCACGATAATGTTCTGTTTTGGTTTCAAGGTAATGTTCTGTCTCTGGTACACGGTAATGTTCCGTTTCAGTTTCACGATAATTTTCTGTTTCCGTTTCACGGTAATGTTCTGTCTCTGGTCCACGGTAATGTTGTGTTTCTGTTTCACGGTAATGTTCCGTCTCTGGTCCACGATAATGCTCGGTTTCACGATAATTTTCCGTTTCTGGTCCACGATAATGTTCTGTTTAGGATTCACGGTAATGTTCCGTCTCTGGTCCATGATAATGTTCTGTTTCTGTTTCACGGTAATGTTCCGTTTCTTTTCCACGATAATGTTCTGTTTAGGTTTCACGGTAATGTTCTGTCTCTGGTCCATGGTAATATTCTGTCTCTGGTCCACGGTAATGTTCGGTTTCAAGGTAAAGTTGGGTCTCTGGTCCATGGAAATGTTCTGTCTCTGGTCCACGGTAATGTTCTGTATCTGGTCCACGGTAATGTTCGATCTCTGGTCCATGATAATGTTCGGTTTCACGGTAATGTTCCGTTTCTGGTCCACGATAATGTTCTGTCTCGGTTTCCCGGTAATGTTCTGTCTCTGGTCCACGGTAATGTTCTGTATCTGGTCCATGGTAATGTTCGATCTCTGGTCCATGATAATGTTCGGTTTCACGGTAATGTTCTGTCTCTGGTCCACGATAATGTTCCGTCTCTGGTCCACGATAATGTTCTGTCTCTGATCCACGATAATATTCTGTCTCTGGTCCACGATAATGTTCCGTTTCTGGTCCACGATAATGTTCTGTCTCTGATCCACGATAATGTTCCGTCTCTGGTCCACGATATTGTTGTGTTTCTGTTTCACGGTAATGTTCCGTTTCTGGTCCACGATAATGTTCTGTTGTGGTTTCAAGGTAATGTTCTGTCTCTGGTCCAGGGTAATGTTCGATCTCTGGTCCATGATAATGTTCGGTTTCACGGTAATGTTCTGTCTCTGGTCCACGATAATGTTCCGTCTCTGGTCCACGATAATGTTCTGTCTCTGATCCACGATAATATTCTGTCTCTGGTCCACGATAATGTTCCGTTTCTGGTCCACGATAATGTTCTGTCTCTGATCCACGATAATGTTCCGTCTCTGGTCCACGATAATGTTCCGTTTCTGGTCCACGATAATGTTCTGTTTTGGTTTCAAGGTAATGTTCTGTCTCTGGTCCACGATAACGTTCGGTTTCACGATAATGTTCCGTTTCTGGTCCACGATAATGTTCCGTTTCTGGTCCACGATAATGTTCTGTTTAGGTTTCATGGTAATGTTCCGTCTCTGGTCCACGATAATGTTCTGTTTCTGTTTCACGGTAATGTTCCGTTTCTGGTCCATGATAATGTTCTTTTTCACGGTAATGTTCTGTCTCTGGTCCATGGTAATGTTCTGTCTCTGGTCCACGGTAACGTTCGGTTTCAAGGTAAAGTTTGGTCTCTGGTCCACAGTAATGTTCTGTCTCTGGTCCACGGTAATGTTCTGTCTCTGGTCCACGGTAATGTTCTGTCTCTGGTCCACGGTAATGTTCTGTCTCTGTTCCACGGTAATGTTCTGTCTCTGGTCCACGGTAATGTTTTGTCTCTGGTAAACGGTAATGTTCCTTTTCTGGTCCACGATAATTTTGTGTTTCTGTTTCACGGTAATGTTCCGTTTCTGGTCCACGATAATGTTCTGTTTCGGTTTCATGGTAATGTTCTGTCTCTGGTCCACGGTAATGTTCTGTGTCTGGTCCACGATAATGTTCAGTTTCACGATAATGTTCGATCTCTGGTCCACGATAATGTTCGGTTTCACGGTAATGTTCCGTTTCTGGTCCACGATAATGTTCTGTTTCGGTTTCATGGTAATGTTCTGTCTCTGGTCCACGGTAATGTTCTGTGTCTGGTCCACAATAATGTTCGGTTTCACGGTAATGTTCCGTCTCTGGTCCAGGATAATGTTCCGTCTTTGGTCCACGATAATGTTCTGTCTCTGGTCCATGATAATGTTCTGTTTCTGGTCCACGCTAATGTTCTGTTTCTGTTTCACGGTAATGTTCCGTTTCTGGTCCACGATAATGTTGTGTTTCTGTTTCACGGTAATGTTCCGTTTCTGGTCAACGATAATGTTCTGTTTCGGTTTCACGGTAATGTTCGGTCTCTGGTCCACGATAATGATCGGTTTCACGGTAATGTTCTGGTCCACGGTAATGTTCCGTCTCTGGTCCACAGTAATGTTCCGTATCTGGTCCATGGTAATGTTCGGTTTCACGGTAATGTTCCATTTCTGGTCCACGGTAATGTTCTGTCTCTGGTCCACGATAATGTTCGATTTCTGGTCGACGATAATGTTCGGTTTCACGGTAATGTTCCATCTCTGGTCCACGATAATGTTCGGTTTCACGGTAATGTTCCATTTCTGGTCCACGGTAATGTTCTGTCTCTGGTCCACGATAATGTTCGATTTCTGGTCGACGATAATGTTCGGTTTCACGGTAATGTTCCATTTCTGGTCCACGGTAATGTTCTGTCTCTGGTCCACGATAATGTTCGATTTCTGGTCGACGATAATGTTCGGTTTCACGGTAATGTTCCATCTCTGGTCCACGATAATGTTCGGTTTCACGGTAATGTTCCGTCTCTGGTCCACGATAATGTTGTGTTTCTGTTTCAAGGTAATGTTCTGTTTCTGGTCCACGATAATGTTCTGTTTCGGTTTCACGGTAATGTTCTGTCTCTGGTCCACGGTAATGTTCTGTCTCTGGTCCACGGTAATGTTCGGTTTCACGGTAATGTTACGTCTCTGGTCCACGATAATGTTCGGTTTCACGGTAATGTTCCATTTCTGGTCCACGGTAATGTTCTGTCTCTGGTCCACGATAATGTTCGATTTCTGGTCCACGATAATGTTCGGTTTCACGGTAATGTTCCGTCTGTGGTCCACGATAATGTTGTGTTTCTGTTTCACGGTAATGTTCTGTTTCTGGTCCACGATAATGTTCTGTTTCGGTTTCACGGTAATGTTCTGTCTCTGGTCCACGGTAATGTTCTGTCTCTGGTCCACGGTAATGTTCGGTTTCACGGTAATGTTACGTCTCTGGTCCACGATAATGTTGTGTTTCTGTTTCATGGTAATGTTCCGTTTCTGGTCCACGATAATGTTGTGTTTCTGGTCCACGATAATGTTCGGTTTCACGATAATGTTCCGTTTCTGGTCAACGATAATGTTCTGTTTAGGTTTCACGGTAATGTTCTGTCTCTGGTCCACGATAATGTTCCGTCTCTGGTCCACGATAATGTTCTGTCTCTGATCCACGATAATATTCTGTCTCTGGTCCACGATAATGTTCCGTTTCTGGTCCACGATAATGTTCTGTCTCTGATCCACGATAATGTTCCGTCTCTGGTCCACGATAATGTTGTGTTTCTGTTTCACGGTAATGTTCTGTTTCTGGTCCACGATAATGTTCTGTTTTGGTTTCAAGGTAATGTTCTTTCTCTGGTCCACGGTAATGTTCAATTTCTGTTTCACGGTAATTTTCTGTTTCCGTTTCACGGTAATGTTCTGTCTCTGGTCCACGGTAATGTTGTGTTTCTGTTTCACGGTAGTGTTCCGTCTCTGGTCCACGATAATGTTCGGTTTCACGATAATGTTCCGTTTCTGGTCCACGATAATGTTCTGTTTAGGTTTCACGGTAATGTTTCGTCTCTGGTCCACGATAATGTTCTGTTTCTGTTTCACGGTAATGTTCCGTTTCTGGTCCATGATAATGTTCTTTTTCACGGTAATGTTCTGTCTCTGGTCCATGGTAATATTCTGTCTCTGGTCCACGGTAATGTTCGGTTTCAAGGTAAAGTTGGGTCTCTGGTCCACGGTAATGTTCTGCCTCTGGTCCACGGTAATGTTCTGTGTCTGGTAAACGGTAATGTTCTGTCTCTGGTCCACGGTAATGTTCTGTCTCTGGTCCACGGTAATGTTCGATCTCTGGTCCACGATAATGTTCGGTTTAACGGTAATGTTCCGTGTCTGGTCCACGATAATGTTCTGTTTCGGTTTCACTGTAATGTTCCGCTTCTGGTCCACGATAATGTTCTGTTTCGGTTTCACGGTAACGTTCCGTCTCTGGTCCACGGTAATGTTCCGTCTCTGGTCCACGATAATGTTGTGTTTCTGTTTCACGGTAATGTTCCGTTTCTGGTCCATGACAATGTTCTGTTTCACGGTAATTTTCTGTCTCTGGTCCATGGTAATTTTCTGTTTCTGGTCCACGGTAATGTTCGGTTTCAAGGTAATGTTCGGTCTCTGGTCCACGGTAATGTTCTGTCTCTGGTCCACGGTAATGTTCTGTCTCTGGTCCACGGTAATATTCTGTGTCTGGTCCACGATAATGTTCGATCTCTGGTCCACGGTAATGTTCCGTCTCTGGTCCACGATAATGTTCTGTTTCTGTATCACGGTAATGTTCCGTTTCTGGTCCACGATCATTTTTTGTTTCTGTTTCAAGGTAATGTTCCGTTTCTGGTCCACGATAATGTTCGGTTTCATGGTAATGTTCTGTCTCTGGTCCACGATAATGTTCTGTGTCTGGTCCACGATATTGTTCGGTTTCACGGTAATGTTCCGTCTCTGGTCCACGATAATGTTGCGTCTTTGGTACACGATAATGATCTGTTTCATGGTAATGTTCCGTTTCTGGTCAACGATAATTTTGTGTTTCTGTTTCACGGTAATGTTCCGTTTCTGGTCCACGATAATGTTCTGTTTCGGTTTCACGGTAATATTCTGTTTCCGTTTCACGGTAATGTTCTGTCTCTGGTCCACGGTAACATTGTGTTTCTGTTTCACGGTAATGTTCCGTCTCTGGTACACGATAATGTTCGGTTTCACGATAATGTTCCGTTTCTGGTTCACGATAATGTTCCGTCTCTGGTCCACGATAATGTTGTTTTTCTGTTTTACGGTAATGTTCCGTTTCTGGTCCATGATAATGTTCTGTTTCATGGTAATGTTCTGTCTCTGGTCCACGGTAATATTCTGTCTCTGGTCCACGATAATGTTCGATCTCTGGTCCACGATAATGTTCGGTTTCACGGTAATGTTCTGTCTCTGGTCCACGATAATGTTCTGTTTCTGTATCACGGTAATGTTCCGTTTCTGGTCCACGATAATTTTTTGTTTCTGTTTCATGGTAATGTTCCGTTTCTGGTCCACGATAATGTTCGGTTTCATGGTAATGTTCTGTCTCTGGTCCACGGTAATGTTCTGTGTCTGGTCCACGATAATGTTCGGTTTCACGGTAATGTTCCGTCTCTGGTCCACGATAATGTTCCGTCTTTGGTCCACGATAATGTTGTGTTTCATGGTAATGTTCCGTTTCTGGTCCACGATAATTTTGTGTTTCTGTTTCACGGTAATGTTCCGTTTCTGGTCCACGATAATGTTCTGTTTTTGTTTCACGGTAATGTTCTGTTTCCGTTTCACGGTAATGTTCTGTCTCTGGTCCACGGTAATGTTGTGTTTCTGTTTGACGGTAATGTTCCGTCTCTGGTCCACGATAATGTTCGGTTTCACGATAATGTTCCGTTTCTGGTCCAAGATAATGTTCCGTCTCTGGTCCACGATAATGTTGTTTTTCTGTTTCACGGTAATGTTCCGTGTCTGGTCCATGATAATGTTCTGTTTCATGGTAATGTTCTGTCTCTGGTCCATGGTAATATTCTGTCTCTGGTCCACGGTAATGTTCAGTTTCAAGGTAAAGTTCGGTCTCTGGTCCACAGTAATGCTCTGTCTCTGGTCCACGGTAAAGTTCTGTCTCTGGTCCACGGAAATGTTCTGTCTCTGGTCCACGGTAATGTTCTGTCTCTGGTCCACGGTAATGTTCTATCTCTGGTCCACGATAATTTTGTGTTTCTGTTTCACGGTAATGTTCCGTTTCTGGTCCACGATAATGTTCTGTTTCGGTTTCACGGTAATGTTCTGTCTATGGTCCACGGTAATGTTCTGTGTCTGGTCCACGATAATGTTCGGTTTCACGGTAATGTTCTGTTTCTGGTCCACGATAATGTTCTGTTTTGGTTTCAAGGTAATGTTCTTTCTCTGGTCCACGGTAATGTTCAATTTCTGTTTCACGGTAATTTTCTGTTTCCGTTTCACGGTAATGTTCTGTCTCTGGTCCACGGTAATGTTGTGTTTCTGTTTCACGGTAGTGTTCCGTCTCTGGTCCACGATAATGTTCGGTTTCACGATAATGTTCCGTTTCTGGTCCACGATAATGTTCTGTTTAGGTTTCACGGTAATGTTTCGTCTCTGGTCCACGGTAATGTTCTGTCTCTGGTCGACGATAATGTTCGATTTCTGGTCGACGATAATGTTCGGTTTCACGGTAATGTTCCGTCTCTGGTCCACCATAATGTTCTGTTTCACGATAATGTTCGGTCTCTGGTCCACGATAATGTTCTGTTTCGGTTTCACGGTAATGTTCCGTCTCTGGTCCACGGTAATGTTCCGTCTCTGGTCCACGATAATGTTGTGTTTCTGTTTCACGGTAATGTTCCGTTTCTGGTCCTTGACAATATTCTGTTTCACGGTAATGTTTTGTTTCTGGTCCACGATAATGTTCTGTTTTGGTTTCAAGGTAATGTTCTGTCTCTGGTACACGGTAATGTTCCGTTTCAGTTTCACGATAATTTTCTGTTTCCGTTTCACGGTAATGTTCTGTCTCTGGTCCACGGTAATGTTGTGTTTCTGTTTCACGGTAATGTTCCGTCTCTGGTCCACGATAATGCTCGGTTTCACGATAATTTTCCGTTTCTGGTCCACGATAATGTTCTGTTTAGGTTTCACGGTAACGTTCCGTCTCTGGTCCATGATAATGTTCTGTTTCTGTTTCACGGTAATTTTCCGTTTCTGGTCCACGATAATGTTCTGTTTAGGTTTCACGGTAATGTTCTGTCTCTGGTCCATGGTAATATTCTGTCTCTGGTCCACGGTAATGTTCGGTTTCAAGGTAAAGTTGGGTCTCTGGTCCATGGAAATGTTCTGTCTCTGGTCCACGGTAATGTTCTGTATCTGGTCCACGGTAATGTTCGATCTCTGGTCCATGATAATGTTCGGTTTCACGGTAATGTTCCGTTTCTGGTCCACGATAATGTTCTGTCTCGGTTTCCCGGTAATGTTCTGTCTCTGGTCCACGGTAATGTTCTGTATCTGGTCCATGGTAATGTTCGATCTCTGGTCCATGATAATGTTCGGTTTCACGGTAATGTTCTGTCTCTGGTCCACGATAATGTTCCGTCTCTGGTCCACGATAATGTTCTGTCTCTGATCCACGATAATATTCTGTCTCTGGTCCACGATAATGTTCCGTTTCTGGTCCACGATAATGTTCTGTCTCTGATCCACGATAATGTTCCGTCTCTGGTCCACGATATTGTTGTGTTTCTGTTTCACGGTAATGTTCCGTTTCTGGTCCACCATAATGTTCTGTTTCACGGTAATGTTCGGTCTCTGGTCCACGATAATGTTCTGTTTCGGTTTCACGGTAATGTTCCGTCTCTGGTCCACGGTAATGTTCCGTCTCTGGTCCACGATAATGTTGTGTTTCTGTTTCACGGTAATGTTCCGTTTCTGGTCCATGACAATGTTCTGTTTCACGGTAATGTTCTGTCTCTGGTCCATGGTAATTTTCTGTTTCTGGTCCACGGTAATGTTCGGTTTCAAGGTAATGTTCGGTCTCTGGTCCACGGTAATGTTCTGTCTCTGGTCCACGGTAATGTTCTGTCTCTGGTCCACGGTAATATTCTGTCTCTGGTCCACGATAATGTTCGATCTCTGGTCCACGATAATGTTCGGTTTCACGGTAATGTTCCGTCTCTGGTCCACGATAATGTTCTGTTTCTGTATCACGGTAATGTTCCGTTTCTGGTCCACGATAATTTTTTGTTTCTGTTTCACGGTAATGTTCCGTTTCTGGTCCACGATAATGTTCTTTCTCTGGTCCACGATAATGTTCCGTTTCTGGTCCACGGTAATGTTCTGTTTCTTTTTCACGGTAATGTTCCGTTTCTGGTCCACGATAATGTTCTGTCTCTGGTCCACGGTAATGTTCTTTCTCTGGTCCACGATAATGTTCCGTTTCTGGTCCACGGTAATGTTCTGTTTCTTTTTCACGGTAATGTTCCGTTTCTGGTCCACGATAATGTTCTGTCTCTGGTCCACGGTAATGTTCGATCTCTGGTCCACGATAATTTTGTGTTTCTGTTTCACGGTAATGTTCCGTTTCTGGTCCACGATAATGTTCTGTTTCAGTTTCATGGTAATGTTCTGTCTCTGGTCCACGATATTTTTGTGTTTCTGGTCCACGATAATGTTCGGTTTCACGATAATGTTCCGTTTCTGGTCAACGATAATGTTTTGTTTAGGTTTCACGGTAATGTTCTGTCTCTGGTCCATGATAATGTTCCGTTTCTGGTCCACGATAATGTTCTGTCTCTGATCCACGATAATGTTCTGTCTCTGATCCACGATAATGTTCTGTCTCTGGTCCACGATAATGTTCCGTTTCTGGTCCACGATAATGTTCTGTTTCGGTTTCACGGTAATGTTCTGTCTCTGGTCCACGATAATGTTCCGTTTCTGGTTCACGATAATGTTCTGTTTTGGTTTCAAGGTAATGTTCTGTCTCTGGTCCACGGTAATGTTGTGTTTCTGTTTCACGGTAATGTTCCGTTACTGGTCCACGATAATCTTCTGTTTCGGTTTCACGGTAATGTTCCGTTTCTGGTCCACGATAATGTTCTGTTTCTGTTTCACGGTAATGTTCCGTTTCTGGTCCATGATAATGTTCTGTTTCACGGTAATGTTCTGTCTCTGGTCCATGGTAATGTTCGGTCTCTGGTCCACGGTAATGTTCTGTCTCTGGTCCACGGTAATGTTCTGTCTCTGGTCCACGGTAATGTTCGATCTCTGGTCCACGATAATGTTCGGTTTCACGGTAATGTTCCGTGTCTGGTCCACGATAATGTTCTTTTTCGGTTTCACGGTAATGTTCCGTTTCTGGTCCACGATAATGTTCTGTTTCGGTTTCACGGTAATGTTCCCTCTCTGGTCCACGGTAATGTTCCGTCTCTGGTCCACGATAATGTTGTGTTTCTGTTTCACGGTAATGTTCCGTTTCTGGTCCACGATAATGTTCGGTTTCATGGTAATGTTCTGTCTCTGGTCCACGGTAATGTTCTGTGTCTGGTCCACGATAATGTTCGGTTTCAAGGTAATGTTCCGTCTCTGGTCCACGATAATGTTCCGTCTTTGGTCCACGATAATGTTCTGTTTCATGGTAATGTTCCGTTTCTGGTCCACGATAATTTTGTGTTTCTGTTTCACGGTAATGTTCCGTTTCTGATCCAGGCTAATGTTGTGTTTCTGTTTCACGGTAATGTTCCGTCTCTGGTCCACAATAATGTTCGGTTTCACGATAATGTTCCGTTTCTGGTCCACGGTAATGTTCCGTCTCTGGTCTATGATAATGTTCCGTCTTTGGTCCACGATAATGTTCTGTCTCTGGTCCATGATAATGTTCCGTTTCTGGTCCACGGTAATGTTCTGTTTCCGTTTCACGGTAATGTTCTGTCTCTGGTCCACGGTAATGTTGTGTTTCTGTTTCACGGTAATGTTCTGTCTCTGGTTCACGGTAATGTTCTGTCTCTGGTCCACGCTAATGTTCTGTTTCTGTTTCATTGTAATGTTCCGTCTTTGGTCCACGATAATGTTCTGTCTCTGGTCCATGATAATGTTCCGTTTCTGGTCCACGGTAATGTTCTGTTTCCGTTTCACGGTAATGTTCTGTCTCTGGTCCACGCTAATGTTCTGTTTCTGTTTCACGGTAATGTTCCGTTTCTGGTCCACGATAATGTTCTGTCTCTGGTCCACGGTAATGTTCCGTTTCTGGTCCACGATAAGGTTCGGTTTCATGGTAATGTTCTGTCTCTGGTCAACGGTAATGTTCTGTGTCTGGTCCACGATAATGTTCGGTTTCACGGTAATGTTCCGTCTCTGGTCCACGATAATGTTCCGTCTTTGGTCCACGATAATGTTCTGTTTCATGGTAATGTTCCGTTTCTGGTCCACGATAATGATCTGTCTCTGGTCCACGGTAATGTTCTTTCTCTGGTCCACGATAATGTTCCGTTTCTGGTCCACGGTAATGTTCTGTTTCTTTTTCACGG
Source organism: Leuresthes tenuis (assembly GCF_036924035.1). Taxonomy (NCBI): domain Eukaryota; kingdom Metazoa; phylum Chordata; class Actinopteri; order Atheriniformes; family Atherinopsidae; genus Leuresthes; species Leuresthes tenuis. The sequence goes on from NW_027325355.1 coordinate 24,773,135, forward strand.
TAATGTTCTGTCTCTGGTCCACGGTAATGTTCTGTCTCTGGTCCACGGTAATGTTCGATCTCTGGTCCACGATAATGTTCGGTTTCACGATAATGTTCCGTTTCTGGTCCACGGTAATGTTCCGTCTTTGGTCCACGATAATGTTCTGTTTCATGGTAATGTTCCGTTTCTGGTCCACGGTAATGTTCCGTCTCTGGTCCACGATAATGTTGTGTTTCTGTTTCACGGTAATGTTCCGTTTCTGGTCCACGATAATGTTCTGTTTCACGGTAATGTTCCCTCTCTGGTCCACGGTAATGTTCCGTCTCTGGTCCACGATAATGTTGTGTTTCTGTTTCACGGTAATGTTCCGTTTCTGGTCCACGATAATGTTCGGTTTCATGGTAATGTTCTGTCTCTGGTCCACGGTAATGTTCTGTGTCTGGTCCACGATAATGTTCGGTTTCAAGGTAATGTTCCGTCTCTGGTCCACGATAATGTTCCGTCTTTGGTCCACGATAATGTTCTGTTTCATGGTAATGTTCCGTTTCTGGTCCACGATAATTTTGTGTTTCTGTTTCACGTTAATGTTCCGTTTCTGGTCCACGCTAATGTTGTGTTTCTGTTTCACGGTAATGTTCCGTCTCTGGTCCACAATAATGTTCGGTTTCACGATAATGTTCCGTTTCTGGTCCACGGTAATGTTCCGTCTCTGGTCTATGATAATGTTCCGTCTTTGGTCCACGATAATGTTCTGTCTCTGGTCCATGATAATGTTCCGTTTCTGGTCCACGGTAATGTTCTGTTTCCGTTTCACGGTAATGTTCTGTCTCTGGTCCACGGTAATGTTGTGTTTCTGTTTCACGGTAATGTTCTGTCTCTGGTTCACGGTAATGTTCTGTCTCTGGTCCACGCTAATGTTCTGTTTCTGTTTCACGGTAATGTTCCGTTTCTGGTCCACGATAATGTTGTTTTTCTGTTTCACGGTAATGTTCTGTCTCTGGTCCACGCTAATGTTCTGTTTCTGTTTCACGGTAATGTTCCGTTTCTGGTCCACGATAATGTTGTTTTTCTGTTTCACGGTAATGTTCCGTTTCTGGTCCACGATAATGTTCTGTTTCGGTTTCATGGTAATGTTTGGTCTCTGGTCCACAGTAATGTTCAGTTTCACGGTAATGTTCGGTCTCTGGTCCACGATAATGCTCGGTTTCACGATAATGTTCGGTTTCACGGTAATGTTCTGGTCCACGGTAATGTTCTGGTCCACGGTAATGTTCCGTCTCTGGTCCACAGTAATGTTCCGTATCTGGTCCATGGAAATGTTCGGTTTCACGGTAATGTTCCATTTCTGGTCCACGGTAATGTTCCGTCTCTGGTCCACGATAATGTTGTGTTTCTGTTTCACGGTAATGTTCCGTTTCTGGTCCACGATAATGTTCGGTTTCATGGTAATGTTCTGTCTCTGGTCCACGGTAATGTTCTGTGTCTGGTCCACGATAATGTTCGGTTTCAAGGTAATGTTCCGTCTCTGGTCCACGATAATGTTCCGTCTTTGGTCCACGATAATGTTCTGTTTCATGGTAATGTTCCGTTTCTGGTCCACGATAATTTTGTGTTTCTGTTTCACGTTAATGTTCCGTTTCTGGTCCACGCTAATGTTGTGTTTCTGTTTCACGGTAATGTTCCGTCTCTGGTCCACAATAATGTTCGGTTTCACGATAATGTTCCGTTTCTGGTCCACGGTAATGTTCCGTCTCTGGTCTATGATAATGTTCCGTCTTTGGTCCACGATAATGTTCTGTCTCTGGTCCATGATAATGTTCCGTTTCTGGTCCACGGTAATGTTCTGTTTCCGTTTCACGGTAATGTTCTGTCTCTGGTCCACGGTAATGTTGTGTTTCTGTTTCACGGTAATGTTCTGTCTCTGGTTCACGGTAATGTTCTGTCTCTGGTCCACGCTAATGTTCTGTTTCTGTTTCACGGTAATGTTCCGTTTCTGGTCCACGATAATGTTGTTTTTCTGTTTCACGGTAATGTTCTGTCTCTGGTCCACGCTAATGTTCTGTTTCTGTTTCACGGTAATGTTCCGTTTCTGGTCCACGATAATGTTGTTTTTCTGTTTCACGGTAATGTTCCGTTTCTGGTCCACGATAATGTTCTGTTTCGGTTTCATGGTAATGTTTGGTCTCTGGTCCACAGTAATGTTCAGTTTCACGGTAATGTTCGGTCTCTGGTCCACGATAATGCTCGGTTTCACGATAATGTTCGGTTTCACGGTAATGTTCTGGTCCACGGTAATGTTCTGGTCCACGGTAATGTTCCGTCTCTGGTCCACAGTAATGTTCCGTATCTGGTCCATGGAAATGTTCGGTTTCACGGTAATGTTCCATTTCTGGTCCACGGTAATGTTCTGTCTCTGGTCGACGATAATGTTCGATTTCTGGTCGACGATAATGTTCGGTTTCACGGTAATGTTCCGTCTCTGGTCCACCATAATGTTCTGTTTCACGATAATGTTCGGTCTCTGGTCCACGATAATGTTCTGTTTCGGTTTCACGGTAATGTTCCGTCTCTGGTCCACGGTAATGTTCCGTCTCTGGTCCACGATAATGTTGTGTTTCTGTTTCACGGTAATGTTCCGTTTCTGGTCCTTGACAATATTCTGTTTCACGGTAATGTTTTGTTTCTGGTCCACGATAATGTTCTGTTTTGGTTTCAAGGTAATGTTCTGTCTCTGGTACACGGTAATGTTCCGTTTCAGTTTCACGATAATTTTCTGTTTCCGTTTCACGGTAATGTTCTGTCTCTGGTCCACGGTAATGTTGTGTTTCTGTTTCACGGTAATGTTCCGTCTCTGGTCCACGATAATGCTCGGTTTCACGATAATTTTCCGTTTCTGGTCCACCATAATGTTCTGTTTCACGATAATGTTCGGTCTCTGGTCCACGATAATGTTCTGTTTCGGTTTCACGGTAATGTTCCGTCTCTGGTCCACGGTAATGTTCCGTCTCTGGTCCACGATAATGTTGTGTTTCTGTTTCACGGTAATGTTCCGTTTCTGGTCCTTGACAATATTCTGTTTCACGGTAATGTTTTGTTTCTGGTCCACGATAATGTTCTGTTTTGGTTTCAAGGTAATGTTCTGTCTCTGGTACACGGTAATGTTCCGTTTCAGTTTCACGATAATTTTCTGTTTCCGTTTCACGGTAATGTTCTGTCTCTGGTCCACGGTAATGTTGTGTTTCTGTTTCACGGTAATGTTCCGTCTCTGGTCCACGATAATGCTCGGTTTCACGATAATTTTCCGTTTCTGGTCCACGATAATGTTCTGTTTAGGATTCACGGTAATGTTCCGTCTCTGGTCCATGATAATGTTCTGTTTCTGTTTCACGGTAATGTTCCGTTTCTTTTCCACGATAATGTTCTGTTTAGGTTTCACGGTAATGTTCTGTCTCTGGTCCATGGTAATATTCTGTCTCTGGTCCACGGTAATGTTCGGTTTCAAGGTAAAGTTGGGTCTCTGTTCCATGGAAATGTTCTGTCTCTGGTCCACGGTAATGTTCGATCTCTGGTCCATGATAATGTTCGGTTTCACGGTAATGTTCCGTTTCTGGTCCACGATAATGTTCTGTCTCGGTTTCCCGGTAATGTTCTGTCTCTGGTCCACGGTAATGTTCTGTATCTGGTCCATGGTAATGTTCGATCTCTGGTCCATGATAATGTTCGGTTTCACGGTAATGTTCTGTCTCTGGTCCACGATAATGTTCCGTCTCTGGTCCACGATAATGTTCTGTCTCTGATCCACGATAATATTCTGTCTCTGGTCCACGATAATGTTCCGTTTCTGGTCCACGATAATGTTCTGTCTCTGATCCACGATAATGTTCCGTCTCTGGTCCACGATATTGTTGTGTTTCTGTTTCACGGTAATGTTCCGTTTCTGGTCCACGATAATGTTCTGTTGTGGTTTCAAGGTAATGTTCTGTCTCTGGTCCAGGGTAATGTTCGATCTCTGGTCCATGATAATGTTCGGTTTCACGGTAATGTTCTGTCTCTGGTCCACGATAATGTTCCGTCTCTGGTCCACGATAATGTTCTGTCTCTGATCCACGATAATATTCTGTCTCTGGTCCACGATAATGTTCCGTTTCTGGTCCACGATAATGTTCTGTCTCTGATCCACGATAATGTTCCGTCTCTGGTCCACGATAATGTTCCGTTTCTGGTCCACGATAATGTTCTGTTTTGGTTTCAAGGTAATGTTCTGTCTCTGGTCCACGATAACGTTCGGTTTCACGATAATGTTCCGTTTCTGGTCCACGATAATGTTCCGTTTCTGGTCCACGATAATGTTCTGTTTAGGTTTCATGGTAATGTTCCGTCTCTGGTCCACGATAATGTTCTGTTTCTGTTTCACGGTAATGTTCCGTTTCTGGTCCATGATAATGTTCTTTTTCACGGTAATGTTCTTTCTCTGGTCCATGGTAATGTTCTGTCTCTGGTCCACGGTAACGTTCGGTTTCAAGGTAAAGTTTGGTCTCTGGTCCACAGTAATGTTCTGTCTCTGGTCCACGGTAATGTTCTGTCTCTGGTCCACGGTAATGTTCTGTCTCTGGTCCACGGTAATGTTCTGTCTCTGTTCCACGGTAATGTTCTGTCTCTGGTCCACGGTAATGTTTTGTCTCTGGTAAACGGTAATGTTCCTTTTCTGGTCCACGATAATTTTGTGTTTCTGTTTCACGGTAATGTTCCGTTTCTGGTCCACGATAATGTTCTGTTTCGGTTTCATGGTAATGTTCTGTCTCTGGTCCACGGTAATGTTCTGTGTCTGGTCCACGATAATGTTCAGTTTCACGATAATGTTCGATCTCTGGTCCACGATAATGTTCGGTTTCACGGTAATGTTCCGTTTCTGGTCCACGATAATGTTCTGTTTCGGTTTCATGGTAATGTTCTGTCTCTGGTCCACGGTAATGTTCTGTGTCTGGTCCACAATAATGTTCGGTTTCACGGTAATGTTCCGTCTCTGGTCCAGGATAATGTTCCGTCTTTGGTCCACGATAATGTTCTGTCTCTGGTCCATGATAATGTTCTGTTTCTGGTCCACGCTAATGTTCTGTTTCTGTTTCACGGTAATGTTCCGTTTCTGGTCCACGATAATGTTGTGTTTCTGTTTCACGGTAATGTTCCGTTTCTGGTCAACGATAATGTTCTGTTTCGGTTTCACGGTAATGTTCGGTCTCTGGTCCACGATAATGATCGGTTTCACGGTAATGTTCTGGTCCACGGTAATGTTCCGTCTCTGGTCCACAGTAATGTTCCGTATCTGGTCCATGGTAATGTTCGGTTTCACGGTAATGTTCCATTTCTGGTCCACGGTAATGTTCTGTCTCTGGTCCACGATAATGTTCGATTTCTGGTCGACGATAATGTTCGGTTTCACGGTAATGTTCCATCTCTGGTCCACGATAATGTTCGGTTTCACGGTAATGTTCCATTTCTGGTCCACGGTAATGTTCTGTCTCTGGTCCACGATAATGTTCGATTTCTGGTCGACGATAATGTTCGGTTTCACGGTAATGTTCCATTTCTGGTCCACGGTAATGTTCTGTCTCTGGTCCACGATAATGTTCGATTTCTGGTCGACGATAATGTTCGGTTTCACGGTAATGTTCCATCTCTGGTCCACGATAATGTTCGGTTTCACGGTAATGTTCCGTCTCTGGTCCACGATAATGTTGTGTTTCTGTTTCAAGGTAATGTTCTGTTTCTGGTCCACGATAATGTTCTGTTTCGGTTTCACGGTAATGTTCTGTCTCTGGTCCACGGTAATGTTCTGTCTCTGGTCCACGGTAATGTTCGGTTTCACGGTAATGTTACGTCTCTGGTCCACGATAATGTTCGGTTTCACGGTAATGTTCCATTTCTGGTCCACGGTAATGTTCTGTCTCTGGTCCACGATAATGTTCGATTTCTGGTCCACGATAATGTTCGGTTTCACGGTAATGTTCCGTCTGTGGTCCACGATAATGTTGTGTTTCTGTTTCACGGTAATGTTCTGTTTCTGGTCCACGATAATGTTCTGTTTCGGTTTCACGGTAATGTTCTGTCTCTGGTCCACGGTAATGTTCTGTCTCTGGTCCACGGTAATGTTCGGTTTCACGGTAATGTTACGTCTCTGGTCCACGATAATGTTGTGTTTCTGTTTCATGGTAATGTTCCGTTTCTGGTCCACGATAATGTTGTGTTTCTGGTCCACGATAATGTTCGGTTTCACGATAATGTTCCGTTTCTGGTCAACGATAATGTTCTGTTTAGGTTTCACGGTAATGTTCTGTCTCTGGTCCACGATAATGTTCCGTCTCTGGTCCACGATAATGTTCTGTCTCTGATCCACGATAATATTCTGTCTCTGGTCCACGATAATGTTCCGTTTCTGGTCCACGATAATGTTCTGTCTCTGATCCACGATAATGTTCCGTCTCTGGTCCACGATAATGTTGTGTTTCTGTTTCACGGTAATGTTCTGTTTCTGGTCCACGATAATGTTCTGTTTTGGTTTCAAGGTAATGTTCTTTCTCTGGTCCACGGTAATGTTCAATTTCTGTTTCACGGTAATTTTCTGTTTCCGTTTCACGGTAATGTTCTGTCTCTGGTCCACGGTAATGTTGTGTTTCTGTTTCACGGTAGTGTTCCGTCTCTGGTCCACGATAATGTTCGGTTTCACGATAATGTTCCGTTTCTGGTCCACGATAATGTTCTGTTTAGGTTTCACGGTAATGTTTCGTCTCTGGTCCACGATAATGTTCTGTTTCTGTTTCACGGTAATGTTCCGTTTCTGGTCCATGATAATGTTCTTTTTCACGGTAATGTTCTGTCTCTGGTCCATGGTAATATTCTGTCTCTGGTCCACGGTAATGTTCGGTTTCAAGGTAAAGTTGGGTCTCTGGTCCACGGTAATGTTCTGCCTCTGGTCCACGGTAATGTTCTGTGTCTGGTAAACGGTAATGTTCTGTCTCTGGTCCACGGTAATGTTCTGTCTCTGGTCCACGGTAATGTTCGATCTCTGGTCCACGATAATGTTCGGTTTAACGGTAATGTTCCGTGTCTGGTCCACGATAATGTTCTGTTTCGGTTTCACTGTAATGTTCCGCTTCTGGTCCACGATAATGTTCTGTTTCGGTTTCACGGTAACGTTCCGTCTCTGGTCCACGGTAATGTTCCGTCTCTGGTCCACGATAATGTTGTTTTTCTGTTTCACGGTAATGTTCCGTTTCTGGTCCATGACAATGTTCTGTTTCACGGTAATTTTCTGTCTCTGGTCCATGGTAATTTTCTGTTTCTGGTCCACGGTAATGTTCGGTTTCAAGGTAATGTTCGGTCTCTGGTCCACGGTAATGTTCTGTCTCTGGTCCACGGTAATGTTCTGTCTCTGGTCCACGGTAATATTCTGTGTCTGGTCCACGATAATGTTCGATCTCTGGTCCACGGTAATGTTCCGTCTCTGGTCCACGATAATGTTCTGTTTCTGTATCACGGTAATGTTCCGTTTCTGGTCCACGATCATTTTTTGTTTCTGTTTCAAGGTAATGTTCCGTTTCTGGTCCACGATAATGTTCGGTTTCATGGTAATGTTCTGTCTCTGGTCCACGATAATGTTCTGTGTCTGGTCCACGATATTGTTCGGTTTCACGGTAATGTTCCGTCTCTGGTCCACGATAATGTTGCGTCTTTGGTACACGATAATGATCTGTTTCATGGTAATGTTCCGTTTCTGGTCAACGATAATTTTGTGTTTCTGTTTCACGGTAATGTTCCGTTTCTGGTCCACGATAATGTTCTGTTTCGGTTTCACGGTAATATTCTGTTTCCGTTTCACGGTAATGTTCTGTCTCTGGTCCACGGTAACATTGTGTTTCTGTTTCACGGTAATGTTCCGTCTCTGGTACACGATAATGTTCGGTTTCACGATAATGTTCCGTTTCTGGTTCACGATAATGTTCCGTCTCTGGTCCACGATAATGTTGTTTTTCTGTTTTACGGTAATGTTCCGTTTCTGGTCCATGATAATGTTCTGTTTCATGGTAATGTTCTGTCTCTGGTCCACGGTAATATTCTGTCTCTGGTCCACGATAATGTTCGATCTCTGGTCCACGATAATGTTCGGTTTCACGGTAATGTTCTGTCTCTGGTCCACGATAATGTTCTGTTTCTGTATCACGGTAATGTTCCGTTTCTGGTCCACGATAATTTTTTGTTTCTGTTTCATGGTAATGTTCCGTTTCTGGTCCACGATAATGTTCGGTTTCATGGTAATGTTCTGTCTCTGGTCCACGGTAATGTTCTGTGTCTGGTCCACGATAATGTTCGGTTTCACGGTAATGTTCCGTCTCTGGTCCACGATAATGTTCCGTCTTTGGTCCACGATAATGTTGTGTTTCATGGTAATGTTCCGTTTCTGGTCCACGATAATTTTGTGTTTCTGTTTCACGGTAATGTTCCGTTTCTGGTCCACGATAATGTTCTGTTTTTGTTTCACGGTAATGTTCTGTTTCCGTTTCACGGTAATGTTCTGTCTCTGGTCCACGGTAATGTTGTGTTTCTGTTTGACGGTAATGTTCCGTCTCTGGTCCACGATAATGTTCGGTTTCACGATAATGTTCCGTTTCTGGTCCAAGATAATGTTCCGTCTCTGGTCCACGATAATGTTGTTTTTCTGTTTCACGGTAATGTTCCGTGTCTGGTCCATGATAATGTTCTGTTTCATGGTAATGTTCTGTCTCTGGTCCATGGTAATATTCTGTCTCTGGTCCACGGTAATGTTCAGTTTCAAGGTAAAGTTCGGTCTCTGGTCCACAGTAATGCTCTGTCTCTGGTCCACGGTAAAGTTCTGTCTCTGGTCCACGGAAATGTTCTGTCTCTGGTCCACGGTAATGTTCTGTCTCTGGTCCACGGTAATGTTCTATCTCTGGTCCACGATAATTTTGTGTTTCTGTTTCACGGTAATGTTCCGTTTCTGGTCCACGATAATGTTCTGTTTCGGTTTCACGGTAATGTTCTGTCTATGGTCCACGGTAATGTTCTGTGTCTGGTCCACGATAATGTTCGGTTTCACGGTAATGTTCCGTTCCTGGTCCACGATAATGTTCTGTTTCGGTTTCACGGTAATGTTCTGTTTCTTTTTCACGGTAATGTTCCGTTTCTGGTCCACGATAATGTTCTGTCTCTGGTCCACGGTAATGTTCGATCTCTGGTCCACGATAATTTTGTGTTTCTGTTTCACGGTAATGTTCCGTTTCTGGTCCACGATATTGTTCTGTTTCGGTTTCATGGTAATGTTCTGTCTCTGGTCCACGATATTTTTGTGTTTCTGGTCCACGATAATGTTCGGTTTCACGATAATGTTCCGTTTCTGGTCAACGATAATGTTTTGTTTAGGTTTCACGGTAATGTTCTGTCTCTGGTCCATGATAATGTTCCGTTTCTGGTCCACGATAATGTTCTGTCTCTGATCCACGATAATGTTCTGTCTCTGATCCACGATAATGTTCTGTCTCTGGTCCACGATAATGTTCCGTTTCTGGTCCACGATAATGTTCTGTTTCGGTTTCACGGTAATGTTCTGTCTCTGGTCCACGATAATGTTCCGTTTCTGGTCCACGATAATGTTCTGTTTTGGTTTCAAGGTAATGTTCTGTCTCTGGTCCACGGTAATGTTGTGTTTCTGTTTCACGGTAATGTTCCGTTACTGGTCCACGATAATCTTCTGTTTCGGTTTCACGGTAATGTTCCGTTTCTGGTCCACGATAATGTTCTGTTTCTGTTTCACGGTAATGTTCCGTTTCTGGTCCATGATAATGTTCTGTTTCACGGTAATGTTCTGTCTCTGGTCCATGGTAATGTTCGGTCTCTGGTCCACGGTAATGTTCTGTCTCTGGTCCACGGTAATGTTATGTCTCTGGTCCAAGGTAATGTTCGATCTCTGGTCAACGATAATGTTCGGTTTCACGGTAATGTTCCGTGTCTGGTCCACGATAATGTTCTTTTTCGGTTTCACGGTAATGTTCCCTCTCTGGTCCAAGGTAATGTTCCGTCTCTGGTCCACGATAATGTTGTGTTTCTGTTTCACGGTAATGTTCCGTTTCTGGTTCACGGTAATGTTCTGTCTCTGGTCCACGCTAATGTTCTGTTTCTGTTTCACGGTAATGTTCCGTTTCTGGTCCACGATAATGTTGTTTTTCTGTTTCACGGTAATGTTCTGTCTCTGGTCCACGCTAATGTTCTGTTTCTGTTTCACGGTAATGTTCCGTTTCTGGTCCACGATAATGTTGTTTTTCTGTTTCACGGTAATGTTCCGTTTCTTGTCCACGATAATGTTCTGTTTCGGTTTCATGGTAATGTTTGGTCTCTGGTCCACGGTAATGTTCAGTTTCACGGTAATGTTCGGTCTCTGGTCCACGATAATGCTCGGTTTCACGATAATGTTCGGTTTCACGGTAATGTTCTGGTCCACGGTAATGTTCTGGTCCACGGTAATGTTCCGTCTCTGGTCCACAGTAATGTTCCGTATCTGGTCCATGGAAATGTTCGGTTTCACGGTAATGTTCCATTTCTGGTTCACGGTAATGTTCTGTCTCTGGTCGACGATAATGTTCGATTTCTGGTCGACGATAATGTTCGGTTTCACGGTAATGTTCCGTCTCTGGTCCACCATAATGTTCTGTTTCACGGTAATGTTCGGTCTCTGGTCCACGATAATGTTCTGTTTCGGTTTCACGGTAATGTTCCGTCTCTGGTCCACGGTAATGTTCCGTCTCTGGTCCACGATAATGTTGTGTTTCTGTTTCACGGTAATGTTCCGTTTCTGGTCCATGACAATGTTCTGTTTCACGGTAATGTTCTGTCTCTGGTCCATGGTAATTTTCTGTTTCTGGTCCACGGTAATGTTCGGTTTCAAGGTAATGTTCGGTCTCTGGTCCACGGTAATGTTCTGTCTCTGGTCCACGGTAATGTTCTGTCTCTGGTCCACGGTAATATTCTGTCTCTGGTCCACGATAATGTTCGATCTCTGGTCCACGATAATGTTCGGTTTCACGGTAATGTTCCGTCTCTGGTCCACAATAATGTTCTGTTTCTGTATCACGGTAATGTTCCGTTTCTGGTCCACGATAATTTTTTGTTTCTGTTTCACGGTAATGTTCCGTTTCTGGTCCACGATAATGTTCTTTCTCTGGTCCACGATAATGTTCCGTTTCTGGTCCACGGTAATGTTCTGTTTCTTTTTCACGGTAATGTTCCGTTTCTGGTCCACGATAATGTTCTGTCTCTGGTCCACGGTAATGTTCTTTCTCTGGTCCACGATAATGTTCCGTTTCTGGTCCACGGTAATGTTCTGTTTCTTTTTCACGGTAATGTTCCGTTTCTGGTCCACGATAATGTTCTGTCTCTGGTCCACGGTAATGTTCGATCTCTGGTCCAGGATAATTTTGTGTTTCTGTTTCACGGTAATGTTCCGTTTCTGGTCCACGATAATGTTCTGTTTCGGTTTCATGGTAATGTTCTGTCTCTGGTCCACGATATTTTTGTGTTTCTGGTCCACGATAATGTTCGGTTTCACGATAATGTTCCGTTTCTGGTCAACGATAATGTTTTGTTTAGGTTTCACGGTAATGTTCTGTCTCTGGTCCATGATAATGTTCCGTTTCTGGTCCATGATAATGTTCTGTCTCTGATCCACGATAATGTTCTGTCTCTGATCCACGATAATGTTCTGTCTCTGGTCCACGATAATGTTCTGTCTCTGGTCCACGATAATGTTCCGTTTCTGGTCCACGATAATGTTCTGTTTCGGTTTCACGGTAATGTTCTGTCTCTGGTCCACGATAATGTTCCGTTTCTGGTTCACGATAATGTTCTGTTTTGGTTTCAAGGTAATGTTCTGTCTCTGGTCCACGGTAATGTTGTGTTTCTGTTTCACGGTAATGTTCCGTTACTGGTCCACGATAATCTTCTGTTTCGGTTTCACGGTAATGTTCCGTTTCTGGTCCACGATAATGTTCTGTTTCTGTTTCACGGTAATGTTCCGTTTCTGGTCCATGATAATGTTCTGTTTCACGGTAATGTTCTGTCTCTGGTCCATGGTAATGTTCGGTCTCTGGTCCACGGTAATGTTCTGTCTCTGGTCCACGGTAATGTTCTGTCTCTGGTCCACGGTAATGTTCGATCTCTGGTCCACGATAATGTTCGGTTTCACGGTAATGTTCCGTGTCTGGTCCACGATAATGTTCTTTTTCGGTTTCACGGTAATGTTCCGTTTCTGGTCCACGATAATGTTCTGTTTCGGTTTCACGGTAATGTTCCCTCTCTGGTCCACGGTAATGTTCCGTCTCTGGTCCACGATAATGTTGTGTTTCTGTTTCACGGTAATGTTCCGTTTCTGGTCCACGATAATGTTCGGTTTCATGGTAATGTTCTGTCTCTGGTCCACGGTAATGTTCTGTGTCTGGTCCACGATAATGTTCGGTTTCAAGGTAATGTTCCGTCTCTGGTCCACGATAATGTTCCGTCTTTGGTCCACGATAATGTTCTGTTTCATGGTAATGTTCCGTTTCTGGTCCACGATAATTTTGTGTTTCTGTTTCACGGTAATGTTCCGTTTCTGGTCCACGCTAATGTTGTGTTTCTGTTTCACGGTAATGTTCCGTCTCTGGTCCACGGTAATGTTCTGTGTCTGGTCCACGATAATGTTCGGTTTCACGGTAATGTTCTGTCTCTGGTCCACGCTAATGTTCTGTTTCTGTTTCACGGTAATGTTCCGTTTCTGGTCCACGATAATGTTGTGTTTCTGTTTCACGGTAATGTTCCGTTTCTGGTCCACTATAATGTTCTGTTTCGGTTTCACGGTAATGTTCGGTTCCTGGTCCACGGTAATGTTCGGTTTCACGGTAATGTTTGGTCTCTGGTCCACGATAATGTTCGGTTTCACGATAATGTTCGGTTTCACGATAATGTTCTGGTCCACGGTAATGTTCTGGTCCACGGTAATGTTCCGTCTCTGGTCCACAGTAATGTTCCGTATCTGGTTCATGGTAATGTTCGGTTTCACGGTAATGTTCCATTTCTGGTTCACGGTAATGTTCTGTCTCTGGTCCACGATAATGTTCGATTTCTGGTCGACGATAATGTTCGGTTTCACGGTAATGTTCCGTCTCTGGTCCACGATAATGTTCGGTTTCGGTTTCACGGTAATGTTCCGTCTCTGGTCCACGGTAATGTTCCGTCTCTGGTACACGATAATGTTGTGTTTCTATTTCACGGTAATGTTCCGTTTCTGGTCCATGATAATGTTCTGTTTCACGGTAATGTTCTGTCTCTGGTCCATGGTAATGTTCTGTCTCTGGTCCACGGTAATGTTCTGTCTCTGGTCCACGGTAATGTTCTGTCTCTGGTCCACGGTAATGTTCGATCTCTGGTCCACGATAATGTTCGGTTTCACGGTAATGTTCCGTCTCTGGTCCACGATAATGTTCTGTTTCTGTATCACGGTAATGTTCCGTTTCTGGTCCACGATAATTTTGTGTTTCTGTTTCACGGTAATGTTCCGTTTCTGGTCCACGATAATGTTCGGTTTCAAGGTAAAGTTCTGTCTCTGGTCCATGGTAATGTTCTGTGTCTGGTCCACGGTAATGTTCTGTCTCTGGTCCACGGTAATGTTCCGTCTCTAGTCCACGGTAATGTTCCGTCTCTGGTCCACGGTAATGTTCTGTCTCTGGTCCACGGTAATGTTCGATCTCTGGTCCACGATAATGTTCGGTTTCACGGTAATGTTCCGTCTCTGGTCCACGATAATGTTCTGTTTCTGTATCACGGTAATGTTCCGTTTCTGGTCCACGATAATTTTGTGTTTCTGTTTCACGGTAATGTTCCGTTTCTGGTCCACGATAATGTTCGGTTTGACGGTAATGTTCTGTCTCTGGTCCACGGTAATGTTCTGTGTCTGGTCCACGATAATGTTCAGTTTCACGGTAATGTTCCGTCTCTGGTCCACGATAATGTTCCGTCTTTGGTCCACGATAATGTTCTGTCTCTGGTCCACGCTAATGTTCTGTTTCTGTTACACGGTAATGTTCCGTTTCTGGTCCACGATAATGTTGTGTTTCTGTTTCACGGTAATGTTCCGTTTCTGGTCCACGGTAATGTTCGGTTTCACGGTAATGTTTGGTCTCTGGTCCACGATAATGTTTGGTTTCACGATAATGATCGGTTTCACGGTAATGTTCTGGTCCACGGTAATGTTCTGGTCCACGGTAATGTTCCGTATCTGGTCCATGGTAATGTTCGGTTTCACGGTAATGTTCCATTTGTGGTCCACGGTAATGTTCTGTCTCTGGTCCACGATAATGTTCGATTTCTGGTCGACGATGATGTTCGGTTTCACGGTAATGTTCCGTCTCTGGTCCACGATAATGTTCGGTTTCACGGTAATGTTCCATTTCTGGTCCACGGTAATGTTCTGTCTCTGGTCCACGATAATGTTCGATTTCTGGTCCACGATAATGTTCGGTTTCACGGTAATGTTCCGTCTCTGGTCCACGATAATGTTGTGTTTCTGTTTCACGGTAATGTTCCGTTTCTGGTCCACGATAATGTTCTGTTTTGGTTTCACGGTAATGTTTTGTCTCTGGTCCACGGTAATGTTCTGTCTCTGGTCCAAGTTAATGTTCGGTTTCACGGTAATGTTCCGTCTCTGGTCCACGATAATGTTGTGTTTCTGTTTCACGGTAATGTTCCGTTTCTGGTCCACGATAATGTTGTGTTTCTGGTCCACGATAATGTTCGATTTCACGATAATGTTCCGTTTCTGGTCAACGATAATGTTCTGTTTAGGTTTCACGGTAATGTTCTGTCTCTGGTCCACGATAATGTTCCGTCTCTGGTCCACGATAATGTTCTGTCTCTGATCCACGATAATGTTCTGTCTCTGATCCACGATAATGTTGTGTTTCTGTTTCACGGTAATGTTCCGTTTCTGGTCCACGATAATGTTCTGTTTTGGTTTCAAGGTAATGTTCTGTCTCTGGTACACGGTAATGTTCCGTTTCAGTTTCACGATAATTTTCTGTTTCCGTTTCACGGTAATGTTCTGTCTCTGGTCCACGGTAATGTTGTGTTTCTGTTTCACGGTAATGTTCCGTCTCTGGTCCACGATAATGTTCGGTTTCACGATAATTATCCGTTTCTGGTCCACGATAATGTTCTGTTTAGGTTTCACGGTAATGTTCCGTCTCTGGTCCACGATAATGTTGTGTTTCTGTTTCACGGTAATGTTCCGTTTCTGGTCCATGATAATGTTCTGTTTCACGGTAATGTTCTGTCTCTGGTCCATGGTAATGTTCTGTCTCTGGTCCACGGTAATGTTCTGTCTCTGGTCCACGGTAATGTTCTGTCTCTGGTCCACGGTAATGTTCCATCTCTGGTCCACGATAATGTTCGGTTTCACGGTAATGTTCCGTCTCTGGTCCACGATAATGTTCTGTTTCTGTATCACGGTAATGTTCCGTTTCTGGTCCACGATAATTTTGTGTTTCTGTTTCACGGTAATGTTCCGTTTCTGGTCCACGATAATGTTCGGTTTCAAGGTAAAGTTCTGTCTCTGGTCCATGGTAATGTTCTGTCTCTGGTCCACGGTAATGTTCTGTCTCTGGTCCACGGTAATGTTCCGTCTCTGGTCCAGGGTAATGTTCCGTCTCTGGTCCACGGTAATGTTCTGTCTCTGGTCCACGGTAATGTTCGATCTCTGGTCCACGATAATGTTCGGTTTCACGGTAATGTTCCGTCTCTGGTCCACGATAATGTTCTGTTTCTGTATCACGGTAATGTTCCGTTTCTGGTCCACGATAATTTTGTGTTTCTGTTTCACGGTAATGTTCCGTTTCTGGTCCACGATAATGTTCGGTTTGACGGTAATGTTCTGTCTCTGGTCCACGGTAATGTTCTGTGTCTGGTCCACGATAATGTTCAGTTTCACGGTAATGTTCCGTCTCTGGTCCACGATAATGTTCCGTCTTTGGTCCACGATAATGTTCTGTCTCTGGTCCACGCTAATGTTCTGTTTCTGTTACACGGTAATGTTCCGTTTCTGGTCCACGATAATGTTGTGTTTCTGTTTCACGGTAATGTTCCGTTTCTGGTCCACGATAATGTTCTGTTTCGGTTTCACGGTAATGTTCGGTCTCTGGTCCACGGTAATGTTCGGTTTCACGGTAATGTTTGGTCTCTGGTCCACGATAATGTTTGGTTTCACGATAATGATCGGTTTCACGGTAATGTTCTGGTCCACGGTAATGTTCTGGTCCACGGTAATGTTCCGTATCTGGTCCATGGTAATGTTCGGTTTCACGGTAATGTTCCATTTCTGGTCCACGGTAATGTTCTGTCTCTGGTCCACGATAATGTTCGATTTCTGGTCGACGATGATGTTCGGTTTCACGGTAATGTTCCGTCTCTGGTCCACAATAATGTTCGGTTTCACGGTAATGTTCCATTTCTGGTCCACGGTAATGTTCTGTCTCTGGTCCACGATAATGTTCGATTTCTGGTCCACGATAATGTTCGGTTTCACGGTAATGTTCCGTCTCTGGTCCACGATAATATTGTGTTTCTGTTTCACGGTAATGTTCCGTTTCTGGTCCACGATAATGTTCTGTTTTGGTTTCACGGTAATGTTTTGTCTCTGGTCCACGGTAATGTTCTGTCTCTGGTCCAAGTTAATGTTCGGTTTCACGGTAATGTTCCGTCTCTGGTCCACGATAATGTTGTGTTTCTGTTTCACGGTAATGTTCCGTTTCTGGTCCACGATAATGTTGTGTTTCTGGTCAACGATAATGTTCGATTTCACGATAATGTTCCGTTTCTGGTCAACGATAATGTTCTGTTTAGGTTTCACGGTAATGTTCTGTCTCTGGTCCACGATAATGTTCCGTCTCTGGTCCACGATAATGTTCTGTCTCTGATCCACGATAATGTTCTGTCTCTGATCCACGATAATGTTGTGTTTCTGTTTCACGGTAATGTTCCGTTTCTGGTCCACGATAATGTTCTGTTTTGGTTTCAAGGTAATGTTCTGTCTCTGGTACACGGTAATGTTCCGTTTCAGTTTCACGATAATTTTCTGTTTCCGTTTCACGGTAATGTTCTGTCTCTGGTCCACGGTAATGTTGTGTTTCTGTTTCACGGTAATGTTCCGTCTCTGGTCCACGATAATGTTCGGTTTCACGATAATTTTCCGTTTCTGGTCAACGATAATGTTCTGTTTAGGTTTCACGGTAATGTTCCGTCTCTGGTCCACGATAATGTTCTGTTTCTGTTTCACGGTAATGTTCCGTTTCTGGTCCATGATAATGTTCTTTTTCACGGTAATGTTCTGTCTCTTGTCCATGGTAATATTCTGTCTCTGGTCCACGGTAATGTTCGGTTTCAAGGTAAAGTTGGGTCTCTGGTCCATGGAAATGTTCTGTCTCTGGTCCACGGTAATGTTCTGTATCTGGTCCACGGTAATGTTCGATCTCTGGTCCATGATAATGTTCGGTTTCACGGTAATGTTCCGTTTCTGGTCCACGATAATGTTCTGTCTCGGTTTCCCGGTAATGTTCTGTCTCTGGTCCACGGTAATGTTCTGTGTCTGGTCAACGATAATGTTCTGTCTCTGGTCCACGGTAATGTTCTGTCTCTGGTCCACGGAAATGTTCTGTCTCTGGTCCACGGTAATGTTCTGTCTCTGGTCCATGGTAATGTTCTGTTTCGGTTTCACGGTAATGTTCTGTTTCCGTTTCACGGTAATGTTCTGTCTCTGGTCCACGGTAATGTTGTGTTTCTGTTTCACGGTAATGTTCTGTCGCTGGTTCACGGTAATGTTCTGTCTCTGGTCCACGCTAATGTTCTGTTTCTGTTTCACGGTAATGTTCCGTTTCTGGTCCACGATAATGTTTTGTTTCTGTTTCACGGTAATGTTCTGTCTCTGGTCCACGCTAATGTTCTGTTTCTGTTTCACGGTAATGTTCCGTTTCTGGTCCACGATAATGTTGTGTTTCTGTTTCACGGTAATGTTCCGTTTCTGGTCCACGATAATGTTCTGTTTCGGTTTCACGGTAATGTTCGGTTCCTGGTCCACGGTAATGTTCGGTTTCACGGTAATGTTTGGTCTCTGGTCCACGATAATGTTCGGTTTCACGATAATGTTCGGTTTCACGATAATGTTCTGGTCCACGGTAATGTTCTGGTCCACGGTAATGTTCCGTCTCTGGTCCACAGTAATGTTCCGTATCTGGTTCATGGTAATGTTCGGTTTCACGGTAATGTTCCATTTCTGGTTCACGGTAATGTTCTGTCTCTGGTCCACGATAATGTTCGATTTCTGGTCGACGATAATGTTCGGTTTCACGGTAATGTTCCGTCTCTGGTCCACGATAATGTTCGGTTTCGGTTTCACAGTAATGTTCCGTCTCTGGTCCACGGTAATGTTCCGTCTCTGGTCCACGATAATGTTGTGTTTCTGTTTCACGGTAATGTTCCGTTTCTGGTCCATGATAATGTTCTGTTTCACGGTAATGTTCTGTCTCTGGTCCATGGTAATGTTCTGTCTCTGGTCCACGGTAATGTTCTGTCTCTGGTCCACGGTAATGTTCTGTCTCTGGTCCACGGTAATGTTCGATCTCTGGTCCACGATAATGTTCGGTTTCACGGTAATGTTCCGTCTCTGGTCCACGATAATGTTCTGTTTCTGTATCACGGTAATGTTCCGTTTCTGGTCCACGATAATTTTGTGTTTCTGTTTCACGGTAATGTTCCGTTTCTGGTCCACGATAATGTTCGGTTTCAAGGTAAAGTTCTGTCTCTGGTCCATGGTAATGTTCTGTCTCTGGTCCACGGTAATGTTCTGTCTCTGGTCAACGGTAATGTTCCATCTCTGGTCCACGGTAATGTTCCGTCTCTGGTCCACGGTAATGTTCTGTCTCTGGTCCACGGTAATGTTCGATCTCTGGTCCACGATAATGTTCGGTTTCACGGTAATGTTCCGTCTCTGGTCCACGATAATGTTCTGTTTCTGTATCACGGTAATGTTCCGTTTCTGGTCCACGATAATTTTGTGTTTCTGTTTCACGGTAATGTTCCGTTTCTGGTCCACGATAATGTTCGGTTTGACGGTAATGTTCTGTCTCTGGTCCACGGTAATGTTCTGTGTCTGGTCCACGATAATGTTCAGTTTCACGGTAATGTTCCGTCTCTGGTCCACGATAATGTTCCGTCTTTGGTCCAAGATAATGTTCTGTTTCTGTTTCACGGTAATGTTCTGTTTCTGGTCCACGATAATTTTGTGTTTCTGTTTCACGGTAATGTTCCGTTTCTGGTGCACGATAATGTTCTTTTTCGGTTTCACGGTAATGTTCTCTCTCTGGTCCATGATAATGATCCGTTTCTGGTCCACGATGATGTTCTTTTTCGGTTTCACGGTAATGTTCTTTCTCTGGTCCATGATAATGTTCCGTTTCTGGTCCACGATAATGTTCTGTCTCAGTTTCACGGTAATGTTCTGTTTCCGTTTCACGATAATGTTTAGTCTCTGGTCCACGGTAATGTTTTGTTTCTGTTTCACGGTAATGTTCCGTCTCTGGTCCACGATAATGTTCGGTTTCACGGTAATGTTCCGTCTCTGGTCCACGGTAATGTTGTGTTACTGTTTCACGGTAATTTTCCGTTTCTGGTCCACGATAATGTTCGGTTTCACGATAATTTTCCGTTTCTGGTCAACGATAATGTTCTGTTTAGGTTTCACGGTAATGTTCCGTCTCTGGTCCACGATAATGTTCTGTTTCTGTTTCACGGTAATGTTCCGTTTCTGGTCCATGATAATGTTCTTTTTCACGGTAATGTTCTGTCTCTTGTCCATGGTAATATTCTGTCTCTGGTCCACGGTAATGTTCGGTTTCAAGGTAAAGTTGGGTCTCTGGTCCATGGAAATGTTCTGTCTCTGGTCCACGGTAATGTTCTGTATCTGGTCCACGGTAATGTTCGATCTCTGGTCCATGATAATGTTCGGTTTCACGGTAATGTTCCGTTTCTGGTCCACGATAATGTTCTGTCTCGGTTTCCCGGTAATGTTCTGTCTCTGGTCCACGGTAATGTTCTGTGTCTGGTCCACGATAATGTTCTGTCTCTGGTCCACGGTAATGTTCTGTCTCTGGTCCACGGAAATGTTCTGTCTCTGGTCCACGGTAATGTTCTGTCTCTGGTCCATGGTAATGTTCTGTTTCGGTTTCACGGTAATGTTCTGTTTCCGTTTCACGGTAATGTTCTGTCTCTGGTCCACGGTAATGTTGTGTTTCTGTTTCACGGTAATGTTCTGTCGCTGGTTCACGGTAATGTTCTGTCTCTGGTCCACGCTAATGTTCTGTTTCTGTTTCACGGTAATGTTCCGTTTCTGGTCCACGATAATGTTTTGTTTCTGTTTCACGGTAATGTTCTGTCTCTGGTCCACGCTAATGTTCTGTTTCTGTTTCACGGTAATGTTCCGTTTCTGGTCCACGATAATGTTGTGTTTCTGTTTCACGGTAATGTTCCGTTTCTGGTCCACTATAATGTTCTGTTTCGGTTTCACGGTAATGTTCGGTTCCTGGTCCACGGTAATGTTCGGTTTCACGGTAATGTTTGGTCTCTGGTCCACGATAATGTTCGGTTTCACGATAATGTTCGGTTTCACGATAATGTTCTGGTCCACGGTAATGTTCTGGTCCACGGTAATGTTCCGTCTCTGGTCCACAGTAATGTTCCGTATCTGGTTCATGGTAATGTTCGGTTTCACGGTAATGTTCCATTTCTGGTTCACGGTAATGTTCTGTCTCTGGTCCACGATAATGTTCGATTTCTGGTCGACGATAATGTTCGGTTTCACGGTAATGTTCCGTCTCTGGTCCACGATAATGTTCGGTTTCGGTTTCACGGTAATGTTCCGTCTCTGGTCCACGGTAATGTTCCGTCTCTGGTCCACGATAATGTTGTGTTTCTGTTTCACGGTAATGTTCCGTTTCTGGTCCATGATAATGTTCTGTTTCACGGTAATGTTCTGTCTCTGGTCCATGGTAATGTTCTGTCTCTGGTCCACGGTAATGTTCTGTCTCTGGTCCACGGTAATGTTCTGTCTCTGGTCCACGGTAATGTTCGATCTCTGGTCCACGATAATGTTCGGTTTCACGGTAATGTTCCGTCTCTGGTCCACGATAATGTTCTGTTTCTGTATCACGGTAATGTTCCGTTTCTGGTCCACGATAATTTTGTGTTTCTGTTTCACGGTAATGTTCCGTTTCTGGTCCACGATAATGTTCGGTTTCAAGGTAAAGTTCTGTCTCTGGTCCATGGTAATGTTCTGTCTCTGGTCCACGGTAATGTTCTGTCTCTGGTCAACGGTAATGTTCCGTCTCTGGTCCACGGTAATGTTCCGTCTCTGGTCCACGGTAATGTTCTGTCTCTGGTCCACGGTAATGTTCGATCTCTGGTCCACGATAATGTTCGGTTTCACGGTAATGTTCCGTCTCTGGTCCACGATAATGTTCTGTTTCTGTATCACGGTAATGTTCCGTTTCTGGTCCACGATAATTTTGTGTTTCTGTTTCACGGTAATGTTCCGTTTCTGGTCCACGATAATGTTCGGTTTGACGGTAATGTTCTGTCTCTGGTCCACGGTAATGTTCTGTGTCTGGTCCACGATAATGTTCAGTTTCACGGTAATGTTCCGTCTCTGGTCCACGATAATGTTCCGTTTCTGGTCCACGATAATGTTCGGTTTCAAGGTAAAGTTCTGTCTCTGGTCCATGGTAATGTTCTGTCTCTGGTCCACGGTAATGTTCCGTCTCTGGTCCACGGTAATGTTCCGTCTCTGGTCCACGGTAATGTTCCGTCTCTGGTCCACGGTAATGTTCCGTCTCTGGTCCACGGTAATGTTCTGTCTCTGGTCCACGGTAATGTTCCGTCTCTGGTCCACGATAATGTTCTGTTTCTGTATCACGGTAATGTTCCGTTTCTGGTCCACGATAATTTTGTGTTTCTGTTTCACGGTAATGTTCCGTTTCTGGTCCACGATAATGTTCGGTTTGACGGTAATGTTCTGTCTCTGGTCCACGGTAATGTTCTGTGTCTGGTCCACGATAATGTTCAGTTTCACGGTAATGTTCCGTCTCTGGTCCACGATAATGTTCCGTCTTTGGTCCAAGATAATGTTCTGTTTCTGTTTCACGGTAATGTTCTGTTTCTGGTCCACGATAATTTTGTGTTTCTGTTTCACGGTAATGTTCCGTTTCTGGTGCACGATAATGTTCTTTTTCGGTTTCACGGTAATGTTCTCTCTCTGGTCCATGATAATGATCCGTTTCTGGTCCACGATGATGTTCTTTTTCGGTTTCACGGTAATGTTCTTTCTCTGGTCCATGATAATGTTCCGTTTCTGGTCCACGATAATGTTCTGTCTCAGTTTCACGGTAATGTTCTGTTTCCGTTTCACGATAATGTTTAGTCTCTGGTCCACGGTAATGTTTTGTTTCTGTTTCACGGTAATGTTCCGTCTCTGGTCCACGATAATGTTCGGTTTCACGGTAATGTTCCGTCTCTGGTCCATGATAATGTTGTGTTACTGTTTCACGGTAATTTTCCGTTTCTGGTCCACGATAATGTTGTGTTTCTGGTCCACGATAATGTTCGGTTTCACGATAATGTTCCGTTTCTGGTCAACGATAATGTTCTGTTTAGGTTTCACGGTAATGTTCTGTCTCTGGTCCACGATAATGTTCCGTCTCTGGTCCACGATAATGTTTTGTCTCTGATCCACGATAATGTTCTGTCTCTGGTCCACGATAATGTTCCGTTTCTGGTCCACGATAATTTTCTGTTTCGGTTTCACGGTAATGTTCTGTCTCTGGTCCACGATAATGTTCCCTTTCTGGTCCACAATAATGTTCTGTTTTGGTTTCAAGGTAATGTTCCGTTTCTGGTCCACGATAATGTTCTTTTTCACGGTAATGTTCTGTCTCTGGTCCATGGTAATATTCTGTCTCTGGTCCACGGTAATGTTCGGTTTCAAGGTAAAGTTCGGTCTCTGGTCCACGGTAAAGTTCTTTCTCTGGTCCACGGTAATGTTCTGTCTCTGGTCCACGGTAATGTTCTGTCTCTGGTCCACGGTAATGTTCTGTCTCTGGTAAACGGTAATGTTCTGTCTCTGGTCCACGGTAATGTTCTGTTTCCGTTTCACGGTAATGTTCTGTCTCTGGTCCACGGTAATGTTCCGTCTCTGGTCCACAGTAATGTTCCGTCTTTGGTCCACGATAATGTTCTGTTTCGGTTTCACGGTAATGTTCTGTTTCGGTTTCACGTAATGATCTGTTTCCGTTTCACCGTAATGTTCTGTCTCTGGTCCACGGTAATGTTTTGTTTCTGTTTCACGGTAATGTTCTGTCTCTGGTTTACGGTAATGTTCTGTTTCTGGTCCACGGTAATGTTCCGTTTCTGTTTCACGGTAATGTTCCGTTTCCGGTCCACGATAATGTTGTGTTTCTGTTTCACGGTAATGTTCTGTCTCTGGTCCACGCTAATGTTCTGTTTCTGTTTCACGGTAATGTTCCGTTTCTGGTCCACGATAATGTTGTGTTTCTGTTTCACGGTAATGTTCCGTTTCTGGTCCACTATAATGTTCTGTTTCGGTTTCACGGTAATGTTCGGTCTCTGGTCCACGGTAATGTTCCGTTTCACGGTAATGTTTGGTCTCCTTTCCACGATAATGTTCCGTTTCACGATAATGTTTGGTTTCACGATAATGTTCTGGTCCACGGTAATGTTCTGGTCCACGGTAATGTTCCGTCTCTGGTCCACAGTAATGTTCCTTATCTGGTCTATGGTAATGTTCGGTTTCACGGTAATGTTCCATTTCTGGTCCACGGTAATGTTCTGTCTCTGGTCCACGATAATGTTCGATTTCTGGTCGACGATAATGTTCCGTTTCTGGTCCATGATAATGTTCTTTTTCACGGTAATGTTCTGTCTCTGGTCCATGGTAATATTCTGTCTCTGGTCCACGGTAATGTTCGGTTTCAAGGTAAAGTTGGGTCTCTGGTCCATGGAAATGTTCTGTATCTGGTCCACGGTAATGTTCGATCTCTGGTCCACGGTAATGTTTTGTTTCTGTTTCACGGTAATGTTCTGTCTCTGGTTTACGGTAATGTTCTGTTTCTGGTCCACGGTAATGTTCCGTTTCTGTTTCACGGTAATGTTCCGTTTCCGGTCCACGATAATGTTGTGTTTCTGTTTCACGGTAATGTTCTGTCTCTGGTCCACGCTAATGTTCTGTTTCTGTTTCACGGTAATGTTCCGTTTCTGGTCCACGATAATGTTGTGTTTCTGTTTCACGGTAATGTTCCGTTTCTGGTCCACTATAATGTTCTGTTTCGGTTTCACGGTAATGTTCGGTCTCTGGTCCACGGTAATGTTCCGTTTCACGGTAATGTTTGGTCTCCTTTCCACGATAATGTTCCGTTTCACGATAATGTTTGGTTTCACGATAATGTTCTGGTCCACGGTAATGTTCTGGTCCACGGTAATGTTCCGTCTCTGGTCCACAGTAATGTTCCTTATCTGGTCTATGGTAATGTTCGGTTTCACGGTAATGTTCCATTTCTGGTCCACGGTAATGTTCTGTCTCTGGTCCACGATAATGTTCGATTTCTGGTCGACGATAATGTTCCGTTTCTGGTCCATGATAATGTTCTTTTTCACGGTAATGTTCTGTCTCTGGTCCATGGTAATATTCTGTCTCTGGTCCACGGTAATGTTCGGTTTCAAGGTAAAGTTGGGTCTCTGGTCCATGGAAATGTTCTGTATCTGGTCCACGGTAATGTTCGATCTCTGGTCCATGATAATGTTCGGTTTCACGGTAATGTTCCGTTTCTGGTCCACGATAATGTTCTGTCTCGGTTTCCCGGTAATGTTCTGTCTCTGGTCCACGGTAATGTTCTGTGTCTGGTCCACGATAATGTTCTGTCTCTGGTCCACGGTAATGTTCGGTTTCAAGGTAAAGTTCGGTCTCTGGTCCACGGTAATGTTCTGTCTCTGGTCCACGGTAATGTTCTGTCTCTGGTCCACGGAAATGTTCTGTCTCTGGTCCACGGTAATGTTCGGTCTCTGGTCCATGGTAATGTTCTGTTTCGGTTTCACGGTAATGTTCTGTTTCCGTTTCACGGTAATGTTCTGTCTCTGGTCCACGGTAATGTTGTGTTACTGTTTCACGGTAATTTTCCGTTTCTGGTCCACGATAATGTTGTGTTTCTGGTCCACGATAATGTTCGGTTTCACGATAATGTTCCGTTTCTGGTCAACGATAATGTTCTGTTTAGGTTTCACGGTAATGTTCTGTCTCTGGTCCACGATAATGTTCCGTCTCTGGTCCACGATAATGTTTTGTCTCTGATCCACGATAATGTTCTGTCTCTGGTCCACGATAATGTTCCGTTTCTGGTCCACGATAATTTTCTGTTTCGGTTTCACGGTAATGTTCTGTCTCTGGTCCACGATAATGTTCCCTTTCTGGTCCACAATAATGTTCTGTTTTGGTTTCAAGGTAATGTTCCGTTTCTGGTCCACGATAATGTTCTTTTTCACGGTAATGTTCTGTCTCTGGTCCATGGTAATATTCTGTCTCTGGTCCACGGTAATGTTCGGTTTCAAGGTAAAGTTCGGTCTCTGGTCCACGGTAAAGTTCTTTCTCTGGTCCACGGTAATGTTCTGTCTCTGGTCCACGGTAATGTTCTGTCTCTGGTCCACGGTAATGTTCTGTCTCTGGTAAACGGTAATGTTCTGTCTCTGGTCCACGGTAATGTTCTGTTTCCGTTTCACGGTAATGTTCTGTCTCTGGTCCACGGTAATGTTCCGTCTCTGGTCCACAGTAATGTTCCGTCTTTGGTCCACGATAATGTTCTGTTTCGGTTTCACGGTAATGTTCTGTTTCGGTTTCACGTAATGATCTGTTTCCGTTTCACCGTAATGTTCTGTCTCTGGTCCACGGTAATGTTTTGTTTCTGTTTCACGGTAATGTTCTGTCTCTGGTTTACGGTAATGTTCTGTCTCTGGTCCACGGTAATGTTCCGTTTCTGTTTCACGGTAATGTTCCGTTTCCGGTCCACGATAATGTTGTGTTTCTGTTTCACGGTAATGTTCTGTCTCTGGTCCACGCTAATGTTCTGTTTCTGTTTCACGGTAATGTTCCGTTTCTGGTCCACGATAATGTTGTGTTTCTGTTTCACGGTAATGTTCCGTTTCTGGTCCACTATAATGTTCTGTTTCGGTTTCACGGTAATGTTCGGTCTCTGGTCCACGGTAATGTTCCGTTTCACGGTAATGTTTGGTCTCTGGTCCACGATAATGTTCCGTTTCACGATAATGTTTGGTTTCACGATAATGTTCTGGTCCACGGTAATGTTCTGGTCCACGGTAATGTTCCGTCTCTGGTCCACAGTAATGTTCCTTATCTGGTCTATGGTAATGTTCGGTTTCACGGTAATGTTCCATTTCTGGTCCACGGTAATGTTCTGTCTCTGGTCCACGATAATGTTCGATTTCTGGTCGACGATAATGTTCCGTTTCTGGTCCTTGATAATGTTCTTTTTCACGGTAATGTTCTGTCTCTGGTCCATGGTAATATTCTGTCTCTGGTCCACGGTAATGTTCGGTTTCAAGGTAAAGTTGGGTCTCTGGTCCATGGAAATGTTCTGTCTCTGGTCCACGGTAATGTTCTGTATCTGGTCCACGGTAATGTTCGATCTCTGGTCCATGATAATGTTCGGTTTCACGGTAATGTTCCGTTTCTGGTCCACGATAATGTTCTGTCTCGGTTTCCCGGTAATGTTCTGTCTCTGGTCCACGGTAATGTTCTGTGTCTGGTCCACGATAATGTTCTGTCTCTGGTCCACGGTAATGTTCGGTTTCAAGGTAAAGTTCGGTCTCTGGTCCACGGTAATGTTCTGTCTCTGGTCCACGGTAATGTTCTGTCTCTGGTCCACGGAAATGTTCTGTCTCTGGTCCACGGTAATGTTCGGTCTCTGGTCCATGGTAATGTTCTGTTTCGGTTTCACGGTAATGTTCTGTTTCCGTTTCACGGTAATGTTCTGTCTCTGGTCCACGGTAATGTTGTGTTTCTGTTTCACGGTAATGTTCTGTCGCTGGTTCACGGTAATGTTCTGTCTCTGGTCCACGCTAATGTTCTGTTTCTGTTTCACGGTAATGTTCCGTTTCTGGTCCACGATAATGTTTTGTTTCTGTTTCACGGTAATGTTCTGTCTCTGGTCCACGCTAATGTTCTGTTTCTGTTTCACGGTAATGTTCCGTTTCTGGTCCACGATAATGTTGTGTTTCTGTTTCACGGTAATGTTCCGTTTCTGGTCCACTATAATGTTCTGTTTCGGTTTCACGGTAATGTTCGGTTCCTGGTCCACGGTAATGTTCGGTTTCACGGTAATGTTTGGTCTCTGGTCCACGATAATGTTCGGTTTCATGATAATGTTCGGTTTCACGATAATGTTCTGGTCCACGGTAATGTTCTGGTCCACGGTAATGTTCCGTCTCTGGTCCACAGTAATGTTCCGTATCTGGTTCATGGTAATGTTCGGTTTCACGGTAATGTTCCATTTCTGGTTCACGGTAATGTTCTGTCTCTGGTCCACGATAATGTTCGATTTCTGGTCGACGATAATGTTCGGTTCCACGGTAATGTTCCGTCTCTGGTCCACGATAATGTTCGGTTTCGGTTTCACGGTAATGTTCCGTCTCTGGTCCACGGTAATGTTCCGTCTCTGGTCCACGATAATGTTGTGTTTCTGTTTCACGGTAATGTTCCGTTTCTGGTCCATGATAATTTTGTGTTTCTGTTTCACGGTAATGTTCCGTTTCTGGTCCACGATAATGTTCGGTTTGACGGTAATGTTCCGTCTCTGGTCCACGATAATGTTCTGTTTCTGTATCACGGTAATGTTCCGTTTCTGGTCCACGATAATTTTGTGTTTCTGTTTCACGGTAATGTTCCGTTTCTGGTCCACGATAATGTTCGGTTTGACGGTAATGTTCTGTCTCTGGTCCACGGTAATGTTCTGTGTCTGGTCCACGATAATGTTCAGTTTCACGGTAATGTTCCGTCTCTGGTCCACGATAATGTTCCGTCTTTGGTCCACGATAATGTTCTGTCTCTGGTCCACGCTAATGTTCTGTTTCTGTTACACGGTAATGTTCCGTTTCTGGTCCACGATAATGTTGTGTTTCTGTTTCACGGTAATGTTCCGTTTCTGGTCCACGATAATGTTCTGTTTCGGTTTCACGGTAATGTTCGGTCTCTGGTCCACGGTAATGTTCGGTTTCACGGTAATGTTTGGTCTCTGGTCCACGATAATGTTTGGTTTCACGATAATGATCGGTTTCACGGTAATGTTCTGGTCCACGGTAATGTTCTGGTCCACGGTAATGTTCCGTATCTGGTCCATGGTAATGTTCGGTTTCACGGTAATGTTCCATTTCTGGTCCACGGTAATGTTCTGTCTCTGGTCCACGATAATGTTCGATTTCTGGTCGACGATGATGTTCGGTTTCACGGTAATGTTCCGTCTCTGGTCCACAATAATGTTCGGTTTCACGGTAATGTTCCATTTCTGGTCCACGGTAATGTTCTGTCTCTGGTCCACGATAATGTTCGATTTCTGGTCCACGATAATGTTCGGTTTCACGGTAATGTTCCGTCTCTGGTCCACGATAATATTGTGTTTCTGTTTCACGGTAATGTTCCGTTTCTGGTCCACGATAATGTTCTGTTTTGGTTTCACGGTAATGTTTTGTCTCTGGTCCACGGTAATGTTCTGTCTCTGGTCCAAGTTAATGTTCGGTTTCACGGTAATGTTCCGTCTCTGGTCCACGATAATGTTGTGTTTCTGTTTCACGGTAATGTTCCGTTTCTGGTCCACGATAATGTTGTGTTTCTGGTCCACGATAATGTTCGATTTCACGATAATGTTCCGTTTCTGGTCAACGATAATGTTCTGTTTAGGTTTCACGGTAATGTTCTGTCTCTGGTCCACGATAATGTTCCGTCTCTGGTCCACGATAATGTTCTGTCTCTGATCCACGATAATGTTCTGTCTCTGATCCACGATAATGTTGTGTTTCTGTTTCACGGTAATGTTCCGTTTCTGGTCCACGATAATGTTCTGTTTTGGTTTCAAGGTAATGTTCTGTCTCTGGTACACGGTAATGTTCCGTTTCAGTTTCACGATAATTTTCTGTTTCCGTTTCACGGTAATGTTCTGTCTCTGGTCCACGGTAATGTTGTGTTTCTGTTTCACGGTAATGTTCCGTCTCTGGTCCACGATAATGTTCGGTTTCACGATAATTTTCCGTTTCTGGTCAACGATAATGTTCTGTTTAGGTTTCACGGTAATGTTCCGTCTCTGGTCCACGATAATGTTCTGTTTCTGTTTCACGGTAATGTTCCGTTTCTGGTCCATGATAATGTTCTTTTTCACGGTAATGTTCTGTCTCTTGTCCATGGTAATATTCTGTCTCTGGTCCACGGTAATGTTCGGTTTCAAGGTAAAGTTGGGTCTCTGGTCCATGGAAATGTTCTGTCTCTGGTCCACGGTAATGTTCTGTATCTGGTCCACGGTAATGTTCGATCTCTGGTCCATGATAATGTTCGGTTTCACGGTAATGTTCCGTTTCTGGTCCACGATAATGTTCTGTCTCGGTTTCCCGGTAATGTTCTGTCTCTGGTCCACGGTAATGTTCTGTGTCTGGTCCACGATAATGTTCTGTCTCTGGTCCACGGTAATGTTCTGTCTCTGGTCCACGGAAATGTTCTGTCTCTGGTCCACGGTAATGTTCTGTCTCTGGTCCATGGTAATGTTCTGTTTCGGTTTCACGGTAATGTTCTGTTTCCGTTTCACGGTAATGTTCTGTCTCTGGTCCACGGTAATGTTGTGTTTCTGTTTCACGGTAATGTTCTGTCGCTGGTTCACGGTAATGTTCTGTCTCTGGTCCACGCTAATGTTCTGTTTCTGTTTCACGGTAATGTTCCGTTTCTGGTCCACGATAATGTTTTGTTTCTGTTTCACGGTAATGTTCTGTCTCTGGTCCACGCTAATGTTCTGTTTCTGTTTCACGGTAATGTTCCGTTTCTGGTCCACGATAATGTTGTGTTTCTGTTTCACGGTAATGTTCCGTTTCTGGTCCACTATAATGTTCTGTTTCGGTTTCACGGTAATGTTCGGTTCCTGGTCCACGGTAATGTTCGGTTTCACGGTAATGTTTGGTCTCTGGTCCACGATAATGTTCGGTTTCACGATAATGTTCGGTTTCACGATAATGTTCTGGTCCACGGTAATGTTCTGGTCCACGGTAATGTTCCGTCTCTGGTCCACAGTAATGTTCCGTATCTGGTTCATGGTAATGTTCGGTTTCACGGTATTGTTCCATTTCTGGTTCACGGTAATGTTCTGTCTCTGGTCCACGATAATGTTCGATTTCTGGTCGACGATAATGTTCGGTTTCACGGTAATGTTCCGTCTCTGGTCCACGATAATGTTCGGTTTCGGTTTCACGGTAATGTTCCGTCTCTGGTCCACGGTAATGTTCCGTCTCTGGTCCACGATAATGTTGTGTTTCTGTTTCACGGTAATGTTCCGTTTCTGGTCCATGATAATGTTCTGTTTCACGGTAATGTTCTGTCTCTGGTCCATGGTAATGTTCTGTCTCTGGTCCACGGTAATGTTCTGTCTCTGGTCCACGGTAATGTTCTGTCTCTGGTCCACGGTAATGTTCGATCTCTGGTCCACGATAATGTTCGGTTTCACGGTAATGTTCCGTCTCTGGTCCACGATAATGTTCTGTTTCTGTATCACGGTAATGTTCCGTTTCTGGTCCACGATAATTTTGTGTTTCTGTTTCACGGTAATGTTCCGTTTCTGGTCCACGATAATGTTCGGTTTCAAGGTAAAGTTCTGTCTCTGGTCCATGGTAATGTTCTGTCTCTGGTCCACGGTAATGTTCTGTCTCTGGACAACGGTAATGTTCCGTCTCTGGTCCACGGTAATGTTCCGTCTCTGGTCCACGGTAATGTTCTGTCTCTGGTCCACGGTAATGTTCGATCTCTGGTCCACGATAATGTTCGGTTTCACGGTAATGTTCCGTCTCTGGTCCACGATAATGTTCTGTTTCTGTATCACGGTAATGTTCCGTTTCTGGTCCACGATAATTTTGTGTTTCTGTTTCACGGTAATGTTCCGTTTCTGGTCCACGATAATGTTCGGTTTGACGGTAATGTTCTGTCTCTGGTCCACGGTAATGTTCTGTGTCTGGTCCACGATAATGTTCAGTTTCACGGTAATGTTCCGTCTCTGGTCCACGATAATGTTCCGTTTCTGGTCCACGATAATGTTCGGTTTCAAGGTAAAGTTCTGTCTCTGGTCCATGGTAATGTTCTGTCTCTGGTCCACGGTAATGTTCCGTCTCTGGTCCACGGTAATGTTCCGTCTCTGGTCCACGGTAATGTTCCGTCTCTGGTCCACGGTAATGTTCCGTCTCTGGTCCACGGTAATGTTCTGTCTCTGGTCCACGGTAATGTTCCGTCTCTGGTCCACGATAATGTTCTGTTTCTGTATCACGGTAATGTTCCGTTTCTGGTCCACGATAATTTTGTGTTTCTGTTTCACGGTAATGTTCCGTTTCTGGTCCACGATAATGTTCGGTTTGACGGTAATGTTCCGTCTCTGGTCCACGATAATGTTCTGTTTCTGTATCACGGTAATGTTCCGTTTCTGGTCCACGATAATTTTGTGTTTCTGTTTCACGGTAATGTTCCGTTTCTGGTCCACGATAATGTTCGGTTTCAAGGTAAAGTTCTGTCTCTGGTCCATGGTAATGTTCTGTCTCTGGTCCACGGTAATGTTCTGTCTCTGGTCCACGGTAATGTTCCGTCTCTGGTCCACGGTAATGTTCCGTCTCTGGTCCACGGTAATGTTCTGTCTCTGGTCCACGGTAATGTTCGATCTCTGGTCCACGATAATGTTCGGTTTCACGGTAATGTTCCGTCTCTGGTCCACGATAATGTTCTGTTTCTGTATCACGGTAATGTTCCGTTTCTGGTCCACGATAATTTTGTGTTTCTGTTTCACGGTAATGTTCCGTTTCTGGTCCACGATAATGTTCGGTTTGACGGTAATGTTCTGTCTCTGGTCCACGGTAATGTTCTGTGTCTGGTCCACGATAATGTTCAGTTTCACGGTAATGTTCCGTCTCTGGTCCACGATAATGTTCCGTTTCTGGTCCACGATAATGTTCGGTTTCAAGGTAAAGTTCTGTCTCTGGTCCATGGTAATGTTCTGTCTCTGGTCCACGGTAATGTTCCGTCTCTGGTCCACGGTAATGTTCCGTCTCTGGTCCACGGTAATGTTCCGTCTCTGGTCCACGGTAATGTTCCGTCTCTGGTCCACGGTAATGTTCTGTCTCTGGTCCACGGTAATGTTCCGTCTCTGGTCCACGATAATGTTCTGTTTCTGTATCACGGTAATGTTCCGTTTCTGGTCCACGATAATTTTGTGTTTCTGTTTCACGGTAATGTTCCGTTTCTGGTCCACGATAATGTTCGGTTTGACGGTAATGTTCTGTCTCTGGTCCACGGTAATGTTCTGTGTCTGGTCCACGATAATGTTCAGTTTCACGGTAATGTTCCGTCTCTGGTCCACGATAATGTTCCGTCTTTGGTCCAAGATAATGTTCTGTTTCTGTTTCACGGTAATGTTCTGTTTCTGGTCCACGATAATTTTGTGTTTCTGTTTCACGGTAATGTTCCGTTTCTGGTGCACGATAATGTTCTTTTTCGGTTTCACGGTAATGTTCTCTCTCTGGTCCATGATAATGATCCGTTTCTGGTCCACGATGATGTTCTTTTTCGGTTTCACGGTAATGTTCTTTCTCTGGTCCATGATAATGTTCCGTTTCTGGTCCACGATAATGTTCTGTCTCAGTTTCACGGTAATGTTCTGTTTCCGTTTCACGATAATGTTTAGTCTCTGGTCCACGGTAATGTTTTGTTTCTGTTTCACGGTAATGTTCCGTCTCTGGTCCACGATAATGTTCGGTTTCACGGTAATGTTCCGTCTCTGGTCCACGATAATGTTGTGTTACTGTTTCACGGTAATTTTCCGTTTCTGGTCCACGATAATGTTGTGTTTCTGGTCCACGATAATGTTCGGTTTCACGATAATGTTCCGTTTCTGGTCAACGATAATGTTCTGTTTAGGTTTCACGGTAATGTTCTGTCTCTGGTCCACGATAATGTTCCGTCTCTGGTCCACGATAATGTTTTGTCTCTGATCCACGATAATGTTCTGTCTCTGGTCCACGATAATGTTCCGTTTCTGGTCCACGATAATTTTCTGTTTCGGTTTCACGGTAATGTTCTGTCTCTGGTCCACGATAATGTTCCCTTTCTGGTCCACAATAATGTTCTGTTTTGGTTTCAAGGTAATGTTCCGTTTCTGGTCCACGATAATGTTCTTTTTCACGGTAATGTTCTGTCTCTGGTCCATGGTAATATTCTGTCTCTGGTCCACGGTAATGTTCGGTTTCAAGGTAAAGTTCGGTCTCTGGTCCACGGTAAAGTTCTTTCTCTGGTCCATGGTAATGTTCTGTCTCTGGTCCACGGTAATGTTCTGTCTCTGGTCCACGGTAATGTTCTGTCTCTGGTAAACGGTAATGTTCTGTCTCTGGTCCACGGTAATGTTCTGTTTCCGTTTCACGGTAATGTTCTGTCTCTGGTCCACGGTAATGTTCCGTCTCTGGTCCACAGTAATGTTCCGTCTTTGGTCCACGATAATGTTCTGTTTCGGTTTCACGGTAATGTTCTGTTTCGGTTTCACGTAATGATCTGTTTCCGTTTCACCGTAATGTTCTGTCTCTGGTCCACGGTAATGTTTTGTTTCTGTTTCACGGTAATGTTCTGTCTCTGGTTTACGGTAATGTTCTGTCTCTGGTCCACGGTAATGTTCCGTTTCTGTTTCACGGTAATGTTCCGTTTCCGGTCCACGATAATGTTGTGTTTCTGTTTCACGGTAATGTTCCGTTTCTGGTCCACGATAATGTTGTGTTTCTGTTTCACGGTAATGTTCCGTTTCTGGTCCACTATAATGTTCTGTTTCGGTTTCACGGTAATGTTCGGTCTCTGGTCCACGGTAATGTTCCGTTTCACGGTAATGTTTGGTCTCTGGTCCACGATAATGTTCCGTTTCACGATAATGTTTGGTTTCACGATAATGTTCTGGTCCACGGTAATGTTCTGGTCCACGGTAATGTTCCGTCTCTGGTCCACAGTAATGTTCCTTATCTGGTCTATGGTAATGTTCGGTTTCACGGTAATGTTCCATTTCTGGTCCACGGTAATGTTCTGTCTCTGGTCCACGATAATGTTCGATTTCTGGTCGACGATAATGTTCCGTTTCTGGTCCATGATAATGTTCTTTTTCACGGTAATGTTCTGTCTCTGGTCCATGGTAATATTCTGTCTCTGGTCCACGGTAATGTTCGGTTTCAAGGTAAAGTTGGGTCTCTGGTCCATGGAAATGTTCTGTCTCTGGTCCACGGTAATGTTCTGTATCTGGTCCACGGTAATGTTCGATCTCTGGTCCATGATAATGTTCGGTTTCACGGTAATGTTCCGTTTCTGGTCCACGATAATGTTCTGTCTCGGTTTCCCGGTAATGTTCTGTCTCTGGTCCACGGTAATGTTCTGTGTCTGGTCCACGATAATGTTCTGTCTCTGGTCCACGGTAATGTTCGGTTTCAAGGTAAAGTTCGGTCTCTGGTCCACGGTAATGTTCTGTCTCTGGTCCACGGTAATGTTCTGTCTCTGGTCCACGGAAATGTTCTGTCTCTGGTCCACGGTAATGTTCGGTCTCTGGTCCATGGTAATGTTCTGTTTCGGTTTCACGGTAATGTTCTGTTTCCGTTTCACGGTAATGTTCTGTCTCTGGTCCACGGTAATGTTGTGTTTCTGTTTCACGGTAATGTTCTGTCGCTGGTTCACGGTAATGTTCTGTCTCTGGTCCACGCTAATGTTCTGTTTCTGTTTCACGGTAATGTTCCGTTTCTGGTCCACGATAATGTTTTGTTTCTGTTTCACGGTAATGTTCTGTCTCTGGTCCACGCTAATGTTCTGTTTCTGTTTCACGGTAATGTTCCGTTTCTGGTCCACGATAATGTTGTGTTTCTGTTTCACGGTAATGTTCCGTTTCTGGTCCACTATAATGTTCTGTTTACGTTTCACGGTAATGTTCGGTTCCTGGTCCACGGTAATGTTCGGTTTCACGGTAATGTTTGGTCTCTGGTCCACGATAATGTTCGGTTTCACGATAATGTTCGGTTTCACGATAATGTTCTGGTCCACGGTAATGTTCTGGTCCACGGTAATGTTCCGTCTCTGGTCCACAGTAATGTTCCGTATCTGGTTCATGGTAATGTTCGGTTTCACGGTAATGTTCCATTTCTGGTTCACGGTAATGTTCTGTCTCTGGTCCACGATAATGTTCGATTTCTGGTCGACGATAATGTTCGGTTCCACGGTAATGTTCCGTCTCTGGTCCACGATAATGTTCGGTTTCGGTTTCACGGTAATGTTCCGTCTCTGGTCCACGGTAATGTTCCGTCTCTGGTCCACGATAATGTTGTGTTTCTGTTTCACGGTAATGTTCCGTTTCTGGTCCATGATAATGTTCTGTTTCACGGTAATGTTCTGTCTCTGGTCCATGGTAATGTTCTGTCTCTGGTCCACGGTAATGTTCTGTCTCTGGTCCACGGTAATGTTCTGTCTCTGGTCCACGGTAATGTTCGATCTCTGGTCCACGATAATGTTCGGTTTCACGGTAATGTTCCGTCTCTGGTCCACGATAATGTTCTGTTTCTGTATCACGGTAATGTTCCGTTTCTGGTCCACGATAATTTTGTGTTTCTGTTTCACGGTAATGTTCCGTTTCTGGTCCACGATAATGTTCGGTTTCAAGGTAAAGTTCTGTCTCTGGTCCATGGTAATGTTCTGTCTCTGGTCCAAGGTAATGTTCTGTCTCTGGTCCACGGTAATGTTCCGTCTCTGGTCCACGGTAATGTTCTGTCTCTGGTCCACGGTAATGTTCTGTCTCTGGTCCACGGTAATGTTCGATCTCTGGTCCACGATAATGTTCGGTTTCACGGTAATGTTCCGTCTCTGGTCCACGATAATGTTCTGTTTCTGTATCACGGTAATGTTCCGTTTCTGGTCCACGATAATTTTGTGTTTCTGTTTCACGGTAATGTTCCGTTTCTGGTCCACGATAATGTTCGGTTTGACGGTAATGTTCTGTCTCTGGTCCACGGTAATGTTCTGTGTCTGGTCCACGATAATGTTCCGTTTCACGGTAATGTTCCGTCTCTGGTCCACGATAATGTTCCGTCTTTGGTCCAAGATAATGTTCTGTTTCTGTTTCACGGTAATGTTCTGTTTCTGGTCCACGATAATTTTGTGTTTCTGTTTCACGGTAATGTTCCGTTTCTGGTGCACGATAATGTTCTTTTTCGGTTTCACGTTAATGTTCTGTCTCTGGTCCATGATAATGTTCCGTTTCTGGTCCACGATAATGTTCTGTCTCAGTTTCACGGTAATGTTCTGTTTCCTATTCACGGTAATGTTCAGTCTCTGGTCCACGGTAATGTTTTGTTTCTGTTTCACGGTAATGTTCCGTCTCTGGTCCACGATAATGTTCGGTTTCACGGTAATGTTCCGTCTCTGGTCCACGATAATGTTGTGTTTCTGTTTCACGGTAATTTTCCGTTTCTGGTCCACGATAATGTTGTGTTTCTGGTCCACGATAATGTTCGGTTTCACGATAATGTTCCGTTTCTGGTCAACGATAATGTTCTGTTTAGGTTTCACGGTAATGTTCTGTCTCTGGTCCACGATAATGTTCCGTCTCTGGTCCACGATAATGTTCTGTCTCTGATCCACGATAATGTTCTGTCTCTGGTCCACGATAATGTTCCGTTTCTGGTCCACGATAATGTTCTGTTTCGGTTTCACGGTAATGTTCTGTCTCTGGTCCACGATAATGTTCCCTTTCTGGTCCACAATAATGTTCTGTTTTGGTTTCAAGGTAATGTTCCGTTTCTGGTCCACGATAATGTTGTGTTTCGGTTTCACGGTAATGTTCCGTTTCTGGTCCACGATAATGTTCTTTTTCACGGTAATGTTCTGTCTCTGGTCCATGGTAATATTCTGTCTCTGGTCCACGGTAATGTTCGGTTTCAAGGTAAAGTTCGGTCTCTGGTCCACGGTAAAGTTCTTTCTCTGGTCCACGGTAATGTTCTGTCTCTGGTCCACGGTAATGTTCTGTCTCTGGTCCACGGTAATGTTCTGTCTCTGGTAAACGGTAATGTTCTGTCTCTGGTCCACGGAAATGTTCTGTCTCTGGTCCAGGGTAATGTTCTGTCTCTGGTCCACGGTAATGTTCGATCTCTGGTCCACAATAATGTTCTGTTTCGGTTTCACGGTAATGTTCTGTTTCCGTTTCACGGTAATGTTCTGTCTCTGGTCCACGGTAATGTTCCGTCTCTGGTCCACAGTAATGTTCCGTCTTTGGTCCACGATAATGTTCTGTTTCGGTTTCACGGTAATGTTCTGTTTCGGTTTCACGTAATGATCTGTTTCCGTTTCACGGTAATGTTCTGTCTCTGGTCCACGGTAATGTTGTGTTTCTGTTTCACGGTAATGTTCTGTCTCTGGTTTACGGTAATGTTCTGTCTCTGGTCCACGCTAATGTTCTGTTTCTGTTTCACGGTAATGTTCCGTTTCCGGTCCACGATAATGTTGTGTTTCTGTTTCACGGTAATGTTCTGTCTCTGGTCCACGCTAATGTTCTGTTTCTGTTTCACGGTAATGTTCCGTTTCTGGTCCACGATAATGTTGTGTTTCTGTTTCACGGTAATGTTCCGTTTCTGGTCCACTATAATGTTCTGTTTCGGTTTCACGGTAATGTTCGGTCTCTGGTCCACGGTAATGTTCCGTTTCACGGTAATGTTTGGTCTCTGGTCCACGATAATGTTCGGTTTCACGATAATGTTCGGTTTCACGATAATGTTCTGGTCCACGGTAATGTTCTGGTCCACGGTAATGTTCCGTCTCTGGTCCACAGTAATGTTCCTTATCTGGTCTATGGTAATGTTCGGTTTCACGGTAATGTTCCATTTCTGGTCCACGGTAATGTTCTGTCTCTGGTCCACGATAATGTTCGATTTCTGGTCGACGATAATGTTCGGTTTCACAGTAATGTTCCGTCTCTGGTCCACGATAATGTTCGGTTTCACGGTAATGTTCCATTTCTTGTCCACGGTAATGTTCTGTCTCTGGTCCACGATAATGTTCGATCTCTGGTCCACGATAACGTTGTGTTTCTGTTTCACGGTAATGTTCCGTTTCTGGTCCACGATAATGTTCTGTTTCGGTTTAACGGTAATGTTCTGTCTCTGGTCCACGGTAATGTTCTGTCTCTGGTCCACGATAATGTTGTGTTTCTGTTTCACGGTAATGTTCCGTTTCTGGTCCACGATAATGTTGTGTTTCTGGTCCACGATAATGTTCGGTTTCACGATAATGTTCCGTTTCTGGTCAACGATAATGTTCTGTTTAGGTTTCACTGTAATGTTCTGTCTCTGGTCCACGATAATGTTCCGTCATTGGTCCATGATAATGTTCTGTCTCTGATCCACTATAATGTTCTGTCTCTGGTCCACGGTAATGTTCCGTTTCTGTTTCACGATAATGTTCCGTTTCTGGTCCACGATAATGTTCTGTTTGGGTTTCACGGTAATGTTCTGTCTCTGGTCCACGATAATGTTCTGTCTCTGGTCCACGATAATGTTCTTTTTCTGTTTCACGGTAATGTTCCGTTTCTGGTCCATGATAATGTTCTTTTTCACGGTAATGTTCTGTCTCTGGTCCATGGTAATATTCTGTCTCTGGTCCACGATAATGTTCTGTTTCGGTTTCCCGGTAATGTTCTGTCTCTGGTCCACGGTAATGTTCTGTGTCTGGTCCACAATAATGTTCGGTTCCACGGTAATGTTCCGTTTCTGGTCCACGATAATGTTCTGTTTCGGTTTCACGGTAATGTTCTTTCTCTGGTCCACGATAATGTTCCGTTTCTGGTCCACGATAATGTTCTGTTTTAGTTTCACGGTAATGTTCTGTCTCTGGTCCACGGTAATGTTCTGTTTCTGTTTCACGGTAATGTTCCGTTTCTGGTCCACGATAATGTTGTGTTTTAGTTTCACGGTAATGTTCTGTCTCTGGTCCACGGTAATGTTCTGTTTCTGTTTCACGGTAATGTTCCGTTTCTGGTCCACGATAATGTTGTGTTTCGGTTTCACGGTAATGTTCCGTTTCTGGTGCACGATAATGTTCTGTTTCAGTTTCACGGTAGTGTTCCATTTCTGGTCCACGATAATGTTCGGTTTCACTATAATGTTCCGTTTCTGGTCAACGATAATGTTCTGTTTAGGTTTCACGGTAATGTTCTGTCTCTGGTCCACGATAATGTTCCGTCTCTGGTCCACGATAATGTTCTGTCTCTGGTCCACGGTAATGTTCCGTTTCTGTTTTACGGTAATGTTCTGTTTCCGTTTCACGGTAATGTTCTGTCTCTTGTCCACGGTAATGTTGTGTTTCTGTTTCACGGTAATGTTCCGTCTCTGGTCCACGATAATGTTCGGTTTCACGATAATGTTCCGTTTCTGGTCCACGATAATGTTCTGTTTGGGTTTCACGGTAATGTTCTGTCTCTGGTCCACGGTAATGTTCTGTCTCTGGTCCAAGGTAATGTTCTGTCTCTGGTCCACGGTAATGTTCCGTCTCTGGTCCACGAAAATGTTGTGTTTCTGTTTCACGGTAATGTTCCGTTTCTGGTCCATGATAATGTTCTTTTTCACTTTAATATTCTGTCTCTGGTCCATGGTAATGTTCTGTCTCTGGTCCACGGTAATTTTCTGTCTCTGGTCCACGGTGATGTTCGATCTCTGGTCCACGATAATATTCGGTTTCACGGTAATGTTCCGTCTCTGGTCCACGATAATTTTCTGTTTCGGTTTCACGGTAATGTTCCGTTTCTGGTCCACGATAATATTCTGTTTCGGTTTCACGGTAATGTTCCGTCTCTGGTCCACGGTAATGTTCCTTCTCTGGTCCACGATAATGTTGAGTTTCTGTTTCACGATAATGTTCCGTTTCTGGTCCATTATAATGTTCTGTTTCATGGTAATGTTCTGTCTCTGGTCCATGGTAATGTTCTGTCTCTGGTCCACGGTAACCTTCGGTTTCAAGGTAAAGTTCGGTCTCTGGTCCACAGTAATGTTCTGTCTCTGGTCCACGGTAATGTTCTGTCTCTGGTCCACGGTAATGTTCTGTCTCTGGTCCACAGTAATGTTCTGTCTCTGGTCCACGGTAATGTTCTGTCTCTGGTCCACAGTAATGTTCCGTTTCTGGTCCACGATAATTTTGTGTTTCTGTTTCACGGTAATGTTCCGTTTCTGGTCCACGATAATGTTCTGTTTCGGTTTCATGGTAATGTTCTGTCTCTGGTCCACGGTAATGTTCTGTGTCTTGTCCACGATAATGTTCGGTTTCACGATAATGTTCGATCTCTGGTCCACGATAATGTTCGGTTTCACGGTAATGTTCCGTTTCTGTTCCACGATAATGTTCTGTTTCGGTTTCATGGTAATGTTCTGTCTCTGGTCCACGGTAATGTTCTGTGTCTGGTCCACGATAATGTTCCGTCTTTGGTCCACGATAATGTTCTGTCTCTGGTCCACGGTAATGTTCTGTCTCTGGTCCACGGTAATGTTCGGTTTCACGGTAATGTTACGTCTCTGGTCCACGATAATGTTGTGTTTCTGATTCACGGTAATGTTCCGTTTCTGGTCCACGATAAT
This sequence comes from Leuresthes tenuis, assembly GCF_036924035.1. NCBI lineage: Eukaryota > Metazoa > Chordata > Actinopteri > Atheriniformes > Atherinopsidae > Leuresthes > Leuresthes tenuis. The sequence goes on from NW_027325355.1 coordinate 24,814,187, forward strand.
GTTGTGTTTCTGGTCCACGATAATTTTCGGTTTCACGATACTGTTCCGTTTCTGGTCAACGATAATGTTCTGTTTAGGTTTCACGGTAATGTTCTGTCTCTGGTCCACGATAATGTTCCTTCTCTGGTCCACGATAATGTTCTGTCTCTGATCCACGATAATATTCTGTCTCTGGTCCACGATAATGTTCCGTTTCTGGTCCACGATAATGTTCTGTCTCTGGTCCACGGTAATGTTCCGTTTCTGTTTCACGGTAATTTTCTGTTTCCGTTTCACGGTAATGTTCTGTCTCTGGTCCACGGTAATGTTGTGTTTCTGTTTCACGGTAATGTTCCGTCTCTGGTCCACGATAATGTTCGGTTTCACGATAATGTTCCGTTTCTGGTCCACGATAATGTTCTGTTTAGGTTTCATGGTAATGTTCCGTCTCTGGTCCACGATAATGTTCTGTTTCTGTTTCACGGTAATGTTCCGTCTCTGGTCCATGGTAATATTCTGTCTCTGGTCCACGGTAATGTTCGGTTTCAAGGTAAAGTTGGGTCTCTGGTCCACGGTAATGTTCTGTCTCTGGTCCACGGTAATGTTCTGTCTCTGGTAAACAGTAATGTTCTGTCTCTGGTCCACGGTAATGTTCGATCTCTGGTCCACGATAATGTTCAGTTTCACGGTAATGTTCCGTTTCTGGTCCACGATAATGTTCTGTCTCGGTTTCCCGGTAATGTTCTGTCTCTGGTCCACGGTAATGTTCTGTGTCTGGTCCACGATAATGTTCTGTTTCTGTTTCACGGTAATGTTCCGTTTCTGGTCCATGATAATGTTCTGTCTCTGGTCCACGGTAATGTTCGGTTTCACGGTAATGTTACGTCTCTGGTCCACGATAATGTTGTGTTTCTGTTTCACGGTAATGTTCCGTTTCTGGTCCACGATAATGTTGTGTTTCTGGTCCACGATAATTTTCGGTTTCACGATAATGTTCCGTTTCTGGTCAACGATAATGTTCTGTTTAGGTTTCACGGTAATGTTCTGTCTCTGGTCCACGATAATGTTCCGTCTCTGGTCCACGATAATGTTCTGTCTCTGATCCACGATAATATTCTGTCTCTGGTCCACGATAATGTTCCGTTTCTGGTCCACGATAATCTTCTGTCTCTGATCCACGATAATGTTCCGTCTCTGGTCCACGATAATGTTGTGTTTCAAGGTAATGTTCCGTTTCTGGTCCACGATAATTTTCTGTTTTGGTTTCAAGGTAATGTTCTGTCTCTGGTCCACGATAATGTTCCGTCTCTGGTCCACGATAATGTTCTGTCTCTGATCCACGATAATATTCTGTCTCTGGTCCACGGTAATGTTCCGTCTCTGGTCCACGATAATGTTCGGTTTCACGATAATGTTCCGTTTCTGGTCCACGATAATGTTCTGTTTGGGTTTCACGGTAATGTTCTGTCTCTGGTCCACGATAATGTTCTGTTTCTGTTTCACGGTAATGTTCCGTCTCTGGTCCATGGTAATATTCTGTCTCTGGTCCACGGTAATGTTCGGTTTCAAGGTAAAGTTGGGTCTCTGGTCCACGGTAATGTTCTGTCTCTGGTCCACGGTAATGTTCTGTCTCTGGTAAACGGTAATGTTCTGTCTCTGGTCCACGGTAATGTTCGATCTCTGGTCCACGATAATGTTCGGTTTCACGGTAATGTTCCGTTTCTGGTCCACGATAATGTTCTGTCTCGGTTTCCCGGTAATGTTCTGTCTCTGGTCCACGGTAATGTTCTGTGTCTGGTCCACGATAATGTTCTGTTTCTGTTTCACGGTAATGTTCCGTTTCTGGTCCATGATAATGTTCTTTTTCACGGTAATGTTCTGTCTCTGGTCCATGGTAATATTCTGTCTCTGGTCCACGGTAATGTTCGGTTTCAAGGTAAAGTTCGGTCTCTGGTCCACGGTAATGTTCTGTCTCTGGTCCACGGTAATGTTCTGTCTCTGGTAAACGGTAATGTTCTGTCTCTGGTCCACGGTAATGTTCGATCTCTGGTCCACGATAATGTTCGGTTTCACGGTAATGTTCCGTTTCTGGTCCACGATAATGTTCTGTCTCGGTTTCCCGGTAATGTTCTGTCTCTTGTCCACGGTAATGTTCTGTGTCTGGTCCACGATAATGTTCTGTTTCTGTTTCACGGTAATGTTCCGTTTCTGGTCCATGATAATGTTCTTTTTCATGGTAATGTTCTGTCTCTGGTCCATGGTAATATTCTGTCTCTGGTCCACGGTAATGTTCGGTTTCAAGGTAAAGTTCGGTCTCTGGTCCACGGTAATGTTCTGTCTCTGGTCCACGGTAATGTTCTGTCTCTGGTCCACGGAAATGTTCTGTCTCTGGTCCACGGTAATGTTCTGTCTCTGGTCCACGGTAATGTTCGATCTCTGGTCCACGATAATGTTCGGTTTCACGGTAATGTTCCGTTTCTGGTCCACGATAATTTTCTGTTTCGGTTTCATGGTAATGTTCTGTCTCTGGTCCACGGTAATGTTCTGTGTCTGGTCCACGATAATGTTCGGTTTCACGGTAATGTTCCGTCTCTGGTCCACGATAATGTTCCGTCTTTGGTCCACGATAATGTTCTGTCTCTGGTCCATGATAATGTTCTGTTTCTGGTCCACGATAATATTCTGTCTCTGGTCCACGGTAATGTTCGGTTTCAAGGTAAAGTTGGGTCTCTGGTCCACGGTAATGTTCTGTCTCTGGTCCACGGTAATGTTCTGTCTCTGGTAAACGGTAATGTTCTGTCTCTGGTCCACGGTAATGTTCGATCTATGGTCCACGATAATGTTCCGTCTTTGGTCCACGATAATGTTCTGTCTCTGGTCCATGATAATGTTCTGTTTCTGGTCCACGATAATGTTCTGTTTCGGTTTCACGGTAATGTTCTGTTTTCGTTTCACGGTAATGTTCTGTCTCTGGTCCACGGTAATGTTGTGTTTCTTTTTCACGGTAATGTTCTGTCTCTGGTTCACGGTAATGTTCTGTCTCTGGTCCACGCTAATGTTCTGTTTCTGTTTCACGGTAATGTTCCGTTTCTGGTCCACGATAATGTTGTGTTTCTGTTTCACGGTAATGTTCTGTCTCTGGTCCACGCTAATGTTCTGTTTCTGTTTCACGATAATGTTCCGTTTCTGGTCCACGATAATGTTGTGTTTCTGTTTCACGGTAATGTTCCGTTTCTGGTCCACGATAATGTTCTGTTTCGGTTTCACGGTAATGTTCGTTCTCTGGTCCACGATAATGATCGGTTTCACGGTAATGTTCTGGTCCACGGTAATGTTCTGGTCCACGGTAATGTTCCGTCTCTGGTCCACAGTACTGTTCTGTCTCTGGTCCACGATAATGTTCCATTTCTGGTCGACGATAATGTTCGGTTTCACGGTAATGTTCCGTCTCTGGTCCACGATAATGTTCGGTTTCACGGTAATGTTCCATTTCTGGTCCACGGTAATGTTCTGTCTCTGGTCCACGATAATGTTCGATTTCTGGTTCACGATAATGTTCGGTTTCACGGTAATGGTCCGTCTCTGGTCCACGATAATGTTGTGTTTCTGTTTCACGGTAATGTTCCGTTTCTGGTCCACGATAATGTTCTGTTTCGGTTTCACGGTAATGTTCTGTCTCTGGTCCACGGTAATGTTCTGTCTCTGGTCAACGGTAATGTTCGGTTTCACGGTAATGTTACGTCTCTGGTCCACGATAATGTTGTGTTTCTGTTTCACGGTAATGTTCCGTTTCTGGTCCACGATAATGTTGTTTTTCTGGTCCACGATAATGTTCGGTTTCACGATAATGTTCCGTTTCTGGTCAACGATAATGTTCTGTTTAGGTTTCACGGTAATGTTCTGTCTCTGGTCCACGATATTGTTCCGTCTCTGGTCCACGATAATGTTCTTTCTCTGATCCACGATAATATTCTGTCTCTGGTCCACGATAATGTTCCGTTTCTGGTCCACGATAATGTTCTGTCTCTGATCCACGATAATGTTCCGTCTCTGGTCCACGATAATGTTTTGTTTCACGGTAATGTTCCGTTTCTGGTCCACGATAATGTTCTGTTTTGGTTTCAAGGTAATGTTCTGTCTCTGGTCCACGGTAATGTTCCCTTTCTGTTTCACGGTAATTTTCTGTTTCCGTTTCACGGTAATATTCTGTCTCTGGTCCACGGTAATGTTGTGTTTCTGTTTCACGGTAATGTTCCGTCTCTGGTCCACGATAATGTTCGGTTTCACGATAATGTTCCGTTTCTGGTCCACGATAATGTTCTGTTTAGGTTTCACGGTAATGCTCCGTCTCTGGTCCACGATAATGTTCTGTTTCTGTTTCACGGTAATGTTCCGTCTCTGGTCCATGGTAATATTCTGTCTCTGGTCCACGGTAATGTTCGGTTTCAAGGTAAAGTTGGGTCTCTGGTCCACGGTAATGTTCTGTCTCTGGTCCACGGTAATGTTCTGTCTCTGGTAAACGGTAATGTTCTGTCTCTGGTCCACGGTAATGTTCGATCTATGGTCCACGATAATGTTCGGTTTCACGGTAATGTTCCGTTTCTGGTCCACGATAATGTTCTGTCTCGGTTTCCCGGTAATGTTCTGTCTCTGGTCCACGGTAATGTTCTGTGTCTGGTCCACGATAATGTTCTGTTTCTGTTTCACGGTAATGTTCCGTTTCTGGTCCATGATAATGTTCTTTTTCACGGTAATGTTCTGTCTCTGGTCCATGGTAATATTCTGTCTCTGGTCCACGGTAATGTTCGGTTTCAAGGTAAAGTTCGGTCTCTGGTCCACGGTAATGTTCTGTCTCTGGTCCACGGTAATGTTCTGTCTCTGGTAAACGGTAATGTTCTGTCTCTGGTCCACGGAAATGTTCTGTCTCTGGTCCACGGTAATGTTCTGTCTCTGGTCCACGGTAATGTTCGGTTTCACGGTAATGTTCCGTCTCTGGTCCACGATAATGTTCCGTCTTTGGTCCACGATAATGTTCTGTCTCTGGTCCACGATAATATTCTGTCTCTGGTCCACGATAATGTTCCGTTTCTGGTCCACGATAATGTTCTGTCTCTGATCCACGATAATGTTCCGTCTCTGGTCCACGATAATGTTTTGTTTCACGGTAATGTTCCGTTTCTGATCCACGATAATGTTCCGTCTTTGGTCCACGATAATGTTCTGTCTCTGGTCCATGATAATGTTCTGTTTCGGTTTCACGGTAATGTTCTGTTTCCGTTTCACGGTAATGTTCTGTCTCTGGTCCACGGTAATGTTGTGTTTCTGTTTCACGGTAATGTTCTGTCTCTGGTTTACGGTAATGTTCTGTCTCTGGTCCACGCTAATGTTCTGTTTCTGTTTCATGGTAATGTTCCGTTTCTGGTCCACGATAATGTTGTGTTTCTGTTTCACGGTAATGTTCTGTCTCTGGTCCACGCTAATGTTCTGTTTCTGTTTCACGGTAATGTTCCGTTTCTGGTCCACGATAATGTTGTGTTTCTGTTTCACGGTAATGTTCCGTTTCTGGTCCACTATAATGTTCTGTTTCGGTTTCACGGTAATGTTCGGTCTCTGGTCCACGGTAATGTTCGGTTTCACGGTAATGTTTGGTCTCTGGTCCACGATGATGTTCGGTTACACGATAATGTTCGGTTTCACGATAATGTTCTGGTCCACGGTAATGTTCTGGTCCACGGTAATGTTCCGTCTCTGGTCCACAGTAATGTTCCGTATCTGGTCTATGGTAATGTTCGGTTTCACGGTAATGTTCCATTTCTGGTCCACGGTAATGTTCTGTCTCTGGTCCACGATAATGTTCGATTTCTGGTAGACGATAATGTTCGGTTTCACGGTAATGTTCCGTCTCTGGTCCACGATAATGTTCGGTTTCACGGTAATGTTCCATTTCTGGTCCACGGTAATGTTCTGTCTCTGGTCCACGATAATGTTCGATCTCTGGTCCACCATAATGTTCGGTTTCACGGTAATGTTCCGTCTCTGGTCCACGATAACGTTGTGTTTCTGTTTCACGGTAATGTTCCGTTTCTGGTCCACGATAATGTTGTGTTTCTGGTCCATGATAATGTTCGGTTTCACGATAATGTTCCGTTTCTGGTCAACGATAATGTTCTGTTTAGGTTTCACGGTAATGTTCTGTCTCTGGTCCACGATAATGTTCCATCTCTGGTCCATGATAATGTTCTGTCTCTGATCCACGATAATGTTCTGTCTCTGGTCCACGGTAATGTTCCGTTTCTGTTTCACCGTAATGTTCTGTTTCCGTATCACGGTAATGTTCTGTCTCTGGTCCACGGTAATGTTGTGTTTCTGTTTCACGGTAATGTTCCGTCTCTGGTCCACGATAATGTTCGGTTTCACGATAATGTTCCGTTTCTGGTCCACGATAATGTTCTGTTTGGGTTTCACGGTAATGTTCTGTCTCTGGTCCACGATAATGTTCTGTTTCTGTTTCACGGTAATGTTCCGTTTCTGGTCCATGATAATGTTCTTTTTTACGGTAATGTTCTGTCTCTGGTCCATGGTAATATTCTGTCTCTGGTCCACGATAATGTTCTGTTTCGGTTTCCCGGTAATGTTCTGTCTCTGGTCCACGGTAATGTTCTGTTTCTGTTTCACAGTAATGTTCCGTTTCTGGTCCACGATAATGTTGTGTTTCTGTTTCACGGTAATGTTCCGTTTCTGGTCCACGATAATGTTCTGTTTCGGTTTCACGGTAATGTTCTTTCTCTGGTCCACGATAATGTTCCGTTTCTGGTCCACGATAATGTTCTGTTTTAGTTTCACGGTAATGTTCTGTCTCTGGTCCACGGTAATGTTCTGTTTCTGTTTCACAGTAATGTTCCGTTTCTGGTCCACGATAATGTTGTGTTTCTATTTCACGGTAATGTTCCGTTTCTGGTCCACGATAATGTTGTGTTTCTGGTCCACGATAATGTTCGGTTTCACGATAATATTCCGTTTCTGGTCAACGATAATGTTCTGTTTAGGTTTCACGGTAATGTTCTGTCTCTGGTCCACGATAATGTTCCGTCTCTGGTCCACGATAATGTTCTGTCTCTGATCCACGATAATATTCTGTCTCTGGTCCACGATAATGTTCCGTTTCTGGTCCACGATAATGTTCTGTCTCTGATCCACGATAATGTTCCGTCTCTGGTCCACGATAATGTTGTGTTTCACGGTAATGTTCCGTTTCTGGTCCACGATAATGTTCTGTTTTGGTTTCAAGGTAATGTTCTGTCTCTGGTCCACGGTAATGTTCCGTTTCTGTTTCACGGAAATTTTCTGTTTCCGTTTCACGGTAATGTTCTGTCTCTGGTCCACGGTAATGTTGTGTTTCTGTTTCACGGTAATGTTCCGTCTCTGGTCCATGATAATGTTCGGTTTCAAGATAATGTTCCGTTTCTGGTCCACGATAATGTTATGTTTAGGTTTCACGGTAATGTTCCGTCTCTGGTCCACGATAATGTTCTGTTTCTGTTTCACGGTAATGTTCCGTCTCTGGTCCATGGTAATATTCTGTCTCTGGTCCACGGTAATGTTCGGTTTCAAGGTAAAGTTGGGTCTCTGGTCCACGGTAATGTTCTGTCTCTGGTCCACGGTAATGTTCTGTCTCTGGTAAACGGTAATGTTCTGTCTCTGGTCCACGGTAATGTTCGATCTCTGGTCCACGATAATGTTCGGTTTCACGGTAATATTCCGTTTCTGGTCCACGATAATGTTCTGTCTCGGTTTCCCGGTAATGTTCTGTCTCTGGTCCACGGTAATGTTCTGTGTCTGGTCCACGATAATGTTCTGTTTCTGTTTCACGGTAATGTTCCGTTTCTGGTCCATGATAATGTTCTTTTTCACGGTAATGTTCTGTCTCTGGTCCATGGTAATATTCTGTCTCTGGTCCACGGTAATGTTCTGTTTCTGTTTCACAGTAATGTTCCGTTTCTGGTCAACGATAATGTTGTGTTTCTGTTTCACGGTAATGTTCCGTTTCTGGTCCACGATAATGTTCTGTTTCGGTTTCACGGTAGTGTTCCATTTCTGGTCCACGATAATGTTCGGTTTCACGGTAATGTTCCGTCTATGGTCCACGATAATGTTGTGTTTCTGTTTCACGGTAATGTTCCGTTTCTGGTCCACGATAATGTTCTGTTTCGGTTTCACGGTAATGTTCTGTCTCTGGTAAACGGTAATGTTCTGTCTCTGGTCCACGGTAATGTTCGGTTTCACGGTAATGTTACGTCTCTGGTCCACGATAATGTTGTGTTTCTGTTTCACGGTAATGTTCCGTTTCTGGTCCACGATAATGTTGTGTTTCTGGTCCACGATAATGTTCGGTTTCACGATAATGTTCCGTTTCTGGTCAACGATAATGTTCTGTTTAGGTTTCACGGTAATGTTCTGTCTCTGGTCCACGATAATGTTCCGTCTCTGGTCCACGATAATGTTCTGTCTCTGATCCACGATAATATTCTGTCTCTGGTCCACGATAATGTTCCGTTTCTGGTCCACGATAATGTTCTGTCTCTGATCCACGATAATGTTCCGTCTCTGGTCCACGATAATGTTGTGTTTCACGGTAATGTTCCGTTTCTGGTCCACGATAATGTTCTGTTTTGGTTTCAAGGTAATGTTCTGTCTCTGGTCCACGGTAATGTTCCGTTTCTGTTTCACGGTAATTTTCTGTTTCCGTTTCACGGTAATGTTCTGTCTCTGGTCCACGGTAATGTTGTGTTTCTGTTTCACGGTAATGTTCCGTCTCTGGTCCACGATAATGTTCGGTTTCAAGATAATGTTCCGTTTCTGGTCCACGATAATGTTATGTTTAGGTTTCACGGTAATGTTCCGTCTCTGGTCCACGATAATGTTCTGTTTCTGTTTCACGGTAATGTTCCGTCTCTGGTCCATGGTAATATTCTGTCTCTGGTCCACGGTAATGTTCGGTTTCAAGGTAAAGTTGGGTCTCTGGTCCACGGTAATGTTCTGTCTCTGGTCCACGGTAATGTTCTGTCTCTGGTAAACGGTAATGTTCTGTCTCTGGTCCACGGTAATGTTCGATCTCTGGTCCACGATAATGTTCGGTTTCACGGTAATGTTCCGTTTCTGGTCCACGATAATGTTCTGTCTCGGTTTCCCGGTAATGTTCTGTCTCTGGTCCACGGTAATGTTCTGTGTCTGGTCCACGATAATGTTCTGTTTCTGTTTCACGGTAATGTTCCGTTTCTGGTCCATGATAATGTTCTTTTTCACGGTAATGTTCTGTCTCTGGTCCATGGTAATATTCTGTCTCTGGTCCACGGTAATGTTCGGTTTCAAGGTAAAGTTCGGTCTCTGGTCCACGGTAATGTTCTGTCTCTGGTCCACGGTAATGTTCTGTCTCTGGTAAACGGTAATGTTTTGTCTCTGGTCCACGGAAATGTTCTGTCTCTGGTCCACGGTAATGTTCTGTCTCTGGTCCACGGTAATGTTCGATCTCTGGTCCACGATAATGTTCGGTTTCACGGTAATGTTCCGTCTCTGGTCCAAGATAATGTTCCGTCTTTGGTCCACGATAATGTTCTGTCTCTGGTCCATGATAATGTTCTGTTTCGGTTTCACGGTAATGTTCTGTTTCGGTTTCACTGTAATGTTCTGTTTCCGTTTCACGGTAAGGTTCTGTCTCTGGTCCACGGTAATGTTGTGTTTCTGTTTCACGGTAATGTTCTGTCTCTGGTTTACGGTAATGTTCTGTCTCTGGTCAACGCTAATGTTCTGTTTCTGTTTCATGGTACTGTTCCGTTTCTGGTCCACGATAATGTTGTGTTTCTGTTTCACGGTAATGTTCTGTCTCTGGTCCACGCTAATGTTCTGTTTCTGTTTCACGGTAATGTTCCGTTTCTGGTCCAGGATAATGTTGTGTTTCTGTTTCACGGTAATGTTCCGTTTCTGGTCCACTATAATGTTCTGTTTCGGTTTCACGGTAATGTTCGGTCTCTGGTCCACGGTAATGTTCGGTTTCACGGTAATGTTCTGGTCCACGATAATGTTGTGTTTCTGTTTCACGGTAATGTTCCGTTTCTGGTCCACTATAATGTTCTGTTTCGGTTTCACGGTAATGTTCGGTCTCTGGTCCACGATAATGTTCGGTTTCACGATAATGTTCGGTTTCACGATAATGTTCTGGTCCACGGTAATGTTCTGGTCCACGGTAATGTTCCGTCTCTGGTCCACAGTAATGTTCCGTATCTGGTCTATGGTAATGTTCGGTTTCACGATAATGTTCCGTTTCTGGTCAACGGTAATGTTCTGTTTAGGTTTCACGGTAATGTTCTGTCTGTGGTCCACGATAATGTTCCGTCTCTGGTCCATGATAATGTTCCGTTTTTGGTCCACGATAATTTTGTGTTTCTGTTTCACGGTAATGTTCCGTTTCTGGTCCACGATAATGTTCTGTTTCGGTTTCATGGTAATGTTCTGTCTCTGGTCCACGGTAATGTTCTGTTTCTGGTCCACGATAATGTTCTGTTTCGGTTTCACGGTAATGTTCTGTTTCCGTTTCACGGTAATGTTCTGTCTCTGGTCCACGGTAATGTTAAGTTTCTGGTCCACGATAATGTTCGGTTTCACGATAATGTTCCGTTTCTGGTCAACGATAATGTTCTGTTTAGGTTTCACGGTAATGTTCTGTCTCTGGTCCACGATAATGTTCCGTCTCTGGTCCACGATAATGTTCTGTCTCTGATCCACGATAATATTCTGTCTCTGGTCCACGATAATGTTCCGTTTCTGGTCCACGATAATGTTCTGTCTCTGATCCACGATAATTTTCCGTCTCTGGTCCACGATAATGTTGTGTTTCACGGTAATGTTCCGTTTCTGGTCCACGATAATGTTCTGTTTTGGTTTCAAGGTAATGTTCTGTCTCTGGTCCACGGTAATGTTCCGTTTCTGTTTCACGGTAATTTTCTGTTTCCGTTTCACGGTAATGTTCTGTCTCTGGTCCACGGTAATGTTGTGTTTCTGTTTCACGGTAATGTTCCGTCTCTGGTCCACGATAATGTTCGGTTTCAAGATAATGTTCCGTTTCTGGTCCACGATAATGTTCTGTTTAGGTTTCACGGTAATGTTCCGTCTCTGGTCCACGATAATGTTCTGTTTCTGTTTCACGGTAATGTTCCGTTTCTGGTCCATGATAATGTTCTTTTTCACGGTAATGTTCTGTCTCTGGTCCATGGTAATATTCTGTCTCTGGTCCACGGTAATGTTCGGTTTCAAGGTAAAGTTCGGTCTCTGGTCCACGGTAATGTTCTGTCTCTGGTCCACGGTAATGTTCTGTCTCTGGTAAACGGTAATGTTCTGTCTCTGGTCCACGGAAATGTTCTGTCTCTGGTCCACGGTAATGTTCTGTCTCTGGTCCACGGTAATGTTCGATCTCTGGTCCACGATAATGTTCGGTTTCACGGTAATGTTCCGTCTCTGGTCCACGATAATGTTCCGTCTTTGGTCCACGATAATGTTCTGTCTCTGGTCCATGATAATGTTCTGTTTCGGTTTCACGGTAATGTTCTGTTTCGGTTTCACTGTAATGTTCTGTTTCCGTTTCACGGTAATGTTCTGTCTCTGGTCCACGGTAATGTTGTGTTTCTGTTTCACGGTAATGTTCTGTCTCTGGTTTACGGTAATGTTCTGTCTCTGGTCAACGCTAATGTTCTGTTTCTGTTTCATGGTAATGTTCCGTTTCTGGTCCACGATAATGTTGTGTTTCTGTTTCACGGTAATGTTCTGTCTCTGGTCCACGCTAATGTTCTGTTTCTGTTTCACGGTAATGTTCCGTTTCTGGTCCACGATAATGTTGTGTTTCTGTTTCACGGTAATGTTCCGTTTCTGGTCCACTATAATGTTCTGTTTCGGTTTCACGGTAATGTTCGGTCTCTGGTCCACGGTAATGTTCGGTTTCACGGTAATGTTCTGGTCCACGATAATGTTGTGTTTCTGTTTCACGGTAATGTTCCGTTTCTGGTCCACTATAATGTTCTGTTTCGGTTTCACGGTAATGTTCGGTCTCTGGTCCACGGTAATGTTCGGTTTCACGGTAATGTTCTGGTCCACGATAATGTTGTGTTTCTGTTTCACGGTAATGTTCCGTTTCTGGTCCACTATAATGTTCTGTTTCGGTTTCACGGTAATGTTCGGTCTCTGGTCCACGATAATGTTCGGTTTCACGATAATGTTCGGTTTCACGATAATGTTCTGGTCCACGGTAATGTTCTGGTCCACGGTAATGTTCCGTCTCTGGTCCACAGTAATGTTCCGTATCTGGTCTATGGTAATGTTCGGTTTCACGATAATGTTCCGTTTCTGGTCAACGGTAATGTTCTGTTTAGGTTTCACGGTAATGTTCTGTCTGTGGTCCACGATAATGTTCCGTCTCTGGTCCATGATAATGTTCCGTTTTTGGTCCACGATAATTTTGTGTTTCTGTTTCACGGTAATGTTCCATTTCTGGTCCACGATAATGTTCTGTTTCGGTTTCATGGTAATGTTCTGTCTCTGGTCCACGGTAATGTTCTGTTTCTGGTCCACGATAATGTTCTGTTTCGGTTTCACGGTAATGTTCTGTTTCCGTTTCACGGTAATGTTCTGTCTCTGGTCCACGGTAATGTTGTGTTTCTTTTTCACGGTAATGTTCTGTCTCTGGTTCACGGTAATGTTCTGTCTCTTGTCCACGCTAATGTTCTGTTTCTGTTTCACGGTAATGTTCCGTTTCTGGTCCACGATAATGTTGTGTTTCTGTTTCACGGTAATGTTCCGTTTCTGGTCCACGATAATGTTCTGTTTCGGTTTCACGGTAATGTTCGGTCTCTGGTCCACGATAATGATCGGTTTCACGGTAATGTTCTGGTCCACGGTAATGTTCTGGTCCACGGTAATGTTCCGTCTCTGGTCCACAGTACTGTTCCGTATCTGTTCCATGGTAATGTTCGGTTTCACGGTAATGTTCCATTTCTGGTCCACGGTAATGTTCTGTCTCTGGTCCACGATAATGTTCGATTTCTGGTCGACGATAATTTTCGGTTTCACGGTAATGTTCCGTCTCTGGTCCACGATAATGTTCGGTTTCACGGTAATGTTCCATTTCTGGTCCACGGTAATGTTCTGTCTCTGGTCCACGATAATGTTCGATTTCTGGTTCACGATAATGTTCGGTTTCACGGTAATGGTCCGTCTCTGGTCCACGATAATGTTGTGTTTCTGTTTCACGGTAATGTTCCGTTTCTGGTCCAAGATAATGTTCTGTTTCGGTTTCACGGTAATGTTCTGTCTCTGGTCCACGGTAATGTTCTGTCTCTGGTCCACGGTAATGTTCGGTTTCACGGTAATGTTACGTCTCTGGTCCACGATAATGTTGTGTTTCTGTTTCACGGTAATGTTCCGTTTCTGGTCCACGATAATGTTGTGTTTCTGGTCCACGATAATGTTCGGTTTCACGATAATGTTCCGTTTCTGGTCAACGATAATGTTCTGTTTAGGTTTCACGGTAATGTTCTGTCTCTGGTCCACGATAATGTTCCGTCTCTGGTCCACGATAATGTTCTGTCTCTGATCCACGATAATATTCTGTCTCTGGTCCACGATAATGTTCCGTTTCTGGTCCACGATAATGTTCTGTCTCTGATCCACGATAATGTTCTGTCTCTGGTCCACGATAATGTTGTGTTTCACGGTAATGTTCCGTTTCTGGTCCACGATAATGTTCTGTTTTGGTTTCAAGGTAATGTTCTGTCTCTGGTCCACGGTAATGTTCCGTTTCTGTTTCACGGTAATTTTCTGTTTCCATTTCACGGTAATGTTCTGTCTCTGGTCCACGGTAATGTTGTGTTTCTGTTTCACGGTAATGTTCCGTCTCTGGTCCACGATAATGTTCGGTTTCACGATAATGTTCCGTTTCTGGTCCACGATAATGTTCTGTTTAGGTTTCACGGTAATGCTCCGTCTCTGGTCCACGATAATGTTCTGTTTCTGTTTCACGGTAATGTTCCGTCTCTGGTCCATGGTAATATTCTGTCTCTGGTCCACGGTAATGTTTGGTTTCAAGGTAAAGTTGGGTCTCTGGTCCACGGTAATGTTCTGTCTCTGGTCCACGGTAATGTTCTGTCTCTGGTAAACGGTAATGTTCTGTCTCTGGTCCACGGTAATGTTCGATCTCTGGTCCACGATAATGTTCGGTTTCACGGTAATGTTCCGTTTCTGGTCCACGATAATGTTCTGTCTCGGTTTCCCGGTAATGTTCTGTCTCTTGTCCACGGTAATGTTCTGTGTCTGGTCAACGATAATGTTCTGTTTCTGTTTCACGGTAATGTTCCTTTTCTGGTCCATGATAATGTTCTTTTTCACGGTAATGTTCTGTCTCTGGTCCATGGTAATATTCTGTCTCTGGTAAACGGTAATGTTCTGTCTCTGGTCCACGGAAATGTTCTGTCTCTGGTCCACGGTAATGTTCTGTCTCTCGTCCACGGTAATGTTCTGTCTCTGGTAAACGGTAATGTTCTGTCTCTGGTCCACGGAAATGTTCTGTCTCTGGTCCACGGTAATGTTCTGTCTCTGGTCCACGGTAATGTTCGGTTTCACGGTAATGTTCCGTCTCTGGTCCACGATAATGTTCCGTCTTTGGTCCACGATAATGTTCTGTCTCTGGTCCATGATAATGTTCTGTTTCGGTTTCACGGTAATGTTCTGTTTCCGTTTCACGGTAATGTTCTGTCTCTGGTCCACGGTAATGTTGTGTTTCTGTTTCACGGTAATGTTCTGTCTCTGGTTTACGGTAATGTTCTGTCTCTGGTCCACGCTAATGTTCTGTTTCTGTTTCATGGTAATGTTCCGTTTCTGGTCCACGATAATGTTGTGTTTCTGTTTCACGGTAATGTTCTGTCTCTGGTCCACGCTAATGTTCTGTTTCTGTTTCACGGTAATGTTCCGTTTCTGGTCCACGATAATGTTGTGTTTCTGTTTCACGGTAATGTTCCGTTTCTGGTCCACTATAATGTTCTGTTTCGGTTTCACGGTAATGTTCGGTCTCTGGTCCACGGTAATGTTCGGTTTCACGGTAATGTTTGGTCTCTGGTCCACGATGATGTTCGGTTACACGATAATGTTCGGTTTCACGATAATGTTCTGGTCCACGGTAATGTTCTGGTCCACGGTAATGTTCCGTCTCTGGTCCACAGTAATGTTCCGTATCTGGTCTATGGTAATGTTCGGTTTCACGGTAATGTTCCATTTCTGGTCCACGGTAATGTTCTGTCTCTGGTCCACGATAATGTTCGATTTCTGGTAGACGATAATGTTCGGTTTCACGGTAATGTTCCGTCTCTGGTCCACGATAATGTTCGGTTTCACGGTAATGTTCCATTTCTGGTCCACGGTAATGTTCTGTCTCTGGTCCACGATAATGTTCGATCTCTGGTCCACCATAATGTTCGGTTTCACGGTAATGTTCCGTCTCTGGTCCACGATAACGTTGTGTTTCTGTTTCACGGTAATGTTCCGTTTCTGGTCCACGATAATGTTGTGTTTCTGGTCCATGATAATGTTCGGTTTCACGATAATGTTCCGTTTCTGGTCAACGATAATGTTCTGTTTAGGTTTCACGGTAATGTTCTGTCTCTGGTCCACGATAATGTTCCATCTCTGGTCCATGATAATGTTCTGTCTCTGATCCACGATAATGTTCTGTCTCTGGTCCACGGTAATGTTCCGTTTCTGTTTCACCGTAATGTTCTGTTTCCGTATCACGGTAATGTTCTGTCTCTGGTCCACGGTAATGTTGTGTTTCTGTTTCACGGTAATGTTCCGTCTCTGGTCCACGATAATGTTCGGTTTCACGATAATGTTCCGTTTCTGGTCCACGATAATGTTCTGTTTGGGTTTCACGGTAATGTTCTGTCTCTGGTCCACGATAATGTTCTGTTTCTGTTTCACGGTAATGTTCCGTTTCTGGTCCATGATAATGTTCTTTTTTACGGTAATGTTCTGTCTCTGGTCCATGGTAATATTCTGTCTCTGGTCCACGATAATGTTCTGTTTCGGTTTCCCGGTAATGTTCTGTCTCTGGTCCACGGTAATGTTCTGTTTCTGTTTCACAGTAATGTTCCGTTTCTGGTCCACGATAATGTTGTGTTTCTGTTTCACGGTAATGTTCCGTTTCTGGTCCACGATAATGTTCTGTTTCGGTTTCACGGTAATGTTCTTTCTCTGGTCCACGATAATGTTCCGTTTCTGGTCCACGATAATGTTCTGTTTTAGTTTCACGGTAATGTTCTGTCTCTGGTCCACGGTAATGTTCTGTTTCTGTTTCACAGTAATGTTCCGTTTCTGGTCCACGATAATGTTGTGTTTCTGTTTCACGGTAATGTTCCGTTTCTGGTCCACGATAATGTTCTGTTTCGGTTTCACGGTAGTGTTCCATTTCTGGTCCACGATAATTTTCGGTTTCACGGTAATGTTCCGTCTCTGGTCCACGATAATGTTGTGTTTCTGTTTCACGGTAATGTTCCGTTTCTGGTCCACGATAATGTTCTGTTTCGGTTTCACGGTAATGTTCTGTCTCTGGTAAACGGTAATGTTCTGTCTCTGGTCCACGGTAATGTTCGGTTTCACGGTAATGTTACGTCTCTGGTCCACGATAATGTTGTGTTTCTGTTTCACGGTAATGTTCCGTTTCTGGTCCACGATAATGTTGTGTTTCTGGTCCACGATAATGTTCGGTTTCACGATAATGTTCCGTTTCTGGTCAACGATAATGTTCTGTTTAGGTTTCACGGTAATGTTCTGTCTCTGGTCCACGATAATGTTCCGTCTCTGGTCCACGATAATGTTCTGTCTCTGATCCACGATAATATTCTGTCTCTGGTCCACGATAATGTTCCGTTTCTGGTCCACGATAATGTTCTGTCTCTGATCCACGATAATGTTCCGTCTCTGGTCCACGATAATGTTGTGTTTCACGGTAATGTTCCGTTTCTGGTCCACGATAATGTTCTGTTTTGGTTTCAAGGTAATGTTCTGTCTCTGGTCCACGGTAATGTTCCGTTTCTGTTTCACGGAAATTTTCTGTTTCCGTTTCACGGTAATGTTCTGTCTCTGGTCCACGGTAATGTTGTGTTTCTGTTTCACGGTAATGTTCCGTCTCTGGTCCATGATAATGTTCGGTTTCAAGATAATGTTCCGTTTCTGGTCCACGATAATGTTATGTTTAGGTTTCACGGTAATGTTCCGTCTCTGGTCCACGATAATGTTCTGTTTCTGTTTCACGGTAATGTTCCGTCTCTGGTCCATGGTAATATTCTGTCTCTGGTCCACGGTAATGTTCGGTTTCAAGGTAAAGTTGGGTCTCTGGTCCACGGTAATGTTCTGTCTCTGGTCCACGGTAATGTTCTGTCTCTGGTAAACGGTAATGTTCTGTCTCTGGTCCACGGTAATGTTCGATCTCTGGTCCACGATAATGTTCGGTTTCACGGTAATATTCCGTTTCTGGTCCACGATAATGTTCTGTCTCGGTTTCCCGGTAATGTTCTGTCTCTGGTCCACGGTAATGTTCTGTGTCTGGTCCACGATAATGTTCTGTTTCTGTTTCACGGTAATGTTCCGTTTCTGGTCCATGATAATGTTCTTTTTCACGGTAATGTTCTGTCTCTGGTCCATGGTAATATTCTGTCTCTGGTCCACGGTAATGTTCGGTTTCAAGGTAAAGTTCGGTCTCTGGTCCACGGTAATGTTCTGTCTCTGGTCCACGGTAATGTTCTGTCTCTGGTAAACGGTAATGTTTTGTCTCTGGTCCACGGAAATGTTCTGTCTCTGGTCCACGGTAATGTTCTGTCTCTGGTCCACGGTAATGTTCGATCTCTGGTCCACGATAATGTTCGGTTTCACGGTAATGTTCCGTCTCTGGTCCAAGATAATGTTCCGTCTTTGGTCCACGATAATGTTCTGTCTCTGGTCCATGATAATGTTCTGTTTCGGTTTCACGGTAATGTTCTGTTTCGGTTTCACTGTAATGTTCTGTTTCCGTTTCACGGTAAGGTTCTGTCTCTGGTCCACGGTAATGTTGTGTTTCTGTTTCACGGTAATGTTCTGTCTCTGGTTTACGGTAATGTTCTGTCTCTGGTCAACGCTAATGTTCTGTTTCTGTTTCATGGTACTGTTCCGTTTCTGGTCCACGATAATGTTGTGTTTCTGTTTCACGGTAATGTTCTGTCTCTGGTCCACGCTAATGTTCTGTTTCTGTTTCACGGTAATGTTCCGTTTCTGGTCCAGGATAATGTTGTGTTTCTGTTTCACGGTAATGTTCCGTTTCTGGTCCACTATAATGTTCTGTTTCGGTTTCACGGTAATGTTCGGTCTCTGGTCCACGGTAATGTTCGGTTTCACGGTAATGTTCTGGTCCACGATAATGTTGTGTTTCTGTTTCACGGTAATGTTCCGTTTCTGGTCCACTATAATGTTCTGTTTCGGTTTCACGGTAATGTTCGGTCTCTGGTCCACGATAATGTTCGGTTTCACGATAATGTTCGGTTTCACGATAATGTTCTGGTCCACGGTAATGTTCTGGTCCACGGTAATGTTCCGTCTCTGGTCCACAGTAATGTTCCGTATCTGGTCTATGGTAATGTTCGGTTTCACGATAATGTTCCGTTTCTGGTCAACGGTAATGTTCTGTTTAGGTTTCACGGTAATGTTCTGTCTGTGGTCCACGATAATGTTCCGTCTCTGGTCCATGATAATGTTCCGTTTTTGGTCCACGATAATTTTGTGTTTCTGTTTCACGGTAATGTTCCGTTTCTGGTCCACGATAATGTTCTGTTTCGGTTTCATGGTAATGTTCTGTCTCTGGTCCACGGTAATGTTCTGTTTCTGGTCCACGATAATGTTCTGTTTCGGTTTCACGGTAATGTTCTGTTTCCGTTTCACGGTAATGTTCTGTCTCTGGTCCACGGTAATGTTAAGTTTCTGGTCCACGATAATGTTCGGTTTCACGATAATGTTCCGTTTCTGGTCAACGATAATGTTCTGTTTAGGTTTCACGGTAATGTTCTGTCTCTGGTCCACGATAATGTTCCGTCTCTGGTCCACGATAATGTTCTGTCTCTGATCCACGATAATATTCTGTCTCTGGTCCACGATAATGTTCCGTTTCTGGTCCACGATAATGTTCTGTCTCTGATCCACGATAATTTTCCGTCTCTGGTCCACGATAATGTTGTGTTTCACGGTAATGTTCCGTTTCTGGTCCACGATAATGTTCTGTTTTGGTTTCAAGGTAATGTTCTGTCTCTGGTCCACGGTAATGTTCCGTTTCTGTTTCACGGTAATTTTCTGTTTCCGTTTCACGGTAATGTTCTGTCTCTGGTCCACGGTAATGTTGTGTTTCTGTTTCACGGTAATGTTCCGTCTCTGGTCCACGATAATGTTCGGTTTCAAGATAATGTTCCGTTTCTGGTCCACGATAATGTTCTGTTTAGGTTTCACGGTAATGTTCCGTCTCTGGTCCACGATAATGTTCTGTTTCTGTTTCACGGTAATGTTCCGTTTCTGGTCCATGATAATGTTCTTTTTCACGGTAATGTTCTGTCTCTGGTCCATGGTAATATTCTGTCTCTGGTCCACGGTAATGTTCGGTTTCAAGGTAAAGTTCGGTCTCTGGTCCACGGTAATGTTCTGTCTCTGGTCCACGGTAATGTTCTGTCTCTGGTAAACGGTAATGTTCTGTCTCTGGTCCACGGAAATGTTCTGTCTCTGGTCCACGGTAATGTTCTGTCTCTGGTCCACGGTAATGTTCGATCTCTGGTCCACGATAATGTTCGGTTTCACGGTAATGTTCCGTCTCTGGTCCACGATAATGTTCCGTCTTTGGTCCACGATAATGTTCTGTCTCTGGTCCATGATAATGTTCTGTTTCGGTTTCACGGTAATGTTCTGTTTCGGTTTCACTGTAATGTTCTGTTTCCGTTTCACGGTAATGTTCTGTCTCTGGTCCACGGTAATGTTGTGTTTCTGTTTCACGGTAATGTTCTGTCTCTGGTTTACGGTAATGTTCTGTCTCTGGTCAACGCTAATGTTCTGTTTCTGTTTCATGGTAATGTTCCGTTTCTGGTCCACGATAATGTTGTGTTTCTGTTTCACGGTAATGTTCTGTCTCTGGTCCACGCTAATGTTCTGTTTCTGTTTCACGGTAATGTTCCGTTTCTGGTCCACGATAATGTTGTGTTTCTGTTTCACGGTAATGTTCCGTTTCTGGTCCACTATAATGTTCTGTTTCGGTTTCACGGTAATGTTCGGTCTCTGGTCCACGGTAATGTTCGGTTTCACGGTAATGTTCTGGTCCACGATAATGTTGTGTTTCTGTTTCACGGTAATGTTCCGTTTCTGGTCCACTATAATGTTCTGTTTCGGTTTCACGGTAATGTTCGGTCTCTGGTCCACGGTAATGTTCGGTTTCACGGTAATGTTCTGGTCCACGATAATGTTGTGTTTCTGTTTCACGGTAATGTTCCGTTTCTGGTCCACTATAATGTTCTGTTTCGGTTTCACGGTAATGTTCGGTCTCTGGTCCACGATAATGTTCGGTTTCACGATAATGTTCGGTTTCACGATAATGTTCTGGTCCACGGTAATGTTCTGGTCCACGGTAATGTTCCGTCTCTGGTCCACAGTAATGTTCCGTATCTGGTCTATGGTAATGTTCGGTTTCACGATAATGTTCCGTTTCTGGTCAACGGTAATGTTCTGTTTAGGTTTCACGGTAATGTTCTGTCTGTGGTCCACGATAATGTTCCGTCTCTGGTCCATGATAATGTTCCGTTTTTGGTCCACGATAATTTTGTGTTTCTGTTTCACGGTAATGTTCCATTTCTGGTCCACGATAATGTTCTGTTTCGGTTTCATGGTAATGTTCTGTCTCTGGTCCACGGTAATGTTCTGTTTCTGGTCCACGATAATGTTCTGTTTCGGTTTCACGGTAATGTTCCGTTTCTGGTCCACGATAATGTTGTGTTTCTGTTTCACGGTAATGTTCCGTTTCTGGTCCACGATAATGTTCTGTTTCGGTTTCACGGTAATGTTCGGTCTCTGGTCCACGATAATGATCGGTTTCACGGTAATGTTCTGGTCCACGGTAATGTTCTGGTCCACGGTAATGTTCCGTCTCTGGTCCACAGTACTGTTCCGTATCTGTTCCATGGTAATGTTCGGTTTCACGGTAATGTTCCATTTCTGGTCCACGGTAATGTTCTGTCTCTGGTCCACGATAATGTTCGATTTCTGGTCGACGATAATTTTCGGTTTCACGGTAATGTTCCGTCTCTGGTCCACGATAATGTTCGGTTTCACGGTAATGTTCCATTTCTGGTCCACGGTAATGTTCTGTCTCTGGTCCACGATAATGTTCGATTTCTGGTTCACGATAATGTTCGGTTTCACGGTAATGGTCCGTCTCTGGTCCACGATAATGTTGTGTTTCTGTTTCACGGTAATGTTCCGTTTCTGGTCCAAGATAATGTTCTGTTTCGGTTTCACGGTAATGTTCTGTCTCTGGTCCACGGTAATGTTCTGTCTCTGGTCCACGGTAATGTTCGGTTTCACGGTAATGTTACGTCTCTGGTCCACGATAATGTTGTGTTTCTGTTTCACGGTAATGTTCCGTTTCTGGTCCACGATAATGTTGTGTTTCTGGTCCACGATAATGTTCGGTTTCACGATAATGTTCCGTTTCTGGTCAACGATAATGTTCTGTTTAGGTTTCACGGTAATGTTCTGTCTCTGGTCCACGATAATGTTCCGTCTCTGGTCCACGATAATGTTCTGTCTCTGATCCACGATAATATTCTGTCTCTGGTCCACGATAATGTTCCGTTTCTGGTCCACGATAATGTTCTGTCTCTGATCCACGATAATGTTCTGTCTCTGGTCCACGATAATGTTGTGTTTCACGGTAATGTTCCGTTTCTGGTCCACGATAATGTTCTGTTTTGGTTTCAAGGTAATGTTCTGTCTCTGGTCCACGGTAATGTTCCGTTTCTGTTTCACGGTAATTTTCTGTTTCCATTTCACGGTAATGTTCTGTCTCTGGTCCACGGTAATGTTGTGTTTCTGTTTCACGGTAATGTTCCGTCTCTGGTCCACGATAATGTTCGGTTTCACGATAATGTTCCGTTTCTGGTCCACGATAATGTTCTGTTTAGGTTTCACGGTAATGCTCCGTCTCTGGTCCACGATAATGTTCTGTTTCTGTTTCACGGTAATGTTCCGTCTCTGGTCCATGGTAATATTCTGTCTCTGGTCCACGGTAATGTTTGGTTTCAAGGTAAAGTTGGGTCTCTGGTCCACGGTAATGTTCTGTCTCTGGTCCACGGTAATGTTCTGTCTCTGGTAAACGGTAATGTTCTGTCTCTGGTCCACGGTAATGTTCGATCTCTGGTCCACGATAATGTTCGGTTTCACGGTAATGTTCCGTTTCTGGTCCACGATAATGTTCTGTCTCGGTTTCCCGGTAATGTTCTGTCTCTTGTCCACGGTAATGTTCTGTGTCTGGTCAACGATAATGTTCTGTTTCTGTTTCACGGTAATGTTCCTTTTCTGGTCCATGATAATGTTCTTTTTCACGGTAATGTTCTGTCTCTGGTCCATGGTAATATTCTGTCTCTGGTCCACGGTAATGTTCGGTTTCAAGGTAAAGTTCGGTCTCTGGTCCACGGTAATGTTCTGTCTCTGGTCCACGGTAATGTTCTGTCTCTGGTAAACGGTAATGTTCTGTCTCTGGTCCACGGAAATGTTCTGTCTCTGGTCCACGGTAATGTTCTGTCTCTGGTCCACGGTAATGTTCGATCTCTGGTCCACGATAATGTTCGGTTTCACGGTAATGTTCCGTCTCTGGTCCACGATAATGTTCCGTCTTTGGTCCACGATAATGTTCTGTCTCTGGTCCATGATAATGTTCTGTTTCAGTTTCACGGTAATGTTCTGTTTCGGTTTCACGGTAATGTTCTGTTTCCGTTTCACGGTAATGTTCTGTCTCTGGTCCACGGTAATGTTGTGTTTCTGTTTCACGGTAATGTTCTGTCTCTGGTTTACGGTAATGTTCTGTCTCTGGTCCACGCTAATGTTCTGTTTCTGTTTCATGGTAATGTTCCGTTTCTGGTCCACGATAATGTTGTGTTTCTGTTTCACGGTAATGTTCTGTCTCTGGTCCACGCTAATGTTCTGTTTCTGTTTCACGGTAATGTTCCGTTTCTGGTCCACGATAATGTTGTGTTTCTGTTTCACGGTAATGTTCCGTTTCTGATCCACTATAATGTTCTGTTTCGGTTTCACGATAATGTTCTGGTCCACGGTAATGTTCTGGTCCACGGTAATGTTCCGTCTCTGGTCCACAGTAATGTTCCGTATCTGGTCTATGGTAATGTTCGGTTTCACGGTAATGTTCCATTTCTGGTCCACGGTAATGTTCTGTCTCTGGTCCACGATAATGTTCGATTTCTGGTAGACGATAATGTTCGGTTTCACGGTAATGTTCCGTCTCTGGTCCACGATAATGTTCGGTTTCACGGTAATGTTCCATTTCTGGTCCACGGTAATGTTCTGTCTCTGGTCCACGATAATGTTCGATCTCTGGTCCACCATAATGTTCGGTTTCACGGTAATGTTCCGTCTCTGGTCCACGATAACGTTGTGTTTCTGTTTCACGGTAATGTTCCGTTTCTGGTCCACGATAATGTTCTGTTTCGGTTTCACGGTAATGTTCTGTCTCTGGTCCACGGTAATGTTCTGTCTCTGGTCCACGATAATGTTGTGTTTCTGTTTCACGGTAATGTTCCGTTTCTGGTCCACGATAATGTTGTGTTTCTGGTCCAGGATAATTTTCGGTTTCACGATAATGTTCCGTTTCTGGTCAACGATAATGTTCTGTTTAGGTTTCACGGTAATGTTCTGTCTCTGGTCCACGATAATGTTCCATCTCTGGTCCATGACAATGTTCTGTCTCTGATCCACGATAATGTTCTGTCTCTGGTCCACGGTAATGTTCCGTTTCTGTTTCACCGTAATGTTCTGTTTCCGTATCACGGTAATGTTCTGTCTCTGGTCCACGGTAATGTTGTGTTTCTGTTTCACGGTAATGTTCCGTCTCTGGTCCACGATAATGTTCGGTTTCACGATAATGTTCCGTTTCTGGTCCACGATAATGTTGTGTTTCTGTTTCAAGGTAATGTTCCGTTTCTGGTCCACGATAATGTTCTGTTTCGGTTTCACGGTAGTGTTCCATTTCTGGTCCACGATAATGTTCGGTTTCACGGTAATGTTCTGTCTCTGGTCCACGGTAATGTTCTGTTTCTGTTTCACAGTAATGTTCTGTTTCTGGTCCACGATAATGTTGTGTTTCTGTTTCAAGGTAATGTTCCGTTTCTGGTCCACGATAATGTTCTGTTTCGGTTTCACGATAGTGTTCCATTTCTGGTCCACGATAATGTTCGGTTTCACGGTAATGTTCCGTCTCTGGTCCACGATAATGTTGTTTTTCTGTTTCACGGTAATGTTCCGTTTCTGGTCCACGATAATGTTTTGTTTCTGGTCCACGATAATGTTCGGTTTCACGATAATGTTCCGTTTCTGGTCAACGATAATGTTCTGTTTAGGTTTCACGGTAATGTTCTGTCTCTGGTCCACGATAATGTTCCGTCTCTGGTCCACGATAATGTTCTGTCTCTGATCCACGATAATATTCTGTCTCTGGTCCACGATAATGTTACGTTTCTGGTCCACGATAATGTTCTGTCTCTGATCCACGATAATGTTCCGTCTCTGGTCCACGATAATGTTGTGTTTCACGGTAATGTTCCGTTTCTGGTCCACGATAATGTTCTGTTTTGGTTTCAAGGTAATGTTCTGTCTCTGGTCCACGGTAATGTTCCGTTTCTGTTTCACGGTAATTTTCTGTTTCCGTTTCACGGTAATGTTCTGTCTCTGGTCCACGGTAATGTTGTTTTTCTGTTTCACGGTAATGTTCCGTCTCTGGTCCACGATAATGTTCGGTTTCACGATAATGTTCCGTTTCTGGTCCACGATAATGTTCTGTTTAGGTTTCACGGTAATGTTCCGTCTCTGGTCCACGATAATGTTCTGTTTCTGTTTCACGGTAATGTTCCGTCTCTGGTCCATGGTAATATTCTGTCTCTGCTCCACGGTCATGTTCGGTTTCAAGGTAAAGTTGGGTCTCTGGTCCACGGTAATGTTCTGTCTCTGGTCCACGGTAATGTTCTGTCTCTGGTAAACGGTAATGTTCTGTTTCTGGTCCACGGTAATGTTCGATCTCTGGTCCACGATAATGTTCGCTTTCACGGTAATGTTCCGTTTCTGGTCCACGATAATGTTCTGTCTCGGTTTCCCGGTAATGTTCTGTCTCTGGTCCACGGTAATGTTCTGTGTCTGGTCCACGATAATGTTCTGTTTCTGTTTCACGGTAATGTTCCGTTTCTGGTCCATGATAATGTTCTTTTTCACGGTAATGTTCTGTCTCTGGTCCATGGTAATATTCTGTCTCTGGTCCACGGTAATGTTCGGTTTCAAGGTAAAGTTCGGTCTCTGGTCCACGGTAATGTTCTGTCTCTGGTCCACGGTAATGTTCTGTCTCTGGTAAACGGTAATGTTCTGTCTCTGGTCCACGGAAATGTTCTGTCTCTGGTCCACGGTAATGTTCTGTCTCTGGTCCACGGTAATGTTCGATCTCTGGTCCACGATAATGTTCGGTTTCACGGTAATGTTCCGTCTCTGGTCCACGATAATGTTCCGTCTTTGGTCAACGATAATGTTCTGTCTCTGGTCCATGATAATGTTCTGTTTCGGTTTCCCGGTAATGTTCTGTTTCCGTTTCACGGTAATGTTCTGTTTCCGTTTCACGGTAATGTTCTGTCTCTGGTCCACGGTAATGTTGTGTTTCTGTTTCACGGTAATGTTCTGTCTCTGGTTTACGTTAATGTTCTGTCTCTGGTCCACGCTAATGTTCTGTTTCTGTTTCATGGTAATGTTCTGTTTCTGGTCCACGATAATGTTGTGTTTCTGTTTCACGGTAATGTTCTGTCTCTGGTCCACGCTAATGTTCTGTTTCTGTTTCACGGTAATGTTCCGTTTCTGGTCCACGATAATGTTGTGTTTCTGTTTCACGGTAATGTTCCGTTTCTGGTCCACTATAATGTTCTGTTTCGGTTTCATGGTAATGTTCGGTCTCTGGTCCACGGTAATGTTCGGTTTCACGGTAATGTTTGGTCTCTGGTCCACGATAATGTTCGGTTTCACGATAATGTTCGGTTTCACGATAATTTTCTGGTCCACGGTAATGTTCTGGTCCACGGTAATGTTCTGTTTAGGTTTCACGGTAATGTTCTGTCTGTGGTCCACGATAATGTTCCGTCTCTGGTACATGATAATGTTCCGTTTTTGGTCCACGATAATTTTGTGTTTCTGTTTCAAGGTAATGTTCCGTTTCTGGTCCACGATAATGTTCTGTTTCGGTTTCACGGTAGTGTTCCATTTCTGGTCCACGATAATGTTCGGTTTCACGGTAATGTTCCGTCTCTGGTCCACGGTAATGTTCTGTTTCTGTTTCACAGTAATGTTCCGTTTCTGGTCCACGATAATGTTGTGTTTCTGTTTCAAGGTAATGTTCCGTTTCTGGTCCACGATAATGTTCTGTTTCGGTTTCACGATAGTGTTCCATTTCTGGTCCACGATAATGTTCGATTTCACGGTAATGTTCCGTCTCTGGTCCACGATAATGTTGTGTTTCTGTTTCACGGTAATGTTCCGTTTCTTGTCCACGATAATGTTTTGTTTCT
The DNA here is from genome assembly GCF_036924035.1 of Leuresthes tenuis. NCBI lineage: Eukaryota > Metazoa > Chordata > Actinopteri > Atheriniformes > Atherinopsidae > Leuresthes > Leuresthes tenuis. The sequence continues at coordinate 24,841,078 of NW_027325355.1, forward strand.
GGTCCACGATAATGTTCGGTTTCACGATAATGTTCCGTTTCTGGTCAACGATAATGTTCTGTTTAGGTTTCACGGTAATGTTCTGTCTCTGGTCCACGATAATGTTCCGTCTCTGGTCCACGATAATGTTCTGTCTCTGATCCACGATAATATTCTGTCTCTGGTCCACGATAATGTTACGTTTCTGGTCCACGATAATGTTCCGTCTCTGGTCCATGATAATGTTCCGTTTTTGGTCCACGATAATTTTGTGTTTCACGGTAATGTTCCGTTTCTGGTCCACGATAATGTTCTGTTTTGGTTTCAAGGTAATGTTCTGTCTCTGGTCCACGGTAATGTTCCGTTTCTGTTTCACCGTAATTTTCTGTTTCCGTTTCACGGTAATGTTCTGTCTCTGGTCCACGGTAATGTTGTGTTTCTGTTTCACGGTAATGTTCCGTCTCTGGTCCACGATAATGTTCGGTTTCACGATAATGTTCCGTTTCTGGTCCACGATAATGTTCTGTTTAGGTTTCACGGTAATGTTCCGTCTCTGGTCCACGATAATGTTCTGTTTCTGTTTCACGGTAATGTTCCGTCTCTGGTCCTTGGTAATATTCTGTCTCTGCTCCACGGTAATGTTCGGTTTCAAGGTAAAGTTGGGTCTCTGGTCCACGGTAATGTTCTGTCTCTGGTCCACGGTAATGTTCTGTCTCTGGTAAACGGTAATGTTCTGTTTCTGGTCCACGGTAATGTTCGATCTCTGGTCCACGATAATGTTCGGTTTCACGGTAATGTTCCGTTTCTGGTCCACGATAATGTTCTGTCTCGGTTTCCCGGTAATGTTCTGTCTCTGGTCCACGGTAATGTTCTGTGTCTGGTCCACGATAATGTTCTGTTTCTGTTTCACGGTAATGTTCCGTTTCTGGTCCATGATAATGTTCTTTTTCACGGTAATGTTCTGTCTCTGGTCCATGGTAATATTCTGTCTCTGGTCCACGGTAATGTTCGGTTTCAAGGTAAAGTTCGGTCTCTGGTCCACGGTAATGTTCTGTCTCTGGTCCACGGTAATGTTCTGTCTCTGGTAAACGGTAATGTTCTGTCTCTGGTCCACGGAAATGTTCTGTCTCTGGTCCACGGTAATGTTCTGTCTCTGGTCCACGGTAATGTTCGATCTCTGGTCCACGATAATATTCGGTTTCACGGTAATGTTCCGTCTCTGGTCCACGATAATGTTCCGTCTTTGGTCAACGATAATGTTGTGTTTCTGTTTCACGGTAATGTTCCGTCTCTGGTCCACGATAATGTTCGGTTTCACGATAATGTTCCGTTTCTGGTCCACGATAATGTTCTGTTTAGGTTTCACGGTAATGTTCCGTCTCTGGTCCACGATAATGTTCTGTTTCTGTTTCACGGTAATGTTCCGTCTCTGGTCCTTGGTAATATTCTGTCTCTGCTCCACGGTAATGTTCGGTTTCAAGGTAAAGTTGGGTCTCTGGTCCACGGTAATGTTCTGTCTCTGGTCCACGGTAATGTTCTGTCTCTGGTAAACGGTAATGTTCTGTTTCTGGTCCACGGTAATGTTCGATCTCTGGTCCACGATAATGTTCGGTTTCACGGTAATGTTCCGTTTCTGGTCCACGATAATGTTCTGTCTCGGTTTCCCGGTAATGTTCTGTCTCTGGTCCACGGTAATGTTCTGTGTCTGGTCCACGATAATGTTCTGTTTCTGTTTCACGGTAATGTTCCGTTTCTGGTCCATGATAATGTTCTTTTTCACGGTAATGTTCTGTCTCTGGTCCATGGTAATATTCTGTCTCTGGTCCACGGTAATGTTCGGTTTCAAGGTAAAGTTCGGTCTCTGGTCCACGGTAATGTTCTGTCTCTGGTCCACGGTAATGTTCTGTCTCTGGTAAACGGTAATGTTCTGTCTCTGGTCCACGGAAATGTTCTGTCTCTGGTCCACGGTAATGTTCTGTCTCTGGTCCACGGTAATGTTCGATCTCTGGTCCACGATAATATTCGGTTTCACGGTAATGTTCCGTCTCTGGTCCACGATAATGTTCCGTCTTTGGTCAACGATAATGTTCTGTCTCTGGTCCATGATAATGTTCTGTTTCGGTTTCCCGGTAATGTTCTGTTTCGGTTTCACGGTAATGTTCTGTTTCCGTTTCACGGTAATGTTCTGTCTCTGGTCCACGGTAATGTTGTGTTTCTGTTTCACGGTAATGTTCTGTCTCTGGTTTACGGTAATGTTCTGTCTCTGGTCCACGCTAATGTTCTGTTTCTGTTTCATGGTAATGTTCTGTTTCTGGTCCACGATAATGTTGTGTTTCTGTTTCACGGTAATGTTCTGTCTCTGGTCCACGCTAATGTTCTGTTTCTGTTTCACGGTAATGTTCCGTTTCTGGTCCACGATAATGTTGTGTTTCTGTTTCACGGTAATGTTCCGTTTCTGGTCCACTATAATGTTCTGTTTCGGTTTCACGGTAATGTTCGGTCTCTGGTCCACGGTAATGTTCGGTTTCACGGTAATGTTTGGTCTCTGGTCCACGATAATGTTCGGTTTCACGATAATGTTCGGTTTCACGATAATTTTCTGGTCCACGGTAATGTTCTGGTCCACGGTAATGTTCTGTTTAGGTTTCACGGTAATGTTCTGTCTGTGGTCCACGATAATGTTCCGTCTCTGGTCCATGATAATGTTCCGTTTTTGGTCCACGATAATTTTGTGTTTCTGTTTCACGGTAATGTTCCGTTTCTGGTACACGATAATGTTCTGTTTCGGTTTCATGGTAATGTTCTGTCTCTGGTCCACGGTAATGTTCTGTGTCTGGTCCACGATAATGTTCGGTTTCACGATAATGTTCGATCTCTGGTCCACGATAATGTTCGGTTTCACGGTAATGTTCCGTTTCTGGTCCACGATAATGTTCTGTTTCGGTTTCATGGTAATGTTCTGTCTCTGGTCCACGGTAATGTTCTGTGTCTGGTCCACGATAATGTTCTGTTTCTGGTCCACGATAATGTTCTGTTTCAGTTTCACGGTAATGTTCTGTTTCCGTTTCACGGTAATGTTCTGTCTCTGGTCCACGGTAATGTTGTGTTTCTTTTTCACGGTAATGTTCTGTCTCTTGTTCACGGTAATGTTCTGTCTCTGGTCCACGCTAATGTTCTGTTTCTGTTTCACGGTAATGTTCCGTTTCTGGTCCACGATAATGTTGTGTTTCTGTTTCACGGTAATGTTCTGTCTCTGGTCCACGCTAATGTTCTGTTTCTGTTTCAAGGTAATGTTCCGTTTCTGGTCCACGATAATGTTGTGTTTCTGTTTCACGGTAATGTTCCGTTTCTGGTCCACGATAATGTTCTGTTTCAGTTTCACGGTAATGTTCGGTCTCTTGTCCACGATAATGATCGGTTTCACGGTAATGTTCTGGTCCACGGTAATGTTCTGGTCCACGGTAATATTCCGTCTCTGGTCCACAGTACTGTTCCGTATCTGGTCCATGGTAATGTTCGGTTTCACGTTAATGTTCCATTTCTGGTCCACGGTAATGTTCTGTCTCTGGTCCACGATAATGTTCGATTTCTGGTCGACGATAATGTTCGGTTTCACGGTAATGTTCCGTCTCTGGTCCACGATAATGTTCGGTTTCATGGTAATGTTCCATTTCTGGTCCACGGTAATGTTCTGTCTCTGGTCCACGATAATGTTCGATTTCTGGTTCACGATAATGTTCGGTTTCACGGTAATGTTCCGTCTCTGGTCCACGATAATGTTGTGTTTCTGTTTCACGGTAATGTTCCGTTTCTGGTCCACGATAATGTTCTGTTTCGGTTTCACGGTAATGTTCTGTCTCTGGTCAACGGTAATGTTCTGTCTCTGGTCCACGGTAATGTTCGGTTTCACGGTAATGTTACGTCTCTGGTCCACGATAATGTTGTGTTTCTGTTTCACGGTAATGTTCCGTTTCTGGTCCACGATAATGTTGTGTTTCTGGTCCACGATAATGTTCGGTTTCACGATAATGTTCCGTTTCTGGTCAACGATAATGTTCTGTTTAGGTTTCACGGTAATGTTCTGTCTCTGGTCCACGATAATGTTCCGTCTCTGGTCCACGATAATGTTCTGTCTCTGATCCACGATAATATTCTGTCTCTGGTCCACGATAATGTTCCGTTTCTGGTCCACGATAATGTTCTGTCTCTGATCCACGATAATGTTCCGTCTCTGGTCCACGATAATGTTGTGTTTCTGTTTCACGGTAATGTTCCGTTTCTGGTCCACGATAATGTTCTGTTTTGGTTTCAAGGTAATGTTCTGTCTCTGGTCCACGGTAATGTTCCGTTTCTGTTTCACGGTAATTTTCTGTTTCCGTTTCACGGTAATGTTCTGTCTCTGGTCCACGGTAATGTTGTGTTTCAGTTTCACGGTAATGTTCCGTCTCTGGTCCACGATAATGTTCGGTTTCACGATAATGTTCTGTTTCTGGTCCACGATAATGTTGTGTTTCTGTTTCACGGTAATGTTCCGTTTCTGGTCCACGATAATGTTCTGTTTCGGTTTCACGGTAGTGTTCCATTTCTGGTCCACGATAATGTTCGGTTTCACGATAATGTTCCGTTTCTGGTCAACGATAATGTTCTGTTTAGGTTTCACGGTAATGTTCTGTCTGTGGTCCACGATAATGTTCCGTCTCTGGTCCATGATAATGTTCCGTTTTTGGTCCACGATAATTTTGTGTTTCTGTTTCACGGTAATGTTCCGTTTCTGGTCCACGATAATGTTCTGTTTCGGTTTCATGGTGATGTTCTTTCTCTGGTCCACGGTAATGTTCTGTGTCTGGTCCACGATAATGTTCGGTTTCACGATAATGTTCGATCTCTGGTCCACGATAATGTTCGGTTTCACGGTAATGTTCCGTTTCTGGTCCACGATAATGTTCTGTTTCGGTTTCATGGTAATGTTCTGTCTCTGGTCCACGGTAATGTTCTGTGTCTGGTCCACGATAATGTTCGGTTTCACGGTAATGTTCCGTCTCTGGTCCACGATAATGTTCGGTTTCACGGTAATGTTCCGTCTCTGGTCCACGATAATGTTCCGTCTTTGGTCCACGATAATGTTCTGTCTCTGGTCCATGATAATGTTCTGTTTCTGGTCCACGATAATGTTCTGTTTCGGTTTCACGGTAATGTTCTGTTTCCGTTTCACGGTAATGTTCTGTCTCTGGTCCACGGTAATGTTGTGTTTCTTTTTCACGATAATGTTCTGTCTCTGGTTCACGGTAATGTTCTGTCTCTGGTCCACGCTAATGTTCTGTTTCTGTTTCACGGTAATGTTCCGTTTCTGGTCCACGATAATGTTGTGTTTCTGTTTCACGGTAATGTTCTGTCTCTGGTCCACGGTAATGTTCTGTTTCTGTTTCACGGTAATGTTCGGTTTCTGGTCCACGATAATGTTGTGTTTCTGTTTCACGGTAATGTTCCGTTTCTGGTCCACGATAATGTTCTGTTTCGGTTTCACGGTAATGTTCGGTCTCTGGTCCACGATAATGTTCCGTCTCTGGTCCATGATAATGTTCCGTTTTTGGTCCACGATAATTTTGTGTTTCTGTTTCACGGTAATGTTCCGTTTCTGGTCCACGATAATGTTCTGTTTCGGTTTCATGGTAATGTTCTGTCTCTGGTCCACGGTAATGTTCTGTGTCTGGTCCACGATAATGTTCGGTTTCACGATAATGTTCGATCTCTGGTCCACGATAATGTTCGGTTTCACGATAATGTTCCGTTTCTGGTCAACGATAATGTTCTGTTTAGGTTTCACGGTAATGTTCTGTCTCTGGTCCACGATAATGTTCCGTCTCTAGTCCACGATAATGTTCTGTCTCTGATCCACGATAAGATTCTGTCTCTGGTCCACGATAATGTTCCGTTTCTGGTCCACGATAATGTTCTGTCTCTGATCCACGATAATGTTCCGTCTCTGGTCCATGATAATGTTCCGTTTTTGGTCCACGATAATTTTGTGTTTCTGTTTCACGGTAATGTTCCGTTTCTGGTCCACGATAATGTTCTGTTTCGGTTTCATGGTGATGTTCTGTCTCTGGTCCACGGTAATGTTCTGTGTCTGGTCCACGATAATGTTCGGTTTCACGATAATGTTCGATCTCTGGTCCACGATAATGTTCGGTTTCACGGTAATGTTCCGTTTCTGGTCCACGATAATGTTCTGTTTCGGTTTCATGGTAATGTTCTGTCTCTGGTCCACGGTAATGTTCTGTGTCTGGTCCACGATAATGTTCGGTTTCACGGTAATGTTCCGTCTTTGGTCCAAGATAATGTTCTGTCTCTGGTCCATGATAATGTTCTGTTTCTGGTCCACGCTAATGTTCTGTTTCTGTTTCACGGTAATGTTCCGTTTCTGGTCCACGATAATGTTGTGTTTCTGTTTCACGGTAATGTTCGGTCTCTGGTCCACGATAATGATCGGTTTCACGGTAATGTTCTGGTCCACGGTAATGTTCCGTCTCTGGTCCACAGTAATGTTCCGTATCTGGTCCATGGTAATGTTCGGTTTCACGGTAATGTTCCATTTCTGGTCCACGGTAATGTTCTGTCTCTGGTCCACGATAATGTTCGATTTCTGGTCGACGATAATGTTCGGTTTCACGGTAATGTTCCATCTCTGGTCCACGATAATGTTCGGTTTCACGGTAATGTTCCATTTCTGGTCCACGGTAATGTTCTGTCTCTGGTCCACGATAATGTTCGATTTCTGGTCCACGATAATGTTCGGTTTCACGGTAATGTTCCGTCTCTGGTCCACGATAATGTTGTGTTTCTGTTTCAAGGTAATGTTCTGTTTCTGGTCCACGATAATGTTCTGTTTCGGTTTCACGGTAATGTTCTGTCTCTGGTCCACGGTAATGTTCTGTCTCTGGTCCACGGTAATGTTCGGTTTCACGGTAATGTTACGTCTCTGGTCCACGATAATGTTCGGTTTCACGGTAATGTTCCATTTCTGGTCCACGGTAATGTTCTGTCTCTGGTCCACGATAATGTTCGATTTCTGGTCCACGATAATGTTCGGTTTCACGGTAATGTTCCGTCTCTGGTCCACGATAATGTTGTGTTTCTGTTTCACGGTAATGTTCTGTTTCTTGTCCACGATAATGTTCTGTTTCGGTTTCACGGTAATGTTCTGTCTCTGGTCCACGGTAATGTTCTGTCTCTGGTCCACGGTAATGTTCGGTTTCACGGTAATGTTACGTCTTTGGTCCACGATAATGTTGTGTTTCTGTTTCATGGTAATGTTCCGTTTCTGGTCCACGATAATGTTGTGTTTCTGGTCCACGATAATGTTCGGTTTCACGATAATGTTCCGTTTCTGGTCAACGATAATGTTCTGTTTAGGTTTCACGGTAATGTTCTGTCTCTGGTCCACGATAATGTTCCGTCTCTGGTCCACGATAATGTTCTGTCTCTGATCCACGATAATATTCTGTCTCTGGTCCACGATAATGTTCCGTTTCTGGTCCACGATAATGTTCTGTCTCTGATCCACGATAATGTTCCGTCTCTGGTCCACGATAATGTTGTGTTTCTGTTTCACGGTAATGTTCTGTTTCTGGTCCACGATAATGTTCTGTTTTGGTTTCAAGGTAATGTTCTTTCTCTGGTCCACGGTAATGTTCAATTTCTGTTTCACGGTAATTTTCTGTTTCCGTTTCACGGTAATGTTCTGTCTCTGGTCCACGGTAATGTTGTGTTTCTGTTTCACGGTAGTGTTCCGTCTCTGGTCCACGATAATGTTCGGTTTCACGATAATGTTCCGTTTCTGGTCCACGATAATATTCTGTTTAGGTTTCACGGTAATGTTCTGTCTCTGGTCCACGATAATGTTCTGTTTCTGTTTCACGTTAATGTTCCGTTTCTGGTCCATGATAATGTTCTTTTTCACGGTAATGTTCTGTCTCTGGTCCATGGTAATATTCTGTCTCTGGTCCACGGTAATGTTCGGTTTCAAGGTAAAGTTGGGTCTCTGGTCCACGGTAATGTTCTGCCTCTGGTCCACGGTAATGTTCTGTGTCTGGTAAACGGTAATGTTCTGTCTCTGGTCCACGGTAATGTTCTGTCTCTGGTCCACGGTAATGTTCGATCTCTGGTCCACGATAATGTTCGGTTTAACGGTAATGTTCCGTGTCTGGTCCACGATAATGTTCTGTTTCGGTTTCACTGTAATGTTCCGCTTCTGGTCCACGATAATGTTCTGTTTCGGTTTCACGGTAACGTTCCGTCTCTGGTCCACGGTAATGTTCCGTCTCTGGTCCACGATAATGTTGTGTTTCTGTTTCACGGTAATGTTCCGTTTCTGGTCCATGACAATGTTCTGTTTCACGGTAATTTTCTGTCTCTGGTCCATGGTAATTTTCTGTTTCTGGTCCACGGTAATGTTCGGTTTCAAGGTAATGTTCGGTCTCTGGTCCACGGTAATGTTCTGTCTCTGGTCCACGGTAATGTTCTGTCTCTGGTCCACGGTAATATTCTGTGTCTGGTCCACGATAATGTTCGATCTCTGGTCCACGGTAATGTTCCGTTTCTGGTCCATGATAATGTTCTGTTTCATGGTAATGTTCTGTCTCTGGTCCACGGTAATATTCTGTCTCTGGTCCACGATAATGTTCGATCTCTGGTCCACGATAATGTTCGGTTTCACGGTAATGTTCTGTCTCTGGTCCACGATAATGTTCTGTTTCTGTATCACGGTAATGTTCCGTTTCTGGTCCACGATAATTTTTTGTTTCTGTTTCATGGTAATGTTCCGTTTCTGGTCCACGATAATGTTCGGTTTCATGGTAATGTTCTGTCTCTGGTCCACGGTAATGTTCTGTGTCTGGTCCACGATAATGTTCGGTTTCACGGTAATGTTCCGTCTCTGGTCCACGATAATGTTCCGTCTTTGGTCCACGATAATGTTGTGTTTCATGGTAATGTTCCGTTTCTGGTCCACGATAATTTTGTGTTTCTGTTTCACGGTAATGTTCCGTTTCTGGTCCACGATAATGTTCTGTTTTTGTTTCACGGTAATGTTCTGTTTCCGTTTCACGGTAATGTTCTGTCTCTGGTCCACGGTAATGTTGTGTTTCTGTTTGACGGTAATGTTCCGTCTCTGGTCCACGATAATGTTCGGTTTCACGATAATGTTCCGTTTCTGGTCCAAGATAATGTTCCGTCTCTGGTCCACGATAATGTTGTTTTTCTGTTTCACGGTAATGTTCCGTGTCTGGTCCATGATAATGTTCTGTTTCATGGTAATGTTCTGTCTCTGGTCCATGGTAATATTCTGTCTCTGGTCCACGGTAATGTTCAGTTTCAAGGTAAAGTTCGGTCTCTGGTCCACAGTAATGCTCTGTCTCTGGTCCACGGTAAAGTTCTGTCTCTGGTCCACGGAAATGTTCTGTCTCTGGTCCACGGTAATGTTCTGTCTCTGGTCCACGGTAATGTTCTATCTCTGGTCCACGATAATTTTGTGTTTCTGTTTCACGGTAATGTTCCGTTTCTGGTCCACGATAATGTTCTGTTTCGGTTTCACGGTAATGTTCTGTCTATGGTCCACGGTAATGTTCTGTGTCTGGTCCACGATAATGTTCGGTTTCACGGTAATGTTCCGTTCCTGGTCCACGATAATGTTCTGTTTCGGTTTCAAGGTAATGTTCTGTTTCTTTTTCACGGTAATGTTCCGTTTCTGGTCCACGATAATGTTCTGTCTCTGGTCCACGGTAATGTTCGATCTCTGGTCCACGATAATTTTGTGTTTCTGTTTCACGGTAATGTTCCGTTTCTGGTCCACGATATTGTTCTGTTTCGGTTTCATGGTAATGTTCTGTCTCTGGTCCACGATATTTTTGTGTTTCTGGTCCACGATAATGTTCGGTTTCACGATAATGTTCCGTTTCTGGTCAACGATAATGTTTTGTTTAGGTTTCACGGTAATGTTCTGTCTCTGGTCCATGATAATGTTCCGTTTCTGGTCCACGATAATGTTCTGTCTCTGATCCACGATAATGTTCTGTCTCTGATCCACGATAATGTTCTGTCTCTGGTCCACGATAATGTTCCGTTTCTGGTCCACGATAATGTTCTGTTTCGGTTTCACGGTAATGTTCTGTCTCTGGTCCACGATAATGTTCCGTTTCTGGTCCACGATAATGTTCTGTTTTGGTTTCAAGGTAATGTTCTGTCTCTGGTCCACGGTAATGTTGTGTTTCTGTTTCACGGTAATGTTCCGTTACTGGTCCACGATAATCTTCTGTTTCGGTTTCACGGTAATGTTCCGTTTCTGGTCCACGATAATGTTCTGTTTCTGTTTCACGGTAATGTTCCGTTTCTGGTCCATGATAATGTTCTGTTTCACGGTAATGTTCTGTCTCTGGTCCATGGTAATGTTCGGTCTCTGGTCCACGGTAATGTTCTGTCTCTGGTCCACGGTAATGTTCTGTCTCTGGTCCACGGTAATGTTCGATCTCTGGTCAACGATAATGTTCGGTTTCACGGTAATGTTCCGTGTCTGGTCCACGATAATGTTCTTTTTCGGTTTCACGGTAATGTTCCCTCTCTGGTCCACGGTAATGTTCCGTCTCTGGTCCACGATAATGTTGTGTTTCTGTTTCACGGTAATGTTCCGTTTCTGGTCCACGATAATGTTCGGTTTCATGGTAATGTTCTGTCTCTGGTCCACGGTAATGTTCTGTGTCTGGTCCACGATAATGTTCGGTTTCAAGGTAATGTTCCGTCTCTGGTCCACGATAATGTTCCGTCTTTGGTCCACGATAATGTTCTGTTTCATGGTAATGTTCCGTTTCTGGTCCACGATAATTTTGTGTTTCTGTTTCACGGTAATGTTCCGTTTCTGGTCCACGCTAATGTTGTGTTTCTGTTTCAGGGTAATGTTCCGTCTCTGGTCCACAATAATGTTCGGTTTCACGATAATGTTCCGTTTCTGGTCCACGGTAATGTTCCGTCTCTGGTCTATGATAATGTTCCGTCTTTGGTCCACGATAATGTTCTGTCTCTGGTCCATGATAATGTTCCGTTTCTGGTCCACGGTAATGTTCTGTTTCCGTTTCACGGTAATATTCTGTCTCTGGTCCACGGTAATGTTGTGTTTCTGTTTCACGGTAATGTTCTGTCTCTGGTTCACGGTAATGTTCTGTCTCTGGTCCACGCTAATGTTCTGTTTCTGTTTCACGGTAATGTTCCGTTTCTGGTCCACGATAATGTTGTTTTTCTGTTTCACGGTAATGTTCTGTCTCTGGTCCACGCTAATGTTCTGTTTCTGTTTCACGGTAATGTTCCGTTTCTGGTCCACGATAATGTTGTTTTTCTGTTTCACGGTAATGTTCCGTTTCTGGTCCACTATAATGTTCTGTTTCGGTTTCATGGTAATGTTTGGTCTCTGGTCCACGGTAATGTTCAGTTTCACGGTAATGTTCGGTCTCTGGTCCACGATAATGCTCGGTTTCACGATAATGTTCGGTTTCACGGTAATGTTCTGGTCCACGGTAATGTTCTGGTCCACGGTAATGTTCCGTCTCTGGTCCACAGTAATGTTCCGTATCTGGTCAATGGAAATGTTCGGTTTCACGGTAATGTTCCATTTCTGGTCCACGGTAATGTTCTGTCTCTGGTCGACGATAATGTTCGATTTCTGGTCAACGATAATGTTCGGTTTCACGGTAATGTTCCGTCTCTGGTCCACCATAATGTTCTGTTTCACGGTAATGTTCGGTCTCTGGTCCACGATAATGTTCTGTTTCGGTTTCACGGTAATGTTCCGTCTCTGGTCCACGGTAATGTTCCGTCTCTGGTCCACGATAATGTTGTGTTTCTGTTTCACGGTAATGTTCCGTTTCTGGTCCATGACAATGTTCTGTTTCACGGTAATGTTCTGTCTCTGGTCCATGGTAATTTTCTGTTTCTGGTCCACGGTAATGTTCGGTTTCAAGGTAATGTTCGGTCTCTGGTCCACGGTAATGTTCTGTCTCTGGTCCACGGTAATGTTCTGTCTCTGGTCCACGGTAATATTCTGTCTCTGGTCCACGATAATGTTCGATCTCTGGTCCACGATAATGTTCGGTTTCACGGTAATGTTCCGTCTCTGGTCCACAATAATGTTCTGTTTCTGTATCACGGTAATGTTCCGTTTCTGGTCCACGATAATTTTTTGTTTCTGTTTCACGGTAATGTTCCGTTTCTGGTCCACGATAATGTTCTTTCTCTGGTCCACGATAATGTTCCGTTTCTGGTCCACGGTAATGTTCTGTTTCTTTTTCACGGTAATGTTCCGTTTCTGGTCCACGATAATGTTCTGTCTCTGGTCCACGGTAATGTTCTTTCTCTGGTCCACGATAATGTTCCGTTTCTGGTCCACGGTAATGTTCTGTTTCTTTTTCACGGTAATGTTCCGTTTCTGGTCCACGATAATGTTCTGTCTCTGGTCCACGGTAATGTTCGATCTCTGGTCCAGGATAATTTTGTGTTTCTGTTTCACGGTAATGTTCCGTTTCTGGTCCACGATAATGTTCTGTTTCGGTTTCATGGTAATGTTCTGTCTCTGGTCCACGATATTTTTGTGTTTCTGGTCCACGATAATGTTCGGTTTCACGATAATGTTCCGTTTCTGGTCAACGATAATGTTTTGTTTAGGTTTCACGGTAATGTTCTGTCTCTGGTCCATGATAATGTTCCGTTTCTGGTCCACGATAATGTTCTGTCTCTGATCCACGATAATGTTCTGTCTCTGATCCACGATAATGTTCTGTCTCTGGTCCACGATAATGTTCCGTTTCTGGTCCACGATAATGTTCTGTTTCGGTTTCACGGTAATGTTCTGTCTCTGGTCCACGATAATGTTCCGTTTCTGGTTCACGATAATGTTCTGTTTTGGTTTCAAGGTAATGTTCTGTCTCTGGTCCACGGTAATGTTGTGTTTCTGTTTCACGGTAATGTTCCGTTACTGGTCCACGATAATCTTCTGTTTCGGTTTCACGGTAATGTTCCGTTTCTGGTCCACGATAATGTTCTGTTTCTGTTTCACGGTAATGTTCCGTTTCTGGTCCATGATAATGTTCTGTTTCACGGTAATGTTCTGTCTCTGGTCCATGGTAATGTTCGGTCTCTGGTCCACGGTAATGTTCTGTCTCTGGTCCACGGTAATGTTCTGTCTCTGGTCCACGGTAATGTTCGATCTCTGGTCCACGATAATGTTCGGTTTCACGGTAATGTTCCGTGTCTGGTCCACGATAATGTTCTTTTTCGGTTTCACGGTAATGTTCCGTTTCTGGTCCACGATAATGTTCTGTTTCGGTTTCACGGTAATGTTCCCTCTCTGGTCCACGGTAATGTTCCGTCTCTGGTCCACGATAATGTTGTGTTTCTGTTTCACGGTAATGTTCCGTTTCTGGTCCACGATAATGTTCGGTTTCATGGTAATGTTCTGTCTCTGGTCCACGGTAATGTTCTGTGTCTGGTCCACGATAATGTTCGGTTTCAAGGTAATGTTCCGTCTCTGGTCCACGATAATGTTCCGTCTTTGGTCCACGATAATGTTCTGTTTCATGGTAATGTTCCGTTTCTGGTCCACGATAATTTTGTGTTTCTGTTTCACGGTAATGTTCCGTTTCTGGTCCACGCTAATGTTGTGTTTCTGTTTCACGGTAATGTTCCGTCTCTGGTCCACGGTAATGTTCTGTGTCTGGTCCACGATAATGTTCGGTTTCACGGTAATGTTCTGTCTCTGGTCCACGCTAATGTTCTGTTTCTGTTTCACGGTAATGTTCCGTTTCTGGTCCACGATAATGTTGTGTTTCTGTTTCACGGTAATGTTCCGTTTCTGGTCCACTATAATGTTCTGTTTCGGTTTCACGGTAATGTTCGGTTCCTGGTCCACGGTAATGTTCGGTTTCACGGTAATGTTTGGTCTCTGGTCCACGATAATGTTCGGTTTCACGATAATGTTCGGTTTCACGATAATGTTCTGGTCCACGGTAATGTTCTGGTCCACGGTAATGTTCCGTCTCTGGTCCACAGTAATGTTCCGTATCTGGTTCATGGTAATGTTCGGTTTCACGGTAATGTTCCATTTCTGGTTCACGGTAATGTTCTGTCTCTGGTCCACGATAATGTTCGATTTCTGGTCGACGATAATGTTCGGTTTCACGGTAATGTTCCGTCTCTGGTCCACGATAATGTTCGGTTTCGGTTTCACGGTAATGTTCCGTCTCTGGTCCACGGTAATGTTCCGTCTCTGGTCCACGATAATGTTGTGTTTCTGTTTCACGGTAATGTTCCGTTTCTGGTCCATGATAATGTTCTGTTTCACGGTAATGTTCTGTCTCTGGTCCATGGTAATGTTCTGTCTCTGGTCCACGGTAATGTTCTGTCTCTGGTCCACGGTAATGTTCTGTCTCTGGTCCACGGTAATGTTCGATCTCTGGTCCACGATAATGTTCGGTTTCACGGTAATGTTCCGTCTCTGGTCCACGATAATGTTCTGTTTCTGTATCACGGTAATGTTCCGTTTCTGGTCCACGATAATTTTGTGTTTCTGTTTCACGGTAATGTTCCGTTTCTGGTCCACGATAATGTTCGGTTTCAAGGTAAAGTTCTGTCTCTGGTCCATGGTAATGTTCTGTCTCTGGTCCACGGTAATGTTCTGTCTCTGGTCCACGGTAATGTTCCGTCTCTGGTCCACGGTAATGTTCCGTCTCTGGTCCACGGTAATGTTCCGTCTCTGGTCCACGATAATGTTCTGTTTCTGTATCACGGTAATGTTCCGTTTCTGGTCCACGATAATTTTGTGTTTCTGTTTCACGGTAATGTTCCGTTTCTGGTCCACGATAATGTTCGGTTTGACGGTAATGTTCTGTTTCTGGTCCACGGTAATGTTCTGTGTCTGGTCCACGATAATGTTCAGTTTCACGGTAATGTTCCGTCTCTGGTCCACGATAATGTTCCGTCTTTGGTCCACGATAATGTTCCGTCTCTGGTCCACAGTAATGTTCCGTATCTGGTTCATGGTAATGTTCGGTTTCACGGTAATGTTCCATTTCTGGTTCACGGTAATGTTCTGTCTCTGGTCCACGATAATGTTCGATTTCTGGTCGACGATAATGTTCGGTTTCACGGTAATGTTCCGTCTCTGGTCCACGATAATGTTCGGTTTCGGTTTCACGGTAATGTTCCGTCTCAGGTCCACGGTAATGTTCCGTCTCTGGTCCACGATAATGTTGTGTTTCTGTTTCACGGTAATGTTCCGTTTCTGGTCCATGATAATGTTCTGTTTCACGGTAATGTTCTGTCTCTGGTCCATGGTAATGTTCTGTCTCTGGTCCACGGTAATGTTCTGTCTCTGGTCCACGGTAATGTTCTGTCTCTGGTCCACGGTAATGTTCGATCTCTGGTCCACGATAATGTTCGGTTTCACGGTAATGTTCCGTCTCTGGTCCACGATAATGTTCTGTTTCTGTATCACGGTAATGTTCCGTTTCTGGTCCACGATAATTTTGTGTTTCTGTTTCACGGTAATGTTCCGTTTCTGGTCCACGATAATGTTCGGTTTCAAGGTAAAGTTCTGTCTCTGGTCCATGGTAATGTTCTGTCTCTGGTCCACGGTAATGTTCTGTCTCTGGTCCACGGTAATGTTCCGTCTCTGGTCCACGGTAATGTTCCGTCTCTGGTCCACGGTAATGTTCCGTCTCTGGTCCACGATAATGTTCTGTTTCTGTATCACGGTAATGTTCCGTTTCTGGTCCACGATAATTTTGTGTTTCTGTTTCACGGTAATGTTCCGTTTCTGGTCCACGATAATGTTCGGTTTGACGGTAATGTTCTGTCTCTGGTCCACGGTAATGTTCTGTGTCTGGTCCACGATAATGTTCAGTTTCACGGTAATGTTCCGTCTCTGGTCCACGATAATGTTCCGTCTTTGGTCCACGATAATGTTCTGTCTCTGGTCCACGCTAATGTTCTGTTTCTGTTATACGGTAATGTTCCGTTTCTGGTCCACGATAATGTTGTGTTTCTGTTTCACGGTAATGTTCCGTTTCTGGTCCACGGTAATGTTCGGTTTCACGGTAATGTTTGGTCTCTGGTCCACGATAATGTTTGGTTTCACGATAATGATCGGTTTCACGGTAATGTTCTGGTCCACGGTAATGTTCTGGTCCACGGTAATGTTCGGTTTCACGGTAATGTTCCATTTCTGGTCCACGGTAATGTTCTGTCTCTGGTCCACGATAATGTTCGATTTCTGGTCGACGATGATGTTCGGTTTCACGGTAATGTTCCGTCTCTGGTCCACGATAATGTTCGGTTTCACGGTAATGTTCCATTTCTGGTCCACGGTAATGTTCTGTCTCTGGTCCACGATAATGTTCGATTTCTGGTCCACGATAATGTTCGGTTTCACGGTAATGTTCCGTCTCTGGTCCACGATAATGTTGTGTTTCTGGTCCACGATAATGTTGTGTTTCTGGTCCACGATAATGTTCGATTTCACGATAATGTTCCGTTTCTGGTCAACGATAATGTTCTGTTTAGGTTTCACGGTAATGTTCTGTCTCTGGTCCACGATAATGTTCCGTCTCTGGTCCACGATAATGTTCTGTCTCTGATCCACGATAATGTTCTGTCTCTGATCCACGATAATGTTGTGTTTCTGTTTCACGGTAATGTTCCGTTTCTGGTCCACGATAATGTTCTGTTTTGGTTTCAAGGTAATGTTCTGTCTCTGGTACACGGTAATGTTCCGTTTCAGTTTCACGATAATTTTCTGTTTCCGTTTCACGGTAATGTTCTGTCTCTGGTCCACGGTAATGTTCCGTTTCTGTTTCACGGTAATTTTATGTTTCCATTTCACGGTAATGTTCTGTCTCTGGTCCACGGTAATGTTGTGTTTCTGTTTCACGGTAATGTTCCGTCTCTGGTCCACGATAATGTTCGGTTTCACGATAATGTTCCGTTTCTGGTCCACGATAATGTTCTGTTTAGGTTTCACGGTAATGCTCCGTCTCTGGTCCACGATAATGTTCTGTTTCTGTTTCACGGTAATGTTCCGTCTCTGGTCCATGGTAATATTCTGTCTCTGGTCCACGGTAATGTTTGGTTTCAAGGTAAAGTTGGGTCTCTGGTCCACGGTAATGTTCTGTCTCTGGTCCACGGTAATGTTCTGTCTCTGGTAAACGGTAATGTTCTGTCTCTGGTCCACGGTAATGTTCGATCTCTGGTCCACGATAATGTTCGGTTTCACGGTAATGTTCCGTTTCTGGTCCACGATAATGTTCTGTCTCGGTTTCCCGGTAATGTTCTGTCTCTTGTCCACGGTAATGTTCTGTGTCTGGTCAACGATAATGTTCTGTTTCTGTTTCACGGTAATGTTCCTTTTCTGGTCCATGATAATGTTCTTTTTCACGGTAATGTTCTGTCTCTGGTCCATGGTAATATTCTGTCTCTGGTCCACGGTAATGTTCGGTTTCAAGGTAAAGTTCGGTCTCTGGTCCACGGTAATGTTCTGTCTCTGGTCCACGGTAATGTTCTGTCTCTGGTAAACGGTAATGTTCTGTCTCTGGTCCACGGAAATGTTCTGTCTCTGGTCCACGGTAATGTTCTGTCTCTGGTCCACGGTAATGTTCGATCTCTGGTCCACGATAATGTTCGGTTTCACGGTAATGTTCCGTCTCTGGTCCACGATAATGTTCCGTCTTTGGTCCACGATAATGTTCTGTCTCTGGTCCATGATAATGTTCTGTTTCAGTTTCACGGTAATGTTCTGTTTCGGTTTCACGGTAATGTTCTGTTTCCGTTTCACGGTAATGTTCTGTCTCTGGTCCACGGTAATGTTGTGTTTCTGTTTCACGGTAATGTTCTGTCTCTGGTTTACGGTAATGTTCTGTCTCTGGTCCACGCTAATGTTCTGTTTCTGTTTCATGGTAATGTTCCGTTTCTGGTCCACGATAATGTTGTGTTTCTGTTTCACGGTAATGTTCTGTCTCTGGTCCACGCTAATGTTCTGTTTCTGTTTCACGGTAATGTTCCGTTTCTGGTCCACGATAATGTTGTGTTTCTGTTTCACGGTAATGTTCCGTTTCTGATCCACTATAATGTTCTGTTTCGGTTTCACGGTAATGTTCGGTCTCTGGTCCACGGTAATGTTCGGTTTCACGGTAATGTTTGGTCTCTGGTCCACGATAGTGTTCGGTTTCACGATAATGTTCTGGTCCACGGTAATGTTCTGGTCCACGGTAATGTTCCGTCTCTGGTCCACAGTAATGTTCCGTATCTGGTCTATGGTAATGTTCGGTTTCACGGTAATGTTCCATTTCTGGTCCACGGTAATGTTCTGTCTCTGGTCCACGATAATGTTCGATTTCTGGTAGACGATAATGTTCGGTTTCACGGTAATGTTCCGTCTCTGGTCCACGATAATGTTCGGTTTCACGGTAATGTTCCATTTCTGGTCCACGGTAATGTTCTGTCTCTGGTCCACGATAATGTTCGATCTCTGGTCCACCATAATGTTCGGTTTCACGGTAATGTTCCGTCTCTGGTCCACGATAACGTTGTGTTTCTGTTTCACGGTAATGTTCCGTTTCTGGTCCACGATAATGTTCTGTTTCGGTTTCACGGTAATGTTCTGTCTCTGGTCCACGGTAATGTTCTGTCTCTGGTCCACGATAATGTTGTGTTTCTGTTTCACGGTAATGTTCCGTTTCTGGTCCACGATAATGTTGTGTTTCTGGTCCAGGATAATTTTCGGTTTCACGATAATGTTCCGTTTCTGGTCAACGATAATGTTCTGTTTAGGTTTCACGGTAATGTTCTGTCTCTGGTCCACGATAATGTTCCATCTCTGGTCCATGACAATGTTCTGTCTCTGATCCACGATAATGTTCTGTCTCTGGTCCACGGTAATGTTCCGTTTCTGTTTCACCGTAATGTTCTGTTTCCGTATCACGGTAATGTTCTGTCTCTGGTCCACGGTAATGTTGTGTTTCTGTTTCACGGTAATGTTCCGTCTCTGGTCCACGATAATGTTCGGTTTCACGATAATGTTCCGTTTCTGGTCCACGATAATGTTGTGTTTCTGTTTCAAGGTAATGTTCCGTTTCTGGTCCACGATAATGTTCTGTTTCGGTTTCACGGTAGTGTTCCATTTCTGGTCCACGATAATGTTCGGTTTCACGGTAATGTTCCGTCTCTGGTCCACGGTAATGTTCTGTTTCTGTTTCACAGTAATGTTCTGTTTCTGGTCCACGATAATGTTGTGTTTCTGTTTCAAGGTAATGTTCCGTTTCTGGTCCACGATAATGTTCTGTTTCGGTTTCACGATAGTGTTCCATTTCTGGTCCACGATAATGTTCGGTTTCACGGTAATGTTCCGTCTCTGGTCCACGATAATGTTGTTTTTCTGTTTCACGGTAATGTTCCGTTTCTGGTCCACGATAATGTTTTGTTTCTGGTCCACGATAATGTTCGGTTTCACGATAATGTTCCGTTTCTGGTCAACGATAATGTTCTGTTTAGGTTTCACGGTAATGTTCTGTCTCTGGTCCACGATAATGTTCCGTCTCTGGTCCACGATAATGTTCTGTCTCTGATCCACGATAATATTCTGTCTCTGGTCCACGATAATGTTACGTTTCTGGTCCACGATAATGTTCTGTCTCTGATCCACGATAATGTTCCGTCTCTGGTCCACGATAATGTTGTGTTTCACGGTAATGTTCCGTTTCTGGTCCACGATAATGTTCTGTTTTGGTTTCAAGGTAATGTTCTGTCTCTGGTCCACGGTAATGTTCCGTTTCTGTTTCACGGTAATTTTCTGTTTCCGTTTCACGGTAATGTTCTGTCTCTGGTCCACGGTAATGTTGTTTTTCTGTTTCACGGTAATGTTCCGTCTCTGGTCCACGATAATGTTCGGTTTCACGATAATGTTCCGTTTCTGGTCCACGATAATGTTCTGTTTAGGTTTCACGGTAATGTTCCGTCTCTGGTCCACGATAATGTTCTGTTTCTGTTTCACGGTAATGTTCCGTCTCTGGTCCATGGTAATATTCTGTCTCTGCTCCACGGTAATGTTTGGTTTCAAGGTAAAGTTGGGTCTCTGGTCCACGGTAATGTTCTGTCTCTGGTCCACGGTAATGTTCTGTCTCTGGTAAACGGTAATGTTCTGTTTCTGGTCCACGGTAATGTTCGATCTCTGGTCCACGATAATGTTCGCTTTCACGGTAATGTTCCGTTTCTGGTCCACGATAATGTTCTGTCTCGGTTTCCCGGTAATGTTCTGTCTCTGGTCCACGGTAATGTTCTGTGTCTGGTCCACGATAATGTTCTGTTTCTGTTTCACGGTAATGTTCCGTTTCTGGTCCATGATAATGTTCTTTTTCACGGTAATGTTCTGTCTCTGGTCCATGGTAATATTCTGTCTCTGGTCCACGGTAATGTTCGGTTTCAAGGTAAAGTTCGGTCTCTGGTCCACGGTAATGTTCTGTCTCTGGTCCACGGTAATGTTCTGTCTCTGGTAAACGGTAATGTTCTGTCTCTGGTCCACGGAAATGTTCTGTCTCTGGTCCACGGTAATGTTCTGTCTCTGGTCCACGGTATTGTTCGATCTCTGGTCCACGATAATGTTCGGTTTCACGGTAATGTTCCGTCTCTGGTCCACGATAATGTTCCGTCTTTGGTCAACGATAATGTTCTGTCTCTGGTCCATGATAATGTTCTGTTTCGGTTTCCCGGTAATGTTCTGTTTCCGTTTCACGGTAATGTTCTGTTTCCGTTTCACGGTAATGTTCTGTCTCTGGTCCACGGTAATGTTGTGTTTCTGTTTCACGGTAATGTTCTGTCTCTGGTTTACGTTAATGTTCTGTCTCTGGTCCACGCTAATGTTCTGTTTCTGTTTCATGGTAATGTTCTGTTTCTGGTCCACGATAATGTTGTGTTTCTGTTTCACGGTAATGTTCTGTCTCTGGTCCACGCTAATGTTCTGTTTCTGTTTCACGGTAATGTTCCGTTTCTGGTCCACGATAATGTTGTGTTTCTGTTTCACGGTAATGTTCCGTTTCTGGTCCACTATAATGTTCTGTTTCGGTTTCATGGTAATGTTCGGTCTCTGGTCCACGGTAATGTTCGGTTTCACGGTAATGTTTGGTCTCTGGTCCACGATAATGTTCGGTTTCACGATAATGTTCGGTTTCACGATAATTTTCTGGTCCACGGTAATGTTCTGGTCCACGGTAATGTTCTGTTTAGGTTTCACGGTAATGTTCTGTCTGTGGTCCACGATAATGTTCCGTCTCTGGTACATGATAATGTTCC
The DNA here is from genome assembly GCF_036924035.1 of Leuresthes tenuis. Taxonomy (NCBI): domain Eukaryota; kingdom Metazoa; phylum Chordata; class Actinopteri; order Atheriniformes; family Atherinopsidae; genus Leuresthes; species Leuresthes tenuis. The sequence goes on from NW_027325355.1 coordinate 24,862,432, forward strand.
GTTTTTGGTCCACGATAATTTTGTGTTTCTGTTTCAAGGTAATGTTCCGTTTCTGGTCCACGATAATGTTCTGTTTCGGTTTCACGGTAGTGTTCCATTTCTGGTCCACGATAATGTTCGGTTTCACGGTAATGTTCCGTCTCTGGTCCACGGTAATGTTCTGTTTCTGTTTCACAGTAATGTTCCGTTTCTGGTCCACGATAATGTTGTGTTTCTGTTTCAAGGTAATGTTCCGTTTCTGGTCCACGATAATGTTCTGTTTCGGTTTCACGATAGTGTTCCATTTCTGGTCCACGATAATGTTCGGTTTCACGGTAATGTTCCGTCTCTGGTCCACGATAATGTTGTGTTTCTGTTTCACGGTAATGTTCCGTTTCTGGTCCACGATAATGTTTTGTTTCTGGTCCACGATAATGTTCGGTTTCACGATAATGTTCCGTTTCTGGTCAACGATAATGTTCTGTTTAGGTTTCACGGTAATGTTCTGTCTCTGGTCCACGATAATGTTCCGTCTCTGGTCCACGATAATGTTCTGTCTCTGATCCACGATAATATTCTGTCTCTGGTCCACGATAATGTTACGTTTCTGGTCCACGATAATGTTCTGTCTCTGATCCACGATAATGTTCCGTCTCTGGTCCACGATAATGTTGTGTTTCACGGTAATGTTCCGTTTCTGGTCCACGATAATGTTCTGTTTTGGTTTCAAGGTAATGTTCTGTCTCTGGTCCACGGTAATGTTCCGTTTCTGTTTCACCGTAATTTTCTGTTTCCGTTTCACGGTAATGTTCTGTCTCTGGTCCACGGTAATGTTGTGTTTCTGTTTCACGGTAATGTTCCGTCTCTGGTCCACGATAATGTTCGGTTTCACGATAATGTTCCGTTTCTGGTCCACGATAATGTTCTGTTTAGGTTTCACGGTAATGTTCCGTCTCTGGTCCACGATAATGTTCTGTTTCTGTTTCACGGTAATGTTCCGTCTCTGGTCCTTGGTAATATTCTGTCTCTGCTCCACGGTAATGTTCGGTTTCAAGGTAAAGTTGGGTCTCTGGTCCACGGTAATGTTCTGTCTCTGGTCCACGGTAATGTTCTGTCTCTGGTAAACAGTAATGTTCTGTTTCTGGTCCACGGTAATGTTCGATCTCTGGTCCACGATAATGTTCGGTTTCACGGTAATGTTCCGTTTCTGGTCCACGATAATGTTCTGTCTCGGTTTCCCGGTAATGTTCTGTCTCTGGTCCACGGTAATGTTCTGTGTCTGGTCCACGATAATGTTCTGTTTCTGTTTCACGGTAATGTTCCGTTTCTGGTCCATGATAATGTTCTTTTTCACGGTAATGTTCTGTCTCTGGTCCATGGTAATATTCTGTCTCTGGTCCACGGTAATGTTCGGTTTCAAGGTAAAGTTCGGTCTCTGGTCCACGGTAATGTTCTGTCTCTGGTCCACGGTAATGTTCTGTCTCTGGTAAACGGTAATGTTCTGTCTCTGGTCCACGGAAATGTTCTGTCTCTGGTCCACGGTAATGTTCTGTCTCTGGTCCACGGTAATGTTCGATCTCTGGTCCACGATAATATTCGGTTTCACGGTAATGTTCCGTCTCTGGTCCACGATAATGTTCCGTCTTTGGTCAACGATAATGTTCTGTCTCTGGTCCATGATAATGTTCTGTTTCGGTTTCCCGGTAATGTTCTGTTTCGGTTTCACGGTAATGTTCTGTTTCCGTTTCACGGTAATGTTCTGTCTCTGGTCCACGGTAATGTTGTGTTTCTGTTTCACGGTAATGTTCTGTCTCTGGTTTACGGTAATGTTCTGTCTCTGGTCCACGCTAATGTTCTGTTTCTGTTTCATGGTAATGTTCTGTTTCTGGTCCACGATAATGTTGTGTTTCTGTTTCACGGTAATGTTCTGTCTCTGGTCCACGCTAATGTTCTGTTTCTGTTTCACGGTAATGTTCCGTTTCTGGTCCACGATAATGTTGTGTTTCTGTTTCACGGTAATGTTCCGTTTCTGGTCCACTATAATGTTCTGTTTCGGTTTCACGGTAATGTTCGGTCTCTGGTCCACGGTAATGTTCGGTTTCACGGTAATGTTTGGTCTCTGGTCCACGATAATGTTCGGTTTCACGATAATGTTCGGTTTCACGATAATTTTCTGGTCCACGGTAATGTTCTGGTCCACGGTAATGTTCTGTTTAGGTTTCACGGTAATGTTCTGTCTGTGGTCCACGATAATGTTCCGTCTCTGGTCCATGATAATGTTCCGTTTTTGGTCCACGATAATTTTGTGTTTCTGTTTCACGGTAATGTTCCGTTTCTGGTCCACGATAATGTTCTGTTTCGGTTTCATGGTAATGTTCTGTCTCTGGTCCACGGTAATGTTCTGTGTCTGGTCCACGATAATGTTCGGTTTCACGATAATGTTCGATCTCTGGTCCACGATAATGTTCGGTTTCACGGTAATGTTCCGTTTCTGGTCCACGATAATGTTCTGTTTCGGTTTCATGGTAATGTTCTGTCTCTGGTCCACGGTAATGTTCTGTGTCTGGTCCACGATAATGTTCTGTTTCTGGTCCACGATAATGTTCTGTTTCAGTTTCACGGTAATGTTCTGTTTCCGTTTCACGGTAATGTTCTGTCTCTGGTCCACGGTAATGTTGTGTTTCTTTTTCACGGTAATGTTCTGTCTCTTGTTCACGGTAATGTTCTGTCTCTGGTCCACGCTAATGTTCTGTTTCTGTTTCACGGTAATGTTCCGTTTCTGGTCCACGATAATGTTGTGTTTCTGTTTCACGGTAATGTTCTGTCTCTGGTCCACGCTAATGTTCTGTTTCTGTTTCAAGGTAATGTTCCGTTTCTGGTCCACGATAATGTTGTGTTTCTGTTTCACGGTAATGTTCCGTTTCTGGTCCACGATAATGTTCTGTTTCAGTTTCACGGTAATGTTCGGTCTCTTGTCCACGATAATGATCGGTTTCACGGTAATGTTCTGGTCCACGGTAATGTTCTGGTCCACGGTAATATTCCGTCTCTGGTCCACAGTACTGTTCCGTATCTGGTCCATGGTAATGTTCGGTTTCACGTTAATGTTCCATTTCTGGTCCACGGTAATGTTCTGTCTCTGGTCCACGATAATGTTCGATTTCTGGTCGACGATAATGTTCGGTTTCACGGTAATGTTCCGTCTCTGGTCCACGATAATGTTCGGTTTCATGGTAATGTTCCATTTCTGGTCCACGGTAATGTTCTGTCTCTGGTCCACGATAATGTTCGATTTCTGGTTCACGATAATGTTCGGTTTCACGGTAATGTTCCGTCTCTGGTCCACGATAATGTTGTGTTTCTGTTTCACGGTAATGTTCCGTTTCTGGTCCACGATAATGTTCTGTTTCGGTTTCACGGTAATGTTCTGTCTCTGGTCAACGGTAATGTTCTGTCTCTGGTCCACGGTAATGTTCGGTTTCACGGTAATGTTACGTCTCTGGTCCACGATAATGTTGTGTTTCTGTTTCACGGTAATGTTCCGTTTCTGGTCCACGATAATGTTGTGTTTCTGGTCCACGATAATGTTCGGTTTCACGATAATGTTCCGTTTCTGGTCAACGATAATGTTCTGTTTAGGTTTCACGGTAATGTTCTGTCTCTGGTCCACGATAATGTTCCGTCTCTGGTCCACGATAATGTTCTGTCTCTGATCCACGATAATATTCTGTCTCTGGTCCACGATAATGTTCCGTTTCTGGTCCACGATAATGTTCTGTCTCTGATCCACGATAATGTTCCGTCTCTGGTCCACGATAATGTTGTGTTTCTGTTTCACGGTAATGTTCCGTTTCTGGTCCACGATAATGTTCTGTTTTGGTTTCAAGGTAATGTTCTGTCTCTGGTCCACGGTAATGTTCCGTTTCTGTTTCACGGTAATTTTCTGTTTCCGTTTCACGGTAATGTTCTGTCTCTGGTCCACGGTAATGTTGTGTTTCAGTTTCACGGTAATGTTCCGTCTCTGGTCCACGATAATGTTCGGTTTCACGATAATGTTCTGTTTCTGGTCCACGATAATGTTGTGTTTCTGTTTCACGGTAATGTTCCGTTTCTGGTCCACGATAATGTTCTGTTTCGGTTTCACGGTAGTGTTCCATTTCTGGTCCACGATAATGTTCGGTTTCACGATAATGTTCCGTTTCTGGTCAACGATAATGTTCTGTTTAGGTTTCACGGTAATGTTCTGTCTGTGGTCCACGATAATGTTCCGTCTCTGGTCCATGATAATGTTCCGTTTTTGGTCCACGATAATTTTGTGTTTCTGTTTCACGGTAATGTTCCGTTTCTGGTCCACGATAATGTTCTGTTTCGGTTTCATGGTGATGTTCTTTCTCTGGTCCACGGTAATGTTCTGTGTCTGGTCCACGATAATGTTCGGTTTCACGATAATGTTCGATCTCTGGTCCACGATAATGTTCGGTTTCACGGTAATGTTCCGTTTCTGGTCCACGATAATGTTCTGTTTCGGTTTCATGGTAATGTTCTGTCTCTGGTCCACGGTAATGTTCTGTGTCTGGTCCACGATAATGTTCGGTTTCACGGTAATGTTCCGTCTCTGGTCCACGATAATGTTCGGTTTCACGGTAATGTTCCGTCTCTGGTCCACGATAATGTTCCGTCTTTGGTCCACGATAATGTTCTGTCTCTGGTCCATGATAATGTTCTGTTTCTGGTCCACGATAATGTTCTGTTTCGGTTTCACGGTAATGTTCTGTTTCCGTTTCACGGTAATGTTCTGTCTCTGGTCCACGGTAATGTTGTGTTTCTTTTTCACGATAATGTTCTGTCTCTGGTTCACGGTAATGTTCTGTCTCTGGTCCACGCTAATGTTCTGTTTCTGTTTCACGGTAATGTTCCGTTTCTGGTCCACGATAATGTTGTGTTTCTGTTTCACGGTAATGTTCTGTCTCTGGTCCACGGTAATGTTCTGTTTCTGTTTCACGGTAATGTTCCGTTTCTGGTCCACGATAATGTTGTGTTTCTGTTTCACGGTAATGTTCCGTTTCTGGTCCACGATAATGTTCTGTTTCGGTTTCACGGTAATGTTCGGTCTCTGGTCCACGATAATGTTCCGTCTCTGGTCCATGATAATGTTCCGTTTTTGGTCCACGATAATTTTGTGTTTCTGTTTCACGGTAATGTTCCGTTTCTGGTCCACGATAATGTTCTGTTTCGGTTTCATGGTAATGTTCTGTCTCTGGTCCACGGTAATGTTCTGTGTCTGGTCCACGATAATGTTCGGTTTCACGATAATGTTCGATCTCTGGTCCACGATAATGTTCGGTTTCACGATAATGTTCCGTTTCTGGTCAACGATAATGTTCTGTTTAGGTTTCACGGTAATGTTCTGTCTCTGGTCCACGATAATGTTCCGTCTCTAGTCCACGATAATGTTCTGTCTCTGATCCACGATAAGATTCTGTCTCTGGTCCACGATAATGTTCCGTTTCTGGTCCACGATAATGTTCTGTCTCTGATCCACGATAATGTTCCGTCTCTGGTCCATGATAATGTTCCGTTTTTGGTCCACGATAATTTTGTGTTTCTGTTTCACGGTAATGTTCCGTTTCTGGTCCACGATAATGTTCTGTTTCGGTTTCATGGTGATGTTCTGTCTCTGGTCCACGGTAATGTTCTGTGTCTGGTCCACGATAATGTTCGGTTTCACGATAATGTTCGATCTCTGGTCCACGATAATGTTCGGTTTCACGGTAATGTTCCGTTTCTGGTCCACGATAATGTTCTGTTTCGGTTTCATGGTAATGTTCTGTCTCTGGTCCACGGTAATGTTCTGTGTCTGGTCCACGATAATGTTCGGTTTCACGGTAATGTTCCGTCTTTGGTCCAAGATAATGTTCTGTCTCTGGTCCATGATAATGTTCTGTTTCTGGTCCACGCTAATGTTCTGTTTCTGTTTCACGGTAATGTTCCGTTTCTGGTCCACGATAATGTTGTGTTTCTGTTTCACGGTAATGTTCCGTTTCTGGTCAACGATAATGTTCTGTTTCGGTTTCACGGTAATGTTCGGTCTCTGGTCCACGATAATGATCGGTTTCACGGTAATGTTCTGGTCCACGGTAATGTTCCGTCTCTGGTCCACAGTAATGTTCCGTATCTGGTCCATGGTAATGTTCGGTTTCACGGTAATGTTCCATTTCTGGTCCACGGTAATGTTCTGTCTCTGGTCCACGATAATGTTCGATTTCTGGTCGACGATAATGTTCGGTTTCACGGTAATGTTCCATCTCTGGTCCACGATAATGTTCGGTTTCACGGTAATGTTCCATTTCTGGTCCACGGTAATGTTCTGTCTCTGGTCCACGATAATGTTCGATTTCTGGTCCACGATAATGTTCGGTTTCACGGTAATGTTCCGTCTCTGGTCCACGATAATGTTGTGTTTCTGTTTCAAGGTAATGTTCTGTTTCTGGTCCACGATAATGTTCTGTTTCGGTTTCACGGTAATGTTCTGTCTCTGGTCCACGGTAATGTTCTGTCTCTGGTCCACGGTAATGTTCGGTTTCACGGTAATGTTACGTCTCTGGTCCACGATAATGTTCGGTTTCACGGTAATGTTCCATTTCTGGTCCACGGTAATGTTCTGTCTCTGGTCCACGATAATGTTCGATTTCTGGTCCACGATAATGTTCGGTTTCACGGTAATGTTCCGTCTCTGGTCCACGATAATGTTGTGTTTCTGTTTCACGGTAATGTTCTGTTTCTTGTCCACGATAATGTTCTCTTTCGGTTTCACGGTAATGTTCTGTCTCTGGTCCACGGTAATGTTCTGTCTCTGGTCCACGGTAATGTTCGGTTTCACGGTAATGTTACGTCTTTGGTCCACGATAATGTTGTGTTTCTGTTTCATGGTAATGTTCCGTTTCTGGTCCACGATAATGTTGTGTTTCTGGTCCACGATAATGTTCGGTTTCACGATAATGTTCCGTTTCTGGTCAACGATAATGTTCTGTTTAGGTTTCACGGTAATGTTCTGTCTCTGGTCCACGATAATGTTCCGTCTCTGGTCCACGATAATGTTCTGTCTCTGATCCACGATAATATTCTGTCTCTGGTCCACGATAATGTTCCGTTTCTGGTCCACGATAATGTTCTGTCTCTGATCCACGATAATGTTCCGTCTCTGGTCCACGATAATGTTGTGTTTCTGTTTCACGGTAATGTTCTGTTTCTGGTCCACGATAATGTTCTGTTTTGGTTTCAAGGTAATGTTCTTTCTCTGGTCCACGGTAATGTTCAATTTCTGTTTCACGGTAATTTTCTGTTTCCGTTTCACGGTAATGTTCTGTCTCTGGTCCACGGTAATGTTGTGTTTCTGTTTCACGGTAGTGTTCCGTCTCTGGTCCACGATAATGTTCGGTTTCACGATAATGTTCCGTTTCTGGTCCACGATAATGTTCTGTTTAGGTTTCACGGTAATGTTCTGTCTCTGGTCCACGATAATGTTCTGTTTCTGTTTCACGTTAATGTTCCGTTTCTGGTCCATGATAATGTTCTTTTTCACGGTAATGTTCTGTCTCTGGTCCATGGTAATATTCTGTCTCTGGTCCACGGTAATGTTCGGTTTCAAGGTAAAGTTGGGTCTCTGGTCCACGGTAATGTTCTGCCTCTGGTCCACGGTAATGTTCTGTGTCTGGTAAACGGTAATGTTCTGTCTCTGGTCCACGGTAATGTTCTGTCTCTGGTCCACGGTAATGTTCGATCTCTGGTCCACGATAATGTTCGGTTTAACGGTAATGTTCCGTGTCTGGTCCACGATAATGTTCTGTTTCGGTTTCACTGTAATGTTCCGCTTCTGGTCCACGATAATGTTCTGTTTCGGTTTCACGGTAACGTTCCGTCTCTGGTCCACGGTAATGTTCCGTCTCTGGTCCACGATAATGTTGTGTTTCTGTTTCACGGTAATGTTCCGTTTCTGGTCCATGACAATGTTCTGTTTCACGGTAATTTTCTGTCTCTGGTCCATGGTAATTTTCTGTTTCTGGTCCACGGTAATGTTCGGTTTCAAGGTAATGTTCGGTCTCTGGTCCACGGTAATGTTCTGTCTCTGGTCCACGGTAATGTTCTGTCTCTGGTCCACGGTAATATTCTGTGTCTGGTCCACGATAATGTTCGATCTCTGGTCCACGGTAATGTTCCGTTTCTGGTCCATGATAATGTTCTGTTTCATGGTAATGTTCTGTCTCTGGTCCACGGTAATATTCTGTCTCTGGTCCACGATAATGTTCGATCTCTGGTCCACGATAATGTTCGGTTTCACGGTAATGTTCTGTCTCTGGTCCACGATAATGTTCTGTTTCTGTATCACGGTAATGTTCCGTTTCTGGTCCACGATAATTTTTTGTTTCTGTTTCATGGTAATGTTCCGTTTCTGGTCCACGATAATGTTCGGTTTCATGGTAATGTTCTGTCTCTGGTCCACGGTAATGTTCTGTGTCTGGTCCACGATAATGTTCGGTTTCACGGTAATGTTCCGTCTCTGGTCCACGATAATGTTCCGTCTTTGGTCCACGATAATGTTGTGTTTCATGGTAATGTTCCGTTTCTGGTCCACGATAATTTTGTGTTTCTGTTTCACGGTAATGTTCCGTTTCTGGTCCACGATAATGTTCTGTTTTTGTTTCACGGTAATGTTCTGTTTCCGTTTCACGGTAATGTTCTGTCTCTGGTCCACGGTAATGTTGTGTTTCTGTTTGACGGTAATGTTCCGTCTCTGGTCCACGATAATGTTCGGTTTCACGATAATGTTCCGTTTCTGGTCCAAGATAATGTTCCGTCTCTGGTCCACGATAATGTTGTTTTTCTGTTTCACGGTAATGTTCCGTGTCTGGTCCATGATAATGTTCTGTTTCATGGTAATGTTCTGTCTCTGGTCCATGGTAATATTCTGTCTCTGGTCCACGGTAATGTTCAGTTTCAAGGTAAAGTTCGGTCTCTGGTCCACAGTAATGCTCTGTCTCTGGTCCACGGTAAAGTTCTGTCTCTGGTCCACGGAAATGTTCTGTCTCTGGTCCACGGTAATGTTCTGTCTCTGGTCCACGGTAATGTTCTATCTCTGGTCCACGATAATTTTGTGTTTCTGTTTCACGGTAATGTTCCGTTTCTGGTCCACGATAATGTTCTGTTTCGGTTTCACGGTAATGTTCTGTCTATGGTCCACGGTAATGTTCTGTGTCTGGTCCACGATAATGTTCGGTTTCACGGTAATGTTCCGTTCCTGGTCCACGATAATGTTCTGTTTCGGTTTCAAGGTAATGTTCTGTTTCTTTTTCACGGTAATGTTCCGTTTCTGGTCCACGATAATGTTCTGTCTCTGGTCCACGGTAATGTTCGATCTCTGGTCCACGATAATTTTGTGTTTCTGTTTCACGGTAATGTTCCGTTTCTGGTCCACGATATTGTTCTGTTTCGGTTTCATGGTAATGTTCTGTCTCTGGTCCACGATATTTTTGTGTTTCTGGTCCACGATAATGTTCGGTTTCACGATAATGTTCCGTTTCTGGTCAACGATAATGTTTTGTTTAGGTTTCACGGTAATGTTCTGTCTCTGGTCCATGATAATGTTCCGTTTCTGGTCCACGATAATGTTCTGTCTCTGATCCACGATAATGTTCTGTCTCTGATCCACGATAATGTTCTGTCTCTGGTCCACGATAATGTTCCGTTTCTGGTCCACGATAATGTTCTGTTTCGGTTTCACGGTAATGTTCTGTCTCTGGTCCACGATAATGTTCCGTTTCTGGTCCACGATAATGTTCTGTTTTGGTTTCAAGGTAATGTTCTGTCTCTGGTCCACGGTAATGTTGTGTTTCTGTTTCACGGTAATGTTCCGTTACTGGTCCACGATAATCTTCTGTTTCGGTTTCACGGTAATGTTCCGTTTCTGGTCCACGATAATGTTCTGTTTCTGTTTCACGGTAATGTTCCGTTTCTGGTCCATGATAATGTTCTGTTTCACGGTAATGTTCTGTCTCTGGTCCATGGTAATGTTCGGTCTCTGGTCCACGGTAATGTTCTGTCTCTGGTCCACGGTAATGTTCTGTCTCTGGTCCACGGTAATGTTCGATCTCTGGTCAACGATAATGTTCGGTTTCACGGTAATGTTCCGTGTCTGGTCCACGATAATGTTCTTTTTCGGTTTCACGGTAATGTTCCCTCTCTGGTCTACGGTAATGTTCCGTCTCTGGTCCACGATAATGTTGTGTTTCTGTTTCACGGTAATGTTCCGTTTCTGGTCCACGATAATGTTCGGTTTCATGGTAATGTTCTGTCTCTGGTCCACGGTAATGTTCTGTGTCTGGTCCACGATAATGTTCGGTTTCAAGGTAATGTTCCGTCTCTGGTCCACGATAATGTTCCGTCTTTGGTCCACGATAATGTTCTGTTTCATGGTAATGTTCCGTTTCTGGTCCACGATAATTTTGTGTTTCTGTTTCACGGTAATGTTCCGTTTCTGGTCCACGCTAATGTTGTGTTTCTGTTTCAGGGTAATGTTCCGTCTCTGGTCCACAATAATGTTCGGTTTCACGATAATGTTCCGTTTCTGGTCCACGGTAATGTTCCGTCTCTGGTCTATGATAATGTTCCGTCTTTGGTCCACGATAATGTTCTGTCTCTGGTCCATGATAATGTTCCGTTTCTGGTCCACGGTAATGTTCTGTTTCCGTTTCACGGTAATATTCTGTCTCTGGTCCACGGTAATGTTGTGTTTCTGTTTCACGGTAATGTTCTGTCTCTGGTTCACGGTAATGTTCTGTCTCTGGTCCACGCTAATGTTCTGTTTCTGTTTCACGGTAATGTTCCGTTTCTGGTCCACGATAATGTTGTTTTTCTGTTTCACGGTAATGTTCTGTCTCTGGTCCACGCTAATGTTCTGTTTCTGTTTCACGGTAATGTTCCGTTTCTGGTCCACGATAATGTTGTTTTTCTGTTTCACGGTAATGTTCCGTTTCTGGTCCACTATAATGTTCTGTTTCGGTTTCATGGTAATGTTTGGTCTCTGGTCCACGGTAATGTTCAGTTTCACGGTAATGTTCGGTCTCTGGTCCACGATAATGCTCGGTTTCACGATAATGTTCGGTTTCACGGTAATGTTCTGGTCCACGGTAATGTTCTGGTCCACGGTAATGTTCCGTCTCTGGTCCACAGTAATGTTCCGTATCTGGTCAATGGAAATGTTCGGTTTCACGGTAATGTTCCATTTCTGGTCCACGGTAATGTTCTGTCTCTGGTCGACGATAATGTTCGATTTCTGGTCAACGATAATGTTCGGTTTCACGGTAATGTTCCGTCTCTGGTCCACCATAATGTTCTGTTTCACGGTAATGTTCGGTCTCTGGTCCACGATAATGTTCTGTTTCGGTTTCACGGTAATGTTCCGTCTCTGGTCCACGGTAATGTTCCGTCTCTGGTCCACGATAATGTTGTGTTTCTGTTTCACGGTAATGTTCCGTTTCTGGTCCATGACAATGTTCTGTTTCACGGTAATGTTCTGTCTCTGGTCCATGGTAATTTTCTGTTTCTGGTCCACGGTAATGTTCGGTTTCAAGGTAATGTTCGGTCTCTGGTCCACGGTAATGTTCTGTCTCTGGTCCACGGTAATGTTCTGTCTCTGGTCCACGGTAATATTCTGTCTCTGGTCCACGATAATGTTCGATCTCTGGTCCACGATAATGTTCGGTTTTACGGTAATGTTCCGTCTCTGGTCCACAATAATGTTCTGTTTCTGTATCACGGTAATGTTCCGTTTCTGGTCCACGATAATTTTTTGTTTCTGTTTCACGGTAATGTTCCGTTTCTGGTCCACGATAATGTTCTTTCTCTGGTCCACGATAATGTTCCGTTTCTGGTCCACGGTAATGTTCTGTTTCTTTTTCACGGTAATGTTCCGTTTCTGGTCCACGATAATGTTCTGTCTCTGGTCCACGGTAATGTTCTTTCTCTGGTCCACGATAATGTTCCGTTTCTGGTCCACGGTAATGTTCTGTTTCTTTTTCACGGTAATGTTCCGTTTCTGGTCCACGATAATGTTCTGTCTCTGGTCCACGGTAATGTTCGATCTCTGGTCCAGGATAATTTTGTGTTTCTGTTTCACGGTAATGTTCCGTTTCTGGTCCACGATAATGTTCTGTTTCGGTTTCATGGTAATGTTCTGTCTCTGGTCCACGATATTTTTGTGTTTCTGGTCCACGATAATGTTCGGTTTCACGATAATGTTCCGTTTCTGGTCAACGATAATGTTTTGTTTAGGTTTCACGGTAATGTTCTGTCTCTGGTCCATGATAATGTTCCGTTTCTGGTCCACGATAATGTTCTGTCTCTGATCCACGATAATGTTCTGTCTCTGATCCACGATAATGTTCTGTCTCTGGTCCACGATAATGTTCCGTTTCTGGTCCACGATAATGTTCTGTTTCGGTTTCACGGTAATGTTCTGTCTCTGGTCCACGATAATGTTCCGTTTCTGGTTCACGATAATGTTCTGTTTTGGTTTCAAGGTAATGTTCTGTCTCTGGTCCACGGTAATGTTGTGTTTCTGTTTCACGGTAATGTTCCGTTACTGGTCCACGATAATCTTCTGTTTCGGTTTCACGGTAATGTTCCGTTTCTGGTCCACGATAATGTTCTGTTTCTGTTTCACGGTAATGTTCCGTTTCTGGTCCATGATAATGTTCTGTTTCACGGTAATGTTCTGTCTCTGGTCCATGGTAATGTTCGGTCTCTGGTCCACGGTAATGTTCTGTCTCTGGTCCACGGTAATGTTCTGTCTCTGGTCCACGGTAATGTTCGATCTCTGGTCCACGATAATGTTCGGTTTCACGGTAATGTTCCGTGTCTGGTCCACGATAATGTTCTTTTTCGGTTTCACGGTAATGTTCCGTTTCTGGTCCACGATAATGTTCTGTTTCGGTTTCACGGTAATGTTCCCTCTCTGGTCCACGGTAATGTTCCGTCTCTGGTCCACGATAATGTTGTGTTTCTGTTTCACGGTAATGTTCCGTTTCTGGTCCACGATAATGTTCGGTTTCATGGTAATGTTCTGTCTCTGGTCCACGGTAATGTTCTGTGTCTGGTCCACGATAATGTTCGGTTTCAAGGTAATGTTCCGTCTCTGGTCCACGATAATGTTCCGTCTTTGGTCCACGATAATGTTCTGTTTCATGGTAATGTTCCGTTTCTGGTCCACGATAATTTTGTGTTTCTGTTTCACGGTAATGTTCCGTTTCTGGTCCACGCTAATGTTGTGTTTCTGTTTCACGGTAATGTTCCGTCTCTGGTCCACGGTAATGTTCTGTGTCTGGTCCACGATAATGTTCGGTTTCACGGTAATGTTCTGTCTCTGGTCCACGCTAATGTTCTGTTTCTGTTTCACGGTAATGTTCCGTTTCTGGTCCACGATAATGTTGTGTTTCTGTTTCACGGTAATGTTCCGTTTCTGGTCCACTATAATGTTCTGTTTCGGTTTCACGGTAATGTTCGGTTCCTGGTCCACGGTAATGTTCGGTTTCACGGTAATGTTTGGTCTCTGGTCCACGATAATGTTCGGTTTCACGATAATGTTCGGTTTCACGATAATGTTCTGGTCCACGGTAATGTTCTGGTCCACGGTAATGTTCCGTCTCTGGTCCACAGTAATGTTCCGTATCTGGTTCATGGTAATGTTCGGTTTCACGGTAATGTTCCATTTCTGGTTCACGGTAATGTTCTGTCTCTGGTCCACGATAATGTTCGATTTCTGGTCGACGATAATGTTCGGTTTCACGGTAATGTTCCGTCTCTGGTCCACGATAATGTTCGGTTTCGGTTTCACGGTAATGTTCCGTCTCTGGTCCACGGTAATGTTCCGTCTCTGGTCCACGATAATGTTGTGTTTCTGTTTCACGGTAATGTTCCGTTTCTGGTCCATGATAATGTTCTGTTTCACGGTAATGTTCTGTCTCTGGTCCATGGTAATGTTCTGTCTCTGGTCCACGGTAATGTTCTGTCTCTGGTCCACGGTAATGTTCTGTCTCTGGTCCACGGTAATGTTCGATCTCTGGTCCACGATAATGTTCGGTTTCACGGTAATGTTCCGTCTCTGGTCCACGATAATGTTCTGTTTCTGTATCACGGTAATGTTCCGTTTCTGGTCCACGATAATTTTGTGTTTCTGTTTCACGGTAATGTTCCGTTTCTGGTCCACGATAATGTTCGGTTTCAAGGTAAAGTTCTGTCTCTGGTCCATGGTAATGTTCTGTCTCTGGTCCACGGTAATGTTCTGTCTCTGGTCCACGGTAATGTTCCGTCTCTGGTCCACGGTAATGTTCCGTCTCTGGTCCACGGTAATGTTCCGTCTCTGGTCCACGATAATGTTCTGTTTCTGTATCACGGTAATGTTCCGTTTCTGGTCCACGATAATTTTGTGTTTCTGTTTCACGGTAATGTTCCGTTTCTGGTCCACGATAATGTTCGGTTTGACGGTAATGTTCTGTCTCTGGTCCACGGTAATGTTCTGTGTCTGGTCCACGATAATGTTCAGTTTCACGGTAATGTTCCGTCTCTGGTCCACGATAATGTTCCGTCTTTGGTCCACGATAATGTTCTGTCTCTGGTCCACGCTAATGTTCTGTTTCTGTTATACGGTAATGTTCCGTTTCTGGTCCACGATAATGTTGTGTTTCTGTTTCACGGTAATGTTCCGTTTCTGGTCCACGGTAATGTTCGGTTTCACGGTAATGTTTGGTCTCTGGTCCACGATAATGTTTGGTTTCACGATAATGATCGGTTTCACGGTAATGTTCTGGTCCACGGTAATGTTCTGGTCCACGGTAATGTTCGGTTTCACGGTAATGTTCCATTTCTGGTCCACGGTAATGTTCTGTCTCTGGTCCACGATAATGTTCGATTTCTGGTCGACGATGATGTTCGGTTTCACGGTAATGTTCCGTCTCTGGTCCACGATAATGTTCGGTTTCACGGTAATGTTCCATTTCTGGTCCACGGTAATGTTCTGTCTCTGGTCCACGATAATGTTCGATTTCTGGTCCACGATAATGTTCGGTTTCACGGTAATGTTCCGTCTCTGGTCCACGATAATGTTGTGTTTCTGGTCCACGATAATGTTGTGTTTCTGGTCCACGATAATGTTCGATTTCACGATAATGTTCCGTTTCTGGTCAACGATAATGTTCTGTTTAGGTTTCACGGTAATGTTCTGTCTCTGGTCCACGATAATGTTCCGTCTCTGGTCCACGATAATGTTCTGTCTCTGATCCACGATAATGTTCTGTCTCTGATCCACGATAATGTTGTGTTTCTGTTTCACGGTAATGTTCCGTTTCTGGTCCACGATAATGTTCTGTTTTGGTTTCAAGGTAATGTTCTGTCTCTGGTACACGGTAATGTTCCGTTTCAGTTTCACGATAATTTTCTGTTTCCGTTTCACGGTAATGTTCTGTCTCTGGTCCACGGTAATGTTGTGTTTCTGTTTCACGGTAATGTTCCGTCTCTGGTCCACGATAATGTTCGGTTTCACGATAATTTTCCGTTTCTGGTCCACGATAATGTTCTGTTTAGGTTTCACGGTAATGTTCCGTCTCTGGTCCACGATAATGTTGTGTTTCTGTTTCACGGTAATGTTCCGTTTCTGGTCCATGATAATGTTCTGTTTCACGGTAATGTTCTGTCTCTGGTCCATGGTAATGTTCTGTCTCTGGTCCACGGTAATGTTCTGTCTCTGGTCCACGGTAATGTTCTGTCTCTGGTCCACGGTAATGTTCGATCTCTGGTCCACGATAATGTTCGGTTTCACGGTAATGTTCCGTCTCTGGTCCACGATAATGTTCTGTTTCTGTATCACGGTAATGTTCCGTTTCTGGTCCACGATAATTTTGTGTTTCTGTTTCACGGTAATGTTCCGTTTCTGGTCCACGATAATGTTCGGTTTCAAGGTAAAGTTCTGTCTCTGGTCCATGGTAATGTTCTGTCTCTGGTCCACGGTAATGTTCTGTCTCTGGTCCACGGTAATGTTCCGTCTCTGGTCCAGGGTAATGTTCCGTCTCTGGTCCACGGTAATGTTCTGTCTCTGGTCCACGGTAATGTTCGATCTCTGGTCCACGATAATGTTCGGTTTCACGGTAATGTTCCGTCTCTGGTCCACGATAATGTTCTGTTTCTGTATCACGGTAATGTTCCGTTTCTGGTCCACGATAATTTTGTGTTTCTGTTTCACGGTAATGTTCCGTTTCTGGTCCACGATAATGTTCGGTTTGACGGTAATGTTCTGTCTCTGGTCCACGGTAATGTTCTGTGTCTGGTCCACGATAATGTTCAGTTTCACGGTAATGTTCCGTCTCTGGTCCACGATAATGTTCCGTCTTTGGTCCACAATAATGTTCTGTCTCTGGTCCACGCTAATGTTCTGTTTCTGTTACACGGTAATGTTCCGTTTCTGGTCCACGATAATGTTGTGTTTCTGTTTCACGGTAATGTTCCGTTTCTGGTCCACGATAATGTTCTGTTTCGGTTTCACGGTAATGTTCGGTCTCTGGTCCACGGTAATGTTCGGTTTCACGGTAATGTTTGGTCTCTGGTCCACGATAATGTTTGGTTTCACGATAATGATCGGTTTCACGGTAATGTTCTGGTCCACGGTAATGTTCTGGTCCACGGTAATGTTCCGTATCTGGTCCATGGTAATGTTCGGTTTCACGGTAATGTTCCATTTCTGGTCCACGGTAATGTTCTGTCTCTGGTCCACGATAATGTTCGATTTCTGGTCGACGATGATGTTCGGTTTCACGGTAATGTTCCGTCTCTGGTCCACAATAATGTTCGGTTTCACGGTAATGTTCCATTTCTGGTCCACGGTAATGTTCTGTCTCTGGTCCACGATAATGTTCGATTTCTGGTCCACGATAATGTTCGGTTTCACGGTAATGTTCCGTCTCTGGTCCACGATAATGTTGTGTTTCTGTTTCACGGTAATGTTCCGTTTCTGGTCCACGATAATGTTCTGTTTTGGTTTCA
This sequence comes from Leuresthes tenuis, assembly GCF_036924035.1. NCBI lineage: Eukaryota > Metazoa > Chordata > Actinopteri > Atheriniformes > Atherinopsidae > Leuresthes > Leuresthes tenuis. Next base: position 24,879,496 of record NW_027325355.1, read on the forward strand.
CGGTAATGTTTTGTCTCTGGTCCACGGTAATGTTCTGTCTCTGGTCCAAGTTAATGTTCGGTTTCACGGTAATGTTCCGTCTCTGGTCCACGATAATGTTGTGTTTCTGTTTCACGGTAATGTTCCGTTTCTGGTCCACGATAATGTTGTGTTTCTGGTCCACGATAATGTTCGATTTCACGATAATGTTCCGTTTCTGGTCAACGATAATGTTCTGTTTAGGTTTCACGGTAATGTTCTGTCTCTGGTCCACGATAATGTTCCGTCTCTGGTCCACGATAATGTTCTGTCTCTGATCCACGATAATGTTCTGTCTCTGATCCACGATAATGTTGTGTTTCTGTTTCACGGTAATGTTCCGTTTCTGGTCCACGATAATGTTCTGTTTTGGTTTCAAGGTAATGTTCTGTCTCTGGTACACGGTAATGTTCCGTTTCAGTTTCACGATAATTTTCTGTTTCCGTTTCACGGTAATGTTCTGTCTCTGGTCCACGGTAATGTTGTGTTTCTGTTTCACGGTAATGTTCCGTCTCTGGTCCACGATAATGTTCGGTTTCACGATAATTTTCCGTTTCTGGTCAACGATAATGTTCTGTTTAGGTTTCACGGTAATGTTCCGTCTCTGGTCCACGATAATGTTCTGTTTCTGTTTCACGGTAATGTTCCGTTTCTGGTCCATGATAATGTTCTTTTTCACGGTAATGTTCTGTCTCTGGTCCATGGTAATATTCTGTCTCTGGTCCACGGTAATGTTCGGTTTCAAGGTAAAGTTGGGTCTCTGGTCCATGGAAATGTTCTGTCTCTGGTCCACGGTAATGTTCTGTATCTGGTCCACGGTAATGTTCGATCTCTGGTCCATGATAATGTTCGGTTTCACGGTAATGTTCCGTTTCTGGTCCACGATAATGTTCTGTCTCGGTTTCCCGGTAATGTTCTGTCTCTGGTCCACGCTAATGTTCTGTGTCTGGTCCACGATAATGTTCTGTCTCTGGTCCACGGTAATGTTCTGTCTCTGGTCCACGGAAATGTTCTGTCTCTGGTCCACGGTAATGTTCTGTCTCTGGTCCATGGTAATGTTCTGTTTCGGTTTCACGGTAATGTTCTGTTTCCGTTTCACGGTAATGTTCTGTCTCTGGTCCACGGTAATGTTGTGTTTCTGTTTCACGGTAATGTTCTGTCGCTGGTTCACGGTAATGTTCTGTCTCTGGTCCACGCTAATGTTCTGTTTCTGTTTCACGGTAATGTTCCGTTTCTGGTCCACGATAATGTTTTGTTTCTGTTTCACGGTAATGTTCTGTCTCTGGTCCACGCTAATGTTCTGTTTCTGTTTCACGGTAATGTTCCGTTTCTGGTCCACGATAATGTTGTGTTTCTGTTTCACGGTAATGTTCCGTTTCTGGTCCACTATAATGTTCTGTTTCGGTTTCACGGTAATGTTCGGTTCCTGGTCCACGGTAATGTTCGGTTTCACGGTAATGTTTGGTCTCTGGTCCACGATAATGTTCGGTTTCACGATAATGTTCGGTTTCACGATAATGTTCTGGTCCACGGTAATGTTCTGGTCCACGGTAATGTTCCGTCTCTGGTCCACAGTAATGTTCCGTATCTGGTTCATGGTAATGTTCGGTTTCACGGTAATGTTCCATTTCTGGTTCACGGTAATGTTCTGTCTCTGGTCCACGATAATGTTCCATTTCTGGTCGACGATAATGTTCGGTTTCACGGTAATGTTCCGTCTCTGGTCCACGATAATGTTCGGTTTCGGTTTCACGGTAATGTTCCGTCTCTGGTCCACGGTAATGTTCCGTCTCTGGTCCACGATAATGTTGTGTTTCTGTTTCACGGTAATGTTCCGTTTCTGGTCCATGATAATGTTCTGTTTCACGGTAATGTTCTGTCTCTGGTCCATGGTAATGTTCTGTCTCTGGTCCACGGTAATGTTCTGTCTCTGGTCCACGGTAATGTTCTGTCTCTGGTCCACGGTAATGTTCGATCTCTGGTCCACGATAATGTTCGGTTTCACGGTAATGTTCCGTCTCTGGTCCACGATAATGTTCTGTTTCTGTATCACGGTAATGTTCCGTTTCTGGTCCACGATAATTTTGTGTTTCTGTTTCACGGTAATGTTCCGTTTCTGGTCCACGATAATGTTCGGTTTCAAGGTAAAGTTCTGTCTCTGGTCCATGGTAATGTTCTGTCTCTGGTCCACGGTAATGTTCTGTCTCTGGTCCACGGTAATGTTCCGTCTCTGGTCCACGGTAATGTTCCGTCTCTGGTCCACGGTAATGTTCTGTCTCTGGTCCACGTTAATGTTCGATCTCTGGTCCACGATAATGTTCGGTTTCACGGTAATGTTCCGTCTCTGGTCCACGATAATGTTCTGTTTCTGTATCACGGTAATGTTCCGTTTCTGGTCCACGATAATTTTGTGTTTCTGTTTCACGGTAATGTTCCGTTTCTGGTCCACGATAATGTTCGGTTTGACGGTAATGTTCTGTCTCTGGTCCACGGTAATGTTCTGTGTCTGGTCCACGATAATGTTCAGTTTCACGGTAATGTTCCGTCTCTGGTCCACGATAATGTTCCGTTTCTGGTCCACGATAATGTTCGGTTTCAAGGTAAAGTTCTGTCTCTGGTCCATGGTAATGTTCTGTCTCTGGTCCACGGTAATGTTCTGTCTCTGGTCCACGGTAATGTTCCGTCTCTGGTCCACGGTAATGTTCCGTCTCTGGTCCACGGTAATGTTCGGTTTCAAGGTAAAGTTCTGTCTCTGGTCCATGGTAATGTTCTGTCTCTGGTCCACGGTAATGTTCTGTCTCTGGTCCACGGTAATGTTCCGTCTCTGGTCCAGGGTAATGTTCCGTCTCTGGTCCACGGTAATGTTCTGTCTCTGGTCCACGGTAATGTTCGATCTCTGGTCCACGATAATGTTCGGTTTCACGGTAATGTTCCGTCTCTGGTCCACGATAATGTTCTGTTTCTGTATCACGGTAATGTTCCGTTTCTGGTCCACGATAATTTTGTGTTTCTGTTTCACGGTAATGTTCCGTTTCTGGTCCACGATAATGTTCGGTTTGACGGTAATGTTCTGTCTCTGGTCCACGGTAATGTTCTGTGTCTGGTCCACGATAATGTTCAGTTTCACGGTAATGTTCCGTCTCTGGTCCACGATAATGTTCCGTCTTTGGTCCACGATAATGTTCTGTCTCTGGTCCACGCTAATGTTCTGTTTCTGTTACACGGTAATGTTCCGTTTCTGGTCCACGATAATGTTGTGTTTCTGTTTCACGGTAATGTTCCGTTTCTGGTCCACGATAATGTTCTGTTTCGGTTTCACGGTAATGTTCGGTCTCTGGTCCACGGTAATGTTCGGTTTCACGGTAATGTTTGGTCTCTGGTCCACGATAATGTTTGGTTTCACGATAATGATCGGTTTCACGGTAATGTTCTGGTCCACGGTAATGTTCTGGTCCACGGTAATGTTCCGTATCTGGTCCATGGTAATGTTCGGTTTCACGGTAATGTTCCATTTCTGGTCCACGGTAATGTTCTGTCTCTGGTCCACGATAATGTTCGATTTCTGGTCGACGATGATGTTCGGTTTCACGGTAATGTTCCGTCTCTGGTCCACAATAATGTTCGGTTTCACGGTAATGTTCCATTTCTGGTCCACGGTAATGTTCTGTCTCTGGTCCACGATAATGTTCGATTTCTGGTCCACGATAATGTTCGGTTTCACGGTAATGTTCCGTCTCTGGTCCACGATAATGTTGTGTTTCTGTTTCACGGTAATGTTCCGTTTCTGGTCCACGATAATGTTCTGTTTTGGTTTCACGGTAATATTTTGTCTCTGGTCCACGGTAATGTTCTGTCTCTGGTCCAAGTTAATGTTCGGTTTCACGGTAATGTTCCGTCTCTGGTCCACGATAATGTTGTGTTTCTGTTTCACGGTAATGTTCCGTTTCTGGTCCACGATAATGTTGTGTTTCTGGTCCACGATAATGTTCGATTTCACGATAATGTTCCGTTTCTGGTCAACGATAATGTTCTGTTTAGGTTTCACGGTAATGTTCTGTCTCTGGTCCACGATAATGTTCCGTCTCTGGTCCACAATAATGTTCTGTCTCTGATCCACGATAATGTTCTGTCTCTGATCCACGATAATGTTGTGTTTCTGTTTCACGGTAATGTTCCGTTTCTGGTCCACGATAATGTTCTGTTTTGGTTTCAAGGTAATGTTCTGTCTCTGGTACACGGTAATGTTCCGTTTCAGTTTCACGATAATTTTCTGTTTCCGTTTCACGGTAATGTTCTGTCTCTGGTCCACGGTAATGTTGTGTTTCTGTTTCACGGTAATGTTCCGTCTCTGGTCCACGATAATGTTCGGTTTCACGATAATTTTCCGTTTCTGGTCAACGATAATGTTCTGTTTAGGTTTCACGGTAATGTTCTGTCTCTGGTCCACGATAATGTTCTGTTTCTGTTTCACGGTAATGTTCCGTTTCTGGTCCATGATAATGTTCTTTTTCACGGTAATGTTCTGTCTCTGGTCCATGGTAATATTCTGTCTCTGGTCCACGGTAATGTTCGGTTTCAAGGTAAAGTTGGGTCTCTGGTCCATGGAAATGTTCTGTCTCTGGTCCACGGTAATGTTCTGTATCTGGTCCACGGTAATGTTCGATCTCTGGTCCATGATAATGTTCGGTTTCACGGTAATGTTCCGTTTCTGGTCCACGATAATGTTCTGTCTCGGTTTCCCGGTAATGTTCTGTCTCTGGTCCACGGTAATGTTCTGTGTCTGGTCCACGATAATGTTCTGTCTCTGGTCCACGGTAATGTTCTGTCTCTGGTCCACGGAAATGTTCTGTCTCTGGTCCACGGTAATGTTCTGTCTCTGGTCCATGGTAATGTTCTGTTTCGGTTTCACGGTAATGTTCTGTTTCCGTTTCACGGTAATGTTCTGTCTCTGGTCCACGGTAATGTTGTGTTTCTGTTTCACGGTAATGTTCTGTCGCTGGTTCACGGTAATGTTCTGTCTCTGGTCCACGCTAATGTTCTGTTTCTGTTTCACGGTAATGTTCCGTTTCTGGTCCACGATAATGTTTTGTTTCTGTTTCACGGTAATGTTCTGTCTCTGGTCCACGCTAATGTTCTGTTTCTGTTTCACGGTAATGTTCCGTTTCTGGTCCACGATAATGTTGTGTTTCTGTTTCACGGTAATGTTCCGTTTCTGGTCCACTATAATGTTCTGTTTCGGTTTCACGGTAATGTTCGGTTCCTGGTCCACGGTAATGTTCGGTTTCACGGTAATGTTTGGTCTCTGGTCCACGATAATGTTCGGTTTCACGATAATGTTCGGTTTCACGATAATGTTCTGGTCCACGGTAATGTTCTGGTCCACGGTAATGTTCCGTCTCTGGTCCACAGTAATGTTCCGTATCTGGTTCATGGTAATGTTCGGTTTCACGGTAATGTTCCATTTCTGGTTCACGGTAATGTTCTGTCTCTGGTCCACGATAATGTTCGATTTCTGGTCGACGATAATGTTCGGTTTCACGGTAATGTTCCGTCTCTGGTCCACGATAATGTTCGGTTTCGGTTTCACGGTAATGTTCCGTCTCTGGTCCACGGTAATGTTCCGTCTCTGGTCCACGATAATGTTGTGTTTCTGTTTCACGGTAATGTTCCGTTTCTGGTCCATGATAATGTTCTGTTTCACGGTAATGTTCTGTCTCTGGTCCATGGTAATGTTCTGTCTCTGGTCCACGGTAATGTTCTGTCTCTGGTCCACGGTAATGTTCTGTCTCTGGTCCACGGTAATGTTCGATCTCTGGTCCACGATAATGTTCGGTTTCACGGTAATGTTCCGTCTCTGGTCCACGATAATGTTCTGTTTCTGTATCACGGTAATGTTCCGTTTCTGGTCCACGATAATTTTGTGTTTCTGTTTCACGGTAATGTTCCGTTTCTGGTCCACGATAATGTTCGGTTTCAAGGTAATGTTCTGTCTCTGGTCCATGGTAATGTTCTGTCTCTGGTCCACGGTAATATTCTGTCTCTGGTCCACGGTAATGTTCCGTCTCTGGTCCACGGTAATGTTCCGTCTCTGGTCCACGGTAATGTTCTGTCTCTGGTCCACGGTAATGTTCGATCTCTGGTCCACGATAATGTTCGGTTTCACGGTAATGTTCCGTCTCTGGTCCACGATAATGTTCTGTTTCTGTATCACGGTAATGTTCCGTTTCTGGTCCACGATAATTTTGTGTTTCTGTTTCACGGTAATGTTCCGTTTCTGGTCCACGATAATGTTCGGTTTGACGGTAATGTTCTGTCTATGGTCCACGGTAATGTTCTGTGTCTGGTCCACGATAATGTTCAGTTTCACGGTAATGTTCCGTCTCTGGTCCACGATAATGTTCCGTTTCTGGTCCACGATAATGTTCGGTTTCAAGGTAAAGTTCTGTCTCTGGTCCATGGTAATGTTCTGTCTCTGGTCCACGGTAATGTTCTGTCTCTGGTCCACGGTAATGTTCCGTCTCTGGTCCACGGTAATGTTCCGTCTCTGGTCCACGGTAATGTTCTGTCTCTGGTCCACGGTAATGTTCGATCTCTGGTCCACGATAATGTTCGGTTTCACGGTAATGTTCCGTCTCTGGTCCACGATAATGTTCTGTTTCTGTATCACGGTAATGTTCCGTTTCTGGTCCACGATAATTTTGTGTTTCTGTTTCACGGTAATGTTCCGTTTCTGGTCCACGATAATGTTCGGTTTGACGGTAATGTTCTGTCTCTGGTCCACGGTAATGTTCTGTGTCTGGTCCACGATAATGTTCAGTTTCACGGTAATGTTCCGTCTCTGGTCCACGATAATGTTCCGTCTTTGGTCCAAGATAATGTTCTGTTTCTGTTTCACGGTAATGTTCTGTTTCTGGTCCACGATAATTTTGTGTTTCTGTTTCACGGTAATGTTCCGTTTCTGGTGCACGATAATGTTCTTTTTCGGTTTCACGGTAATGTTCTCTCTCTGGTCCATGATAATGATCCGTTTCTGGTCCACGATGATGTTCTTTTTCGGTTTCACGGTAATGTTCTTTCTCTGGTCCATGATAATGTTCCGTTTCTGGTCCACGATAATGTTCTGTCTCAGTTTCACGGTAATGTTCTGTTTCCGTTTCACGATAATGTTTAGTCTCTGGTCCACGGTAATGTTTTGTTTCTGTTTCACGGTAATGTTCCGTCTCTGGTCCACGATAATGTTCGGTTTCACGGTAATGTTCCGTCTCTGGTCCACGATAATGTTGTGTTTCTGTTTCACGGTAATTTTCCGTTTCTGGTCCACGATAATGTTGTGTTTCTGGTCCACGATAATGTTCGGTTTCACGATAATGTTCCGTTTCTGGTCAACGATAATGTTCTGTTTAGGTTTCACGGTAATGTTCTGTCTCTGGTCCACGATAATGTTCCGTCTCTGGTCCACGATAATGTTCTGTCTCTGATCCACGATAATGTTCTGTCTCTGGTCCACGATAATGTTCCGTTTCTGGTCCACGATAATTTTCTGTTTCGGTTTCACGGTAATGTTCTGTCTCTGGTCCACGATAATGTTCCCTTTCTGGTCCACAATAATGTTCTGTTTTGGTTTCAAGGTAATGTTCCGTTTCTGGTCCACGATAATGTTCTTTTTCACGGTAATGTTCTGTCTCTGGTCCATGGTAATATTCTGTCTCTGGTCCACGGTAATGTTCGGTTTCAAGGTAAAGTTCGGTCTCTGGTCCACGGTAAAGTTCTTTCTCTGGTCCACGGTAATGTTCTGTCTCTGGTCCACGGTAATGTTCTGTCTCTGGTCCACGGTAATGTTCTGTCTCTGGTAAACGGTAATGTTCTGTCTCTGGTCCACGGTAATGTTCTGTTTCCGTTTCACGGTAATGTTCTGTCTCTGGTCCACGGTAATGTTCCGTCTCTGGTCCACAGTAATGTTCCGTCTTTGGTCCACGATAATGTTCTGTTTCGGTTTCACGGTAATGTTCTGTTTCGGTTTCACGTAATGATCTGTTTCCGTTTCACGGTAATGTTCTGTCTCTGGTCCACGGTAATGTTGTGTTTCTGTTTCACGGTAATGTTCTGTCTCTGGTTTACGGTAATGTTCTGTCTCTGGTCCACGGTAATGTTCCGTTTCTGTTTCACGGTAATGTTCCGTTTCCGGTCCACGATAATGTTGTGTTTCTGTTTCACGGTAATGTTCTGTCTCTGGTCCACGCTAATGTTCTGTTTCTGTTTCACGGTAATGTTCCGTTTCTGGTCCAAGATAATGTTGTGTTTCTGTTTCACGGTAATGTTCCGTTTCTGGTCCACTATAATGTTCTGTTTCGGTTTCACGGTAATGTTCGGTCTCTGGTCCACGGTAATGTTCCGTTTCACGGTAATGTTTGGTCTCTGGTCCACGATAATGTTCGGTTTCACGATAATGTTTGGTTTCACGATAATGTTCTGGTCCACGGTAATGTTCTGGTCCACGGTAATGTTCCGTCTCTGGTCCACAGTAATGTTCCTTATCTGGTCTATGGTAATGTTCGGTTTCACGGTAATGTTCCATTTCTGGTCCACGGTAATGTTCTGTCTCTGGTCCACGATAATGTTCGATTTCTGGTCGACGATAATGTTCCGTTTCTGGTCCATGATAATGTTCTTTTTCACGGTAATGTTCTGTCTCTGGTCCATGGTAATATTCTGTCTCTGGTCCACGGTAATGTTCGGTTTCAAGGTAAAGTTGGGTCTCTGGTCCATGGAAATGTTCTGTCTCTGGTCCACGGTAATGTTCTGTATCTGGTCCACGGTAATGTTCGATCTCTGGTCCATGATAATGTTCGGTTTCACGGTAATGTTCCGTTTCTGGTCCACGATAATGTTCTGTCTCGGTTTCCCGGTAATGTTCTGTCTCTGGTCCACGGTAATGTTCTGTGTCTGGTCCACGATAATGTTCTGTCTCTGGTCCACGGTAATGTTCGGTTTCAAGGTAAAGTTCGGTCTCTGGTCCACGGTAATGTTCTGTCTCTGGTCCACGGTAATGTTCTGTCTCTGGTCCACGGAAATGTTCTGTCTCTGGTCCACGGTAATGTTCGGTCTCTGGTCCATGGTAATGTTCTGTTTCGGTTTCACGGTAATGTTCTGTTTCCGTTTCACGGTAATGTTCTGTCTCTGGTCCACGGTAATGTTGTGTTTCTGTTTCACGGTAATGTTCTGTCGCTGGTTCACGGTAATGTTCTGTCTCTGGTCCACGCTAATGTTCTGTTTCTGTTTCACGGTAATGTTCCGTTTCTGGTCCACGATAATGTTTTGTTTCTGTTTCACGGTAATGTTCTGTCTCTGGTCCACGCTAATGTTCTGTTTCTGTTTCACGGTAATGTTCCGTTTCTGGTCCACGATAATGTTGTGTTTCTGTTTCACGGTAATGTTCCGTTTCTGGTCCACTATAATGTTCTGTTTCGGTTTCACGGTAATGTTCGGTTCCTGGTCCACGGTAATGTTCGGTTTCACGGTAATGTTTGGTCTCTGGTCCACGATAATGTTCGGTTTCACGATAATGTTCGGTTTCACGATAATGTTCTGGTCCACGGTAATGTTCTGGTCCACGGTAATGTTCCGTCTCTGGTCCACAGTAATGTTCCGTATCTGGTTCATGGTAATGTTCGGTTTCACGGTAATGTTCCATTTCTGGTTCACGGTAATGTTCTGTCTCTGGTCCACGATAATGTTCGATTTCTGGTCGACGATAATGTTCGGTTCCACGGTAATGTTCCGTCTCTGGTCCACGATAATGTTCGGTTTCGGTTTCACGGTAATGTTCCGTCTCTGGTCCACGGTAATGTTCCGTCTCTGGTCCACGATAATGTTGTGTTTCTGTTTCACGGTAATGTTCCGTTTCTGGTCCATGATAATGTTCTGTTTCACGGTAATGTTCTGTCTCTGGTCCATGGTAATGTTCTGTCTCTGGTCCACGGTAATGTTCTGTCTCTGGTCCACGGTAATGTTCTGTCTCTGGTCCACGGTAATGTTCGATCTCTGGTCCACGATAATGTTCGGTTTCACGGTAATGTTCCGTCTCTGGTCCACGATAATGTTCTGTTTCTGTATCACGGTAATGTTCCGTTTCTGGTCCACGATAATTTTGTGTTTCTGTTTCACGGTAATGTTCCGTTTCTGGTCCACGATAATGTTCGGTTTCAAGGTAAAGTTCTGTCTCTGGTCCATGGTAATGTTCTGTCTCTGGTCCAAGGTAATGTTCTGTCTCTGGTCCACGGTAATGTTCCGTCTCTGGTCCACGGTAATGTTCTGTCTCTGGTCCACGGTAATGTTCTGTCTCTGGTCCACGGTAATGTTCGATCTCTGGTCCACGATAATGTTCGGTTTCACGGTAATGTTCCGTCTCTGGTCCACGATAATGTTCTGTTTCTGTATCACGGTAATGTTCCGTTTCTGGTCCACGATAATTTTGTGTTTCTGTTTCACGGTAATGTTCCGTTTCTGGTCCACGATAATGTTCGGTTTGACGGTAATGTTCTGTCTCTGGTCCACGGTAATGTTCTGTGTCTGGTCCACGATAATGTTCCGTTTCACGGTAATGTTCCGTCTCTGGTCCACGATAATGTTCCGTCTTTGGTCCAAGATAATGTTCTGTTTCTGTTTCACGGTAATGTTCTGTTTCTGGTCCACGATAATTTTGTGTTTCTGTTTCACGGTAATGTTCCGTTTCTGGTGCACGATAATGTTCTTTTTCGGTTTCACGGTAATGTTCTGTCTCTGGTCCATGATAATGTTCCGTTTCTGGTCCACGATAATGTTCTGTCTCAGTTTCACGGTAATGTTCTGTTTCCTTTTCACGGTAATGTTCAGTCTCTGGTCCACGGTAATGTTTTGTTTCTGTTTCACGGTAATGTTCCGTCTCTGGTCCACGATAATGTTCGGTTTCACGGTAATGTTCCGTCTCTGGTCCACGATAATGTTGTGTTTCTGTTTCACGGTAATTTTCCGTTTCTGGTCCACGATAATGTTGTGTTTCTGGTCCACGATAATGTTCGGTTTCACGATAATGTTCTGTCTCTGGTCCACGATAATGTTCCGTCTCTGGTCCACGATAATGTTCTGTCTCTGATCCACGATAATGTTCTGTCTCTGGTCCACGATAATGTTCCGTTTCTGGTCCACGATAATGTTCTGTTTCGGTTTCACGGTAATGTTCTGTCTCTGGTCCACGATAATGTTCGATTTCTGGTCGACGATAATGTTCGGTTCCACGGTAATGTTCCGTCTCTGGTCCACGATAATGTTCGGTTTCGGTTTCACGGTAATGTTCCGTCTCTGGTCCACGGTAATGTTCCGTCTCTGGTCCACGATAATGTTGTGTTTCTGTTTCACGGTAATGTTCCGTTTCTGGTCCATGATAATGTTCTGTTTCACGGTAATGTTCTGTCTCTGGTCCATGGTAATGTTCTGTCTCTGGTCCACGGTAATGTTCTGTCTCTGGTCCACGGTAATGTTCTGTCTCTGGTCCACGGTAATGTTCGATCTCTGGTCCACGATAATGTTCGGTTTCACGGTAATGTTCCGTCTCTGGTCCACGATAATGTTCTGTTTCTGTATCACGGTAATGTTCCGTTTCTGGTCCACGATAATTTTGTGTTTCTGTTTCACGGTAATGTTCCGTTTCTGGTCCACGATAATGTTCGGTTTCAAGGTAAAGTTCTGTCTCTGGTCCATGGTAATGTTCTGTCTCTGGTCCAAGGTAATGTTCTGTCTCTGGTCCACGGTAATGTTCCGTCTCTGGTCCACGGTAATGTTCTGTCTCTGGTCCACGGTAATGTTCTGTCTCTGGTCCACGGTAATGTTCGATCTCTGGTCCACGATAATGTTCGGTTTCACGGTAATGTTCCGTCTCTGGTCCACGATAATGTTCTGTTTCTGTATCACGGTAATGTTCCGTTTCTGGTCCACGATAATTTTGTGTTTCTGTTTCACGGTAATGTTCCGTTTCTGGTCCACGATAATGTTCGGTTTGACGGTAATGTTCTGTCTCTGGTCCACGGTAATGTTCTGTGTCTGGTCCACGATAATGTTCCGTTTCACGGTAATGTTCCGTCTCTGGTCCACGATAATGTTCCGTCTTTGGTCCAAGATAATGTTCTGTTTCTGTTTCACGGTAATGTTCTGTTTCTGGTCCACGATAATTTTGTGTTTCTGTTTCACGGTAATGTTCCGTTTCTGGTGCACGATAATGTTCTTTTTCGGTTTCACGGTAATGTTCTGTCTCTGGTCCATGATAATGTTCCGTTTCTGGTCCACGATAATGTTCTGTCTCAGTTTCACGGTAATGTTCTGTTTCCTTTTCACGGTAATGTTCAGTCTCTGGTCCACGGTAATGTTTTGTTTCTGTTTCACGGTAATGTTCCGTCTCTGGTCCACGATAATGTTCGGTTTCACGGTAATGTTCCGTCTCTGGTCCACGATAATGTTGTGTTTCTGTTTCACGGTAATTTTCCGTTTCTGGTCCACGATAATGTTGTGTTTCTGGTCCACGATAATGTTCGGTTTCACGATAATGTTCCGTTTCTGGTCAACGATAATGTTCTGTTTAGGTTTCACGGTAATGTTCTGTCTCTGGTCCACGATAATGTTCCGTCTCTGGTCCACGATAATGTTCTGTCTCTGATCCACGATAATGTTCTGTCTCTGGTCCACGATAATGTTCCGTTTCTGGTCCACGATAATGTTCTGTTTCGGTTTCACGGTAATGTTCTGTCTCTGGTCCACGATAATGTTCCCTTTCTGGTCCACAATAATGTTCTGTTTTGGTTTCAAGGTAATGTTCCGTTTCTGGTCCACGATAATGTTGTGTTTCGGTTTCACGGTAATGTTCCGTTTCTGGTCCACGATAATGTTCTTTTTCACGGTGATGTTCTGTCTCTGGTCCATGGTAATATTCTGTCTCTGGTCCACGGTAATGTTCGGTTTCAAGGTAAAGTTCGGTCTCTGGTCCACGGTAAAGTTCTTTCTCTGGTCCACGGTAATGTTCTGTCTCTGGTCCACGGTAATGTTCTGTCTCTGGTCCACGGTAATGTTCTGTCTCTGGTAAACGGTAATGTTCTGTCTCTGGTCCACGGAAATGTTCTGTCTCTGGTCCACGGTAATGTTCTGTCTCTGGTCCACGGTAATGTTCGATCTCTGGTCCACAATAATGTTCTGTTTCGGTTTCACGGTAATGTTCTGTTTCCGTTTCACGGTAATGTTCTGTCTCTGGTCCACGGTAATGTTCCGTCTCTGGTCCACAGTAATGTTCCGTCTTTGGTCCACGATAATGTTCTGTTTCGGTTTCACGGTAATGTTCTGTTTCGGTTTCACGTAATGATCTGTTTCCGTTTCACGGTAATGTTCTGTCTCTGGTCCACGGTAATGTTGTGTTTCTGTTTCACGGTAATGTTCTGTCTCTGGTTTACGGTAATGTTCTGTCTCTGGTCCACGCTAATGTTCTGTTTCTGTTTCACGGTAATGTTCCGTTTCCGGTCCACGATAATGTTGTGTTTCTGTTTCACGGTAATGTTCTGTCTCTGGTCCACGCTAATGTTCTGTTTCTGTTTCACGGTAATGTTCCGTTTCTGGTCCACGATAATGTTGTGTTTCTGTTTCACGGTAATGTTCCGTTTCTGGTCCACTATAATGTTCTGTTTCGGTTTCACGGTAATGTTCGGTCTCTGGTCCACGGTAATGTTCCGTTTCACGGTAATGTTTGGTCTCTGGTCCACGATAATGTTCGGTTTCACGATAATGTTCGGTTTCACGATAATGTTGTGGTCCACGGTAATGTTCTGGTCCACGGTAATGTTCCGTCTCTGGTCCACAGTAATGTTCCTTATCTGGTCTATGGTAATGTTCGGTTTCACGGTAATGTTCCATTTCTGGTCCACGGTAATGTTCTGTCTCTGGTCCACGATAATGTTCGATTTCTGGTCGACGATAATGTTCGGTTTCACAGTAATGTTCCGTCTCTGGTCCACGATAATGTTCGGTTTCACGGTAATGTTCCATTTCTTGTCCACGGTAATGTTCTGTCTCTGGTCCACGATAATGTTCGATCTCTGGTCCACGATAACGTTGTGTTTCTGTTTCACGGTAATGTTCCGTTTCTGGTCCACGATAATGTTGTGTTTCTGTTTCACGGTAATGTTCCGTTTCTGGTCCACGATAATGTTGTGTTTCTGGTCCACGATAATGTTCGGTTTCACGATAATGTTCCGTTTCTGGTCAACGATAATGTTCTGTTTAGGTTTCACTGTAATGTTCTGTCTCTGGTCCACGATAATGTTCCGTCTCTGGTCCATGATAATGTTCTGTCTCTGATCCACTATAATGTTCTGTCTCTGGTCCACGGTAATGTTCCGTTTCTGTTTCACGATAATTTTCCGTTTCTGGTCCACGATAATGTTCTGTTTGGGTTTCACGGTAATGTTCTGTCTCTGGTCCACGATAATGTTCTGTCTCTGGTCCACGATAATGTTCTGTTTCTGTTTCACGGTAATGTTCCGTTTCTGGTCCATGATAATGTTCTTTTTCACGGTAATGTTCTGTCTCTGGTCCATGGTAATATTCTGTCTCTGGTCCACGATAATGTTCTGTTTCGGTTTCCCGGTAATGTTCTGTCTCTGGTCCACGGTAATGTTCTGTGTCTGGTCCACAATAATGTTCGGTTCCACGGTAATGTTCCGTTTCTGGTCCACGATAATGTTCTGTTTCGGTTTCACGGTAATGTTCTTTCTCTGGTCCACGATAATGTTCCGTTTCTGGTCCACGATAATGTTCTGTTTTAGTTTCACGGTAATGTTCTGTCTCTGGTCCACGGTAATGATCTGTTTCTGTTTCACGGTAATGTTCCGTTTCTGGTCCACGATAATGTTGTGTTTTAGTTTCACGGTAATGTTCTGTCTCTGGTCCACGGTAATGTTCTGTTTCTGTTTCACGGTAATGTTCCGTTTCTGGTCCACGATAATGTTGTGTTTCGGTTTCACGGTAATGTTCCGTTTCTGGTGCACGATAATGTTCTGTTTCAGTTTCACGGTAGTGTTCCATTTCTGGTCCACGATAATGTTCGGTTTCACTATAATGTTCCGTTTCTGGTCAACGATAATGTTCTGTTTAGGTTTCACGGTAATGTTCTGTCTCTGGTCCACGATAATGTTCCGTCTCTGGTCCACGATAATGTTCTGTCTCTGGTCCACGGTAATGTTCCGTTTCTGTTTTACGGTAATGTTCTGTTTCCGTTTCACGGTAATGTTCTGTCTCTGGTCCACGGTAATGTTGTGTTTCTGTTTCACGGTAATGTTCCGTCTCTGGTCCACGATAATGTTCGGTTTCACGATAATGTTCCGTTTCTGGTCCACGATAATGTTCTGTTTGGGTTTCACGGTAATGTTCTGTCTCTGGTCCACGGTAATGTTCTGTCTCTGGTCCAAGGTAATGTTCTGTCTCTGGTCCACGGTAATGTTCCGTCTCTGGTCCACGAAAATGTTGTGTTTCTGTTTCACGGTAATGTTCCGTTTCTGGTCCATGATAATGTTCTTTTTCACTTTAATATTCTGTCTCTGGTCCATGGTAATGTTCTGTCTCTGGTCCACGGTAATTTTCTGTCTCTGGTCCACGGTGATGTTCGATCTCTGGTCCACGATAATATTCGGTTTCACGGTAATGTTCCGTCTCTGGTCCACGATAATTTTCTGTTTCGGTTTCACGGTAATGTTCCGTTTCTGGTCCACGATAATATTCTGTTTCGGTTTCACGGTAATGTTCCGTCTCTGGTCCACGGTAATGTTCCTTCTCTGGTCCACGATAATGTTGAGTTTCTGTTTCACGATAATGTTCCGTTTCTGGTCCATTATAATGTTCTGTTTCATGGTAATGTTCTGTCTCTGGTCCATGGTAATGTTCTGTCTCTGGTCCACGGTAACCTTCGGTTTCAAGGTAAAGTTCGGTCTCTGGTCCACAGTAATGTTCTGTCTCTGGTCCACGGTAATGTTCTGTCTCTGGTCCACGGTAATGTTCTGTCTCTGGTCCACAGTAATGTTCTGTCTCTGGTCCACGGTAATGTTCTGTCTCTGGTCCACAGTAATGTTCCGTTTCTGGTCCACGATAATTTTGTGTTTCTGTTTCACGGTAATGTTCCGTTTCTGGTCCACGATAATGTTCTGTTTCGGTTTCATGGTAATGTTCTGTCTCTGGTCCACGGTAATGTTCTGTGTCTTGTCCACGATAATGTTCGGTTTCACGATAATGTTCGATCTCTGGTCCACGATAATGTTCGGTTTCACGGTAATGTTCCGTTTCTGTTCCACGATAATGTTCTTTTTCGGTTTCATGGTAATGTTCTGTCTCTGGTCCACGGTAATGTTCTGTGTCTGGTCCACGATAATGTTCCGTCTTTGGTCCACGATAATGTTCTGTCTCTGGTCCACGGTAATGTTCTGTCTCTGGTCCACGGTAATGTTCGGTTTCACGGTAATGTTACGTCTCTGGTCCACGATAATGTTGTGTTTCTGTTTCACGGTAATGTTCCGTTTCTGGTCCACGATAATGTTGTGTTTCTGGTCCACGATAATTTTCGGTTTCACGATACTGTTCCGTTTCTGGTCAACGATAATGTTCTGTTTAGGTTTCACGGTAATGTTCTGTCTCTGGTCCACGATAATGTTCCTTCTCTGGTCCACGATAATGTTCTGTCTCTGATCCACGATAATATTCTGTCTCTGGTCCACGATAATGTTCCGTTTCTGGTCCACGATAATGTTCTGTCTCTGATCCACGATAATGTTCCGTCTCTGGTCCACGATAATGTTGTGTTTCAAGGTAATGTTCCGTTTCTGGTCCACGATAATGTTCTGTTTTGGTTTCAAGGTAATGTTCTGTCTCTGGTCCACGGTAATGTTCCGTTTCTGTTTCACGATAATTTTCTGTTTCCGTTTCACGGTAATGTTCTGTCTCTGGTCCACGGTAATGTTGTGTTTCTGTTTCACGGTAATGTTCCGTCTCTGGTCCACGATAATGTTCGGTTTCACGATAATGTTCCGTTTCTGGTCCACGATAATGTTCTGTTTAGGTTTCATGGTAATGTTCCGTCTCTGGTCCACGATAATGTTCTGTTTCTGTTTCACGGTAATGTTCCGTCTCTGGTCCATGGTAATATTCTGTCTCTGGTCCACGGTAATGTTCGGTTTCAAGGTAAAGTTGGGTCTCTGGTCCACGGTAATGTTCTGTCTCTGGTCCACGGTAATGTTCTGTCTCTGGTAAACAGTAATGTTCTGTCTCTGGTCCACGGTAATGTTCGATCTCTGGTCCACGATAATGTTCGGTTTCACGGTAATGTTCCGTTTCTGGTCCACGATAATGTTCTGTCTCGGTTTCCCGGTAATGTTCTGTCTCTGGTCCACGGTAATGTTCTGTGTCTGGTCCACGATAATGTTCTGTTTCTGTTTCACGGTAATGTTCCGTTTCTGGTCCATGATAATGTTCTGTCTCTGGTCCACGGTAATGTTCGGTTTCACGGTAATGTTACGTCTCTGGTCCACGATAATGTTGTGTTTCTGTTTCACGGTAATGTTCCGTTTCTGGTCCACGATAATGTTGTGTTTCTGGTCCACGATAATTTTCGATTTCACGATAATGTTCCGTTTCTGGTCAACGATAATGTTCTGTTTAGGTTTCACGGTAATGTTCTGTCTCTGGTCCACGATAATGTTCCGTCTCTGGTCCACGATAATGTTCTGTCTCTGATCCACGATAATATTCTGTCTCTGGTCCACGATAATGTTCCGTTTCTGGTCCACGATAATGTTCTGTCTCTGATCCACGATAATGTTCCGTCTCTGGTCCACGATAATGTTGTGTTTCAAGGTAATGTTCCGTTTCTGGTCCACGATAATTTTCTGTTTTGGTTTCAAGGTAATGTTCTGTCTCTGGTCCACGATAATGTTCCGTCTCTGGTCCACGATAATGTTCTGTCTCTGATCCACGATAATATTCTGTCTCTGGTCCACGGTAATGTTCCGTCTCTGGTCCACGATAATGTTCGGTTTCACGATAATGTTCCGTTTCTGGTCCACGATAATGTTCTGTTTGGGTTTCACGGTAATGTTCTGTCTCTGGTCCACGATAATGTTCTGTTTCTGTTTCACGGTAATGTTCCGTCTCTGGTCCATGGTAATATTCTGTCTCTGGTCCACGGTAATGTTCGGTTTCAAGGTAAAGTTGGGTCTCTGGTCCACGGTAATGTTCTGTCTCTGGTCCACGGTAATGTTCTGTCTCTGGTAAACGGTAATGTTCTGTCTCTGGTCCACGGTAATGTTCGATCTCTGGTCCACGATAATGTTCGGTTTCACGGTAATGTTCCGTTTCTGGTCCACGATAATGTTCTGTCTCGGTTTTCCGGTAATGTTCTGTCTCTGGTCCACGGTAATGTTCTGTGTCTGGTCCACGATAATGTTCTGTTTCTGTTTCACGGTAATGTTCCGTTTCTGGTCCATGATAATGTTCTTTTTCACGGTAATGTTCTGTCTCTGGTCCATGGTAATATTCTGTCTCTGGTCCACGGTAATGTTCGGTTTCAAGGTAAAGTTGGGTCTCTGGTCCACGGTAATGTTCTGTCTCTGGTCCACGGTAATGTTCGGTTTCACGGTAATGTTACGTCTCTGGTCCACGATAATGTTGTTTTTCTGTTTCACGGTAATGTTCCGTTTCTGGTCCACGATAATGTTGTTTTTCTGGTCCACGATAATGTTCGGTTTCACGATAATGTTCCGTTTCTGGTCAACGATAATTTTCTGTTTAGGTTTCACGGTAATGTTCTGTCTCTGGTCCACGATATTGTTCCGTCTCTGGTCCACGATAATGTTCTTTCTCTGATCCACGATAATATTCTGTCTCTGGTCCACGATAATGTTCCGTTTCTGGTCCACGATAATGTTCTGTCTCTGATCCACGATAATGTTCCGTCTCTGGTCCACGATAATGTTTTGTTTCACGGTAATGTTCCGTTTCTGGTCCACGATAATGTTCTGTTTTGGTTTCAAGGTAATGTTCTGTCTCTGGTCCACGGTAATGTTCCCTTTCTGTTTCACGGTAATTTTCTGTTTCCGTTTCACGGTAATATTCTGTCTCTGGTCCACGGTAATGTTGTGTTTCTGTTTCACGGTAATGTTCCGTCTCTGGTCCACGATAATGTTCGGTTTCACGATAATGTTCCGTTTCTGGTCCACGATAATGTTCTGTTTAGGTTTCACGGTAATGCTCCGTCTCTGGTCCACGATAATGTTCTGTTTCTGTTTCACGGTAATGTTCCGTCTCTGGTCCATGGTAATATTCTGTCTCTGGTCCACGGTAATGTTCGGTTTCAAGGTAAAGTTGGGTCTCTGGTCCACGGTAATGTTCTGTCTCTGGTCCACGGTAATGTTCTGTCTCTGGTAAACGGTAATGTTCTGTCTCTGGTCCACGGTAATGTTCGATCTATGGTCCACGATAATGTTCGGTTTCACGGTAATGTTCCGTTTCTGGTCCACGATAATGTTCTGTCTCGGTTTCCCGGTAATGTTCTGTCTCTGGTCCACGGTAATGTTCTGTGTCTGGTCCACGATAATGTTCTGTTTCTGTTTCACGGTAATGTTCCGTTTCTGGTCCATGATAATGTTCTTTTTCACGGTAATGTTCTGTCTCTGGTCCATGGTAATATTCTGTCTCTGGTCCACGGTAATGTTCGGTTTCAAGGTAAAGTTCGGTCTCTGGTCCACGGTAATTTTCTGTCTCTCGTCCACGGTAATGTTCTGTCTCTGGTAAACGGTAATGTTCTGTCTCTGGTCCACGGAAATGTTCTGTCTCTGGTCCACGGTAATGTTCTGTCTCTGGTCCACGGTAATGTTCGGTTTCACGGTAATGTTCCGTCTCTGGTCCACGATAATGTTCCGTCTTTGGTCCACGATAATGTTCTGTCTCTGGTCCATGATAATGTTCTGTTTCGGTTTCACGGTAATGTTCTGTTTCCGTTTCACGGTAATGTTCTGTCTCTGGTCCAAGGTAATGTTGTGTTTCTGTTTCACGGTAATGTTCTGTCTCTGGTTTACGGTAATGTTCTGTCTCTGGTCCACGCTAATGTTCTGTTTCTGTTTCATGGTAATGTTCCGTTTCTGGTCCACGATAATGTTGTGTTTCTGTTTCACGGTAATGTTCTGTCTCTGGTCCACGCTAATGTTCTGTTTCTGTTTCACGGTAATGTTCCGTTTCTGGTCCACGATAATGTTGTGTTTCTGTTTCACGGTAATGTTCCGTTTCTTGTCCACTATAATGTTCTGTTTCGGTTTCACGGTAATGTTCGGTCTCTGGTCCACGGTAATGTTCGGTCTCTGGTCCACGGTAATGTTGTGTTTCTGTTTCACGGTAATGTTCCGTCTCTGGTCCACGATAATGTTCGGTTTCACGATAATGTTCCGTTTCTGGTCCACGATAATGTTCTGTTTGGGTTTCACGGTAATGTTCTGTCTCTGGTCCACGATAATGTTCTGTTTCTGTTTCACGGTAATGTTCCCTTTCTGGTCCATGATAATGTTCTTTTTCACGGTAATGTTCTGTCTCTGGTCCATGGTAATATTCTGTCTCTGGTCCACGATAATGTTCTGTTTCGGTTTCCCGGTAATGTTCTGTCTCTGGTCCACGGTAATGTTCTGTTTCTGTTTCACAGTAATGTTCCGTTTCTGGTCCACGATAATGTTGTGTTTCTGTTTCACGGTAATGTTCTGTCTCTGGTCCATGGTAATATTCTGTCTCTGGTCCACGGTAATGTTCGGTTTCAAGGTAAAGTTCGGTCTCTGGTCCACGGTAATTTTCTGTCTCTCGTCCACGGTAATGTTCTGTCTCTGGTAAACGGTAATGTTCTGTCTCTGGTCCACGGAAATGTTCTGTCTCTGGTCCACGGTAATGTTCTGTCTCTGGTCCACGGTAATGTTCGGTTTCACGGTAATGTTCCGTCTCTGGTCCACGATAATGTTCCGTCTTTGGTCCACGATAATGTTCTGTCTCTGGTCCATGATAATGTTCTGTTTCGGTTTCACGGTAATGTTCTGTTTCCGTTTCACGGTAATGTTCTGTCTCTGGTCCAAGGTAATGTTGTGTTTCTGTTTCACGGTAATGTTCTGTCTCTGGTTTACGGTAATGTTCTGTCTCTGGTCCACGCTAATGTTCTGTTTCTGTTTCATGGTAATGTTCCGTTTCTGGTCCACGATAATGTTGTGTTTCTGTTTCACGGTAATGTTCTGTCTCTGGTCCACGCTAATGTTCTGTTTCTGTTTCACGGTAATGTTCCGTTTCTGGTCCACGATAATGTTGTGTTTCTGTTTCACGGTAATGTTCCGTTTCTTGTCCACTATAATGTTCTGTTTCGGTTTCACGGTAATGTTCGGTCTCTGGTCCACGGTAATGTTCGGTCTCTGGTCCACGGTAATGTTCGGTTTCACGGTAATGTTTGGTCTCTGGTCCACGATGATGTTCGGTTTCACGATAATGTTCGGTTTCACGATAATGTTCTGGTCCACGGTAATGTTCTGGTCCACGGTAATGTTCCGTCTCTGGTCCACAGTAATGTTCCGTATCTGGTCTATGGTAATGTTCGGTTTCACGGTAATGTTCCATTTCTGGTCCACGGTAATGTTCTGTCTCTGGTCCACGATAATGTTCGATTTCTGGTAGACGATAATGTTCGGTTTCACGGTAATGTTCCGTCTCTGGTCCACGATAATGTTCGGTTTCACGGTAATGTTCCATTTCTGGTCCACGGTAATGTTCTGTCTCTGGTCCACGATAATGTTCGATCTCTGGTCCACCATAATGTTCGGTTTCACGGTAATGTTCCGTCTCTGGTCCACGATAACGTTGTGTTTCTGTTTCACGGTAATGTTCCGTTTCTGGTCCACGATAATGTTGTGTTTCTGGTCCACGATAATGTTCGGTTTCACGATAATGTTCCGTTTCAGGTCAACGATAATGTTCTGTTTAGGTTTCACGGTAATGTTCTGTCTCTGGTCCACGATAATGTTCCATATCTGGTCCATGATAATGTTCTGTCTCTGATCCACGATAATGTTCTGTCTCTGGTCCACGGTAATGTTCCGTTTCTGTTTCACCGTAATGTTCTGTTTCCGTATCACGGTAATGTTCTGTCTCTGGTCCACGGTAATGTTGTGTTTCTGTTTCACGGTAATGTTCCGTCTCTGGTCCACGATAATGTTCGGTTTCACGATAATGTTCCGTTTCTGGTCCACGATAATGTTCTGTTTGGGTTTCACGGTAATGTTCTGTCTCTGGTCCACGATAATGTTCTGTTTCTGTTTCACGGTAATGTTCCCTTTCTGGTCCATGATAATGTTCTTTTTCACGGTAATGTTCTGTCTCTGGTCCATGGTAATATTCTGTCTCTGGTCCACGATAATGATCTGTTTCGGTTTCCCGGTAATGTTCTGTCTCTGGTCCACGATAATGTTCTGTTTCTGTTTCACAGTAATGTTCCGTTTCTGGTCCACGATAATGTTGTGTTTCTGTTTCACGGTAATGTTCCGTTTCTGGTCCACGATAATGTTCTGTTTCGGTTTCACGGTAATGTTCTTTCTCTGGTCCACGATAATGTTCCGTTTCTGGTCCACGATAATGTTCTGTTTTAGTTTCACGGTAATGTTCTGTCTCTGGTCCACGGTAATGTTCTGTTTCTGTTTCACAGTAATGTTCCGTTTCTGGTCCACGATAATGTTGTGTTTCTGTTTCACGGTAATGTTCCGTTTCTGGTCCACGATAATGTTCTGTTTCGGTTTCACGGTAGTGTTCCATTTCTGGTCCACGATAATGTTCGGTTTCACGGTAATGTTCCGTCTCTGGTCCACGATAATGTTGTGTTTCTGTTTCACGGTAATGTTCCGTTTCTGGTCCACGATAATGTTCTGTTTCGGTTTCACGGTAATGTTCTGTCTCTGGTCCACGATAATGTTCGGTTTCACGGTAATGTTCCGTCTCTGGTCCACGATAATGTTCCGTCTTTGGTCCACGATAATGTTCTGTCTCTGGTCCATGATAATGTTCTGTTTCTGGTCCACAATAATATTCTGTCTCTGGTCCACGGTAATGTTCGGTTTCAAGGTAAAGTTGGGTCTCTGGTCCACGGTAATGTTCTGTCTCTGGTCCACGGTAATGTTCTGTCTCTGGTAAACGGTAATGTTCTGTCTCTGGTCCACGGTAATGTTCGATCTATGGTCCACGATAATGTTCCGTCTTTGGTCCACGATAATGTTCTGTCTCTGGTCCATGATAATGTTCTGTTTCTGGTCCACGATAATGTTCTGTTTCGGTTTCACGGTAATGTTCTGTTTTCGTTTCACGGTAATGTTCTGTCTCTGGTCCACGGTAATGTTCTGTTTCTTTTTCACGGTAATGTTCTGTCTCTGGTTCACGGTAATGTTCTGTCTCTGGTCCACGCTAATGTTCTGTTTCTGTTTCACGGTAATGTTCCGTTTCTGGTCCACGATAATGTTGTGTTTCTGTTTCACGGTAATGTTCTGTCTCTGGTCCACGCTAATGTTCTGTTTCTGTTTCACGATAATGTTCCGTTTCTGGTCCACGATAATGTTCTTTTTCACTTTAATATTCTGTCTCTGGTCCATGGTAATGTTCTGTCTCTGGTCCACGGTAATTTTCTGTCTCTGGTCCACGGTGATGTTCGATCTCTGGTCCACGATAATATTCGGTTTCACGGTAATGTTCCGTCTCTGGTCCACGATAATTTTCTGTTTCGGTTTCACGGTAATGTTCCGTTTCTGGTCCACGATAATATTCTGTTTCGGTTTCACGGTAATGTTCCGTCTCTGGTCCACGGTAATGTTCCTTCTCTGGTCCACGATAATGTTGAGTTTCTGTTTCACGATAATGTTCCGTTTCTGGTCCATTATAATGTTCTGTTTCATGGTAATGTTCTGTCTCTGGTCCATGGTAATGTTCTGTCTCTGGTCCACGGTAACCTTCGGTTTCAAGGTAAAGTTCGGTCTCTGGTCCACAGTAATGTTCTGTCTCTGGTCCACGGTAATGTTCTGTCTCTGGTCCACGGTAATGTTCTGTCTCTGGTCCACAGTAATGTTCTGTCTCTGGTCCACGGTAATGTTCTGTCTCTGGTCCACAGTAATGTTCCGTTTCTGGTCCACGATAATTTTGTGTTTCTGTTTCACGGTAATGTTCCGTTTCTGGTCCACGATAATGTTCTGTTTCGGTTTCATGGTAATGTTCTGTCTCTGGTCCACGGTAATGTTCTGTGTCTTGTCCACGATAATGTTCGGTTTCACGATAATGTTCGATCTCTGGTCCACGATAATGTTCGGTTTCACGGTAATGTTCCGTTTCTGTTCCACGATAATGTTCTTTTTCGGTTTCATGGTAATGTTCTGTCTCTGGTCCACGGTAATGTTCTGTGTCTGGTCCACGATAATGTTCCGTCTTTGGTCCACGATAATGTTCTGTCTCTGGTCCACGGTAATGTTCTGTCTCTGGTCCACGGTAATGTTCGGTTTCACGGTAATGTTACGTCTCTGGTCCACGATAATGTTGTGTTTCTGTTTCACGGTAATGTTCCGTTTCTGGTCCACGATAATGTTGTGTTTCTGGTCCACGATAATTTTCGGTTTCACGATACTGTTCCGTTTCTGGTCAACGATAATGTTCTGTTTAGGTTTCACGGTAATGTTCTGTCTCTGGTCCACGATAATGTTCCTTCTCTGGTCCACGATAATGTTCTGTCTCTGATCCACGATAATATTCTGTCTCTGGTCCACGGTAATGTTCCGTTTCTGTTTCACGGTAATTTTCTGTTTCCGTTTCACGGTAATGTTCTGTCTCTGGTCCACGGTAATGTTGTGTTTCTGTTTCACGGTAATGTTCCGTCTCTGGTCCACGATAATGTTCGGTTTCACGATAATGTTCCGTTTCTGGTCCACGATAATTTTGTGTTTCTGTTTCACGGTAATGTTCCGTTTCTGGTCCACGATAATGTTCTGTTTCGGTTTCATGGTAATGTTCTGTCTCTGGTCCACGGTAATGTTCTGTGTCTTGTCCACGATAATGTTCGGTTTCACGATAATGTTCGATCTCTGGTCCACGATAATGTTCGGTTTCACGGTAATGTTCCGTTTCTGTTCCACGATAATGTTCTTTTTCGGTTTCATGGTAATGTTCTGTCTCTGGTCCACGGTAATGTTCTGTGTCTGGTCCACGATAATGTTCCGTCTTTGGTCCACGATAATGTTCTGTCTCTGGTCCACGGTAATGTTCTGTCTCTGGTCCACGGTAATGTTCGGTTTCACGGTAATGTTACGTCTCTGGTCCACGATAATGTTGTGTTTCTGTTTCACGGTAATGTTCCGTTTCTGGTCCACGATAATGTTGTGTTTCTGGTCCACGATAATTTTCGGTTTCACGATACTGTTCCGTTTCTGGTCAACGATAATGTTCTGTTTAGGTTTCACGGTAATGTTCTGTCTCTGGTCCACGATAATGTTCCTTCTCTGGTCCACGATAATGTTCTGTCTCTGATCCACGATAATATTCTGTCTCTGGTCCACGGTAATGTTCCGTTTCTGTTTCACGGTAATTTTCTGTTTCCGTTTCACGGTAATGTTCTGTCTCTGGTCCACGGTAATGTTGTGTTTCTGTTTCACGGTAATGTTCCGTCTCTGGTCCACGATAATGTTCGGTTTCACGATAATGTTCCGTTTCTGGTCCACGATAATGTTCTGTTTAGGTTTCATGGTAATGTTCCGTCTCTGGTCCACGATAATGTTCTGTTTCTGTTTCACGGTAATGTTCCGTCTCTGGTCCATGGTAATATTCTGTCTCTGGTCCACGGTAATGTTCGGTTTCAAGGTAAAGTTGGGTCTCTGGTCCACGGTAATGTTCTGTCTCTGGTCCACGGTAATGTTCTGTCTCTGGTAAACAGTAATGTTCTGTCTCTGGTCCACGGTAATGTTCGATCTCTGGTCCACGATAATGTTCGGTTTCACGGTAATGTTCCGTTTCTGGTCCACGATAATGTTCTGTCTCGGTTTCCCGGTAATGTTCTGTCTCTGGTCCACGGTAATGTTCTGTGTCTGGTCCACGATAATGTTCTGTTTCTGTTTCACGGTAATGTTCCGTTTCTGGTCCATGATAATGTTCTGTCTCTGGTCCACGGTAATGTTCGGTTTCACGGTAATGTTACGTCTCTGGTCCACGATAATGTTGTGTTTCTGTTTCACGGTAATGTTCCGTTTCTGGTCCACGATAATGTTGTGTTTCTGGTCCACGATAATTTTCGATTTCACGATAATGTTCCGTTTCTGGTCAACGATAATGTTCTGTTTAGGTTTCACGGTAATGTTCTGTCTCTGGTCCACGATAATGTTCCGTCTCTGGTCCACGATAATGTTCTGTCTCTGATCCACGATAATATTCTGTCTCTGGTCCACGATAATGTTCCGTTTCTGGTCCACGATAATGTTCTGTCTCTGATCCACGATAATGTTCCGTCTCTGGTCCACGATAATGTTGTGTTTCAAGGTAATGTTCCGTTTCTGGTCCACGATAATTTTCTGTTTTGGTTTCAAGGTAATGTTCTGTCTCTGGTCCACGATAATGTTCCGTCTCTGGTCCACGATAATGTTCTGTCTCTGATCCACGATAATATTCTGTCTCTGGTCCACGGTAATGTTCCGTCTCTGGTCCACGATAATGTTCGGTTTCACGATAATGTTCCGTTTCTGGTCCACGATAATGTTCTGTTTGGGTTTCACGGTAATGTTCTGTCTCTGGTCCACGATAATGTTCTGTTTCTGTTTCACGGTAATGTTCCGTCTCTGGTCCATGGTAATATTCTGTCTCTGGTCCACGGTAATGTTCGGTTTCAAGGTAAAGTTGGGTCTCTGGTCCACGGTAATGTTCTGTCTCTGGTCCACGGTAATGTTCTGTCTCTGGTAAACGGTAATGTTCTGTCTCTGGTCCACGGTAATGTTCGATCTCTGGTCCACGATAATGTTCGGTTTCACGGTAATGTTCCGTTTCTGGTCCACGATAATGTTCTGTCTCGGTTTCCCGGTAATGTTCTGTCTCTGGTCCACGGTAATGTTCTGTGTCTGGTCCACGATAATGTTCTGTTTCTGTTTCACGGTAATGTTCCGTTTCTGGTCCATGATAATGTTCTTTTTCACGGTAATGTTCTGTCTCTGGTCCATGGTAATATTCTGTCTCTGGTCCACGGTAATGTTCGGTTTCAAGGTAAAGTTGGGTCTCTGGTCCACGGTAATGTTCTGTCTCTGGTCCACGGTAATGTTCGGTTTCACGGTAATGTTACGTCTCTGGTCCACGATAATGTTGTTTTTCTGTTTCACGGTAATGTTCCGTTTCTGGTCCACGATAATGTTGTTTTTCTGGTCCACGATAATGTTCGGTTTCACGATAATGTTCCGTTTCTGGTCAACGATAATTTTCTGTTTAGGTTTCACGGTAATGTTCTGTCTCTGGTCCACGATATTGTTCCGTCTCTGGTCCACGATAATGTTCTTTCTCTGATCCACGATAATATTCTGTCTCTGGTCCACGATAATGTTCCGTTTCTGGTCCACGATAATGTTCTGTCTCTGATCCACGATAATGTTCCGTCTCTGGTCCACGATAATGTTTTGTTTCACGGTAATGTTCCGTTTCTGGTCCACGATAATGTTCTGTTTTGGTTTCAAGGTAATGTTCTGTCTCTGGTCCACGGTAATGTTCCCTTTCTGTTTCACGGTAATTTTCTGTTTCCGTTTCACGGTAATATTCTGTCTCTGGTCCACGGTAATGTTGTGTTTCTGTTTCACGGTAATGTTCCGTCTCTGGTCCACGATAATGTTCGGTTTCACGATAATGTTCCGTTTCTGGTCCACGATAATGTTCTGTTTAGGTTTCACGGTAATGCTCCGTCTCTTGTCCACGATAATGTTCTGTTTCTGTTTCACGGTAATGTTCCGTCTCTGGTCCATGGTAATATTCTGTCTCTGGTCCACGGTAATGTTCGGTTTCAAGGTAAAGTTGGGTCTCTGGTCCACGGTAATGTTCTGTCTCTGGTCCACGGTAATGTTCTGTCTCTGGTAAACGGTAATGTTCTGTCTCTGGTCCACGGTAATGTTCGATCTATGGTCCACGATAATGTTCGGTTTCACGGTAATGTTCCGTTTCTGGTCCACGATAATGTTCTGTCTCGGTTTCCCGGTAATGTTCTGTCTCTGGTCCACGGTAATGTTCTGTGTCTGGTCCACGATAATGTTCTGTTTCTGTTTCACGGTAATGTTCCGTTTCTGGTCCATGATAATGTTCTTTTTCACGGTAATGTTCTGTCTCTGGTCCATGGTAATATTCTGTCTCTGGTCCACGGTAATGTTCGGTTTCAAGGTAAAGTTCGGTCTCTGGTCCACGGTAATTTTCTGTCTCTCGTCCACGGTAATGTTCTGTCTCTGGTAAACGGTAATGTTCTGTCTCTGGTCCACGGAAATGTTCTGTCTCTGGTCCACGGTAATGTTCTGTCTCTGGTCCACGGTAATGTTCGGTTTCACGGTAATGTTCCGTCTCTGGTCCACGATAATGTTCCGTCTTTGGTCCACGATAATGTTCTGTCTCTGGTCCATGATAATGTTCTGTTTCGGTTTCACGGTAATGTTCTGTTTCCGTTTCACGGTAATGTTCTGTCTCTGGTCCAAGGTAATGTTGTGTTTCTGTTTCACGGTAATGTTCTGTCTCTGGTTTACGGTAATGTTCTGTCTCTGGTCCACGCTAATGTTCTGTTTCTGTTTCATGGTAATGTTCCGTTTCTGGTCCACGATAATGTTGTGTTTCTGTTTCACGGTAATGTTCTGTCTCTGGTCCACGCTAATGTTCTGTTTCTGTTTCACGGTAATGTTCCGTTTCTGGTCCACGATAATGTTGTGTTTCTGTTTCACGGTAATGTTCCGTTTCTTGTCCACTATAATGTTCTGTTTCGGTTTCACGGTAATGTTCGGTCTCTGGTCCACGGTAATGTTCGGTTTCAAGGTAAAGTTGGGTCTCTGGTCCACGGTAATGTTCTGTCTCTGGTCCACGGTAATGTTTTGTCTCTGGTAAACGGTAATGTTCTGTCTCTGGTCCACGGTAATGTTCGATCTCTGGTCCACGATAATGTTCGGTTTCACTGTAATGTTCCGTTTCTGGTCCACGATAATGTTCTGTCTCGGTTTCCCGGTAATGTTCTGTCTCTGGTCCACGGTAATGTTCTGTGTCTGGTCCACGATAATGTTCTGTTTCTGTTTCACGGTAATGTTCCGTTTCTGGTCCATGATAATGTTCTTTTTCACGGTAATGTTCTGTCTCTGGTCCATGGTAATATTCTGTCTCTGGTCCACGGTAATGTTCGGTTTCAAGGTAAAGTTGGGTCTCTGGTCCACGGTAATGTTCTGTCTCTGGTCCACGGTAATGTTCGGTTTCACGGTAATGTTACGTCTCTGGTCCACGATAATGTTGTTTTTCTGTTTCACGGTAATGTTCCGTTTCTGGTCCACGATAATGTTGTTTTTCTGGTCCACGATAATGTTCGGTTTCACGATAATGTTCCGTTTCTGGTCAACGATAATTTTCTGTTTAGGTTTCACGGTAATGTTCTGTCTCTGGTCCACGATATTGTTCCGTCTCTGGTCCACGATAATGTTCTTTCTCTGATCCACGATAATATTCTGTCTCTGGTCCACGATAATGTTCCGTTTCTGGTCCACGATAATGTTCTGTCTCTGATCCACGATAATGTTCCGTCTCTGGTCCACGATAATGTTTTGTTTCACGGTAATGTTCCGTTTCTGGTCCACGATAATGTTCTGTTTTGGTTTCAAGGTAATGTTCTGTCTCTGGTCCACGGTAATGTTCCCTTTCTGTTTCACGGTAATTTTCTGTTTCCGTTTCACGGTAATATTCTGTCTCTGGTCCACGGTAATGTTGTGTTTCTGTTTCACGGTAATGTTCCGTCTCTGGTCCACGATAATGTTCGGTTTCACGATAATGTTCCGTTTCTGGTCCACGATAATGTTCTGTTTAGGTTTCACGGTAATGCTCCGTCTCTTGTCCACGATAATGTTCTGTTTCTGTTTCACGGTAATGTTCCGTCTCTGGTCCATGGTAATATTCTGTCTCTGGTCCACGGTAATGTTCGGTTTCAAGGTAAAGTTGGGTCTCTGGTCCACGGTAATGTTCTGTCTCTGGTCCACGGTAATGTTCTGTCTCTGGTAAACGGTAATGTTCTGTCTCTGGTCCACGGTAATGTTCGATCTATGGTCCACGATAATGTTCGGTTTCACGGTAATGTTCCGTTTCTGGTCCACGATAATGTTCTGTCTCGGTTTCCCGGTAATGTTCTGTCTCTGGTCCACGGTAATGTTCTGTGTCTGGTCCACGATAATGTTCTGTTTCTGTTTCACGGTAATGTTCCGTTTCTGGTCCATGATAATGTTCTTTTTCACGGTAATGTTCTGTCTCTGGTCCATGGTAATATTCTGTCTCTGGTCCACGGTAATGTTCGGTTTCAAGGTAAAGTTCGGTCTCTGGTCCACGGTAATTTTCTGTCTCTCGTCCACGGTAATGTTCTGTCTCTGGTAAACGGTAATGTTCTGTCTCTGGTCCACGGAAATGTTCTGTCTCTGGTCCACGGTAATGTTCTGTCTCTGGTCCACGGTAATGTTCGGTTTCACGGTAATGTTCCGTCTCTGGTCCACGATAATGTTCCGTCTTTGGTCCACGATAATGTTCTGTCTCTGGTCCATGATAATGTTCTGTTTCGGTTTCACGGTAATGTTCTGTTTCCGTTTCACGGTAATGTTCTGTCTCTGGTCCAAGGTAATGTTGTGTTTCTGTTTCACGGTAATGTTCTGTCTCTGGTTTACGGTAATGTTCTGTCTCTGGTCCACGCTAATGTTCTGTTTCTGTTTCATGGTAATGTTCCGTTTCTGGTCCACGATAATGTTGTGTTTCTGTTTCACGGTAATGTTCTGTCTCTGGTCCACGCTAATGTTCTGTTTCTGTTTCACGGTAATGTTCCGTTTCTGGTCCACGATAATGTTGTGTTTCTGTTTCACGGTAATGTTCCGTTTCTTGTCCACTATAATGTTCTGTTTCGGTTTCACGGTAATGTTCGGTCTCTGGTCCACGGTAATGTTCGGTCTCTGGTCCACGGTAATGTTGTGTTTCTGTTTCACGGTAATGTTCCGTCTCTGGTCCACGATAATGTTCGGTTTCACGATAATGTTCCGTTTCTGGTCCACGATAATGTTCTGTTTGGGTTTCACGGTAATGTTCTGTCTCTGGTCCACGATAATGTTCTGTTTCTGTTTCACGGTAATGTTCCCTTTCTGGTCCATGATAATGTTCTTTTTCACGGTAATGTTCTGTCTCTGGTCCATGGTAATATTCTGTCTCTGGTCCACGATAATGTTCTGTTTCGGTTTCCCGGTAATGTTCTGTCTCTGGTCCACGGTAATGTTCTGTTTCTGTTTCACAGTAATGTTCCGTTTCTGGTCCACGATAATGTTGTGTTTCTGTTTCACGGTAATGTTCTGTCTCTGGTCCATGGTAATATTCTGTCTCTGGTCCACGGTAATGTTCGGTTTCAAGGTAAAGTTCGGTCTCTGGTCCACGGTAATTTTCTGTCTCTCGTCCACGGTAATGTTCTGTCTCTGGTAAACGGTAATGTTCTGTCTCTGGTCCACGGAAATGTTCTGTCTCTGGTCCACGGTAATGTTCTGTCTCTGGTCCACGGTAATGTTCGGTTTCACGGTAATGTTCCGTCTCTGGTCCACGATAATGTTCCGTCTTTGGTCCACGATAATGTTCTGTCTCTGGTCCATGATAATGTTCTGTTTCGGTTTCACGGTAATGTTCTGTTTCCGTTTCACGGTAATGTTCTGTCTCTGGTCCAAGGTAATGTTGTGTTTCTGTTTCACGGTAATGTTCTGTCTCTGGTTTACGGTAATGTTCTGTCTCTGGTCCACGCTAATGTTCTGTTTCTGTTTCATGGTAATGTTCCGTTTCTGGTCCACGATAATGTTGTGTTTCTGTTTCACGGTAATGTTCTGTCTCTGGTCCACGCTAATGTTCTGTTTCTGTTTCACGGTAATGTTCCGTTTCTGGTCCACGATAATGTTGTGTTTCTGTTTCACGGTAATGTTCCGTTTCTTGTCCACTATAATGTTCTGTTTCGGTTTCACGGTAATGTTCGGTCTCTGGTCCACGGTAATGTTCGGTCTCTGGTCCACGGTAATGTTCGGTTTCACGGTAATGTTTGGTCTCTGGTCCACGATGATGTTCGGTTTCACGATAATGTTCGGTTTCACGATAATGTTCTGGTCCACGGTAATGTTCTGGTCCACGGTAATGTTCCGTCTCTGGTCCACAGTAATGTTCCGTATCTGGTCTATGGTAATGTTCGGTTTCACGGTAATGTTCCATTTCTGGTCCACGGTAATGTTCTGTCTCTGGTCCACGATAATGTTCGATTTCTGGTAGACGATAATGTTCGGTTTCACGGTAATGTTCCGTCTCTGGTCCACGATAATGTTCGGTTTCACGGTAATGTTCCATTTCTGGTCCACGGTAATGTTCTGTCTCTGGTCCACGATAATGTTCGATCTCTGGTCCACCATAATGTTCGGTTTCACGGTAATGTTCCGTCTCTGGTCCACGATAACGTTGTGTTTCTGTTTCACGGTAATGTTCCGTTTCTGGTCCACGATAATGTTGTGTTTCTGGTCCACGATAATGTTCGGTTTCACGATAATGTTCCGTTTCAGGTCAACGATAATGTTCTGTTTAGGTTTCACGGTAATGTTCTGTCTCTGGTCCACGATAATGTTCCATATCTGGTCCATGATAATGTTCTGTCTCTGATCCACGATAATGTTCTGTCTCTGGTCCACGGTAATGTTCCGTTTCTGTTTCACCGTAATGTTCTGTTTCCGTATCACGGTAATGTTCTGTCTCTGGTCCACGGTAATGTTGTGTTTCTGTTTCACGGTAATGTTCCGTCTCTGGTCCACGATAATGTTCGGTTTCACGATAATGTTCCGTTTCTGGTCCACGATAATGTTCTGTTTGGGTTTCACGGTAATGTTCTGTCTCTGGTCCACGATAATGTTCTGTTTCTGTTTCACGGTAATGTTCCCTTTCTGGTCCATGATAATGTTCTTTTTCACGGTAATGTTCTGTCTCTGGTCCATGGTAATATTCTGTCTCTGGTCCACGATAATGATCTGTTTCGGTTTCCCGGTAATGTTCTGTCTCTGGTCCACGGTAATGTTCTGTTTCTGTTTCACAGTAATGTTCCGTTTCTGGTCCACGATAATGTTGTGTTTCTGTTTCACGGTAATGTTCCGTTTCTGGTCCACGATAATGTTCTGTTTCGGTTTCACGGTAATGTTCTTTCTCTGGTCCACGATAATGTTCCGTTTCTGGTCCACGATAATGTTCTGTTTTAGTTTCACGGTAATGTTCTGTCTCTGGTCCACGGTAATGTTCTGTTTCTGTTTCACAGTAATGTTCCGTTTCTGGTCCACGATAATGTTGTGTTTCTGTTTCACGGTAATGTTCCGTTTCTGGTCCACAATAATGTTCTGTTTCGGTTTCACGGTAGTGTTCCATTTCTGGTCCACGATAATGTTCGGTTTCACGGTAATGTTCCGTCTCTGGTCCACGATAATGTTGTGTTTCTGTTTCACGGTAATGTTCCGTTTCTGGTCCACGATAATGTTCTGTTTCGGTTTCACGGTAATGTTCTGTCTCTGGTCCACGATAATGTTCGGTTTCACGGTAATGTTCCGTCTCTGGTCCACGATAATGTTCCGTCTTTGGTCCACGATAATGTTCTGTCTCTGGTCCATGATAATGTTCTGTTTCTGGTCCACAATAATATTCTGTCTCTGGTCCACGGTAATGTTCGGTTTCAAGGTAAAGTTGGGTCTCTGGTCCACGGTAATGTTCTGTCTCTGGTCCACGGTAATGTTCTGTCTCTGGTAAACGGTAATGTTCTGTCTCTGGTCCACGGTAATGTTCGATCTATGGTCCACGATAATGTTCCGTCTTTGGTCCACGATAATGTTCTGTCTCTGGTCCATGATAATGTTCTGTTTCTGGTCCACGATAATGTTCTGTTTCGGTTTCACGGTAATGTTCTGTTTTCGTTTCACGGTAATGTTCTGTCTCTGGTCCACGGTAATGTTCTGTTTCTTTTTCACGGTAATGTTCTGTCTCTGGTTCACGGTAATGTTCTGTCTCTGGTCCACGCTAATGTTCTGTTTCTGTTTCACGGTAATGTTCCGTTTCTGGTCCACGATAATGTTGTGTTTCTGTTTCACGGTAATGTTCTGTCTCTGGTCCACGCTAATGTTCTGTTTCTGTTTCACGATAATGTTCCGTTTCTGGTCCACGATAATGTTGTGTTTCTGTTTCACGGTAATGTTCCGTTTCTGGTCCACGATAATGTTCTGTTTCGGTTTCACGGTAATGTTCGTTCTCTGGTCCACGATAATGATCGGTTTCACGGTAATGTTCTGGTCCACGGTAATGTTCTGGTCCACGGTAATGTTCCGTCTCTGGTCAACAGTACTGTTCCGTATCTGGTCCATGGTAATGTTCGGTTTCACGGTAATGTTCCATTTCTGGTCCACGGTAATGTTCTGTCTCTGGTCCACGATAATGTTCGATTTCTGGTCGACGATAATGTTCGGTTTCACGGTAATGGTCCGTCTCTGGTCCACGATAATGTTGTGTTTCTGTTTCACGGTAATGTTCCGTTTCTGGTCCACGATAATGTTCTGTTTCGGTTTCACGGTAATGTTCTGTCTCTGGTCCACGGTAATGTTCTGTCTCTGGTCCACGGTAATGTTCGGTTTCACGGTAATGTTACGTCTCTGGTCCACGATAATGTTGTGTTTCTGTTTCACGGTAATGTTCCGTTTCTGGTCCACGATAATGTTGTTTTTCTGGTCCACGATAATGTTCGGTTTCACGATAATGTTCCGTTTCTGGTCAACGATAATGTTCTGTTTAGGTTTCACGGTAATGTTCTGTCTCTGGTCCACGATATTGTTCCGTCTCTGGTCCACGATAATGTTCTGTCTCTGATCCACGATAATATTCTGTCTCTGGTCCACGATAATGTTCCGTTTCTGGTCCACGATAATGTTCTGTCTCTGATCCACGATAATGTTCCGTCTCTGGTCCACGATAATGTTGTGTTTCACGGTAATGTTCCGTTTCTGGTCCACGATAATGTTCTGTTTTGGTTTCAAGGTAATGTTCTGTCTCTGGTCCACGGTAATGTTCCCTTTCTGTTTCACGGTAATTTTCTGTTTCCGTTTCACGGTAATATTCTGTCTCTGGTCCACGGTAATGTTGTGTTTCTGTTTCACGGTAATGTTCCGTCTCTGGTCCACGATAATGTTCGGTTTCACGATAATGTTCCGTTTCTGGTCCACGATAATGTTCTGTTTAGGTTTCACTGTAATGCTCCGTCTCTGGTCCACGATAATGTTCTGTTTCTGTTTCACGGTAATGTTCCGTCTCTGGTCCATGGTAATATTCTGTCTCTGGTCCACGGTAATGTTCGGTTTCAAGGTAAAGTTGGGTCTCTGGTCCACGGTAATGTTCTGTCTCTGGTCCACGGTAATGTTCTGTCTCTGGTAAACGGTAATGTTCTGTCTCTGGTCCACGGTAATGTTCGATCTATGGTCCACGATAATGTTCGGTTTCACGGTAATGTTCCGTTTCTGGTCCACGATAATGTTCTGTCTCTGTTTCCCGGTAATGTTCTGTCTCTGGTCCACGGTAATGTTCTGTGTCTGGTCCACGATAATGTTCTGTTTCTGTTTCACGGTAATGTTCCGTTTCTGGTCCATGATAATGTTCTTTTTCACGGTAATGTTCTGTCTCTGGTCCATGGTAATATTCTGTCTCTGGTCCACGGTAATGTTCGGTTTCAAGGTAAAGTTCGGTCTCTGGTCCACGGTAATGTTCTCTCTCTCGTCCACGGTAATGTTCTGTCTCTGGTAAACGGTAATGTTCTGTCTCTGGTCCACGGAAATGTTCTGTCTCTGGTCCACGGTAATGTTCTGTCTCTGGTCCACGGTAATGTTCGGTTTCACGGTAATGTTCCGTCTCTGGTCCACGATAATGTTCCGTCTTTGGTCCACGATAATGTTCTGTCTCTGGTCCATGATAATGTTCTGTTTCGGTTTCACGGTAATGTTCTGTTTCCGTTTCACGGTAATGTTCTGTCTCTGGTCCACGGTAATGTTGTGTTTCTGTTTCACGGTAATGTTCTGTCTCTGGTTTACGGTAATGTTCTGTCTCTGGTCCACGCTAATGTTCTGTTTCTGTTTCATGGTAATGTTCCGTTTCTGGTCCACGATAATGTTGTGTTTCTGTTTCACGGTAATGTTCTGTCTCTGGTCCACGCTAATGTTCTGTTTCTGTTTCACGGTAATGTTCCGTTTCTGGTCCACGATAATGTTGTGTTTCTGTTTCACGGTAATGTTCCGTTTCTGGTCCACTATAATGTTCTGTTTCGGTTTCACGGTAATGTTCGGTCTCTGGTCCACGGTAATGTTCGGTTTCACGGTAATGTTTGGTCTCTGGTCCACGATGATGTTCGGTTACACGATAATGTTCGGTTTCACGATAATGTTCTGGTCCACGGTAATGTTCTGGTCCACGGTAATGTTCCGTCTCTGGTCCACAGTAATGTTCCGTATCTGGTCTATGGTAATGTTCGGTTTCACGGTAATGTTCCATTTCTGGTCCACGGTAATGTTCTGTCTCTGGTCCACGATAATGTTCGATTTCTGGTAGACGATAATGTTCGGTTTCACGGTAATGTTCCGTCTCTGGTCCACGATAATGTTCGGTTTCACGGTAATGTTCCATTTCTGGTCCACGGTAATGTTCTGTCTCTGGTCCACGATAATGTTCGATCTCTGGTCCACCATAATGTTCGGTTTCACGGTAATGTTCCGTCTCTGGTCCACGATAACGTTGTGTTTCTGTTTCACGGTAATGTTCCGTTTCTGGTCCACGATAATGTTGTGTTTCTGGTCCATGATAATGTTCGGTTTCACGATAATGTTCCGTTTCTGGTCAACGATAATGTTCTGTTTAGGTTTCACGGTAATGTTCTGTCTCTGGTCCACGATAATGTTCCATCTCTGGTCCATGATAATGTTCTGTCTCTGATCCACGATAATGTTCTGTCTCTGGTCCACGGTAATGTTCCGTTTCTGTTTCACCGTAATGTTCTGTTTCCGTATCACGGTAATGTTCTGTCTCTGGTCCACGGTAATGTTTTGTTTCTGTTTCACGGTAATGTTCCGTCTCTGGTCCACGATAATGTTCGGTTTCACGATAATGTTCCGTTTCTGGTCCACGATAATGTTCTGTTTGGGTTTCACGGTAATGTTCTGTCTCTGGTCCACGATAATGTTCTGTTTCTGTTTCACGGTAATGTTCCGTTTCTGGTCCATGATAATGTTCTTTTTCACGGTAATGTTCTGTCTCTGGTCCATGGTAATATTCTGTCTCTGGTCCACGATAATGTTCTGTTTCGGTTTCCCGGTAATGTTCTGTCTCTGGTCCACGGTAATGTTCTGTTTCTGTTTCACAGTAATGTTCCGTTTCTGGTCCACGATAATGTTGTGTTTCTGTTTCACGGTAATGTTCCGTTTCTGGTCCACGATAATGTTCTGTTTCGGTTTCACGGTAATGTTCTTTCTCTGGTCCACGATAATGTTCCGTTTCTGGTCCACGATAATGTTCTGTTTTAGTTTCACGGTAATGTTCTGTCTCTGGTCCACGGTAATGTTCTGTTTCTGTTTCACAGTAATGTTCCGTTTCTGGTCCACGATAATGTTGTGTTTCTGTTTCACGGTAATGTTCCGTTTCTGGTCCACGATAATGTTCTGTTTCGGTTTCACGGTAGTGTTCCATTTCTGGTCCACGATAATTTTCGGTTTCACGGTAATGTTCCGTCTCTGGTCCACGATAATGTTGTGTTTCTGTTTCATGGTAATGTTCCGTTTCTGGTCCACGATAATGTTCTGTTTCGGTTTCACGGTAATGTTCTGTCTCTGGTAAACGGTAATGTTCTGTCTCTGGTCCACGGTAATGTTCGGTTTCACGGTAATGTTACGTCTCTGGTCCACGATAATGTTGTGTTTCTGTTTCACGGTAATGTTCCGTTTCTGGTCCACGATAATCTTGTGTTTCTGGTCCACGATAATGTTCGGTTTCACGATAATGTTCCGTTTCTGGTCAACGATAATGTTCTGTTTAGGTTTCACGGTAATGTTCTGTCTCTGGTCCACGATAATGTTCCGTCTCTGGTCCACGATAATGTTCTGTCTCTGATCCACGATAATATTCTGTCTCTGGTCCACGATAATGTTCCGTTTCTGGTCCACGATAATGTTCTGTCTCTGATCCACGATAATGTTCCGTCTCTGGTCCACGATAATGTTGTGTTTCACGGTAATGTTCCGTTTCTGGTCCACGATAATGTTCTGTTTTGGTTTCACGGTAATTTTCTGTCTCTGGTCCACGGTAATGTTGTGTTTCTGTTTCACGGTAATGTTCCGTCTCTGGTCCACGATAATGTTCGGTTTCAAGATAATGTTCCGTTTCTGGTCCACGATAATGTTATGTTTAGGTTTCACGGTAATGTTCCGTCTCTGGTCCACGATAATGTTCTGTTTCTGTTTCACGGTAATGTTCCGTCTCTGGTCCATGGTAATATTCTGTCTCTGGTCCACGGTAATGTTCGGTTTCAAGGTAAAGTTGGGTCTCTGGTCTACGGTAATGTTCTGTCTCTGGTCCACGGTAATGTTCTGTCTCTGGTAAACGGTAATGTTCTGTCTCTGGTCCACGGTAATGTTCGATCTCTGGTCCACGATAATGTTCGGTTTCACGGTAATGTTCCGTTTCTGGTCCACGATAATGTTCTGTCTCGGTTTCCCGGTAATGTTCTGTCTCTGGTCCACGGTAATGTTCTGTGTCTGGTCCACGATAATGTTCTGTTTCTGTTTCACGGTAATGTTCCGTTTCTGGTCCATGATAATGTTCTTTTTCACGGTAATGTTCTGTCTCTGGTCCATGGTAATATTCTGTCTCTGGTCCACGGTAATGTTCTGTTTCTGTTTCACAGTAATGTTCCGTTTCTGGTCCACGATAATGTTGTGTTTCTGTTTCACGGTAATGTTCCGTTTCTGGTCCACGATAATGTTCTGTTTCGGTTTCACGGTAGTGTTCCATTTCTGGTCCACGATAATGTTCGGTTTCACGGTAATGTTCCGTCTCTGGTCCACGATAATGTTGTGTTTCTGTTTCACGGTAATGTTCCGTTTCTGGTCCACGATAATGTTCTGTTTCGGTTTCACGGTAATGTTCTGTCTCTGGTAAACGGTAATGTTCTGTCTCTGGTCCACGGTAATGTTCGGTTTCACGGTAATGTTACGTCTCTGGTCCACGATAATGTTGTGTTTCTGTTTCACGGTAATGTTCCGTTTCTGGTCCACGATAATGTTGTGTTTCTGGTCCACGATAATGTTCGGTTTCACGATAATGTTCCGTTTCTGGTCAACGATAATGTTCTGTTTAGGTTTCACGGTAATGTTCTGTCTCTGGTCCACGATAATGTTCCGTCTCTGGTCCACGATAATGTTCTGTCTCTGATCCACGATAATATTCTGTCTCTGGTCCACGATAATGTTCCGTTTCTGGTCCACGATAATGTTCTGTCTCTGATCCACGATAATGTTCCGTCTCTGGTCCACGATAATGTTGTGTTTCACGGTAATGTTCCGTTTCTGGTCCACGATAATGTTCTGTTTTGGTTTCAAGGTAATGTTCTGTTTCCGTTTCACGGTAATGTTCTGTCTCTGGTCCACGGTAATGTTGTGTTTCTGTTTCACGGTAATGTTCCGTCTCTGGTCCACGATAATGTTCGGTTTCAAGATAATGTTCCGTTTCTGGTCCACGATAATGTTATGTTTAGGTTTCACGGTAATGTTCCGTCTCTGGTCCACGATAATGTTCTGTTTCTGTTTCACGGTAATGTTCCGTCTCTGGTCCATGGTAATATTCTGTCTCTGGTCCACGGTAATGTTCGGTTTCAAGGTAAAGTTGGGTCTCTGGTCCACGGTAATGTTCTGTCTCTGGTCCACGGTAATGTTTTGTCTCTGGTAAACGGTAATGTTCTGTCTCTGGTCCACGGTAATGTTCGATCTCTGGTCCACGATAATGTTCGGTTTCACGGTAATGTTCCGTTTCTGGTCCACGATAATGTTCTGTCTCGGTTTCCCGGTAATGTTCTGTCTCTGGTCCACGGTAATGTTCTGTGTCTGGTCCACGATAATGTTCTGTTTCTGTTTCACGGTAATGTTCCGTTTCTGGTCCATGATAATGTTCTTTTTCACGGTAATGTTCTGTCTCTGGTCCATGGTAATATTCTGTCTCTGGTCCACGGTAATGTTCGGTTTCAAGGTAAAGTTCGGTCTCTGGTCCACGGTAATGTTCTGTCTCTGGTCCACGGTAATGTTCTGTCTCTGGTAAACGGTAATGTTTTGTCTCTGGTCCACGGAAATGTTCTGTCTCTTGTCCACGGTAATGTTCTGTCTCTGGTCCACGGTAATGTTCGATCTCTGGTCCACGATAATGTTCGGTTTCACGGTAATGTTCCGTCTCTGGTCCAAGATAATGTTCCGTCTTTGGTCCACGATAATGTTCTGTCTCTGGTCCATGATAATGTTCTGTTTCGGTTTCACGGTAATGTTCTGTTTCGGTTTCACTGTAATGTTCTGTTTCCGTTTCACGGTAAGGTTCTGTCTCTGGTCCACGGTAATGTTGTGTTTCTGTTTCACGGTAATGTTCTGTCTCTGGTTTACGGTAATGTTCTGTCTCTGGTCAACGCTAATGTTCTGTTTCTGTTTCATGGTACTGTTCCGTTTCTGGTCCACGATAATGTTGTGTTTCTGTTTCACGGTAATGTTCTGTCTCTGGTCCACGCTAATGTTCTGTTTCTGTTTCACGGTAATGTTCCGTTTCTGGTCCAGGATAATGTTGTGTTTCTGTTTCACGGTAATGTTCCGTTTCTGGTCCACTATAATGTTCTGTTTCGGTTTCACGGTAATGTTCGGTCTCTGGTCCACGGTAATGTTCGGTGTCACGGTAATGTTCTGGTCCACGATAATGTTGTGTTTCTGTTTCACGGTAATGTTCCGTTTCTGGTCCACTATAATGTTCTGTTTCGGTTTCACGGTAATGTTCGGTCTCTGGTCCACGATAATGTTCGGTTTCACGATAATGTTCGGTTTCACGATAATGTTCTGGTCCACGGTAATGTTCTGGTCCACGGTAATGTTCCGTCTCTGGTCCACAGTAATGTTCCGTATCTGGTCTATGGTGATGTTCGGTTTCACGGTAATGTTCCGTTTCTGGTCCACGATAATGTTGTGTTTCTGTTTCACGGTAATGTTCCGTTTCTGGTCCACTATAATGTTCTGTTTCGGTTTCACGGTAATGTTCGGTCTCTGGTCCACGGTAATGTTCGGTTTCACGGTAATGTTCTGGTCCACGATAATGTTGTGTTTCTGTTTCACGGTAATGTTCCGTTTCTGGTCCACTATAATGTTCTGTTTCGGTTTCACGGTAATGTTCGGTCTCTGGTCCACGATAATGTTCGGTTTCACGATAATGTTCGGTTTCACGATAATGTTCTGGTCCACGGTAATGTTCTGGTCCACGGTAATGTTCCGTCTCTGGTCCACAGTAATGTTCCGTATCTGGTCTATGGTAATGTTCGGTTTCACGATAATGTTCCGTTTCTGGTCAACGGTAATGTTCTGTTTAGGTTTCACGGTAATGTTCTGTCTGTGGTCCACGATAATGTTCCGTCTCTGGTCCATGATAATGTTCCGTTTTTGGTCCACGATAATTTTGTGTTTCTGTTTCACGGTAATGTTCCGTTTCTGGTCCACGATAATGTTCTGTTTCGGTTTCATGGTAATGTTCTGTCTCTGGTCCACGGTAATGTTCTGTTTCTGGTCCACGATAATGTTCTGTTTCGGTTTCACGGTAATGTTCTGTTTCCGTTTCACGGTAATGTTCTGTCTCTGGTCCACGGTAATGTTAAGTTTCTGGTCCACGATAATGTTCGGTTTCACGATAATGTTCCGTTTCTGGTCAACGATAATGTTCTGTTTAGGTTTCACGGTAATGTTCTGTCTCTGGTCCACGATAATGTTCCGTCTCTGGTCCACGATAATGTTCTGTCTCTGATCCACGATAATATTCTGTCTCTGGTCCACGATAATGTTCTGTTTCTGGTCCACGATAATGTTCTGTCTCTGATCCACGATAATTTTCCGTCTCTGGTCCACGATAATGTTGTGTTTCACGGTAATGTTCCGTTTCTGGTCCACGATAATGTTCTGTTTTGGTTTCAAGGTAATGTTCTGTCTCTGGTCCACGGTAATGTTCCGTTTCTGTTTCACGGTAATTTTCTGTTTCCGTTTCACGGTAATGTTCTGTCTCTGGTCCACGGTAATGTTGTGTTTCTGTTTCACGGTAATGTTCCGTCTCTGGTCCACGATAATGTTCGGTTTCAAGATAATGTTCCGTTTCTGGTCCACGATAATGTTCTGTTTAGGTTTCACGGTAATGTTCCGTCTCTGGTCCACGATAATGTTCTGTTTCTGTTTCACGGTAATGTTCCGTCTCTGGTCCATGGTAATATTCTGTCTCTGGTCCACGGTAATGTTCGGTTTCAAGGTAAAGTTGGGTCTCTGGTCCACGGTAATGTTCTGTCTCTGGTCCACGGTAATGTTCTGTCTCTGGTAAACGGTAATGTTCTGTCTCTGGTCCACGGTAATGTTCGATCTCGTGTCCACGATAATGTTCGGTTTCACGGTAATGTTCCGTTTCTGGTCCACGATAATGTTCTGTCTCGGTTTCCCGGTAATGTTCTGTCTCTGGTCCACGGTAATGTTCTGTGTCTGGTCCACGATAATGTTCTGTTTCTGTTTCACGGTAATGTTCCGTTTCTGGTCCATGATAATGTTCTTTTTCACGGTAATGTTCTGTCTCTGGTCCATGGTAATATTCTGTCTCTGGTCCACGGTAATGTTCGGTTTCAAGGTAAAGTTCGGTCTCTGGTCCACGGTAATGTTCTGTCTCTGGTCCACGGTAATGTTCTGTCTCTGGTAAACGGTAATGTTCTGTCTCTGGTCCACGGAAATGTTCTGTCTCTGGTCCACGGTAATGTTCTGTCTCTGGTCCACGGTAATGTTCGATCTCTGGTCCACGATAATGTTCGGTTTCACGGTAATGTTCCGTCTCTGGTCCACGATAATGTTCCGTCTTTGGTCCACGATAATGTTCTGTCTCTGGTCCATGATAATGTTCTGTTTCGGTTTCACGGTAATGTTCTGTTTCAGTTTCACTGTAATGTTCTGTTTCCGTTTCACGGTAATGTTCTGTCTCTGGTCCACGGTAATGTTGTGTTTCTGTTTCACGGTAATGTTCTGTCTCTGGTTTACGGTAATGTTCTGTCTCTGGTCAACGCTAATGTTCTGTTTCTGTTTCATGGTAATGTTCCGTTTCTGGTCCACGATAATGTTGTGTTTCTGTTTCACGGTAATGTTCTGTCTCTGGTCCACGCTAATGTTCTGTTTCTGTTTCACGGTAATGTTCCGTTTCTGGTCCACGATAATGTTGTGTTTCTGTTTCACGGTAATGTTCCGTTTCTGGTCCACTATAATGTTCTGTTTCGGTTTCACGGTAATGTTCGGTCTCTGGTCCACGGTAATGTTCGGTTTCACGGTAATGTTCTGGTCCACGATAATGTTGTGTTTCTGTTTCACGGTAATGTTCCGTTTCTGGTCCACTATAATGTTCTGTTTCGGTTTCACGGTAATGTTCGGTCTCTGGTCCACGATAATGTTCGGTTTCACGATAATGTTCGGTTTCACGATAATGTTCTGGTCCACGGTAATGTTCTGGTCCACGGTAATGTTCCGTCTCTGGTCCACAGTAATGTTCCGTATCTGGTCTATGGTAATGTTCGGTTTCACGATAATGTTCCGTTTCTGGTCAACGGTAATGTTCTGTTTAGGTTTCACGGTAATGTTCTGTCTGTGGTCCACGATAATGTTCCGTCTCTGGTCCATGATAATGTTCCGTTTTTGGTCCACGATAATTTTGTGTTTCTGTTTCACGGTAATGTTCCATTTCTGGTCCACGATAATGTTCTGTTTCGGTTTCATGGTAATGTTCTGTCTCTGGTCCACGGTAATGTTCTGTTTCTGGTCCACGATAATGTTCTGTTTCGGTTTCACGGTAATGTTCTGTTTCCGTTTCACGGTAATGTTCTGTCTCTGGTCCACGGTAATGTTGTGTTTCTTTTTCACGGTAATGTTCTGTCTCTGGTTCACGGTAATGTTCTGTCTCTGGTCCACGCTAATGTTCTGTTTCTGTTTCACGGTAATGTTCCGTTTCTGGTCCACGATAATGTTGTGTTTCTGTTTCACGGTAATGTCCCGTTTCTGGTCCACGATAATGTTCTGTTTCGGTTTCACGGTAATGTTCGGTCTCTGGTCCACGATAATGATCGGTTTCACGGTAATGTTCTGGTCCACGGTAATGTTCTGGTCCACGG
Source organism: Leuresthes tenuis (assembly GCF_036924035.1). Taxonomy (NCBI): domain Eukaryota; kingdom Metazoa; phylum Chordata; class Actinopteri; order Atheriniformes; family Atherinopsidae; genus Leuresthes; species Leuresthes tenuis. The sequence continues at coordinate 24,924,317 of NW_027325355.1, forward strand.
TAATGTTCCGTCTCTGGTCCACAGTACTGTTCCGTATCTGTTCCATGGTAATGTTCGGTTTCACGGTAATGTTCCATTTCTGGTCCACGGTAATGTTCTGTCTCTGGTCCACGATAATGTTCGATTTCTGGTCGACGATAATTTTCGGTTTCACGGTAATGTTCCGTCTCTGGTCCACGATAATGTTCGGTTTCACGGTAATGTTCCATTTCTGGTCCACGGTAATGTTCTGTCTCTGGTCCACGATAATGTTCGATTTCTGGTTCACGATAATGTTCGGTTTCACGGTAATGGTCCGTCTCTGGTCCACGATAATGTTGTGTTTCTGTTTCACGGTAATGTTCCGTTTCTGGTCCAAGATAATGTTCTGTTTCGGTTTCACGGTAATGTTCTGTCTCTGGTCCACGGTAATGTTCTGTCTCTGGTCCACGGTAATGTTCGGTTTCACGGTAATATTACGTCTCTGGTCCACGATAACGTTGTGTTTCTGTTTCACGGTAATGTTCCGTTTCTGGTCCACGATAATGTTGTGTTTCTGGTCCACGATAATGTTCGGTTTCACGATAATGTTCCGTTTCTGGTCAACGATAATGTTCTGTTTAGGTTTCACGGTAATGTTCTGTCTCTGGTCCACGATAATGTTCCGTCTCTGGTCCACGATAATGTTCTGTCTCTGATCCACGATAATATTCTGTCTCTGGTCCACGATAATGTTCCGTTTCTGGTCCACGATAATGTTCTGTCTCTGATCCACGATAATGTTCTGTCTCTGGTCCACGATAATGTTGTGTTTCACGGTAATGTTCCGTTTCTGGTCCACGATAATGTTCTGTTTTGGTTTCAAGGTAATGTTCTGTCTCTGGTCCACGGTAATGTTCCGTTTCTGTTTCACGGTAATTTTCTGTTTCCATTTCACGGTAATGTTCTGTCTCTGGTCCACGGTAATGTTGTGTTTCTGTTTCACGGTAATGTTCCGTCTCTGGTCCACGATAATGTTCGGTTTCACGATAATGTTCCGTTTCTGGTCCACGATAATGTTCTGTTTAGGTTTCACGGTAATGCTCCGTCTCTGGTCCACGATAATGTTCTGTTTCTGTTTCACGGTAATGTTCCGTCTCTGGTCCATGGTAATATTCTGTCTCTGGTCCACGGTAATGTTTGGTTTCAAGGTAAAGTTGGGTCTCTGGTCCACGGTAATGTTCTGTCTCTGGTCCACGGTAATGTTCTGTCTCTGGTAAACGGTAATGTTCTGTCTCTGGTCCAAGGTAATGTTCGATCTCTGGTCCACGATAATGTTCGGTTTCACGGTAATGTTCCGTTTCTGGTCCACGATAATGTTCTGTCTCGGTTTCCCGGTAATGTTCTGTCTCTTGTCCACGGTAATGTTCTGTGTCTGGTCAACGATAATGTTCTGTTTCTGTTTCACGGTAATGTTCCGTTTCTGGTCCATGATAATGTTCTTTTTCACGGTAATGTTCTGTCTCTGGTCCATGGTAATATTCTGTCTCTGGTCCACGGTAATGTTCGGTTTCAAGGTAAAGTTCGGTCTCTGGTCCACGGTAATGTTCTGTCTCTGGTCCACGGTAATGTTCTGTCTCTGGTAAACGGTAATGTTCTGTCTCTGGTCCACGGAAATGTTCTGTCTCTGGTCCACGGTAATGTTCTGTCTCTGGTCCACGGTAATGTTCGATCTCTGGTCCACGATAATGTTCGGTTTCACGGTAATGTTCCGTCTCTGGTCCACGATAATGTTCCGTCTTTGGTCCACGATAATGTTCTGTCTCTGGTCCATGATAATGTTCTGTTTCAGTTTCACGGTAATGTTCTGTTTCGGTTTCACGGTAATGTTCTGTTTCCGTTTCACGGTAATGTTCTGTCTCTGGTCCACGGTAATGTTGTGTTTCTGTTTCACGGTAATGTTCTGTCTCTGGTTTACGGTAATGTTCTGTCTCTGGTCCACGCTAATGTTCTGTTTCTGTTTCATGGTAATGTTCCGTTTCTGGTCCACGATAATGTTGTGTTTCTGTTTCACGGTAATGTTCTGTCTCTGGTCCACGCTAATGTTCTGTTTCTGTTTCACGGTAATGTTCCGTTTCTGGTCCACGATAATGTTGTGTTTCTGTTTCACGGTAATGTTCCGTTTCTGATCCACTATAATGTTCTGTTTCGGTTTCACGGTAATGTTCGGTCTCTGGTCCACGGTAATGTTCGGTTTCACGGTAATGTTTGGTCTCTGGTCCACGATAATGTTCGGTTTCACGATAATGTTCTGGTCCACGGTAATGTTCTGGTCCACGGTAATGTTCCGTCTCTGGTCCACAGTAATGTTCCGTATCTGGTCTATGGTAATGTTCGGTTTCACGGTAATGTTCCATTTCTGGTCCACGGTAATGTTCTGTCTCTGGTCCACGATAATGTTCGATTTCTGGTAGACGATAATGTTCGGTTTCACGGTAATGTTCCGTCTCTGGTCCACGATAATGTTCGGTTTCACGGTAATGTTCCATTTCTGGTCCACGGTAATGTTCTGTCTCTGGTCCACGATAATGTTCGATCTCTGGTCCACCATAATGTTCGGTTTCACGGTAATGTTCCGTTTCTGGTCCACGATAATGTTCTGTTTCGGTTTCACGGTAATGTTCTGTCTCTGGTCCACGGTAATGTTCTGTCTCTGGTCCACGATAATGTTGTGTTTCTGTTTCACGGTAATGTTCCGTTTCTGGTCCACGATAATGTTGTGTTTCTGGTCCAGGATAATTTTCGGTTTCACGATAATGTTCCGTTTCTGGTCAACGATAATGTTCTGTTTAGGTTTCACGGTAATGTTCTGTCTCTGGTCCACGATAATGTTCCATCTCTGGTCCATGACAATGTTCTGTCTCTGATCCACGATAATGTTCTGTCTCTGGTCCACGGTAATGTTCCGTTTCTGTTTCACCGTAATGTTCTGTTTCCGTATCACGGTAATGTTCTGTCTCTGGTCCACGGTAATGTTGTGTTTCTGTTTCACGGTAATGTTCCGTCTCTGGTCCACGATAATGTTCGGTTTCACGATAATGTTCCGTTTCTGGTCCACGATAATGTTGTGTTTCTGTTTCAAGGTAATGTTCCGTTTCTGGTCCACGATAATGTTCTGTTTCGGTTTCACGGTAGTGTTCCATTTCTGGTCCACGATAATGTTCGGTTTCACGGTAATGTTCCGTCTCTGGTCCACGGTAATGTTCTGTTTCTGTTTCACAGTAATGTTCTGTTTCTGGTCCACGATAATGTTGTGTTTCTGTTTCAAGGTAATGTTCCGTTTCTGGTCCACGATAATGTTCTGTTTCGGTTTCACGATAGTGTTCCATTTCTGGTCCACGATAATGTTCGGTTTCACGGTAATGTTCCGTCTCTGGTCCACGATAATGTTGTGTTTCTGTTTCACGGTAATGTTCCGTTTCTGGTCCACGATAATGTTTTGTTTCTGGTCCACGATAATGTTCGGTTTCACGATAATGTTCCGTTTCTGGTCAACGATAATGTTCTGTTTAGGTTTCACGGTAATGTTCTGTCTCTGGTCCACGATAATGTTCCGTCTCTGGTCCACGATAATGTTACGTTTCTGGTCCACGATAATGTTCTGTCTCTGATCCACGATAATGTTCCGTCTCTGGTCCACGATAATGTTGTGTTTCACGGTAATGTTCCGTTTCTGGTCCACGATAATGTTCTGTTTTGGTTTCAAGGTAATGTTCTGTCTCTGGTCCACGGTAATGTTCCGTTTCTGTTTCACGGTAATTTTCTGTTTCCGTTTCACGGTAATGTTCTGTCTCTGGTCCACGGTAATGTTGTGTTTCTGTTTCACGGTAATGTTCCGTCTCTGGTCCACGATAATGTTCGGTTTCACGATAATGTTCCGTTTCTGGTCCACGATAATGTTCTGTTTAGGTTTCACGGTAATGTTCCGTCTCTGGTCCACGATAATGTTCTGTTTCTGTTTCACGGTAATGTTCCGTCTCTGGTCCATGGTAATATTCTGTCTCTGCTCCACGGTAATGTTCGGTTTCAAGGTAAAGTTGGGTCTCTGGTCCACGGTAATGTTCTGTCTCTGGTCCACGGTAATGTTCTGTCTCTGGTAAACGGTAATGTTCTGTTTCTGGTCCACGGTAATGTTCGATCTCTGGTCCACGATAATGTTCGCTTTCACGGTAATGTTCCGTTTCTGGTCCACGATAATGTTCTGTCTCGGTTTCCCGGTAATGTTCTGTCTCTGGTCCACGGTAATGTTCTGTGTCTGGTCCACGATAATGTTCTGTTTCTGTTTCACGGTAATGTTCCGTTTCTGGTCCATGATAATGTTCTTTTTCACGGTAATGTTCTGTCTCTGGTCCATGGTAATATTCTGTCTCTGGTCCACGGTAATGTTCGGTTTCAAGGTAAAGTTCGGTCTCTGGTCCACGGTAATGTTCTGTCTCTGGTCCACGGTAATGTTCTGTCTCTGGTAAACGGTAATGTTCTGTCTCTGGTCCACGGAAATGTTCTGTCTCTGGTCCACGGTAATGTTCTGTCTCTGGTCCACGGTAATGTTCGATCTCTGGTCCACGATAATGTTCGGTTTCACGGTAATGTTCCGTCTCTGGTCCACGATAATGTTCCGTCTTTGGTCAACGATAATGTTCTGTCTCTGGTCCATGATAATGTTCTGTTTCGGTTTCCCGGTAATGTTCTGTTTCGGTTTCACGGTAATGTTCTGTTTCCGTTTCACGGTAATGTTCTGTCTCTGGTCCACGGTAATGTTGTGTTTCTGTTTCACGGTAATGTTCTGTCTCTGGTTTACGGTAATGTTCTGTCTCTGGTCCACGCTAATGTTCTGTTTCTGTTTCATGGTAATGTTCTGTTTCTGGTCCACGATAATGTTGTGTTTCTGTTTCACGGTAATGTTCTGTCTCTGGTCCACGCTAATGTTCTGTTTCTGTTTCACGGTAATGTTCCGTTTCTGGTCCACGATAATGTTGTGTTTCTGTTTCACGGTAATGTTCCGTTTCTGGTCCACTATAATGTTCTGTTTCGGTTTCACGGTAATGTTTGGTCTCTGGTCCACGGTAATGTTCGGTTTCACGGTAATGTTTGGTCTCTGGTCCACGATAATGTTCGGTTTCACGATAATGTTCGGTTTCACGATAATTTTCTGGTCCGCGGTAATGTTCTGGTCCACGGTAATGTTCTGTTTAGGTTTCACGGTAATGTTCTGTCTGTGGTCCACGATAATGTTCCGTCTCTGGTCCATGATAATGTTCCGTTTTTGGTCCACGATAATTTTGTGTTTCTGTTTCAAGGTAATGTTCCGTTTCTGGTCCACGATAATGTTCTGTTTCGGTTTCACGGTAGTGTTCCATTTCTGGTCCACGATAATGTTCGGTTTCACGGTAATGTTCCGTCTCTGGTCCACGGTAATGTTCTGTTTCTGTTTCACAGTAATGTTCCGTTTCTGGTCCACGATAATGTTGTGTTTCTGTTTCAAGGTAATGTTCCGTTTCTGGTCCACGATAATGTTCTGTTTCGGTTTCACGATAGTGTTCCATTTCTGGTCCACGATAATGTTCGGTTTCACGGTAATGTTCCGTCTCTGGTCCACGATAATGTTGTGTTTCTGTTTCACGGTAATGTTCCGTTTCTGGTCCACGATAATGTTTTGTTTCTGGTCCACGATAATGTTCGGTTTCACGATAATGTTCCGTTTCTGGTCAACGATAATGTTCTGTTTAGGTTTCACGGTAATGTTCTGTCTCTGGTCCACGATAATGTTCCGTCTCTGGTCCACGATAATGTTCTGTCTCTGATCCACGATAATATTCTGTCTCTGGTCCACGATAATGTTACGTTTCTGGTCCACGATAATGTTCTGTCTCTGATCCACGATAATGTTCCGTCTCTGGTCCACGATAATGTTGTGTTTCACGGTAATGTTCCGTTTCTGGTCCACGATAATGTTCTGTTTTGGTTTCAAGGTAATGTTCTGTCTCTGGTCCACGGTAATGTTCCGTTTCTGTTTCACGGTAATTTTCTGTTTCCGTTTCACGGTAATGTTCTGTCTCTGGTCCACGGTAATGTTGTGTTTCTGTTTCACGGTAATGTTCCGTCTCTGGTCCACGATAATGTTCGGTTTCACGATAATGTTCCGTTTCTGGTCCACGATAATGTTCTGTTTAGGTTTCACGGTATTGTTCCGTCTCTGGTCCACGATAATGTTCTGTTTCTGTTTCACGGTAATGTTCCGTCTCTGGTCCATGGTAATATTCTGTCTCTGCTCCACGGTAATGTTCGGTTTCAAGGTAAGGTTGGGTCTCTGGTCCACGGTAATGTTCTGTCTCTGGTCCACGGTAATGTTCTGTCTCTGGTAAACGGTAATGTTCTGTTTCTGGTCCACGGTAATGTTCGATCTCTGGTCCACGATAATGTTCGGTTTCACGGTAATGTTCCGTTTCTGGTCCACGATAATGTTCTGTCTCGGTTTCGCGGTAATGTTCTGTCTCTGGTCCACGGTAATGTTCTGTGTCTGGTCCACGATAATGTTCTGTTTCTGTTTCACGGTAATGTTCCGTTTCTGGTCCATGATAATGTTCTTTTTCACGGTAATGTTCTGTCTCTGGTCCATGGTATTATTCTGTCTCTGGTCCACGGTAATGTTCGGTTTCAAGGTAAAGTTCGGTCTCTGGTCCACGGTAATGTTCTGTCTCTGGTCCACGGTAATGTTCTGTCTCTGGTAAACGGTAATGTTCTGTCTCTGGTCCACGGAAATGTTCTGTCTCTGGTCCACGGTAATGTTCTGTCTCTGGTCCACGGTAATGTTCGATCTCTGGTCCACGATAATATTCGGTTTCACGGTAATGTTCCGTCTCTGGTCCACGATAATGTTCCGTCTTTGGTCAACGATAATGTTCTGTCTCTGGTCCATGATAATGTTCTGTTTCGGTTTCCCGGTAATGTTCTGTCTCTGGTTTACGGTAATGTTCTGTCTCTGGTCCACGCTAATGTTCTGTTTCTGTTTCATGGTAATGTTCTGTTTCTGGTCCACGATAATGTTGTGTTTCTGTTTCACGGTAATGTTCTGTCTCTGGTCCACGCTAATGTTCTGTTTCTGTTTCACGGTAATGTTCCGTTTCTGGTCCACGATAATGTTGTGTTTCTGTTTCACGGTAATGTTCCGTTTCTGGTCCACTATAATGTTCTGTTTCAGTTTCACGGTAATGTTCGGTCTCTGGTCCACGGTAATGTTCGGTTTCACGGTAATGTTTGGTCTCTGGTCCACGATAATGTTCGGTTTCACGATAATGTTCGGTTTCACGATAATTTTCTGGTCCACGGTAATGTTCTGGTCCACGGTAATGTTCTGTTTAGGTTTCACGGTAATGTTCTGTCTGTGGTCCACGATAATGTTCCGTCTCTGGTCCATGATAATGTTCCGTTTTTGGTCCACGATAATTTTGTGTTTCTGTTTCACGGTAATGTTCCGTTTCTGGTCCACGATAATGTTCTGTTTCGGTTTCATGGTAATGTTCTGTCTCTGGTCCACGGTAATGTTCTGTGTCTGGTCCACGATAATGTTCGGTTTCACGATAATGTTCGATCTCTGGTCCACGATAATGTTCGGTTTCACGGTAATGTTCCGTTTCTGGTCCACGATAATGTTCTGTTTCGGTTTCATGGTAATGTTCTGTCTCTGGTCCACGGTAATGTTCTGTGTCTGGTCCACGATAATGTTCGGTTTCACGGTAATGTTCCGTCTCTGGTCCACGATAATGTTCGGTTTCAGGGTAATGTTCCGTCTCTGGTCCACGATAATGTTCTGTTTCTGTTTCACGGTAATGTTCCGTTTCTGGTCCACGATAATGTTGTGTTTCTGTTTCACGGTAATGTTCCGTTTCTGGTCCACGATAATGTTCTGTTTCGGTTTCACGGTAATGTTCGGTCTCTGGTCCACGATAATGATCGGTTTCACGGTAATGTTCTGGTCCACGGTAATGTTCTGGTCCACGGTAATGTTCTGTCTCTGCTCCACGATAATGTTCGATTTCTGGTCGACGATAATGTTCGGTTTCACGGTAATGTTCCGTCTCTGGTCCACGATAATGTTCGGTTTCACGGTAATGTTCCATTTCTGGTCCACGGTAATGTTCTGTCTCTGGTCCACGATAATGTTCGATTTCTGGTTCACGATAATGTTCGGTTTCACGGTAATGTTCCGTCTCTGGTCCACGATAATGTTGTGTTTCTGTTTCACGGTAATGTTCCGTTTCTGGTCCACGATAATGTTCTGTTTCGGTTTCACGGTAATGTTCTGTCTCTGGTCCACGGTAATGTTCTGTCTCTGGTCCACGGTAATGTTCGGTTTCACGGTAATGTTACGTCTCTGGTCCACGATAATGTTGTGTTTCTGTTTCACGGTAATGTTCCGTTTCTGGTCCACGATAATGTTCTGTTTAGGTTTCACGGTAATGTTCTGTCTCTGCTCCACGATAATGTTCCGTCTCTGGTCCACGATAATGTTCTGTCTCTGATCCACGATAATATTCTGTCTCTGGTCCACGATAATGTTCCGTTTCTGGTCCACGATAATGTTCTGTCTCTGATCCACGATAATGTTCCGTCTCTGGTCCACGATAATGTTGTGTTTCTGTTTCACGGTAATGTTCCGTTTCTGGTCCACGATAATGTTGTGTTTCTGTTTCACGGTAATGTTCCGTTTCTATTCCACGATAATGTTCTGTTTCGGTTTCACGGTAATGTTCTTTCTCTGGTCCACGATAATGTTCCGTTTCTGGTCCACGATAATGTTCTGTTTTAGTTTCACGGTAATGTTCTGTCTCTGGTCCACGGTAATGTTCTGTTTCTGTTTCACAGTAATGTTCCGTTTCTGGTCCACGATAATGTTGTGTTTCTGTTTCACGGTAATGTTCCGTTTCTGGTCCACGATAATGTTCTGTTTCGGTTTCACGGTAGTGTTCCATTTCTGGTCCACGATAATGTTCGGTTTCACGATAATGTTCCGTTTCTGGTCAATGATAATGTTCTGTTTAGGTTTCACGGTAATGTTCTGTCTGTGGTCCACGATAATGTTCCGTCTCTGGTCCATGATAATGTTCCGTTTTTGGTCCACGATAATTTTGTGTTTCTGTTTCACGGTAATGTTCCGTTTCTGGTCCACGATAATGTTCTGTTTCGGTTTCATGGTAATGTTCTGTCTCTGGTCCACGGTAATGTTCTGTGTCTGGTCCACGATAATGTTCGGTTTCACGGTAATGTTCCGTCTCTGGTCCACGATAATGTTCCGTCTTTGGTCCACGATAATGTTCTGTCTCTGGTCCACGGTAATGTTCTGTCTCTGGTCCACGGTAATGTTCGGTTTCATGGTAATGTTACGTCTCTGGTCCACGATAATGTTGTGTTTCTGTTTCACGGTAATGTTCCGTTTCTGGTCCACGATAATGTTGTGTTTCTGGTCCACGATAATGTTCGGTATCACGATAATGTTCCGTTTCTGGTCAACGATAATGTTCTGTTTAGGTTTCACGGTAATGTTCTGTCTCTGGTCCACGATAATGTTCTGTCTCTGATCCACGATAATATTCTGTCTCTGGTCCACGATAATGTTCCGTTTCTGGTCCACGATAATGTTCTGTCTCTGGTCCACGATAATGTTGTGTTTCTGTTTCACGGTAATGTTCCGTTTCTGGTCCACGGTAATGTTCTGTTTCTGTTTCACAGTAATGTTCCGTTTCTGGTCCACGATAATGTTGTGTTTCTGTTTCACGGTAATGTTCCGTTTCTGGTCCACGATAATGTTCTGTTTCGGTTTCACGGTAATGTTCTTTCTCTGGTCCACGATAATGTTCCGTTTCTGGTCCACGATAATGTTCTGTTTTAGTTTCACGGTAATGTTCTGTCTCTGGTCCACGGTAATGTTCTGTTTCTTTTTCACAGTAATGTTCCGTTTCTGGTCCACGATAATGTTGTGTTTCTGTTTCACGGTAATGTTCCGTTTCTGGTCCACGATAATGTTCTGTTTCGGTTTCACGGTAGTGTTCCATTTCTGGTCCACGATAATGTTCGGTTTCACGATAATGTTCCGTTTCTGGTCAACGATAATGTTCTGTTTAGGTTTCACGGTAATTTTCTGTCTGTGGTCCACGATAATGTTCCGTCTCTGGTCCATGATAATGTTCCGTTTTTGGTCCACGATAATTTTGTGTTTCTGTTTCACGGTAATGTTCCGTTTCTGGTCCACGATTATGTTCTGTTTCGGTTTCATGGTAATGTTCTGTCTCTGGTCCACGGTAATGTTCTGTGTCTGGTCCACGATAATGTTCGGTTTCACGATAATGTTCGATCTCTGGTCCACGATAATGTTCGGTTTCACGATAATGTTCCGTTTCTGGTCAACGATAATGTTCTGTTTAGGTTTCACGGTAATGTTCTGTCTCTGGTCCACGATAATGTTCCGTCTCTAGTCCACGATAATGTTCTGTCTCTGATCCACGATAAGATTCTGTCTCTGGTCCACGATAATGTTCCGTTTCTGGTCCACGATAATGTTCTGTCTCTGATCCACGATAATGTTCCGTCTCTGGTCCATGATAATGTTCCGTTTTTGGTCCACGATAATTTTGTGTTTCTGTTTCACGGTAATGTTCCGTTTCTGGTCCACGATAATGTTCTGTTTCGGTTTCATGGTGATGTTCTGTCTCTGGTCCACGGTAATGTTCTGTGTCTGGTCCACGATAATGTTCGGTTTCACGATAATGTTCGATCTCTGGTCCACGATAATGTTCGGTTTCACGGTAATGTTCCGTTTCTGGTCCACGATAATGTTCTGTTTCGGTTTCATGGTAATGTTCTGTCTCTGGTCCACGGTAATGTTCTGTGTCTGGTCCACGATAATGTTCGGTTTCACGGTAATGTTCCGTCTCTGGTCCACGATAATGTTCGGTTTCACGGTAATGTTCCGTCTCTGGTCCACGATAATGTTCCGTCTTTGGTCCACGATAATGTTCTGTCTCTGGTCCATGATAATGTTCTGTTTCTGGTCCACGATAATGTTCTGTTTCGGTTTCACGGTAATGTTCTGTTTCCGTTTCACGGTAATGTTCTGTCTCTGGTCCACGGTAATGTTGTGTTTCTTTTTCACGATAATGTTCTGTCTCTGGTTCACGGTAATGTTCTGTCTCTGGTCCACGCTAATGTTCTGTTTCTGTTTCACGGTAATGTTCCGTTTCTGGTCCACGATAATGTTGTGTTTCTGTTTCACGGTAATGTTCTGTCTCTGGTCCACGGTAATGTTCTGTTTCTGTTTCACGGTAATGTTCCGTTTCTGGTCCACGATAATGTTCTGTTTCTGTTTCACGGTAATGTTCCGTTTCTGGTCCACGCTAATGTTCTGTTTCTGTTTAACGGTAATGTTCCGTTTCTGGTCCACGATAATGTTGTGTTTCTGTTTCACGGTAATGTTCTGTCTCTGGTCCACGCTAATGTTCTGTTTCTGTTTCACGGTAATGTTCCGTTTCTGGTCCACGATAATGTTGTGTTTCTGTTTCACGGTAATGTTCCGTTTCTGGTCCACGATAATGTTCTGTTTCGGTTTCACGGTAATGTTCGGTCTCTGGTCCACGATAATGATCGGTTTCACGGTAATGTTCTGGTCCACGGTAATGTTCTGGTCCACGGTAATGTTCTGTCTCTGCTCCACGATAATGTTCGATTTCTGGTCGACGATAATGTTCGGTTTCACGGTAATGTTCCGTCTCTGGTCCACGATAATGTTCGGTTTCACGGTAATGTTCCATTTCTGGTCCACGGTAATGTTCTGTCTCTGGTCCACGATAATGTTCGATTTCTGGTTCACGATAATGTTCGGTTTCACGGTAATGTTCCGTCTCTGGTCCACGATAATGTTGTGTTTCTGTTTCACGGTAATGTTCCGTTTCTGGTCCACGATAATGTTCTGTTTCGGTTTCACGGTAATGTTCTGTCTCTGGTCCACGGTAATGTTCTGTCTCTGGTCCACGGTAATGTTCTGTTTCACGGTAATGTTCCGTTTCTGGTCCACGATAATGTTCTGTTTCGGTTTCATGGTAATGTTCTGTCTCTGGTCAACGGTAATGTTCTGTGTCTGGTCCACGATAATGTTCGGTTTCACGGTAATGTTCCGTCTCTGGTCCACGATAATGTTCCGTCTTTGGTCCACGATAATGTTCTGTCTCTGGTCCACGGTAATGTTCTGTCTCTGGTCCACGGTAATGTTCGGTTTCATGGTAATGTTACGTCTCTGGTCCACGATAATGTTGTGTTTCTGTTTCACGGTAATGTTCCGTTTCTGGTCCACGATAATGTTGTGTTTCTGGTCCACGATAATGTTCGGTATCACGATAATGTTCCGTTTCTGGTCAACGATAATGTTCTGTTTAGGTTTCACGGTAATGTTCTGTCTCTGGTCCACGATAATGTTCCGTCTCTGGTCCACGATAATGTTCTGTCTCTGATCCACGATAATATTCTGTCTCTGGTCCACGATAATGTTCCGTTTCTGGTCCACGATAATGTTCTGTCTCTGATCCACGATAATGTTCCGTCTCTGGTCCACGATAATGTTGTGTTTCTGTTTCACGGTAATGTTCCGTTTCTGGTCCACGGTAATGTTCTGTTTCTGTTTCACAGTAATGTTCCGTTTCTGGTCCACGATAATGTTGTGTTTCTGTTTCACGGTAATGTTCCGTTTCTGGTCCACGATAATGTTCTGTTTCGGTTTCACGGTAATGTTCTTTCTCTGGTCCACGATAATGTTCCGTTTCTGGTCCACGATAATGTTCTGTTTTAGTTTCACGGTAATGTTCTGTCTCTGGTCCACGGTAATGTTCTGTTTCTTTTTCACAGTAATGTTCCGTTTCTGGTCCACGATAATGTTGTGTTTCTGTTTCACGGTAATGTTCCGTTTCTGGTCCACGATAATGTTCTGTTTCGGTTTCACGGTAGTGTTCCATTTCTGGTCCACGATAATGTTCGGTTTCACGATAATGTTCCGTTTCTGGTCAACGATAATGTTCTGTTTAGGTTTCACGGTAATTTTCTGTCTGTGGTCCACGATAATGTTCCGTCTCTGGTCCATGATAATGTTCCGTTTTTGGTCCACGATAATTTTGTGTTTCTGTTTCACGGTAATGTTCCGTTTCTGGTCCACGATAATGTTCTGTTTCGGTTTCATGGTAATGTTCTGTCTCTGGTCCACGGTAATGTTCTGTGTCTGGTCCACGATAATGTTCGGTTTCACGATAATGTTCGATCTCTGGTCCACGATAATGTTCGGTTTCACGATAATGTTCCGTTTCTGGTCAACGATAATGTTCTGTTTAGGTTTCACGGTAATGTTCTGTCTCTGGTCCACGATAATGTTCCGTCTCTAGTCCACGATAATGTTCTGTCTCTGATCCACGATAAGATTCTGTCTCTGGTCCACGATAATGTTCCGTTTCTGGTCCACGATAATGTTCTGTCTCTGATCCACGATAATGTTCCGTCTCTGGTCCATGATAATGTTCCGTTTTTGGTCCACGATAATTTTGTGTTTCTGTTTCACGGTAATGTTCCGTTTCTGGTCCACGATAATGTTCTGTTTCGGTTTCATGGTGATGTTCTGTCTCTGGTCCACGGTAATGTTCTGTGTCTGGTCCACGATAATGTTCGGTTTCACGATAATGTTCGATCTCTGGTCCACGATAATGTTCGGTTTCACGGTAATGTTCCGTTTCTGGTCCACGATAATGTTCTGTTTCGGTTTCATGGTAATGTTCTGTCTCTGGTCCACGGTAATGTTCTGTGTCTGGTCCACGATAATGTTCGGTTTCACGGTAATGTTCCGTCTCTGGTCCACGATAATGTTCGGTTTCACGGTAATGTTCCGTCTCTGGTCCACGATAATGTTCCGTCTTTGGTCCACGATAATGTTCTGTCTCTGGTCCATGATAATGTTCTGTTTCTGGTCCACGATAATGTTCTGTTTCGGTTTCACGGTAATGTTCTGTCTCTGGTCCACGGTAATGTTGTGTTTCTTTTTCACGATAATGTTCTGTCTCTGGTTCACGGTAATGTTCTGTCTCTGGTCCACGCTAATGTTCTGTTTCTGTTTCACGGTAATGTTCCGTTTCTGGTCCACGATAATGTTGTGTTTCTGTTTCACGGTAATGTTCTGTCTCTGGTCCACGGTAATGTTCTGTTTCTGTTTCACGGTAATGTTCCGTTTCTGGTCCACGATAATGTTCTGTTTCTGTTTCACGGTAATGTTCCGTTTCTGGTCCACGCTAATGTTCTGTTTCTGTTTAACGGTAATGTTCCGTTTCTGGTCCACGATAATGTTGTGTTTCTGTTTCACGGTAATGTTCTGTCTCTGGTCCACGCTAATGTTCTGTTTCTGTTTCACGGTAATGTTCCGTTTCTGGTCCACGATAATGTTGTGTTTCTGTTTCACGGTAATGTTCCGTTTCTGGTCCACGATAATGTTCTGTTTCGGTTTCACGGTAATGTTCGGTCTCTGGTCCACGATAATGATCGGTTTCACGGTAATGTTCTGGTCCACGGTAATGTTCTGGTCCACGGTAATGTTCTGTCTCTGCTCCACGATAATGTTCGATTTCTGGTCGACGATAATGTTCGGTTTCACGGTAATGTTCCGTCTCTGGTCCACGATAATGTTCGGTTTCACGGTAATGTTCCATTTCTGGTCCACGGTAATGTTCTGTCTCTGGTCCACGATAATGTTCGATTTCTGGTTCACGATAATGTTCGGTTTCACGGTAATGTTCCGTCTCTGGTCCACGATAATGTTGTGTTTCTGTTTCACGGTAATGTTCCGTTTCTGGTCCACGATAATGTTCTGTTTCGGTTTCACGGTAATGTTCTGTCTCTGGTCCACGGTAATGTTCTGTCTCTGGTCCACGGTAATGTTCGGTTTCACGGTAATGTTACGTCTCTGGTCCACGATAATGTTGTGTTTCTGTTTCACGGTAATGTTCCGTTTCTGGTCCACGATAATGTTCTGTTTCGGTTTCACGGTAATGTTCTGTATCTGGTCCACGATAATGTTCCGTTTCTGGTCCACGATAATGTTCTGTCTCTGATCCACGATAATGTTCCGTCTCTGGTCCACGATAATGTTGTGTTTCTGTTTCACGGTAATGTTCCGTTTCTGGTCCACGATAATATTCTGTTTCGGTTTCACGGTAATGTTCTTTCTCTGGTCCACGATAATGTTCCGTTTCTGGTCCACGATAATGTTCTGTTTTAGTTTCACGGTAATGTTCTGTCTCTGGTCCACGGTAATGTTCTGTTTCTGTTTCACAGTAATGTTCCGTTTCTGGTCCACGATAATGTTGTGTTTCTGTTTCACGGTAATGTTCCGTTTCTGGTCCACGATAATGTTCTGTTTCGGTTTCACGGTAGTGTTCCATTTCTGGTCCACGATAATGTTCGGTTTCACGATAATGTTCCGTTTCTGGTCAACGATAATGTTCTGTTTAGGTTTCACGGTAATGTTCTGTCTGTGGTCCACGATAATGTTCCGTCTCTGGTCCATGATAATGTTCCGTTTTTGGTCCACGATAATTTTGTGTTTCTGTTTCACGGTAATGTTCCGTTTCTGGTCCACGATAATGTTCTGTTTCGGTTTCATGGTAATGTTCTGTCTCTGGTCCACGGTAATGTTCTTTGTCTGGTCCACGATAATGTTCGGTTTCACGATAATGTTCGATCTCTGGTCCACGATAATGTTCGGTTTCACGGTAATGTTCCGTTTCTGGTCCACGATAATGTTCTGTTTCGGTTTCATGGTAATGTTCTGTCTCTGGTCCACGGTAATGTTCTGTGTCTGGTCCACGATAATGTTCGGTTTCACGGTAATGTTCCGTCTCTGGTCCACGATAATGTTCCGTCTTTGGTCCACGATAATGTTCTGTCTCTGGTCCACGGTAATGTTCTGTCTCTGGTCCACGGTAATGTTCGGTTTCATGGTAATGTTACGTCTCTGGTCCACGATAATGTTGTGTTTCTGTTTCACGGTAATGTTCCGTTTCTGGTCCACGATAATGTTGTGTTTCTGGTCCACGATAATGTTCGGTATCACGATAATGTTCCGTTTCTGGTCAACGATAATGTTCTGTTTAGGTTTAACGGTAATGTTCTGTCTCTGGTCCACGATAATGTTCCGTCTCTGGTCCACGATAATGTTCTGTCTCTGATCCACGATAATATTCTGTCTCTGGTCCACGATAATGTTCCGTTTCTGGTCCACGATAATGTTCTGTCTCTGATCCACGATAATGTTCCGTCTCTGGTCCACGATAATGTTGTGTTTCTGTTTCACGGTAATGTTCCGTTTCTGGTCCACGGTAATGTTCTGTTTCTGTTTCACAGTAATGTTCCGTTTCTGGTCCACGATAATGTTGTGTTTCTGTTTCACGGTAATGTTCCGTTTCTAGTCCACGATAATGTTCTGTTTCGGTTTCACGGTAATGTTCTTTCTCTGGTCCACGATAATGTTCCGTTTCTGGTCCACGATAATGTTCTGTTTTAGTTTCACGGTAATGTTCTGTCTCTGGTCCACGGTAATGTTCTGTTTCTTTTTCACAGTAATGTTCCGTTTCTGGTCCACGATAATGTTGTGTTTCTGTTTCACGGTAATGTTCCGTTTCTGGTCCACGATAATGTTCTGTTTCGGTTTCACGGTAGTGTTCCATTTCTGGTCCACGATAATGTTCGGTTTCACGATAATGTTCCGTTTCTGGTCAACGATAATGTTCTGTTTAGGTTTCACGGTAATTTTCTGTCTGTGGTCCACGATAATGTTCCGTCTCTGGTCCATGATAATGTTCCGTTTTTGGTCCACGATAATTTTGTGTTTCTGTTTCACGGTAATGTTCCGTTTCTGGTCCACGATAATGTTCTGTTTCGGTTTCATGGTAATGTTCTGTCTCTGGTCCACGGTAATGTTCTGTGTCTGGTCCACGATAATGTTCGGTTTCACGATAATGTTCGATCTCTGGTCCACGATAATGTTCGGTTTCACGATAATGTTCCGTTTCTGGTCAACGATAATGTTCTGTTTAGGTTTCACGGTAATGTTCTGTCTCTGGTCCACGATAATGTTCCGTCTCTAGTCCACGATAATGTTCTGTCTCTGATCCACGATAAGATTCTGTCTCTGGTCCACGATAATGTTCCGTTTCTGGTCCACGATAATGTTCTGTCTCTGATCCACGATAATGTTCCGTCTCTGGTCCACGATAATGTTGTGTTTCTGTTTCACGGTAATGTTCCGTTTCTGGTCCACGATAATGTTCTGTTTTGGTTTCAAGGTAATGTTCTGTCTCTGGTCCACGGTAATGTTCCGTTTCTGTTTCACGGTAATTTTCTGTTTCTGTTTCACGGTAATGTTCCGTCTCTGGTCCACGATAATGTTCGGTTTCACGATAATGTTCCGTTTCTGGTCCACGATAATGTTGTGTTTCTGTTTCACGGTAATGTTCCGTTTCTGGTCCACGATAATGTTCTCTTTCGGTTTCACGGTAGTGTTCCATTTCTGGTCCACGATAATGTTCGGTTTCACGATAATGTTCCGTTTCTGGTCCACGATAATGTTGTGTTTCTGTTTCACGGTAATGTTCCGTTTCTGGTCCACGATAATGTTCTGTTTCGGTTTCACGGTAATGTTCGGTCTCTGGTCCACGATAATGATCGGTTTCACGGTAATGTTCTGGTCCACGGTAATGTTCTGGTCCACGGTAATGTTCTGTCTCTGCTCCACGATAATGTTCGATTTCTGGTCGACGATAATGTTCGGTTTCACGGTAATGTTCCGTCTCTGGTCCACGATAATGTTCGGTTTCACGGTAATGTTCCATTTCTGGTCCACGGTAATGTTCTGTCTCTGGTCCACGATAATGTTCGATTTCTGGTTCACGATAATGTTCGGTTTCACGGTAATGTTCCGTCTCTGGTCCACGATAATGTTGTGTTTCTGTTTCACGGTAATGTTCCGTTTCTGGTCCACGATAATGTTCTGTTTCGGTTTCACGGTAATGTTCTGTCTCTGGTCCACGGTAATGTTCTGTCTCTGGTCCACGGTAATGTTCGGTTTCACGGTAATGTTACGTCTCTGGTCCACGATAATGTTGTGTTTCTGTTTCACGGTAATGTTCCGTTTCTGGTCCACGATAATGTTCTGTTTAGGTTTCACGGTAATGTTCTGTCTCTGGTCCACGATAATGTTCCGTCTCTGGTCCACGATAATGTTCTGTCTCTGATCCACGATAATATTCTGTCTCTGGTCCACGATAATGTTCCGTTTCTGGTCCACGATAATGTTCTGTCTCTGATCCACGATAATGTTCCGTCTCTGGTCCACGATAATGTTGTGTTTCTGTTTCACGGTAATGTTCCGTTTCTGGTCCACGATAATGTTGTGTTTCTGTTTCACGGTAATGTTCCGTTTCTGGTCCACGATGATGTTCTGTTTCGGTTTCACGGTAATGTTCTTTCTCTGGTCCACGATAATGTTCCGTTTCCGGTCCACGATAATGTTCTGTTTTAGTTTCACGGTAATGTTCTGTCTCTGGTCCACGGTAATGTTCTGTTTCTGTTTCACAGTAATGTTCCGTTTCTGGTCCACGATAATGTTGTGTTTCGGTTTCACGGTAGTGTTCCATTTCTGGTCCACGATAATGTTCGGTTTCACGATAATGTTCCGTTTCTGGTCAACGATAATGTTCTGTTTAGGTTTCACGGTAATGTTCTGTCTGTTGTCCACGATAATGTTCCGTCTCTGGTCCATGATAATGTTCCGTTTTTGGTCCACGATAATTTTGTGTTTCTGTTTCACGGTAATGTTCCGTTTCTGGTCCACGATAATGTTCTGTTTCGGTTTCATGGTAATGTTCTGTCTCTGGTCCACGGTAATGTTCTTTGTCTGGTCCACGATAATGTTCGGTTTCACGATAATGTTCGATCTCTGGTCCACGATAATGTTCGGTTTCACGGTAATGTTCCGTTTCTGGTCCACGATAATGTTCTGTTTCGGTTTCATGGTAATGTTCTGTCTCTGGTCCACGGTAATGTTCTGTGTCTGGTCCACGATAATGTTCGGTTTCACGGTAATGTTCCGTCTCTGGTCCACGATAATGTTCCGTCTTTGGTCCACGATAATGTTCTGTCTCTGGTCCACGGTAATGTTCTGTCTCTGGTCCACGGTAATGTTCGGTTTCATGGTAATGTTACGTCTCTGGTCCACGATAATGTTGTGTTTCTGTTTCACGGTAATGTTCCGTTTCTGGTCCACGATAATGTTGTGTTTCTGGTCCACGATAATGTTCGGTATCACGATAATGTTCCGTTTCTGGTCAACGATAATGTTCTGTTTAGGTTTCACGGTAATGTTCTGTCTCTGGTCCACGATAATGTTCCGTCTCTGGTCCACGATAATGTTCTGTCTCTGATCCACGATAATATTCTGTCTCTGGTCCACGATAATGTTCCGTTTCTGGTCCACGATAATGTTCTGTCTCTGATCCACGATAATGTTCCGTCTCTGGTCCACGATAATGTTGTGTTTCTGTTTCACGGTAATGTTCCGTTTCTGGTCCACGGTAATGTTCCGTTTCTGGTCCACGGTAATGTTCTGTTTCTGTTTCACAGTAATGTTCCGTTTCTGGTCCACGATAATGTTGTGTTTCTGTTTCACGGTAATGTTCCGTTTCTGGTCCACGATAATGTTCTGTTTCGGTTTCACGGTAATGTTCTTTCTCTGGTCCACGATAATGTTCCGTTTCTGGTCCACGATAATGTTCTGTTTTAGTTTCACGGTAATGTTCTGTCTCTGGTCCACGGTAATGTTCTGTTTCTTTTTCACAGTAATGTTCCGTTTCTGGTCCACGATAATGTTGTGTTTCTGTTTCACGGTAATGTTCCGTTTCTGGTCCACGATAATGTTCTGTTTCGGTTTCACGGTAGTGTTCCATTTCTGGTCCACGATAATGTTCGGTTTCACGATAATGTTCCGTTTCTGGTCAACGATAATGTTCTGTTTAGGTTTCACGGTAATTTTCTGTCTGTGGTCCACGATAATGTTCCGTCTCTGGTCCATGATAATGTTCCGTTTTTGGTCCACGATAATTTTGTGTTTCTGTTTCACGGTAATGTTCCGTTTCTGGTCCACGATAATGTTCTGTTTCGGTTTCATGGTAATGTTCTGTCTCTGGTCCACGGTAATGTTCTGTGTCTGGTCCACGATAATGTTCGGTTTCACGATAATGTTCGATCTCTGGTCCACGATAATGTTCGGTTTCACGATAATGTTCCGTTTCTGGTCAACGATAATGTTCTGTTTAGGTTTCACGGTAATGTTCTGTCTCTGGTCCACGATAATGTTCCGTCTCTAGTCCACGATAATGTTCTGTCTCTGATCCACGATAAGATTCTGTCTCTGGTCCACGATAATGTTCCGTTTCTGGTCCACGATAATGTTCTGTCTCTGATCCACGATAATGTTCCGTCTCTGGTCCACGATAATGTTGTGTTTCTGTTTCACGGTAATGTTCCATTTCTGGTCCACGATAATGTTCTGTTTTGGTTTCAAGGTAATGTTCTGTCTCTGGTCCACGGTAATGTTCCGTTTCTGTTTCACGGTAATTTTCTGTTTCTGTTTCACGGTAATGTTCCGTCTCTGGTCCACGATAATGTTCGGTTTCACGATAATGTTCCGTTTCTGGTCCACGATAATGTTGTGTTTCTGTTTCACGGTAATGTTCCGTTTCTGGTCCACGATGATGTTCTGTTTCGGTTTCACGGTAGTGTTCCATTTCTGGTCCACGATAATGTTCGGTTTCACGATAATGTTCCGTTTCTGGTCAACGATAATGTTCTGTTTAGGTTTCACGGTAATGTTCTGTCTGTGGTCCACGATAATGTTCCGTCTCTGGTCCATGATAATGTTCCGTTTTTGGTCCACGATAATTTTGTCTTTGTGTTTCAAGGTAATGTTCCGTTTCTGGTCCACGATAATGTTCTGTTTCGGTTTCACGATAATGTTCGATCTCTGGTCCACGATAATGTTCGGTTTCACGGTAATATTCCGTTTCTGGTCCACGATAATGTTCTGTTTCGGTTTCATGGTAATGTTCTGTCTCTGGTCCACGGTAATGTTCTGTGTCTGGTCCACGATAATGTTCGGTTTCACGGTAATGTTCCGTCTCTGGTCCACGATAATGTTCGGTTTCACGGTAATGTTCCGTCTCTGGTCCACGATAATGTTCCGTCTTTGGTCCACGATAATGTTCTGTCTCTGGTCCATGATAATGTTCTGTTTCTGGTCCACGATAATGTTCTGTTTCGGTTTCACGGTAATGTTCTGTTTCCGTTTCACGGTAATGTTCTGTCTCTGGTCCACGGTAATGTTGTGTTTCTTTTTCACGATAATGTTCTGTCTCTGGTCCACGCTAATGTTCTGTTTCTGTTTCACGGTAATGTTCCGTTTCTGGTCCACGATAATGTTGTGTTTCTGTTTCACGGTAATGTTCTGTCTCTGGTCCACGGTAATGTTCTGTTTCTGTTTCACGGTAATGTTCCGTTTCTGGTCCACGATAATGTTCTGTTTCTGTTTCACGGTAATGTTCCGTTTCTGGTCAACGCTAATGTTCTGTTTCTGTTTAACGGTAATGTTCCGTTTCTGGTCCACGATAATGTTGTGTTTCTGTTTCACGGTAATGTTCTGTCTCTGGTCCACGCTAATGTTCTGTTTCTGTTTCACGGTAATGTTCCGTTTCTGGTCCACGATAATGTTGTGTTTCTGTTTCACGGTAATGTTCCGTTTCTGGTCCACGATAATGTTCTGTTTCGGTTTCACGGTAATGTTCGGTCTCTGGTCCACGATAATGATCGGTTTCACGGTAATGTTCTGGTCCACGGTAATGTTCTGGTCCACGGTAATGTTCTGTCTCTGCTCCACGATAATGTTCGATTTCTGGTCGACGATAATGTTCGGTTTCACGGTAATGTTCCGTCTCTGGTCCACGATAATGTTCGGTTTCACGGTAATGTTCCATTTCTGGTCCACGGTAATGTTCTGTCTCTGGTCCACGATAATGTTCGATTTCTGGTTCACGATAATGTTCGGTTTCACGGTAATGTTCCGTCTCTGGTCCACGATAATGTTTTGTTTCTGTTTCACGGTAATGTTCCGTTTCTGGTCCACGATAATGTTCTGTTTCGGTTTCACGGTAATGTTCTGTCTCTGGTCCACGGTAATGTTCGGTTTCACGGTAATGTTACGTCTCTGGTCCACGATAATGTTGTGTTTCTGTTTCACGGTAATGTTCAGTTTCTGGTCCACGATAATGTTCTGTTTAGGTTTCACGGTAATGTTCTGTCTCTGGTCCACGATAATGTTCCGTCTCTGGTCCACGATAATATACTGTCTCTGATCCACGATAATATTCTGTCTCTGGTCCACGATAATGTTCCGTTTCTGGTCCACGATAATGTTCTGTCTCTGATCCACGATAATGTTCCGTCTCTGGTCCACGATAATGTTGTGTTTCTGTTTCACGGTAATGTTCCGTTTCTGGTCCACGATAATGTTGTGTTTCTGTTTCACGGTAATGTTCCGTTTCTGGTCCACGATAATGTTCTGTTTCGGTTTCACGGTAATGTTCTTTCTCTGGTCCACGATAATGTTCCGTTTCTGGTCCACGATAATGTTCTGTTTTAGTTTCACGGTAATGTTCTGTCTCTGGTCCACGGTAATGTTCTGTTTCTGTTTCACAGTAATGTTCCGTTTCTGGTCCACGATAATGTTGTGTTTCTGTTTCACGGTAATGTTCCGTTTCTGGTCCACGATAATGTTCTGTTTCGGTTTCACGGTAGTGTTCCATTTCTGGTCCACGATAATGTTCGGTTTCACGATAATGTTCCGTTTCTGGTCCACGCTAATGTTCTGTTTCTGTTTCACGGTAATGTTCCGTTTCTGGTCCACGATAATGTTGTGTTTCTGTTTCACGGTAATGTTCCGTTTCTGGTCCACGATAATGTTCTGTTTCGGTTTCACGGTAATGTTCGGTCTCTGGTCCACGATAATGATCGGTTTCACGGTAATGTTCTGGTCCACGGTAATGTTCCGTCTCATGTCCGCAGTACTGTTCCGTCTCTGGTCCACGATAATGTTCGGTTTCACGGTAATGTTCCATTTCTGGTCCACGGTAATGTTCTGTCTCTGGTCCACGATAATGTTCGATTTCTGGTTCACGATAATGTTCGGTTTCACGGTAATGTTACGTCTCTGGTCCACGATAATGTTGTGTTTCTGTTTCACGGTAGTGTTCCGTTTCTGGTCCACGATAATGTTGTGTTTCTGGTCCACGATAATGTTCGGTTTCACGATAATGTTCCGTTTCTGGTCAACGATAATGTTCTGTTTAGGTTTCACGGTAATGTTCTGTCTCTGGTCCACGATAATGTTCCGTCTCTGGTCCACGATAATGTTCTGTCTCTGATCCACGATAATATTCTGTCTCTGGTCCACGATAATGTTCCGTTTCTGGTCCACGATAATGTTCTGTCTCTGATCCACGATAATGTTCCGTCTCTGGTCCACGATAATGTTGTGTTTCTGTTTCACGGTAATGTTCCGTTTCTGGTCCACGATAATGTTCTGTTTCGGTTTCACGGTAATGTTCGGTCTCTGGTCCACGATAATGATCGGTTTCACGGTAATGTTCTGGTCCACGGTAATGTTCTGGTCCACGGTAATGTTCTGTCTCTGCTCCACGATAATGTTCGATTTCTGGTCGACGATAATGTTCGGTTTCACGGTAATGTTCCATTTCTGGTCCACGGTAATGTTCTGTCTCTGGTCCACGATAATGTTCGATTTCTGGTTCACGATAATGTTCGGTTTCACGGTAATGTTCCGTCTCTGGTCCACGATAATGTTGTGTTTCTGTTTCACGGTAATGTTCCGTTTCTGGTCCACGATAATGTTCTTTTTCGGTTTCACGGTAATGTTCTGTCTCTGGTCCACGGTAATGTTCTGTCTCTGGTCCACGGTAATGTTCGGTTTCACGGTAATGTTACGTCTCTGGTCCACGATAATGTTGTGTTTCTGTTTCACGGTAATGTTCCGTTTCTGGTCCACGATAATGTTGTGTTTCTGGTCCACGATAATGTTCGGTTTCACGATAATGTTCCGTTTCTGGTCAACGATAATGTTCTGTTTAGGTTTCACGGTAATGTTCTGTCTCTGGTCCACGATAATGCTCCGTCTCTGGTCCACGATAATGTTCTGTCTCTGATCCACGATAATATTCTGTCTCTGGTCCACGATAATGTTCCGTTTCTGGTCCACGATAATGTTCTGTCTCTGATCCACGATAATGTTCCGTCTCTGGTCCACGATAATGTTGTGTTTCTGTTTCACGGTAATGTTCGGTCTCTGGTCCACGATAATGATCGGTTTCACGGTAATGTTCTGGTCCACGGTAATGTTCTGGTCCACGGTAATGTTCTGTCTCTGCTCCACGATAATGTTCGATTTCTGGTCGACGATAATGTTCGGTTTCACGGTAATGTTCCGTCTCTGGTCCACGATAATGTTCGGTTTCACGGTAATGTTCCATTTCTGGTCCACGGTAATGTTCTGTCTCTGGTCCACGATAATGTTCGATTTCTGGTTCACGATAATGTTCGGTTTCACTGTAATGTTCCGTCTCTGGTCCACGATAATGTTGTGTTTCTGTTTCACGGTAATGTTCCGTTTCTGGTCCACGATAATGTACTGTTTCGGTTTCACGGTAATGTTCTGTCTCTGGTCCACGGTAATGTTCTGTCTCTGGTCCACGGTAATGTTCGGTTTCACGGTAATGTTACGTCTCTGGTCCACGATAATGTTGTGTTTCTGTTTCACGGTAATGTTCCGTTTCTGGTCCACGATAATGTTGTGTTTCTGGTCCACGATAATGTTCGGTTTCACGATAATGTTCCGTTTCTGGTCAACGATAATGTTCTGTTTAGGTTTCACGGTAATGTTCTGTCTCTGGTCCACGAAAATGTTCCGTCTCTGGTCCACAATAATGTTCTGTCTCTGATCCACGATAATATTCTGTCTCTGGTCCACGATAATGTTCCGTTTCTGGTCCACGATAATGTTCTGTCTCTGATCCACGATAATGTTCCGTCTCTGGTCCACGATAATGTTGTGTTTCTGTTTCACGGTAATGTTCCGTTTCTGGTCCACGATAATGTTCTGTTTTGGTTTCAAGGTAATGTTCTGTCTCTGGTCCACGGTAATGTTCCGTTTCTGTTTCACGGTAATTTTCTGTTTCCGTTTCATGGTAATGTTCTGTCTCTGGTCCACGGTAATGTTGTGTTTCTGTTTCACGGTAATGTTCCGTCTCTGGTCCACGATAATGTTCGGTTTCACGATAATGTTACGTCTCTGGTCCACGATAATGTTGTCTTTCTGTTTCACGGTAATGTTCCGTTTCTGGTCCACGATAATGTTGTGTTTCTGGTCCACGATAATGTTCGGTTTCACGATAATGTTCCGTTTCTGGTCAACGATAATGTTCTGTTTAGGTTTCACGGTAATGTTCTGTCTCTGGTCCACGATAATGTTCCGTCTCTGGTCCAGGATAATGTTCTGTCTCTGATCCACGATAATATTCT
Source organism: Leuresthes tenuis (assembly GCF_036924035.1). Taxonomy (NCBI): domain Eukaryota; kingdom Metazoa; phylum Chordata; class Actinopteri; order Atheriniformes; family Atherinopsidae; genus Leuresthes; species Leuresthes tenuis. The sequence goes on from NW_027325355.1 coordinate 24,950,048, forward strand.
GTCTCTGGTCCACGATAATGTTCCGTTTCTGGTCCACGATAATGTTCTGTCTCTGATCCACGATAATGTTCCGTCTCTGGTCCACGATAATGTTGTGTTTCTGTTTCACGGTAATGTTCCGTTTCTGGTCCACGGTAATGTTCTGTTTCTGTTTCACAGTAATGTTCCGTTTCTGGTCCACGATAATGTTGTGTTTCTGTTTCACGGTAATGTTCCGTTTCTGGTCCACGATAATGTTCTGTTTCGGTTTCACGGTAATGTTCTTTCTCTGGTCCACGATAATGTTCCGTTTCTGGTCCACGATAATGTTGTTTTAGTTTCACGGTAATGTTCTGTCTCTGGTCCACGGTAATGTTCTGTTTCTGTTTCACAGTAATTTTCCGTTTCTGGTCCACGATAATGTTGTGTTTCTGTTTCACGGTAATGTTCCGTTTCTGGTCCACGATAATGTTCTGTTTCGGTTTCACGGTAATGTTCTTTCTCTGGTCCACGATAATGTTCCGTTTCTGGTCCACGATAATGTTCTGTTTTAGTTTCACGGTAATGTTCTGTCTCTGGTCCACGGTAATGTTCTGTTTCTGTTTCACAGTAATTTTCCGTTTCTGGTCCACGATAATGTTGTGTTTCTGTTTCACTGTAATGTTCCGTTTCTGGTCCACGATAATGTTCTGTTTCGGTTTCACGGTAGTGTTCCATTTCTGGTCCACGATAATGTTCGGTTTCACGATAATGTTCCGTTTCTGGTCAACGATAATGTTCTGTTTATTTTTCACGGTAATGTTCTGTCTGTGGTCCACGATAATGTTCCGTCTCTGGTCCATGATAATGTTCCGTTTTTGGTCCACGATAATTTTGTGTTTCTGTTTCACGGTAATGTTCCGTTTCTGGTCCACGATAATGTTTTGTTTCGGTTTCATGGTAATGTTCTGTCTCTGGTCCACGGTAATGTTCTGTGTCTGGTCCACGATAATGTTCGGATTCACGATAATGTTCGATCTCTGGTCCACGATAATGTTCGGTTTCACGGTAATGTTCCGTTTCTGGTCCACGATAATGTTCTGTTTCGGTTTCATGGTAATGTTCTGTCTCTGGTCCACGGTAATGTTCTGTGTCTGGTCCACGATAATGTTCGGTTTCACGGTAATGTTCCGTCTCTGGTCCACGATAATGTTCCGTCTTTGGTCCACGATAATGTTCTGTCTCTGGTCCATGATAATGTTCTTTTTCTGGTCCACGATAATGTTCTGTTTCGGTTTCACGGTAATGTTCTGTTTCCGTTTCACGGTAATGTTCTGTCTCTGGTCCACGGTAATGTTGTGTTTCGTTTTCACGGTAATGTTCTGTCTCTGGTTCACGGTAATGTTCTGTCTCTGGTCCACGCTAATGTTCTGTTTCTGTTTCACGGTAATGTTCCTTTTCTGGTCCACGATAATGTTGTGTTTCTGTTTCATGGTAATGTTCTGTCTCTGGTCCACGCTAATGTTCTGTTTCTGTTTCACGGTAATGTTCCGTTTCTGGTCCACGATAATGTTGTGTTTCTGTTTCACGGTAATGTTCTGTCTCTGGTCCACGCTAATGTTCTGTTTCTGTTTCACGGTAATGTTCCGTTTCTGGTCCACGATAATGTTGTGTTTCTGTTTCACGGTAATGTTCTGTCTCTGGTCCACGCTAATGTTCTGTTTCTGTTTCACGGTAATGTTCCTTTTCTGGTCCACGATAATGTTGTGTTTCTGTTTCACGGTAATGTTCTGTCTCTGGTCCACGCTAATGTTCTGTTTCTGTTTCACGGTAATGTTCCGTTTCTGGTCCACGATAATGTTGTGTTTCTGTTTCACGGTAATGTTCCGTTTCTGGTCCACGATAATGTTCTGTTTCGGTTTCACGGTAATGTTCGGTCTCTGGTCCACGATAATGATCGGTTTCACGGTAATGTTCTGGTCCACGGTAATGTTCTGGTCCACGGTAATACTCCGTCTCTGGTCCACAGTACTGTTCCGTATCTGGTCCATGGTAATGTTCGGTTTCACGGTAATGTTCCATTTCTGGTCCACGGTAATGTTCTGTCTCTGGTCCACGATAATGTTCGATTTCTGGTCGACGATAATGTTCGGTTTCACGGTAATGTTCCGTCTCTGGTCCACGATAATGTTCGGTTTCACGGTAATGTTCCATTTCTGGTCCACGGTAATGTTCTGTCTCTGGTCCACGATAATGTTCGATTTCTGGTTCACGATAATGTTCGGTTTCACGGTAATGTTCCGTCTCTGGTCCACGATAATGTTGTGTTTCTGTTTCACGGTAATGTTCCGTTTCCTATCCACGATAATGTTCTGTTTCGGTTTCACGGTAATGTTCTGTCTCTGGTCCACGGTAATGTTCTGTCTCTGGTCCACGGTAATGTTCGGTTTCACGGTAATGTTACGTCTCTGGTCCACGATAATGTTGTGTTTCTGTTTCACGGTAATGTTCCGTTTCTGGTCCACGATAATGTTGTGTTTCTGGTCCACGATAATGTTCGGTTTCACGATAATGTTCCGTTTCTGGTCAACGATAATGTTCTGTTTAGGTTTCACGGTAATGTTCTGTCTCTGGTCCACGATAATGTTCCGTCTCTGGTCCACGATAATGTTCTGTCTCTGATCCACGATAATATTCTGTCTCTGGTCCACGATAATGTTCCGTTTCTGGTCCACGATAATGTTCTGTCTCTGATCCACGATAATGTTCCGTCTCTGGTCCACGATAATGTTGTGTTTCTGTTTCACGGTAATGTTCCGTTTCTGGTCCACGATAATGTTCTGTTTTGGTTTCAAGGTAATGTTCTGTCTCTGGTCCACGGTAATGTTCCGTTTCTGTTTCACGGTAATTTTCTGTTTCCGTTTCACGGTAATGTTCTGTCTCTGGTCCACGGTAATGTTGTGTTTCTGTTTCACGGTAATGTTCCGTCTCTGGTCCACGATAATGTTCGGTTTCACGGTAATATTCCGTTTCTGGTCCACGATAATGTTGTGTTTCGGTTTCACGGTAATGTTCCGTTTCTGGTCCACGATAATGTTCTGTTTCGGTTTCACGGTAGTGTTCCATTTCTGGTCCACGATAATGTTCGGTTTCACGATAATGTTCCGTTTCTGGTCAACGATAATGTTCTGTTTAGGTTTCACGGTAATGTTCTGTCTGTGGTCCACGATAATGTTCCGTCTCTGGTCCATGATAATGTTCCGTTTTTGGTCCACGATAATTTTGTGTTTCTGTTTCACGGTAATGTTCCGTTTCTGGTCCACGATAATGTTCTGTTTCGGTTTCATGGTAATGTTCTGTCTCTGGTCCACGGTAATGTTCTGTGTCTGGTCCACGATAATGTTCGGTTTCACGATAATGTTCGATCTCTGGTCCACGATAATGTTCGGTTTCACGGTAATGTTCCGTTTCTGGTCAACGATAATGTTCTGTTTCGGTTTCATGGTAATGTTCTGTCTCTGGTCCACGGTAATGTTCTGTGTCTGGTCCAAGATAATGTTTGGTTTCACGGTAATGTTCCGTCTCTGGTCCACGATAATGTTCCGTCTTTGGTCCACGATAATGTTCTGTCTCTGGTCCATGATAATGTTCTGTTTCTGGTCCACGATAATGTTCTGTTTCGGTTTCACGGTAATGTTCTGTTTCCGTTTCACGGTAATGTTCTGTCTCTGGTCCACGGTAATGTTGTGTTTCTTTTTCACGGTAATGTTCTGTCTGAGGTTCACGGTAATGTTCTGTCTCTGGTCCACGCTAATGTTCTGTTTCTGTTTCACGGTAATGTTCCGTTTCTGGTCCACGATAATGTTGTGTTTCTGTTTCACGGTAATGTTCTGTCTCTGGTCCATGCTAATGTTCTGTTTCTGTTTCACGGTAATGTTCCGTTTCTGGTCCACGATAATGTTGTGTTTCTGTTTCACGGTAATGTTCCGTTTCTGGTCCACGATAATGTTCTGTTTCGGTTTCACGGTAATGTTCGGTCTCTGGTCCACGATAATGATCGGTTTCACGGTAATGTTCTGGTCCACGGTAATGTTCTGGTCCACGGTAATATTCCGTCTCTGGTCCACAGTACTGTTCCGTATCTGGTCCATGGTAATGTTCGGTTTCACGGTAATGTTCCATTTCTGGTCCACGGTAATGTTCTGTCTCTGGTCCACGATAATGTTCGATTTCTGGTCGACGATAATGTTCGGTTTCACGGTAATGTTCCGTCTCTGGTCCACGATAATGTTCGGTTTCACGGTAATGTTCCATTTTTGGTCCACGGTAATGTTTTGTCTCTGGTCCACGATAATGTTCGATATCTGGTTCACGATAATGTTCGGTTTCACGGTAATGTTCCGTCTCTGGTCCACGATAATGTTGTGTTTCTGTTTCACGGTAATGTTCCGTTTCTGGTCCACGATAATGTTCTGTTTCTGTTTCACGGTAATGTTCTGTCTCTGGTCCACGGTAATGTTCTGTCTCTGGTCCACGGTAATGTTCGGTTTCACGGTAATGTTACGTCTCTGGTCCACGATAATGTTGTGTTTCTGTTTCACGGTAATGTTCCGTTTCTGGTCCACGATAATGTTGTGTTTCTGGTCCACGATAATGTTCGGTTTCACGATAATGTTCCGTTTCTGGTCAACGATAATGTTCTGTTTAGGTTTCACGGTAATGTTCTGTCTCTGGTCCACGATAATGTTCCGTCTCTGGTCCACGATAATGTTCTGTCTCTGATCCACGATAATATTCTGTCTCTGGTCCACGATAATGTTCCGTTTCTGGTCCACGATAATGTTCTGTCTCTGATCCACGATAATGTTCCGTCTCTGGTCCACGATAATGTTGTGTTTCTGTTTCACGGTAATGTTCCGTTTCTGGTCCACGATAATGTTCTGTTTTGGTTTCAAGGTAATGTTCTGTCTCTGGTCCACGGTAATGTTCCGTTTCTGTTTCACGGTAATTTTCTGTTTCCGTTTCACGGTAATGTTCTGTCTCTGGTCCACGGTAATGTTGTGTTTCTGTTTCACGGTAATGTTCCGTCTCTGGTCCACGATAATGTTCGGTTTCACGGTAATATTCCGTTTCTGGTCCACGATAATGTTGTGTTTCGGTTTCACGGTAATGTTCCGTTTCTGGTCCACGATAATGTTCTGTTTCGGTTTCATGGTAGTGTTCCATTTCTGGTCCACGATAATGTTCGGTTTCACGATAATGTTCCGTTTCTGGTCAACGATAATGTTCTGTTTAGGTTTCACGGTAATGTTCTGTCTGTGGTCCACGATAATGTTCCGTCTCTGGTCCATGATAATGTTCCGTTTTTGGTCCACGATAATTTTGTGTTTCTGTTTCACGGTAATGTTCCGTTTCTGGTCCACGATAATGTTCTGTTTCGGTTTCATGGTAATGTTCTGTCTCTGGTCCACGGTAATGTTCTGTGTCTGGTCCACGATAATGTTCGGTTTCACGATAATGTTCGATCTCTGGTCCACGATAATGTTCGGTTTCACGGTAATGTTCCGTTTCTGGTCAACGATAATGTTCTGTTTCGGTTTCATGGTAATGTTCTGTCTCTGGTCCACGGTAATGTTCTGTGTCTGGTCCAAGATAATGTTTGGTTTCACGGTAATGTTCCGTCTCTGGTCCACGATAATGTTCCGTCTTTGGTCCACGATAATGTTCTGTCTCTGGTCCATGATAATGTTCTGTTTCTGGTCCACGATAATGTTCTGTTTCGGTTTCACGGTAATGTTCTGTTTCCGTTTCACGGTAATGTTCTGTCTCTGGTCCACGGTAATGTTGTGTTTCTTTTTCACGGTAATGTTCTGTCTGAGGTTCACGGTAATGTTCTGTCTCTGGTCCACGCTAATGTTCTGTTTCTGTTTCACGGTAATGTTCCGTTTCTGGTTTACGATAATGTTGTGTTTCTGTTTCACGGTAATGTTCTGTCTCTGGTCCATGCTAATGTTCTGTTTCTGTTTCACGGTAATGTTCCGTTTCTGGTCCACGATAATGTTGTGTTTCTGTTTCACGGTAATGTTCCGTTTCTGGTCCACGATAATGTTCTGTTTCGGTTTCACGGTAATGTTCGGTCTCTGGTCCACGATAATGATCGGTTTCACGGTAATGTTCTGGTCCACGGTAATGTTCTGGTCCACGGTAATATTCCGTCTCTGGTCCACAGTACTGTTCCGTATCTGGTCCATGGTAATGTTCGGTTTCACGGTAATGTTCCATTTCTGGTCCACGGTAATGTTCTGTCTCTGGTCCACGATAATGTTCGATTTCTGGTCGACGATAATGTTCGGTTTCACGGTAATGTTCCGTCTCTGGTCCACGATAATGTTCGGTTTCACGGTAATGTTCCATTTTTGGTCCACGGTAATGTTTTGTCTCTGGTCCACGATAATGTTCGATATCTGGTTCACGATAATGTTCGGTTTCACGGTAATGTTCCGTCTCTGGTCCACGATAATGTTGTGTTTCTGTTTCACGGTAATGTTCCGTTTCTGGTCCACGATAATGTTCTGTTTCTGTTTCACGGTAATGTTCTGTCTCTGGTCCACGGTAATGTTCTGTCTCTGGTCCACGGTAATGTTCGGTTTCACGGTAATGTTACGTCTCTGGTCCACGATAATGTTGTGTTTCTGTTTCACGGTAATGTTCCGTTTCTGGTCCACGATAATGTTGTGTTTCTGGTCCACGATAATGTTCGGTTTCACGATAATGTTCCGTTTCTGGTCAACGATAATGTTCTGTTTAGGTTTCACGGTAATGTTCTGTCTCTGGTCCACGATAATGTTCCGTCTCTGGTCCACGATAATGTTCTGTCTCTGATCCACGATAATATTCTGTCTCTGGTCCACGATAATGTTCCGTTTCTGGTCCACGATAATGTTCTGTCTCTGATCCACGATAATGTTCCGTCTCTGGTCCACGATAATGTTGTGTTTCTGTTTCACGGTAATGTTCCGTTTCTGGTCCACGGTAATGTTCTGTTTCTGTTTCACAGTAATGTTCCGTTTCTGGTCCACGATAATGTTGTGTTTCTGTTTCACGGTAATGTTCCGTTTCTGGTCCACGATAATGTTCTGTTTCGGTTTCACGGTAATGTTCTTTCTCTGGTCCACGATAATGTTCCGTTTCTGGTCCACGATAATGTTCTGTTTTAGTTTCACGGTAATGTTCTGTCTCTGGTCCACGGTAATGTTCTGTTTCTGTTTCACAGTAATGTTCCGTTTCTGGTCCACGATAATGTTGTGTTTCTGTTTCACGGTAATGTTCCGTTTCTGGTCCACGATAATGTTCTGTTTCGGTTTCACGGTAGTGTTCCATTTCTGGTCCACGATAATGTTGTGTTTCTGTTTCACGGTAATGTTCCGTTTCTGGTCCACGATAATGTTCTGTTTCGGTTTCACGGTAATGTTCGGTCTCTGGTCCACGATAATGATCGGTTTCACGGTAATGTTCTGGTCCACGGTAATGTTCTGGTCCACGGTAATGTTCCGTCTCTGGTCCACAGTACTGTTCCGTATCTGGTCCATGGTAATGTTCGGTTTCACGGTAATGTTCCATTTCTGGTCCACGGTAATGTTCTGTCTCTGGTCCACGATAATGTTCTGTTTCCGTTTCACGGTAATGTTCTGTTTCCGTTTCACGGTAATGTTCTGTCTCTGGTCCACGGTAATGTTGTGTTTCTTTTTCACGGTAATGTTCTGTCTCTGGTTCACGGTAATGTTCTGTCTCTGGTCCACGCTAATGTTCTGTTTCTGTTTCACGGTAATGTTCCGTTTCTGGTCCACGATAATGTTGTGTTTCTGTTTCACGGTAATGTTCTGTCTCTGGTCCACGCTAATGTTCTGTTTCTGTTTCACGGTAATGTTCCGTTTCTGGTCCACGATAATGTTGTGTTTCTGTTTCACGGTAATGTTCCGTTTCTGGTCCACGATAATGTTCTGTTTCGGTTTCACGGTAATGTTCGGTCTCTGGTCCACTATAATGATCGGTTTCACGGTAATGTTCTGGTCCACGGTAATGTTCCGTCTCTGGTCCACAGTACTGTTCCGTATCTGGTCCATGGTAATGTTCGGTTTCACGGTAATGTTCCGTTTCTGGTCCACGATAATGTTCTGTTTCGGTTTCACGGTAATGTTCGGTCTCTGGTCCACTATAATGATCGGTTTCACGGTAATGTTCTGGTCCACGGTAATGTTCCGTCTCTGGTCCACAGTACTGTTCCGTATCTGGTCCACGGTAATGTTCTGTCTCTGGTCCACGATAATGTTCGATTTCTGGTCGACGATAATGTTCGGTTTCACGGTAATGTTCCGTCTCTGGACCACGATAATGTTCGGTTTCACGGTAATGTTCCATTTCTGGTCCACGATAATGTTCTGTTTCGGTTTCACGGTAATGTTCGGTCTCTGGTCCACGATAATGATCGGTTTCACGGTAATGTTCTGGTCCACGGTAATGTTCTGGTACACGGTAATATTCCGTCTCTGGTCCACAGTACTGTTCCGTATCTGGTCCATGGTAATGTTCGGTTTCACGGTAATGTTCCATTTCTGGTCCACGGTAATGTTCTGTCTCTGGTCCACGATAATGTTCGATTTCTGGTCGACGATAATGTTCGGTTTCACGGTAATGTTCCGTCTCTGGTCCACGATAATGTTCGGTTTCACGGTAATGTTCCATTTCTGGTCCACGGTAATGTTTTGTCTCTGGTCCACGATAATGTTCGATTTCTGGTTCACGATAATGTTCGGTTTCACGGTAATGTTCCGTCTCTGGTCCACGATAATGTTGTGTTTCTGTTTCACGGTAATGTTCCGTTTCTGGTCCACGATAATGTTCTGTTTCAGTTTCACGGTAATGTTCTGTCTCTGGTCCACGGTAATGTTCTGTCTCTGGTCCACGGTAATGTTCAGTTTCACGGTAATGTTACGTCTCTGGTCCACGATAATGTTGTGTTTCTGGTCCACGATAATGTTCGGTTTCACGATAATGTTCCGTTTCTGGTCAACGATAATGTTCTGTTTAGGTTTCACGGTAATGTTCTGTCTCTGGTCCACGATAATGTTCCGTCTCTGGTCCACGATAATGTTCTGTCTCTGATCCACGATAATATTCTGTCTCTGGTCCACGATAATGTTCCGTTTCTGGTCCACGATAATGTTCTGTCTCTGATCCACGATAATGTTCCGTCTCTGGTCCACGATAATGTTGTGTTTCTGTTTCACGGTAATGTTCCGTTTCTGGTCCACGGTAATGTTCTGTTTCTGTTTCACAGTAATGTTCCGTTTCTGGTCCACGATAATGTTGTGTTTCTGTTTCACGGTAATGTTCCGTTTCTGGTCCACGATAATGTTCTGTTTCGGTTTCACGGTAATGTTCTTTCTCTGGTCCACGATAATGTTCCGTTTCTGGTCCACGATAATGTTCTGTTTTAGTTTCACGGTAATGCTCTGTCTCTTGTCCACGGTAATGTTCTGTTTCTATTTCACAGTAAAGTTCCGTTTCTGGTCCACGATAATGTTGTGTTTCTGTTTCACGGTAATGTTCCGTTTCTGGTCCACGATAATGTTCTGTTTCGGTTTCACGGTAGTGTTCCATTTCTGGTCCACGATAATGTTGTGTTTCTGTTTCACGGTAATGTTCCGTTTCTGGTCCACGATAATGTTCTGTTTCGGTTTCACGGTAGTGTTCCATTTCTGGTCCACGATAATGTTCGGTTTCACGATAATGTTCCGTTTCTGGTCAACGATAATGTTCTGTTTAGGTTTCACGGTAATGTTCTGTCTGTGGTCCACGATAATGTTCCGTCTCTGGTCCATGATAATGTTCCGTTTTTGGTCCACGATAATTTTGTGTTTCTGTTTCACGGTAATGTTCCGTTTCTGGTCCACGATAATGTTCTGTTTCGGTTTCATGGTAATGTTCTGTCTCTGGTCCACGGTAATGTTCTTTGTCTGGTCCACGATAATGTTCGGTTTCACGATAATGTTCGATCTCTGGTCCACGATAATGTTCGGTTTCACGGTAATGTTCCGTTTCTGGTCCACGATAATGTTCTGTTTCGGTTTCATGGTAATGTTCCGTCTTTGTATCACGATAATGTTCTGTCTCTGGTCCATGATAATGTTCTGTTTCTGGTCCACGATAATGTTCTGTTTCGGTTTCACGGTAATGTTCTGTTTCCGTTTCACGGTAATGTTTTGTCTCTGGTCCACGCTAATGTTCTGTTTCTGTTTCACGGTAATGTTCCTTTTCTGGTCCACGATAATGTTGTGTTTCTGTTTCACGGTAATGTTCTGTCTCTGGTCCACGCTAATGTTCTGTTTCTGTTTCACGGTAATGTTCCGTTTCTGGTCCACGATAATGTTGTGTTTCTGTTTCACGGTAATGTTCCGTTTCTGGTCCACGATAATGTTCTGTTTCGGTTTCACGGTAATGTTCGGTCTCTGGTCCACGATAATGATCGGTTTCACGGTAATGTTCTGGTCCACGGTAATGTTCTGGTCCACGGTAATATTCCGTCTCTGGTCCACAGTACTGTTCCGTATCTGGTCCATGGTAATGTTCGGTTTCACGGTAATGTTCCATTTCTGGTCCACGGTAATGTTCTGTCTCTGGTCCACGATAATGTTCGATTTCTGGTCGACGATAATGTTCGGTTTCACGGTAATGTTCCGTCTCTGGTCCACGATAATGTTCGGTTTCACGGTAATGTTCCATTTCTGGTCCACGGTAATGTTCTGTCTCTGGTCCACGATAATGTTCGATTTCTGGTTCACGATAATGTTCGGTTTCACGGTAATGTTCCGTCTCTGGTCCACGATAATGTTGTGTTTCTGTTTCACGGTAATGTTCCGTTTCTGGTCCACGATAATGTTCTGTTTCGGTTTCACGGTAATGTTCTGTCTCTGGTCCACGGTAATGTTCTGTCTCTGGTCCACGGTAATATTCGGTTTCACGGTAATGTTACGTCTCTGGTCCACGATAATGTTGTGTTTCTGTTTCACGGTAGTGTTCCGTTTCTGGTCCACTATAATGTTGTGTTTCTGGTCCACGATAATGTTCAGTTTCACGATAATGTTCCGTTTCTGGTCAACGATAATGTTCTGTTTAGTTTTCACGGTAATGTTCTGTCTCTGGTCCACGATAATGTTCCGTCTCTGGTCCACGATAATGTTCTGTCTCTGATCCACGATAATATTCTGTCTCTGGTCCACGATAATGTTCCGTTTCTGGTCCACGATAATGTTCTGTCTCTGATCCACGATAATGTTCCGTCTCTGGTCCACGATAATGTTGTGTTTCTGTTTCACGGTAATGTTCCGTTTCTGGTCCACGATAATGTTCTGTTTCGGTTTCACGGTAATGTTCGGTCTCTGGTCCACGATAATGATCGGTTTCACGGTAATGTTCTGGTCCACGGTAATGTTCTGGTCCACGGTAATGTTCTGTCTCTGCTCCACGATAATGTTCGATTTCTGGTCGACGATAATGTTCGGTTTCACGGTAATGTTCCGTCTCTGGTCCACGATAATGTTCGGTTTCACGGTAATGTTCCATTTCTGGTCCACGGTAATGTTCTGTCTCTGGTCCACGATAATGTTCGATTTCTGGTTCACGATAATGTTCGGTTTCACGGTAATGTTCCGTCTCTGGTACACGATAATGTTGTGTTTCTGTTTCACGGTAATGTTCCGTTTCTGGTCCACGATAATGTTCTGTTTCGGTTTCACGGTAATGTTCTGTCTCTGGTCCACGGTAATGTTCTGTCTCTGGTCCACGGTAATGTTCGGTTTCACGGTAATGTTACGTCTCTGGTCCACGATAATGTTGTGTTTCTGTTTCACGGTAATGTTCCGTTTCTGGTCCACGATAATGTTGTGTTTCTGGTACACGATAATGTTCGGTTTCACGATAATGTTCCGTTTCTGGTCAACGATAATGTTCTGTTTAGGTTTCACGGTAATGTTCTGTCTCTGGTCCATGATAATGTTCCGTTTTTGGTCCACGATAATTTTGTGTTTCTGTTTCACGGTAATGTTCCGTTTCTGGTCCACGATAATGTTCTGTTTCGGTTTCATGGTAATGTTCTGTCTCTGGTCCACGGTAATGTTCTGTGTCTGGTCCACGATAATGTTCGGTTTCACGATAATGTTCGATCTCTGGTCCACGATAATGTTCGGTTTCACGGTAATGTTCCGTTTCTGGTCAACGATAATGTTCTGTTTCGGTTTCATGGTAATGTTCTGTCTCTGGTCCACGGTAATGTTCTGTGTCTGGTCCAAGATAATGTTTGGTTTCACGGTAATGTTCCGTCTCTGGTCCACGATAATGTTACGTCTTTGGTCCACGATAATGTTCTGTCTCTGGTCCATGATAATGTTCTGTTTCTGGTCCACGATAATGTTCTGTTTCGGTTTCACGGTAATGTTCTGTTTCCGTTTCAAGGTAATGTTCTGTCTCTGGTCCACGGTAATGTTGTGTTTCTTTTTCACGGTAATGTTCTGTCTGAGGTTCACGGTAATGTTCTGTCTCTGGTCCACGCTAATGTTCTGTTTCTGTTTCACGGTAATGTTCCGTTTCTGGTCCACGATAATGTTGTGTTTCTGTTTCACAGTAATGTTCTGTCTCTGGTCCATGCTAATGTTCTGTTTCTGTTTCACGGTAATGTTCCGTTTCTGGTCCACGATAATGTTGTGTTTCTGTTTCACGGTAATGTTCCGTTTCTGGTCCACGATAATGTTCTGTTTCGGTTTCACGGTAATGTTCGGTCTCTGGTCCACGATAATGATCGGTTTCACGGTAATGTTCTGGTCCACTGTAATGTTCTGGTCCACGGTAATATTCCGTCTCTGGTCCACAGTACTGTTCCGTATCTGGTCCATGGTAATGTTCGGTTTCACGGTAATGTTCCATTTCTGGTCCACGGTAATGTTCTGTCTCTGGTCCACGATAATGTTCGATTTCTGGTCGACGATAATGTTCGGTTTCACGGTAATGTTCCGTCTCTGGTCCACGATAATGTTCGGTTTCACGGTAATGTTCCATTTCTGGTCCACGGTAATGTTTTGTCTCTGGTCCACGATAATGTTCGATATCTGGTTCACGATAATGTTCGGTTTTACGGTAATGTTCCGTTTCTGGTCCACGATAATGTTGTGTTTCTGGTCCACGATAATGTTCGGTTTCACGATAATGTTCCGTTTCTGGTCAACGATAATGTTCTGTTTAGGTTTCACGGTAATGTTCTGTCTCTGGTCCACGATAATGTTCCGTCTCTGGTCCACGATAATGTTCTGTCTCTGATCCACGATAATATTCTGTCTCTGGTCCACGATAATGTTCCGTTTCTGGTCCACGATAATGTTCTGTCTCTGATCCACGATAATGTTCCGTCTCTGGTCCACGATAATGTTGTGTTTCTGTTTCACGGTAATGTTCCGTTTCTGGTCCACGATAATGTTCTGTTTCGGTTTCACGGTAATGTTCGGTCTCTGGTCCACGATAATGATCGGTTTCACGGTAATGTTCTGGTCCACGGTAATGTTCTGGTCCACGGTAATGTTCTGTCTCTGCTCCACGATAATGTTCGATTTCTGGTCGACGATAATGTTCGGTTTCACGGTAATGTTCCGTCTCTGGTCCACGATAATGTTCGGTTTCACGGTAATGTTCCATTTCTGGTCCACGGTAATGTTCTGTCTCTGGTCCACGATAATGTTCGATTTCTGGTTCACGATAATGTTCGGTTTCACGGTAATGTTCCGTCTCTGGTACACGATAATGTTGTGTTTCTGTTTCACGGTAATGTTCCGTTTCTGGTCCACGATAATGTTCTGTTTCGGTTTCACGGTAATGTTCTGTCTCTGGTCCACGGTAATGTTCTGTCTCTGGTCCACGGTAATGTTCGGTTTCACGGTAATGTTACGTCTCTGGTCCACGATAATGTTGTGTTTCTGTTTCACGGTAATGTTCCGTTTCTGGTCCACGATAATGTTGTGTTTCTGGTCCACGATAATGTTCGGTTTCACGATAATGTTCCGTTTCTGGTCAACGATAATGTTCTGTTTAGGTTTCACGGTAATGTTCTGTCTCTGGTCCATGATAATGTTCCGTTTTTGGTCCACGATAATTTTGTGTTTCTGTTTCACGGTAATGTTCCGTTTCTGGTCCACGATAATGTTCTGTTTCGGTTTCATGGTAATGTTCTGTCTCTGGTCCACGGTAATGTTCTGTGTCTGGTCCACGATAATGTTCGGTTTCACGATAATGTTCGATCTCTGGTCCACGATAATGTTCGGTTTCACGGTAATGTTCCGTTTCTGGTCAATGATAATGTTCTGTTTCGGTTTCATGGTAATGTTCTGTCTCTGGTCCACGGTAATGTTCTGTGTCTGGTCCAAGATAATGTTTGGTTTCACGGTAATGTTCCGTCTCTGGTCCACGATAATGTTCCGTCTTTGGTCCACGATAATGTTCTGTCTCTGGTCCATGATAATGTTCTGTTTCTGGTCCACGATAATGTTCTGTTTCGGTTTCACGGTAATGTTCTGTCTGAGGTTCACGGTAATGTTCTGTCTCTGGTCCACGCTAATGTTCTGTTTCTGTTTCACGGTAATGTTCCGTTTCTGGTCCACGATAATGTTGTGTTTCTGTTTCACGGTAATGTTCTGTCTCTGGTCCATGCTAATGTTCTGTTTCTGTTTCACGGTAATGTTCCGTTTCTTGTCCACGATAATGTTGTGTTTCTGTTTCATGGTAATGTTCCGTTTCTGGTCCACGATAATGTTCTGTTTCGGTTTCACGGTAATGTTCGGTCTCTGGTCCACGATAATGATCGGTTTCACGGTAATGTTCTGGTCCACGGTAATGTTCTGGTCCACGGTAATATTCCGTCTCTGGTCCACAGTACTGTTCCGTATCTGGTCCATGGTAATGTTCGGTTTCACGGTAATGTTCCATTTCTGGTCCACGGTAATGTTCTGTCTCTGGTACACGATAATGTTCGATTTCTGGTCGACGATAATGTTCGGTTTCACGGTAATGTTCCGTCTCTGGTCCACGATAATGTTCGGTTTCACGGTAATGTTCCATTTCTGGTCCACGGTAATGTTTTGTCTCTGGTCCACGATAATGTTCGATATCTGGTTCACGATAATGTTCGGTTTCACGGTAATGTTCCGTTTCTGGTCCACGATAATGTTGTGTTTCTGGTCCACGATAATGTTCGGTTTCACGATAATGTTCCGTTTCTGGTCAACGATAATGTTCTGTTTAGGTTTCACGGTAATGTTCTGTCTCTGGTCCACGATAATGTTCCGTCTCTGGTCCACGATAATGTTCTGTCTCTGATCCACGATAATATTCTGTCTCTGGTCCACGATAATGTTCCGTTTCTGGTCCACGATAATGTTCTGTCTCTGATCCACGATAATGTTCCGTCTCTGGTCCACGATAATGTTGTGTTTCTGTTTCACGGTAATGTTCCGTTTCTGGTCCACGATAATGTTCTGTTTCGGTTTCACGGTAATGTTCGGTCTCTGGTCCACGATAATGATCGGTTTCACGGTAATGTTCTGGTCCACGGTAATGTTCTGGTCCACGGTAATGTTCTGTCTCTGCTCCACGATAATGTTCGATTTCTGGTCGACGATAATGTTCGGTTTCACGGTAATGTTCCGTCTCTGGTCCACGATAATGTTCGGTTTCACGGTAATGTTCCATTTCTGGTCCACGGTAATGTTCTGTCTCTGGTCCACGATAATGTTCGATTTCTGGTTCACGATAATGTTCGGTTTCACGGTAATGTTCCGTCTCTGGTACACGATAATGTTGTGTTTCTGTTTCACGGTAATGTTCCGTTTCTGGTCCACGATAATGTTCTGTTTCGGTTTCACGGTAATGTTCTGTCTCTGGTCCACGGTAATGTTCTGTCTCTGGTCCACGGTAATGTTCGGTTTCACGGTAATGTTAAGTCTCTGGTCCACGATAATGTTGTGTTTCTGTTTCACGGTAATGTTCCGTTTCTGGTCCACGATAATGTTGTGTTTCTGGTCCACGATAATGTTCGGTTTCACGATAATGTTCCGTTTCTGGTCAACGATAATGTTCTGTTTAGGTTTCACGGTAATGTTCTGTCTCTGGTCCACGATAATGTTCTGTTTCGGTTTCACGGTAATGTTCTGTTTCCGTTTCACGGTAATGTTTTGTCTCTGGTCCACGCTAATGTTCTGTTTCTGTTTCACGGTAATGTTCCTTTTCTGGTCCACGATAATGTTGTGTTTCTGTTTCACGGTAATGTTCTGTCTCTGGTCCACGCTAATGTTCTGTTTCTGTTTCACGGTAATGTTCCGTTTCTGGTCCACGATAATGTTGTGTTTCTGTTTCACGGTAATGTTCCGTTTCTGGTCCACGATAATGTTCTGTTTCGGTTTCACGGTAATGTTCGGTCTCTGGTCCACGATAATGATCGGTTTCACGGTAATGTTCTGGTCCACGGTAATGTTCTGGTCCACGGTAATATTCCGTCTCTGGTCCACAGTACTGTTCCGTCTCTGGTCCATGGTAATGTTCGGTTTCACGGTAATGTTCCATTTCTGGTCCACGGTAATGTTCTGTCTCTGGTCCACGATAATGTTCGATTTCTGGTCGACGATAATGTTCGGTTTCACGGTAATGTTCCGTCTCTGGTCCACGATAATGTTCGGTTTCACGGTAATGTTCCATTTCTGGTCCACGGTAATGTTCTGTCTCTGGTCCACGATAATGTTCGATTTCTGGTTCACGATAATGTTCGGTTTCACGGTAATGTTCCGTCTCTGGTCCACGATAATGTTGTGTTTCTGTTTCACGGTAATGTTCCGTTTCTGGTCCACGATAATGTTCTGTTTCGGTTTCACGGTAATGTTCTGTCTCTGGTCCACGGTAATGTTCTGTCTCTGGTCCACGGTAATATTCGGTTTCACGGTAATGTTACGTCTCTGGTCCACGATAATGTTGTGTTTCTGTTTCACGGTAGTGTTCCGTTTCTGGTCCACGATAATGTTGTGTTTCTGGTCCACGATAATGTTCGGTTTCACGATAATGTTCCGTTTCTGGTCAACGATAATGTTCTGTTTAGGTTTCACGGTAATGTTCTGTCTCTGGTCCACGATAATGTTCCTTCTCTGGTCCACGATAATGTTCTGTCTCTGATCCACGATAATATTCTGTCTCTGGTCCACGATAATGTTCCGTTTCTGGTCCACGATAATGTTCTGTCTCTGATCCACGATAATGTTCCGTCTCTGGTCCACGATAATGTTGTGTTTCTGTTTCACGGTAATGTTCCGTTTCTGGTCCACGATAATGTTCTGTTTCGGTTTCACGGTAATGTTCGGTCTCTGGTCCACGATAATGATCGGTTTCACGGTAATGTTCTGGTCCACGGTAATGTTCTGGTCCACGGTAATGTTCTGTCTCTGGTCCACGATAATGTTCGATTTCTGGTTCACGATAATGTTCGGTTTCACGGTAATGTTCCGTCTCTGGTACACGATAATGTTGTGTTTCTGTTTCACGGTAATGTTCCGTTTCTGGTCCACGATAATGTTCTGTTTCGGTTTCACGGTAATGTTCTGTCTCTGGTCCACGGTAATGTTCTGTCTCTGGTCCACGGTAATGTTCGGTTTCACGGTAATGTTACGTCTCTGGTCCACGATAATGTTGTGTTTCTGTTTCACGGTAATGTTCCGTTTCTGGTCCACGATAATGTTGTGTTTCTGGTCCACGATAATGTTCGGTTTCACGATAATGTTCCGTTTCTGGTCAACGATAATGTTCTGTTTAGGTTTCACGGTAATGTTCTGTCTCTGGTCCATGATAATGTTCCGTTTTTGGTCCACGATAATTTTGTGTTTCTGTTTCACGGTAATGTTCCGTTTCTGGTCCACGATAATGTTCTGTTTCGGTTTCATGGTAATGTTCTGTCTCTGGTCCACGGTAATGTTCTGTGTCTGGTCCACGATAATGTTCGGTTTCACGATAATGTTCGATCTCTGGTCCACGATAATGTTCGGTTTCACGGTAATGTTCCGTTTCTGGTCAATGATAATGTTCTGTTTCGGTTTCATGGTAATGTTCTGTCTCTGGTCCACGGTAATGTTCTGTGTCTGGTCCAAGATAATGTTTGGTTTCACGGTAATGTTCCGTCTCTGGTCCACGATAATGTTCAGTCTTTGGTCCACGATAATGTTCTGTCTCTGGTCCATGATAATGTTCTGTTTCTGGTCCACGATAATGTTCTGTTTCGGTTTCACGGTAATGTTCTGTTTCCGTTTCAAGGTAATGTTCTGTCTCTGGTCCACGCTAATGTTCTGTTTCTGTTTCACGGTAATGTTCCGTTTCTGGTCCACGATAATGTTGTGTTTCTGTTTCACGGTAATGTTCTGTCTCTGGTCCATGCTAATGTTCTGTTTCTGTTTGCTCACTCCCATCCGCTCCCGCCCGCTCCCGCTCGGTCCCTCCCGCTTCTGCCCGCGGCAAAGTTCATATTGCTTAATTTATTTTATGAATTTTACGCCTTTTATTTATTTAAAACTGTAAAAGATAGAAATGAAATAATAAAAATTAAATTAAAATGATTAAAATTAGCAAAAGTCTTGGTAAGTTAAAGATATCGTGCAGATTTCATGCACAAACACATGAGAAAAGAAATGTTTTTAACCTGGATTTAAAAATGTCTACATTTGTTGACAGTTTAACTACCGCCCACTCCCTCCTGCTCCCGCTCGCTCCCGCCCGCTCCCTCCTGCTCCCGCTCGCTCCCTCCCGCTCGTTCCCGCCCGCCCGCTCCCTCCCGCTTCTGCCCGCGGCAAAGTTCATATCGCTCACTCCCACCCGCTCCCGCTCGCTTCCGCCCGCTCCCTCCCGCTCCCGCTCAATCCCGCCCGCTCCCTCCCGCTCCCGCTCGCTCCCGCCCGCTCCCTCCCGCTCCAGCCCACTCCCGCCCACTCCCTCCCGCTTCTGCCCACAGAAAAGTTCATATTGCTCGCTCCCGCCCGCTCCCTCCCGCTCCCGCCGGCTCCCGCCCTGTCCCGCCCGCTCCTTCCCACTTTCGCTTGCTCCCTCCTCTTCC
Source organism: Leuresthes tenuis (assembly GCF_036924035.1). Lineage (NCBI taxonomy): Eukaryota > Metazoa > Chordata > Actinopteri > Atheriniformes > Atherinopsidae > Leuresthes > Leuresthes tenuis. The sequence continues at coordinate 24,969,183 of NW_027325355.1, forward strand.
CGCTCCCTCCCGCTTCTGCCCGCGGCAAAGTTCATATCGCTCACTCCCACCCGCTCCCGCTCGCTTCCGCCCGCTCCCTCCCGCTCAATCCCGCCCGCTCCCTCCCGCTCCCGCTCGCTCCCGCCCGCTCCCTCCCGCTCCAGCCCGCTCCCGCTCGATTCCGCCCGCTCCCTCCCGCTCCCGCTCAATCCCGCCCGCTCCCTCCCGCTCCCGCTCCCTCCCGCTCCCGCTCAATCCCGCCCGCTCCCTCCCGCTCCTTCTCACTCCCGCCTGCTCCCTCCCGCTTCTGCCCGCGGCAAAGTTCATATTGCTCAATCCCGCCCACTCCCTCCCGCTCCCGCTCGCTCCCTCCCGCCCCCGCCTGCTCCCGCTCGCTTCCGCCCGCTCCACCCCGCTCCCGCTCACTCCCGCCCGCTCCCTCCCGCTTCTGCCCGCGGCAAAGTTCATATTGCTCGCTCCCGCCCAATCCCTCCTGCTCCCGCTCCCGCCCGCTCACTCCCGCTTCCGCCCGCGGCAAAGTTCATACTGCTCGCTCCCTCCCGTTCCCGCTCCCGCTCGCTCCCGCCCGCTCCCTCCCACTTCTTCCCGCGGCAAAGTTCATATTGCTCGCTCCCTCCCGCTCACGCCCGCTCCCTCCCGCTTCTGCCTGCGGCAAAGTTCATATTGCTCACTCCCATCCGCTCCCGCCCGCTCCCGCCCGCTCCCGCTCGCTCCCGCCCGGTCCCTCCCGCTTCTGCCCGCGGCAAAGTTCATATTGCTTCATTTATTTTATGAATTTTACGCCTTTTATTTATTTAAAACTGTAAAAGATAGAAATGAAATAATAAAAATTAAATTAAAATTATTAAAACAAGCAACAGTCTTGATAAGTTATAGATATCGTGCAGATTTCATGCACAAACACATGAGAAAAGAAATGTTTTTAACCTGGATTTAAAAATGTCTACATTTGTTGACAGTTTAACTACCGCCCACTCCCTCCTGCTCCCGCTCGCTCCCGCCCGCTCCCTCCCGCTCCCTCCTGCTCCCGCTCGCTCCCGCCCGCTCCCTCCTGCTCCCGCTCGCTCCCTCCCGCTCGTTCCCGCCCGCCCGCTCCCTCCCGCTTCTGCCCGCGGCAAAGTTCATATCGCTCACTCCCACCCGCTCCCGCTCGCTTCCGCCCGCTCCCTCCCGCTCAATCCCGCCCGCTCCCTCCCGCTCCCGCTCGCTCCCGCCCGCTCCCTCCCGCTCCAGCCCGCTCCCGCTCGATTCCGCCCGCTCCCTCCCGCTCCCGCTCAATCCCGCCCGCTCCCTCCCGCTCCCGCTCCCTCCCGCTCCCGCTCAATCCCGCCCGCTCCCTCCCGCTCCTTCTCACTCCCGCCTGCTCCCTCCCGCTTCTGCCCGCGGCAAAGTTCATATTGCTCAATCCCGCCCACTCCCTCCCGCTCCCGCTCGCTCCCTCCCGCCCCCGCCCGCTCCACCCCGCTCCCGCTCACTCCCGCCCGCTCCCTCCCGCTTCTGCCCGCGGCAAAGTTCATACTGCTCGCTCCCTCCCGTTCCCGTCCCGCTCGCTCCCGCCCGCTCCCTCCCACTTCTGCCCACGGCAAAGTTCATATTGCTCGCTCCCTCCCGCTCCCGCCCGCTCCCGCCCGCTCCCTCCCGCTACTGCCTGCGGCAAAGTTCATATTGCTCACTCCCACCCGCTCCCGCCCGCTCCCGCTCGCTCCTGCTCGCTCCCGCCCGCTCCCTCCTGCTTCTGCCCGCGGCAAAAATCATATTGCTTCATTAATTTTATGAATTTTACGCCTTTTATTTATTTAAAACTGTAAAAGATAGAAATGAAATAATAAAAATTAAATTACAATTATTAAAACAAGCAACAGTCTGGATAAGTTAAAGATATCGTGCAGATTTCATGCACAAACACATGAGAAAAGAAATGTTTTTAACCTGGATTTAAAAATGTCTACATTTGTTGACAGTTTAACTACCGTCCACTCCCTCCTGCTCCCGCTCGCTTCCGCCCGCTCCCTCCCGCTCCAGCCCGCTCCCGCTCGATTCCGCCCGCTCCCTCCTGCTCCCGCTCAATCCCGCGCGCTCTTTCCAGCTCCCGCTCGCTCCCGCCCGCTCCAGCCCGCTCCCGCCCGCTCCCTCCCGCTCCCGCCGGCTCCTACCCGCTCCCTCCTGCTTCCGCCCGCTCCCTCCCACTTCATCCCGCGGCAAAGTTCACACCACCAGCTCCCTCCCGCTCCATGCCATCCCCGCCCGCTCCCTCCCGCTCCTGCCCGGTCCCGCTCACTCCCTCCCGCTCCCGCCCGCTCCATCACGCTCCAACCCGCTCCCGCTCGCTCCCGCTCGCTCCCGCCCGCTCCATCCCGCTCCCTCCCGTTCCCTCCCGCTCCTGCCCGGTCCCGCCCACTCCCGCTGTGAATGGTTTACCTGCCTGAACATCTTCTGATCTCTGTTAATGTTGGTTTCACCAACCTAAAGCTGTCACCTGTGAATGGTTTACCTTACTGAACATCTTCTGCTCTCTGTTAATGTTGGTTTCACCAACCTAAAGCTGTCACCTGTGAATGGTTTACCTGCCTGAACATCTTCTGCTCTCTGTTAATGTTGGTTTCACCAACCTAACACTTGTTGAGCCACATTGTCTAACATTCACACGTCTATTCTCTGACCTAACCCTATTAGACCCACGGATGCAAATTTACAACTTTTAACAATTCTCAGGACCACATTTACATACAATGAACAAAAATAGAATAAGTTTTCTTTTTGCTCCCATTTTCCATGAGCTAAACTTAAAGTCAAATGTATTTGTGTAGCACATTTCATGTACAATTGCTGGTTGTGGTATAATTACAAAACATGTCCTACGTCCTAACCCTAACCCCTAACCCGTCTTATGCAATTTAGAAGACAACCATCAGGGGTTATTCATTTATTTTATGAATTTTACGCCTTTTATTTATTTAAAACTGTAAAAGAAAGAAATTAAATAATAAAAATTAAATTAAAATTATTAAAACAAGCAACAGTCTGGATAAGTTAAAGATATCGTGCAGATTTCATGCACAAACACATGAGAAAAGAAATGTTTTTAACCTGGATTTAAAAATGTCTACATTTGTTGACAGTTTAACTCCCGCTCGCTCCCGCCCGCTCCCGCCCGCTCCCGCCCACTTCTGCCCGCGGCAAAGTTCATACTGCTCGCTCCCGCACGCTCCCGCTCGCTCCCTCCCGCTTCTGCCCGCGGCAAAGTTCATATTGCTCGCTCCCACCCGCTCCCGCCCGCTCCCTCCTGCTCCCGCCCACTCTCTCCCGCTTCTGCCCGCGGCAAAGGTCATATTGCTCGCTCCCACTCTCTCCCGCCCGCTCTCGCTCGCTCCCTCCTGCTCCCGCTCGCTCCCTCCCGCTCCCTCCCGCTTCTGCCCGTGCCAAAGTTCATATTGCTCGCTCCCAACCGCTCCCGCCCGCTCCCGCTCGCTCCCGCCCGCTCCCTCCCGCTCCCTCTCGCTCCCGCCTGCTCCCTCCCGCTTCTGCCGGCGGCAAAGTTCATATTGCTCAATCCCGCCCGCTCCCTCCCGCTCCCTCCCGCTCCCGCTCGCTCCCGCCCGCTCCCGCTCGCTCCCACCCGCTCCCTCCCGCTCCCGCCCGCTCCCGCTCCCTCCCGCTTCTGCCCGCGGCAAAGTTCATATCGCTCACTCCCACCCACTCCCGCTCGCTTCCGCCCGCTCCCTCCCACTCCCGCTCACTCCCGCCCGCTCCCTCCCGCTTCTGCCCGCGGCAAATTTCATATTGCTCGCTCCCACCCGCTCCCGCCCGCTCCCGCTCGCTCCCGCCTGCTCCCTCCCGCTCCCGCTCGCTCCCGCCTTCTCCCTCCCGCTTCTGCCGGCGGCAAAGTTCATATTGCTCGCTCCCACCCGCTCCCTCCCACTCCCGCTAGCTCCCGCCCGCTCCCTCCCGCTCCCTCCCGCTCCCTCTCGCTCCCGCCCGCTCCCTCCCACTCCCGCTTGCTCCCGCCAGCTCCCGCTCGCTCCCGCCCACTCCCTCCCGCTCCCGCCCGCTCCCTACCGCTCCCGCCCGCTCCCTCCCGCTCCCGCTCGCTTCCGCCCGCTCCCTCCCATTCCCGCTCACTCCCGCCCGCTCCCTCCCGCTTCTACCCGCGGCAAAGTTCATATTGCTCAATCCCGCCCACTCCCTCCCGCTCCCGCTCGCTCCCTCCCGCCCCCGCCCGCTTCCGCCCACTCCACCCCGCTCCCGCTCACTCCCGACCGCTCCCTCCCGCTTCTGCCCGCGGCAAAGTTCATATTGCTCGCTCCCGCCCAATCCCTCCTGCTCCCGCTCGCTCCCGCCCGCTCCCTCCCGCTCCCGCCCGCTCCCTCCCGCTTCCGCCCGCGGCAAAGTTCATACTGCTCGCTCCCTCCCGTTCCCGCTCCCACTCGCTCCCGCCCGCTCCCTCCCGCTCCCGCCCGCTCCCTCCCGCTTCTGCCTGCGGCAAAGTTCATATTGCTCACTCCCACCCGCTCCCGCCCACTCCCGCTCGCTCCCACCCGGTCCCTCCCGCTTCTGCCCGCGGCAAAGTTCATATTGCTTCATTTATTTTATGAATTTTACGCCTTTTATTTATTTAAAACTGTAAAGATAGAAATCAAATAATAAAAATTAAATTCAAATTATTAAAACAAGCAACAGTCTTGATAAGTTAAAGATATCGTGCAGATTTCATGCACAAACACATGAGAAAAGAAATGTTTTTAACCTGGATTTAAAAATGTCTACATTTGTTGACAGTTTAACTACCGCCCACTCCCTCCTGCTCCCGCTCGCTCCCGCCCGCTCCCTACCGCTCCCGCCCGCTCCCTCCCGCTCCCGCTCGCTTCCGCCCGCTCCCTCCCACTCCCGCTCACTCCCGCCCGCTCCCTCCCGCTTCTGCCCGCTCCCGCTCGATTCCGCCCGCTCCCTCCTGCTCCCGCTCAATCCCGCGCGCTCTTTCCAGCTCCCGCTCGCTCCCGCCCGCTCCCTCCCGCTCCCGCTCCCGCTCAATCCCGCCCGCTCCCTCCCGCTTCCGCTCACTCCCGCCTGCTCCCTCCCGCTTCTGCCCGTGGCAAAGTTCATATTGCTCAATCCCGCCCACTCCCTCCCGCTCCCGCTCGCTCCCTCCCGCCCCCGCCCGCTCCCGCTCGCTTCCGCCCGCTCCACCCCGCTCCCGCTCACTCCCGCCCGCTCCCTCCCGCTTCTGCCCGCGGCAAAGTTCATATTGCTCGCTCCCGCCCAATCCCTCCTGCTCCCGCTCGCTCCCGCCCGCTCCCTCCCGCTCCCGCCCGCTCACTCCCACTTCCGCCCGCGGCAAAGTTCATACTGCTCGCTCCCTCCCGTTCCCGTCCCGCTCGCTCCCGCCCGCTCCCTCCCACTTCTGCCCACGGCAAAGTTCATATTACTCGCTCCCTCCCGCTCCCGCCCGCTCCCTCCCGCAACTGCCTGCGGCAAAGTTCATATTGCTCACTCCCACCCGCTCCCGCTCGCTCCCGCCCGCTCCCTCCTGCTTCTGCCCGCGGCAAAAATCATATTGCTTCATTAATTTTATGAATTTTACGCCTTTTATTTATTTAAAACTGTAAAAGATAGAAATGAAATAATAAAAATTAAATTACAATTATTAAAACAAGCAACAGTCTGGATAAGTTAAAGATATCGTGCAGATTTCATGCACAAACACATGAGAAAATAAATGTTTTTAACCTGGATTTAAAAATGTCTACATTTGTTGACAGTTTAACTACCGTCCACTCCCTCCTGCTCCCGCTCGCTCCCGCCCGCTCCCTCCCGCTCCCTCCTGCTCCCGCTCGCTCCCGCCTGCTCCCTCCTGCTCCCGCTCGCTCCCGCCCGCTCCCTCCCGCTTCTGCCCGCGGCAAAGTTCATATCGCTCACTCCCACCCGCTCCCGCTCGCTTCCGCCCGCTCCCTCCCGCTCCCGCTCAATCCCGCCCGCTCCCCCCCGCTCCCGCTCGCTCCCGCCCGCTCCCTCCCGCTCCACCCCGCTCCCGCTCACTCCCGCCCACTCCCTCCCGCTTCTGCCCACAGAAAAGTTCATATTGCTCGCTCCCGCCCGCTCCTTCCCGCTTTCGCTTGCTCCCTCCTCTTCCCGCTCCCTCCCCCTTCTGCCCGCGGCAAAGTTCATATCGCTCACTCCCACCCGCTCCCGCTCGCTTCCGCCCGCTCCCTCCCGCTCCCGCTCAATCCCGCCCGCTCCCTCCCGCTCCCGCTCGCTCCCGCCCGCTCCCTCCCGCTCCAGCCCGCTCCCGCTCGATTCCGCCCGCTCCCTCCCGCTCCCTCCCGCTCCCGCTCAATCCCGCCCGCTCCCTCCCGCTCCCGCTCACTCCCGCCTGCTCCCTCCCGCTTCTGCCCGCGGCAAAGTTCATATTGCTCAATCCCGCCCACTCCCTCCCGCTCCCGCTCGCTCCCTCCCGCCCCCGCCCGCTCCCGCTCGCTTCCGCCCGCTCCCTCCCGCTCCCGCTCGCTCCCGCTCGCTCCCGCCTGCTCCCTCCCGCTCCCCCCCGCTCCCTCCCGCTCCCTACCGCTCCCGCCCGCTCCCTCCCGCTCCCGCTCACTCCCGCCAGCTCCCGCTCGCTCCCGCCCGCTCCCTCCCACTCCCGCTCACTCCCGCCCGCTCCCTCCCGCTTCTGCCCGCGGCAAAGTTCATATTGCTCGCTCCCGCCCAATCCCTCCTGCTCCCGCTTGCTCCCGCCCGCTCCCTCCCGCTCCCGCCCGCTCCCTCCCGCTTCCGCCCGCGGCAAAGTTCATACTGCTCGCTCCCTCCCGTTCCCGCTCCCGCTCGCTCCCGCCCGCTCCCTCCCACTTCTTCCCGCGGCAAAGTTCATATTGCTCGCTCCCTCCCGCTCACGCCCGCTCCCTCCCGCTTCTGCCTGCGGCAAAGTTCATATTGCTCACTCCCATCCGCTCCCGCCCGCTCCCGCTCGCTCCCGCCCGGTCCCTCCCGCTTCTGCCCGCGGCAAAGTTCATATTGCTTCATTTATTTTATGAATTTTACGCCTTTTATTTATTTAAAACTGTAAAAGATAGAAATGAAATAATAAAAATTAAATTGAAATTATTAAAACAAGCAACAGTCTTGGTAAGTTATAGATATCGTGCAGATTTCATGCACAAACACATGAGAAAAGAAATGTTTTTAACCTGGATTTAAAAATGTCTACATTTGTTGACAGTTTAACTACCGCCCACTCCCTCCTGCTCCCGCTCGCTCCCGCCCGCTCCCTCCTGCTCCCGCTCGCTCCCTCCCGCTCGTTCCCGCCCGCCCGCTCCCTCCCGCTTCTGCCCGCGGCAAAGTTCATATCGCTCACTCCCACCCGCTCCCGCTCGCTTCCGCCCGCTCCCTCCCGCTCCCGCTCAATCCCGCCCGCTCCCTCCCGCTCCCGCTCGCTCCCGCCCGCTCCCTCCCGCTCCAGCCCACTCCCGCCCACTCCCTCCCGCTTCTGCCCACAGAAAAGTTCATATTGCTCGCTCCCGCCCGCTCCCTCCCGCTCCCGCCGGCTCCCGCCCTGTCCCGCCCGCTCCTTCCCACTTTCGCTTGCTCCCTCCTCTTCCCGCTCCCTCCCGCTTCTGCCCGCGGCAAAGTTCATATCGCTCACTCCCACCCGCTCCCGCTCGCTTCCGCCCGCTCCCTCCCGCTCAATCCCGCCCGCTCCCTCCCGCTCCCGCTCGCTCCCGCCCGCTCCCTCCCGCTCCAGCCCGCTCCCGCTCGATTCCGCCCGCTCCCTCCCGCTCCCGCTCAATCCCGCCCGCTCCCTCCCGCTCCCGCTCCCTCCCGCTCCCGCTCAATCCCGCCCGCTCCCTCCCGCTCCTTCTCACTCCCGCCTGCTCCCTCCCGCTTCTGCCCGCGGCAAAGTTCATATTGCTCACTCCCATCCGCTCCCGCCCACTCCCTCCCGCTCCCGCTCGCTCCCTCCCGCCCCCGCCCGCTCCCGCTCGCTTCCGCCCGCTCCACCCCGCTCCCGCTCACTCCCGCCCGCTCCCTCCCGCTTCTGCCCGCGGCAAAGTTCATATTGCTCGCTCCCGCCCAATCCCTCCTGCTCCCGCTCCCGCCCGCTCACTCCCGCTTCCGCCCGCGGCAAAGTTCATACTGCTCGCTCCCTCCCGTTCCCGTCCCGCTCGCTCCCGCCCGCTCCCTCCCACTTCTGCCCACGGCAAAGTTCATATTGCTCGCTCCCTCCCGCTCCCGCCCGCTCCCTCCCGCTACTGCCTGCGGCAAAGTTCATATTGCTCACTCCCACCCGCTCCCGCCCGCTCCCGCTCGCTCCTGCTCGCTCCCGCCCGCTCCCTCCTGCTTCTGCCCGCGGCAAAAATCATATTGCTTCATTAATTTTATGAATTTTACGCCTTTTATTTATTTAAAACTGTAAAAGATAGAAATGAAATAATAAAAATTAAATTACAATTATTAAAACAAGCAACAGTCTGGATAAGTTAAAGATATCGTGCAGATTTCATGCACAAACACATGAGAAAAGAAATGTTTTTAACCTGGATTTAAAAATGTCTACATTTGTTGACAGTTTAACTACCGTCCACTCCCTCCTGCTCCCGCTCGCTCCCGCCCGCTCCCTCCCGCTCCCTCCTGCTCCCGCTCGCTCCCGCCTGCTCCCTCCTGCTCCCGCTCGCTCCCGCCCGCTCCCTCCCGCTTCTGCCCGCGGCAAAGTTCATATCGCTCACTCCCACCCGCTCCCGCTCGCTTCCGCCCGCTCCCTCCCGCTCCCGCTCAATCCCGCCCGCTCCCTCCCGCTCCCGCTCGCTCCCGCCCGCTCCCTCCCGCTCCAGCCCGCTCCCGCTCGATTCCGCCCGCTCCCTCCCGCTCCCTCCCGCTCCCGCTCAATCCCGCCCGCTCCCTCCCGCTCCCGCTCACTCCCGCCTGCTCCCTCCCGCTTCTGCCCGCGGCAAAGTTCATATTGCTCAATCCCGCCCACTCCCTCCCGCTCCCGCTCGCTCCCTCCCGCCCCCGCCCGCTCCCGCTCGCTTCCGCCCGCTCCCTCCCGCTCCCGCTCGCTCCCGCTCGCTCCCGCCTGCTCCCTCCCGCTCCCCCCCCGCTCCCTCCCGCTCCCTACCGCTCCCGCCCGCTCCCTCCCGCTCCCGCTCACTCCCGCCAGCTCCCGCTCGCTCCCGCCCGCTCCCTCCCACTCCCGCTCACTCCCGCCCGCTCCCTCCCGCTTCTGCCCGCGGCAAAGTTCATATTGCTCGCTCCCGCCCAATCCCTCCTGCTCCCGCTTGCTCCCGCCCGCTCCCTCCCGCTCCCGCCCGCTCCCTCCCGCTTCCGCCCGCGGCAAAGTTCATACTGCTCGCTCCCTCCCGTTCCCGCTCCCGCTCGCTCCCGCCCGCTCCCTCCCACTTCTTCCCGCGGCAAAGTTCATATTGCTCGCTCCCTCCCGCTCACGCCCGCTCCCTCCCGCTTCTGCCTGCGGCAAAGTTCATATTGCTCACTCCCATCCGCTCCCGCCCGCTCCCGCTCGCTCCCGCCCGGTCCCTCCCGCTTCTGCCCGCGGCAAAGTTCATATTGCTTCATTTATTTTATGAATTTTACGCCTTTTATTTATTTAAAACTGTAAAAGATAGAAATGAAATAATAAAAATTAAATTGAAATTATTAAAACAAGCAACAGTCTTGGTAAGTTAAAGATATCGTGCAGATTTCATGCACAAACACATGAGAAAAGAAATGTTTTTAACCTGGATTTAAAAATGTCTACATTTGTTGACAGTTTAACTACCGCCCACTCCCTCCTGCTCCCGCTCGCTCCCGCCCGCTCCCTCCTGCTCCCGCTCGCTCCCTCCCGCTCGTTCCCGCCCGCCCGCTCCCTCCCGCTTCTGCCCGCGGCAAAGTTCATATCGCTCACTCCCACCCGCTCCCGCTCGCTTCCGCCCGCTCCCTCCCGCTCCCGCTCAATCCCGCCCGCTCCCTCCCGCTCCCGCTCGCTCCCGCCCGCTCCCTCCCGCTCCAGCCCACTCCCGCCCACTCCCTCCCGCTTCTGCCCACAGAAAAGTTCATATTGCTCGCTCCCGCCGGCTCCCGCCCTGTCCCGCCCGCTCCTTCCCACTTTCGCTTGCTCCCTCCTCTTCCCGCTCCCTCCCGCTTCTGCCCGCGGCAAAGTTCATATCGCTCACTCCCACCCGCTCCCGCTCGCTTCCGCCCGCTCCCTCCCGCTCAATCCCGCCCGCTCCCTCCCGCTCCCGCTCGCTCCCGCCCGCTCCCTCCCGCTCCAGCCCGCTCCCGCTCGATTCCGCCCGCTCCCTCCCGCTCCCGCTCAATCCCGCCCGCTCCCTCCCGCTCCCGCTCCCTCCCGCTCCCGCTCAATCCCGCCCGCTCCCTCCCGCTCCTTCTCACTCCCGCCTGCTCCCTCCCGCTTCTGCCCGCGGCAAAGTTCATATTGCTCACTCCCATCCGCTCCCGCCCACTCCCTCCCGCTCCCGCTCGCTCCCTCCCGCCCCCGCCCGCTCCCGCTCGCTTCCGCCCGCTCCACCCCGCTCCCGCTCACTCCCGCCCGCTCCCTCCCGCTTCTGCCCGCGGCAAAGTTCATATTGCTCGCTCCCCGCCCAATCCCTCCTGCTCCCGCTCCCGCCCGCTCACTCCCGCTTCCGCCCGCGGCAAAGTTCATACTGCTCGCTCCCTCCCGTTCCCGTCCCGCTCGCTCCCGCCCGCTCCCTCCCACTTCTGCCCACGGCAAAGTTCATATTGCTCGCTCCCTCCCGCTCCCGCCCGCTCCCTCCCGCTACTGCCTGCGGCAAAGTTCATATTGCTCACTCCCACCCGCTCCCGCCCGCTCCCGCTCGCTCCTGCTCGCTCCCGCCCGCTCCCTCCTGCTTCTGCCCGCGGCAAAAATCATATTGCTTCATTAATTTTATGAATTTTACGCCTTTTATTTATTTAAAACTGTAAAAGATAGAAATGAAATAATAAAAATTAAATTACAATTATTAAAACAAGCAACAGTCTGGATAAGTTAAAGATATCGTGCAGATTTCATGCACAAACACATGAGAAAAGAAATGTTTTTAACCTGGATTTAAAAATGTCTACATTTGTTGACAGTTTAACTACCGTCCACTCCCTCCTGCTCCCGCTCGCTCCCGCCCGCTCCCTCCCGCTCCCTCCTGCTCCCGCTCGCTCCCGCCTGCTCCCTCCTGCTCCCGCTCGCTCCCGCCCGCTCCCTCCCGCTTCTGCCCGCGGCAAAGTTCATATCGCTCACCCCCACCCGCTCCCGCTCGCTTCCGCCCGCTCCCTCCCGCTCCCGCTCGCTTCCGCCCGCTCCCTCCCGCTCCAGCCCGCTCCCGCTCGATTCCGCCCGCTCCCTCCTGCTCCCGCTCAATCCCGCGCGCTCTTTCCAGCTCCCGCTCGCTCCCGCCCGCTCCAGCCCGCTCCCGCTCACTCCCGCCCACTCCCTCCCGCTTCTGCCCACAGCAAAGTTCATATTGCTCGCTCCCGCCCGCTCCCTCCCGCTCCCGCCGGCTCCTACCCGCTCCCTCCTGCTTCCGCCCGCTCCCTCCCACTTCTGCCCGCGGCAAAGTTCACACCACCAGCTCCCTCCCGCTCCATGCCATCCCCGCCCGCTCCCTCCCGCTCCTGCCCGGTCCCGCTCACTCCCTCCCGCTCCCGCCCGCTCCATCACGCTCCCACCCGCTCCCGCTCGCTCCCGCCCGCTCCATCCCGCTCCCTCCCGTTCCCTCCCGCTCCTGCCCGGTCCCGCCCACTCCCGCTGTGAATGGTTTACCTGCCTGAACATCTTCTGATCTCTGTTAATGTTGGTTTCACCAACCTAAAGCTGTCACCTGTGAATGGTTTACCTTACTGAACATCTTCTGCTCTCTGTTAATGTTGGTTTCACCAACCTAAAGCTGTCACCTGTGAATGGTTTACCTGCCTGAACATCTTCTGCTCTCTGTTAATGTTGGTTTCACCAACCTAACACTTGTTGAGCCACATTGTCTAACATTCACACGTCTATTCTCTGACCTAACCCTATTAGACCCACGGATGCAAATTTACAACTTTTAACAATTCTCAGGACCACATTTACATACAATGAACAAAAATAGAATAAGTTTTCTTTTTGCTCCCATTTTCCATGAGCTAAACTTAAAGTCAAATGTATTTGTGTAGCACATTTCATGTACAATTGCTGGTTGTGGTATAATTACAAAACATGTCCTACGTCCTAACCCTAACCCCTAACCCGTCTTATGCAATTTAGAAGACAACCATCAGGGGTTATTCATTTATTTTATGAATTTTACGCCTTTTATTTATTTAAAACTGTAAAAGAAAGAAATTAAATAATAAAAATTAAATTAAAATTATTAAAACAAGCAACAGTCTGGATAAGTTAAAGATATCGTGCAGATTTCATGCACAAACACATGAGAAAAGAAATGTTTTTAACCTGGATTTAAAAATGTCTACATTTGTTGACAGTTTAACTCCCGCTCGCTCCCGCCCGCTCCCGCCCGCTCCCGCCCACTTCTGCCCGCGGCAAAGTTCATACTGCTCGCTCCCGCACGCTCCCGCTCGCTCCCTCCCGCTTCTGCCCGCGGCAAAGTTCATATTGCTCGCTCCCACCCGCTCCCGCCCGCTCCCTCCTGCTCCCGCCCACTCTCTCCCGCTTCTGCCCGCGGCAAAGGTCATATTGCTCGCTCCCACTCTCTCCCGCCCGCTCTCGCTCGCTCCCTCCTGCTCCCGCTCGCTCCCTCCCGCTCCCTCCCGCTTCTGCCCGTGGCAAAGTTCATATTGCTCGCTCCCAACCGCTCCCGCTCGCTCCCGCCCGCTCCCTCCCGCTCCCTCTCGCTCCCGCCTGCTCCCTCCCGCTTCTGCCGGCGGCAAAGTTCATATTGCTCAATCCCGCCCGCTCCCTCCCGCTCCCTCCCGCTCCCGCTCGCTCCCGCCCGCTCCCGCTCGCTCCCACCCGCTCCCTCCCGCTCCCGCCCGCTCCCGCTCCCTCCCGCTTCTGCCCGCGGCAAAGTTCATATCGCTCACTCCCACCCACTCCCGCTCGCTTCCGCCCGCTCCCTCCCACTCCCGCTCACTCCCGCCCGCTCCCTCCCGCTTCTGCCCGCGGCAAATTTCATATTGCTCGCTCCCACCCGCTCCCGCCCGCTCCCGCTCGCTCCCGCCTGCTCCCTCCCGCTCCCGCTCGCTCCCGCCTTCTCCCTCCCGCTTCTGCCGGCGGCAAAGTTCATATTGCTCGCTCCCACCCGCTCCCTCCCACTCCCGCTAGCTCCCGCCCGCTCCCTCCCGCTCCCTCCCGCTCCCTACCGCTCCCGCCCGCTCCCTCCCACTCCCGCTTGCTCCCGCCAGCTCCCGCTCGCTCCCGCCCACTCCCTCCCGCTCCCGCCCGCTCCCTACCGCTCCCGCCCGCTCCCTCCCGCTCCCGCTCGCTTCCGCCCGCTCCCTCCCATTCCCGCTCACTCCCGCCCGCTCCCTCCCGCTTCTACCCGCGGCAAAGTTCATATTGCTCAATCCCGCCCACTCCCTCCCGCTCCCGCTCGCTCCCTCCCGCCCCCGCCCGCTTCCGCCCACTCCACCCCGCTCCCGCTCACTCCCGACCGCTCCCTCCCGCTTCTGCCCGCGGCAAAGTTCATATTGCTCGCTCCCGCCCAATCCCTCCTGCTCCCGCTCGCTCCCGCCCGCTCCCTCCCGCTCCCGCCCGCTCCCTCCCGCTTCCGCCCGCGGCAAAGTTCATACTGCTCGCTCCCTCCCGTTCCCGCTCCCACTCGCTCCCGCCCGCTCCCTCCCGCTCCCGCCCGCTCCCTCCCGCTTCTGCCTAAGGCAAAGTTCATATTGCTCACTCCCACCCGCTCCCGCCCACTCCCGCTCGCTCCCACCCGGTCCCTCCCGCTTCTGCCCGCGGCAAAGTTCATATTGCTTCATTTATTTTATGAATTTTACGCCTTTTATTTATTTAAAACTGTAAAGATAGAAATGAAATAATAAAAATTAAATTCAAATTATTAAAACAAGCAACAGTCTTGATAAGTTAAAGATATCGTGCAGATTTCATGCACAAACACATGAGAAAAGAAATGTTTTTAACCTGGATTTAAAAATGTCTACATTTGTTGACAGTTTAACTACCGCCCACTCCCTCCTGCTCCCGCTCGCTCCCGCCCGCTCCCTCCCGCTCCCGCCCGCTCCCTCCCGCTCCCGCTCGCTTCCGCCCGCTCCCTCCCACTCCCGCTCACTCCCGCCCGCTCCCTCCCGCTTCTGCCCGCTCCCGCTCGATTCCGCCCGCTCCCTACTGCTCCCGCTCAATCCCGCGCGCTCTTTCCAGCTCCCGCTCGCTCCCGCCCGCTCCCTCCCGCTCCCGCTCCCGCTCAATCCCGCCCGCTCCCTCCCGCTTCCGCTCACTCCCGCCTGCTCCCTCCCGCTTCTGCCCGTGGCAAAGTTCATATTGCTCAATCCCGCCCACTCCCTCCCGCTCCCGCTCGCTCCCTCCCGCCCCCGCCCGCTCCCGCTCGCTTCCGCCCGCTCCACCCCGCTCCCGCTCACTCCCGCCCGCTCCCTCCCGCTTCTGCCCGCGGCAAAGTTCATATTGCTCGCTCCCGCCCAATCCCTCCTGCTCCCGCTCGCTCCCGCCCGCTCCCTCCCGCTCCCGCCCGCTCACTCCCACTTCCGCCCGCGGCAAAGTTCATACTGCTCGCTCCCTCCCGTTCCCGTCCCGCTCGCTCCCGCCCGCTCCCTCCCACTTCTGCCCACGGCAAAGTTCATATTGCTCGCTCCCTCCCGCTCCCGCCCGCTCCCTCCCGCAACTGCCTGCGGCAAAGTTCATATTGCTCACTCCCACCCGCTCCCGCTCGCTCCCGCCCGCTCCCTCCTGCTTCTGCCCGCGGCAAAAATCATATTGCTTCATTAATTTTATGAATTTTACGCCTTTTATTTATTTAAAACTGTAAAAGATAGAAATGAAATAATAAAAATTAAATTACAATTATTAAAACAAGCAACAGTCTGGATAAGTTAAAGATATCGTGCAGATTTCATGCACAAACACATGAGAAAAGAAATGTTTTTAACCTGGATTTAAAAATGTCTACATTTGTTGACAGTTTAACTACCGTCCACTCCCTCCTGCTCCCGCTCGCTCCCGCCCGCTCCCTCCCGCTCCCTCCTGCTCCCGCTCGCTCCCGCCTGCTCCCTCCTGCTCCCGCTCGCTCCCGCCCGCTCCCTCCCGCTTCTGCCCGCGGCAAAGTTCATATCGCTCACTCCCACCCGCTCCCGCTCGCTTCCGCCCGCTCCCTCCCGCTCCCGCTCAATCCCGCCCGCTCCCCCCCGCTCCCGCTCGCTCCCGCCCGCTCCCTCCCGCTCCAGCCCGCTCCCGCTCACTCCCGCCCACTCCCTCCCGCTTCTGCCCACAGAAAAGTTCATATTGCTCGCTCCCGCCCGCTCCTTCCCGCTTTCGCTTGCTCCCTCCTCTTCCCGCTCCCTCCCGCTTCTGCCCGCGGCAAAGTTCATATCGCTCACTCCCACCCGCTCCCGCTCGCTTCCGCCCGCTCCCTCCCGCTCCCGCTCAATCCCGCCCGCTCCCTCCCGCTCCCGCTCGCTCCCGCCCGCTCCCTCCCGCTCCAGCCCGCTCCCGCTCGATTCCGCCCGCTCCCTCCCGCTCCCTCCCGCTCCCGCTCAATCCCGCCCGCTCCCTCCCGCTCCCGCTCACTCCCGCCTGCTCCCTCCCGCTTCTGCCCGCGGCAAAGTTCATATTGCTCAATCCCGCCCACTCCCTCCCGCTCCCGCTCGCTCCCTCCCGCCCCCGCCCGCTCCCGCTCGCTTCCGCCCGCTCCCTCCCGCTCCCGCTCGCTCCCGCTCGCTCCCGCCTGCTCCCTCCCGCTCCCCCCCGCTCCCTCCCGCTCCCTACCGCTCCCGCCCGCTCCCTCCCGCTCCCGCTCACTCCCGCCAGCTCCCGCTCGCTCCCGCCCGCTCCCTCCCACTCCCGCTCACTCCCGCCCGCTCCCTCCCGCTTCTGCCCGCGGCAAAGTTCATATTGCTCGCTCCCGCCCAATCCCTCCTGCTCCCGCTTGCTCCCGCCCGCTCCCTCCCGCTCCCGCCCGCTCCCTCCCGCTTCCGCCCGCGGCAAAGTTCATACTGCTCGCTCCCTCCCGTTCCCGCTCCCGCTCGCTCCCGCCCGCTCCCTCCCACTTCTTCCCGCGGCAAAGTTCATATTGCTCGCTCCCTCCCGCTCACGCCCGCTCCCTCCCGCTTCTGCCTGCGGCAAAGTTCATATTGCTCACTCCCATCCGCTCCCGCCCGCTCCCGCTCGCTCCCGCCCGGTCCCTCCCGCTTCTGCCCGCGGCAAAGTTCATATTGCTTCATTTATTTTATGAATTTTACGCCTTTTATTTATTTAAAACTGTAAAAGATAGAAATGAAATAATAAAAATTAAATTAAAATTATTAAAACAAGCAACAGTCTTGATAAGTTAAAGATATCGTGCAGATTTCATGCACAAACACATGAGAAAAGAAATGTTTTTAACCTGGATTTAAAAATGTCTACATTTGTTGACAGTTTAACTACCGCCCACTCCCTCCTGCTCCCGCTCGCTCCCGCCCGCTCCCTCCTGCTCCCGCTCGCTCCCTCCCGCTCGTTCCCGCCCGCCCGCTCCCTCCCGCTTCTGCCCGCGGCAAAGTTCATATCGCTCACTCCCACCCGCTCCCGCTCGCTTCCGCCCGCTCCCTCCCGCTCCCGCTCAATCCCGCCCGCTCCCTCCCGCTCCCGCTCGCTCCCGCCCGCTCCCTCCCGCTCCAGCCCACTCCCGCCCACTCCCTCCCGCTTCTGCCCACAGAAAAGTTCATATTGCTCGCTCCCGCCCGCTCCCTCCCGCTCCCGCCGGCTCCCGCCCTGTCCCGCCCGCTCCTTCCCACTTTCGCTTGCTCCCTCCTCTTCCCGCTCCCTCCCGCTTCTGCCCGCGGCAAAGTTCATATCGCTCACTCCCACCCGCTCCCGCTCGCTTCCGCCCGCTCCCTCCCGCTCAATCCCGCCCGCTCCCTCCCGCTCCCGCTCGCTCCCGCCCGCTCCCTCCCGCTCCAGCCCGCTCCCGCTCGATTCCGCCCGCTCCCTCCCGCTCCCGCTCAATCCCGCCCGCTCCCTCCCGCTCCCGCTCCCTCCCGCTCCCGCTCCCTCCCGCTCCCGCTCAATCCCGCCCGCTCCCTCCCGCTCCTTCTCACTCCCGCCTGCTCCCTCCCGCTTCTGCCCGCGGCAAAGTTCATATTGCTCACTCCCATCCGCTCCCGCCCACTCCCTCCCGCTCCCGCTCGCTCCCTCCCGCCCCCGCCCGCTCCCGCTCGCTTCCGCCCGCTCCACCCCGCTCCCGCTCACTCCCGCCCGCTCCCTCCCGCTTCTGCCCGCGGCAAAGTTCATATTGCTCGCTCCCGCCCAATCCCTCCTGCTCCCGCTCCCGCCCGCTCACTCCCGCTTCCGCCCGCGGCAAAGTTCATACTGCTCGCTCCCTCCCGTTCCCGTCCCGCTCGCTCCCGCCCGCTCCCTCCCACTTCTGCCCACGGCAAAGTTCATATTGCTCGCTCCCTCCCGCTCCCGCCCGCTCCCTCCCGCTACTGCCTGCGGCAAAGTTCATATTGCTCACTCCCACCCGCTCCCGCCCGCTCCCGCTCGCTCCTGCTCGCTCCCGCCCGCTCCCTCCTGCTTCTGCCCGCGGCAAAAATCATATTGCTTCATTAATTTTATGAATTTTACGCCTTTTATTTATTTAAAACTGTAAAAGATAGAAATGAAATAATAAAAATTAAATTACAATTATTAAAACAAGCAACAGTCTGGATAAGTTAAAGATATCGTGCAGATTTCATGCACAAACACATGAGAAAAGAAATGTTTTTAACCTGGATTTAAAAATGTCTACATTTGTTGACAGTTTAACTACCGTCCACTCCCTCCTGCTCCCGCTCGCTCCCGCCCGCTCCCTCCCGCTCCCTCCTGCTCCCGCTCGCTCCCGCCTGCTCCCTCCTGCTCCCGCTCGCTCCCGCCCGCTCCCTCCCGCTTCTGCCCGCGGCAAAGTTCATATCGCTCACTCCCACCCGCTCCCGCTCGCTTCCGCCCGCTCCCTCCCGCTCCCGCTCAATCCCGCCCGCTCCCTCCCGCTCCCGCTCGCTCCCGCCCGCTCCCTCCCGCTCCAGCCCGCTCCCGCTCGATTCCGCCCGCTCCCTCCCGCTCCCTCCCGCTCCCGCTCAATCCCGCCCGCTCCCTCCCGCTCCCGCTCACTCCCGCCTGCTCCCTCCCGCTTCTGCCCGCGGCAAAGTTCATATTGCTCAATCCCGCCCACTCCCTCCCGCTCCCGCTCGCTCCCTCCCGCCCCCGCCCGCTCCCGCTCGCTTCCGCCCGCTCCCTCCCGCTCCCGCTCGCTCCCGCTCGCTCCCGCCTGCTCCCTCCCGCTCCCCCCCGCTCCCTCCCGCTCCCTACCGCTCCCGCCCGCTCCCTCCCGCTCCCGCTCACTCCCGCCAGCTCCCGCTCGCTCCCGCCCGCTCCCTCCCACTCCCGCTCACTCCCGCCCGCTCCCTCCCGCTTCTGCCCGCGGCAAAGTTCATATTGCTCGCTCCCCGCCCAATCCCTCCTGCTCCCGCTTGCTCCCGCCCGCTCCCTCCCGCTCCCGCCCGCTCCCTCCCGCTTCCGCCCGCGGCAAAGTTCATACTGCTCGCTCCCTCCCGTTCCCGCTCCCGCTCGCTCCCGCCCGCTCCCTCCCACTTCTTCCCGCGGCAAAGTTCATATTGCTCGCTCCCTCCCGCTCACGCCCGCTCCCTCCCGCTTCTGCCTGCGGCAAAGTTCATATTGCTCACTCCCATCCGCTCCCGCCCGCTCCCGCTCGCTCCCGCCCGGTCCCTCCCGCTTCTGCCCGCGGCAAAGTTCATATTGCTTCATTTATTTTATGAATTTTACGCCTTTTATTTATTTAAAACTGTAAAAGATAGAAATGAAATAATAAAAATTAAATTGAAATTATTAAAACAAGCAACAGTCTTGGTAAGTTAAAGATATCGTGCAGATTTCATGCACAAACACATGAGAAAAGAAATGTTTTTAACCTGGATTTAAAAATGTCTACATTTGTTGACAGTTTAACTACCGCCCACTCCCTCCTGCTCCCGCTCGCTCCCGCCCGCTCCCTCCTGCTCCCGCTCGCTCCCTCCCGCTCGTTCCCGCCCGCCCGCTCCCTCCCGCTTCTGCCCGCGGCAAAGTTCATATCGCTCACTCCCACCCGCTCCCGCTCGCTTCCGCCCGCTCCCTCCCGCTCCCGCTCAATCCCGCCCGCTCCCTCCCGCTCCCGCTCGCTCCCGCCCGCTCCCTCCCGCTCCAGCCCACTCCCGCCCACTCCCTCCCGCTTCTGCCCACAGAAAAGTTCATATTGCTCGCTCCCGCCCGCTCCCTCCCGCTCCCGCCGGCTCCCGCCCTGTCCCGCCCGCTCCTTCCCACTTTCGCTTGCTCCCTCCTCTTCCCGCTCCCTCCCGCTTCTGCCCGCGGCAAAGTTCATATCGCTCACTCCCACCCGCTCCCGCTCGCTTCCGCCCGCTCCCTCCCGCTCAATCCCGCCCGCTCCCTCCCGCTCCCGCTCGCTCCCGCCCGCTCCCTCCCGCTCCAGCCCGCTCCCGCTCGATTCCGCCCGCTCCCTCCCGCTCCCGCTCAATCCCGCCCGCTCCCTCCCGCTCCCGCTCCCTCCCGCTCCCGCTCAATCCCGCCCGCTCCCTCCCGCTCCTTCTCACTCCCGCCTGCTCCCTCCCGCTTCTGCCCGCGGCAAAGTTCATATTGCTCACTCCCATCCGCTCCCGCCCACTCCCTCCCGCTCCCGCTCGCTCCCTCCCGCCCCCGCCCGCTCCCGCTCGCTTCCGCCCGCTCCACCCCGCTCCCGCTCACTCCCGCCCGCTCCCTCCCGCTTCTGCCCGCGGCAAAGTTCATATTGCTCGCTCCCGCCCAATCCCTCCTGCTCCCGCTCCCGCCCGCTCACTCCCGCTTCCGCCCGCGGCAAAGTTCATACTGCTCGCTCCCTCCCGTTCCCGTCCCGCTCGCTCCCGCCCGCTCCCTCCCACTTCTGCCCACGGCAAAGTTCATATTGCTCGCTCCCTCCCGCTCCCGCCCGCTCCCTCCCGCTACTGCCTGCGGCAAAGTTCATATTGCTCACTCCCACCCGCTCCCGCCCGCTCCCGCTCGCTCCTGCTCGCTCCCGCCCGCTCCCTCCTGCTTCTGCCCGCGGCAAAAATCATATTGCTTCATTAATTTTATGAATTTTACGCCTTTTATTTATTTAAAACTGTAAAAGATAGAAATGAAATAATAAAAATTAAATTACAATTATTAAAACAAGCAACAGTCTGGATAAGTTAAAGATATCGTGCAGATTTCATGCACAAACACATGAGAAAAGAAATGTTTTTAACCTGGATTTAAAAATGTCTACATTTGTTGACAGTTTAACTACCGTCCACTCCCTCCTGCTCCCGCTCGCTCCCGCCCGCTCCCTCCCGCTCCCTCCTGCTCCCGCTCGCTCCCGCCTGCTCCCTCCTGCTCCCGCTCGCTCCCGCCCGCTCCCTCCCGCTTCTGCCCGCGGCAAAGTTCATATCGCTCACCCCCACCCGCTCCCGCTCGCTTCCGCCCGCTCCCTCCCGCTCCCGCTCGCTTCCGCCCGCTCCCTCCCGCTCCAGCCCGCTCCCGCTCGATTCCACCCGCTCCCTCCTGCTCCCGCTCAATCCCGCGCGCTCTTTCCAGCTCCCGCTCGCTCCCGCCCGCTCCAGCCCGCTCCCGCTCACTCCCGCCCACTCCCTCCCGCTTCTGCCCACAGCAAAGTTCATATTGCTCGCTCCCGCCCGCTCCCTCCCGCTCCCGCCGGCTCCTACCCGCTCCCTCCTGCTTCCGCCCGCTCCCTCCCACTTCTGCCCGCGGCAAAGTTCACACCACCAGCTCCCTCCCGCTCCATGCCATCCCCGCCCGCTCCCTCCCGCTCCTGCCCGGTCCCGCTCACTCCCTCCCGCTCCCGCCCGCTCCATCACGCTCCCACCCGCTCCCGCTCGCTCCCGCCCGCTCCATCCCGCTCCCTCCCGTTCCCTCCCGCTCCTGCCCGGTCCCGCCCACTCCCGCTGTGAATGGTTTACCTGCCTGAACATCTTCTGATCTCTGTTAATGTTGGTTTCACCAACCTAAAGCTGTCACCTGTGAATGGTTTACCTTACTGAACATCTTCTGCTCTCTGTTAATGTTGGTTTCACCAACCTAAAGCTGTCACCTGTGAATGGTTTACCTGCCTGAACATCTTCTGCTCACTGTTAATGTTGGTTTCACCAACCTAACACTTGTTGAGCCACATTGTCTAACATTCACACGTCTATTCTCTGACCTAACCCTATTAGACCCACGGATGCAAATTTACAACTTTTAACAATTCTCAGGACCACATTTACATACAATGAACAAAAATAGAATAAGTTTTCTTTTTGCTCCCATTTTCCATGAGCTAAACTTAAAGTCAAATGTATTTGTGTAGCACATTTCATGTACAATTGCTGGTTGTGGTATAATTACAAAACATGTCCTACGTCCTAACCCTAACCCCTAACCCGTCTTATGCAATTTAGAAGACAACCATCAGGGGTTATTCATTTATTTTATGAATTTTACGCCTTTTATTTATTTAAAACTGTAAAAGAAAGAAATTAAATAATAAAAATTAAATTAAAATTATTAAAACAAGCAACAGTCTGGATAAGTTAAAGATATCGTGCAGATTTCATGCACAAACACATGAGAAAAGAAATGTTTTTAACCTGGATTTAAAAATGTCTACATTTGTTGACAGTTTAACTCCCGCTCGCTCCCGCCCGCTCCCGCCCGCTCCCGCCCACTTCTGCCCGCGGCAAAGTTCATACTGCTCGCTCCCGCACGCTCCCGCTCGCTCCCTCCCGCTTCTGCCCGCGGCAAAGTTCATATTGCTCGCTCCCACCCGCTCCCGCCCGCTCCCTCCTGCTCCCGCCCACTCTCTCCCGCTTCTGCCCGCGGCAAAGGTCATATTGCTCGCTCCCACTCTCTCCCGCCCGCTCTCGCTCGCTCCCTCCTGCTCCCGCTCGCTCCCTCCCGCTCCCTCCCGCTTCTGCCCGTGGCAAAGTTCATATTGCTCGCTCCCAACCGCTCCCGCCCGCTCCCGCTCGCTCCCGCCCGCTCCCTCCCGCTCCCTCTCGCTCCCGCCTGCTCCCTCCCGCTTCTGCCGGCGGCAAAGTTCATATTGCTCAATCCCGCCCGCTCCCTCCCGCTCCCTCCCGCTCCCGCTCGCTCCCGCCCGCTCCCGCTCGCTCCCACCCGCTCCCTCCCGCTCCCGCCCGCTCCCGCTCCCTCCCGCTTCTGCCCGCGGCAAAGTTCATATCGCTCACTCCCACCCACTCCCGCTCGCTTCCGCCCGCTCCCTCCCACTCCCGCTCACTCCCGCCCGCTCCCTCCCGCTTCTGCCCGCGGCAAATTTCATATTGCTCGCTCCCACCCGCTCCCGCCCGCTCCCGCTCGCTCCCGCCTGCTCCCTCCCGCTCCCGCTCGCTCCCGCCTTCTCCCTCCCGCTTCTGCCGGCGGCAAAGTTCATATTGCTCGCTCCCACCCGCTCCCTCCCACTCCCGCTAGCTCCCGCCCGCTCCCTCCCGCTCCCTCCCGCTCCCTACCGCTCCCGCCCGCTCCCTCCCACTCCCGCTTGCTCCCGCCAGCTCCCGCTCGCTCCCGCCCACTCCCTCCCGCTCCCGCCCGCTCCCTACCGCTCCCGCCCGCTCCCTCCCGCTCCCGCTCGCTTCCGCCCGCTCCCTCCCATTCCCGCTCACTCCCGCCCGCTCCCTCCCGCTTCTACCCGCGGCAAAGTTCATATTGCTCAATCCCGCCCACTCCCTCCCGCTCCCGCTCGCTCCCTCCCGCCCCCGCCCGCTTCCGCCCACTCCACCCCGCTCCCGCTCACTCCCGACCGCTCCCTCCCGCTTCTGCCCGCGGCAAAGTTCATATTGCTCGCTCCCGCCCAATCCCTCCTGCTCCCGCTCGCTCCCGCCCGCTCCCTCCCGCTCCCGCCCGCTCCCTCCCGCTTCCGCCCGCGGCAAAGTTCATACTGCTCGCTCCCTCCCGTTCCCGCTCCCACTCGCTCCCGCCCGCTCCCTCCCGCTCCCGCCCGCTCCCTCCCGCTTCTGCCTAAGGCAAAGTTCATATTGCTCACTCCCACCCGCTCCCGCCCACTCCCGCTCGCTCCCACCCGGTCCCTCCCGCTTCTGCCCGCGGCAAAGTTCATATTGCTTCATTTATTTTATGAATTTTACGCCTTTTATTTATTTAAAACTGTAAAGATAGAAATGAAATAATAAAAATTAAATTCAAATTATTAAAACAAGCAACAGTCTTGATAAGTTAAAGATATCGTGCAGATTTCATGCACAAACACATGAGAAAAGAAATGTTTTTAACCTGGATTTAAAAATGTCTACATTTGTTGACAGTTTAACTACCGCCCACTCCCTCCTGCTCCCGCTCGCTCCCGCCCGCTCCCTCCCGCTCCCGCTCGCTTCCGCCCGCTCCCTCCCACTCCCGCTCACTCCCGCCCGCTCCCTCCCGCTTCTGCCCGCTCCCGCTCGATTCCGCCCGCTCCCTACTGCTCCCGCTCAATCCCGCGCGCTCTTTCCAGCTCCCGCTCGCTCCCGCCCGCTCCCTCCCGCTCCCGCTCCCGCTCAATCCCGCCCGCTCCCTCCCGCTTCCGCTCACTCCCGCCTGCTCCCTCCCGCTTCTGCCCGTGGCAAAGTTCATATTGCTCAATCCCGCCCACTCCCTCCCGCTCCCGCTCGCTCCCTCCCGCCCCCGCCCGCTCCCGCTCGCTTCCGCCCGCTCCACCCCGCTCCCGCTCACTCCCGCCCGCTCCCTCCCGCTTCTGCCCGCGGCAAAGTTCATATTGCTCGCTCCCGCCCAATCCCTCCTGCTCCCGCTCGCTCCCGCCCGCTCCCTCCCGCTCCCGCCCGCTCACTCCCACTTCCGCCCGCGGCAAAGTTCATACTGCTCGCTCCCTCCCGTTCCCGTCCCGCTCGCTCCCGCCCGCTCCCTCCCACTTCTGCCCACGGCAAAGTTCATATTGCTCGCTCCCTCCCGCTCCCGCCCGCTCCCTCCCGCAACTGCCTGCGGCAAAGTTCATATTGCTCACTCCCACCCGCTCCCGCTCGCTCCCGCTCGCTCCCGCCCGCTCCCTCCTGCTTCTGCCCGCGGCAAAAATCATATTGCTTCATTAATTTTATGAATTTTACGCCTTTTATTTATTTAAAACTGTAAAAGATAGAAATGAAATAATAAAAATTAAATTACAATTATTAAAACAAGCAACAGTCTGGATAAGTTAAAGATATCGTGCAGATTTCATGCACAAACACATGAGAAAAGAAATGTTTTTAACCTGGATTTAAAAATGTCTACATTTGTTGACAGTTTAACTACCGTCCACTCCCTCCTGCTCCCGCTCGCTCCCGCCCGCTCCCTCCCGCTCCCTCCTGCTCCCGCTCGCTCCCGCCTGCTCCCTCCTGCTCCCGCTCGCTCCCGCCCGCTCCCTCCCGCTTCTGCCCGCGGCAAAGTTCATATCGCTCACTCCCACCCGCTCCCGCTCGCTTCCGCCCGCTCCCTCCCGCTCCCGCTCAATCCCGCCCGCTCCCTCCCGCTCCCGCTCGCTCCCGCCCGCTCCCTCCCGCTCCAGCCCGCTCCCGCTCGATTCCGCCCGCTCCCTCCCGCTCCCTCCCGCTCCCGCTCAATCCCGCCCGCTCCCTCCCGCTCCCGCTCACTCCCGCCTGCTCCCTCCCGCTTCTGCCCGCGGCAAAGTTCATATTGCTCAATCCCGCCCACTCCCTCCCGCTCCCGCTCGCTCCCTCCCGCCCCCGCCCGCTCCCGCTCGCTTCCGCCCGCTCCCTCCCGCTCCCGCTCGCTCCCGCTCGCTCCCGCCTGCTCCCTCCCGCTCCCCCCCGCTCCCTCCCGCTCCCTACCGCTCCCGCCCGCTCCCTCCCGCTCCCGCTCACTCCCGCCAGCTCCCGCTCGCTCCCGCCCGCTCCCTCCCACTCCCGCTCACTCCCGCCCGCTCCCTCCCGCTTCTGCCCGCGGCAAAGTTCATATTGCTCGCTCCCGCCCAATCCCTCCTGCTCCCGCTTGCTCCCGCCCGCTCCCTCCCGCTCCCGCCCGCTCCCTCCCGCTTCCGCCCGCGGCAAAGTTCATACTGCTCGCTCCCTCCCGTTCCCGCTCCCGCTCGCTCCCGCCCGCTCCCTCCCACTTCTTCCCGCGGCAAAGTTCATATTGCTCGCTCCCTCCCGCTCACGCCCGCTCCCTCCCGCTTCTGCCTGCGGCAAAGTTCATATTGCTCACTCCCATCCGCTCCCGCCCGCTCCCGCTCGCTCCCGCCCGGTCCCTCCCGCTTCTGCCCGCGGCAAAGTTCATATTGCTTCATTTATTTTATGAATTTTACGCCTTTTATTTATTTAAAACTGTAAAAGATAGAAATGAAATAATAAAAATTAAATTGAAATTATTAAAACAAGCAACAGTCTTGGTAAGTTAAAGATATCGTGCAGATTTCATGCACAAACACATGAGAAAAGAAATGTTTTTAACCTGGATTTAAAAATGTCTACATTTGTTGACAGTTTAACTACCGCCCACTCCCTCCTGCTCCCGCTCGCTCCCGCCCGCTCCCTCCTGCTCCCGCTCGCTCCCTCCCGCTCGTTCCCGCCCGCCCGCTCCCTCCCGCTTCTGCCCGCGGCAAAGTTCATATCGCTCACTCCCACCCGCTCCCGCTCGCTTCCGCCCGCTCCCTCCCGCTCCCGCTCAATCCCGCCCGCTCCCTCCCGCTCCCGCTCGCTCCCGCCCGCTCCCTCCCGCTCCAGCCCACTCCCGCCCACTCCCTCCCGCTTCTGCCCACAGAAAAGTTCATATTGCTCGCTCCCGCCCGCTCCCTCCCGCTCCCGCCGGCTCCCGCCCTGTCCCGCCCGCTCCTTCCCACTTTCGCTTGCTCCCTCCTCTTCCCGCTCCCTCCCGCTTCTGCCCGCGGCAAAGTTCATATCGCTCACTCCCACCCGCTCCCGCTCGCTTCCGCCCGCTCCCTCCCGCTCAATCCCGCCCGCTCCCTCCCGCTCCCGCTCGCTCCCGCCCGCTCCCTCCCGCTCCAGCCCGCTCCCGCTCGATTCCGCCCGCTCCCTCCCGCTCCCGCTCAATCCCGCCCGCTCCCTCCCGCTCCCGCTCCCTCCCGCTCCCGCTCAATCCCGCCCGCTCCCTCCCGCTCCTTCTCACTCCCGCCTGCTCCCTCCCGCTTCTGCCCGCGGCAAAGTTCATATTGCTCACTCCCATCCGCTCCCGCCCACTCCCTCCCGCTCCCGCTCGCTCCCTCCCGCCCCCGCCCGCTCCCGCTCGCTTCCGCCCGCTCCACCCCGCTCCCGCTCACTCCCGCCCGCTCCCTCCCGCTTCTGCCCGCGGCAAAGTTCATATTGCTCGCTCCCGCCCAATCCCTCCTGCTCCCGCTCCCGCCCGCTCACTCCCGCTTCCGCCTGCGGCAAAGTTCATACTGCTCGCTCCCTCCCGTTCCCGTCCCGCTCGCTCCCGCCCGCTCCCTCCCACTTCTGCCCACGGCAAAGTTCATATTGCTCGCTCCCTCCCGCTCCCGCCCGCTCCCTCCCGCTACTGCCTGCGGCAAAGTTCATATTGCTCACTCCCACCCGCTCCCGCCCGCTCCCGCTCGCTCCTGCTCGCTCCCGCCCGCTCCCTCCTGCTTCTGCCCGCGGCAAAAATCATATTGCTTCATTAATTTTATGAATTTTACGCCTTTTATTTATTTAAAACTGTAAAAGATAGAAATGAAATAATAAAAATTAAATTACAATTATTAAAACAAGCAACAGTCTGGATAAGTTAAAGATATCGTGCAGATTTCATGCACAAACACATGAGAAAAGAAATGTTTTTAACCTGGATTTAAAAATGTCTACATTTGTTGACAGTTTAACTACCGTCCACTCCCTCCTGCTCCCGCTCGCTCCCGCCCGCTCCCTCCCGCTCCCTCCTGCTCCCGCTCGCTCCCGCCTGCTCCCTCCTGCTCCCGCTCGCTCCCGCCCGCTCCCTCCCGCTTCTGCCCGCGGCAAAGTTCATATCGCTCACCCCCACCCGCTCCCGCTCGCTTCCGCCCGCTCCCTCCCGCTCCCGCTCGCTTCCGCCCGCTCCCTCCCGCTCCAGCCCGCTCCCGCTCGATTCCACCCGCTCCCTCCTGCTCCCGCTCAATCCCGCGCGCTCTTTCCAGCTCCCGCTCGCTCCCGCCCGCTCCAGCCCGCTCCCGCTCACTCCCGCCCACTCCCTCCCGCTTCTGCCCACAGCAAAGTTCATATTGCTCGCTCCCGCCCGCTCCCTCCCGCTCCCGCCGGCTCCTACCCGCTCCCTCCTGCTTCCGCCCGCTCCCTCCCACTTCTGCCCGCGGCAAAGTTCACACCACCAGCTCCCTCCCGCTCCATGCCATCCCCGCCCGCTCCCTCCCGCTCCTGCCCGGTCCCGCTCACTCCCTCCCGCTCCCGCCCGCTCCATCACGCTCCCACCCGCTCCCGCTCGCTCCCGCCCGCTCCATCCCGCTCCCTCCCGTTCCCTCCCGCTCCTGCCCGGTCCCGCCCACTCCCGCTGTGAATGGTTTACCTGCCTGAACATCTTCTGATCTCTGTTAATGTTGGTTTCACCAACCTAAAGCTGTCACCTGTGAATGGTTTACCTTACTGAACATCTTCTGCTCTCTGTTAATGTTGGTTTCACCAACCTAAAGCTGTCACCTGTGAATGGTTTACCTGCCTGAACATCTTCTGCTCACTGTTAATGTTGGTTTCACCAACCTAACACTTGTTGAGCCACATTGTCTAACATTCACACGTCTATTCTCTGACCTAACCCTATTAGACCCACGGATGCAAATTTACAACTTTTAACAATTCTCAGGACCACATTTACATACAATGAACAAAAATAGAATAAGTTTTCTTTTTGCTCCCATTTTCCATGAGCTAAACTTAAAGTCAAATGTATTTGTGTAGCACATTTCATGTACAATTGCTGGTTGTGGTATAATTACAAAACATGTCCTACGTCCTAACCCTAACCCCTAACCCGTCTTATGCAATTTAGAAGACAACCATCAGGGGTTATTCATTTATTTTATGAATTTTACGCCTTTTATTTATTTAAAACTGTAAAAGAAAGAAATTAAATAATAAAAATTAAATTAAAATTATTAAAACAAGCAACAGTCTGGATAAGTTAAAGATATCGTGCAGATTTCATGCACAAACACATGAGAAAAGAAATGTTTTTAACCTGGATTTAAAAATGTCTACATTTGTTGACAGTTTAACTCCCGCTCGCTCCCGCCCGCTCCCGCCCGCTCCCGCCCACTTCTGCCCGCGGCAAAGTTCATACTGCTCGCTCCCGCACGCTCCCGCTCGCTCCCTCCCGCTTCTGCCCGCGGCAAAGTTCATATTGCTCGCTCCCACCCGCTCCCGCCCGCTCCCTCCTGCTCCCGCCCACTCTCTCCCGCTTCTGCCCGCGGCAAAGGTCATATTGCTCGCTCCCACTCTCTCCCGCCCGCTCTCGCTCGCTCCCTCCTGCTCCCGCTCGCTCCCTCCCGCTCCCTCCCGCTTCTGCCCGTGGCAAAGTTCATATTGCTCGCTCCCAACCGCTCCCGCCCGCTCCCGCTCGCTCCCGCCCGCTCCCTCCCGCTCCCTCTCGCTCCCGCCTGCTCCCTCCCGCTTCTGCCGGCGGCAAAGTTCATATTGCTCAATCCCGCCCGCTCCCTCCCGCTCCCTCCCGCTCCCGCTCGCTCCCGCCCGCTCCCGCTCGCTCCCACCCGCTCCCTCCCGCTCCCGCCCGCTCCCGCTCCCTCCCGCTTCTGCCCGCGGCAAAGTTCATATCGCTCACTCCCACCCACTCCCGCTCGCTTCCGCCCGCTCCCTCCCACTCCCGCTCACTCCCGCCCGCTCCCTCCCGCTTCTGCCCGCGGCAAATTTCATATTGCTCGCTCCCACCCGCTCCCGCCCGCTCCCGCTCGCTCCCGCCTGCTCCCTCCCGCTCCCGCTCGCTCCCGCCTTCTCCCTCCCGCTTCTGCCGGCGGCAAAGTTCATATTGCTCGCTCCCACCCGCTCCCTCCCACTCCCGCTAGCTCCCGCCCGCTCCCTCCCGCTCCCTCCCGCTCCCTACCGCTCCCGCCCGCTCCCTCCCACTCCCGCTTGCTCCCGCCAGCTCCCGCTCGCTCCCGCCCACTCCCTCCCGCTCCCGCCCGCTCCCTACCGCTCCCGCCCGCTCCCTCCCGCTCCCGCTCGCTTCCGCCCGCTCCCTCCCATTCCCGCTCACTCCCGCCCGCTCCCTCCCGCTTCTACCCGCGGCAAAGTTCATATTGCTCAATCCCGCCCACTCCCTCCCGCTCCCGCTCGCTCCCTCCCGCCCCCGCCCGCTTCCGCCCACTCCACCCCGCTCCCGCTCACTCCCGACCGCTCCCTCCCGCTTCTGCCCGCGGCAAAGTTCATATTGCTCGCTCCCGCCCAATCCCTCCTGCTCCCGCTCGCTCCCGCCCGCTCCCTCCCGCTCCCGCCCGCTCCCTCCCGCTTCCGCCCGCGGCAAAGTTCATACTGCTCGCTCCCTCCCGTTCCCGCTCCCACTCGCTCCCGCCCGCTCCCTCCCGCTCCCGCCCGCTCCCTCCCGCTTCTGCCTAAGGCAAAGTTCATATTGCTCACTCCCACCCGCTCCCGCCCACTCCCGCTCGCTCCCACCCGGTCCCTCCCGCTTCTGCCCGCGGCAAAGTTCATATTGCTTCATTTATTTTATGAATTTTACGCCTTTTATTTATTTAAAACTGTAAAGATAGAAATGAAATAATAAAAATTAAATTCAAATTATTAAAACAAGCAACAGTCTTGATAAGTTAAAGATATCGTGCAGATTTCATGCACAAACACATGAGAAAAGAAATGTTTTTAACCTGGATTTAAAAATGTCTACATTTGTTGACAGTTTAACTACCGCCCACTCCCTCCTGCTCCCGCTCGCTCCCGCCCGCTCCCTCCCGCTCCCGCTCGCTTCCGCCCGCTCCCTCCCACTCCCGCTCACTCCCGCCCGCTCCCTCCCGCTTCTGCCCGCTCCCGCTCGATTCCGCCCGCTCCCTACTGCTCCCGCTCAATCCCGCGCGCTCTTTCCAGCTCCCGCTCGCTCCCGCCCGCTCCCTCCCGCTCCCGCTCCCGCTCAATCCCGCCCGCTCCCTCCCGCTTCCGCTCACTCCCGCCTGCTCCCTCCCGCTTCTGCCCGTGGCAAAGTTCATATTGCTCAATCCCGCCCACTCCCTCCCGCTCCCGCTCGCTCCCTCCCGCCCCCGCCCGCTCCCGCTCGCTTCCGCCCGCTCCACCCCGCTCCCGCTCACTCCCGCCCGCTCCCTCCCGCTTCTGCCCGCGGCAAAGTTCATATTGCTCGCTCCCGCCCAATCCCTCCTGCTCCCGCTCGCTCCCGCCCGCTCCCTCCCGCTCCCGCCCGCTCACTCCCACTTCCGCCCGCGGCAAAGTTCATACTGCTCGCTCCCTCCCGTTCCCGTCCCGCTCGCTCCCGCCCGCTCCCTCCCACTTCTGCCCACGGCAAAGTTCATATTGCTCGCTCCCTCCCGCTCCCGCCCGCTCCCTCCCGCAACTGCCTGCGGCAAAGTTCATATTGCTCACTCCCACCCGCTCCCGCTCGCTCCCGCTCGCTCCCGCCCGCTCCCTCCTGCTTCTGCCCGCGGCAAAAATCATATTGCTTCATTAATTTTATGAATTTTACGCCTTTTATTTATTTAAAACTGTAAAAGATAGAAATGAAATAATAAAAATTAAATTACAATTATTAAAACAAGCAACAGTCTGGATAAGTTAAAGATATCGTGCAGATTTCATGCACAAACACATGAGAAAAGAAATGTTTTTAACCTGGATTTAAAAATGTCTACATTTGTTGACAGTTTAACTACCGTCCACTCCCTCCTGCTCCCGCTCGCTCCCGCCCGCTCCCTCCCGCTCCCTCCTGCTCCCGCTCGCTCCCGCCTGCTCCCTCCTGCTCCCGCTCGCTCCCGCCCGCTCCCTCCCGCTTCTGCCCGCGGCAAAGTTCATATCGCTCACTCCCACCCGCTCCCGCTCGCTTCCGCCCGCTCCCTCCCGCTCCCGCTCAATCCCGCCCGCTCCCCCCCGCTCCCGCTCGCTCCCGCCCGCTCCCTCCCGCTCCAGCCCGCTCCCGCTCACTCCCGCCCACTCCCTCCCGCTTCTGCCCACAGAAAAGTTCATATTGCTCGCTCCCGCCCGCTCCTTCCCGCTTTCGCTTGCTCCCTCCTCTTCCCGCTCCCTCCCGCTTCTGCCCGCGGCAAAGTTCATATCGCTCACTCCCACCCGCTCCCGCTCGCTTCCGCCCGCTCCCTCCCGCTCCCGCTCAATCCCGCCCGCTCCCTCCCGCTCCCGCTCGCTCCCGCCCGCTCCCTCCCGCTCCAGCCCGCTCCCGCTCGATTCCGCCCGCTCCCTCCCGCTCCCTCCCGCTCCCGCTCAATCCCGCCCGCTCCCTCCCGCTCCCGCTCACTCCCGCCTGCTCCCTCCCGCTTCTGCCCGCGGCAAAGTTCATATTGCTCAATCCCGCCCACTCCCTCCCGCTCCCGCTCGCTCCCTCCCGCCCCCGCCCGCTCCCGCTCGCTTCCGCCCGCTCCCTCCCGCTCCCGCTCGCTCCCGCTCGCTCCCGCCTGCTCCCTCCCGCTCCCCCCCCGCTCCCTCCCGCTCCCTACCGCTCCCGCCCGCTCCCTCCCGCTCCCGCTCACTCCCGCCAGCTCCCGCTCGCTCCCGCCCGCTCCCTCCCACTCCCGCTCACTCCCGCCCGCTCCCTCCCGCTTCTGCCCGCGGCAAAGTTCATATTGCTCGCTCCCGCCCAATCCCTCCTGCTCCCGCTTGCTCCCGCCCGCTCCCTCCCGCTCCCGCCCGCTCCCTCCCGCTTCCGCCCGCGGCAAAGTTCATACTGCTCGCTCCCTCCCGTTCCCGCTCCCGCTCGCTCCCGCCCGCTCCCTCCCACTTCTTCCCGCGGCAAAGTTCATATTGCTCGCTCCCTCCCGCTCACGCCCGCTCCCTCCCGCTTCTGCCTGCGGCAAAGTTCATATTGCTCACTCCCATCCGCTCCCGCCCGCTCCCGCTCGCTCCCGCCCGGTCCCTCCCGCTTCTGCCCGCGGCAAAGTTCATATTGCTTCATTTATTTTATGAATTTTACGCCTTTTATTTATTTAAAACTGTAAAAGATAGAAATGAAATAATAAAAATTAAATTAAAATTATTAAAACAAGCAACAGTCTTGATAAGTTAAAGATATCGTGCAGATTTCATGCACAAACACATGAGAAAAGAAATGTTTTTAACCTGGATTTAAAAATGTCTACATTTGTTGACAGTTTAACTACCGCCCACTCCCTCCTGCTCCCGCTCGCTCCCGCTCCCTCCTGCTCCCGCTCGCTCCCGCCCGCTCCCTCCTGCTCCCGCTCGCTCCCTCCCGCTCGTTCCCGCCCGCTCCCTCCCGCTTCTGCCCGCGGCAAAGTTCATATCGCTCACTCCCACCCGCTCCCGCTCGCTTCCGCCCGCTCCCTCCCGCTCCCGCTCAATCCCGCCCGCTCGCTCCCGCCCGCTCCCTCCCGCTCCAGCCCGCTCCCGCTCACTCCCGCCCACTCCCTCCCGCTTCTGCCCACAGAAAAGTTCATATTGCTCGCTCCCGCCCGCTCCCTCCCGCTCCCGCCGGCTCCCGCCCTGTCCCGCCCGCTCCTTCCCACTTTCGCTTGCTCCCTCCTCTTCCCGCTCCCTCCCGCTTCTGCCCGAGGCAAAGTTCATATCGCTCACTCCCACCCGCTCCCGCTCGCTTCCGCCCGCTCCCTCCCGCTCCCGCTCAATCCCGCCCGCTCCCTCCCGCTCCCGCTCGCTCCCGCCCGCTCCCTCCCGCTCCAGCCCGCTCCCGCTCGATTCCGCCCGCTCCCTCCCGCTCCCGCTCAATCCCGCCCGCTCCCTCCCGCTCCCGCTCCCGCTCAATCCCGCCCGCTCCCTCCCGCTTCCGCTCACTCCCGCCTGCTCCCTCCCGCTTCTGCCCGCGGCAAAGTTCATATTGCTCAATCCCGCCCACTCCCTCCCGCTCCCGCTCGCTCCCTCCCGCCCCCGCCCGCTCCCGCTCGCTTCCGCCCGCTCCACCCCGCTCCCGCTCACTCCCGCCCGCTCCCTCCCGCTTCTGCCCGCGGCAAAGTTCATATTGCTCGCTCCCGCCCAATCCCTCCTGCTCCCGCTCGCTCCCGCCCGCTCCCTCCCGCTCCCGCCCGCTCACTCCCACTTCCGCCCGCGGCAAAGTTCATACTGCTCGCTCCCTCCCGTTCCCGTCCTGCTCGCTCCCGCCCGCTCCCTCCCACTTCTGCCCACGGCAAAGTTCATATTGCTCGCTCCCTCCCGCTCCCGCCCGCTCCCTCCCGCTACTGCCTGCGGCAAAGTTCATATTGCTCACACCCACCCGCTCCCGCTCGCTCCCGCTCGCTCCCGCCCGCTCCCTCCTGCTTCTGCCCGCGGCAAAAATCATATTGCTTCATTAATTTTATGAATTTTACGCCTTTTATTTATTTAAAACTGTAAAAGATAGAAATGAAATAATAAAAATTAAATTACAATTATTAAAACAAGCAACAGTCTGGATAAGTTAAAGATATCGTGCAGATTTCATGCACAAACACATGAGAAAAGAAATGTTTTTAACCTGGATTTAAAAATGTCTACATTTGTTGACAGTTTAACTACCGCCCACTCCCTCCTGCTCCCGCTCGCTCCCGCCCGCTCCCTCCCGCTCCCTCCTGCTCCCGCTCGCTCCCGCCTGCTCCCTCCTGCTCCCGCTCACTCCCACCCGCTCCCGCTCGCTTCCGCCCGCTCCCTCCCGCTCCCGCCCGCTCCCTCCCGCTCCCGCTCGCTCCCGCCCGCTCCCTCCCGCTCCAGCCCGCTCCCGCTCGATTCCGCCCGCTCCCTCCCGCTCCCGCTCAATCCCGCGCTCTCTTTCCAGCTCCCGCTCGCTCCCGCCCGCTCCAGCCCGCTCCCGCTCACTCCCGCCCACTCCCTCCCGCTTCTGCCCACAGCAAAGTTCATATTGCTCGCTCCCGCCCGCTCCCTCCCGCTCCCGCAGGCTCCCGCCCGCTCCCTCCTGCTTCCGCCCGCTCCCTCCCACTTCTGCCCGCGGCAAAGTTCACACCACCAAATCCCTCCCGCTCCATGCCATCCCCGCCCGCTCCCTCCCGCTCCTGCCCGGTCCCGCTCACTCCCTCCCGCTCCCGCCCGCTCCATCACGCTCCCACCCGCTCCCGCTCGCTCCCGCCCGCTCCATCCCGCTCCCTCCCGTTCCCTCCCGCTCCTGCCCGGTCCCGCCCACTCCCGCTGTGAATGGTTTACCTGCCTGAACATCTTC
Source organism: Leuresthes tenuis (assembly GCF_036924035.1). Lineage (NCBI taxonomy): Eukaryota > Metazoa > Chordata > Actinopteri > Atheriniformes > Atherinopsidae > Leuresthes > Leuresthes tenuis. The sequence continues at coordinate 25,003,672 of NW_027325355.1, forward strand.
TGATCTCTGTTAATGTTGGTTTCACCAACCTAAAGCTGTCACCTGTGAATGGTTTACCTTACTGAACATTTTCTGCTCTCTGTTAATGTTGGTTTCACCAACCTAAAGCTGTCACCTGTGAATGGTTTACCTGCCTGAACATCTTCTGCTCTCTGTTAATGTTGGTTTCACCAACCTAACACTTGTTGAGCCACATTGTCTAACATTCACACCTCTATTCTCTGACCTAACCCTATTAGACCCACGGATGCAAATTTACAACTTTTAACAATTCTCAGGACCACATTTACATACAATGAACAAAAATAGAATAAGTTTTCTTTTTGCTCCCATTTTCCATGAGCTAAACTTAAAGTCAAATGTATTTGTGTAGCACATTTCATGTACAATTGCTGGTTGTGGTATTATTACAAAACATGTCCTACGTCCTAACCCTAACCCCTAACCCGTCTTATGCAATTTAGAAGACAACCATCAGGGGTTATTCATTTATTTTATGAATTTTACGCCTTTTATTTATTTAAAACTGTAAAAGAAAGAAATTAAATAATAAAAATTAAATTAAAATTATTAAAACAAGCAACAGTCTGGATAAGTTAAAGATATCGTGCAGATTTCATGCACAAACACATGAGAAAAGAAATGTTTTTAACCTGGATTTAAAAATGTCTACATTTGTTGACAGTTTAACTCCCGCTCGCTCCCGCCCGCTCCCGCCCACTTCTGCCCGCGGCAAAGTTCATACTGCTCGCTCCCGCACGCTCCCGCTCGCTCCCTCCCGCTTCTGCCCGCGGCAAAGTTCATATTGCTCGCTCCCACCCGCTCCCGCCCGCTCCCTCCTGCTCCCGCCCACTCTCTCCCGCTTCTGCCCCCGGCAAAGGTCATATTGCTCGCTCCCGCTCTCTCCCGCCCGCTCTCGCTCGCTCCCTCCTGCTCCCGCTCGCTCCCTCCCGCTCCCTCCCGCTTCTGCCCGTGGCAAAGTTCATACTGCTCGCTCCCTCCCGTTCCCGCTCCCGCTCGCTCCCGCCCGCTCCCTCCCGCTCCCGCCCGCTCCCTCCCGCTTCTGCCTGCGGCAAAGTTCATATTGCTCACTCCCATCCGCTCCCGCCCGCTCCCGCTCGCTCCCGCCCGGTCCCTCCCGCTTCTGCCCGCGGCAAAGTTCATATTGCTTCATTTATTTTATGAATTTTACGCCTTTTATTTATTTAAAACTGTAAAAGATAGAAATGAAATAATAAAAATTAAATTAAAATTATTAAAACAAGCAACAGTCTGGATAAGTTAAAGATATCGTGCAGATTTCATGCACAAACACATGAGAAAAGAAATGTTTTTAACCTGGATTTAAAAATGTCTACATTTGTTGACAGTTTAACTACCGCCCACTCCCTCCTGCTCCCGCTCGCTCCCGCCCGCTCCCTCCCGCTCCCTCCTGCTCCCGCTCGCTCCCGCCCGCTCCCGCCCGCTCCCTCCTGCTCCCGCTCGCTCCCTCCCGCTCGTTCCCGCCCGCTCCCTCCCGCTTCTGCCCGCGGCAAAGTTCATATCGCTCACTCCCACCCGCTCCCGCTCGCTTCCGCCCGCTCCCTCCCGCTCCCGCTCAATCCCGCCCGCTCCCTCCCGCTCCAGCCCGCTCCCGCTCACTCCCGCCCACTCCCTCCCGCTTCTGCCCACAGAAAAGTTCATATTGCTCGCTCCCGCCCGCTCCCTCCCGCTCCCGCCGGCTCCCACCCTGTCCCGCCCGCTCCTTCCCACTTTCGCTTGCTCCCTCCTCTTCCCGCTCCCTCCCGCTTCTGCCCGCGGCAAAGTTCATATCGCTCACTCCCACCCGCTCCCGCTCGCTTCCGCCCGCTCCCTCCCGCTCCCGCTCAATCCCGCCCGCTCCCTCCCGCTCCCGCTCGCTCCCGCCCGCTCCCTCCCGCTCCAGCCCGCTCCCGCTCGATTCCGCCCGCTCCCTCCCGCTCCCTCCCGCTCCCTCCCGCTCCCGCTCAATCCCGCCCGCTCCCACCCGCTCCTGCCCGCTCCCTCCTGCTCCCACCCACTCTCTCCCGCTTCTGCCCGCGGCAAAGGTCATATTGCTCGCTCCCGCTCTCTCCCGCCCGCTATCGCTCGCTCCCTCCTGCTCCCGCTCGCTCCCTCCCGCTCCCTCCCGCTTCTGCCCGTGGCAAAGTTCATATTGCTCGCTCCCACCCGCTCCCGCCCGCTCCCTCCCGCTCCCGCTCGCTCCCGCCTGCTCCCTCCCGCTTCTGCCGGCGGCAAAGTTCATATTGCTCAATCCCGCCCGCTCCCTCCCGCTCCCGCTCGCTCCCGCCTGCTCCCTCCCGCTTCTGCCGGCGGCAAAGTTCATATTGCTCAATCCCGCCCGCTCCCTCCCGCTCCCTCCTGCTCCCGCTCGCTCCCTCCCGCTCGTTCCCGCCCGCTCCCTCCCGCTTCTGCCCGCGGCAAAGTTCATATCGCTCACTCCCACCCGCTCCCGATCGCTTCCGCCCGCTCCCTCCCGCTCCCGCTCAATCCCGCCCGCTCCCTCCCGCTCCCGCTCGCTCCCGCCCACTCCCTCCCGCTCCAGCCCGCTCCCGCTCACTCCCTCCCGCTTCTGCCCACAGAAAAGTTCATATTGCTCGCTCCCGCCCGCTCCCTCCCGCTCCCACCGGCTCCCGCCCTGTCCCGCCCGCTCCTTCCCGCTTTCGCTCGCTCCCTCCTCTTCCCGCTCCCTCCCGCTTCTGCCCGCGGCAAAGTACATATCGCTCACTCCCACCCGCTCCTGCTCGCTTCCGCCCGCTCCCTCCCGCTCCCGCTCAATCCCGCCCGCTCCCTCCCGCTCCCGCTCGCTGCCGCCCGCTCCCTCCCACTCCAGCCCGCTCCCGCTCGATTCCGCCCGCTCCCTCCCGCTCCCGCTCAATCCCGCCCGCTCCCTCCCGCTCCCGCTCGCTCCCGCCCGCTCCCTCCCGCTCCAGCCTGCTCCCGCTCACTCCCGCCCACTCCCTCCCGCTTCTGCCCACAGCAAAGTTCATATTGCTCGCTCCCGCCCGCTCCCTCCCGCTCCCGCTCCCTCCCGCTCCCGCTCCCTCCCGCTCCCGCTCAATCCCGCCCGCTCCCTCCCGCTCCTTCTCACTCCCGCCTGCTCCCTCCCGCTTCTGCCCGCGGCAAAGTTCATATTGCTCAATCCCGCCCACTCCCTCCCGCTCCCGCTCGCTCCCTCCCGCCCCCGCCCGCTCCCGCTCGCTTCCGCCCGCTCCACCCCGCTCCCGCTCACTCCCGCCCGCTCCCTCCCGCTTCTGCCCGCGGCAAAGTTCATATTGCTCGCTCCCGCCCAATCCCTCCTGCTCCCGCTCCCGCCCGCTCACTCCCGCTTCCGCCCGCGGCAAAGTTCATACTGCTCGCTCCCTCCCGTTCCCGTCCCGCTCGCTCCCGCCCGCTCCCTCCCACTTCTGCCCACGGCAAAGTTCATATTGCTCGCTCCCTCCCGCTCCCGCCCGCTCCCTCCCGCTACTGCCTGCGGCAAAGTTCATATTGCTCACTCCCACCCGCTCCCGCCCGCTCCCGCTCGCTCCTGCTCGCTCCCGCCCGCTCCCTCCTGCTTCTGCCCGCGGCAAAAATCATATTGCTTCATTAATTTTATGAATTTTACGCCTTTTATTTATTTAAAACTGTAAAAGATAGAAATGAAATAATAAAAATTAAATTACAATTATTAAAACAAGCAACAGTCTGGATAAGTTAAAGATATCGTGCAGATTTCATGCACAAACACATGAGAAAAGAAATGTTTTTAACCTGGATTTAAAAATGTCTACATTTGTTGACAGTTTAACTACCGTCCACTCCCTCCTGCTCCCGCTCGCTCCCGCCCGCTCCCTCCCGCTCCCTCCTGCTCCCGCTCGCTCCCGCCTGCTCCCTCCTGCTCCCGCTCGCTCCCGCCCGCTCCCTCCCGCTTCTGCCCGCGGCAAAGTTCATATCGCTCACCCCCACCCGCTCCCGCTCGCTTCCGCCCGCTCCCTCCCGCTCCCGCTCGCTTCCGCCCGCTCCCTCCCGCTCCAGCCCGCTCCCGCTCGATTCCGCCCGCTCCCTCCTGCTCCCGCTCAATCCCGCGCGCTCTTTCCAGCTCCCGCTCGCTCCCGCCCGCTCCAGCCCGCTCCCGCTCACTCCCGCCCACTCCCTCCCGCTTCTGCCCACAGCAAAGTTCATATTGCTCGCTCCCGCCCGCTCCCTCCCGCTCCCGCCGGCTCCTACCCGCTCCCTCCTGCTTCCGCCCGCTCCCTCCCACTTCTGCCCGCGGCAAAGTTCACACCACCAGCTCCCTCCCGCTCCATGCCATCCCCGCCCGCTCCCTCCCGCTCCTGCCCGGTCCCGCTCACTCCCTCCCGCTCCCGCCCGCTCCATCACGCTCCCACCCGCTCCCGCTCGCTCCCGCCCGCTCCATCCCGCTCCCTCCCGTTCCCTCCCGCTCCTGCCCGGTCCCGCCCACTCCCGCTGTGAATGGTTTACCTGCCTGAACATCTTCTGATCTCTGTTAATGTTGGTTTCACCAACCTAAAGCTGTCACCTGTGAATGGTTTACCTTACTGAACATCTTCTGCTCTCTGTTAATGTTGGTTTCACCAACCTAAAGCTGTCACCTGTGAATGGTTTACCTGCCTGAACATCTTCTGCTCTCTGTTAATGTTGGTTTCACCAACCTAACACTTGTTGAGCCACATTGTCTAACATTCACACGTCTATTCTCTGACCTAACCCTATTAGACCCACGGATGCAAATTTACAACTTTTAACAATTCTCAGGACCACATTTACATACAATGAACAAAAATAGAATAAGTTTTCTTTTTGCTCCCATTTTCCATGAGCTAAACTTAAAGTCAAATGTATTTGTGTAGCACATTTCATGTACAATTGCTGGTTGTGGTATAATTACAAAACATGTCCTACGTCCTAACCCTAACCCCTAACCCGTCTTATGCAATTTAGAAGACAACCATCAGGGGTTATTCATTTATTTTATGAATTTTACGCCTTTTATTTATTTAAAACTGTAAAAGAAAGAAATTAAATAATAAAAATTAAATTAAAATTATTAAAACAAGCAACAGTCTGGATAAGTTAAAGATATCGTGCAGATTTCATGCACAAACACATGAGAAAAGAAATGTTTTTAACCTGGATTTAAAAATGTCTACATTTGTTGACAGTTTAACTCCCCCCCGCTCCCTCCCGCTCCCTACCGCTCCCGCCCGCTCCCTCCCGCTCCCGCTCACTCCCGCCAGCTCCCGCTCGCTCCCGCCCGCTCCCTCCCACTCCCGCTCACTCCCACCCGCTCCCTCCCGCTTCTGCCCGCGGCAAAGTTCATATTGCTCGCTCCCGCCCAATCCCTCCTGCTCCCGCTTGCTCCCGCCCGCTCCCTCCCGCTCCCGCCCGCTCCCTCCCGCTTCCGCCCGCGGCAAAGTTCATACTGCTCGCTCCCTCCCGTTCCCGCTCCCGCTCGCTCCCGCCCGCTCCCTCCCACTTCTTCCCGCGGCAAAGTTCATATTGCTCGCTCCCTCCCGCTCACGCCCGCTCCCTCCCGCTTCTGCCTGCGGCAAAGTTCATATTGCTCACTCCCATCCGCTCCCGCCCGCTCCCGCTCGCTCCCGCCCGGTCCCTCCCGCTTCTGCCCGCGGCAAAGTTCATATTGCTTCATTTATTTTATGAATTTTACGCCTTTTATTTATTTAAAACTGTAAAAGATAGAAATGAAATAATAAAAATTAAATTAAAATTATTAAAACAAGCAACAGTCTTGATAAGTTAAAGATATCGTGCAGATTTCATGCACAAACACATGAGAAAAGAAATGTTTTTAACCTGGATTTAAAAATGTCTACATTTGTTGACAGTTTAACTACCGCCCACTCCCTCCTGCTCCCGCTCGCTCCCGCCCGCTCCCTCCCGCTCCCTCCTGCTCCCGCTCGCTCCCGCCCGCTCCCTCCTGCTCCCGCTCGCTCCCTCCCGCTCGTTCCCGCCCGCCCGCTCCCTCCCGCTTCTGCCCGCGGCAAAGTTCATATCGCTCACTCCCACCCGCTCCCGCTCGCTTCCGCCCGCTCCCTCCCGCTCAATCCCGCCCGCTCCCTCCCGCTCCCGCTCGCTCCCGCCCGCTCCCTCCCGCTCCAGCCCGCTCCCGCTCGATTCCGCCCGCTCCCTCCCGCTCCCGCTCAATCCCGCCCGCTCCCTCCCGCTCCCGCTCCCTCCCGCTCCCGCTCAATCCCGCCCGCTCCCTCCCGCTCCTTCTCACTCCCGCCTGCTCCCTCCCGCTTCTGCCCGCGGCAAAGTTCATATTGCTCAATCCCGCCCACTCCCTCCCGCTCCCGCTCGCTCCCTCCCGCCCCCGCCCGCTCCACCCCGCTCCCGCTCACTCCCGCCCGCTCCCTCCCGCTTCTGCCCGCGGCAAAGTTCATACTGCTCGCTCCCTCCCGTTCCCGTCCCGCTCGCTCCCGCCCGCTCCCTCCCACTTCTGCCCACGGCAAAGTTCATATTGCTCGCTCCCTCCCGCTCCCGCCCGCTCCCGCCCGCTCCCTCCCGCTACTGCCTGCGGCAAAGTTCATATTGCTCACTCCCACCCGCTCCCGCTCGCTCCTGCTCGCTCCCGCCCGCTCCCTCCTGCTTCTGCCCGTGGCAAAAATCATATTGCTTCATTAATTTTATGAATTTTACGCCTTTTATTTATTTAAAACTGTAAAAGATAGAAATGAAATAATAAAAATTAAATTACAATTATTAAAACAAGCAACAGTCTGGATAAGTTAAAGATATCGTGCAGATTTCATGCACAAACACATGAGAAAAGAAATGTTTTTAACCTGGATTTAAAAATGTCTACATTTGTTGACAGTTTAACTACCGTCCACTCCCTCCTGCTCCCGCTCGCTCCCGCCCGCTCCCTCCCGCTTCTGCCCGCGGCAAAGTTCATATCGCTCACCCCCACCCGCTCCCGCTCGCTTCCGCCCGCTCCCTCCCGCTCCCGCTCGCTTCCGCCCGCTCCCTCCCGCTCCAGCCCGCTCCCGCTCGATTCCGCCCGCTCCCTCCTGCTCCCGCTCAATCCCGCGCGCTCTTTCCAGCTCCCGCTCGCTCCCGCCCGCTCCAGCCCGCTCCCGCCCGCTCCCTCCCGCTCCCGCCGGCTCCTACCCGCTCCCTCCTGCTTCCGCCCGCTCCCTCCCACTTCATCCCGCGGCAAAGTTCACACCACCAGCTCCCTCCCGCTCCATGCCATCCCCGCCCGCTCCCTCCCGCTCCTGCCCGGTCCCGCTCACTCCCTCCCGCTCCCGCCCGCTCCATCACGCTCCCACCCGCTCCCGCTCGCTCCCGCTCGCTCCCGCCCGCTCCATCCCGCTCCCTCCCGTTCCCTCCCGCTCCTGCCCGGTCCCGCCCACTCCCGCTGTGAATGGTTTACCTGCCTGAACATCTTCTGATCTCTGTTAATGTTGGTTTCACCAACCTAAAGCTGTCACCTGTGAATGGTTTACCTTACTGAACATCTTCTGCTCTCTGTTAATGTTGGTTTCACCAACCTAAAGCTGTCACCTGTGAATGGTTTACCTGCCTGAACATCTTCTGCTCTCTGTTAATGTTGGTTTCACCAACCTAACACTTGTTGAGCCACATTGTCTAACATTCACACGTCTATTCTCTGACCTAACCCTATTAGACCCACGGATGCAAATTTACAACTTTTAACAATTCTCAGGACCACATTTACATACAATGAACAAAAATAGAATAAGTTTTCTTTTTGCTCCCATTTTCCATGAGCTAAACTTAAAGTCAAATGTATTTGTGTAGCACATTTCATGTACAATTGCTGGTTGTGGTATAATTACAAAACATGTCCTACGTCCTAACCCTAACCCCTAACCCGTCTTATGCAATTTAGAAGACAACCATCAGGGGTTATTCATTTATTTTATGAATTTTACGCCTTTTATTTATTTAAAACTGTAAAAGAAAGAAATTAAATAATAAAAATTAAATTAAAATTATTAAAACAAGCAACAGTCTGGATAAGTTAAAGATATCGTGCAGATTTCATGCACAAACACATGAGAAAAGAAATGTTTTTAACCTGGATTTAAAAATGTCTACATTTGTTGACAGTTTAACTCCCGCTCGCTCCCGCCCGCTCCCGCCCACTTCTGCCCGCGGCAAAGTTCATACTGCTCGCTCCCGCACGCTCCCGCTCGCTCCCTCCCGCTTCTGCCCGCGGCAAAGTTCATATTGCTCGCTCCCACCCGCTCCCGCCCGCTCCCTCCTGCTCCCGCCCACTCTCTCCCGCTTCTGCCCGCGGCAAAGGTCATATTGCTCGCTCCCACTCTCTCCCGCCCGCTCTCGCTCGCTCCCTCCTGCTCCCGCTCGCTCCCTCCCGCTCCCTCCCGCTTCTGCCCGTGGCAAAGTTCATATTGCTCGCTCCCAACCGCTCCCGCCCGCTCCCGCTCGCTCCCGCCCGCTCCCTCCCGCTCCCTCTCGCTCCCGCCTGCTCCCTCCCGCTTCTGCCGGCGGCAAAGTTCATATTGCTCAATCCCGCCCGCTCCCTCCCGCTCCCTCCCGCTCCCGCTCGCTCCCGCCCGCTCCCGCTCGCTCCCACCCGCTCCCTCCCGCTCCCGCCCGCTCCCGCTCCCTCCCGCTTCTGCCCGCGGCAAAGTTCATATCGCTCACTCCCACCCACTCCCGCTCGCTTCCGCCCGCTCCCTCCCACTCCCGCTCACTCCCGCCCGCTCCCTCCCGCTTCTGCCCGCGGCAAATTTCATATTGCTCGCTCCCACCCGCTCCCGCCCGCTCCCGCTCGCTCCCGCCTGCTCCCTCCCGCTCCCGCTCGCTCCCGCCTTCTCCCTCCCGCTTCTGCCGGCGGCAAAGTTCATATTGCTCGCTCCCACCCGCTCCCTCCCACTCCCGCTAGCTCCCGCCCGCTCCCTCCCGCTCCCTCCCGCTCCCTACCGCTCCCGCCCGCTCCCTCCCACTCCCGCTTGCTCCCGCCAGCTCCCGCTCGCTCCCGCCCACTCCCTCCCGCTCCCGCCCGCTCCCTACCGCTCCCGCCCGCTCCCTCCCGCTCCCGCTCGCTTCCGCCCGCTCCCTCCCATTCCCGCTCACTCCCGCCCGCTCCCTCCCGCTTCTACCCGCGGCAAAGTTCATATTGCTCAATCCCGCCCACTCCCTCCCGCTCCCGCTCGCTCCCTCCCGCCCCCGCCCGCTTCCGCCCACTCCACCCCGCTCCCGCCCGCTCCCTCCCGCTCCCTCCCGCTTCTGCCCGGGGCAAAGTTCATATTGCTCGCTCCCGCCCAATCCCTCCTGCTCCCGCTCGCTCCCGCCCGCTCCCTCCCGCTCCCGCCCGCTCCCTCCCGCTTCCGCCCGCGGCAAAGTTCATACTGCTCGCTCCCTCCCGTTCCCGCTCCCACTCGCTCCCGCCCGCTCCCTCCCGCTCCCTCCCGCTTCTGCCTGCGGCAAAGTTCATATTGCTCGCTCCCTCCCGCTCCCGCCCGCTCCCTCCCGCTTCTGCCTGCGGCAAAGTTCATATTGCTCACTCCCACCCGCTCCCGCCCACTCCCGCTCGCTCCCACCCGGTCCCTCCCGCTTCTGCCCGCGGCAAAGTTCATATTGCTTCATTTATTTTATGAATTTTACGCCTTTTATTTATTTAAAAATGTAAAGATAGAAATCAAATAATAAAAATTAAATTCAAATTATTAAAACAAGCAACAGTCTTGATAAGTTAAAGATATCGTGCAGATTTCATGCACAAACACATGAGAAAAGAAATGTTTTTAACCTGGATTTAAAAATGTCTACATTTGTTGACAGTTTAACTACCGCCCACTCCCTCCTGCTCCCGCTCGCTCCCGCCCGCTCCCTCCCGCTCCCGCCCGCTCCCTCCCGCTCCCGCTCGCTTCCGCCCGCTCCCTCCCACTCCCGCTCACTCCCGCCCGCTCCCTCCCGCTTCTGCCCGCTCCCGCTCGATTCCGCCCGCTCCCTACTGCTCCCGCTCAATCCCGCGCGCTCTTTCCAGCTCCCGCTCGCTCCCGCCCGCTCCCTCCCGCTCCCGCTCCCGCTCAATCCCGCCCGCTCCCTCCCGCTTCCGCTCACTCCCGCCTGCTCCCTCCCGCTTCTGCCCGTGGCAAAGTTCATATTGCTCAATCCCGCCCACTCCCTCCCGCTCCCGCTCGCTCCCTCCCGCCCCCGCCCGCTCCCGCTCGCTTCCGCCCGCTCCACCCCGCTCCCGCTCACTCCCGCCCGCTCCCTCCCGCTTCTGCCCGCGGCAAAGTTCATATTGCTCGCTCCCGCCCAATCCCTCCTGCTCCCGCTCGCTCCCGCCCGCTCCCTCCCGCTCCCGCCCGCTCACTCCCACTTCCGCCCGCGGCAAAGTTCATACTGCTCGCTCCCTCCCGTTCCCGTCCCGCTCGCTCCCGCCCGCTCCCTCCCACTTCTGCCCACGGCAAAGTTCATATTGCTCGCTCCCTCCCGCTCCCGCCCGCTCCCTCCCGCAACTGCCTGCGGCAAAGTTCATATTGCTCACTCCCACCCGCTCCCGCTCGCTCCCGCTCGCTCCCGCCCGCTCCCTCCTGCTTCTGCCCGCGGCAAAAATCATATTGCTTCATTAATTTTATGAATTTTACGCCTTTTATTTATTTAAAACTGTAAAAGATAGAAATGAAATAATAAAAATTAAATTACAATTATTAAAACAAGCAACAGTCTGGATAAGTTAAAGATATCGTGCAGATTTCATGCACAAACACATGAGAAAAGAAATGTTTTTAACCTGGATTTAAAAATGTCTACATTTGTTGACAGTTTAACTACCGTCCACTCCCTCCTGCTCCCGCTCGCTCCCGCCCGCTCCCTCCCGCTCCCTCCTGCTCCCGCTCGCTCCCGCCTGCTCCCTCCTGCTCCCGCTCGCTCCCGCCCGCTCCCTCCCGCTTCTGCCCGCGGCAAAGTTCATATCGCTCACTCCCACCCGCTCCCGCTCGCTTCCGCCCGCTCCCTCCCGCTCCCGCTCAATCCCGCCCGCTCCCCCCCGCTCCCGCTCGCTCCCGCCCGCTCCCTCCCGCTCCAGCCCGCTCCCGCTCACTCCCGCCCACTCCCTCCCGCTTCTGCCCACAGAAAAGTTCATATTGCTCGCTCCCGCCCGCTCCTTCCCGCTTTCGCTTGCTCCCTCCTCTTCCCGCTCCCTCCCGCTTCTGCCCGCGGCAAAGTTCATATCGCTCACTCCCACCCGCTCCCGCTCGCTTCCGCCCGCTCCCTCCCGCTCCCGCTCAATCCCGCCCGCTCCCTCCCGCTCCCGCTCGCTCCCGCCCGCTCCCTCCCGCTCCAGCCCGCTCCCGCTCGATTCCGCCCGCTCCCTCCCGCTCCCTCCCGCTCCCGCTCAATCCCGCCCGCTCCCTCCCGCTCCCGCTCACTCCCGCCTGCTCCCTCCCGCTTCTGCCCGCGGCAAAGTTCATATTGCTCAATCCCGCCCACTCCCTCCCGCTCCCGCTCGCTCCCTCCCGCCCCCGCCCGCTCCCGCTCGCTTCCGCCCGCTCCCTCCCGCTCCCGCTCGCTCCCGCTCGCTCCCGCCTGCTCCCTCCCGCTCCCCCCCGCTCCCTCCCGCTCCCTACCGCTCCCGCCCGCTCCCTCCCGCTCCCGCTCACTCCCGCCAGCTCCCGCTCGCTCCCGCCCGCTCCCTCCCACTCCCGCTCACTCCCGCCCGCTCCCTCCCGCTTCTGCCCGCGGCAAAGTTCATATTGCTCGCTCCCGCCCAATCCCTCCTGCTCCCGCTTGCTCCCGCCCGCTCCCTCCCGCTCCCGCCCGCTCCCTCCCGCTTCCGCCCGCGGCAAAGTTCATACTGCTCGCTCCCTCCCGTTCCCGCTCCCGCCCGCTCCCTCCCACTTCTTCCCGCGGCAAAGTTCATATTGCTCGCTCCCTCCCGCTCACGCCCGCTCCCTCCCGCTTCTGCCTGCGGCAAAGTTCATATTGCTCACTCCCATCCGCTCCCGCCCGCTCCCGCTCGCTCCCGCCCGGTCCCTCCCGCTTCTGCCCGCGGCAAAGTTCATATTGCTTCATTTATTTTATGAATTTTACGCCTTTTATTTATTTAAAACTGTAAAAGATAGAAATGAAATAATAAAAATTTAATTAAAATTATTAAAACAAGCAACAGTCTTGATAAGTTAAAGATATCGTGCAGATTTCATGCACAAACACATGAGAAAAGAAATGTTTTTAACCTGGATTTAAAAATGTCTACATTTGTTGACAGTTTAACTACCGCCCACTCCCTCCTGCTCCCGCTCGCTCCCGCCCGCTCCCTCCCGCTCCCTCCTGCTCCCGCTCGCTCCCGCCCGCTCCCTCCTGCTCCCGCTCGCTCCCTCCCGCTCGTTCCCGCCCGCCCGCTCCCTCCCGCTTCTGCCCGCGGCAAAGTTCATATCGCTCACTCCCACCCGCTCCCGCTCGCTTCCGCCCGCTCCCTCCCACTCCCGCTCAATCCCGCCCGCTCCCTCCCGCTCCCGCTCGCTCCCGCCCGCTCCCTCCCGCTCCAGCCCGCTCCCGCTCACTCCCGCCCACTCCCTCCCGCTTCTGCCCACAGAAAAGTTCATATTGCTCGCTCCCGCCCGCTCCCTCCCGCTCCCGCCGGCTCCCGCCCTGTCCCGCCCGCTCCTTCCCACTTTCGCTTGCTCCCTCCTCTTCCCGCTCCCTCCCGCTTCTGCCCGCGGCAAAGTTCATATCGCTCACTCCCACCCGCTCCCGCTCGCTTCCGCCCGCTCCCTCCCGCTCAATCCCGCCCGCTCCCTCCCGCTCCCGCTCGCTCCCGCCCGCTCCCTCCCGCTCCAGCCCGCTCCCGCTCGATTCCGCCCGCTCCCTCCCGCTCCCGCTCAATCCCGCCCGCTCCCTCCCGCTCCCGCTCCCTCCCGCTCCCGCTCAATCCCGCCCGCTCCCTCCCGCTTCTTCTCACTCCCGCCTGCTCCCTCCCGCTTCTGCCCGCGGCAAAGTTCATATTGCTCAATCCCGCCCACTCCCTCCCGCTCCCGCTCGCTCCCTCCCGCCCCCGCCCGCTCCCGCTCGCTTCCGCCCGCTCCACCCCGCTCCCGCTCACTCCCGCCCGCTCCCTCCCGCTTCTGCCCGCGGCAAAGTTCATATTGCTCGCTCCCGCCCAATCCCTCCTGCTCCCGCTCCCGCCCGCTCACTCCCGCTTCCGCCCGCGGCAAAGTTCATACTGCTCGCTCCCTCCCGTTCCCGTCCCGCTCGCTCCCGCCCGCTCCCTCCCACTTCTGCCCACGGCAAAGTTCATATTGCTCGCTCCCTCCCGCTCCCGCCCGCTCCCTCCCGCTACTGCCTGCGGCAAAGTTCATATTGCTCACTCCCACCCGCTCCCGCCCGCTCCCGCTCGCTCCTGCTCGCTCCCGCCCGCTCCCTCCTGCTTCTGCCCGCGGCAAAAATCATATTGCTTCATTAATTTTATGAATTTTACGCCTTTTATTTATTTAAAACTGTAAAAGATAGAAATGAAATAATAAAAATTAAATTACAATTATTAAAACAAGCAACAGTCTGGATAAGTTAAAGATATCGTGCAGATTTCATGCACAAACACATGAGAAAAGAAATGTTTTTAACCTGGATTTAAAAATGTCTACATTTGTTGACAGTTTAACTACCGTCCACTCCCTCCTGCTCCCGCTCGCTCCCGCCCGCTCCCTCCCGCTCCCTCCTGCTCCCGCTCGCTCCCGCCTGCTCCCTCCCGCTCCCGCTCGCTCCCGCCCGCTCCCTCCCGCTTCTGCCCGCGGCAAAGTTCATATCGCTCACCCCCACCCGCTCCCGCTCGCTTCCGCCCGCTCCCTCCCGCTCCCGCTCGCTTCCGCCCGCTCCCTCCCGCTCCAGCCCGCTCCCGCTCGATTCCGCCCGCTCCCTCCTGCTCCCGCTCAATCCCGCGCGCTCTTTCCAGCTCCCGCTCGCTCCCGCCCGCTCCAGCCCGCTCCCGCTCACTCCCGCCCACTCCCTCCCGCTTCTGCCCACAGCAAAGTTCATATTGCTCGCTCCCGCCCGCTCCCTCCTGCTTCTGCCCGCGGCAAAAATCATATTGCTTCATTAATTTTATGAATTTTACGCCTTTTATTTATTTAAAACTGTAAAAGATAGAAATGAAATAATAAAAATTAAATTACAATTATTAAAACAAGCAACAGTCTGGATAAGTTAAAGATATCGTGCAGATTTCATGCACAAACACATGAGAAAAGAAATGTTTTTAACCTGGATTTAAAAATGTCTACATTTGTTGACAGTTTAACTACCGTCCACTCCCTCCTGCTCCCGCTCGCTCCCGCCCGCTCCCTCCCGCTCCCTCCTGCTCCCGCTCGCTCCCCGCCTGCTCCCTCCTGCTCCCGCTCGCTCCCGCCCGCTCCCTCCCGCTTCTGCCCGCGGCAAAGTTCATATCGCTCACCCCCACCCGCTCCCGCTCGCTTCCGCCCGCTCCCTCCCGCTCCCGCTCGCTTCCGCCCGCTCCCTCCCGCTCCAGCCCGCTCCCGCTCGATTCCGCCCGCTCCCTCCTGCTCCCGCTCAATCCCGCGCGCTCTTTCCAGCTCCCGCTCGCTCCCCGCCCGCTCCAGCCCGCTCCCGCTCACTCCCGCCCACTCCCTCCCGCTTCTGCCCACAGCAAAGTTCATATTGCTCGCTCCCGCCCGCTCCCTCCCGCTCCCGCCGGCTCCTACCCGCTCCCTCCTGCTTCCGCCCGCTCCCTCCCACTTCTGCCCGCGGCAAAGTTCACACCACCAGCTCCCTCCCGCTCCATGCCATCCCCGCCCGCTCCCTCCCGCTCCTGCCCGGTCCCGCTCACTCCCTCCCGCTCCCGCCCGCTCCATCACGCTCCCACCCGCTCCCGCTCGCTCCCGCCCGCTCCATCCCGCTCCCTCCCGTTCCCTCCCGCTCCTGCCCGGTCCCGCCCACTCCCGCTGTGAATGGTTTACCTGCCTGAACATCTTCTGATCTCTGTTAATGTTGGTTTCACCAACCTAAAGCTGTCACCTGTGAATGGTTTACCTTACTGAACATCTTCTGCTCTCTGTTAATGTTGGTTTCACCAACCTAAAGCTGTCACCTGTGAATGGTTTACCTGCCTGAACATCTTCTGCTCTCTGTTAATGTTGGTTTCACCAACCTAACACTTGTTGAGCCACATTGTCTAACATTCACACGTCTATTCTCTGACCTAACCCTATTAGACCCACGGATGCAAATTTACAACTTTTAACAATTCTCAGGACCACATTTACATACAATGAACAAAAATAGAATAAGTTTTCTTTTTGCTCCCATTTTCCATGAGCTAAACTTAAAGTCAAATGTATTTGTGTAGCACATTTCATGTACAATTGCTGGTTGTGGTATAATTACAAAACATGTCCTACGTCCTAACCCTAACCCCTAACCCGTCTTATGCAATTTAGAAGACAACCATCAGGGGTTATTCATTTATTTTATGAATTTTACGCCTTTTATTTATTTAAAACTGTAAAAGAAAGAAATTAAATAATAAAAATTAAATTAAAATTATTAAAACAAGCAACAGTCTGGATAAGTTAAAGATATCGTGCAGATTTCATGCACAAACACATGAGAAAAGAAATGTTTTTAACCTGGATTTAAAAATGTCTACATTTGTTGACAGTTTAACTCCCCCCCGCTCCCTCCCGCTCCCTACCGCTCCCGCCCGCTCCCTCCCGCTCCCGCTCACTCCCGCCAGCTCCCGCTCGCTCCCGCCCGCTCCCTCCCACTCCCGCTCACTCCCACCCGCTCCCTCCCGCTTCTGCCCGCGGCAAAGTTCATATTGCTCGCTCCCGCCCAATCCCTCCTGCTCCCGCTTGCTCCCGCCCGCTCCCTCCCGCTCCCGCCCGCTCCCTCCCGCTTCCGCCCGCGGCAAAGTTCATACTGCTCGCTCCCTCCCGTTCCCGCTCCCGCTCGCTCCCGCCCGCTCCCTCCCACTTCTTCCCGCGGCAAAGTTCATATTGCTCGCTCCCTCCCGCTCACGCCCGCTCCCTCCCGCTTCTGCCTGCGGCAAAGTTCATATTGCTCACTCCCATCCGCTCCCGCCCGCTCCCGCTCGCTCCCGCCCGGTCCCTCCCGCTTCTGCCCGCGGCAAAGTTCATATTGCTTCATTTATTTTATGAATTTTACGCCTTTTATTTATTTAAAACTGTAAAAGATAGAAATGAAATAATAAAAATTAAATTAAAATTATTAAAACAAGCAACAGTCTTGATAAGTTAAAGATATCGTGCAGATTTCATGCACAAACACATGAGAAAAGAAATGTTTTTAACCTGGATTTAAAAATGTCTACATTTGTTGACAGTTTAACTACCGCCCACTCCCTCCTGCTCCCGCTCGCTCCCGCCCGCTCCCTCCCGCTCCCTCCTGCTCCCGCTCGCTCCCGCCTGCTCCCTCCTGCTCCCGCTCGCTCCCGCCCGCTCCCTCCCGCTTCTGCCCGCGGCAAAGTTCATATCGCTCACCCCCACCCGCTCCCGCTCGCTTCCGCCCGCTCCCTCCCGCTCCCGCTCGCTTCCGCCCGCTCCCTCCCGCTCCAGCCCGCTCCCGCTCGATTCCGCCCGCTCCCTCCTGCTCCCGCTCAATCCCGCGCGCTCTTTCCAGCTCCCGCTCGCTCCCGCCCGCTCCAGCCCGCTCCCGCTCACTCCCGCCCACTCCCTCCCGCTTCTGCCCACAGCAAAGTTCATATTGCTCGCTCCCGCCCGCTCCCTCCCGCTCCCGCCGGCTCCTACCCGCTCCCTCCTGCTTCCGCCCGCTCCCTCCCACTTCTGCCCGCGGCAAAGTTCACACCACCAGCTCCCTCCCGCTCCATGCCATCCCCGCCCGCTCCCTCCCGCTCCTGCCCGGTCCCGCTCACTCCCTCCCGCTCCCGCCCGCTCCATCACGCTCCCACCCGCTCCCGCTCGCTCCCGCCCGCTCCATCCCGCTCCCTCCCGTTCCCTCCCGCTCCTGCCCGGTCCCGCCCACTCCCGCTGTGAATGGTTTACCTGCCTGAACATCTTCTGATCTCTGTTAATGTTGGTTTCACCAACCTAAAGCTGTCACCTGTGAATGGTTTACCTTACTGAACATCTTCTGCTCTCTGTTAATGTTGGTTTCACCAACCTAAAGCTGTCACCTGTGAATGGTTTACCTGCCTGAACATCTTCTGCTCTCTGTTAATGTTGGTTTCACCAACCTAACACTTGTTGAGCCACATTGTCTAACATTCACACGTCTATTCTCTGACCTAACCCTATTAGACCCACGGATGCAAATTTACAACTTTTAACAATTCTCAGGACCACATTTACATACAATGAACAAAAATAGAATAAGTTTTCTTTTTGCTCCCATTTTCCATGAGCTAAACTTAAAGTCAAATGTATTTGTGTAGCACATTTCATGTACAATTGCTGGTTGTGGTATAATTACAAAACATGTCCTACGTCCTAACCCTAACCCCTAACCCGTCTTATGCAATTTAGAAGACAACCATCAGGGGTTATTCATTTATTTTATGAATTTTACGCCTTTTATTTATTTAAAACTGTAAAAGAAAGAAATTAAATAATAAAAATTAAATTAAAATTATTAAAACAAGCAACAGTCTGGATAAGTTAAAGATATCGTGCAGATTTCATGCACAAACACATGAGAAAAGAAATGTTTTTAACCTGGATTTAAAAATGTCTACATTTGTTGACAGTTTAACTCCCCCCCGCTCCCTCCCGCTCCCTACCGCTCCCGCCCGCTCCCTCCCGCTCCCGCTCACTCCCGCCAGCTCCCGCTCGCTCCCGCCCGCTCCCTCCCACTCCCGCTCACTCCCACCCGCTCCCTCCCGCTTCTGCCCGCGGCAAAGTTCATATTGCTCGCTCCCGCCCAATCCCTCCTGCTCCCGCTTGCTCCCGCCCGCTCCCTCCCGCTCCCGCCCGCTCCCTCCCGCTTCCGCCCGCGGCAAAGTTCATACTGCTCGCTCCCTCCCGTTCCCGCTCCCGCTCGCTCCCGCCCGCTCCCTCCCACTTCTTCCCGCGGCAAAGTTCATATTGCTCGCTCCCTCCCGCTCACGCCCGCTCCCTCCCGCTTCTGCCTGCGGCAAAGTTCATATTGCTCACTCCCATCCGCTCCCGCCCGCTCCCGCTCGCTCCCGCCCGGTCCCTCCCGCTTCTGCCCGCGGCAAAGTTCATATTGCTTCATTTATTTTATGAATTTTACGCCTTTTATTTATTTAAAACTGTAAAAGATAGAAATGAAATAATAAAAATTAAATTAAAATTATTAAAACAAGCAACAGTCTTGATAAGTTAAAGATATCGTGCAGATTTCATGCACAAACACATGAGAAAAGAAATGTTTTTAACCTGGATTTAAAAATGTCTACATTTGTTGACAGTTTAACTACCGCCCACTCCCTCCTGCTCCCGCTCGCTCCCGCCCGCTCCCTCCCGCTCCCTCCTGCTCCCGCTCGCTCCCGCCCGCTCCCTCCTGCTCCCGCTCGCTCCCTCCCGCTCGTTCCCGCCCGCCCGCTCCCTCCCGCTTCTGCCCGCGGCAAAGTTCATATCGCTCACTCCCACCCGCTCCCGCTCGCTTCCGCCCGCTCCCTCCCGCTCAATCCCGCCCGCTCCCTCCCGCTCCCGCTCGCTCCCGCCCGCTCCCTCCCGCTCCAGCCCGCTCCCGCTCGATTCCGCCCGCTCCCTCCCGCTCCCGCTCAATCCCGCCCGCTCCCTCCCGCTCCCGCTCCCTCCCGCTCCCGCTCAATCCCGCCCGCTCCCTCCCGCTCCTTCTCACTCCCGCCTGCTCCCTCCCGCTTCTGCCCGCGGCAAAGTTCATATTGCTCAATCCCGCCCACTCCCTCCCGCTCCCGCTCGCTCCCTCCCGCCCCCGCCCGCTCCACCCCGCTCCCGCTCACTCCCGCCCGCTCCCTCCCGCTTCTGCCCGCGGCAAAGTTCATACTGCTCGCTCCCTCCCGTTCCCGTCCCGCTCGCTCCCGCCCGCTCCCTCCCACTTCTGCCCACGGCAAAGTTCATATTGCTCGCTCCCTCCCGCTCCCGCCCGCTCCCGCCCGCTCCCTCCCGCTACTGCCTGCGGCAAAGTTCATATTGCTCACTCCCACCCGCTCCCGCTCGCTCCTGCTCGCTCCCGCCCGCTCCCTCCTGCTTCTGCACGCGGCAAAAATCATATTGCTTCATTAATTTTATGAATTTTACGCCTTTTATTTATTTAAAACTGTAAAAGATAGAAATGAAATAATAAAAATTAAATTACAATTATTAAAACAAGCAACAGTCTGGATAAGTTAAAGATATCGTGCAGATTTCATGCACAAACACATGAGAAAAGAAATGTTTTTAACCTGGATTTAAAAATGTCTACATTTGTTGACAGTTTAACTACCGTCCACTCCCTCCTGCTCCCGCTCGCTCCCGCCCGCTCCCTCCCGCTTCTGCCCGCGGCAAAGTTCATATCGCTCACCCCCACCCGCTCCCGCTCGCTTCCGCCCGCTCCCTCCCGCTCCCGCTCGCTTCCGCCCGCTCCCTCCCGCTCCAGCCCGCTCCCGCTCGATTCCGCCCGCTCCCTCCTGCTCCCGCTCAATCCCGCGCGCTCTTTCCAGCTCCCGCTCGCTCCCGCCCGCTCCAGCCCGCTCCCGCCCGCTCCCTCCCGCTCCCGCCGGCTCCTACCCGCTCCCTCCTGCTTCCGCCCGCTCCCTCCCACTTCATCCCGCGGCAAAGTTCACACCACCAGCTCCCTCCCGCTCCATGCCATCCCCGCCCGCTCCCTCCCGCTCCTGCCCGGTCCCGCTCACTCCCTCCCGCTCCCGCCCGCTCCATCACGCTCCCACCCGCTCCCGCTCGCTCCCGCTCGCTCCCGCCCGCTCCATCCCGCTCCCTCCCGTTCCCTCCCGCTCCTGCCCGGTCCCGCCCACTCCCGCTGTGAATGGTTTACCTGCCTGAACATCTTCTGATCTCTGTTAATGTTGGTTTCACCAACCTAAAGCTGTCACCTGTGAATGGTTTACCTTACTGAACATCTTCTGCTCTCTGTTAATGTTGGTTTCACCAACCTAAAGCTGTCACCTGTGAATGGTTTACCTGCCTGAACATCTTCTGCTCTCTGTTAATGTTGGTTTCACCAACCTAACACTTGTTGAGCCACATTGTCTAACATTCACACGTCTATTCTCTGACCTAACCCTATTAGACCCACGGATGCAAATTTACAACTTTTAACAATTCTCAGGACCACATTTACATACAATGAACAAAAATAGAATAAGTTTTCTTTTTGCTCCCATTTTCCATGAGCTAAACTTAAAGTCAAATGTATTTGTGTAGCACATTTCATGTACAATTGCTGGTTGTGGTATAATTACAAAACATGTCCTACGTCCTAACCCTAACCCCTAACCCGTCTTATGCAATTTAGAAGACAACCATCAGGGGTTATTCATTTATTTTATGAATTTTACGCCTTTTATTTATTTAAAACTGTAAAAGAAAGAAATTAAATAATAAAAATTAAATTAAAATTATTAAAACAAGCAACAGTCTGGATAAGTTAAAGATATCGTGCAGATTTCATGCACAAACACATGAGAAAAGAAATGTTTTTAACCTGGATTTAAAAATGTCTACATTTGTTGACAGTTTAACTCCCGCTCGCTCCCGCCCGCTCCCGCCCGCTCCCGCCCACTTCTGCCCGCGGCAAAGTTCATACTGCTCGCTCCCGCACGCTCCCGCTCGCTCCCTCCCGCTTCTGCCCGCGGCAAAGTTCATATTGCTCGCTCCCACCCGCTCCCGCCCGCTCCCTCCTGCTCCCGCCCACTCTCTCCCGCTTCTGCCCGCGGCAAAGGTCATATTGCTCGCTCCCACTCTCTCCCGCCCGCTCTCGCTCGCTCCCTCCTGCTCCCGCTCGCTCCCTCCCGCTCCCTCCCGCTTCTGCCCGTGGCAAAGTTCATATTGCTCGCTCCCAACCGCTCCCGCCCGCTCCCTCCCGCTCCCTCTCGCTCCCGCCTGCTCCCTCCCGCTTCTGCCGGCGGCAAAGTTCATATTGCTCAATCCCGCCCGCTCCCTCCCGCTCCCTCCCGCTCCCGCTCGCTCCCGCCCGCTCCCGCTCGCTCCCACCCGCTCCCTCCCGCTCCCGCCCGCTCCCGCTCCCTCCCGCTTCTGCCCGCGGCAAAGTTCATATCGCTCACTCCCACCCACTCCCGCTCGCTTCCGCCCGCTCCCTCCCACTCCCGCTCACTCCCGCCCGCTCCCTCCCGCTTCTGCCCGCGGCAAATTTCATATTGCTCGCTCCCACCCGCTCCCGCCCGCTCCCGCTCGCTCCCGCCTGCTCCCTCCCGCTCCCGCTCGCTCCCGCCTTCTCCCTCCCGCTTCTGCCGGCGGCAAAGTTCATATTGCTCGCTCCCACCCGCTCCCTCCCACTCCCGCTAGCTCCCGCCCGCTCCCTCCCGCTCCCTCCCGCTCCCTACCGCTCCCGCCCGCTCCCTCCCACTCCCGCTTGCTCCCGCCAGCTCCCGCTCGCTCCCGCCCACTCCCTCCCGCTCCCGCCCGCTCCCTACCGCTCCCGCCCGCTCCCTCCCGCTCCCGCTCGCTCCCGCCTTCTCCCTCCCGCTTCTGCCGGCGGCAAAGTTCATATTGCTCGCTCCCACCCGCTCCCTCCCACTCCCGCTAGCTCCCGCCCGCTCCCTCCCGCTCCCTCCCGCTCCCTACCGCTCCCGCCCGCTCCCTCCCACTCCCGCTTGCTCCCGCCAGCTCCCGCTCGCTCCCGCCCACTCCCTCCCGCTCCCGCCCGCTCCCTACCGCTCCCGCCCGCTCCCTCCCGCTCCCGCTCGCTTCCGCCCGCTCCCTCCCATTCCCGCTCACTCCCGCCCGCTCCCTCCCGCTTCTACCCGCGGCAAAGTTCATATTGCTCAATCCCGCCCACTCCCTCCCGCTCCCGCTCGCTCCCTCCCGCCCCCGCCCGCTTCCGCCCACTCCACCCCGCTCCCGCTCACTCCCGACCGCTCCCTCCCGCTTCTGCCCGGGGCAAAGTTCATATTGCTCGCTCCCGCCCAATCCCTCCTGCTCCCGCTCGCTCCCGCCCGCTCCCTCCCGCTCCCGCCCGCTCCCGCCCGCTCCCTCCCGCTTCCGCCCGCGGCAAAGTTCATACTGCTCGCTCCCTCCCGTTCCCGCTCCCACTCGCTCCCGCCCGCTCCCTCCCGCTCCCGCCCGCTCCCTCCCGCTTCTGCCTGCGGCAAAGTTCATATTGCTCACTCCCACCCGCTCCCGCCCACTCCCGCTCGCTCCCACCCGGTCCCTCCCGCTTCTGCCCGCGGCAAAGTTCATATTGCTTCATTTATTTTATGAATTTTACGCCTTTTATTTATTTAAAACTGTAAAGATAGAAATCAAATAATAAAAATTAAATTCAAATTATTAAAACAAGCAACAGTCTTGATAAGTTAAAGATATCGTGCAGATTTCATGCACAAACACATGAGAAAAGAAATGTTTTTAACCTGGATTTAAAAATGTCTACATTTGTTGACAGTTTAACTACCGCCCACTCCCTCCTGCTCCCGCTCGCTCCCGCCCGCTCCCTCCCGCTCCCGCCCGCTCCCTCCCGCTCCCGCTCGCTTCCGCCCGCTCCCTCCCACTCCCGCTCACTCCCGCCCGCTCCCTCCCGCTTCTGCCCGCTCCCGCTCGATTCCGCCCGCTCCCTACTGCTCCCGCTCAATCCCGCGCGCTCTTTCCAGCTCCCGCTCGCTCCCGCCCGCTCCCTCCCGCTCCCGCTCCCGCTCAATCCCGCCCGCTCCCTCCCGCTTCCGCTCACTCCCGCCTGCTCCCTCCCGCTTCTGCCCGTGGCAAAGTTCATATTGCTCAATCCCGCCCACTCCCTCCCGCTCCCGCTCGCTCCCTCCCGCCCCCGCCCGCTCCCGCTCGCTTCCGCCCGCTCCACCCCGCTCCCGCTCACTCCCGCCCGCTCCCTCCCGCTTCTGCCCGCGGCAAAGTTCATATTGCTCGCTCCCGCCCAATCCCTCCTGCTCCCGCTCGCTCCCGCCCGCTCCCTCCCGCTCCCGCCCGCTCACTCCCACTTCCGCCCACGGCAAAGTTCATACTGCTCGCTCCCTCCCGTTCCCGTCCCGCTCGCTCCCGCCCGCTCCCTCCCACTTCTGCCCACGGCAAAGTTCATATTGCTCGCTCCCTCCCGCTCCCGCCCGCTCCCTCCCGCAACTGCCTGCGGCAAAGTTCATATTGCTCACTCCCACCCGCTCCCGCTCGCTCCCGCTCGCTCCCGCCCGCTCCCTCCTGCTTCTGCCCGCGGCAAAAATCATATTGCTTCATTAATTTTATGAATTTTACGCCTTTTATTTATTTAAAACTGTAAAAGATAGAAATGAAATAATAAAAATTAAATTACAATTATTAAAACAAGCAACAGTCTGGATAAGTTAAAGATATCGTGCAGATTTCATGCACAAACACATGAGAAAAGAAATGTTTTTAACCTGGATTTAAAAATGTCTACATTTGTTGACAGTTTAACTACCGTCCACTCCCTCCTGCTCCCGCTCGCTCCCGCCCGCTCCCTCCCGCTCCCTCCTGCTCCCGCTCGCTCCCGCCTGCTCCCTCCTGCTCCCGCTCGCTCCCGCCCGCTCCCTCCCGCTTCTGCCCGCGGCAAAGTTCATATCGCTCACTCCCACCCGCTCCCGCTCGCTTCCGCCCGCTCCCTCCCGCTCCCGCTCAATCCCGCCCGCTCCCCCCCGCTCCCGCTCGCTCCCGCCCGCTCCCTCCCGCTCCAGCCCGCTCCCGCTCACTCCCGCCCACTCCCTCCCGCTTCTGCCCACAGAAAAGTTCATATTGCTCGCTCCCCGCCCGCTCCTTCCCGCTTTCGCTTGCTCCCTCCTCTTCCCGCTCCCTCCCGCTTCTGCCCGCGGCAAAGTTCATATCGCTCACTCCCACCCGCTCCCGCTCGCTTCCGCCCGCTCCCTCCCGCTCCCGCTCAATCCCGCCCGCTCCCTCCCGCTCCCGCTCGCTCCCGCCCGCTCCCTCCCGCTCCAGCCCGCTCCCGCTCGATTCCGCCCGCTCCCTCCCGCTCCCTCCCGCTCCCGCTCAATCCCGCCCGCTCCCTCCCGCTCCCGCTCACTCCCGCCTGCTCCCTCCCGCTTCTGCCCGCGGCAAAGTTCATATTGCTCAATCCCGCCCACTCCCTCCCGCTCCCGCTCGCTCCCTCCCGCCCCCGCCCGCTCCCGCTCGCTTCCGCCCGCTCCCTCCCGCTCCCGCTCGCTCCCGCTCGCTCCCGCCTGCTCCCTCCCGCTCCCCCCCGCTCCCTCCCGCTCCCTACCGCTCCCGCCCGCTCCCTCCCGCTCCCGCTCACTCCCGCCAGCTCCCGCTCGCTCCCGCCCGCTCCCTCCCACTCCCGCTCACTCCCGCCCGCTCCCTCCCGCTTCTGCCCGCGGCAAAGTTCATATTGCTCGCTCCCGCCCAATCCCTCCTGCTCCCGCTTGCTCCCGCCCGCTCCCTCCCGCTCCCGCCCGCTCCCGCCCGCTCCCTCCCGCTTCCGCCCGCGGCAAAGTTCATACTGCTCGCTCCCTCCCGTTCCCGCTCCCGCTCGCTCCCGCCCGCTCCCTCCCACTTCTTCCCGCGGCAAAGTTCATATTGCTCGCTCCCTCCCGCTCACGCCCGCTCCCTCCCGCTTCTGCCTGCGGCAAAGTTCATATTGCTCACTCCCATCCGCTCCCGCCCGCTCCCGCTCGCTCCCGCCCGGTCCCTCCCGCTTCTGCCCGCGGCAAAGTTCATATTGCTTCATTTATTTTATGAATTTTACGCCTTTTATTTATTTAAAACTGTAAAAGATAGAAATGAAATAATAAAAATTTAATTAAAATTATTAAAACAAGCAACAGTCTTGATAAGTTAAAGATATCGTGCAGATTTCATGCACAAACACATGAGAAAAGAAATGTTTTTAACCTGGATTTAAAAATGTCTACATTTGTTGACAGTTTAACTACCGCCCACTCCCTCCTGCTCCCGCTCGCTCCCGCCCGCTCCCTCCCGCTCCCTCCTGCTCCCGCTCGCTCCCGCCCGCTCCCTCCTGCTCCCGCTCGCTCCCTCCCGCTCGTTCCCGCCCGCCCGCTCCCTCCCGCTTCTGCCCGCGGCAAAGTTCATATCGCTCACTCCCACCCGCTCCCGCTCGCTTCCGCCCGCTCCCTCCCACTCCCGCTCAATCCCGCCCGCTCCCTCCCGCTCCCGCTCGCTCCCGCCCGCTCCCTCCCGCTCCAGCCCGCTCCCGCTCACTCCCGCCCACTCCCTCCCGCTTCTGCCCACAGAAAAGTTCATATTGCTCGCTCCCGCCCGCTCCCTCCCGCTCCCGCCGGCTCCCGCCCTGTCCCGCCCGCTCCTTCCCACTTTCGCTTGCTCCCTCCTCTTCCCGCTCCCTCCCGCTTCTGCCCGCGGCAAAGTTCATATCGCTCACTCCCACCCGCTCCCGCTCGCTTCCGCCCGCTCCCTCCCGCTCAATCCCGCCCGCTCCCTCCCGCTCCCGCTCGCTCCCGCCCGCTCCCTCCCGCTCCAGCCCGCTCCCGCTCGATTCCGCCCGCTCCCTCCCGCTCCCGCTCAATCCCGCCCGCTCCCTCCCGCTCCCGCTCCCTCCCGCTCCCGCTCAATCCCGCCCGCTCCCTCCCGCTCCTTCTCACTCCCGCCTGCTCCCTCCCGCTTCTGCCCGCGGCAAAGTTCATATTGCTCAATCCCGCCCACTCCCTCCCGCTCCCGCTCGCTCCCTCCCGCCCCCGCCCGCTCCCGCTCGCTTCCGCCCGCTCCACCCCGCTCCCGCTCACTCCCGCCCGCTCCCTCCCGCTTCTGCCCGCGGCAAAGTTCATATTGCTCGCTCCCGCCCAATCCCTCCTGCTCCCGCTCCCGCCCGCTCACTCCCGCTTCCGCCCGCGGCAAAGTTCATACTGCTCGCTCCCTCCCGTTCCCGTCCCGCTCGCTCCCGCCCGCTCCCTCCCACTTCTGCCCACGGCAAAGTTCATATTGCTCGCTCCCTCCCGCTCCCGCCCGCTCCCTCCCGCTACTGCCTGCGGCAAAGTTCATATTGCTCACTCCCACCCGCTCCCGCCCGCTCCCGCTCGCTCCTGCTCGCTCCCGCCCGCTCCCTCCTGCTTCTGCCCGCGGCAAAAATCATATTGCTTCATTAATTTTATGAATTTTACGCCTTTTATTTATTTAAAACTGTAAAAGATAGAAATGAAATAATAAAAATTAAATTACAATTATTAAAACAAGCAACAGTCTGGATAAGTTAAAGATATCGTGCAGATTTCATGCACAAACACATGAGAAAAGAAATGTTTTTAACCTGGATTTAAAAATGTCTACATTTGTTGACAGTTTAACTACCGTCCACTCCCTCCTGCTCCCGCTCGCTCCCGCCCGCTCCCTCCCGCTCCCTCCTGCTCCCGCTCGCTCCCGCCTGCTCCCTCCTGCTCCCGCTCGCTCCCGCCCGCTCCCTCCCGCTTCTGCCCGCGGCAAAGTTCATATCGCTCACCCCCACCCGCTCCCGCTCGCTTCCGCCCGCTCCCTCCCGCTCCCGCTCGCTTCCGCCCGCTCCCTCCCGCTCCAGCCCGCTCCCGCTCGATTCCGCCCGCTCCCTCCTGCTCCCGCTCAATCCCGCGCGCTCTTTCCAGCTCCCGCTCGCTCCCGCCCGCTCCAGCCCGCTCCCGCTCACTCCCGCCCACTCCCTCCCGCTTCTGCCCACAGCAAAGTTCATATTGCTCGCTCCCGCCCGCTCCCTCCCGCTCCCGCCGGCTCCTACCCGCTCCCTCCTGCTTCCGCCCGCTCCCTCCCACTTCTGCCCGCGGCAAAGTTCACACCACCAGCTCCCTCCCGCTCCATGCCATCCCCGCCCGCTCCCTCCCGCTCCTGCCCGGTCCCGCTCACTCCCTCCCGCTCCCGCCCGCTCCATCACGCTCCCACCCGCTCCCGCTCGCTCCCGCCCGCTCCATCCCGCTCCCTCCCGTTCCCTCCCGCTCCTGCCCGGTCCCGCCCACTCCCGCTGTGAATGGTTTACCTGCCTGAACATCTTCTGATCTCTGTTAATGTTGGTTTCACCAACCTAAAGCTGTCACCTGTGAATGGTTTACCTTACTGAACATCTTCTGCTCTCTGTTAATGTTGGTTTCACCAACCTAAAGCTGTCACCTGTGAATGGTTTACCTGCCTGAACATCTTCTGCTCTCTGTTAATGTTGGTTTCACCAACCTAACACTTGTTGAGCCACATTGTCTAACATTCACACGTCTATTCTCTGACCTAACCCTATTAGACCCACGGATGCAAATTTACAACTTTTAACAATTCTCAGGACCACATTTACATACAATGAACAAAAATAGAATAAGTTTTCTTTTTGCTCCCATTTTCCATGAGCTAAACTTAAAGTCAAATGTATTTGTGTAGCACATTTCATGTACAATTGCTGGTTGTGGTATAATTACAAAACATGTCCTACGTCCTAACCCTAACCCCTAACCCGTCTTATGCAATTTAGAAGACAACCATCAGGGGTTA